>NC_072804.1:22677545-23927545 GCF_028583425.1 Eublepharis macularius
CAAAGAATTAAAGCTGGTGGAGAACCAGCTGATCGGGCTATAAGTGGAACGAGCACAGACAATTTTGCGTCTCCAGAACATGAAAGAGGAGGAAAATGAGAACTTTTGGCGACACCCGCGAGGGCAACTAAAGAAGAGTTAAAAAGCGCCATTTTGGAAGTCCGTCGGGCTTCTTCAAAATATGCAACGAAGCGTCAGCTGCCTCGCAAGATCATCATTGACTTCTCATCTAAGAGGATTCGGGACACTATCCTATATAATACATACAATGTGGATCTGGACTTTCTGGGTAATAAGGTTAAGATACTGAAGGACGTTCCATTTTTAGCTCGGAAAAGAAGATTTAAATACAAAGGGTTTGTGGCTCTTTTGAGGAAACGTGAAATCAAGTTCAAATGGTTATTTCCGGAAGGTATATGGTTTAATTACAAAGATCAAGCTTACAAGATAATATCAGAAGATCAACTAAGGGACTTCGAGGGTCAGCATCCAGAGTTCCAGCAGGATTTGCAGCAAGAAGAGAAGGGTTCCAAGACTGAAGGGGGAGGGGAGGAAGGAACGAGCGCGGCGACTGCAGCTGTTCAGAGAGAACTGCGTCCAAGGCACAGGGGCGGGAGGAAGACCTAATCTTGATTATAATCTGTATTTTGCAAGGTCTACCAATCCAACAGTATTTCACAAAGTTTTAATTTTAAACAATGGCAGTATGAAGGGAAAGCATTATTTGTAGATGTAGTGTTTGTGCTGTTATGTGGGTTTTTTTTCTTCCCTTCCCTCTGCCCCCTTCTTTCCTTTGTATTGTTAGTAATTAAAAAAAGGGGGGAAAAAGGAAAGCCTCCCAACCAGCCTCCCGTCAGGAGGCCGTATGATCATCTGGCCCCCCATATGAGTTACAGCTGACAGGAAGGCCTGCCCCTCCTCCTTTTTGCCCTTTGTGCATTATTGGCAGGGATGGGGTATAAGGTTGCTGTCTGGAGGTGGTTTTAATTCTGTGGTTTTATTGAAGTTTTTAATGTAAATTATGTTTTACTGTTGTAACTGTCAGACTGTGGCTTACTAAAAGTTGCAATCCAGCCTATCTCTTGCAATTAGACATGAGTCCATTGGTTCCAAAAGATTTTACTGAATATAAACAACCATTATAGTCCACTGCCCAAGATGCAATATCTTGGCTGGTACACGAGTATTGTTACGAATTACAGGCAAAGGTTAAGGTACAGAATAGCAAACCCCTGCAGGCCCCATCCTCCCCCCATAGTTCTCAAAACAAACGGCTTGAAGCTGAGAGAGTGAAACTTTCCCAAGGCTGGAAAGGTTGTAGTCATAACATTCCTCTTCTTTGAGATAACTGTTACTGGACTGCTGTCACCTGCAAAAGAAGAGCTTAAAACACTGACAGGATTAAAATGGAGTCTCTTTGGTTAGATCACATAAGGAACATAGTCAGACCTGACAGTAACCTGCCCTGATTCTGCTTGTGGGGAGGGCGGGATGGATAGATAGATAGATAGATAGATAGATAGATAGATAGATAGATAGATAGATAGATAGATAGATAGATAGATAGATAGATAGATAGATAGATAGATAGATAGATAGATAGATAGATAGATAGATAGATAGATAGATAGATAGATAGATAGATAGATAGATAGATAGATCAGGCGCATACACAATTTGCCTGCTTTCGATAGCATGAATGTTCTCTCTAAGACACACACAATTCAGACTTCCACACAGGTTGCCTGCTTTGTCCAGACTGAATGTTTTCTCACAGAAATGCATAGACATTCTCAGGTTGCACACAGCTTGCCTGTCTGAACCAGAATGAAAGTTTTCTCCTAGCTCAGTAACTAAAAAACAACTGAAGACCACAACCAGCAAAGGATTTTTCTGTTCTACTGTTTGTAGCAGAGGTTGCTGCTGCTCCTGTCACCCTTTGCCATGAACTTTTTTTGTAATATAGTCTAAAAAAAATAATGATTTACATTTTTAGGAAAACTAAGACCACAGAAATGGTTCTGTAAGTCTTTAATCGTCTGAAGACAAATCGCCTTTTCTCACCAGAGAAAGACTGGCCGCCATCTGTGCCTCATTGGTGCCCTGTTGGATCAAAGATGGGTACACGGAATGAATTTTGCCATCAGCTTTGTACAATTTCCCATATTTAAATAAGCCCATATAATCACATTTTCTTTGCCAGAGAAGAACCAACGGCCTTGAAATTTGAAAACAATATATATTCAACCACATAAACTAATAAGGCACCAGGATTTTAGCAGACACCATAAAATGGAAAATTAGATGGAAAATTGCCTTAAGCCTCTGTAAACTGAAATTACTCTTTTAATAGCAAAAGTAACCCTTATATAGCAACAAACAATGCTGTGATCTTCACGTAACTGGCTGGTTTCATACAGCCAAGAGTGTTGATTCACCCACTCTTCTGGTACAGCCGGCATTTTACAATGCAACGTTTTGCATACTTTCACAGTATTGTAAAACAAAACAAAATGTTCTGTAGATTTATTTGATTCCAGCTGAAAAATAATCTTTGTTCCTCTTAACCTGTGCAAACTGGAAATTGCCTTTAATGTCATTGTTTTGGTTTCCAGTTCATTCATTAATCAGGGAGCCAATTAGAGATCTTTGGCCTACATGGATTTAACAAAAGTAAAAGCAACATATGTCAACAGTTAATTTGGATATTTTGTTAACAAGTATTCAAGTTTCTATAATGAAATAATATTTGATTATGTTCTAGGAATAAAAAAAAACCTGGGCTATTAAATTGCAGCAGGTCAGAGAAATGCCAGAACATGCATCACTTTGGGAGCAATAATGTATATCGTTTGGTGTTCAACATCCAAATGTTTTTGTTGGTGATTTTCCATTACAGCTATTTTTATGCAGTATTACCAGGACTTGATTTAGAACGTTTCAGATACGCGTCACTGCAATTCTTTAACGTGTTTTGAGTTTCCACAGGTCCGTGCAACATCGAGAAGCCATTCAAGAGGAATATGCAATGCACCTTAGCTAGAGGTATATCTTTTGTGATTTCAAACCCTTCTAGCTTAATGGTCGCTTAACAATATAATTGAATTCCATAAAAAAGTGGAATTAATCGAAAGCCTGACCTGGAACTTATTGAAGTAAGGTTATCATGCCGGTTCCCACCAATAGTGGGAACTTTGTGGAGACAGAACCCATGAAAAAACGTGTTGCATGTGCCACAATGAGCATTGTCACTCAATGGCTGGAACTAGCAGAAAACGGGGGGCAGGCAGGGACATGGGGTTCACCAGGGGTCATTTCGGCTGGAGGAACTCATTAGCATAACTCATCAGCATATGCCACACCCCTTGACATCAGATAACTGATTTGCATATGCCACACCCCCTGGCATCACCTATCCTGACTTTTTTGGACCCAATCCTGGCCATTAAGGGCCGAAATTGGGCCCAAAATGGCAAAAAGGGGCTGAAAATGGCCGAAAAGGGGCCCAAAATGGTCAGGATTGGGCCGCTGCTGAACAGGAGAGTGATCCACCACCCATCAGAGGCCCGATCCAGGCTATTTCGGCCCCAATCCAGGACAAAACAGGCCCAAAATGGCTAAGTCAGGTGGGCGGGACCACCTGACATGTGACCTCTTTAGAGAACTGCTGGAACTGCGTTCCTCCGCATTCCCCTTCGAAATGAGCCCTGGGTATCGCCATTGGATCGATGTCATGACCATCACACCCCGTTCGGATTCAGCAGAAAGTGATGTCACGCTATCAGTGCAACAGCATTTCCCTCCTTTTAAGTCCCCTCCCCTTCCAGCCTTCCAAGAAGTGGTCAGGGGTTACTGGAAGGAGCTCTCCCTCTTAAAGGGGAACCTGGCAATCCTCATCACAATGTCAGCAGTTGGGTAAAAATGCAGAAGGAACAGAGATGAGCCCAATGAATGTGTCTTGGGCCAGTCAGGGCATAGCAGCATTGAGGGCTCCTCAGGAGAAGAGGATTCTCAGGGGAAGACAATCCCTGGGCAGCTGGCCCTGAGCAGCAGTGAAGTGGTTCAGCTGCGAATCAACACTCCGCTGGTTTGAATCCCTCTACTGCCATGAGGTCAGAAGGTGGCCTTGGGTAAGCCACTCCTCTCAGCCCCAGCTGTATTGTGGGGATAATAATAACACTCACCCGCTCTGGGTGAGGCACTCATCTGTCTAGAAAAGCAGTATATAAGCACAGTTATCATCATCATCATCATCATCATCATTATTATTGTTGTTGTTATTATTATTATTAAGCAGACTGAGGAGCTGCAGGCTCATCAGGACCAAGAGCCAGCGGCTGAGGTAGAGCCACCAACACCCTCCAGCCAGGAAACAACAACAGGTGAGACTCAGTCGGTCATTCCCAGTCCTCCAGCGTTGCCCACACCCTTGGAGAGCCAGAGATGGAGGCAAAGAGCAAGCCTACAGAAGAGACGGCAAAGTGCACACCTCCTAGCCTGACGCCAGCTGCTTGCTGATAGCGATGAGGAGTAGCCCCAGGCAGCGACGTAGTGTGGGCCAGGGGCGCCCGGGGCAGGAGGTGGCAACCCTGGCCCCGTGCGTGTGCATGCAAAGCACGCGTGCACTCTGGCCCTGCACGATGACGTCACTTCTGAGAAGTGACGTCATCGCGCAGGAGCACCCCTGCTCACCCGGGAGCACTCCCATGGCTCAGGATGCTCACCGCCCTTTACCACTTTGCTGCAGCTGCCCACGCTGCCATTGGGTGACAAGCTGATGGCAGCAGCGTGGGCAGCTTCAGCAAAGAGGTAAGGGGCAGGGGAGATGAGCAGGGAGATAGGCCGCCTGCCACGCCATCTGCCATGCCATCGGGGTGCCTGGCTCGCTGGGTGCCAAGCAGGTAGCAGTGGTGAAGGGGCACTCCCGTGGGGGCCGTGAACATAGTGCCCCCCTCAAAGTTCTGCACCCGGCGTGGCCGCCCTCTCCCCCCCCCCATGCTACGCCACTGGCCCCAGGATCACTCCTAAGCAGCTGGCTGCAAGCCCAGCACTCTAGTACCTAGCTATAAAACCCAGCCAAGAGTGACCATCAAATGTGGAAGCAACAAGTTGCCACCCCTCTGTCTCTTGCATTGGATCTTGCCTTGTTTTCTGCAACTGCTTGGACCAGCCCTGATTCCGCCTTTGCTTAGTCCTGGAACTTGCCTATGGATGACTCTCAGAACTCCTGACCTTCCTTTTTGGACTGCCCCTGGGACCTGGCTACCACTGGCTTTTTGGACTCTGTGCTTTTGACCTAGGACCGGACCTAGCTCCTTGCTTGATCCTCCACACTCTGGGAACATGGCCTGCACTGCCCTGGCCTGGCACCCGACAGAATGGTTTAGTTTCAGCATGGCCTAGGGCAGTTTCTGAGATTGTGTATCTATAGAATTGATGGTATTTTATTCTAACTGAAGCTAGATTTCTGGCTGTCCAGAGCGAAACCATCATTTCTCTGGCCTGAGACTAGGGTTACCATTCCCTCACTGGTGGTGGGCCATCCCCCGCTCCCATCTTCACCCCCACCTCCACTTACGTGGCCAGTGGGGGAGCCACGGGCCTCTCAAGCATGCACCCCCCCAGTGCAGTGCATTCCTGCGGGCCTGAAACAGCCTGTATTGGGCAGTCTGCCACGCACAGGAATGCTCCCCTGCACCACAGCAGCCAGTTCCAAGCCAATTTGGGCTCGATCCTGGCCGAATTTGGACCGATTTGGGCCAAATCAGGCCTGAATCAGGCCCCCCATGAAGCACAGGAGCACTCCTGGGGCAGCCACATCCTGCATGATGATGTCACTTCCTGGAAGTGATGTCATTGTATAGGCCCAGAGGTGCGTGAGCACAAAGGAAAGAACCGAAAGGTAGGTGCCTGGGCCCCCACCTCCCACCGGGAGTACAGGGGAACCTGGCAACCCTACGTGAGGCACTGAACAGCCATCTTGTTAGGAAATTCTGAAGACGCTCGGTATGGGAAACCATCGTGAATTGAAATATGACTTTTCCCATGTCTTCCTCAAGCTGGAATAAAACAATTAAGGGTAAGGGAAGGTGGTATTTACAATCTGGTTTCCAAATTTCAGCATTTTCAACAGAAACTGTCTTCTTCAGGGAAAACTGAAAATCAATAAAATCTTACAAATATCCCCCTCTCTGCAATAGCTTTCATTTGACAGCGTGCTCTCTCTTATTTATGATTATGATTTTATTGATCGTTCAGTTTCCCCTCAGGAAAATCATTTATGCTTAAAATGTGTAGAGACATTTGAAAAACAGCTAGTAAGTAAACTGGCCTGGTGTCTTTTGGCGTCGCTTTCCATTAATTATGTCAGAGGTTGGGTTGCCAACCTCCAGGTGGTGACTGGAGATCTCCCGGAATTACAACTGTTCTCCAGGGGCTGGAGAAACGGCTACTTGAGAGGGTGAACTCCATGGAATTACACCCTTCTGAGGCCCCCTTCCCTTTTTCATCTACTCCCCTTTCCCCCTTTGTTTTGTATAATAAACCTTTTTATAAAGACATTTTTTGCCTTCAGTAGTACAATCTATTTCTCTCTGGGGCATTTCTCTTAATCTCATCCCTGCAGGCTAAACTGCATGGATGCTACATAGTTTGCTACAAGATATTATCCCAGATCTCCACCCTGTTACTTCTTAATGGGTCGAATACTGGGCTGGAAGGACACCTAGATAGTCTCAGGACATCCCTGAATGTCCGTTGGTTATCAGCGTGCTTTTCAGGGAACGCTTGGTCTAAAGGAGTTTCCCAGCAAGGAAGGACAGAGAATTCTTGGAATTTTGAGATCTCCCACCTGCTTGTATGACTCTTGTCCATGTATGACCTGGGCACATAAATCTGCTGGGGGGGAGGGGCTAGGAGACTAGATCTGGGAGACAGTCAATGTCTTGCCTTGAAGTGGACAGTGGTACATCACCTCCTAAAGAAACCTACTTTAGACCCAGAAGATTTGAATAACGATCAACCAGTCTCAAATGTAACATTCTTAAGCAAGGTGATGATTGAATGAGAGGTAGCCAGCCAAATTTAGGTTTTCCTGAATTAAGCATATTTTTTGGACCATTCCAAACTGGTTTCAGGACTGGTCATGGGACTGAAATGGCCTTGGTTACCCTGGTGGATGACCTACATCGGGAGATGGACCAGGGGAGCACAACACTGTTTATTCTCCTGGACGCCTCAATGGCTTTTGATACTATCAATCAGATAAACAAAGAGGGAGAAATTCTTGCAATAGCGATCCCTTCAGGGTTCTAGTGATGCATGTGCAAAAAGAAAAGAAAAATTAAAGGGACAGCATGGAGACACCATCAATGTCAAATGCAGAGTTCTGGATATTGAACTACAAAACCGTCATAGTGCTGCTAACAAAACTTGCTCTCCCTTGAGGTTAGGGATTTCATTTAAAATAGGACACATGGCTCCTTACTTTTATTATTTGCAAAACCCCTAACAGTGTAGAGCCTTTTCTCTGGCTGGATTCAATGTCCTGCCTTCAGCGCTCTTATACGGCAGATTCCAAAAAATATCCTACTCTACTAGACTCTGTGTAAGTTGAAATGTATCGAACCAGTCCTGCACATCCTCTTTTATTGTTCGTTTTACGCAAATTTTCGTTTTAAGTATCTTGACCTTATTCTTGGAAATAAGATGGGTCTGTCTGATCATATTAAAGCCCAATATATCTTGAAGGACAATTGAAGGACAAAGAAGTTTGCTTTGTTTCTCCAATATTCCATCAAGATCCGTCAAGATAAGACATAGTGACGACGACCCAATGTTATACTTGAATTTTATCTGTACACATTTTTATCCTTTTATCATAACGATCCTGTAATTTGTATTAGCCCTTCCTGTATTTTATTATGCCATTAAAGGTCCTGATTGATTGATTGATTGATTGATTGATTGATTGATTGATTGATTGATTGATTGATTGATTGATTGATTGATTGATTGATTGATTGATTGATTGATTGATTCCGTCAATGACACCATTGGTGATGACAGCCCCACTGCTCTTCAATTCCAATTTATTTGAGTACAGAGCAGAATAAATAAAGTGACACCATACCACCATTACATGGAAAAGGTGTGGAGGAAACATGACCTAGCCAGTTGCATTGGTTATGGCTTGACTTCTTGAAAAATGAGGAGTAATTCTGGAGTGCAGAAGGGGCTTTTGACTCAGGTGTGAGGGAACTCCTCTCCCAAGTGCACAGGGCCCAATCCATATCAGGACCTTGGCTCAGGCTTTCCTCCATACATCATTTTCCTGCCCCCAAACAGCCATAAGGCTCCATTTTCATATTAGCCAGACAGAAACAAGAAGATGTTTGCCTCTGCCCCTATAAAGGACTTGGAGACTGCAGTCTGAAAAATGACTTGCATTAAAAAATGTTAAATGCTGACTAGTTGAGAAAAACCTTCACAAATATCTGTGAAAGCAGATGTTGTTCTAAATGCTCTCCGCTAGAGGTCGCTGGTCCCTTAAATGAGTGAATACAGCCAGCGCCTATTTTTTCATGCAACGCTTTTTCAAGAGAATCTGGCATTCAGTAGGAAAGGTAGTCTTTTTGCCTAGTATGTTATTTTATTATATTGCCTTAGTATGGAAAACAGGCCTTCCTAGGACATAAACATCCTAGAAACTCATATGGCTGTAACCTCCACCGCAGAACAGAGCTCTGCAACCTTGGTGGATATGTATCGACATTTTTATTGCAAATCGAAGAGATTTCGCTCCAGAAACAAAAGACGGTTAAGTGATGAGAGTTTGTTTTCTTTCCTCAGCTAAAAGGACGGCAGATACAGAGCGGAGGCAGGCAGAGAGCTCTATGAGGATGCAAAGGCATTGACTTTTGTACAAAGGTACAAATTTGGCTTCAGAATTTTTCTTAGGGAAACAAGTCCTTGATTCCTCTTTGCAGAGTGCTAATAGAGAGGCCCCCTGTCATGTATGCCTGCCTGCAATACGTGCCATGGGGGTGTTGTATGCTGCCTAGTGGTCCTCTGACACTGTGAAGAGTTCCGAGTGCCTTTCAGTGTCTGTTGTTTAGAAGCTCACTGTGTTATCTTTGCTTTGAAGTAAAACACTCTCCCCGGGAAGCAAAATACTTTCGCTTGACGGCAAGCGGCCTTGAGCCCTGCCGCACCCAACACAACCGAGGCGTCTCCTGGGCACAGGGATAATTTCATGCTTACTCTGTAGGATGTAGTCTAAATAATGTGCCAGAATTTCAACTACTAACCTGGTGGTGGGACTTGACTCTATAACTAACCATGCTTTTCCTATACATGTCACTTCTGCCAGTTTTCACTGTCTGAGCACCTTGAACCTGTTGGATCTCCAATAAAGTTTACTTCAACCAAATCACCTGTATGATTGATGTGGAGAACTTGGGGATTTACTTGCCGAGGACTGACACCCCCTGTGTATTCACAAGACCATTCCCGCTTCTCAGAGCACATTTTCTACTTTAAAAGGGGAGATGATTTTGGCTCTCTTATCTCTGCTAGCTAAGATCTTTTAACTGGATCAAACTCTCAGAAGATTCCTTCATCTCAGAAGAGTTCAACCACCACTTTGCTCACCATGGTATCCGATAAAGAAGAAGATGAGGGGCTGACATTAACATTAACATGGGCAAGCATGCCCCCCCTACACACACAACAATGCCCAGGACAAGCCAGACCTATTTCCCTGCGTGGATGCCAATCAGATAACTGGCCTTAGACATTCAGAACTTGCCCAGCTGTTTTCATCTCATCACACATTAAACGAGGGACAGTCCAGTTATCGTGTTTGCTGAGATCTGTACTGAGAACAGTTCAGGGAAAGGCAGCGCTGTGCTGGTGGGCAGGTGCGGGCATGGTTAGGGGACAGAAGAGCTCAAAGCCTGTTGTGCCTGGCATCTCACAACCTATCTGTTTGTGGAAGAGCCATCTGCAACAGCAGAAGGCTTCTAGCATTGGGAAGGAGTCCAGCTCCAATTTGGTGCCATCTTTCTGCTAAAGGTTGTCTACAAGAAACATAGTCACCAAGCACAATCCAGCCAGAGTTGTATTGGATTGTATCCAGTCCTCAGCCCCCTCCCAGCTTCCACACCCCCCCCCAACGGACCTGACTGACAAGGTGGGGGAAACCAAACGAAAATATGGGGAAGCAAGATGGGGATATGGGCACACAGTATCCCCTTCTGATGAAGTCATTTCCAGGTGCTGGTGCCAATTCAGTAAAAATTGGCCCCAAACATAGCAAAAATGCTATGTTTGGGGCCAGGGGTCATTTCGTAGAAAAAGAGCTGCAGGAACTCATTAGCATAACTCATTAGCATAACTCATTAGCATATACCACACCCCTTGCCATCACTGGAAGTGTGTCATTAGCATAATTGATTTGATCGGGCCTGAAATGGCTGGGATTCGGCTGCTTCCAGAAGGGGAGTATTCCCCCACCTGGCAGTGACCCGATCAGGGCCGTGTTGGCCCCAGTCCAGGCCAAAAAGGGCCCCAAATGGCTCAAAATGGCCATTTTAGGCACATTTTGGCCTGGATCGGACCCAAAACAGCCCAGATCACATCAGTGCTGGGCAGGGGAGGGGTCCCTCACCAGGTACTGATGCAATCCTTGCAGTTTTGGCCCTGATCCCAGCTGAAACAGGCCCCTAATGGCCCAAATGGCCAAAAATGACCATTTGGGGCTCATTTGGGCCTGGATCAGGGCTGAAACAGCCTGGATCAGGTCAATGCCGGGCAGGGGAGGGTTCCCCCACCTGGCACCAACCCAATCCTAGCCATTCTGGCCTGATCCCAGCAGAAATGGGCCCCAAATGGCCCAAAATTGCCATTTTGATCTGGGCCGATCCCAGCGGAAATGGCCCCAAATGGCTGAAAATGGCCATTTTGATCTAGGCTGAAATGATACAGGCCATTTTGGCCCCAATTGAGGCCTAAATGGCCCCAAATGGCCAAAAGGCAGGTGGGCGGGGCCACCTGACACGGGACCTGTTGGGGGAACTGTTGGAATGTCATTCTGGCACATTCCCCCTCCGAATGAGCCCTGTTTGGGGCTAGTTTTTACTGAACCAGCTCTGGCACGACCCATTGCTTCCAGGTTGTACTGGAAGTAACATAATTGGCTGGGTATGCATTGCGCTTTGCGCACATGCACAGGTAAGTACATGCCGTATGACATGGCTCCCACCCCTGGATTTATAATGGGGGGATCTGGCAACCCTGGGACAAAGTAATACGAAAACAATGAAATATACACATGTCCAGCACTAAAACAGCACAAAACCTACCGTTACAGCAACAGCCAGAGGCAAAAAGAACTCAGCAGAGTAACAAACATAGCCCCAGTTCATTGCTACACAGCTTTGGAAGAGAAGCTGAAACCCTACTTATCTAAGTTGTTTAGTGATTAAGAAAAACCAACAGAGAGGCATGACTCCGACCCACCAACACCTATTCCCAAACTGCTGAGGGTTGGAAGGGCATCGTGTATTTTGTCTTTAGTTTGGCTCTATGTGCGCAGCCCTGCCTGGATCAGGCCAGGGGATCATGCAGCAGAAAAAATAGTGGGGAAGGGGAAAATCAGATCCCCCCCCATAAGTCCTCGCACATCCCCCTTTGTATATTGAAATTTACATAATGAAAGCCTATCGCAGCAAAACTCCCACAGAGAAAAAAATCTGTCCAGTATATTTCACTGTTGAAGTGATTTTGAGTCAAACATGATGGAAGGGAAAAATCAAATTCCAAATAAATTGATTATGCGCTCATCATTCTGTAACAACTGTAACAAGCCGGTGACTCACCGATGCTTGAATTCAGCAGAAGGGAAACTCTAGCTAAGAAATAAATTATGCAAACACTTTCACTGGGTACCCTCCTAAGATTTAGAATCCTCCCGTAAGGCCACATTTCACTGGGCGACAGTAGGGAGCGTGGTTTATTTCATCTGCCTGCTATACAGGGGCTTTCAGACGTATGGCTCAGACGTACGGCTCCCTGGTCTTTTCCCCATTTAAACGGGCCTGACGCTTGTTAGAGTGCTGATTATCCGAGCCACTGAACTAGATTTTTCTAACCCCATTCAACAAATTCCATCCAGGGAATGGCCTGTGGTTGTTTAGGCCGTATTTTTATAATTCGGTTGACAAGGCACTGCATTATGGGTATTCAGTAAATCCAAGTAATTAGGCATTATTTTAAAAACGCATGCTGGAGAAATGACCTAATTGATATCCACTAGAATATATCAAACAAATAAAGCCAGATATTAACTATCTGTGCTGAACTGCAGTCGCTGGGAGCTCCGTTTTAGAGATTTAGAATACCCCTTACCCAACTGGTAACTCATCAAGATGAATGAAAGCATCAGACAATGTATTGCAACCTGCCACACAATTCTGCTTATGCCAAACTTGGCAGGCAGGTAAAAATGAAGTGGATTGAGCCATCAGTTGGCATCAATCAGGTAGCAATTTTCCGCAGGCCAGTTTGACTAGGGATCCTGATGGTGTTTTGCCATCTTCTGGGCACTGAGCAAGGGTGTGTGTGGGGGAGGGGGGGAGATATTTGTGAATTTCCTGCATTGTGCAGGGGGTTGGACTAGATGACCCTAGATGTCCCTTCCAAACCTATGATTCTATGACTGGTACATGTCATTCTGTTTGGGTGGGTCACTCACAGGTAACTGATAAAGCACTTCTTTATTTTAGCTTTCGCTCCTGTAAAATAAATGGGTTTCGTAGCACTGTGACCTGACTTAGACTTCAGATTTCAAAAACTATAAAAACATAAGAAGATCAGTCCTGTGGTCCATCTCGTCCAACATCTTGTTTCAAACAGTTGCCAGCATGTGGCCCTAGAAAACCCGCAAGCAGGGCAGAGAGGCAGAGACCTTCGCCTGATGCCTCCTCTAGCACGTCAAAGGTTCGCTGCCTCTGAATATGTTCCCTTTAGTCACCAGCCTTTGGGCCTTTCCTCCATGGATCTGCCTCTCCCCCTTATGCTCAGGGCCGTCACCACGCTCACTGGCAGAGAAGTCCACAAATTAATTACTCATTGAACAAAGAAGTATTTCCTGTGGCCCGTCAACTTCCTTGGGTGCATGCCAGTTCTAGTGGTGAGGGAAAGAGAAAAAGAGCTCCTTCTGTCCATCTTCTCCATTCCATTGTTCCACACAATCTGTGGTTCGAATGTCCCTCGGCCAATTATGATAAGAGACAGACGCGGAGTCCTGTGGATGAAGCAGTCTATAAACGTTTATTAAATGATGGAGGAACAATGGTTACACAGAGAGTAAAAGGTCTCCTCGTGTCCAGCACTCGTCAAAGCGACAATAGCTGTGCAAATTAATACCTTTTGATGAATTGTAATATTTGTTATTCTGTTGGCTCAGAAACTACTGTGGTCCCCATTGCCTCAAGTGGGCGACCACCTCTAATGATACAAGTGTCCAGAGGTATTGTTATTTGAAGAAGGCAACTTAGGTCAACAGCACAATTACAATATTTCCCGATTGCCATTGCTTATCTTATCTGTCCTTGGTTTATCTCTAGGAGGAACATCTCCCTTCCTTTCCCACACATCTCTTTCATAGGCTTTTCATTCTCCCCGTTTCTCTGGTCCATGTAACATATTACAAAGGCGCCCCAATGTCGCTTTTGGCAACCTTGTGGGCATCAGGCAGAGATTGTTTCTCTGGGTTCAGTGGGAGAGGATCGCTCTCCCTTCCCAAGGAATGTGCATAAAGGTACATTCAGCACCCATTCCCCTGCTTTGTGGTTTTCTCTCAGCCTTGAAAGGGTCTCTCAATCTGATTAACTCACAGCCATCTCCCTTCCTTCAGTAACACATTTCTTTCCCATTCTTTCTGTTGCTACATTTTGCCTGAGCAGCTTTACTAAGAAGTTTCTGTATCAAGTCAAAAGCAGGTGTCCTGCAGGTGCAATCTACCTCATAGCAAGCTTCACAGTGGCTGATCCCAATTCTCACAGTGATTAACATACATAACATACATTCTGCTTTGGTCCTTTGTTTCAAGTCTCATTTTCTTGCAAGTTGCGTTACAAATACTACATTAGCTCCTGAGAATAATAATACATGACAGTATAAAAGGCACATAGAGGTACATAAAATCTTCTTCATTAAATCTACTTCCCACACCATGCATAATTTCAGAAACCTCTATCATGTCTCCCTTAGCTGTCTTTTTTCTGGACTGAAAAGGCCCGGCCTCTCCAGCCCTGCTTCATAGGAAAGGCGCTCCAGGCCCCTAATCACCTTATTTATTGCATTTACTCCATTTATATCCCACTAGGATCCTAAGCAGCTTCCATCCTTCTCCTCTGCTCCTTTGTATCCTCACAGCAACCCTGTGAGGTTGGTTAGACTGAGAGTGTGTGACTGCTCCAGGATCACCCAGGAAATTTCCATGGCAGAGTGGGGATCGGAACCTGGGTGTCCTAGATCCTAGGCCAACACTCTAACCACTACACCACACTGGTAGTCTTTCTTTGTACTTTTTCCCAGCTCTGTAATGTCCTTTTTGAGATATGGCTACCAGAACTGCACCCCTGAGGCTGCACCATGGCTCAATAGCTGAGGCTGTTTGACAGGGGACGTCAACATTATGCTAACATAGGCTTCCCAGATGCCCACCAGTGGCAGGCAATCTCCCGAGGGTTTGTCCCATTGCCTGCCAATCACTGACAATTGGTGGAAGGTGGCAAAAACCCCGGCTATTGCCCACCACTGAAAGGCCACTCAGGAAACCATGCACTGAGTGAGCTCCTGGTGGAGGCACGATTACATCACTTCCTGAAATGACATCATCACACCAGCCTTGGGCATGTTCCTGCTCTTCGCTGGAGCCAATTTTGGCCCAAATGGGCCAGAACTGCCCCCACGCAAAGCCCATGGCCACCATGATGATGTCACTTACCAGAATCCAGCTACACTGGACCTGGGAACCCTAAGCTAACACCTTTGCAGACAGAAATCAAGTTCACATAGACTATGATGGCTTAGAAAGGTGGGGTGAAACTACAAAATGAAATTGTACAGACAGTGTCAGTCCCTGGCAGATAGATCCCTCAAGCCCATCTGTAGTGAACACACATTGGTTCCATAAGAAGTAGCTTTATTAGAATCCATACAGTTCAGGTCCGCACTCCATCACAGAGTTTGACATAAGTGGCATTTCAAATCAGGCAATCTCTGTTATACTTCATTTTCCCGCACTTCAAACAACAGTTAAGAGTTTTGGCATGCAGCTTACACAGGTTCTGCGAGAATCAACTTAGTTATGACTATGAATCAGAGAGACAACAACTTATTCCCAGCATTTGGGGTTAGTAGCTGAGGTTGGCATTTACACTTCCAGGTTACAGTTAGCTGAGACTCGCATATTTCTCTAAGATAAGGGAGAGGCCCTTGCTTGGGTCTTTAGTAACATCTGCACTACACTTACGCAGGAAGGGAGCGAGAGAGTGCATATTAATTAATACACATTAATACAGCAGCATGACTTTAGCATTATGTCAGCAGTAGTAAGCAATGAATGTCAGCAACGCAATCATGGCATGTATGTAGACAGACAGACACGACAGACAGCTAAATATATGCTGATGACATTCTCACAGTGGTTTGGGAATAAGGTGGCTGCTAGCAAGAGTCGAAAGGTCTTAGAAGTAAGATGAGGAGATGGAATACAGTGTTATCTCCCATAGACAGCAATTGTAGTCTTTTACGTTAACTAAGAACACAGCTGTAATTTCCTTTGCATTTATCCGCTGCTCCTGTGCAGCATTCCTTAGGAGCTTGGCATACACATACGCAGCTTACCTCTGTAATTACTGGTATCTATATTTGGAGGCTTAGCTGTCAACATTATGCTAAATTGGGGCACTCTCCTTAATATGTGACTCTTCCCCAAAACAGGGGAGGGATACTTCAGGCAATGTCTTTATAAGGGACTGAAAAGTAATTGCATACCAAAAAACGTCTTCCAACACTCAGCTAAGAAGAAAAGAAGAAGAAAAAAGATCTCAGAATATTGGTGATACAGAGAGAAGCACACCATCAAATTTAATTTTTTAAAAAATTAAGGCCACAATAAAAGGAAATGATGGCTGAGATAGAAAAAGTTTCTTTTAAAAAAAACAAATTACCATCACTAAGGAATATCTTGATAACAGGAGAAAAGAGCAAGAGTCCAGTAGCACCTATAAGACTAACAAAATTTTTTGTAGGGTATGAGCTTTCATGAGCCACAGCTCACTTCTTCAGATACAGCTAGAATGTGAGTCCATCTGTCCTTATATCTTGAAGAGTGATTACAGAAGCCAAATGAATGATAATAGCCAGTGAACAACAATAGCAGGTGTGATTGAATAGGGTGGGGCATGCAGAGGGGTAGTGGATGTGGAGAAATCAGCATTGATAATGAGGCAGGAAGCCTAGGTCTCAGTTCAGTCCAGGTGGATGCATTGTCTTGAGCTTCGTTATCAGTTGCAATTCAGCAGTCTCCCTTTGAAATTCCTCTGCAGGATAACTGCTACTTTTAGGTCAGCGACTGAATGTTCTGGAAGATTAGAATGTCCCCCACACTGGTTTTTGAATGTTTTGGTTTCTGATGTCAGACTTATGTCCATTAATTCTTTGTAGAAGCAACAGGCCAGTTTGTCCAATTCTTGAACTAAAACAAGCGATCTGTATTAAAATAGAAAACTTAACTGGTACAACTGTATCTGCAGTTCATTTGGACTAATTCTAATTTCTCATTTTGTTCATGAGCACCAAAACTATTTTTAAAGTATATTTTTTACTGGTGCTACATCTTCTACTGTGCCTGTAGCAATCCGTAATATCTCCCATTTTTAAAAAGGATCAGGTTGTAGGTGATGGGAAAGATCTTTGTGTGAGACCCGGAAAAGCTAGTCAGGGTAGATAGTACTGACCTTAATAGAATAATGTTCGATTCGATACCAGGGCAGTTTCATGTACACCTCTGAGAAAGAATTGTTACTTAAATATACATTTTTACACACATGCTCATAGTTTGACCGCTAGGTCGCAGTATATCTTAACGAAAGCTGCTCATGGTGACGTGCTTCAGGGAAACAGGAAAAAGAGACGACGGCTCCTTTGGATCCAGCTAAGCTTTCTGTGCTAGAGCCTTAACACAAGGAATACATCTCAGATGTCAAGCAACCAAAATTTCTTGATAACAAATGAAAAATAGAAAGAGTGATGGTCATAAATGCCCACCTCCTGACTTTTTAAAGTACTGCATAAGACGAGACTAAATTCACTGGTCATTGAAGAACGGCACGGCTAGGGTGGTGCCTTTGACCCTGGCGTGCTAGGCTTCTCTGTCGAAGGAGCAGTCAATCATGTGCTCTGTTCACAGCCTGCAGTGGTACAGCCCAGGCACAGGATTAAATATGAGTGAGGACAATGGTCTTGTTAAGCTTCAGGCCTCGTACCTTGATCCTAACTCCACAATCAACATATTTACTTCTCTCACTGCTCATAGTAGGTAATCGATGTCCCTCTTTAAATCCCTTCTCGGGCATTGCATCCCCCTTTGCATACAGCATAAATTGCGTCTTCTGCTTTCAAAGGCCTACATGGACGTGCCTCTTCTAGGGTTGCCAGCCTCCAGGTAGTGGCTGGAGATCTCCCAGAATTACAACTGGTCTCCAGGCCACAGAGATCAGTTTACCTGGAGAAAATGGCTACTTTGGGGGATGAACTCTATGGAATTATGCCATGTCAAGGTCCTTTCCCTCTCCAAACCCCATTTTCTCCAGGTTTCTCCAGGTTTCCACCCCCCAGATCCCCAGGAATTATCCAACTTGGAGCTGGCAACCCTAGCCCCTCCCTATCTTCCTGTACTTATTCTCCATTATATCCTGTCCATAGCCTTTGCTCCTCAAGGTCTCCTGACTAGAGATGGGTACGAACAGCAATACGAACAAAAAAATCCCACGGACAGCCCAATCTGCTGTCCGCGAACAAGCTGTTCATGAGGCCCCATTCTAAACAAACAGGTGGTCGTTGCAAGCCTTGTTCGTTGCTGTTCATTGCTGTTTGTCAAGCCAGACAGTCTGGCACCTGCAATCAATTCCCTTGGCAACTCAGGCAGGGATTGTCTGAACTCTGTCTGATCTCCTGCTGTTGCCCTGGAAACCCCAAGCTAAGCCCAATTTAGCTTGATAGGCAGGTCTTCCTTCCAAGTGTGGACTGGAGCTCCAAATTTGTTACAAGAGGAAAAGACCAGGGAGGAGGGGGGCTCCCAGCTCTGGCTTTCAGGGAGAGACAGCTGCTGTTAGTGAGACAGGGTGAGTGCACTGGAGCTTGAATTTTCTTTGTGTGTGGTGGGATAGGGGTCTACCCCTTCAGGTTCCAGGGAAGCTGCCAGGCTCTGGGGCCAAGCTATTATTTATTATTGGTACCTTTCCTGCTGCCTGCTCAGGTAGGGTTTCTGGGAGTGGTGCAGTAGGGATCTTGATGGCTGGAGGAGAGCCTGCTGGCTCCCATGAACAATGAACAACGAACATGTTCGTGACAGGATCATGTTCGCCAGTGTTGTTGTTCGTGGATGGCAATGAGCAACGAACACCATGTTTTTTTCTTTTTGTGTCCATGTCTACTCCTGACCACAGTTGCTCTGAATTCTCCTGATCTATTCAACAGGTGCACCATTCTCTCTTGTTGCCCTGTGTGCCTGGAAATCCTTCCCAGGTACACTGTGCCACCTCTCACTCTTCCTTCATATTCCTCTGAAAAACCCACCTTTTTGATGATGTTTGTGGCTCAGCGCCTTTCTTCTCAATCCTCAACCAAAAATAAACCTGAGCATTTGCAATAGGTGAAGTAGCTCAAGATTAGAATGGAGAGTTTTCCAAGTCAGGGTATCTGGGCTAACTGTGAGCCAAGCTTAGCTTGCCCCTGGCCCCTTCACCAGCCGTTGTGGCTGCCGTGTTCCCTTTCCATTTGAAATCCACTGGCCAGTGATTGAAAAGATTGAACACAGAGCATTTGGATCAGAAAAGAGTGATATTAATAATAATAATAATATTTGATATATATACCACCCATTAGGACAACTCAATGCCCACTTAGAGGTGTTTACAAAGTATGTTATTACTATCCCCACAACAATCACCCTGGGAGGTGAGTGGGGCTGAGAGAGCTCTGAGAGAGTTGCAACTGACCCAAGATCACCCACCTGGTTTCAAGCAGAGGAGTGGGGAATCCACAGGGCCGGATCTAGTGCTCCCAGCGCCCGGGTCAACGCTTGCCGGCCCTCGCACGCGTGCACAGCGCGCGCGCGCTCCTGATGTGGCGTGATGATGTCATTCTGATGATGTCATCACGCTGCGCGCCAGAGGCAGTGCGAGGGGCTGAGAAGCTGCCCACGCCATTCGCTTCAAAAGCGAATGGTGTGGTCAGCTTTGCAACCCCCACGCTGTCTTTCGCGTGCCCCGTGGGACAGGGGGCAACCAGCTTGCCGCGTGCCCTCTGTCCTGCGGAGCAAGCAAAAGGCAGTGCGGGGGGCTACGAGGCTGCCCACGCCATGCGCTTGCCCCCTCTCCTGCGGGGCAAGCGAGTGGCGTGGGCGGCCGCGCTGCCCTTTTCCTGCCCTGCAGGACAGGCGGTGTGCAGCAAGCCAGCCGCCCCCTGTCCCGCGGGGCAAGCAAAAGGCAGCGCGGCTGCCCATGCTGCCGCCTGCAAGCTCTGGGAGCTGCTTCCAGCACCCGCTCCCTGGCGGCACTGGGGGCAGACTACCCCCCTGCCCCCCCTCTAGATCCGGCCCTGGGAATCCAACCTGGTTCTCCAGATTAGAGTCCTGCTGCTCTTAACCACTACATCAAGCCACTACAGAATCACAGCCATCAGCTGTCAACATGCAAGTCTTTGTGTCTGTTCTACCACACTACTTCCATTTCTTGGGTTCCAGACTCATCCCTGTGTATTGTTGGCTGTTTTCCCTGGGGTGTCAAATGCCTTCTTCTTCCTGCTCTACAAACAAGCCATTCTTGGCATACCAAGAAGCTGAGCAGACCCAGAGGTTGCATTTGGCAGCCCAAGGAATGCTGGCAGGATCATATGGTGGGCAACTGGCACCCCCAGGGGAGGACATCAGTTTGTTGGTAGAAATGGGTTCCCTGGCAACCAGTGGAATTTTGAGGGTTTGGGGGGGGGGTGTAATAGGCACTTACCTGTCTTTCTTGTGTCTGTGCACAGCTCCAGTTGATGCTATCACTTACGGCCTGACCCAGAAGTGACTGTATCACACCGAAATATATCATAGCATCACTTCATGCTGCAAGTGACATCATTGTCAGGGGCTATACACATGTCCATCAGTTGGTGATCAGTTGGCAGAAGCATGAATTGCTGGGAGTTTTCCCATCTTTGGTGAGCACCTGGCATCTCTGGGAGGGTGGATTTAGAAAAAGAGAGGGACTTTCGTGGGGTAAAATGCCACAGAGCCTAACCTCCAAAGCGGCCATATTCTCCAGGGGAACTGATCTTTATAGTCTGGAGATAACTTATAATTCTGGGAGATCTCCAGACCCCACTTGGAGGTTATCAGCCCTAATCAACCCCGCCCCCCCTTGCCCCCTGTTGTTTGCTTACCAACTGCTCTTGTCTCCTCCATGTGCAGGAAGGAGTGAAAGAAAGGGTGCATGTCCTTCTGTCTGCTCTAGATGTCACGGATGAAGTGCACACCAAGTCTTTGCTTGGCCAGTACATTCCCCGAGGATTTCATCCAAACTGGATGGAAAGCAAAAACATGACATCTGTTTCATGTTATGCATGTATCACCATTTGTTTCCAATTGAAATCAGTGGAAAAATGAAAACAAATGTGTGTAATAATAAGGGTAGTGCAAAAGGGGTGGGGAAAATACACACTATACTCTGAGTCCTGGTGCTTGAAGGGATGCTTATCCCAGATGCCTCCACCACCCACCACCCACCCCAGCTTGAAGATCCACAAGTGAGAATTCACAGTGGCTGTTGTCCCAGCAGAAGCCTGGCAGGTGACTCCAAGACTCCAGACCTTATGCACAGTTGTGGCCTCCTTTTGATATTCCTAGCCTCAGGAGGCATACCTGAGTGCTTCTCACCTGGCTTTTAGGAAGTTAGCTGTTTTGCTCAGGAAGAGGCATGGGATGCCGAAAAGCAGCTAATGTTGATTTTGTTTCGTTCCAGTTCCCCTTTTTTCATACTGAAACTGTATCATTTTTGTTTGAAAACTATGATCCCCTTGAGATCCTGCAGGGCTAAAAATGGGGCATGTAAATATTTAAGGGGAGAAAAGCTGATTGGCAAAATGGAATTCATAATTGAGACAATGCTCTAGGTTGAAAAACGATGTACTCGACACATTAGATTAGTCTAATCTAGTGTGTACTATTGCTTTGTGTAGTGAAAGAACTGCAAATAGTCTTAATTCAGACTAAAAAAAAAGTTATCATTGTCTGATCCTATGTTTGATCAGGTATAAGCCTCCTTTATTTCAGAAAGTTTTACTCCCCCAAGTAAATTGCTGTCGTAGTTCTGCAGCCTCTCGTTCCAACATTTCTCTGCTGACCAGAAGATGAGACAGTTTAGAAACGCTGCCAGGCCAATCCCAGCCAATTTTTGTACGTTCCCATTCTGTATGGTAAGCCATAAATGAGCACACCCTTCAATTTTGGCTTGGCTGTATTTGATTGCTTTGAGCCATATAAAATGTGCCACATTCATTTGGGCCATGAGTTGGGCTTGTGGATGTTATTAAATATCCAAAGGCATCTTGTGACGGTCATCAGCTCCTAAACCCCGATGTTTCCTGTTGACAGTGTTATGTAATGCGATGGAAAGCCTTTGATGAAAATTTAATGAGACCCTGTCTTTTTTTTTTCTTGCTTGACTGATTGAATGAGCCCATTGAGGAGCAAGGAAATGAAAAGTCCTGGGCACACAAGGAAGCAATTTGTTGGTGTGTTTAGGGTTCCTGCAAAAATATACTTTGTGAGATCCCACAAATCAGGAAACTTAAGCAAGCTCTGCCCTTTAATTTGTCATTGACTCAATACGTGGAACTTCTGAATCAGTACGGAAGCAATTTTATCATGTGCAATATCTCTTGTCCTCTTCCTTCAGGGACCTCTTCCACTTCATAAGGGGATAAAGCTTTGTTCTACGCCAGGCACAGGGCTTTTTTTCTGGGAAAAGAGGTGGTGGAACTCAGTGGGTTGCCCTCGGAGAAAATGGTCACATGGCTGGTGGCCCCGCCCCCTGATCTCCAGACAGAGGGGAGTTTAGATTGCCCTCCGCACCGAGGGCAATCTAAACTCCCCTCTGTCTGGAGATCAGGGGGTGGGGCCACCAGCCATGCGACCATTTTCAAGAGGTTCCGGAACTCCATTCCCCCGCGTTCCCCCTGAAAAAAAGCCCTGGCCATGCACATCATCCAGGAAAAGCTGCTGCTTCAGTGGATTAGGTTCCTGAAGTACCCTGTTCATGAACCCCAAAAGACTGGTTCACGCCAAGTTCCCCGTTTTACATTTGTAATCCTCCAGTGTCCTTCCCTCATCTCATCCCAGCATCAAGAATACACGGCACTTGAGAACTGGAGGATTAGGGAATTGGAGGATTGGACAGATTTGTGGAGGATTAGACAGCTCCACGGAGGATAGGTCTATCAGTGCCTACTAGCCATGGGAACGTCGATATCCAGAGGCAGCAAACTTCTGAATAGCAGTGCTGGGAATCCTCTTTGTTGTGTTTGTTGACAACTGATTTGCACTGTGTGGGACAGTGTAAGCCTTCGGCCTGGCCTCTGTCATCTTTAATAGCCATTTAATATGGCTACTTGTAATATTAAATGTCACCAGGCCCCTGGATTTAAAATGGCAGTTTGCATTGCCTCCAGGGGAAGCCCAGCTAACAGTCGCTGAGTCCCACCCGGAAGACCCAGGCATGAATGGAATGCCGCATAGGAATGCTGGGTGATCAGTGGTACCTTCTTATCCAAGAAGGTACCCGTTGCTCATACCAAATGTACTTGCACTCATGCAGGGGGTGTGCAGCAATTTCCTCAGATTTTTTCCCCTTGGAGTTGTAGCCCCCATCATTTAGAAGCAGTTTTTTAGAGGCTATAGGAAACTGGAGAAGACAGAAAGATTCATTCCATGCTCCTGATTCCTTGGATCTAGCCTCTTCACTGGTGAGCCGGCCCCAATTATGGTCTGCCATCCTGATGCTTAAAATGCTTTCGAGATAAATTCCAGAAACAGCAGATAGCAAGGAATATCACTTCAGAACAGGGCTTTTTTTCAGTTGGAACGCGGTGGAACGGAGTTCCAGAACCTCTTGAAAATGGTCACATGGTCGGTGGACCCGCCCCCTGATCTCCAGACAGAGGGGAGTTTAGAGTGGCGCAGCGGGCAATCTAAACTCCCCTCTGTCTGGTGATCAGGGGGTGGGGCCAACAGCCATGTGACCATTTTCTCCGAGGGCAAACCACTGAGTTCCACCACCTCTTTTCCCAGAAAAAAGCCCTGCTTCAGAAAGATTATATGACTCATAAACAAGCACAAAAGAATGCATTAGGAAGAAAAAAAAGTTTAGGATGTTGCTCATGGGCTACTCTTTCGGATGCTTGGTAATGCTGCCTAGCAGTAAAGAATGTAAGATTCTGAATTAGATTGCATGGATCTGAGAATGAAGCTGATTTGTAAAGAAAGGAGGAAATGTCTGTTTTCTGTCTGATAGGATTCATTACTTGCTCCAGGCTTTTCTTTAGATACTAATGCTCTTTGAGTGCCTGTAGTCAGCACCTTCTGATAAGACAGGGATATAAATCTATTTTAATTAAAAGTAGAATAGCAGTCCTTAAAAACGAGATGTCCTATTATTCTGGGCCAGGGATAAGCTCAACAGAAAATGTTCGGTAACACTGGGATCAGAGTCTTGAGGCAACGTTGATGCTGATGAGAGAGATTAATGTGTCCAGAAACTAGCCCCCAAACCAGAAACACCTGCCTGCCCATGACATTATTGCACTTCTTTGTGTTCTGGAGAAAACAGTTTCTGGCACTGGTCATATTTCTTTTTCTGTTTACATTTTTGTTAATTGCATAACAAAGAAAACACTGTCATGAGACTTAGGAGACAGAGATCACAGCAGCCTTGTTGACGTCTGATCAACTGCGAGATGCGGGACTTCCTGAGAAAGTGATATTTACTGCCTTGAATTCCATAAGGGAAGAAAGGCAAGATGTAAACATAAAATAAATAAACAGGTAATCATATTTATCATGTTAACCATAGCAAGAAACCAATCTTGGAAATCCGTGCCAAGCCATGAAAGACACTATTGCCACTTCTAGGGTTTCTTGTAGGTAAGAAGGTCCCATCTTTGATAGTCAGTTTGGTGTAGTGGTTAAGAGTGTGGGACTCTAATCTAGAGAACCAGGTTTGATTCCCCGCTCCTCCACCTGAAGCCAGCTGGGCGACCTTGGGTCAGTCACAGCTCTTCCAGAGCTCTCTCAGCCCCATCCACCTCACAGGGTGATTGTTGTGGGGATAATAATAACATACTTTGTAAACTGCTCTGAATGGGCATTAAGTTGTCCTGAAGGGCAGTATATAAATTGAATGTTGTTGTTGTTGTTGTTGTTGTTGTTGTTGTTGTTGTTGTTGTTGTTGTTGTTGTTGTTGTTTGTGGCAAGTTCCTTTGATCCTTCTCCTGATACTAGACCTCCAACTAATTCCCAGGTTTTCTGACAGCAAATGTGTTTACCAACTTATTTTGAATCACTACCAAACTGCATAGCATTCATAATAATGCTAAAAATTACAGTGAAAATTCTGGAGTGTAAAGACAAGTGGTCAATCTGGGTAACCAATTGGATTATAAAACATCTTTGCAAGGACTTTGTCAGATCCTGGCATAGAATTCCTATGCTAGTTATCAATCAATATGTCTATTCGTTAAGCTAAAGCCATCTTTGAATAAGCTTTTAGAGTACTCAACATAGAGAGAGAGAAAAATGAAGTATCAGATGAAAGCTCTGGAAAATAGCAGGCTTGCCGGTTTATCTCATTGATCAGAATTTTTAAGGGAAAAGTAAAGCCAGGTTGTAGTTTACAATATTGCATTTAGTGCCAGAAGTGAAAGCTCTGACTTCAGTAATAGTTCTATATTCATTTGATCTATATGATATCCCTCCTTAACCCATGGGTGTAAATCAGCTAAGTATTAAGTATTGCTGCATGTGATTATTTTGAATGTGTATGGGGAACAGATTTAGAAAAAGCATTTCAAACAAAAAAAGTATTTGTGATTTTTCAATGGCTGATCAAAATTATTCAAGATGAACCAAGGAATTTCCAGATGGTCAAACATTTTTTGCTTTCCTCTGGGCATTGATCAGGAGACAGTGTTTGCAGAGGTAGCTGTGAATTTCTTTCATTGTGCAAGGGGTTAGGCTAGATGATCCCTGGGTTCACTTCCAGTTCCATGATATCATTTATTTATTTATTTAAAATATTGATATTCCTGTCTTTCTTCCAGACAACCTAAGTAACAGGGGCACCTCCTGTAGTAAAGCTACCGGTAACAACCAAAAAGGGAGGCAGAATAATGCAAAAGACTTATATTCAATTATTATCTCTCCTATATACATAAATCAATCATGAAGTACAAGTGTAAGTGCAAATAATGCAGTGGTTCAATGAACAAGACACAATGAGTGATTCCGCACACGTTGGATAATGCACTTTCAATCCTCTTTATAGATCATTTGGAACAGATTTTTTTGTGTGTGGAACAAAAAATCCACCTCAAACGATTGATAAAGTGCATTGAAAGTGCATTATTGGAGAATATATATTTGTTTTAGATAGAGGAAGCTAATAAAAGTAAGGGAAAGGGGACAAAGGGTTGGAAAGCTGTTGGAAGTCAACAAAAAGGGGGGGAAAGGGAGGGGGTTAGAGATGAAAAAATTGGGGAAAATTGAATGTAAATGTAAAAATAATGGATTCTAACCCAATAAAAAATTTTTCAAAAAAAAAAAAAAGAAAGTGCATTATCCAACGTGTGCGGAATCAGCACATGAATGTAACTATAATATCAGGATACAATCAATGTGCAATTAACAAACAACGCAATCCAACGGCAAAAGAGCAGCCAAACAGTCCAACTGCTGTAATTGGTGTATTGAAAAGCTGTTCAAATGATGTGCAGACCCTCTGTCGAGTTTGCAGAAATAAAGACGTTCACTCCCACAGCCAACAGGTCTACACCGGTCTCTTTTTCAATTCCCGTTTCACAAGTATCGCTTCCTCACGGGCACACACAAACAAGGTCGCACAAAGTATGTTAATTACAATGAATGTTTCATCCAACCAGTTGTTGCGGTTGACGGAACAATGCCGAACCAAAGTCTTCAAGACAACCCAGGACTCAAGGCGGGTAATAACTATGTACTTCAAGTCAAGTCAAGTCAAGTTAGCCTTTTATTGGCATATAGCAGCAATTCAAGTTATCCACTTACAAAAGGAAAGAACAAAGTTAAAAGATTGCTGTATTACAAATACAAAAATACATTTAGAGCTTAACTCCATGATATCCTTTGACGCAACTTCAAGGCAGAATGGAGAAACTCAGCCACCTTCTCGGTTACATCATGAAGGGAATCGTTCAACAGTCTATAGACTTTGAGCGAGTCAGAACAATCCATCATACTAGTTAAGACAGCTTTTAAGTATGTTTGACGTATACCAGCGTACAAATGACAGTGCAAAAGGACATGGGTAACTGACTCAACACATTTTTGTTCACATAGACAGCATCTAGCTGAAATAACAATGTAAAAAGAGCCCCAATTTAATAAAACATTACACCGACACATTAAGAACAAGACTAAAAACAACATATGCCCCAATTAACATTGAGAGCTGGAGCACCTAATCCAATGTAATTATATGAGAAGCAGAAATTAATTTGTCTAAGTGGTACAGTTTGATTATGAACAATATCCCACACAGACAATTTCTTTCTCCATAGAAGTTTCCTTCCACCCATAAGTTATAACACATGTTAAAATGTAGCTATCCCACAGGGAGGTATCTTGTTTAGCTGTGTGGACACATTCTTTAGAGAAAAATCTGCAGCCAAAGCACACACAAATGGGAAAGTAAAAGTGAGAATTTGGAGCTTTAATGCAAAACAAATCTGGCCCGAAGGCCTAATAGCCAGAACACACAGAAGTGATTGTGTTCTTAGGCCTTTTGATGAATAGAGTCGATGGATGCGAGTGTTTTCTGAGCAGGAGGCATTTACCATGTCTACTTTCATACTGGCTGCCTCAGGGTCAAAGACAAACTCCTCAGAATGAATTGCTTTTTTATTCAGAGATGATGTAGACACAGTAACCGTAATTTAATTGGGGGACCATGCTATGAACTGCAGAGTCTTTTTTCTCTTAAAATAGGTGCAGCAATTTCCATCAAAGCTTTGAAAAGAAGGATTTTTAGTATCGTTGAAATATTATTTTAAAAGATTAAAAAAAATAAAAGCAGCATTCATAACCAGGGCTTTTTTTCAGCAGGAACGCGGTGGAACGGAGTTCTGGCACCTCTTGAAAATGGTCACGTGGCCGGTGGCCCCGCCCCCTGATCTCCATGTGACCATTTTCGCTGTGGGTGATTTAAACTTTTAAAAAACTCCCCCCTTGTTCCAGCTGACCCAAGTGACATCATTGTGCGGTCCTGAGTTCCACCACTGAGTTCTACCACCTCTTTTCCCAGGAAAAAAGCCCTGTTCATAACACTGTTTTTCACTCAGTACTGTCTTCTCACATTGTGGGTTTGCTTGTGAGATTGTTTTGTATATTTGAAGTTCTAAAAACATTTCAGAAAACAAATGTATTTGACAGCATGAGATGCTAGTGTAAAAACACCAGGAGGTAGGTTGAGGCGGGCTGCCCATGTGAAGTCCTCCCATTCCTCATCTTTCCTGCCCCACTTTATTCTTCCTCTGCCTGTGGATATATTTTAGATTAATAACAAGTGAAGGCACCTGAAAGCAAAGTCTTACATATATGCTCGAGAATACAGCTGTCAAAATTTAGGATACAAAGGCTTGCATCCAGAAAAGTACAAGCAGAAACATAAACAGATGTTGCACTGGTCTGCTTGCACAAGACCTTGTACGGCACCTAGCTCTTTCCTCCCTATTTATTTATTTATTTATTTACTTATTTATTTATTTGTGTCATTTATAGTCCGCCTTTCTCACTGAGACTCAAGGCAGATTACACAGTGTGAGATCAGTACAATCAGTAGCAAGGACAAGGGTAGGCATTTCCATACAGTGTCAAGGACATTTCCATAAACAATGTCATAGGGTAGATGAATACAAGTTTACAGAGATATAGCATTGGCAAGAATCCAATACAAGGTTGAAGGATTGCTGAAACAGAACCTAATCCATTCTAGGATTAACATTAGACAACATGAAGCACAAGCAGTTTATGCGAGTACATATTCAGAGCAACAGATAATATGTAAAGCAACATAATGGTGGACGGGGTCATTTCGTAGAAAAGGAGCTGGAGGGACTCATGAGCATAACTCATTAGCATACCTCATCAGCATATGCCATGACCCTTGACATCATCGGCTGTGTGTCATTAGCATAACTGATTTGCATATGCCACACCTCCTGGCATCACCTATCCTGGCTGTTTTGGACCTAATCCTGGCCATTCAGGGCCAAAATTGGGCCCAAAATGGCAAAAAAGGGCTGAAAGGGGCCAAAAAGGGGCCCAAAATGGTCAGGATCAGGCTGCTGCTGAGTGGGAGAGTGATCTACCACCCGTCAGAGGCCCAATCTGGGCCGTTTAAGCCCCAATCCAGGCTGAAATGGGCCCAAAATGGCCGAGAGTCAGGTGGGCAGAACCACCTGACATGTGACCTCTTTGGGGAACTGCTGGAACTGTGTTCCTGCGTGTTCCCTCTCGAAATGAGCCCTGATGGTGGAGCCTATGGTTCCCAACTCATTGGCGAAACATCCGAGACCCCCTCCCTACAATACCGCCCTTCTATCTGAGTAAAAAAGCCTTTTTGAATAATTCAGTTTTGCATTGTATTATATCATAGTGTCCAGAAATTAGTTGCACAAGAACTTGTGCAAATGGAGACACAAGTGGAGATTCACTAAATTTGATTTAGCGGAAGCAGCTATCGTGGTCTTTTTCTTGCATTCCAACTCATGCCAGAGCTCTAGTGCAAATGGAAATTTTGTACTGGATCCAACCCAAAATATGCAGAATCAGCGTTGTGTATTCTGTCTTCAACAAAGAAAGCAATCAAGCTATACTAAAATGTACAGCGGCTTTACCTGAAAGAACGTGTCCGACTAGAAAATCAGATTTAAGGATTAATCATTTGTGATAAAGGCCAGTGATAACAAAGTTCCCAGCTCAGGTGGAGAACTGATCTGTACCTGAGGGCCAAGCTAGAAGTGACAAATTACACTTGAATGGCAAATGAACAGACTCACATTTATTCCTCCCTGTTCACTTGCACTCCACTTGTACTCCACTCGATCATGTAGTGATCGAGTGGAGTGCAAGCAGAGTGCAAGTAGTGCACATAGTGATCAAGTGGAGTGCAAGCAGAGTGCAAGTAGTGCAAGAAGTGATTGAGTGGAGTGCAAGCGGAGTGCAAGTGAACAGGGAGGAATACACGTGAGTCTGTTCACTTGCCGTTCAAGTGTAATTCGTCACTTCTAGCTTGGCCCTGAGAAAAAGAAGAGAAAAAGACAGGAACATTGGGAAGGGTGGTGGTGGTACCACTGTGGCAATAATCATAGCTGCCCCCTGTCTGCATGACCTCACGCTTGTTACTCAGCTGTGGGCTGGCTGGCCTAGAAGCAAGATTTATGGGTGGCAGAATTGGGTGGAGAGACTCCTCCTCTCTAATCTACCTCTAGAAGGATTCAAGAAGTTGCTTAGTTGATTTGGCACTGAATGTACAATCTTGGTTGATTGAATGGATTTTGTGGTCTAAATATTACCATCACATTTTGCTAAACTTCTGTTGGTTGCCCAACTCTTGGTTGGCTATGCGGGATGCAATTTGTTCTTTCTTGTAGAAAGAACATGATGCGACTTCTTGGTCTTTCTGGTGTTATGGAATTGGGCCAGAATTATATGAATGTAAGAGGTACCTTCTTGGATCAGTGACCCATCCAGTCCAGCACCCTGTTTCACACAGAGGCCTACCACTTGCCCTGGAGGGCCAATAAACAGGACATAGCAGCCGAGGCATTCTATTCATGTTCCTTCCAGCAGTGGCGTTCAGAGTTTTGTTGCCTCTGGATATGGAGTTCCTCTTATTCATCTACCCACTGATGGACCTCTCACCCATAAATTTGCCAGATTCTTATGGTTTGGGGGTAAGCAGGATACAGACACCTGTAGATCTCTGTTCATGGGAGTGGAGCTTAAGCAGCTCAGAGGTTGAGGACACAGTTTTCCCATTATGGCTACTAGTTGGTTGCACCCACAGCCTGGGGTGACTTTCAGCCGCAAGGTTTACCCCACATCCTTTGCCATTGTGTGACTGTTCATTCTCCTGGCAGCTAGACTGACGACAACATCACCTACAGATACTCTTCTTGATCATTCCTTCATCAGAAATCTTAATTACTTATTTTATGTGACATATATTTATAGTCAGTAACATTTGCTATCTTTAAATAAACTTCTGTCATCTTTAACAAGTGACATAATATTGGATATGATTGGTGCTCAATTTAGCTGAAACATTATATTTTTAATCAAGTGATGTTTTTGCTGAAACCAGGGCTTTTTTTCTGGGAAAAGAGATGGTGGAACTCAGGACTGCACAATAACATCACTTTGGGTCAGCTGGAACAAGGGGGGAGGTTTTTGAAGTCTAAATCGCCCTCGGCGAAAATAGTCACATGGCCGGTGGCCCCGCCCCCTGATCTCCAGACAGAGGGGAGTTTAGATTGTCCTCCGCGTCACGCCAGCGGTGCAGAGAGCAATCTCAACTCCCCTCTGTCTGGAGATCAAGGGGCGGGGCCACCAGCCATGTGACCATTTTCAAGAGGTGCCAGAACTCCGTTCCACCGCGTTCCTGCTGAAAAAAAGCCCTGGCTGAAACTACCTGTAAAATCATACACACCTGTGCTGATTATTTTTTTTTAAAGTTTTGAATGTGCTAAAAGCTGGATTAAAAGGTTATATTTAGCCCTCTCTGGTCCTTAAAAGACAATCTCTCTCTCTTTTGCATTCAGCTTTTAATTAGGTGCCAAGATAAGAGTTTCTGGTATTTTTCCACAACCTAATGGTGAACTGCTTGGAGGTCATACAATGTACTGAAGAAGTGTAGAATCTCGAGTCTATGTGATTAAAGTCAGATACTGCCTCAGTACAATGAGGGGTATGTGGTGAAGAAACTGTTCAGTACCTGGATGCTCACTCCCCCTTCTTTTCATTGTTGTGGCACCTCTACATCTTCTATTGTCATCTGAGAATCACTTACCTCCCCTTGGAATTCGTCTCTCCCAGTGCACCAGCACTAGCAGGGCTGCTTAGCTAAACTGGCATAGCATGGGTGCACAAAGAAGAATAGGGCACATACTTGCCTCTGTTGTGGTTTTCTTCCGTTACTGGACTCATGCCTCAAAGTGTGGGGCTTACTATGAGATGCAAAATGTAATCTGTGTTGTCATGGCCATTGGTCTGGGAAGCTCACAATTGTGTGACCAATCAACATATAAATAAACAGGAGATACTAAGGAAGCATAGTTTGAACTTGAAGTGGAGGCTTGAATTATGTGACTGAGCCTCAGGATTCCAAAGTGAATGACAACTCTTTGAGACATGGGGAGGGGGTGTCGGGGGGAAATGATCCTTCAATTCTCTTATTGTAATGAAGTACGATGAGGGTAAGCCTGATCTTGTCAGATCTCAGAAGCAAAGCAGGGTCAGCCTTGGTCAGTAATTGGATGGGAGACCTCCAACGAAGACCAGGGTTGCAGAGGCAGGAAATGGCAAACCACCTCTGATAGTCTCTTGCCATGAAAACCCCACCAGGAGTCACCAGGAGTCAGCTATGGCTTGAGGGCACTCTCCACCACCACCATGACCAGAGCAGGCAAACTTTTACTGGGAAATAGAAAGGGCAAACAAGGGGAAAGGGATCACGTCCACAATGCACATATATGTGCATTGAGTAATTCTTACTTTATATTATATACAAGTATACAGGGCTTTTTTCAGCAGGAACAATGTGGAACGGAGTTCCGGCACCTCTTGAAAATGGTCACATGGCTGGTGGCCCCACCCCCTGATCTCCAGACAGAAGGGAGTTTAAATTGCCCTCTGCACTGCTGGAGCAGCGTGGAGGGCAATCTAAACTCCCCTCTGTCTGGAGATCAGGGGGTGGGGCTACCAGCCATGTGACCATTTTCACCAAGGGCGATTTAAACTTTAAAAAACTTCCCCCTTGTTCCAGGTGACCCAAAGTGACATCATTGTGCGGTCCTGAGTTCCGTCACTGAGTTCCACCACCTCTTTTCACGTAAAAAAGCCCTGCAAGTATGCATGAACAAACTTCAAGTTCAAACCACGTGGATTTAAACTCCACATTCATTCAGGTACTGATCCCTAGGTTCATTGGTAAAGTAATCACTCGTCGGCTCTTTCTTACAAACAGATGTGTGCATATACAAGCAGGATGTACATGAATTCAATGTAACGTGTACAGAGCAACCCCCCCCCCCCCGAGCTCTTAGGGCATCCCCCCTGTCTCTGCTTATGTTATTCTCCTTCTTGAGTCTCTGGGATGATCTGCAATCTAATAATTCATTGAATCACAAATGGGCTTGAAACGTGTGTGATCAGGGCTTTTTTTCAGCTGGAACGTGGTGGAACGGAGTTCCAGAACCTCTTGAAAATGGTCACATGGCCGGTGGCCCCACCCCCTGATCTCCAGACAGAGGGGCCGAGCGGCGTGGAGGGCAATCTAAACTCCCCTCTGTCTGGAGATCAGGGGGCGGGGCCACCGGCCATGTGACCATTTTCTTCGAGGGCAACCCACTGAGTTCCACCACCTCTCTTCCCAGAAAAAAAGCCCTGTGTGTGATGAGGAAAACCAAACTGGCTGAAGCCTTTCCTAAAAGAACGCAGAGCAGCTGTCTGACTTTCCAAGAGGTACTTTTGTTGTTCCAACAGAAGGCGTCTGCAAGGACCCCACGGACTATTTCCTCAGCACACAAGACTTCTCTGTTAAGGGCTGTTTTCCTTTTTGACGGCAATCAGTGATGCATTTCATGAAGTGCCTCTTATGGCCAGGGAACTATTTTTAAATAAGCTCATTCATTAAAAACCAGATTTTACTTATGCGATTTGTCCACTGGAAGAGGATAATAGAGAAATCTGTCTGGTATGTTACTGGAGTGTTCCAACTCAAGAGGAATTTGTCTCCAAATAGAAAGTCCTTTCATATTTCGAAAAATATTTTGTTTGAGTATTCAGGAAAATGAAAAGCAAACAAGCCCAGGCATCTTAAAATTGTCAGCAATTAAATCATGAGACCCTTCCTTTACTACCCCTATTCAGGTTTGTTTTGTGCTTCAGAGAAAAGTAAATAAATAAGTAGTAAATTCCAACTGAGTGTGACATCATACCTAGGCAAGGCTAATTCCATGTGTTCATTTACGTATAATTGAAATCCTTCAGGAGCAAGAATGTGTGGTGCAGTGGTTAGAGTGTGGAACTAGGATCTGGGAGACCCAGATTCGAATCCTGTCTCTGCCATGTAAGCTCACTGGGTGACCTTGGGCCAGTCACACACTCTCGGCCTACCCTACCTCACATGGTCGTTGTGAGGAGAAAACGGAGGTGAGGAGAATTATGTAAGCCTCTTTGGATCCCCATTAGGGGAGAAAGGCAGAGTGTAAGTGAAGGAAGTAACTAGGTATCATTTGGACCAAAGATTGGAAACCCATTTTTGCTATCTTCTTCCTTCCAGAGTTCTAGGTGCCTCCTTTTTCATGGCCTCCTGCTCACAGGATGGTCTCAAACCACCCCTGATGGTGCACCTTAGTCAAGTCTCTAGTCCACTATCTATACCAGTGTTCTCCAATCTTTTTTTCCATGGAGGAACCTCCAAATTAATTTTTAAAATCCCAAGGAATCCCCACCTATGAAAATATTTATGGGTCAGAAAAAATAGATAGAGGGGAACACAATTCAATTTCTACCAAATTATTATCAAGAAAATTTATTTGTAATAAGCTAGTGTGTGTGTATGAGAGAGAGACAGAGACAGAGATTACATAACCTTATTTTGAGGGATAGTTGGGAATTTTTACTCCACAGTTTCTCACAGAACCCCTGGCAACGTCCTGAGGAATCCTAGAGTTCTACAGAACCCTGGTTGGGAAACACTGATCTATCCCTTCATGCCGCATCCATCATTTGATACAGACAATATTGTAATATGCCAGGATCCCCGTCCAGATATTCCAGCTGTGAGAACCAACCACTTTCTTACCCACATGGCAGCTTTCCAGAGGAGGACGATGTTTGTCTGCTGTCAGGTGTGCTTGAGCACCACCAAAGGACAATACTAGAGCTTCTCAATCGGCGTCAGGTAACAAAAGGGACCAGTAGGGTTCCACCTGGCTTTCTAAAACAAGGGTGGGCTAGCAGCAGTTTTGCACGCTCTGCATTTGTCTTCAGAACCCTTGAAGTCCACCACTGTGTTTGAAATTCATGAAACAACAGGGTCTCTTTGAAAGTGAAGGCATGACTAATAGTTACTGTGCTTCAAACCCTTTCTTAAGCAGGGCACATTTCGAGGGGGAACACGCAGGAACACAGTTCCGGTAGTTCCCCAAAGAGGTCACGACAGGTGGACCCTCCCATCTGCCTCTCAGCCATTTGGGGCCCGTTTCGGCCTGGATTGGGGCCGAAATGGCCCAGATTGGGCCTCTGACGGGTGGTGGATCACTCTCCCACTCAGCAGCGGCCCAATCCTGACCATTTGGGGCCCCTTTTCAGCTACTTTCAGCCCCTTTTTGCCATTTTGGGCCCAATTTCGGCCCTGAATTGCCAGGATTGGATGCAAAACAGCCAGAATAGGTGATGTCAGGGGGTGTGGCATATGCAAATCAGTTATGCTAATGACATACTTCCAGTGATGGCAAGGGGTGTGGCATATGCTAATGAGTTATGCTAATGAGTTCCTCCAGCTCTTTTTCTACGAAATGACCCCTGTTCTTAAGGATATCATACCAGGGTCCAGTCCGTGTTGTTTACAAGTATCCCACTAGGTGGCCAATGGGGCCACCTATCTAGTGCCTTCCACCCACCTCTGCTATAAACTTTCTGGCTCAGCTGAGACTGGGGGGCCGAGCTCACTGGCTGTTGAGGCTCAGACGGACCTTTTATGCAAGATGCTCAGCGGAGAGAAGAACAGGAACAGCTTCACCGACTCCCTCCAAATGTTCATTAATACACACTTGAGTCATCTCCACAGACCTGAACGGTACTCTACATTACATAGAAACAAACTTAGGTGTGTCAACAAGTGTATTTTTAAAAAGGAGATGCAGTCAGTCCAGGCTGTCTGACAAGCAAAACCCATCTGATTATACATATTTCACAAACATCTATATTTAGCTTACCTTAGGGAAAAAATCCTTAGGTCCACATCATTAAAAAGTGATGCGCAAAGAGCTCTCATTCACACTCAAAACGCTAATGACCGCCTTCAATCAACGTGCTTCAGTGTTGCAGAGTGAGACTCAACCTGTGCACTCTGTAACATTTACACCCCTTGGTTGGTTTGATAAATTTATGACAAACTATTTGTTTTTTATGGGATGGGGGAGAATGGGACAAGTTCCCTATCTGTGACCAGAATATTTACAATATTCATAACCGGGGTCATTTCATAGAAAAAGAGGTGGATGAACTCATTAGCATAACTCATTAGCATATGCCACACCCCTTGACATTATCAGAAGTGTGGCATTGGCATAACTGATTTGCATATGCCACACCCCCTGACATCACCTGTCCTTGCTGTTTTGGACCCAATCCTGGCCATTCAGGGCCGAAATTGGGCCCAAAATGGCAAAAAGGGGCTGAAAATGGCTGAAAAGGGGCCCAAAATGGTCAGGATCGGGCCACTGCTGAGCGGGAAAGTGATCCACTGTCCGTCGGATGCCCAATCCGGGCCATTTCAGCCCCAATCCAGGCCGAAACGGGCCCAAATGGCCAAGAGTCAGGTGGGTGGGGACACCTGACATGTGGGGAACTGCCGGAACTGCGTTCCTGCACATTCCCCCTCAAAATGAGCCCTGTTCATAATGCCTGCTGGCATTTACTCGTTTGTTTTAAGTATTTGCTGAGGACTAAGTCAACCTTGCTGAAGCAATGATGTGATGTTCTGAAGCGTAAAATGAAAGGTAACGGGGCGGGGGCGGGGACTCTTCATCTTTGCTGTACTTCCAAGCTCCAAAACTAAATCAGCCTTTGCAAAGCAGTGGGAAAGTTTATTACACTTGTTTTGGGAGACGGATGAAAATGCAAATGCATAAAATGCTGTTTCAAGCAGTCATGCAGCATGATTGCCAAGCGATTTTAGATAGAAAGAACTCCCACTGAGATCACTGAGAAGAACTTACAAATAATTTTCCTGCTTTAGATTAAAAAAATTTTGGGGGTTGAACCAATGATGCACTTCCATGCAATGAGATCCAATGATTGTCTCTCACAGTTCTTCTATGACGGAGAAAGACATCCTCTGATAAAAGAGGTTTGCCATTGTGGGAAGTAGATTTAATGAAGAAGATTTTATATACCCTTATGTGCCTTTTATTACTGCCATGCACTATTATTATTCTCAGGAGCTAATGTAGTATTTGTAACGCAACTTGCAAGAAAAAGACCAAAGCAGAATGTATGGTATATATGTTGTTAATCACTGTGAAAATTGAGATCAGCCACTGCGAAGCTTGCTATAAGGTAGATTGCACTTGCCAGACACCTGTTTATGACTTGATACAGAAACTTCTTAGCAAAACCATTTATGCAAAATGTTGCAATGAAAAGAATGGGAAAGAAAAATGTGTTACTGAGGGAAGAAAGCTAGCTGTGATTTAATTAGATTAAAAAGAACCTTTCAAGGCTGAGAGGAAACCACAAAGCAGGGGAATGGGTGCTGAATGTAACTTTGAGCACATTCCTATGGAAGGGAGAGCGTTCCCTTCCCACAGAACCCAGAGAAGTATTCTCTGCTTGAAACCCACAAGGTTGCCAAAAGCGACATCGGGGTGCCTTTGTAAAATGTTACATAGACCAGAGAAATGGGCAAGAATGAAAAGTCTATGAAAGAGATGTGTGGGAAAGGAAGAGAGATGTTCCTTCTAGAGATAGACCAAGGACAGATAAGTAATGACAATCAGGTAATATTGTAATTGTGCTGTTGACCTAAGTTGTTTCTTCCAATAAGAATGTCCTTGGACACTTGTATCGTGAGAGGTGGTCTCTGTCTTGAGCCAATGGGGGCCACTGTAGTTTCTGAGCCAATAGAATAACATATTATAATTAATCAAAAGGTATTAATTGCTTTCCATTGCTATTGTAGCTTTGATGAGCATTGGACATGAAGAGACCTTTTACTCTCCGTGTAACCTTCGTTCCTCTGCATTTAATGAATGGTATAGACTTGCTTCATTCACAGGACTCTGCATCTGCCTCTTTTGATTGGCTGAGGGACATTCGGACCACAGATTGTGTGGAACACCATATTCAGGGCAAGATTGCAACAAACTACTCTTCTAAGTGAAAAATTCTCTCTCTCCATTGAGACATGAGGAGGGTTGGACTTTAAAGGTGACCTGCGGCAGGATTTGTGTCTGTTCCCCTGGTCTGGTGCTCCTCCAAAGATCACTGGGATAGAAGTCCCATGGAGAGCAGAAGGGTTCCAACCTACTGCCACCACCTCTCCATTTCAGTTCAGCAGCACTAGTCACAACCTGTGAGCAGATCTTGCTTCTAACCCAAGCACGATGGCTGCTTTCTAACTATACCCCTTGGCAAGCCGGAGTATGTTCAGTCTCTCATTGTTCTCTGGACTACGAATACAACATTCATGCACTTAGGCCCCTGGTTAAGTATACAGGGCATTAATAAAACTGATTGATGTTGAGTTTGGGCATCAAGATCAGTCACTTCACAAGATGGTGGCGGTGCTTTGTTTTGAGTAGCAGCAGTATTGGGAGTGATAGTGCCATCCCATTGGAGTCTGTGGAATACAGCCACTGTAGTAAAGAACTAAAAGCGAGAACTGACTGGAGTGGGACTCAGAGTGTCTATAGACGAGACGTCTTACCGAGTATGCTCGAGGGAAGAGAGATGTAATGTTAGGCGGGAAAGGTAGGCGACAGAGCTTAGTCTGGAGTAATTCTGCTTAGGATTTCACTGTTAGTATAGCAAGGGCATTGCTGTGTACAGTTGATGACTCCATGCAATATATTGGGGGCAAGGAAGGGAATAGCAATGCTGCCACATTGTTTGGAAATTTAGTTCAGGAAAGAAGGAAAGCACAACTGTTACTCTAGGGCAGGGCTTTTTTTCTGGGAAAAGACGTGGTGGAATTCAGGACCACACAATGACATCACTTTGGGTCAGCTGGAACAAGGGGGGAGTTTTTAAAAGTTTAAATCACTCTTGGCAAAAATGGTCACATGGCCGGTGGCCTGCCCCCTGATCTCCAGACAGAGGGGAGTTTAGATTGCCCTCTGTGCCACTGAGTGGCGTAGAGGGCAATCTAAACTCCCCTCTGTCTGGAGTTCAGGGGGTGGGGCCACCAGCCATGTGACCATTTCCGAGAGGTGCCGGAACTCCGTTCCACTGCATTCCCGCTGAAAAAAAGCCCTGCTCTAGGGATGAGGATCCAGGCAAGGCTTTTGGGGAGACGCTGCAGTCTGTCATTTTGCAGTGCCCCTGTCCATTTCTCCCTGGAAGCCAGGAGGTGTGTTTTGTAAGATGTTTACTAGAGGTTTCTTTCTGGGGTATAAAGTGTTCCAGTCGTGTTTGCTTGGTAATATTTTCTCCTTTTCCCTTTGCCCTAGGGTTAGCAAAAATGCTTGCTGTTTTGGCTCACAGGTCGGCAGGAAATTTAAAACGGCAGAGAGCGGCTTCCTGGACCACCCCCAGACCTTTTTTTTTCATTCACACTAAAGGCTATTTAAGCTTTGGGCTGAGTATGAAGTTGAGTCCACCGGGCATTTCCCTCTCGACCAAATATTGTGAGATTCGATGTGCTGCCCCTTTCCCCACCATGAAGAAACTGCTTGGGCTGAGTGTGTTGTTCTGGGCCTTTTTGCTTGTGAACTCGGCTCCTCCAACGTGCTACTCGAGGGTATTGTCCTTAGGCAAAGAGATCACAGAAAGTTACATGAAGCTGCAGAAATCGGAAACCGTGGTAAGTTTTTTTAATGACAAAGTCAGTTTTCCATGGTTATAGGAATAAGGAGTGTAGAATTGCTGCAGCAAAAGTATGTGTAATGCTTTTTGTTTTGATTACAGGATCCATGTGTGAAGACTTTGCCAAGGCTGTATCTGGATATACATGTGAGTTTGCTGTGCTATACCTCACGGGGGTGGGAGAAAGCCATTTGGCCAAGGGAAAAAGCTCAGCTTGCAGCCTTCGAAAAGGGACTGGGAACATTTCTTGCAAGTAACTGAAGAAAGATTTCTTTACACACTTTGCTGGGTGGGCTCACTTGATATCTTGCCTATAGCTTTGAGGCAGCAGCACCGATGCATGGCAAAAGTCAAAACAGAAGCCACGCCACTCCTTCTGTTAGGAGCAAACAAAATGACACAGGGCAGTGTGCAAGTCATTCTCCGTCAGCCTGAATGTTTTAAAAATGAAGGGGGAAGAAAATGTTCAGGACATGATCACAAGAGTGGCTGGCACTGTTTTGTATATAGTTCTGGAGATCCCGTCTGGAAAAGGATATCATTGCAATAGAAAGAGCACTGAGATTACAGCCCTAAGGACATTTCCCTGAGAGTTAAGGCTCCTGAGTAGAATGGGGCCTCCCTCTAAGGAGACCTACTTAAGATTGCTCCCCAAAAGTGTGAAGATGGTGGGTAGACTGAAATTTTGCTCCTTCTCTCATACCACCCACAAAACAGATTGATTCAGAACAAACAAACAAAGACATTCTTCAGAAGTGCATAATGTTGCATTGGAATTTGTGGGGCTTACTATTACAAGATGTAGGCCGTTTCCACACACGTTGAATAATGCACTTTCAATGCACTTTCGTTATCCTTTAGAAGTGGATTTTTTGTTCCACACATGGAAAATCAGTTATAAACGTTCACTAAAGCGTATTGAAAGTGGATTATCCAACGTGTGTGGAAGCAGCCGTAGTGAGAGCTACTAGCTTAGGTGACTTTAAAACAGGACTAGGAAAGTCCAAAGAGGGTATGTCTGTTAATGGCAATTAGCCATGTTACCAGATCCCCATGTCCAGATATATCGGGTACTTCTGAGCACCGGATCGGGGAGACTTTTGCATTCCTAGCTTGCAAGCAAGCTTTGCTATTGGAAGCACAAACAGCTCTGACCCAGCAAGGTTCTGAACTCAGCAGACAATTTCTGGAGTTTTTAAATAATTGCTTTCTGAACCATCATTCAAAAATTACCAAGAGGAACAACCTAGCCAATGTTAAGTCCCAATTGTTTGCAGTAAGAATCTCAAAGTCATATTTAATTCTTGACCATTGAAATCAAGTGTTTAACTTCACTAGATTGATCGCAACCAGTGTCTGTCATTTACTGTATATAGGTGGGACATAAAGCAGGCATACAAGTATGAACCCTTGGCAAAATAGTGAATGAGGCAATAATAAAAGTTTTCAGTTTGCTTTTTGTTCTAGCCAGCCAGTTTAATGCAGCTGCATCTTTCATTGCCTTTCGAAGAGGAATTTCTAGTGGTTGCCTTTGAATAGCAAGTGGTCTCCTTGGTAATTTAGTGATTCATCTGAAACTTTTCCTGCTACAGAAAATCGAATGCAGTGGACAGGCTGCTATCGGTCTGAGCATCTGAAATTGCCTTTTGCTGCTCAGAGGTTTGGTCCACCTAGCCCTATAATTACCCTGACGGTAGTTGCTTTTCAAGATCCCACGCAGAGATCTTGCAAGAGCTTCACCCAAGATCTGCAATATTTGGGACTGTGATCTTACACATGTAATATTCTCTACACTGACTGACAGCCTTCCACATATCTGGGAGATTTCTCAACTGCCTTTCCACATCAATTGCGCAATGTGGTTACAAAATGCTAATGAGCGTCATTATAACAACACTGCACACTTACCCTAGTGTGCAGTGCAAAATATTTACTCTGATCCATTGAGACTAAAGCTCGCTAGAACAGGTGCAAAAGTTTGCTGCTCAGAGGAAGACGCCTTGCAGCTTGCTTCAATGGCCATCTTCAGGGCTGTCCAAGAAGGGTACGGTCAGAGGTTGGTCCTGGCAGTTCCTGCCCTGCTGGAAGGATAATCAGGGAAGCAACAGACCCACGCAGCCACTCATATGGCTCCTGAAGAGCTTCCATGGAGCTGAAAGCGCACCTTCATTTTTATACTCTTCAGCAAGCTGTATAGTCAGGGAAGTTTACTGAGTGGAGCTCTCATACCTGGCTAAAGAGTTGCAGAAGTTGTATCTGCCTGATTTGAAATCTCCAAGCCTACAGTCATTTTCTCACTAGGAGAAGGTTAATATAGGTCAGGGGTGGGCAAATTGCAGCCCGCGGGCCGCATGCGGCCTGCTACAGAGTTTTTTGTGGCCCACCAAGACAGTCATTAAACTTATTCTAAAATTAAATGTGCTTGCAGCTATAGATGATATGAAATTAGCACAATAAATAAATTGAATAAAACTACCACTATTTTATTTAATTTATATTTATTGATTTTTATGATACAATTTATACCTTTTCTGAAATGCAAAGTTAACTAATGAATGCAATCATTTTAAAAGGTGCGGCCCTCCGCTAACCTCCGCTCCCACAAAGCGGCCCCCGAGCCAAAACAATTGCCCATCCCTGATATAGGTTAATATAAATGAATCTTATTCTCAAGCAGTAGATACTTAAATCTGGGAACTGGAGCCATGAACAGTCAAGACAGATCTTTCTTCAGACCTGAAAAATCAGAAATCTAAAAAAGATACATTGGGGGTTAAACCACCCCAACCATAATAGGAAGCCTGTAGCTTTAAGAAATGAATGCTCTCAGTGGCCGCTGCTGTATAACCACACAGTATTACTAGCCTTCAAGCTCTGGGGACAGAGAACCTTCCAGGACTGTACTGGCCTTTGTGGGAGGGACTCATCAGGGCCAGGCCTGGCAGCAATCACTGGGTGACTTGTTATCACTTGACTTCCATCATTCAGCCAGGCTGGGCTGCTTGCTACTGTTCAACAGCAGCCACCCCAAGAAAGCCAGTGTGTTGCAGCAGTTAGAGTTTGAGACTAGGATCTTGGAGACCCAGTTTGGAATCCACACTCTGCCATAGAAGCTCACTGCATGACCTTGGAGCAATTACATATTCTCAGCCTAACCTACTTCGCAGGGCTGTTGAGAGGATAAATGGAGGAGAGGAGAATGATGTAAGCTGCTTTGGGTCTCCTTTGGGGAGAAAGGCAGTGTGCAAATTAAACAATAAATATAACTGGAGGGGACAGAGAAAAGCTGGGTTAGTTTGCTGGTGAGAAGGCAGCAGGGAAAGGTGAGGATATTGGGGTTGCCTGGAGGATGGAAGGAGGAAATAGTGTGGGGAAGTCTGAAGACGGGGGCAGATAAAGGCAGGTTGACTGGTGGGTAGGAAGGAGAAAAGGTGGCAAGATAAGGGGAGAGGCTATGGGGGTTTTCAAGAAAGGGAACGAGGATCTAGTGCGGGAAGGAAATGAGGTCCCCCCTCTGCAAGTTGTTGCAGGCCCCCTACTTGTAATCAGTACAACAGAATCAAGAGGGAATTGGGCTAAATTGTCCTTGGAGAAGCTGCAAAGCCCATTGGAAGGTAAATGAATGACTGAGGGACACGGTTTCCTTCAGTTACCCCTGGTGCAAACACTGCTTTGGGTTTTTTTCCTATACTTCATGGCCATAGTCATTTGAGTTCTCACTGATTCTGATGGGACTTTCAACTGCTCAGTTTCAATGAGATCTGTATGGGAGCAACACCAGCAAGCTGTATTCATTGCTTTTGCAGAATTGCAGTCTGGCAGAACCTGGTGCAGTAAGATTTGTAATGTTATATTGTCGAAGGCTTTCGACAATATAGCCCGGAATATACAGCCCGGAAAATCTACAACAACTAATTTGTAATGTTGCTTTTCAGTTAAAAGAAATAGAAATGGAGACCCATGAAGGTATTACATACTGAAAATGCCTTTGGTGCCACTTATTTGCGAGGAAAAAACATTGAAATCTTGTTTTAATTTTCATTACAATAACAACTTTTTGAAGTTAAATATGATGCAGTTTTGTAAAAAAAAACTAGAAAACTTCAAAAGAACAAAGGCTTTCTATACAAGACCACGCAAGTGTCAGCACTGCTGGATTTTCCACCAGCTCACATGAAATACAGAGCATTCAAATCCATACTTAGCTCCCCACAAAGAAGGCCGAGGATGTCTCTGCATGGTAGAAAACACTTCGTTAAGAGATTCCTGTTTTTATGGCTCAGTCATTAGTTGTCCTGTACAGGCCCCTTTTATTCTTTCAAAAGCAAAGCCTAATTGTACTTAGAGAACTAGGCATGACTTCTTGTACTTTAGAAAGGTATAATCTGAGTTACTGCAATATATCGTTATGTGTTATTTACTGTCCTATAATATTATCGTAATTTTGTATGTTATATAGTCTTAATAAAATTTATTTTTTTAAAAAGCAAAGCCTGTCTTTGCAAAGGACATTTTGCACAGAAATCCTATCTTGGAGGATTACAAGGATCTTGGAAGGGGCAGGTGCATTCGATAACAAATGTTAAGAATACTTTGTAGCTGGAAAAACCCAGGTCTAGATGATGCCTTGGTGGTTCTAGTAATTTTGGCTTCCCGTAATTCTCCATCCAAAAGACATTCTTAACAATTTTGCCTGTTCTCATCGCAGAATTACTGTGTGCTGGCAAAACTGAGGGAATTTGTAGCACACCCCCGATGCCAACGAGTGCCCCAAGTGAGTGCCCTGAAGGACAAAGCCCGAAGCCTGTACACCATTATGATCTCCTTCTGCAGAAGGGTAGGTCTTCTTCTCATCATATATCTGTCATTACTGAGTTCCAGTAGAAAGCCTTGGAATAAGTCAGGGGCTGAATCCGCACACATTGGATAATGCACTTTCAATGCACTTTATCAATCATTTGAGGTGGATTTTTTGTTCCGCATACGAAAAAATCCGTTCCAAATGATCTATAAAGAGGATTGGAAGTGCATTATCCAACATGTGCAGAATCAGCCATAGCTGACTTATTCTGCAGGCTGTGATAGTCCAGTAACAAACATCTGTCCATTGCTATATCATTGCAGGCAGAGCTTTTTTTCTGGGAAAAGAGGTGGGTGAACTGAGGACCGCACAATGACCTCACTTTGGGTCAGCTGGAACAAGGGGGGGATTTTTTAAATTTTAAATCGCCCTCGATGAAAATGGTCACATGGCCGGTGGCCCTGCCCCCTGATCTCCAGACAGAGGGGAGTTTAGATTGCCCTCCACGCCGCAGCGGCACGGAGGGCAATCTAAACTCCCCTCTGTCTGGAATCAGGGGGTGGGGTCACCGACCATGTGACCATTTTCAAGAGGTGCCGGAACTCCGTTCCACTGCATTCCTGCTGAAAAAAAGCCCTGGTTGCAGGGCAAGAATGTGTAAAGTCCAATTCTTATCCTTCTGCTTTGAGCAATGGGGGAAAGTGGTAAAGAAATGGTGTACATAGAATAATCCATTTTCGTTGTTGTTTGGTTTTGGAGCATGATTTTATTGACTGCCGTACTTGACAAAATAATACAATAGCTTCAAGGTGGAGGAAGAAAATAAATGTTCTCCGGGACAAGCAGTTAAGTATATTACTGCAGGCTCATTCTAGGTTAAGATAAGTAGTTTTAATTCTCTTGATTCCAATGAATTTGAGTTAAGTATATGCTTAAGTCTCCTGTTGTACTTAATCTTCTTTCTTGAAATCAGCAAAATGGGTTATTATCAGCTGGAATGGCTCTAGCTAAATAGAACAAGAGCCCCCTCCAACTGGCAAGCCAGTATATCTTTGGCTGGATGAAAAAGTCCTAACCAAGAGCAACTGGAAATGTCCATACACCAGAGGAGCTGAGTCTTAAGCAAGGGCCTGAGGGGCATTCAAGAGCAGAGGCCTGAGAAAAGTGGCTGCAGCAGGGCTCATTCCACTAACTAAGCAATTGGTACCAACAGGGAAGCTGTAGGAGTGCCAGCATTACCAAGGCAACTGGGGAACATCTGGCCTGCTGTTAAAGTTAGTAAGCTGAGCCTGGCAACTGACAGGAAAGTTGGGGACAGCACTGGAGTATTGATGGCATTACTTCCAGGGAAAACCTGGAAGTGATGGTGGGTAGCTCTAGAAATTACCAGAAACTCTGTGGTAAAACCATAGAATTTTCAACTATCCCTAGATGTACCTGCTGTCGCTTCCGGGTTCCCCAGGAAGCAATGGCAGGCAACAGGCACTTGTGGTGGGGGATTCCCCATAGGGGCTTGGCAGTCCTACTTGCTGCTCTTCAGCAGGGGTATACATTCAGAAGGCGATGCAACAAAACTGAAGCCAGGCACACCGTTTGTTAATCTCAGAAGAGCAATTACTCTGGATGAAATTGCCTCCCACATTGGACCTGAAATGAAATGACTGGACCAATCTGAGTCATTTTTCTAATGGTGCCAAAATGTGTGGCTAATAGGGATGCTAATCTCCAAGTGGGAACTGAAGATCTCCTGGAATTACTACTGATCTCCACGCTACAGAGGTTTCAAAAGTTGCCATCACTGGTCCTCCTCCACTTCAGGATCCCTGAAGGACGGAAGGACCACGAGGGGACCTCAAGCTGCCAGGGAAAATTTGAATAATCTGTAAAATGAGGACCATTTCTCCTCTTTTTGTGCAATTTTGGCAGAGTGGATCCATTAGATAAGGGCTGAGAATTTACACCAATTGGATGCTGGGGGGTGGGGGGGGCAGAAATGTGCTGTGCCTTTCATTTCCATTAGAGGGGGGAGGCTTGGTATTGTCTGCCTGAATTTGGGAAGGAGGCTACTTTGGGTGAGGGGTACATTTCTTGAGAATTTCATCCCAGTTGAGGGGCAGAAGTTAAAAGCGGGGATGTGTCTGATGCTGAAACCAAAGGAAATGACTACCCACTGGATGGAAGATCTTGAATATGTGATGCAACCAGGGCTCATTTTGAGGGGGAACATGCAGGAACGCGGTTCTGGCAGTTCCCCAAAGAGGTCACATGTCAGGTGGCCCCGCCCACCTGACTCTTGGCCATTTTGGGCTCAATTCAGCCTGGATTGGGGCCGAAACGGCCTGGATTGGGCCTCTGACAGGTGGTGGATCACTCTCCCACTCAGCAGCGGCACGATCCGGACCATTTTGAGCCCCTTTTCGGTCATTTTCAGCCCTTTTTTGCCATTTTGGGCCCAATTGGGTCCAAAACAGCCAGGATAGGTGATGTCAGGGGGTGTGTCATATGCAAATCAGTTATGGTAATAACACACTTCCCATGATGTTAAGGGGCATGGCATATGCTAATGAGTTATGCTAATGAGTTCCTCCAGCTCTTTTTCTACGAAATGACCCCTGGATGCAACAGTGTTAAAGGATATAAGCAAAACTTTTCACAATCCCCACCCCAAACCAAATCAAATGGCTGTGCATATTCCTGCTCTTCCCAGAGTTCTGCTTCCATCTCTGAGCACTGTGCCCCCCCCCACACACACACCAATGGATAATAGCTTCTTTTCTCACTTAGGACCAAGCTACACGTGACGAGTTACACTTGAATGGCAAGTGAACAGACTCACATGTATTCCTCCCTGTTCACTTGCACTCCACTTGCACTCCACTTGATCACTGTTCACTTGCGCTCCACTTGCACTCCACTCAATCACTATAGTGATTGAGTGGAGTGCAAGTGGAGCGCAAGTGAACAGGGAGGAATACATGTGAGTCTGTTCACTTGCCATTCAAGTGTAACTCGTCACTTCTAGCTTGGCCCTGAGTTTGCTTGCTTGTTTGTATCCTGCGTGGTGTAATGGTTAAAATGTGGGACTAGAATCTGGGAGACCCAGGCTTGAATCCCCATTCTACACTAGAAGCTTGTGTTACCAGAACTGCTCTTTTATTATAATGGGGAATTAGCTGTAGCAGTCTGTAACTATTAATATTAAGCGAGGATCATAACCTATGTTTACGGAGGTCCCGATCCCAGACACTCTAGTGAAAAAGAGGCAGACAAGGAGTAAGGTCCAAACACGTGTATTGAGTGTAGCGTAAGTCTAGCTTGCACAATCATACAAAGAACATACAAGGTCTAAGAAATACAGAGTAGGAAATACAGAGACGTTCGCATTAGCTGGTTCCCAACGATGATAGGGGGAATACTCACTTATCCTGAAGCGAAGCAGAGACACAACAGCGAGGTGGCCCAATGCCAGCACTGGGACCACAGACGGACAGCAAGGAAGTCTGGATAGGAATGGCCTGAGCACCGAGTGGTCTGAGAGACCAGCTTAAATACCCCAAAACGTACCCTGGGGCTGGTGCTGTACTTGGTGGTTCTCACAGGTTAAAACAAAGGGTCTAATGGGCTACTGAATGGCTTGGATGGGCCACTTTGGTAATCAGATTGTGATAAGTGACACCTCAGGAAGAGGGGACAAAAGAGGGAGGGGGAAATCCAAGTGGGCTGAAAGGATGTTCCAGCGGACAGGGCTTGTCCTGATGTCATCAGCTTTGGAATGCGGAGGTTTCTTTGAGATGCGTTCTCTAAGTGCTTGGGATGGTCGGCACTTAGTTCCTTCTCCGGGGCGGCTCCTAAGATATGCAGAGCGGGGCGAGGGGCTCTCGCTGCGGACATGGTGTGCCCGCTTCGCCGAAATGGCTTCTCAAAGCAGTCTTCTTCCCAGGGTCTTCTGGCTGCCTAAGAACATGGATGCCGGCTGGGCATAGCTGGGGCTGGATAGCAGGCTGCCCGGTAGCGAGGGCAAGCTCGGCGACCGGCCCGCGGGAGGCTCCAGGCGGGAACTGACCAGGGAGCGCCTAGCCAGGCTCGTTGGAGGTTTCCCCGGCAGGCGCCCGGCTGCTAGCAGCGGCTTGGGCCCATATGAGGCAGGCTTCCATGGAGGCAGGGGGAACAACACTTTAAAACACAGTCCAAGGCAGGGAACAGGCACGGTCCGTGGCAGATGGCAATGCAGGCACGGGGCACACTTGTAACAGAGTCCAAACGCACACAGGGAATTCCAGATATAGGCCAGGGCAGGGCTTGCCCAGGAAGAGAGTCCTTTTTGTGCAGTCAACCAAACATGGAGTCAGTAAACTACACAGTCTATAGCAGCAGCAAGATAATTGACACGCAGGCAGGAAACTGACACGTGTATCAGAACACACACGTGCAAAGCAGTCTTTGGTGCAGCAGTGAAACAGTAATGCAGGAAACTTTAGCACAGTTCATAGCAGGCTTCAAGGCAGGGGAGGGGGCCTACTTGGCAACACTTGCTGGGTGGCTGGGGGGGGGCGATTTAATTTATCTTAACCTAACCCACCTACAAGGTTGTTTTGAGGATAAAATGGAGAAGAGAACAATCTAAATTGCTTTGGGATCCTATTGGGGGAGAAAGAGCATACATGAAAGGGTACACATGAAATAAATAAATAAAAACGATGACTGTTTTCTGCCAAATTGACTTACTTCAATCAAGAGGCCCTGCTGTTCTCAGGATCCCAAAATAAAAGAACTCTGACAGTTATTATTGATTGCTGCCCATTGACTGGACATACATCATTGTTTGTGCGGTGGATCCAAGTCTGGACCCTTCCTGCAGAGGGTCTCATGTTCCTGGTTGCTTTGACATATTGCAGAAACCAGTTAATCTCTGAGGCAAGAACGGCCAAGTGGCTCCACTTGAGCCCCAGCCAGCCCCTGATGCAATTTGTTTTAAGGTTACGTTTCTAAATCTTTCTTTTATCAAGATTGTACTTCTTGGTCATAGTTTTTGCCCAAAAATTTTACTCTGAAGGAATAAGAAAAAGCAATTTAGTTTATAGGCTTAGGGATAGTTGAATGGTATGGCGGTTGCTAGGATTTCATTTGCAGAATTCAGAAACATTTCAGGCCCAGACCGTTATCTAGAGAACAGCTGTCATGGCCCAGTCTGAGAGTGAGGTCTCCTCTGGAGGAGAGGAGCCTCGTGTAGCCAGCCAGGACTCCTCAGGAGAAGAGGAGCCCTGTGTAGCCAGCCCTAGCCCTGATTCAGCAGAAGCCAGCAATCAGGAGCAACAGCTGCTGGCTGATCAGAGCTTGCAGCCAGCAGCTGAGACACCAGCACCCTCTAGCCCCTACACCACAGGGGAAGCTCAGCCAGGGACTTCTACAGGTGCAGCGCAGCCAAGAGCCTCCACCCCCCAGGTTCACCCACGCCCAAGGAACGCCGCAGGCAGTGCCAGAGACTGGAACTGCAGGAGAGACGGCGCAGTGCTCGCCTCTTGAGCCAATGCCAGCTGCTGGAGAGTGATGATGAGTAGTGTCAGGATGGAGCCCCAGCAGCTGGCTGAAAACCACACCTGGCTATAAGAGCCAGTCTGGAGGAACTGCCGGGCGTGGAAGCAACGTGTCTATTGCCTGCAACCACTCCGTGTTCTGCGAACCTTGCCCGTGCCCGTGCCCGTGCCCGTGCCCGTGCCCGTGCCCGTGCCCGTGCCCGTGCCCGTGCCCGTGCCTGTGCCCGTGCCCGTGCCCGTGCCCGTGCCCGTGCCCGTGCCCGTGCCCGTGCCCGCTTTTGGACCTGACACTACCGGTAAATGACCTTGGATTGTACCTGACCTTGCTCTTGGACTCTGGACTCACTCCTGGTGTTATCTCGTGCTCTGACCACCGGTTTGACCTGGCGTTTGCTCTTGGAACTCCCCTCAGACTCTGCCATTAAGGTTTGGACTTGAACCACCCTGCTTGGGCTGGCCCAGCCCATGACAACGGCCCTGAGAATATCGGTTGTGCATCTCTGTTTTAATGATGTGTTAGGGGGACTCTGCCGTTTCAGTACAAGAACTGCACAATCCTCTAGGATGTTGATGCACATGAGCCACAGTCAAGAATGTGGATTGTGACAAAGTACAACTTTGCTCTCATGCAGCACATGGTCCACACTGGAAACCTTCCCAGGGAATTGTGCCATGTCTGTTTTTCCTGGGAACGCTTCTGTTTGCCTTGATTATGACTTGACATGGGCACAAATGGGGGGGAAAACCCAACACCCTGTTCGTCGTTCGGTGCCATCCACAAACAACAAACATGGATGAACATGGACTGTTCCTGGACATGTTCGTTGTTCGTTGTTCGTGGGGGCCAGAAACACCCCAACTCCCCCACTTAGCCCCCCTCCCCTCAAACCCACTTACCTGGCCCTTTAAAGATCCCTTTAAACTATCAGCTGGCCAGCTGATAGTTTAAAGGGTCATTTCCTGCCACGTGCAAGGAGCAGGGCCCTTTAAACATCCCACAAACTGACCTTCCCGATGTCCAATACCTACCAAATTTGCAGGGGACATAGTCCTCACTGTCCTCTGAAGACCCCCCAAGTTTCAGAGAGATTGCACCCCAGAAAAGGCATGATCTGCAGGTCTCCCAGTCATTTTCTCTTCACCGTGGCAAAAATGGGACTCTCTGCTGGAAGTACTTCGAAGGGTTAAAGCCAGAAGGAAAGCCAGAAGGAGTTCGAACAGAGTTCAGTCTCTGCCTCCAGTTGCCAAGGGGATTGATTGCAGGTGCTAGACTGTCTGGCTTGACGAACAGCTGCCAAAGGCAATGAACGAGGCTTGCAATGACCACCTGTTCGTTTAGGATGGAGCCTCACAAACAACTTGCCCGAGAACAGCAGATTGGGCTGTTCATGGGTTTTTTTCTGTTTGTAATGCTGTTTGTGCCCATGTCTAATTATGACCTGATGATTCCTCTCCTTTCCCTAGGACTTGGTCTTTCTTAATGAAGATTGCAATGCTCTGGAGTTCCCAATACTTTCACCCACTGATCATTCTGCCGTTTGGAAGTAGGATTCCAGCGCACCAAAGAAATGCTTGAAAACAGACGAAGAACTTCAGAACGCTGTCGAATGAAAGGAGAATGGGCTTAATTCTTTCAACATATGAGCCCTGGCAATACATTTCTCAGGCTGCCAGGAAATGAAATACATGCCTTGCATACCTTCTAAGCTGCTATTTATACGGTGTTTTAAAAACTTCAGTTTAGCTAGAAGAGAAGTACTAGTAGAAGAGAGGACTTTTTGTTACTCTTGAAATTATTGTGTGTATCAAACAAAATAGATATTGTGAAGGCTATTATAATCTTGAGACAGCAGTAGAAGGAAGTATCGGACAAAGGCGGTAAGCACAATCCACTGGGCATGTTGCACGCCTTACATAAATGAATGGCAGTTTTGCAAGAGGATGGTAGACCCATTCATTACAATGGGACTAGCAAAGAAACTGTTCCAAGTGGATTGGGCCCAGTATGTTAAGGATTATAGGGGGTAATTAGGACATGTCCCAGCTGGCACAGAGAGCATCTTGCCTAGTATGCATATTTAGAGTTGAAAATGAGCTCTCTTTAAATGAAAAGCTCAATGGAAAAAGAAATGGGAGAAACCATTCCATGCAGTGAAGTGATCCTTTGCAGGCTGTCTCTCAGAGTCTCTCTACACGTTACTAAGTACCTAGGGATGCTCAAGTGCAGGATTGTATGTCTAGCCCTCAATTCAAGTGCAGGCTGTTCTTGCTCAGTGCACCTGAATGCAGCTTTCATGGGAGTTCCCTTTATGTGACTGCATCTGCAAGTGATTCCGGAGGGTAAAGAGCCAATTCAACTGTTTTTGCTGCAAGAACAAGTACTGTAGGCTCGTTTGAATTGCCAATTTGCATTTCTCTAAGGTGTGAGAAAGTGTCAAGATCTGCATTTCAATGGATGGATGTGAGGGAAACTGATATTTTAAGCAGTTGAGGAGGAATTGATATGAAACACCGTGAATGTAGTCACAGGGAGTAAATTGAAGTGTGATCGTGTGATCTAGTGCATGGAAGTTTGGAGGGGGGGGGACACATGAAATGAGGTTCACTTGAGTGTCCCTAGGTACTTAGTAATGTGTAGAGAGACTCTCAGCCATGTACCTATTGAAAGGAGTTGTCTGCATCCCTAGTTTCCCCACCAGCCAGTATAAGAAGCTGCCTTTGGCTGCCTTTCCAAGACTCCATCTCTACAGAATTCAACTGCAGTGGAAGATTCATCCCAGCAATATGACAAACTTTGCCAGGAATAAAATGGTTTCTAAAGTGAAAAGATTTCCCAGTATTTTCCATTGCCAATTGCTTTGCTTTTGTATGTATACAAATGAATAAGGTTCAGAGCTCAAAGTCCAGACCTTGCCTCCATCATAAACTGACAAAGTTTATCGGTTCCAAGGAGGGGGAAACCATGTCTAGGCTGTACCTGCAGGTGGGAGCTTCAATGATGGCATGCGCCTGCATATAGAAAGCCAGCTTAGCCTTCTTCCTGGCACTCTAGTTCCTGGCACTCTAGTTCTCCATCGGAAGATACTTTGTTGTTGTTGTTGTATAGAGGTGCAGGCTTCCCCCTGCAGACTGAAGTGGTCTGCTGAGTCCAAATAGGTTTTCAACCTCAGCAAGGGCTGGACTTCATATTATTGAGGTGATTCTGGATCAGATCTCCCCACTGATTATTTTTAACCTTAAAAAGCATCTACAAGAGGGCTCAGTTTGGACAGGATGATATCACTGGATCAAGAGTTTGACCTCGACCAGGCACCCTTATTATATCTCATGAAAGCAGTTCTGAGAGGAGGGATGTATAACGGGGAAACGGGCATAGAGAAAGGGCTGAAAAACCCTGTTTCTCCAGTCCAAATGGAGGGTGGGCATGGCTGCTTTTTAACATTAAAAAAACCCTCGGTGATCCAGTCAGGAATCTCCTATAAACGGTGTGGTTAAGCCCTGGAAAACAGGCTTCCCAGTTACAGCCAGGAACCTGTAAGAAAGGCTGCACAAAACGGGTTTGTTGCTTTTTAATTCCAGAACCAAAGACTGTACATAGTTCGGTTGTAAAAGATAATAAAGATAACGTAGCTCAAAAATGAAGGTGTTTGTAATGGTTTTTTTTAAAAAACGAAGGCTCTGCAAATGAATTGGGGGGAAAGGGCTATGAAGAGGTTGCCTTCACATCCTTCAGGTTTTCATCAGACTGCCAGAGACTGTACTCTGCCTGTGGTTGCCAACCTCCAGGTGAGGCCTGGGGATCTCCCAGAATTATAACTCCTCTCCAGACTACAGAGATCAATTCCCTTGGGGGAAATGGTTGCTATGGAGGGCGGGCTCTATGGTATTATACTCCACTGCAATTCCTCTCCTCCTCAAACCCCCAACCTCCCCAGGCTCCACCCCCAAATCTCCAGGAATTTCCCAACTTGAACTTAGCAACTATCTCTCTGCCCCACCATGTTCTTCTCCTGAGCTTGGCTTGGGAGCAAACTTAAAGAGGACAAATGATTTTCCAGGCCATTTCTTCAGCATGGAAGAATGAGGCACAGGGACCAAACACCGGAAGCAACATAAAATGCAATGTGAGGGCAAAGATAGGGGTTTTTCATATATTACTTTGTTCCTCTCCAAGTTCAACCATCTTTATTTGCAAGGTTGGAGCCCTCCTTCTACAATGGGGGTGTTTTCTTCCATTAAGGAAAAAGGTGCTCAGGCTAGAGAAGGCCTCCATGGGGTGGTGCCTTCCCTGCTTTTTGCGAACTCCAAGACCATCCATTAGACACCTGACTTTTCCAGCTAATGTATGAGGTCCCCTACCAGAACATTAGATGGCCACTTCCGTGAATTTTGTAACAGTAGCCCTGATTGTCAAGCCACCGACTGGCAGGACAGGCAATGGAAGAGTATCTGTGGCAGCAGAATCTGTGTGGTCTGTAGGGTTGCCAGGCCCCCTCAATCTCCCAGCGGGGGGGGGCCTGGCTCCTACCTCTCTTCTGTGTGTGGGGGGGTGCGCACGCACGCGCTCCCGCAAAGCACGATGACATCACTTCCAGGAAGTGACGTCATCACGCAGCCCCCCCCCCGAGCGTCCACGGTCTGCAGGGGCTCTTGTTGGGGGCTGCTGTGGAGTGCAGGAAAGCTCCTGTACTCCACAGCGGCCCAAAACGTGCCCACAGATCAGGCCCATTTTGAGGCGCTGTGGCGCACAGGAGCATTCCTGCGCTCCGCAGTGCCACAAAATGGGCCCGTTTTGGCTCGGATTGGGCCCGTCTTGAGCCGCTGTGGAGCACGGGAGCGCTCCTGCACACCGCAGTGTCTCAAAACAGGCCCGATCCGTGGGCGGGCACAGCTCCACAGGGGAGCGCGCACAGAGGGTGTGCACCCCCCCCCCGCTGGCCAGGTAAGTGGGTGCGGGGTGTGGGGGGCAAGGGCAGGGCCCGGGGCGGGGCAGGGGATCCCCCACTCCCACTGGGGGTCTGGCACCCCTAGTGGTCTACTGTCCCCATCACTTCCCTGCATATCTCTGTCTGTCTGAATTTGAGAACAAACACAGCCAGCTTTTCGGGACTTTGCATTGCCTGGGGTGGGATGACTCAGTTCTAGACCATGGAAGCACATGTTGAAACTGTCACCTACCCTGTATTTTGTAATGTGTTGATTTGCTAGGCCCATTTTTGTGCTCATAGTTTGGAACGCTGCATAGGTGGCCCATATGAGAAGCCAGCTGGGAATGGGAACAGATCATCATACTGATTTATTTCATTTACAGTCCACGAGTACAAGAATATTCCTTTTACCGAAAGGTTTTGTACTTGTTGGCTAAGGGAGGTTGAGACCATGGAACGCATGTTTTTTACATGCCTGTACCACAAGGTGGCACGTAAAGAGTTTATTACCCCACTGTTAGAAAAAATTCCAGGCCTCTCAGAAAAATCTAGATTTCAGTATCTTCTATCCGATAGAGATGCCAAGATTACTTACCGAGTAGCCCGTTTCTGCATGGCCGTCCTCAGGCTAAGGAAATTTTATGGTATTTAGAGTGTCATTTAATTGCTAAACTGCTTTATATTCTTATTAGTTTATATAAATGTGGTTTTTAATTAAGTATTTCTTATGTATGTCTGGTTTAAGGACTAACAAAAATCCACCTTTCTTGCAGAGATTATGGCCCAAACTATGTGTTACATTTTACACACAATTGCCATAAACACCTGTAAATTCTTCCATGGCAACTCAATTTAGAAGTGCTGCAAGGCACCATTCTTCACATCTCCATTTGATTCTCACAACAACCCTGCCAGGTAGGTCAGGCTGAGTTTATATGACTGGCCCCCTCACATGAGCTGATCCTGTGCTGCATTCAGTTCATGTATAGTCCCCAAACAAGGCAAATAATGCCCCTTGGGGCTGTCTCTGGTCAGGAAAATGGCACGGGAGAAATGTGGAAGTCCCCCTTGCCCTTCACTGCAGGACTTGTCCTGCCGTCCATGTCCATCCTTAGACCAGATAGACAGATAGGAATCTATCTCTCCTCCTTTCCTAACAGAGTATGGAGTTCCTATAATAAAGAACTCTTATTTCTTTTCTAAATATAAACCAAGTATAAGATGCCTCCTTCTGCACCACCTTCTGTGTTCCTTGGCCTATCCTCCCTTTATTTTATTTAATTTATTAAGTAAAATTCTTATGCTGCTCTTCTATTAAAAACATCCAATGTGGCTTATAAAAAATGAAAACTTCTCACTAGTACAGGCTATCTGAAGGGAATGTGATATTTATATGTGATGTACATATGTGTCCGGAGCCAGCGCCACAGCTCGGACTGGAGGCCCCCACAGCCCCAACATGCCCACCCGACAGCAGCACCCACCTGGAGGGTCCCCAGTGGTGACGCAGGAGGTGGGGATTGGCGGGGCAGGCCCCTGGGATAGGACCTGGGGGCGAGCAGTCTGGGCTTCCATTGCCCCAGCCATGGGATTGGCTCTGGGGGTGGGCTCTTGGGATGGGGGGAGGGCTATCACTTAGGAGGGAGGGATATAAGGCGGGCAGAAGGTCCTGGCCAAGGAGGAGAAAGTGGGGGTGTTGTCCCTGAAGTAAGGGCCAGCCCTCCAGGTTTGAGAGAGAAGATGGTTGAACGGGGCTCCCTCCTACAGCTTCCCTCCATGCCCTATCTGAGGCCTTCAGGGAGCATCCGCCAGGGGCCTGGAGGCATCTGGCAGACCAACCAGGCAGTCTGGACTCTGGAGCAGGGACACCCCAGGTAGGGGATGGCCAGTGACCCACCAGCGCTACGGCAGAAGGACCGCCGACCCAGGGGTGAGCATGAACCCCGACAATATGCTTGGATGCATGTTTGTATGTCCCATGTTTGAATAGTTTATTTGAAGCTCAGCTACAATGGGAAAATTATGGCAGCACCACTCTACACGTTAGATAATCTCCACTACATAATCTGGGTGTATTTGTGATAATAGTCTGTACTTTTGTTTAAAATGCATGATTCTCATAGTGTGCATTTTATAATATGTTTTTCAAAATGAACCTGTGAGGAAACTGAGATTGATCCATTCGATATGCACCAGTTACCCTGCTCAGTTCAAAGTATTGATTGTCACTTACAAAGCTCTTCATGGCCTTGGTCCAGCATACCTACGGGACCACCTCCCTCCCTATGTTCCTTCTCGGCAGCTTAGCTCTTCTGAACAGGGTCTACTGCAGGTGCTACCCTGTACATGGGCAAAATCAACAGCAGCCCGTACACGGGCTTGTGCTTTCTCTGTGGTGGCCCCTACCCTGTGGAACAGCCTGCCTGAGGAGGTCAGGAGTGCCCCCATTCTCCTAGCTTCTGCAAATGACGCAAAACCAAATTATTCAAAAAGACTTTTTACTTAAATAGGAGGGTTGTATTGTAGGAAGGGGATCTCAGATGATCCGCTGATGAGCTAGAAACCATAGACTTCACCACTATGTTGTATTGGATTCCTACTAATGCTACGTCTTTGGGAACTTGTATCTATTTGCCCTATGGCATTGTTTATGGAAATGTTCTTGATACTGACTGTACTAATCTCACACTGTGTACTCCGCCTTGAGTCTCAGTGAGAAAGGCAGACTATAAATGACATAAATAAAATAAATAAATAGGAATTGTTTTTAAATACATGTGTTTTAAATAATACACATGCCTATCCTTCCTGAGACTTGTTCATATTTATTTATTTGAGAAGTGTGGGGATTGTTAAGTGAAATAAGTTATTCCCCCCCCCCCTCCGCACCGAGGGCTCTCTTGCTTTTTCTTGCACTTTACACAGGAAAACCTTCCGACTTCACCCATGAAGCTCAGCCTTCAGGCTAGAGACTGATCACAGCAGCATCTCCACCCCCAGTTCTGGACTGTGCTCTGCCTCTCTTCATAGCTGCTGAGCAGTGGCCCACAGGGGGGCAAAGAATTTCCTTGCCTGGCAACGAGCCCGTTCTCATAAAGAGCCCCTCACCCCCCAACCATATAATTCTAACTTAGCATTTCCCCTTCCGTGCGTCGATTCCTCCCGTTGCTGCCTGTCAGTCTCTTCCAGCCATTCCAGCTGCCAGCGCGGCAGGTAGCAATCAATCATTCTCAGCAGGGCCGCGGCCAGCAACAAAAGTCAGCATTTCCCTTCTAGCAAAACGCTCTGGGTTTCGGAGAGGCATACAAATAAACTTCACATTCCAATGACTGTGCTCCGAACCCAGCAGGATCAAAGAGTTTAAACAGAGTCAGAAAAGCATGAAAACATGAAATAAATGTACAGACAATGGCTGTCGTTGATCTTTCCCCTTCTTTTATAGGCCTGATCCTGGAGAATATGATACGTGTACTCTTTGACCATAAGAGGCATCTAGAACGGATAAGGTTCCTGCCACTTTGTTCAGTGGACTTTTGCACCCAAACGCATTGTGGAAGATTAATACTATTCGGACAAATTTCCACATGATCATCCCGATCCAGAGAGTTCTTAAAAAAGTGGGTGTTGCATCGGGGCTGAGGGACCACAGAGGAATCCCCGAGCGACATCTCACCTCCTCCTTCCACACCGTCTCTCAGATTCAAGCCCCGTCAAAAATATGATTCTACGACCTTTGAAATCAGTGTCTAGTACCTCCCTCGTCACATTTTTCAAGCCAAAAATGGATCACCTTAAGGTGGATAAATGCTCCGTGTTTATTTCTCTGTGATGGCACCAAAAAGCAGAAAATAAATGTTTCTAGTATTAGTTCTTTAAAATTACATCTTAATCTCACTTTTCTTCCAAGGAGCAGAGAGGCATACCACCCACCCCCAACCATGTAAAGTAGGTTAGGCTGTGAAAAAGTAACTGACCCCAAAGGACTCAGTGAACCTCATGGGTGAACAAGCATTTGAATTCCCTGATCCCAGTCTGATACTCTAACCATTAAACATGCTGGCTTTCAGAAACATTCTCTCTTCACATAAGAATCACTGATGGAAGGGCTCAGGGACCCAGTGAGGTATAATACAATAATATTAATGTAAAGACACCTAGGTTCTTTGCTAGATAATGAAATCCGGCTATTCGCAATTTGGACGGTTGGCTCAAATGCCCATCGAATCCTTCAAGGGGTATATTATGTTCCATTAAAAACACAGTGTGTTCCGAAGTTGCCCACTCAACCTACCAGGTAAGCTGGCCACCTATGGAAGAGCCACCTGGACATAAACATGTCCATGAGATCCCACCGGTCAGTTTTACCGATACGTTACCATTCATGATGACAGTGGCACCATCGAAATAAAATAGGATGGGTAATTTTAAAAAAGAAAATGATCGACGTAATTTGAGAGGCAGGCAAAGAAGATTGCCTAAGAAATCAGTAGGGAGCCAATCTTGTCTCACAGTGAACATTAATTAAGGTCTCACTTTTCAGTTTCACTTCTGAGGAAGGCTAAAATGGCAGGCTCGTGGAAACAAAAGGTATGAGGGATGTCCGCTTCATGGCTAGGTGCTTTGGGATGCCCACTGGGAATCTTCACGCTATTGTCTCTTCCTAGGGTCGCCAGGCCCCCTCAACCTCCCAGCGGGGTATTGGAGCCTGGCACTTACCTGCAGGGGTGCAGGGTGTGCGCACTCTCCCGCAGGCACAATGACATCACTTCCGGGAAGTGACGTCATCATGCGGCCCCCTGGGAGTGCACCCATGTTCTGCAGGGGCCTGGATTGGGGACTCCTGCATTCCACAGCGGCCCGAAACAGGCCCGATCCACACCAAAGTGGGCCAAAAACAAGCCGAAGCTGCGCTCTACAGTGGCCCCAATCCGGAATTGATCCAGGCCAAATTGGCCCAATCCAGGCGGCTGCAGCGCACAGGAGTGCGCGCAGAAGGTGCACTCCCCGCACTGGCCAGGTAAGTGAGAGCGAGGTGTGGGGGGCGGGAGCAGGGGATCCCCTGCCCCCGGCAGGGGTCTGGCATCCCTATCTCTTCCACATGTTCTGCAAGGAAGGCCCTTACTGTGCCTTGTGTTCTACAGAAGTCCTAATATGGGAGAAATCGTTGCAAACTTCTGTGGAGTTTTGCTGAAATGGCCGTATTCACCACTAGCTCCATGGTTCCAGTTGAGGAACACCAAACTGTCTTCTGGACCACAACAGGAGAAAGGCGACTCAGCTCACTTTACATCTCATTCCCCTAAGAAGGAACTTTCAGGAACTATGGCCTAGATTACCACTGCAGATTTAAGTAGTCAAGGGGGAGAGGAAGTCACATCTAGCTACTGGTTCCTTCACATTACCAGTCAAAAAGGTGGGTTGTCCATGACTTTCCTGTTAATGTTAATGCACAAAGGGTGCTCGTATGCCTAGTAACATGTGGCCTGTGTCCCAGGGTGCATGGCTGCCCAGGGTCTCTGCGTGTACTTTCAGTTTGTGGTCAGCAGCACCGATGCCCTTTATATGACAGCGACGATACTATGAGCCTGCAGCAGAAATGCAGATATTTGACATTTGTGGTAAAATGGGAGATAGCTCCAAGCCTCACCGATGCCTCTTGGAAACATCAACTTTGCAATTTAAGGTCTGCAGACTGAGCCAGAGGGTACACTCTACAAGGTGCAGAAACTTAAACTCGTTCAAAACATGATTGCAAGACTTCTCTCTGGAGTCAGCTGCTCAGAACCATCAATCCAGCACTGCCGCAACCCCCTAGGTGCCTGTCTCCTTCTGGGCCCCATTCCAAGGGATGGTTATATTGCCTTCAAAGCCCTTCATGGCCTGTAGCCCTCACATGTATTTAACTACATTCCCCCTACACCACTTATACTTTCTCCTTTTGATGACCTCTCTTAGCATTGTCTGTATGGCATAGGCTTTTCCCACAGTAGATCCAGCCCTTTGGAGCAGTCTGCCCGAGCGGTGTAGAAGTCACCTTCGCTCATTACGCTTACTTTACAGTCCTAAAGGGAGTTACTCAAGTCTAAGCCCACTGATTTCAATTAGCTTAGACTGGAGTAACTCTTCTTAGGATTGCACCATTAAGTATGCAAGTAAAATGGTTTCAATCTAGAGAGCATTTGGCTGGGGATAGACAGGTTTTGGTAGCTTTGTCTGTGTTCTTTCTAATTCAGAGTGTTGGGTTTTTTTTAATTCTCAGGGGCTTTTTTTTAAAAACCCTCCATTTTTCAATCTGGTTAAATTTTATGGCTTTGTGCATTGTTAGCAGATTGTTGTGTTAATAATAATAATAATAACATTCGATTTATAATACCGCCCTTCAGGACAACTTAATGCCCACTCAGAGCGGTTTACAAAGTGTTATTATTACCCCACAACAATCACCCTGTGAGGTGGGTGGGGCTAAGAGAGCTCAAGAGAACTGTGACTCGCCCAAGGTCACCCAGCTGGCTTTGTGGAGGAGTGGGGAATCAAACCCGGCTCTCCAGATTAGAGTCCCGTGCTCTTAACCACTACACCAAACTGGCTCTCAGTTTGTTAGTAGTGGACATTAGCCAGGATATAAATGTTTTAAATAAATGTGTAGTTGTTTGCACTTGTTCTGTTTCAAGGTCACCCAATGAAAGAGGCAGAAATCAACCCAAATAAAATCCTTCTCCAGGCAATGAATCTTCAGTTTACAGAATTCAGTTCCACAGGTTGCATCTCTGGTCACAATTCGAGATGGGCACGAACCGGGAAAAAAACAAACCATGTGGTTTGTGGTTCGTCAAATTTCATGAACCACGAACTTTCACAAACCTGCCCCTGGTTTGCGAATAGGTTCATTTGGTTCATGAAAATGTCACATCCAGGTCAGAAATCATCACTTCCAGGTCAGCAGAAGGTCACTTCCAGAACAGCAGAAAGTCTGCAGGAAGTTCATCCCGTTGCCTAGGAAATTGATTGATTGGCACCAGGCTGTCTGCAGTGACAAACCAAAAAAACAAATCAAATGAACCAGCTTAAAGTTCGTGGTGGTTCATCATCAGAAATGGGATCTGACGAACCATGGTTCGTGAACCATGAACCGGCTTGGTTCGTGCTTAATTTTGGTTCGTATTTCAGTTTGTGTCCATCTCTAGTCACAACTGAGACTACTTTTAAAGGGACTGGGACACCAACAACCAGGAAGATGTATAAGGCAAAGCTAAGAAGATGCAGTTATTGAAACACACGCTTCATTTATTTTCATCAATGTATAACTTAGCAATAAACTAGACACACACATCTTTTTATGAGTATAAAGGAGCTGTGTAGATGTTCTTATCTATTGTGCAGTAAACCCAGAAGCAGAACATCTTTGAGTGCCAGCCATTGGGAACAAACAATGGATAGTTACCTTCACCACCCCCATATGTTCTCTTTCCGTATTCATTCTTGCTCCTCCAAAACCTCTGTTCAGTTTGAATGGTTTAATACAGAAACATTTCTTGACAATCTTACCTTTTAGCTTATGGCAGCTTCCCTTCCTTTCTTGTATGTTTCACTACAAACAGTACTACCTTTTATGGTCACAGAAATCCCAGTTGATGCCACATGTTAGCAGTGGCATTTATTCTGAAGAGAAATCTTCCCTGTAGAGAACAAGGAAAAGAAATCCTGTTCACTTTCTGGAATGTCCTGTTGATGGTTTAGCCCAGAGGAACAACATCTGTCACTCATCAAGATCAAGATGTTGGGTTGAAATAAATTAATAAATAATGATGACTTCATCAATAGTGTCTTTTTAAAATATCTTACAAAAACATGAAATATTCATTGTCTAAAGCTTTAGGCTACGGTTTAAAATCATTCTTTTTACTAAGAACAAACAAGTTCCAAATGAATCTGACCACAAAAATTGTCACATTCTTCTTTTCAAAAACCAAATTTCTGGGCACCGCTTTGCTCAGCTTTCTGTATGAATCCTATCAAGGGTACTCATTTAAAGAAAATATTGGCTTTTGCTGTATCTTATTGGAAGATCATGGGGCAAACTCTTTTTTATTTGAAGACCTATGTTAGAGAAGCAAGAGAAGGAAACCGACTTCGGCTCCTTCCGGGCAGCACCACATTTTGAACGACAGACATGCCAGCTGTGGACTCTGGTTAATTTGTCTTTTGAAATAAATGGCAATTAAAATGTTTGTCCTCAGAAGGTTTTCACTCAAGAAATCAGAAAATAATTTAATTTGTTTCTGGCTATTTGTATTATGAGCAGGACTTTTTTTCAGGTGGAACATGGTGGAACGGAGTTCCGGAACCTCTTGAAAATGGTCACATGGCTGGTGGCCCCACCCCCAATCTCCAGACAGAGGGGGGTTTAGACGGGGCCACCAGCCATGTGACCATTTTCGATGAGGGTGATTTAAACTTTAAAAAACTCCCCCCTTGTTCCAGCTGACCCAAAGTGACATCATTGGCCTTGGGAGCATGTGTGCACTTTGTGCGCGTACATATGGTACCAGGGGCACCACCTCCCGCCAAGAGTTGCCCCCCTGTGCTGGCAACTCACTGAGTTCCACCACCACTTTTCCCAGAAAAAAAGCCCTGATTATGAGCAAACTTTTCTTAACTTTTTTAATGTGGATGAAGAAACCCCATGTACATTTTAGACAATCACAACTTAATTGTATAGGAATACTCTGGGAAATTTAATAGCAGACTACTCAAAAGCCAAAGCAGCGATCACCATTGAGCCTCCCTTTCATGCCTGCTGCTTATATGAACATCTTATCCTAGGTCACATGGCAGAGAAGGTAAAGAAGAGTCATTTGTTATGCAAGTTTAAACAAAAGCTAACTCCACTCATACGGCAGAAAAGGATCATCTTGAGAAAGTTTGGCAAAATACTTTGCTGCTCATCATTGCATTGTGAAAATACTCAATGAACCAATAGGTGGCACTGTTGGCAAAAACAAGGTCTCTTGGAAGGAGACAAAGGCATAAGACATTAACCCTTTGTGTACTGAGATCATGTTCAGCTCCTGTTTTTCCTTTTTATAGGAGATGCTCATTTCAGCAGAAGTCTAGGATCAACAGCTCCCAGCCCTAGAGAAACGAATAGGACACAATCTTCTATGCAATTCATCACCGCTCATCTATTTTTTTATTGAAGAGGGAACATGACAAAATCTAAGTTGTAAGCATATTTTTCGTATAGGATCTCTCATAAGTGAAATAGGATTAGCTCCTTTGCTGAATGTTCCCTTTGGTGGCCCCACATGTGAAACAGCTTTCAGCACGCACATCTAAGTATCTTCCACATGTATGCTGGTACACTAGCAAGATATCAGCACAAACTATCTGAATAAGAGGTGAATCGCTTGCTCAATTTCTTCATCGGTAACAAGCTCCAGAATGATATGTGAGAAGCCCTTGCTCTGAAATGCAACTACTGTGGCAATTGGAATCACAGACATTCCAAAATCTTAAACAAAAAAATAAACAAGGGAGTGTGTGGCTTGCAGTGATACATTCTAGAGGGACAGTCATGTGATCTGTTGCAGTAAAAACAGCAAAGGGTCTTGCAGCACTTTAAAGATCGTAGAGTTATCACAGCAGAAGCCTTCATAGACAAAAAGTCCACTTCATAAGATACATGAATGCCCTGTAAATATCTGGCCTACAGGGCGTTCGTGAATGTATACCTTAAGGACCATCTTCTCCAGGGTTTTTTTTCTGGGAAAAGAGGTTGTGGAACTTAGTGGTGGAACTCAGGACTGCACAATGATGTCACTTTGGGTCAGCTGGAACAAGGGGGGAGTTTTTTAAAGCTTAGATCACCCTTGGCGAAAATGGTCACATGGCCGGTGGCCCCGCCCCCTGATCTCCAGACAGAGAGGAATTTAGATTGCAGTCTAAACTTCCCTCTATCTGGAGAACAAGGGGCGGGGCCACCGGCCATGTGACCATTTTCAAGAGGTGCCAGAACTCCGTTCCACTGCGTTCCCGCTGAAAAGAAAGCCCTGATCTTCTCCCTTACAAACCTATCTGACCACTGCAGTCATTTTTGGAGGCTAGACAGGTGGCAACCTGAGAAAGGGCCTTCACAGATGGTGCTGAAACTTGGGACCTCCTTCCCCAAGGAGATTTGTCCATCTCCTTCTATTGTCTTCTGCCAGCAGGTGAGAACCTTTTTGTTTTGTCTGGCGTTAACCTCTTTGATTCTTTCTCTCATTTGTGCACTTTATTTAAACTGTTTTTAATTGTGTTTATATATTTACATGTGTTTTAAATCTTGTTTTAACATTTTATTGTTCCACACCTTGAGGACGCAAGCTGGGTGGAAAGGCAGCTTGAAGTTTTAAAATATCTAGGTGCATAATATTGTTTTGATTCTCCTCTGCCTCATATTGATGCACCTCTGGCTTGTTTGTTGCCTATCGAGAATACCAGACCAAGCAGACCACTGGATTTCATGATCCAGTAGGGCTCTCCTCGTGTTCTTATGATGCCCAGGGCAAATTTGTTTCATCCCTGTTTGCAGTTTAAACTATGAATATGGGCCAGTTGCATGTTAAGAGCAACACAATTAATGTCTTTTTTATATATATATAGAAATTTTATTTTGAAAGAAAACATATAGCAATAGAAAGTGCATAAAAACTTATACAAGCATTACATTGAAAATTAGGTTAAACTAACAGAAAAATACAATCAGAATATATAATAACAAAACTTAATTGTGTAATAGCTCTCCTTTTCTCTGCTTTGTTACTTATACAAGCTTTAATATCAACTATTTTAGTTACTCATTTCCTTGTTTTTTTATTTTTTTATCTTTGTATCGAGTTACCTTAATCTTAATTTTAGCCTATATTATAGCACTCTTGCTGATGTCACCAAGTAAAAAAAAAAGATCTTCCTTTTCTTTTCTAACATTATTTGTAGAATGTTTAATAGCATATTTTTTGGATTTAGCTTAAATCTAAGCTTGAAAGTCTTCTGCATCTCTTCATGTATCCAGTATTTTCACACTTTCTTACAAGTCCACCGCAAATGATAAAATGTTGCATCCATACATTGACATTTCCAACACTGTCCACTATAGTCCTTAGGGATTCTCACAATGTCTTTGGGTGTAGCGTATCATCTAAAAAACATTTTGTAGCAGTTCTCTCTTAGCAATTGACAGCATGTAAATTTTATATCCTTAGTCCATAAATCTTCCCATAGGGTCATCGGAATAGTTTCTCCAAAAAATTTTCATCCATTTTATCATACAGGTTTTAACTTGTTCCATTTCTGGGTAGTGCTGCTATAAAGTTTTGTAAATTTTCCCTAATAGATTCATGTCTTGAGAGAAGGGTAGATTCTTCTTCTGTACACTCTTTTCAATGTACGTGAAGAGCAGTTGTTGGTTTTGCCAGCATCCTTTCATAATATCTAATTTTTCACACAAATGTACCTTTTGTAAGAATTCCGTAACACTGAAAGATGAATATCAAGGTCACGTGAGACATTGTTTCGGGAGATTCATGAACTGTTTAATTAGCCATTGTGTGGGGCTAATTTGAATCAGCGCAGAGCTTGGGGGAGGGGAAAGGGTTCAACACACAAACACACACACACACTGTCAGGGCTTTTTTTCAGCTGGAACATGGTGGAACAGAGTTCTGGCACCTCTTGAAAATGGTCACATGGCCGGTGGCCCCGCCCCCTGATCTCCAGACAGAGGGGAGTTGAGATTATCCTCCGTGCCACTCAGTGGCACAGAGGGCAGTTTGAACTCCCCTCTGTCTGGAGATCAGGGGGCGGGGCCACCGGCCATGTGACCATTTTCGCCGAGGGCGATTTAAACTTTAAAAAACTCCTCCTTGTTTCAGCTGACCCAAAGAGACGTCATTGTGTGGTCCTGAGTTCCACCACTGAGTTCCACCACCTCTTTTCCCAGAAAAAAAGCCCTGCACACTGCTATTGTCCCAACTATAAACATCTTTGTGCCACCCTTTCTATTGGCCCTACAGGAGAAAAATGTTTCTACGTACAGGGGGACTTCATCATGGTTCTTCCCTGTTTCCCCTATGGGATAAATAGCAGTCTGGGGCCAGTTGGCGGTGGGGAAATGTTGCAGGTTAAACCATACATACCCTATGTCATGACCCCCAAATTGCTTCCCTCCACCCCATAGCTGCTATTTACACTTTTTTAAAAACCGCATGTGTCTAGCTTGACCTTTCCAGAATTCTGAAGATCAGTTTTCATTAACCGGAGGACTTTCTTGTGGATTTCCATAAGAAATGCCTACTCCCAGAACTCAGATTTGCCAATGTTACCTGGTTCAGCAACCAGTGGCAGAGCACATCCCAGCATGTTGATGGAGTCTGGCTCAGGCCCTGCCGTCTCCAGGTCACAGGAGCTCACTGAGCAGGGTTGAAGTAGCAGATACTGCCAGTGCAATTCCAAGAACGCTTTCTTGGGAGCAGACCTGCTGCTACTCAACTTAGACAATTGGGCTAGATGGGCCCATCTCATACCTCTATGAGTATTCTCATCATTTTTTCTATCTGTCTATTTATTTGTACATTATCTATTTATATGTTATATAATACAGAGCTCTTTTCAGCCAAAACAACTCCCACAAACAAATTTAAAATTTCACAACGGAAACAACTGCACCTATTAAATAAATCCATTATGGCAGCAGGAAGCAGTGGTGAAGGACAAGATCTTCATCTCTGCTCCATCACTGTCCAGAGGTTCTTACAGCTGTCCTTTCTTTATTTGTGCTGCTGGGGAAGCGGAAGCTCCCCCTGGAAAGGGCCCAGCCCTACTGCCCTTTCCCAGGAGGCACATCCCAGCAGGGCACAGCAATTTCTCTGGGCATTGTTGGGGGAGAGAATGTTTGATCCTTCCTCCCACCTTTCTTTACAGGGCTGAATCTGGACCAGTAGAAAACAGGCTAGCTGGGAAAGGGCTGAAGAGTGCTGTGGCACTGAACTGATTTTCTGGGTGCTACTTTGCCTATCGGGAGGACTTGCATGGAATCCTCATTTGTTCTGTTCTTCACATCCCTATTTCCTAAGGACAAAAAAGAAATGGCTCCAATTTTTTTTAAAAAATATATATCTAAATATAGTTTGTCCCCATGGGAACCCAAAGTGGCTTATATCATCATTCTCCCCTCCTCCCTTTCCTCCTCCTCCTCCTCCTCCTTCATCATCATCATCTCATCATCATCAGTTCTATCAGCCCCATCCACCTCACAGAGTGTTTTGTTGTGGGGATAATAACATACTTTGTAAACTGCTCTGAGTGGGTGTTAAGTCATCTTGAATGGCGGAATATAAATCAAATGTTGTTGTCGTTGTTGTTGTCGTCGTCGTCGTCCTCATTTTCCAAAGTTCTCCAAATGTTTGGGCTGGAATTTTTGATCCCTCACTCACTCGTATTTTATCCAAGAATCTAGGAGTTGGTGAGGTTTCACCTTAGCATGTGGCGTATTCAGGGCTTTTTGTCTGGGAAAAGAGGTGGTGGAACTCAGTGGGTTGCCCTCAGAGAAAATGGTCACATGGCTGGTGGCCCCGCCCCCTGATCTCCAGGCAGAGGAGCATTTAGATTAGGAAGGGAAAATGTGACCATTTTCAAGAGGTTCTGGAACTCCATTCCACCACGTTCCAGCTGAAAAAAAGCCCTGGGTATGTTCCAAGTAGTACAGCTGTTTACAACTGCCCAGTTGTTATCCTGTCTATGCCAATATTGCCCAGATGTTTAGCTAGTCCTTCTAGAATTGCACCTAGTGCTCCTATCGCTACTGGAATGACTGTTGTATGTTTCTCCCAAAGATGCTGAACTTCAAATCTTAGAGCTTGATCTTTTGCTACCTTTTCAGTCTCTTTTTTCTCAATTCGACTGTCACCTGGAATGATGATGATTAACAACCTTATTTATAGCATGCCTTTCTCACGGAGACTCCAGGCAAATTACACAGTCTAAATCAACACACTCAATAGTTGGGATGTTCAAATAATCAGCACAATACAACTGCAGAAGGCTGAGAGTCTCTCTACACAAGACATCTTACATGGAGATTCTCAAGTGACTTACTTTCTGTGTGGTCTTATATTCCAGCATACTCTGTCTGCCTAGCAGTGCAGGTGTATCCACAATGGGAGAACAAGTGTACGATCTGTCACTTGAGTGTCCCCGTGTAAGATGTCTTCATCACCAGTACGTTGTATTGGATTCCTGCTAATGCTATATCTTTGTCAAGTTGTATCTATTTACCCTATGGCTTTGTTTATGGAAATGCCCTTGATACTGACTGTACTAATCTCACACTGTGTAATCCGCCTTGAGTCTCAGTGAGAAAGGCGGACTATAAATGACACGAATGAATGAATGAATGAATATGAATGAATGGATGGATGGATGGATGGATGGATGGATGAATATCTTGTGTAGAGAGAGTCTGATGTGCCTGGCCCAAGATCGCCCAGCAAGCTTCCCTTGCAGAGCGGGATTTCTATTCCAAGCTGGGACGTTCAGGTTCTAGTGGGACACTCTGCCCACTGCCCTGGACTGCATACTCTGCAGAAAGGCAGCCCTTGAGAATAGCCAAGGGGCTCTGTGAAGTTCAAGAACGGTTGTCAGGACCGAAGGGACTCAGTCTCCTTTTGCAGCCCCGTCCACCAACCAGTTCAGCAGCAGCAGCCCTGTCGCCGTGGCCATTTCATCTGCTACCAAGAGCCGCTGGGACGTGCCATTCCCCTCTTCTTCCTCTTACTGGTGGAGGAAACCTGACGGCAAACAGAGCAGTTTGGGCGCGATCCACTCCAAAGGAGCGCTTGACATCCCGGCTGAATTCAGTGGGGTGGGTCTGGTACACGCCCGCTCCGGCTAGGGAGGGACACCGGCAGAAAAGGGGGTTAGAAGTCCGTTCTCGGGGGCTGTCTGGAGCCCCCCTCCAGTGCAGGTCCAGAACGGAGCCGCGCTGCCGGCGCTGCTTGCTGCCGGTTTGGCTACCGGCGAGCCCTTGCAGGCGTGGCCGCTGCCGAGGCAGGCAGAGACGCGATGCCGCCCCCTCTCCTCCCCCTTCCCGCCGCCCGCCCCGTCGGGGCCGCTCCCTCCCCTCCGCGCCAAGCGCCGGGCTGGGCAAGATGCGGCCAGTGCCTTTTCGGAGGGAGGCCGGCGACGGCTCGCCCGCCTTCGGCAGGAGCAGGCCGAGCCCCCGGAGCGGCGCCCCCGGCAGCGCCCGTCGCCGCACCCCTTAGGCGGGCCGAGCGCCAGGAGGCGGCCGAGAGAGCGGCTGGGAGGCGAGGCGCTGATGCCCGGCGAGGCGCCGCCGGGGCGCGCCGGGCTGGCCGTGTGATGCCGACCGGAGCCTCGCCCGGCGAAGGGGATGCGGCAGACAGCGCGGGCCAAGATGGGCGGCAGTCGCTCCCGCCAACCGCCGGTCTTCGACGAGAACGAGGACGGTGAGTCGGGAGCTCTCCGCGGTGCTGAATCTCGCCCCGTCCCCCGGGTTCGCTCCCCGCCTCTCCAGACTCCAAAGGCTCCAAGCTGGGGATCAAAGGCTGCCCGCCCCACCCCGCCCCGCCCCTTCAGTGGCTTTGGTTAAGAGTGGCCTTTACCCTCTGCAAGGGTTTGGACCTGATCCCTTCTTGGAACTTGCTGAAACTTTTCTGCAGCCCGTTTACTTCCCCGGTGCTCTTGGAGACACCTGTTGCACATCTGAGTTCAGAACCAATGGAAGGAGAAGGCTGACCTAGTGTTGACAGGCCCACTGCAATTCACTGAAGTCTTCTGCTCCCTCCTTGAGATGTAAAAGATGCATTTACGATGGGGTTAGAGGTGGATATTTTGGTCCCTTTGCTTGTCTGAATGATCTTGGTTGGAGTCCTTGGGGGCATTTCCAGCTTGGAATCTTGCTCCGAAGCCTGTTGGCTTTAGCTTACTCATAGTCAGGGGTATGAGTAAGTCATGGGTGCTGTATTTGTGCAACAGCCGGGAATACACATTTAAGAATAATGCAGAAATTGTGCTGGTCTAAAGTTGTCTTAAAATGTAAATAATGTAAGAATACTTTTTTTTAAAGTATTTTTGTAAATGAGTGCCCATGTACTTTCATGGGTAAGGGGCACGAGGGCTTCATCCAGCTTCTGATGAAAGATCTAATCGCAGATCTTTCGTCAGAAGTACGCACAGGAACATATCCTTGAAGTAAAACTACTATGATGAAAAATATGAATATAGAGAACAATTCAACCAAACTATTGGAGTCCCATTAGGTATCTTTCCCACCCTCTTGATTTCAGCTCTCCAAATGAAACCAGTGGCTCTTATAAATGCTGGATTTTGGATGGGGAAGGTGAACGTGACACATGGACATTTTGGAATATGTTATCATTAATTAGTTCATTAGTTGACCATACTTTTATAAACATCAGACATGATCCAGCAAAAAAACCAAGCTCTTCTAAGACCGTTGATTACAATGGGCAGAGTTAAACAGCTGTTCAAATATGTCCTATTAAAAACAATAAGGCTTTTGAGTCAGGACTTCTGTAATTTGCCAGGAGTTACAATGTCAAATCATAAACTAGTTCACAGAAGGTCGGACTTCTTATGGAAGAATGTTACTTTCATTGCGTGGAGAAACAGGCTGGGAAAAGTTTTGCCATTCAGAGCTGAACAGCTGTGCATTTGATATTATGATTGTGGTTGCCTGTATTGTTGAGTTTGTGGAGGAACATTCATTTGGAATGAGCCAAATGCTTTGCTTTGCATTCAAGCCCTTGGAAATGTTCCTATCCCAAAATATGTTGAGCTTTGATTCCTAAAAATGTCTTTCCCTTATGAGGATACATTCCTACAAAAACCTAGGCAGAGCATGAGAGGGAGGGCAGGAAGGGTTACATCAGTTATTAGTTCTCGTGACCCCTTTTACATGCCACCTTGGGGTCAAGTAGCAATTTTCCCCAGGCTGGTTTGGCTAGAGATCCTGATGGTGTTTTGCCATTTTCTGGGCATGGAATAAGGGTCACTGTGTGTGGGGGGGGGAGGTATTTGTGAATTTCCTGCGTTATTCAGGGGTTTACCCTGCATAATGACCCTAGAGGTCCCTTCCAACCCTATAACGCTATGAACACAGTTTGAAGCTTGAGCCCGGGAACCCAGATTCCTTGAATAACTGGGAAATGCTTAAATGTGCAGAAGGCAAGCTATGTTGATGCGAAGTGTGCTCTACATTCTGAATAATCACAGATGAGAGACCATAGTGATATTCTCAAGCACAAGCCCTTAGGTAGGTTGGATTCAAAGGATTAGGTTGTCCTTGTTGTAACATGAGTTGGGCACGCATCATGTTGTGGGTGTCCTGAGAAACCGTTATGAGCAAACATGTCTAACATTTGCATCCCATTGTGAATGGTACTTGTCCGTCACACATAGAACTCTACCATGTTAAAAGAATAGTGGAAGGAAAGCCAAAGGCCTAGTTCCGTTAGGCAACCCACATAGCACAGTGGTTAAGTGGTTCGGCTGCGGATCAGCACTCTGCTGATTCGAATCCCACTACTGCCATGAGCTCAGTAGATATCCTTGAGTAAGCCACTCCTCTCAGCCCCAGCTCCCCAGCTGTATTGTAGGGATAATAATAACACTAACTTGTTCATCACTCTGGGTGGGGCACTAATCTGTCTAGAAGAGTGGCGTATAAGTGCAGTTGTTGTTGTTGTTGTTGTTGTTGTTGTTGTTGTTGTTGTTGTTAACTGAAGAAGTGAGCTGTGACTCATGAAAGCTCATATCCTACCACAAATGTTGTTAGTCTTATAGGTGCTACTGGACTCTTGTTCTTTTCTACTGCTAACATTTAGGAAGGCATGTAAAGTAGTCTTATGACAAAGAGGGTTTGGGGTGTGCGTGTAAATTGATGCAGCAGATTTGGCAGTGTTCATTCTCTTCTTGTGTGTTATTGACCCCATGTGTGTTAGATCTCGAGTACTTTTAGATATGAAATGTGTATTTTAAGCTATTTTTAATTTTGCTAATTGGACCATTATAATTTATGTCCTTGCAACTTGATTGGTGCATTGCAGGCTGCCTTGAGATGAGAAGGGGTACAAAGGTTTAAATTAAGGAAATGGATAAATGTTATGGGTCGAACAAGCAAATAAACATTTCAGTGTCCAGGCAAAGCAAGAACGTTACACTGGTCGAGGGTTTTGCCTTCAAAACCAGGAGGATTTCAGATGCAGACTCAAAGAGTTATCTGTGGAAAGGCTCGCTTGAATCCCCCGGTGGATATGTTATCCATGTAAATATGTCATGGGTACAACTGAGAAATTGGTCCATTTTATGATTCCCTGAAAAAATTGAAATTCTAAAGGCAGCGTTTCTCTCATTACAGGGTTTCAGGGATGGAGAAAATATTGTACTTGCTGGACAGGCAATGTTACTTCTGAGCTGTACAACAGACAAAATCTTATCCTTTTTTTGAACAGGCTGAGAAAAGTAATATATTTGCAAAGCATGGGATTGTTTAGGCAACTGGATGGCATCATTGGATTGAATCCTTCCTCACTATGGCACTGAACACAGTCTAGAGCTGCAGCTTCCTGATTTTTGTAGTCAAAAAGCCTGAAATCTCTTTGTCCTGGTAATGTAGGAAAAGTTGAGTTCAGTGTGTAACCCTACCGGGTCCTTTAAAAAAAGGAAGCATTCCAGTTGTAAAGACAGAAGTGGGTTGGTTTTAGAACATACTAAAGTTCTGTATTCATTTGTGATAAGCTTGGTAAAAGACAGTTTAACTTATGGAAAAGAGTGTACAAGGAATAAAAAACTGACATCTAATTTAAGTAGCCCATGAAACTGGCAGCTTTGACTACGGATACCCAGTATATGAGACGAAACAAAAATCTGTAATTACTGTGCCCCTAGAGAACTCACTTTGTAAGAACACAATGATAACATGCCACATAAAACAGACCAAGCTGACAGGCAGGCAGTCTAAAGGTAGATGAGTCAAAGGTGGAAAACTGTTATTGAGAGCGGTCCATAAAAAGGTACATTTAACTCCTTCTAAACTATCTGCTTGCAAAAGCTCTCTGCATGAAACAAATGCTTATTATCAAGCCTCAATGATTCCCTCGTTTTAAAAAAAGCTTCTATCAGTCTACTAATGAAATTGATCACAGACAGGAAATTGCTGACAACTCCTCACTTTCACATGTGAGTTTTGTTTTTGCTTTTTACCTTCACAATTAAATCTGGATCCCATCCAAGTGAGAGAATAATGAACTCTGTTTTGTCAGTATTTCCCTTCATCTTATCTTCTGCCTTGATGAACGCTTTATAATCAAGTCAGTCTAAATAAACAGAAAACAAGACCGCTTGTTTTAAACTCATGATATTATGGGCTGTTTTATGATGAATTGGGCTAGTAAAAAAGGGAAGGCTGCTGTAATATAGAAGAAGGATGTAGCACACTGTAGCAACACACACTGTAGCAACACACGGCCCCACCCAACATAGAACTGACGCAACAGACGAGTCTTTTTTTTTTTAATGGATTGGAGCAAGCAAAATCATAGAAAATGGAAAGTTACTGCGGAGGGAGAAAGAAAGGAATCACCAACAGAATATAATAGCAATGATGTTTCCTACATGAAAGAAGATCCATGAGCTCCAATGAACCCACCAAAATAGGACAAGTTTCCTTACTAATCAAGGTGAACTTAATTCTCCACTGCAGAATCACGACTGAATTTGAGAATTTACTTGCTTCACATCAGCCCTCTTTGTGAAGTTTTCTAAAGGTGTTTCTTTCTGTCTTCCACATTTCTGTAGTTAGTACTTCAGACAAACTTTTGTCGTATCTGAAAGGTGTCTGAGTGTTTTCAGGCCTGCTGAATAACGGCACAGCCTGTGTTATTCACCAGCAGCCCACCAGCACATCTGTGACAACGCCTGCTTTCCGTGTTGGCCACGAACGCTTCCCTTGTGAGCTTCAGGGATTCAGAGCGATGAACAGGAGTGGGGATGAAGGCAGCAGGCCAAGAAGGACGAGAACTGGGCACAGCCCTGTGAAGTGATAGGTCAGAGAAACGGACTCCAAACAACAGTAAAAGCTCTAAGATAGAACTCCCTGTGCCAGCTAAGGCAAGTGTTTGATGAATGACAGGCAGAAATGCAGCATAGGTTCATTCAATGACATTGTGACGGTGAGGATGATAGGCATTTATATAGCACTTTTGAATCTTCAAATCTTTATATGGATTTTATTGCTGAAAGCCTTACCAGTAAACCTAGAAGGTAGGCCAATATTATCATCTCCAAAATGTGGGGATGGGGCACTGAAGGAAAGCAACTTGCCTAAAATCACCTTTGTGAGTTCCTTGCAGACATGAGATGGCAATAATTCTCAACTTAGAAACACCGGCTGGTATGTTCATACACCAGAACTCCAATCTGGAGAACCAGGTTTGATTCCCCACTCTTCCACTTGAAGCAGCTGGGTGACCTTAGGTCAGACACAGCTTCTCCAAGCTCTCTCAACCCCATCCACCTCACCGGGTGATTGTTGTGAGGATAATAATAACACTTTTTGTAAACCGCTCTGAGTGAGCATTAAGTCGTCCTGAAGGGCGGTATATAAATTAATTGTTGTTATTGTTGTTGTTAGTTCAAAATCTCTAATTTCTACATTCCTACCAAGCTGCTTCTTTTCAGCTATAGGTTATGTTAAACTACTAAGGTCATGTTTGCAACACTTCAGCTTTCTGTTGTAACGCAGCGCACTACTCTTGAACACAAAGCGGCGACACCCCATAGTTATGGATTCTCTTAGTCAGCAGCTTCATATAGATACTAAACAACCCAGGAGAGAGGATGAACAATCTTTGTGGAACTGCACGTGTAAAAAAACCCAAGGAGATGAGTCAGCACCTCCAACGATAACTCCGTGTGTGTTTCAGGTATTAAGTACATACGTATGTATGTGCTGTTATGTCACAATTGACTTATGGTGACCCTAGCAAGGGGCTTTCAAGGCAAGCGAGAAGCAGAGGTGGTTTGCTGTTGCCTTCCTCTGTGGAGTCTTCCTTGGTGGTCTCCCAGCCAAGTACTGACTCTGCTTAACTTCTGAAATCTGATGAGATCGGATGATATCATGCCATCTTCTCTCAGTTTTCAGCTATTATTCCCACCCCCCCAAAAAAGCTGGTGTTCAAAATTCAAAGAGACTGATTGACTATACCTAAAGCTGCTGAAATGGCTATTAGAATTCAGTTCAAATCAGGCTTATAACCCTAGGGCACCACAATATAAGCGCAATTACCAATCCATTAAAATTTGATTTAAATAATTGGGCTGCTCTCCATGGACCACTCAGCTCAGTGACACCAAAGGTGACAGATAAGGGTGGCCCAGGAGGTGGGAAATGGTGAAGTGACACTGCAGTGCCTGAGCGAAGGGGCCCCAGCCCTGCTGGCAGAGCATCTGCTCTTTGGCTCTGCTTGATTCTGGCTGTCAGCAGTGCCCCCCCCCCGCCCCCAGGCAGCATCCCACTAGGAGCATTCTCAGTTAAATTCAAAGCCCTGGTCAAATCAAATGATCTCTATTACAAGGGACAGCCATCGGCAGGAGAAATTTATGACACGTTTTATAAACTGCAACAGCAAATAAAACCTCAATAAAAACTCTGTCAATTATTAACAAACCCTCTGAGGAGTGATCTTTGCTGGCTCTGTAGAGAGAGGTGAAATTCAAACTATGCTTCCCGGCTAACATTGCATCTCCCTTCACTTGAGCATCCTCCTGTAATTCATCTCATGTAGTTTAGCTCATCGCAGGACTCAGAGAAGATATCTAACAACTTAAATAGTAGTTTCAGGTGCTGGTCTGTAGTAGAGCAAGATTCAGGTCTTGCTCTTAAATAGTAGTTTCGTTCTTGGATCCTCACACAATGGACAATATTATATATCTGATAGCAATGGGCGGCTTTCTCATGCAACGCCACAAGGAAGACACTCAGAACTAGTTTATCTGTTTCTGCAAATGGGGGTGGGGGGGATGGGTTTTCTTCTCAGTGGACAAATTTGGAGAGTTCTGCCTATCAAAAGGTTAGTTTGAGACAGGGACATTATTTGGAAAAGAAGGTAAAACAGTTACCCTTCTGATACTCACCGAGGCAGTCACATTTAGAGCCAAGCTACAAGTGACGCCTGACACAGGTTGGACACTTGTCAGCTTCCCTCAAGTTTTGATGGGAAATGTAGGCGTCCTGGTTTTACAGCTTGGCTCTCCATTACAGCTGCAAGACCAGGATGCCTACATTTCCCATCAAAACTTGAGGGAAGCTGACAAGTGTCCAACCTGTGTCAGGCGACACTTGTAGCTTGGCTCATAGTGAGGTTGGGATCTTCCACTAACAACCGTGGCAAGGAGAGAAAGGATGTTGGGTAGCCATTTTGTCAATTGCTCTTACCAGTCTTAGTGATCTTAGCACATTTTTAAAGAGCAAAGTTAAACTCTCTGAGTTTTCCTTCTGTAACTTGCCTATTGTTTTGGTCTGTGAAATTAGACACACACACACAGAAATAAATATTGTCCTGCTTGAATGTTTGTTCCTATTTTCCCTCCTCAAACCTACCATTTTGTGCAATTTTCATTCTTGAAAGTTATAGTAGAAATATTTTCAAATATCCAGCTACTTTATATTTTCATTTTATAAACTGGCTGGATGAAGAATTGTAACATTAATTCACATGTCCTTAAGGAAACACCTACCACACTCCTTGCCAACAATTTCATTGCAGGGGAGGGGAGCTGGCTGGCTGTTATTTCCATGAAATACTTAACATGTGTAATTTACTACACAGCTATAATTTGTGTTACGTATTACAAAGCAACCTTTTGTGTGATGGGCAAGTTCACACTTCAAGGACAGACTAGGGTTGTTTGTATCTCATTTTCCAGGCTTGTCTGTCATATAAGTAGTTGTAAGTACAAAGTAGGATAATGAACTGGGAATCCTGCATATGTGTACTGGAACTCTGTCTGTGCATAGCCTTCACATATGCCAGGAAACACAAGATGGGGGTGTTACTGTTTCATCCTCCTTGCAACATCTTTGCAGACTATTTTCATCTGGCTATAGCTTGCTGAAGTACGTGTGATATTCGCTTATTTTCTTCACCTGGCTTTCCTTGAACTCTCAAAACTTAAATGATTATAAGAAGCAGCCATAATTTTTTTTTCTTAATTTGATTTTATATATGTAGATGCATTCCAAATGTGTAAGAAAACGTTCACGGCAACAGCATATGTAATGCAAGAGCATCTTGGACAACTTTTCGTTCTATAATCAAAGTTGTCGTCATCCTTTGCTTCTTTGAAGTTGTCCTGTTTCTGAGATGCTTGTTGAATCTAATTTATTCCATTATTAATACAAAAGCATTTCCCTGCCATCTAACCTACCCTTTTAATGTATAAGTAGGAAGCACAGGAGGCAAAGAAAACCTCACAACCATTCCTCCAATACTGTACTCAGAAGAACTAGGTTGCCAATGGTGGGTTAGGAAAAGTCCTGAAGATTTGGGTGGTGGTGGGGTTTGGGGGGGGGGACCTCAGTGGGATATAATGCCACAGAATTCACCCTTGAAAGCAGCAATTTTCTCCAAGGGAACTGAGATAAAAACTTTATCTGGAGGTAAAGTTTTGATTTCAGCTGTCTCCAGACCTCACTTGCATCATCATCATCATCATCATAACAACAACAACAACAACATTCGATTTATATACCACCCTTCAGGACAACTTAATGCCCACTCAGAGCAGTTTACAAAGTATGTCATTATTATCCCCACAACAAAACACCCTGTGAGGTGGGTGGGGCCGAGAGAGCTCTGAGAGAGCTGTGACTAGACCAAGGTCACCCAGCTGGCTTCAAGTGGAGAAGTGGGGAATCAAACCCGGATCTCCAGATTAAAGTCCCGCGCTCTTAACTACTACACCAAACTGGCTCTCAATCGTCCCTCAGCTCTTGGTCGTCCCTCAGTGTTTCGCCATTTGAGGTTTGAAAGATTTTGCTCCAAGATATGAGCAAGGCCCGTTGTGGATGCCCTTGATAAAGCATTAATCCGAAACAAACTGAATATAATAGCTGGCTCCTCGTTGGTTTGGGGGCTATTGAGTACGAGTCTCAATAGCCCTGATGCAATGGACCACTCTGCCCCCTGATGTTATGGTCCACTCTGGAAAAGAAAACAAAATATTGTTATTACAGAGTATCATCTCAGAAGTTATACCCAAAGTCTACTTACCATTGACTTGTGGATGGCTGTATGAGTGTTTCTGTGGCACACCTGTAAGAGTTAAATAGAAAGAGACATGATTACCCTAATATTCAGGACTTACCAGATACGACCTACTGTGATTGTTTACAGCTGATGGCTATTGAGTGAGTACATGTTGACATGTTTGGACAACATTGATGGAATTGTATGAGACTTTTGTACGTATTATAGGATTATTTATTGTAATCATTCATTGTAACTATTTATTATATGCACTTGTCACTTTCATTATTCACTATAATATTATTTAAAGATTTGTCTTGCTGGATATAGAATCCTTTACTGGATAAATGGGAGTTTCCTACACCCCCCTCACGGGTAACTCTTTATTTGTTGATCACTCACTTGGAGGATGGCAACTGTAACTCAGAACCCCTTTTTTTTTGTTACCATCAGAGTTTTATTCCTCCTGTCCAACATTGTGCTCTATGACGTAAGGCTGGCTGCAGGCACCTTCTTTGCACAGGCACAATTACTTTCTCTCCAGGTTTTGTTGTAGTTTTGCTATTTGAATACCTTTGTTGAAGACACACTTGTGGTGCAGACTTTGATCGAAGTGCAGCAATTACCTACAGGATAGCCGGCTTGGACAGTGGCTAAGAGAAAGAAATCTGGGGTTTTTCTCAGATTATTCCGACTGCTTTTGGAGAAGTGAAGATTAACGTTGTCTGTGTGGAAGCATGGAAACTACCCAGGTGCATCCTGCATCTTTGAAATTTTGAAATAACAGTGGACTTCAATTGGATGGTTACGATAACCAAGAGGAACAGCCCACAAAAATCACAACAGGAGCCAGAAGCTAGCACAGTAGATTTATTTATTAAGTGTATTTTTATCCCTCTTCTCTGCAGCAGGGACCCAAAGTCGGCAACAAAAATATCGTCATACACAGTATAAACACAGACAAAAAACAAAAAGAACACAATAACCCTTGGACCGGGGGGGGCATAGCCAAGAGTACCTGTGCCACACCCAGGCTTTAAATAGCTCCTGCAGGAGACAACAAAACACACAGCCTGGGCCTTCCAAGCTGCAGCCATCTCCTCATAATTCCCCCTCCTGCAGTTAGTATTTGTAGCTAAAATCCTGATGCAATTCAGCTTTTGCCCATAGGGGAGTTGCTCCCACCCTTTTGATCTTGTTTGTTGTCCCATACTTTCTTTTTTCCAGCTTTAGGATATCCTTTTTGAGGAAAGGGGATTGCCCATAGTCTAAAATAACAAGAACAACAACATTCAATTTATATACCCCCCTTCAGGGCAACTTAACACCCACTCAGAGCAGTTTACAAAGTGTCATTATTATCCCCACAACAAACACCCTGTGAGGTGGGTGGGGCTGAGAGAGCTCTGAGAGAGCTGTGACTGACCCAAGGTCACCCAGCTGGCTTAAAGCGGAGGAGTGGGGAATCAAACCCGGTTCTCCAGATTAGAGTCCTGGCACTCTTAACCACTACACCAAACTGGCTGCACCATAGAACTTTTGCTTTATTTACAATCTCTGTTCTAATTGTTCCTAACATGGAAATTCTCTCTTTCTCTGGTGCTGAACTGTCATTTTCACAGAGTTCTCCAAAACATCCAAACTCCGTTCCTAGCTAGTCTTGGCCAATTGAGACTACCCCACCCATCCTGCATGAGGAAGAGGAAGAGATGCTTCTTCTAATATGACCTTACTGAAAGGAATCCTGAAATTTGACTTGCAATCAAATCATCATCATTTTTTAAAAAAGAGTTTAATTCCCTGGCCATTCAAAACACTCTTTTCATTGCACCAGAAACAGGCCTGAACATTGATCATCGATCAATTTCATTTGGCCTTTCAGATTTGACACCATGCCATGATTACACGGAGCAGGAAGAGCTGAGAGTTACGTTAAACTGTAGCAGAAAATGGGGTGATAATATGTACCACATTTTCAGGATGTCAAGTGCCTTGCTATTTCCATCTGATTCACGCTCAGAGCAATGCTGCAATTTTCAGATGGGAAAATGAAAAAAGAGTGCAGAGAAACGAACAAGCAGAAAGAGAGGTAGCAGGGGACTGAACCCACAGGCAACTTGCTTCCTAATAACTGCACATGCCGGTGGTGCCGGTGGTGAGGATCTCGTTCTTTCCTTCCCATACACCATTTCTGCCTCCTGGATTCTTCTGTTTGCCCACAAGGCAAAATAGCATTTGCTGGGCAGGGAGCGGGGGGAGGGGGAGCTCAATTAGATTGCAGTGGGAACAGTGGCAGAGACTCTGCTTTGCATGCACAAGTCCCAGGTTCAATCTCCAGCATTTCCAGTTAAAAGGACCGGGCTTTAGGCGATAAGAAAGACCTCTGCTTGTGTTCCTTGAGAGTGCCTGCCAGTCTGAGAAGACAGCACTGACCTTGACAGGCCGATCGGCTGATTCAGTATAAGGCAGTGTCATGTGTGTTCCCTCCCTCCACTCCTCTGAATTGGGGCCCTCTGTAGCTGCAACTTAAAAAGTTTGAATACAGCAGATCTATTCCATGTCTTGTCTGGCCCTCTACCTAAAAGTGAAATCACACCTTTAGCAGAACTAAACGCCCCCGAGTTCAATGGGGCTTATTTAGAAATAAATTTCCATGGGCTGCCCCATCCTGACTTCAGTGGAGCTGACCCTCGTAACTGGGATGGACTGGCCCTTGAACTGACTGAGAAAGTTCCTGTCGTTGCTACAACCCAGTTCCAAGCCAAGGGCTTCCAGAAATGCAGGGGCTATGTGGCTCAGCTTGTGCCAGGTCTGTTTGAACATCCCCATTTACTCCTGTGTAGTACAATTGTGTAAGATGCAGAGCTCTTCATCTGATTCTGCAAATAAAATAAAATAAACTTCCTAGTGTAGGAATCTCATCCCTGTATTTTAACATGTCGCTTTTTGCTTTGGCAAATATCTGTGCCAGTACCTGATGCAAATTCTAGTGGATCTCCTCAAATTCTCTCGTTGGTTTCCTCTGATAAATGAGGAGTGCTGTTCTGAAAAGAAAGGCCTTGGAATTGCCAGGAATGGCTGGGAAAGGGGGAGAGAGAGGCCAGGCAAAGTCAGGTTGCAATGGCTTCATGAGCTGGGCCAGAGGCAACCAGCCCCAAAGGCTGAAACAGAAACTTCATAAATGTTAAGAAACTTAGAACCAGGTCTTCTTGGATTAGTTATGCTGGATCATCATATGAGCAATTGGGATAAATATTTGGAATACAAATTATTATGTTTGGACACAACCCATGATAAGATAGAAACTTTGAGTAGCAGTGAACTAAGTTAACCAAAAGACTTTTGAGGGATCTTAATTATAAGAGCATGGCTGTTTCCACACTACTTACCTTCATCTGGAATGCTGTGGAATGTCACGAAAAAAACATGGAAGATAGCGTCTTCTCACGTGTGTTTTGCACGACATCGTGATGTTGCGCAAAACTTGCACAAGAAGACGCTATCTTCCACGTTTTTTTCGCGATGTTCCACAGCGTTCCAGATGAAGGTGAGTAGTGTGGAAATGGCCCATGTTGGTTAGAGCTTGCAGAGTATCTTCTTCTTTTTCAGTTGGTATCCATCCTCTGACAAAAATGCCAAATTATTTGTTTGAGTTAACTCTCCCAAAGTACAGAAGGGCTTTTATACATTTGAATGCCTTGTCATCAGCAGTGTTGTTCTGAAGATTTTGAGGTATTCCATACGCTAACAGACTCTGCAGATGTGGTGCTAACCAAATTGTTTCTATAGATCATATTCTTTTGGAGTATCCTGAATTTCTAGATCGGAGAATTAAGTTGATTCTTAATTCTGTTTAAGTAGGATTTTATCTCTCTTAAATCTTCTTGGCTATTAAGAGATGAAGATAAACAAGTAACTTTGTGTGTGGCTAAATTTTTGGTGCCTGTAGTAAGATCATGTAACTCTAGCAGTAAACTCTAGGTTTCTCTTTAGTAGGTGATGGTTTGCTGTTTATGACTTTTGGTTGTGGAAACAGTAATTAAGAAGAAGATGAATATTAAGATTATTCTGCCTGCCTCTTACCACTGGGTAAGGTTTAGACTAGAGGTGGGCATGAACAGAAAAAAAATTAACATGATGTTCGTTGTTCATTGCCATCCACAAACAGGTACTCACGAACAACCACGAACATGGCCCTGTTCATGAACATGTTCATGGTTAGCTGTTCGTGGGGGCCAGCAGGCTCTCCTCCAGCCATCATCCAAGTCAAGATCCCTACTGCACCACTCCCAGAAACCTTACCTGAGCAGGCACCAGGAAAGGTACCAATAATAAGTAATAGCTTGGCCCAGAGCCTGGCAGCAGCCCTGGAACTTGAAGGGGTAGATCCCTATCCCACCACACACAAAGAAAATTCAAGCTCCAACGCACTTTCTCTATCAAAATGCCAACAGCAACTGTCTCCCCCTCTCCACTGTCCGCAAACTAAGCCAGAGCTGGGAGCCCCCCTCCCCCCCCATGGTCTTTGCTCCCTTGTAACAAATTTGGAGCTCCACACTTGAAAGGAAGACCTGCCTATCAAGCTAAATTGGGCTTAGATTGGGGTTTCCAGGGCAACAGCAGGAGTTCAGACAGAGTTCAGACAATCCCTGCCTAAGTTGCCAAGGGAATTGATTGCAGGTGCCAGACTGGCTTGATGAACAGCAACGAACAGCAATGAACGAGGCTTGCAATAACCACTTGTTCATTTAGAATGGGGCCTCACAAACAGCTTGTTCTCAAACAGCAGATTGGGCTGTTCGTGGCTTTTTTTGTTCGTATTGCTATTCGTGCCCAACTCTAGTTTAGACTAGAGGTGGGCATGAATTGTAATACGAATTTAAAAAATGCACGAACTAAGCCAGTTCATGGTTCGTAAAAACGCGGTTCGTGGGGCCATGTTTTCCACAAACTTCACAACTTTTTTGTCCGGTTCGTGAGAGTCGTGAGAGGGTTGTGAAGCCAGGCAGGGGCATTGTGAAGCCAGATTTCTTCTCTAGTGGTGGGGAGCAGCATTCAGCTGTTGATGCTGAGAAGGAGCCAGCTGGCTTCATCCACTCCCTCTCGGATCCCGCGTTCCACCTCGCCAGCAAGGTTGCCTGGCTTCTCCTGTCCACCACCCCTCTTTGTTGGGTGGGCTGCAGCGTCCCCCATCTGCTCTTTCCAAGGAAGTGCCCCTCGATAGGTGCCGGCACAGGGCTTGGGAAACAGCAAGCGGCATAAACTAAATAGAGGGTGGGGCTTGAGGAACAGAGGCCAAGTCCTGCCAATGCAGCCCTGCTTGACAGGTGCTGACTCCACGCTCTTAGGCTGGGCTTCCCTTGCATGAATTTCAGTCCTCTGGCCCCTCTCCCCGCCACTGGAGAAGAATCCTGGAGGGAACAGCCGCAGCTCCCCCCTTTCCTGCCCACCTGTCTCGCCCAGGCTGATGGAAGGCAGAGTGCATGGGAGGGAGCTGGGGAGCCAGCCCACATGCTGCTCCATGGCTGGAGAGCTCTGTGGTGCTGGCAAGATGAGGCCTCAGAGCTCTCACCCCTCAGCTTGAAGGAAGGCGGAAAGCAGAAAGCACAGAGCAGGAAAAGCAAGCGCGGGGCCAGTAGCAGTCAGACTAGAGCCTACATTTCCCATCAAAACTTGCAGGAAACTGGCATGTGTCTTTTTGTGTCTGGCGTCTCATTTAGTTTGACTGTGAGAGTATAGGCGGAATTGAGAAGTGTGAGTGGAGTGAAATCTGCTCAGACAGTAACAGAACTCTAGGGGCAGATTGAACGGCAGGGTTTTTTTCGTTACTGAGCGGAGGGAAAAGTATTCACTCTGGGCACAGCAGGCAACCTGTGTGGAAGCCTGAAAGGATTCTCATTCTAGTTGAATCAGGCAATCTGTGTGAAGCCTGAACTGTGTGTTCCTGAGAGAAAATATTCATCCTGGGCAACGCAGGCAGCCTGTGTGGAAGCCTGAAAGGATTCTCATTCTAGTTGAATCAGGCAATCTGTGTGAAGCCTGAACTGTGCTCCTGAGAGAAAACATTCATTGTGTTGAAGTCAGGCAAACTGTGTGCACCTGAGAGAGAAAGTCTGTATATCTGAGTGAGTGATTAATCTATCTAAATCAAGCAAGCTGTGCGGAAAGGCCTGAATGAATCTAAATCTGTGTGGAGTTTATTCTCTGTGGAAAATTATTTTTTGAGACTGAACCTATGTAAAGAAACTTTAAGAACAGATAACTATCTTTGAAACCACCAAACTTAAGAAATAGTGTGAAACCAATATGCTTCATGTACTAATAAAGGGTTTTTTTTAAATTCACCACAGAGAATATGTGATTTCTATATATCCCAGTGTTATCCTCAGCCATGTAGTCCCACAAAGGAGCCTAACACTTGGACACATTATTCAAGGAAAAATTAAATTAACTAGTTTGGAATTTAATTCCTAGTGGCAGCATTATCTACCCAGAGGGTGTAAGAACAACAGGGTTTAAGGCGCAAAAATCTAACCACACGATAGAAAGGGAGTCATGACAAGCCTGTTTCCAGGAGGAAATTAAAACATAATTAAACAAAGTCTCCAGTTATATTGACTTGGTCTGAATATTAGCCAGAGGCACACTGGTGTTTTGGGGTGGGATGCTGTCAAGTTTCAGTTGCTTTAGGGCTCATAGGATTTTCAAGACAAGAAACACTCAGAGGTGGTTTGCCATTGCCTGCCTCTGCATAGCAATCCTTGACTACCTTGGTGGTCTCCCATCCAAGTACTAGCAAGGGCTGACCCTGCTTAGCATCCCAGATTTGATGAGGTTGGTCTAGCCTGGGCTATCAGTGCATACAATCTGAAATATTCTTGTTCAGTGGAACACTTCTGACGATCGAATATAAGTCACAAGATAATAACAAAGGTTTTATGCACAATGGGGTATAAGAGCATCCCACAATATTGCATGCTGAAGTGGAGAGATTTCATTGTTTTATCGAAGTACCCAGTCCTAAGTCATCCAATGATGATGGAGAACATTATGACAGGCATCGGCTCTCATTCCTTTTTCCCTTACCAGTTTTCATCTCACAAACTCTGCCTAACTTTTCTGCTCTTTCTTACAGTTAATTTTGACCACTTTCAAATTCTCCGGGCTATTGGGAAGGGGAGTTTTGGAAAGGTAAGTGCCATCTTATTTTATAAGAAGAGAAATATGATAAGTGAAGACCTTCCATCCCCCTGGGCTGAAATACAGAAAAGCAAGACTGGGGTCTTGCTAGCTTTAAATCTATTTACATTCCAGTTAACATGGTTGAACATAAATCTGTTCTTCGGTACATTGGCATGAGAGCCAGTTTGGTGTAGTGGTTAAGAGCAGCAGGGCTCTAATCTGGAGAACCGGGTTTGATTCCCCACTCCTCCGCTTGAAGCCAGCTGGGTGACCGTGGGTCAGTCACAGCTCTCTCAGAGCTCTCTCAGCCCCACCCACCTCACAGGGTGACTGTCATGAGGATAATAATAACACACTTTGTAAACTGCTCTGAGCGGACGCTAAGTTGTCCTGAAGGGCAGTATATAAATCAAACGTTGTTGTTGTTGTTAAGAGCAATGCTAAGCAGGTCCTCTCAAAATCCTACTCACGTCTACAGAATAGGGCTTCCTCCCAGAAAGTGTTCTTGTTAGTGTATTTTAAAAGATTAACCTTTTCAGTGGGCAAAAATTAGGAAACAATCCGATTACCTTTAAAAAAGGAAATGCAAGTCACCACCAGTATGGTTGTCAACTGTGAGTTAGGAAATTCTTAGTGGGGGGAGCCTGAGAAGAGTGAGGTTTGGGGAGGGAGGGAACCTCAGCAGGGTATAAGGCCATAGAGTCCGTTATGCAAAGCCGCCATTTTCCCCAGGGGAACTGATCCCTGAAGTGTGGCGCTCAGCTGTCATTCTTGATCCCCAGGCCCCAGGCTTTAATTCTAAATTAGATTGTTCTACAGCTTTGAAAACCTCTTTATTCCAAGTTCATTCCGTGTGAAAAAGGTAAAATTGATTAAAATAGATTCCTAGACATTGTCCAGTAATATTATCTCTTATCAGCATTTCGTATTGCTTTATAGCATAAATAATAAATTTCAGCCAGTCCTCCCACATCAAAACAATGCCAGCAATATGTAAATTGTTAGCTTTGGCAAGACTTCAGGCCTGCTTCACACCATGCTCTCCTTATCGTCTTTGTAGTTATCATAATGGATGGCATGCTTTTTCTGTTGATTGAATTATATTAAGAATGCGGAATAATTATGTTGAAATAATAAAGGCTTAGAATGGAAGCAGAGATTCTGTGATAGTATTACGTGTGTACTATATGGGGTAATAAACCCAGGGCTTTTTTTCAGGGGGAACGCAGGGGAATGGAGTTCTGGAACCTCTTGAAAATGGTCACATGGCTGGTGGCCCCGCCCCCTGACCTCCAGAAGGAGGGGAGTTGTACAGTGCCCTCCGTGCCGCTTGGCGGTGCAGAGGGCAATCTACAACTCCCCTCTGTCTGGAGATCAGGGGGCGGGGCCACCAGCCATGTGACCATTTTCTCTGAGGGCAACCCACTGAGTTCCACCACCTCTTTTCCCAGAAAAAAAGCCCTGAATAATCCTAAAATGTCTGTGGTGCACCTCTTGCTGGGAGTTAAATTATTTGATATGGGAAAGCTAACTAGACACTTAGGGCTACTTAAGTGCCTGCCTATATCTAAATGAGGCATGACCATAGTCACCCAGAACACCAGGGCTTTATCCAGCAACATGACGACATGACTTCTGGGCACACAGAGAGTGATGTAATCATATCTCCATTATGCCTGATCTCCCCCCAGTTTCCCATTCTTTTTTCCCTCACTGGCCAGTTGAATAGCAGCAGGAAGCATGGGCTAGGGGCGGGGGATGCTCCATTCCCAGTGGGTGCCTAGCTTCCAGACAGGACTCGAAGAGGAAACAGAAACTAGTTCTTGGTGGCTCCTTTAAAGCTACACACAAACACATCTATCGCATGATCAGCCTCAAAAGTCTCTGGATAGTTATAGCTAATATCCTTCACAGTAGGGTTACAGACCCTCCACAGGAAATCCTTGGGAGTGTTTTGGGAGCAGAGTCTGGTGAGGGGAAGCATCACAGACAATGTGATGTTGCATCTAGGTGAGTACCGAGAATTGACATGTCATCTGCAACAGTCTAGGAATTTCTGCAATCTCTATGGTCTTTTCCATCAAGACAGGAAATTCCTGGAGCATCACAGAATCTGTGATGTCATTTCCCCCCTTTACCTCCTGCTGCTCCATTGCTCCAGCGCAGTGGATAGAACGTAGGAGTAAGATGGCAGGCAACCTCAGAGGGTTATTATGAAGCTACAACAAAAGAGCATCTTATGTGCAGCTTTAAGCTCCTTGGAGAACTCATGGGATTCCGCACTGGTTCCTGTAAACTTTTGGTCAGCCCTCCCCAAACATCACCCCCATATCTCCAGGAATTTCCCAAGCGATAGTCAGTGTGGCAAAACGGGGCCTTTCCTCCCACTGGTAGACCCCGCTCTGTCAACCCCTCCCTTTTCGTTTCTGGCCAGACACCTGAAGGGGCTGCCTCCCTTTCCTGTCTCCGGGTAGTTGCTGCCACCACCATCCCTGTATGGGGTCCTAGTTAGGCGGGACAGCCTCCTAACCTCCCTCCTCTGCTAGTGGGCCCAAGCGGTTGGGGGACTATGTGGAACAGAAGAGCTTTCTTCCTTCATCAATTCCAAAACTCATTTATTTAACTTCTAACTATACACAGGCAAATATACAGTGAATGGAAGGAATAATAAAACGGAAACAGAAACCCCTACTCTATCTCCCTCTGCTTCTCTATACTCATGCCCTAATTAGATGTACTGCAGGGCAAGCCCGATACTTTGATACTGGGGGTTACATTAGATCTACCTCTCCCCTCAGAGCCATCTCTCCCTCCACTCTGCAGCCACCATCTGTCAACTTCCAACTCCCCTCCACCAACTGAGAGCGGAACTACAAGTGACAAAAGGCACAGGTTGGACACTTGTCAGCTTCCCTCAAGTTTTGATGGGAAATGTAGGCAGCTTGGCGGAGTGTTGGACAGTGACGGTTGAAAAGTCCATTGGACAGCAGTCGGAGAGCCAAGCTGCAAGACCAGGACGCCTACATTTCCCATCAAAACTTGAGGGAAGCTGACAAGTGTCCAATCTGTGCCTTTTGTCACTTGTAGTTCTGCTCTGACTCGCTCTCCCTCCAATCACATTCTACTCTAGAACTGACCCCTCCCCTCTGCAGCCCATGGAAAGTTAACTCCACAAACCAAAAGGGCATTTCTCCACAGTTGGCAACCTATCAGCTCAGCAGCAAAAGGTATTTTGGTATCCATTTGTCCATCCATTTGTCCTTCACATTTATATCTCACCCCAAACTATAGAAAGTCCCCATGAGTGCCACCTCAAATTAGATGTGACGTGACACAAAAAATCCATCTTGTTTTTCTCCCAGCAGCAATCACTTCTAATTTCAGACTCCTGCTAAGAGAATAAATGGCTTTAAAAGTGGCAAGGAGGGGGCCACTTTCAGGGAAGGCTCCGTGGGAGACCACATGCTTTGCATTCACATATTCAGTTCTCGACATCTCCTGCGGCCGCAGGCTCATGTGAACTACATCTGTACGGGCTGGGTCAACATTTGCATCCTTCTCTCCTCTACTTCCTATAAACTGCTTCTGGTCTGATCCCTGACATTTTTGCAATACGTTTGCTTATTTATTTATAAATAATAAAGTATAAATCATATTTATAAATAATAAGTCAATACAATACATTTCTCCAGCCAGTATTTGTGAAGGGCCAGGAATCCTTTAGCATTCTTTTCTGTTTTCTTGCTGTTATTTGGATTCTCTGTCCAATTCTAGATATTCTATGAAATCACAGTGGTTGCTACAGCAACCGTATCCTGTTGTGTACGGTAGTTAATTCAGCAGCCCAAATCAGTGCACGCGGATCAGGTGTCTTGTTCAGAATTAGAATGATACTCAGTTCAACCCTCCATGATTTTCCAGCAGACAATTGCTCCTGCCCCATTGCAGTTGGACTTTGCTGCCAGCTGATGGAGGAGAGAGCCCCATATGCAGCCTCTTCCAAATGTGCCAATTAGGAGGAAGCTGGAGGTGGTTTTAAAAGGAGCTGTTGCCCTGCCTCCATGTGTGACATCTACTCCCTCCCTAGTAGATAGGATTGCTGACCGATTTGGGAAATTCCTGGAAATCTGGGGGCAGAACGTGGGAAGAGGGGGTTCACACCATAGAGCCCACCCTCTGAAGCAGCCATTTCTTCCAAGGAAACTGATCAGTAGTAATTCTGGGAGAAGTTCCTGAAAGCTGGCAAACCTGCTAGTAGAACAGATGAAGCTTGACATCTTGACTGGACAACTCTACTTGGAGCTACCCAAGACGGTCCAGAAGCTGCGGCTAGTGCAGAATGCTGTGGCTAGACTACTGGTCAGGGCCTGTTATCAGGAGCATGTAACCCTGATATTAAGATCACAGGGAGATCACAGGGATTTAAGATCACAGGGAGAGGCCCTCCTGACTGTCACATGATATCGACTGAAGAAGCTTGTTGATTGCTGAACAGAAGAGGGCCTTTTGGGTGGCAGTCCCACAATTGTGGAACAATTTCCCCAGGGGGTGGGGGTGTGCCTGGCCCCCTCACTCTTGAGCTTCAGGAAGCAGCTGATGGCTGCTTTATTTAGGACAGCTTTCGGAATGTAGGCAGGATTTTAAGTCTGTTTTATGTGTTATCTAGGATTTTAACTGTGCTTTTTAAAATATATATTTATATGTTTATATTTTACTTTGTAAGCCTCCCGGAGCACCTTTGGAGGAAAGGTAGCTAATAAGTGCAGAGCAGATGTGCTCCGCATGAGCACAAAGATGTCACTTCTGGAAGGGAAGTCGTCATGCCTGGTGGTGGGCATGCTCCCGCCCATCACAGGTGCCAAAACTGGCCAAAATTTGCCCCTATGAAGGGCAGGAGCATGCTCACTGCTGGGCGTGATGACATCACTTCCGGAAGTGACATTATTGCACTTACTGGGAGTGTTCACGTAAGGCGAGCGTGTAAGAAGATCACACTGGTAACTGCCAGGTCTCCTCCCTCCCCCTGGGCACCGCCCCAGCCAACTGCTGGCCAATGGGCCCAGTTTTGCTGTGTGATGACGTCATCATGTGATGACATCATCACGCAGTCTGGTGTGCGCGCACATGGGGAGTGGCTGCGGGCACCAGAAACCCTGGCACCGGTGGTGATTGTAGAAAAAATCTAATATTAGCATTCAGAATTGTTTGTTTGGTTACTTATAGTTCACCTTTCTCACTGAATCTCAAAGTAGATTGCATGGGATAAAACTATGCAATCTAATGGTTAAGTGGTTCGGCTGTGAATCAGCACTCTACTGGTTTGAATCCCACTCAGGCCAGATCTACGGTTGCTGGCACCCAGGGCAACCGAAGACTGGCCACTTGAGCGTAGCATGCGCTCCCGGTGCTGTATGATGATGTCACTTCCGTGACATCATCATGCAGGGTGGTGCATGCTGCCCCATGGCAAGCCGGCTGTCTTGGTGCACCACGGAGCTGGCGGTGGCAGCATGAGTGGCTGGGAGGCCACCCACAGCATTCGCTTGCCCCACAGGACAGGGGGCGGCCAGCTTGCCACTCGCCCCCTGTCCTGCGAGGCAGGCGAATGCTGTGGGCAGCCTCCCAGCCACCCATGCTGCTTTTTGCCTGCCCCACAGGACAGGGGGCGTGCAGCAAGTGCGCCCCCTGTCCTGCCACCCGCACGCTCCCGGGGCTGGCAGCTGCGCCCAGCGCCCCCTCTTGGGTGACGCTGGGGGCAGACTATCCCCCTGCCACAACCCCTTCGATCTGGCCCTGATCCCACTACTGCCCTGAGCTCAGTAAGTGGCCTTGGGTAAGCCACTCTGCTCAGCCCAAGCTCCCCAGCTGCATTGTGGGCATAATAATAACACTAACTTGTTCACCGCTAATCTGTCTAGACGAGCAGTATATAAGCGCAGTTGTTGTTGTTATAATAAAAACATAGAAACATAGACCTAGAAGGTATCCCAAGGGCTATCTAGTCTAACGTCCCACACAATGCAAGAAATTCACAGCTATCTCCCTGCTCACTCCTCCAGTGACAGCTGCTGTACGCCCAGGGAAAGGCAAAAGACCTCCAGGGGTTCTGGTCAGTCTGACCTGGAGGAAAATTCCTTCCTAACCCTAAAGTAGTGATCAGCATTACCCTGGGCATGTAAGAAAGGGCCATGACTCGAGAGCTGAGCTTTGGCTTATCTCTTCTCCAGATCTGCCTCAATTCATATTCAGTCACAGAATCAGCATTGCCGTCAGGTGGCCATCTAGCCGCTTCTTATAAACAATATACTAGGACGAGGAGTACAAAAAAAACTAAATAAAAACAGAATATTAGACATGATATAGCACGGAGATACAATGCAGAGAAACGGTATTACATCAGTAGAAAATAATACAGTGACGACGAGAAAATATGTGCAGCAAACAAAACTGCCCTATATGCAGTGGTTGAGTCCACAGTCCCAGTTTATAAAATCCCTTCCTATTTATTTTATGACAAAGACTGAAAGAAGAGTGGTGGTCGTGGTGGTGGTGGTGTTTTTTCCTCTAGCGTGATTTTAATTAGCACTAAATGTAAATAAATGTTTAAATATCACCTTGGGATTAAATGCCATCTTTCCCTTTGGTTTTAGAAGCGAGGTAACCTTTCAGAGTCAGTCAGGCAATGTATTTGTATGCAGCTGTGGATCTCTTTGAGGATGAAATGCAAATCTACTTCCAATTCTCTGTGCATTGTTTGACCTTCTTAAATTACCTTTAAATTATGCCCTGAAACTTCAAACTCGTTTTTGTGCTACAAATCATATCGCCTACCTCTTAATCCCTGGTCACTGCTGCATATTGAGAGGAATAGCACTGGGTACAATTCATGGGGAAGTTCTCCTACACAGTCTATTTGAAACAAATGGGAGCTTGTAGTGGGCAAGTCAGCATCCAAAAAGTGCTTTGGAAAATGAGATACCAGAATCAACATGTTAAAAGAAAGGATCTATACCAGATTAACTATATGTCAAATGACCGAAAAGGTGTGGGTGGTTGCCATTTAGGGCTGCCAGGCTAGTGGGAGACCAGGGTAAAGGGATATGAGCAGCAGCCGTCAGCAGTGGTGTGATGTCACTTCCAAACAAACCATAGAATTTCTGGTGATTCCTAGAGAGGACTGACATCTTCTGGTTTTCCCCAGAAGTGACATCACACTGCTGGGCCAATGGCCATTTTTTTTTGTCTGCACAGCAGCAGGAAACGAGAAGTGGGAAAGGCCCCCACTGCCCCCACTGTGGGGGCTGGCAATCCTAATGCCATTCTCAAAACTAACCCAAAAGGACCTTCCCAGTCCCATACCACTGTGTGGCAAAGATCAATCTACTCTGAAGAAAATTCCCACAATGTTTTATTTATTTATTTATTTATTTATTTATTTATTTCAAAAGTACTTACGTGATTTGGACATAGTATACTCCCAAGTGAAGGCAAGGGTCTGTGTTATAATAGAAGTGGAGCTGTTTCGAATAAATGTACTTCTATTTACTCAAATTTTGGATTTAATAATTATTTTAAATGCTCTGGCACTGGAAGAGGAAATCTAGTCTTTATCTGTGCTTGTTTCGGTTTAAATATGCCAAATATGAAATATGTCACCCTTTTGTGATTCCCCGTTTGAGAACTGACATGAAACTTCTCTTCCTTTGACTCCAATCAGGTGTGCATTGTGCAGAAGAGAGACAGCAAGAAAATGTATGCCATGAAATACATGAATAAACAGAAATGCATTGAGAGAGACGAGGTCCGGAACGTCCTTCGAGAACTACAGATTATGCAGGGCTTAGAGCATCCCTTCCTTGTCAATCTGTGGTAAGGAAAACTTTCTTTTATAATACCCTCTCCTCTCTCTAATCCTCTGTGGCCGGGGGCTGTACATTTCCGACAGAGAGACAATTATACCAGCCAGTGGGCATGGTGGTAGACCCAGGGCTTTTTTTCTGGGAAAAGAGGTGGTGGAACTCAGTGGGTTGTCCTCGGAGAAAATGGTCACATGGCTGGTGGCCCCGCCCCCTGATCTCCAGACAGAGGGGAGTTTAGATTGCCCTCCGCGCCACTCGGCAATGCAGAGGGCAATCTAAACTCCCCTCTGTCTGGAGATCAGGGGGCGGGGCCACCAGCCATGTGACCATTTTCAAGAGGTTCCGGAACTCCGTTCCCCCGTGTTCCTGCTGAAAAAAAGCCCTGGGTAGACCTGTTAACTTAAACATCAGACTAAAGAAAAATAGTGTCCCCCAAAAGGAAATTTAATGAGGAAAAGCTATGAATGCTGCTCACATTGGTTTCCAATCCTTTACTGAAACTGCCTATGAAAGCACAGAACATTTTTAAAAAATGGTGAACCCCATTTTTCTTAAATTGCCAACCAAATGCTACATCACATCCTCAGGCATGAAAATTGCTAATGCTCCTTCTTGCAGCTCCTTATTGGAATTCAGGGGGGGAACGTTCTTCCTGATTGCAGCCAAAGGGCCTACACACAGGGCTGATTCGCTTGCCTTTGTTACAACCCCCCTCTTCTAAGTCATTTTTCAAGCACCCCCCCCCCAAACCCCTGGCTAAAAACAGAGCGCCAAAGCTGCCATCCTTCTCAGAAAAAGCCTGCCTTCAGCATGTTCAGTCTGCCATGGAAACATTGTCTGAGTTCTCTGGAGTGTCTAAAATTGCAGATGACTTTTAAAAAAAGAAAAATGTGTTATTCTTTATGTCTAGCTTTCAACTGCCAATCATAAGCTTTCCACAGAGGCACAGATAGGCTATTCAATCCACTCCTTTTCTTGGAGATCGGCCTGTTGTTGTTGAATTATGAGGGAACACAATGCAGGGGGGAAGACTATGCCGCCTGTCAAAAAGCTGTCAGTTTTTGTCCTAGGAAAATCTATCATGAGACAGAACTTTCTAATAAATGCTGATCACTGAAGCTTATCTAAATAGGCTAACAGTGCAATCCTAAATGGAGTTACCGCCATCTAAGTCCATTGAAATCAATGGGCTTAGACTGAAGTAACTCTCTTAGGATTGCACTGCCAATAAAGATTTATTCTTGTTTATTAACTCTTCCTCATCCTCCCTATATTTCCCAATGAGATTTCTACTTTTCCTTATAAAATCATTTCCAGTTCTTCAATTCTCTTTTGTCTTATGGTTTCTAAGCAACTGTTCAATAGACCACTATTTCCTCCCTTTCTCTCGCTGACTTCCTGTCTCCTTCTCTCCATTCATTTATCAGCTCCTGGAGCTAGACCAAAGCACTTACTCCTTTCAGTCTGACACCCCTGTTTCACAGAAACAGGCTTATTAAAATCACTGGTGTTGATCAAGCGTGTTTATACATTTTTTTATCACTCTCTGCTTTGCGTTGCCTTTCAACTCAAACCAAACTTCTTTCACAATGTAATTCTGTTAGCCCAGACATTGCTACCATAAATCACTCTTATATCAAGCAGGTAGGTAGGCCTGGATAAAGAGTCTTATAATGGGCCCCTCTGAACTGATCATGTACCATGCAGAGGTGAGTCAATTTTGGCTTCTCTCAGCCTGATTGGAGTATAAGGCTGCATTGTACAAATTGTGTAGCTAATCAATATGCATAGTCTTCGGTACAAAACCTGTGTACAAATTTGATATCATTTAAACAAAACTCCAATGAAATGAAATAGTTCATTATAGAGAAAAAGCAGAAGGTAACATGGACCAATGGCCTGACTCCATATAAGGCATAGGTTCTAAGCAGCTCTCTCTATCCTCCCAGGGGGAGGGTTGAGACCTGGTGCTTACCTTCTGGCGGAGCCGTTCAACCCCTTGCACGTGCACTTTGCATGTGTGCACTCTGCACGTGTGCACTCCAGTGCTGACATGATGATGTCACTTCTGGAAGTGATGCCACCACACTGGCTGCGTGGCAACGTCACTTCTGGAAGTGATGTTGTTGTGCCGGCCGTGCAAGCGCTCTGCACAGAGCTGATTCATCCAGTTTCGGGCCCAAATCAGCCCCAAACAAAGCACAGAACTGCTTCTGTGGGTGGCGCAACAACGCCACTTCCATAAGTGATGTCACTGTGCTGGTAGGGAGTGTGCACACAGCGTGCATTTCCTGAGGTGCTTGCCAGTGGCAGGCAAGCTCTGGCAGCTTGCCCCCTCCCGCTGATTGCTGGGCGATTGGCAGACAAGGGGGCAAATCCTCAGGAGTTTGCCCACCACTGGTGGGCACCTGGGGACCCTAGCCCTCTTACTCCACACAAACTGCCACTTGGAAGACTGGTTGCCTGTCTTCCATGTCCTATTTGAAAAGTGGAAACTGTAGTCTAGAGCCCAGTTTTTCTGAGCAGAGATTTTGTCCCAAGTACATTGCCAGCCTTTCAGATTCTCTTCTATTCCCAGGGGACAAAGGATAATACTCTACTTGCTCCTAGTGGTGAGCATATTTATTTATGAGACTCAAGGTGGATTACATAGTGTGAGACTAGCACAGTCAATATCAAGCACATTTCAATAAACAATGCCATAGGGTAAATAGATACAACTTCGCAAAGACAGAACATTAGCAAAAATCCAATACAGAGCTGAATGCTGAAGAAATTCTAGAACTGACATCAGACAATATAGAACTATCCAGTAGGGTCATACTCAGAGCTTTTTTTCTGGGGAAAGAGGTGGTGGAACTCAGTGGGTTGCCCTCGAAGAAAATGGTCACATGGCCGGTGGCCCTGCCCCCTGATCTCCAGACAGAGGGGAGTTTAGATTGCCCTCCGTGCTGCCGAGTGGCACGGAGAGCAATCTAAATTCCCCTCTGTCTGGAGATGAGAGGGCGGGGCCACCAGCCATGTGACCATTTTCAAGAGGTTCCACGTTCCTGCTGAAAAAAAGGCCTGGTCATACTTAAAGTAACATACTTAAAGCCCTGAAAGCTCTGCCAATTATTAACAAATCCTCTGAGGAGGCATTCTTGCCAACTCTGTAAAGAGGTGAAATTAACAAACCCTCTGAAAACCAATCTTTGCCAGCTCTACAGAGAGAGGTGAAATTCAAACTACGCTTCTGATCCTGCACTGGGCAGGGGGTTGGACTAGGTAGTCTGTATGGCCCCTTCCAACTCTACGATTCTATGATTCCCGGCTAACATTGTGTCTCCCTTCACTTGGGCATCCTCGTGTAATTCATCGCATGGAGTTTAGCTCTCAATGGGAGGGATCTGCAAAAAGAACGTGGCATGGGGCACAGGCTAAGCCAGTGCTGGCAGTGGGCATAATGAAGAACTGAAATTCATGTCCTATAAAATTCAGCCCAACCAGCATTCCTGACTGACCAGACCGGGGTGGGTGGGGAGAGGGGGTTGTCATTGCTCCAAAATCAAAGCAGCAGTTCCCCAAATCACCTCAGAGGGCATTTTTTCCCACTGAGAACTAGCCTTGTTTTTCCTATTACGCCCTTTGCCTTCCTCCATCCCTGGTCAGTGGTGGCAACTTTTCTCCTGAAGCCCCCCTTGCCCTGACAACAGAGGAAACAAAAGTCGGAGTCACTTTGGCTTTTGCATCTTAATGATATAAATATTTATTTACTTCATTTATACCTTAGTTTTCTCCCCAGTGAGGTCCCCATGTAGCTTACAGCTTCCCCCCCCCAATCCATTTTATCCTCACAATAACTTTGTGAGGTCAGTTAAAATCAGTGAGCTGGATGGAAATAAAGGAGGCAGGGGTCATTTCGTAGAAAAAGAGCTGGAGGAACTCATTAGCATAACTCATTAGCATATGCCACACCCCTTGACATCACCAGAAGTGTGTCATTAGCATAACTGATTTGCATATGCCACACCCCCTGACATCACCTATCCTGGCTGTTTTGGACCCAGTCCTGGCCATTCAGGGCTGAAATTGGGCCCAAAATGGCAAAAGGGGCTGAAAATGGCTCCAAAGGGCACGCAAAATAGTCAGAATTGGGCCACTGTTGAGCAGGAGAGTGATCCACCACCCGTCAGAGGCCCGATCCGGGCCGTTTCGGCTCCAATCCAGGCCAAAACGGGCCCAAAATGGCTGAGAGTCAGGTGGGCGGCGCCACCTGTCATGTGACCTCTTTGGGAAACTGCCAGAACTGTGTTCCTCCTCAAAATGAGCCCTGAAAGGAGGTATGTGTGGAGGTCATCATTGACTTTTGCCCAGGGCCCCAGAATCACTAAACCACCCCTGTCAGGCAGGGGATCTGCCCGCGTGGCATGAAGCACACACAAAACTAGTGGCGCTTCATGACCTGCCTTTTCTCTGATTCCTCCTTGGCAAGCCACCTTGCCAAGCTATGTGGTCCCTGCCAGAACAAATTTTTATCAAGTATGTGTACTATTTTTGTTGAACCCATCTGGCAACGCTACAGGAACATCAAGTTGGGAGTGAGGCAAAATAGAGAAAAGGCGAGGAAGAGAAATTGAGTGTAGAAAACAAGGTGAGGAGAGTGAAAGGTATGAGGCAGGGCTTTTTTTCTGGGAAAAGAAGTGGTGGAACTCAGTGGGTTGCCAGCACAGGGGGCAACTCTTGGCGGGAGGTGGTGCCCCCGGTACCGCATGTGCGGGCACAAAGGGCATGCATGCTCCCAGGGCCAATGATGTCACTTTGGGTCAGCTGGAATAAGGGGGGAGTTTTTAAAAGTTTAAATTGTCCTTGGTGAAAATGATCACATGGTTGGTGGCCCCGCCCCCTAGTATCCAGACAGAGGGGACATTAGATTGCCCTCTGTGCCACTCCGGCACGGAGGGCAATCTAATCTCCCCTCTGTCTGGAGACTAGGGGGCGGGGCCACTGGCCATGTGACCATTTTCAAGAGGTTCCAGAACTCCATTCCACCATGTTCCAGCTGAAAAAAAGCCCTGGTATGAGGGTTAAGACTGCCAACTCAGAGCTAGGAAATTCCTGGAGATTTGGGGGTGGAATCTGAGAAGGGTGGAGTTTGGAAAAGGAGGGAGCTCAAAAGAGATGTGATGCCATAACGTCCCCCCTCCAAAGCTACCGTTTCCTCCAAGAGAACTGATCTCTGAATCTAGATATCAGCTGTAATTCTGGGAGAACTCTAGGCTCCACCTAGAGATTGGCACCATTAGGAAGGAGACTGACAAAGCAAGAAGGTAGGGGGCTGTGTGGAGGGACAAGATTTTCCTTCTCTGCAATATTCACGGTTCCCTGCTCATTTGAGCTGATTCTTCAGCAAGTCTATCCATGTGTATCTACTTATCAACTGAACTCATCAGGTGAAGTGACTTCTGGTTCATGAAAGCTTATGCCCCAGTTATTGTAGCAGACCACAGGAATTGTTGTTCTTTCAATTGCAGCAGAACAAATTCCTGCGAAATTTAAAACAGGCTGGTCTTTCAAATGGTGAGGGTAAGTGGGGGGGGGGGCTTATAGTGTCATCCTGAGCAGAGCTTCACCCTTCTACGGTGTAACTAGGGTGTAAAATCCAGTTAAAAGGATCCCTCTGCATTCTGGTCCTCTGCTGAAAAGGCATGATGCAATTCTACTTTCTGTAAGTCCTTGGTGACATGAGATACTCTGGCTTGCTTTCCAGAAACGTCACAGAATCAGTTTTAGGTCTCCTGTCCTCCAGGCCTTTCATGGGCACCTGGCCAGAAAAAGATGAACTGCTGTGGCGTTTAGCAGAATGGAGACAAAGTGCAAGTTTCACTGAATGATTTCTGCTCATCAGGCCTGACGCTGAACTGATAGCAATTCAGGCTGTAGCTAGAGGTGCAAGCTCTCCAGCTGCAGGGCTTGAGCAGGGCTGCTAAGAGTCCATTGTTTTCCAGATAGGGTCCCCTTGGTGCCTTTTCTCACAGCCCTCAGACCCAACCCAAAATTAAATCACTTGAGTAACCTGGTTCCATGGGTCCCTGGGTGACTATGGTCAGTGGAATTCCTCCCTTAGTCTCCCCCGCACCCCAGCTTGATAGCCATGTGAGCAAGTGTTGGTTAAGTGCTTTATTATATTTTTAACTCCTTTTTTATATTTTAATAATGACTATCAAACGGGAGGAGATAGCTTCTTGACTGAAAGAAGGGTTGGCCAGTGCTATGGACAGGGGACAAGTATCTTCATAACCAACACAAAGGCTGGACAATGGCTGTTTCCACACTGTCTTAAAATAGTGGCAGGCTCCTGGAACGCTGGTGGCGTCTTCACACGATATGAGCTGAAAAAATGCCCCGCATCCATTTTAAAGAAAACATTGCGCAAAGAAGCAGCCAGCGTTTCGGGAGCCTGCTGCTTTTTTAAGGTAGTATGGAAATGGCCAATAAGCAGGAGTCATTTCATAGAAAAAGAGCTGGAGGAACTCATTAGCATAACTCATTAGCATGACTCATTAGCAAGTGCCACACCCCTTGACATCGCCGGAAGTGTGTCATTAGCATAACTGATTTGCATATGCCACACACCCTGACATCACCTATCCTGGCTGTTTTGGACCCAATCCTGGCCATTCAGGGCCAAAATTGGCCTCAAAATGGCAAAAAGGGGCTGAAAATGGCCCAAAAGGGGCCCAAAATGGTCAGGATCGGGCTGCTGCTGAGCAGGAGAGTGATCCACCACCTGTCAGAGGCCCGATCCGGGCCATTTTGGCCCCAATCCAGGCCAAAACGGGCTCAAAATGACTGAGAGTCAGGTGGGCGGGGCAGAACTGTGTTCTGGCACATTCCCCCTCGAAATGAGCCCTGCCAATAAGGATTGTGAAAATCCAGATTCTGCTCCAAACCAAGGGAACAGCTTTCTCTAGATCTGGAGAGAGAAAAGTACACAAGTGCACCAAACAAGATGAGTGCCAGATGACAACTGGTTGACTGTTAAAGTTCTGTCCATCTTTATGCACCTGAAGCCATCTCACCTCTGCATCTCCTTAACTGGGAAAGTTGTACAATGTGGGGGGGGGGGGGAGTGGGTAAGCCACATTGGGAAGGGAGGTACACAAGACTGAGAGGAGGGTAAAGAGTAGACATGGGCACGAACCACATTACGAACTTCAAAAACCCACGAAATTGGCGATCGTGTGATTGCGATCCAGCAGATCATGATTGTCCTCAGCCAACAAACCAGCGTTCAGAAGAAGTGTGGTTCAGTGTGTTTGGCCGTGGTTTGGGAAGCCAGACAGTCAGGCGCCATCGATCAATTCCCTTGGAAACGGTGCTGGGGGAGTGCCTGAACTCTGTCTGTGCTCCTTCTGTCGCCCTGAAAACCCGAATCGAAACCCAGCTTACCTTGATCGGCAGGTCTTCCTTCCAACCACAGAGCTGCAAAGAGGTTACAAGTTGGGAGAAGACACCCAGGGGAGGGAGGGGGGAAGGGTGTTCTGTAGCCACGGGCACTCCAATCTCATCCCTGCAAACCCTGATAGGCAGCTCTGACGGTCAAACACAGACCTCCTGCGTTGCTCTATGGGACCTCAGCTTATAAAAAGCACTGCGATCCTAGGCTGGCTTTCACTTTCAGCAAGCAGTGGAGTGTGAGAGCTGTTGCTTGCTACTTGCTAGCCTTTGGGGATAGACAGAGAGAGTATAATTGAGCTTGGATTTTTGTGGGGGGTTCCTGGGGGCCTCGGATTGGAGAGGGTATAACTCCAAGATCCCTATTGCAATCTTGACCAAACTTGGGTGCTGGCTGGAGGAGAGTCTGCTACACACTCCCTGTGAATATGGGCTCTGTAAGTGCAATGGGGGCTGTTCTGGCGCCCACGAACTGCGAACTGCAAACCGTTTCGGCAACGGAAAATGTTCGTTGTGGTTCGCGACTTCAGGATCGTCGTCAGCACCGAACCAAGAACTGCTGATTTGTTAAATTTTTTTGGTTCATGCCCATGTCTAGTAGGGAGCATGGGTAGGGTATAAGTATGACTTCTTGGACACCCCAAAGCCGCACGTTTTTTCCAAGGTTCCTGCCCAACCCCTCTGCCCCTCCACTCCCATTGGTTCATAAGAGCAGACAGATCCAAATGATTGGAAATAAGTATTCCAAGCAATTTTCTGAAGAAATTGGAACTGTGCAAAGATGAAATGATTTTTGATACTGAAATCCAAAGTTCATTAGTTCAGTTACTCTCTCCTAGAAGCTATTGGCTGTTTCCACACATCCTGGCATAGCACTAAACTTACAAAACAAGAGCATCTTCCTGGCGTGATTTCTGACATCATCGCATCAGGATTCCGTTCTCGTGGCACAATAACATCAGAAACTGCACCAGGAAGACTCATGCAATTCTGTAAGTTTAGCACTATGCCGGGACGTGTGGAAACGCCCGTTGTCAGGCAAATCCTCAAAATAAGTAAAAACAAAAGGACCCATATAAACCTCCCACTGATTATAAATTGACAGTCAAGCATGTGAGTAGATTGTGTTCACTCTTTCCTCTTTCCCAGGAGGGCTCTGAGATCAATTTTGTTACCTGCCTGAGAGCAACAGTTCGATAAACAAGAGCTTGGATGTTGTTCTCTCCACAGGTTTCTCAGCTTCACTGCCTACAGTGCTGTTTCAGAACCACTTAAATATCCTTTTTCTTCTTTGAAACAAAGATACAAACGTATTTGCTAAATATGTAGCTATGCCATTATGCTAATCAGATGTTCATTTTGGTTGTGCGTATTAGGAATGGCATATTAAATTTAACAGAGCTCAGCCTTGGCCATGTTCCAGTCACAAGCGAATACTTTAGCCATTCCATCCACTTCAGTCCCAACGTAGCCGAGGGAACAGAACTGGCTTCAGTCCAAGTAGTGCAGCTTAGTTCCTTTGTGAATCACAGTTATGCTCCGAAATATTAGAAACATTTAAATGCTTTAAATCAAGAGTTTTCAAACTGTGTTTTGTACGGTTGCCAACTTCCAGATGGGTCCTAGAGTTTTCCCAGAATTGCAAATGATCTTCAGACTATACAGAACAATTCTTTGGAGGAAATGGCAGCTTGGGAGGGTAGTCTCTATGACATCACATCCTGGCTGAGCTCCCTTCTTTCCCCAAACTCTACCAACACCAGGCTTCCCCAAATCTCCAGGTATTTCCCACCCCAGAGTTGCCAACCCCTCTAGAGGTTACCTAGAAACTTATCAGAGGTCTTCAACGAAGTAATGGTGGACAGGCTTCCTTTTTCACACAGGACAACAACAAGGCCCCAGTGGTCAGAGCCTAACATGTGAGACTTCTAGGGTGTTGTATCATTTGCAACACACAAAGGTTTCCTGACACTTGAATCAACGTGAAAATGGTTTGCTGAAAGAAGCCGATTTAAAACGTATCTCATTAACAACAACTGAATGCACATACGTGGAAACAAAAACTGGGATCAAGTTTTGAACTGTGCTGGAACTTGAGATGAGGATTATGAAACTACAATCCACAAACGTAACGTGGGTTTTATTTTCGTATCCCACCGCTAACACCAATTATGACCTGCCCTCCTCCGCTTTTCCTCTTCTTTATCCTTAAACAGCAGAAATAGCACCTGAGGCATTTTTAAAAATTCAAAAATAACTATTTTATTTATTATAGAGAAGAAAGGTCAGATGAAATCAGGGGTTGAACAATTCTGAGGTAATTCAATACAGAAATCTCTGAGGTAAAATCAGTACATGCATAGACATTCGTGCTTATGCTTTTCACAAACACTTAAATTCTTAAGTTTAGGGGCTTTTGTTCCCATGTTTCCCCCCAAACACTCTAGTACATTTTATTTTACTATTCTTTTTCTCTTTGGGGTTTTCATGCAGGCATGGGCTTGCATGGTTTCCCCTCTGCTGGTGCAACTGCTCATAAAGCACAGCAGCAACGGGGCTTCTATATGGTAGGTTTCCCTGCAGTTCTCTGCCTCAGTCCCTCAGCAATGGCCACCACTACCCCAGGGCCCCTGTACCACCAGGATTTTTTTTAAAATCAGCATTAGAATATCATTATATCAAAATGGCATTATGCCAACATGTGTTCTCTGAATTCCCAGCTTTCATTGTTTAAAAAAACTTATGCTGTAGCCCCTTTCATTGCAGAGATATAAAGGGAAAGGCATATGTCCACGATAGGAACTAGATACTTTTTAAAAAATGAAAGCTGGTAATTCAGAGAACCTGGTACACATGTTGGTATAACATTATATTGCTATAACAATATTCTGGGTTTTAAAAAAAATATTAAAAGCCTTTCAGGGGCAGTGGGAAGTAATGGCCACTGTGTGGGAAGGGGCAGAGAAAATGGCTGCCGTGTGGGTAGGAAAAAATGAATTTTCCCACCCACACAGCACCCACCCAGGCTTTCTTTCCCAAAACTACGGACCAAAATAACTTTAAAAATGCTTTGCTGCATCTTTCTTTCTCCACAACAAATTTTTCAGAAAGAAGCCTGAGCAAATCCTGGCATGAACAAAGGGGTCAAGTAAAGAGATGTCTTCGATGATCTTTCCCCAACTGGCGGTAGTTCATAAGAGGACATGCAAAGCAATGGTTAAGAACACTGCAGGGTGCTTGATTTGCATAATATGCAAATTAGGTTGCCCAGTGTTGCCAGAATATGGCAACCTTATCTCAGATCAGATTCTTGTCCTAATGAATACACAATGATATGGAGGATCTGAAGAAGCCAAAAACTTTGCTAGCAGAATCTTTATTAACCTCTGGCATGTGTACATTATACTTGTGTCTTAATTATGACCATTAATGAGTGTTAGTTCGTTTCTTTGGAGACAGGCAATTGCAGTGAATTTCTGCTCTTAACACTCCCTAGGGTCAGCAGCACTTCAAACCGAGTAGGCAGTGTATAAGGCTTAGCTTCTACAGCAATAAGAAACCTACCAAATAAAATTATTGGTACAATTTTATATATATAACTTTATTTAAAGGATTTTGCAATTTAAATAATGAATTTTGCAGTAGGAGGAAAGATATTCTCATTAAAGGCAATTCTTTCATGCATACTAAAATTCAAATGGTAGCTTGCATGCGTAAGTGAACAAATAGAGGCACTCAAAGGAGAAAACGTAAGGTCCCAGACAAAAAGCTCTCCTCTTAAATTTCAAAAATATCCCAACAATTTACTGAAGTGCAAGAGTGCAAAAGTGCAATCAATCATATATATACAAAATATCCTACAGATATATCAAAAAGAGTCCAGTAGCACCTTTAAGACTAACCAATTTTATTATAGCATAAGCTTTCGAGAATCAAGTTCTCTTCATCAGATGCCTGATCAAAACTGGGTAGATACAGAAGAGGAGGGGGAAAGAGAGGAAAGAAGAGGGCATAAATCACAAGAGGACAGAATGCAATTAGCATGGATGCAATCAAAACATTCCTTTGCTTGGAAATGTAAACATCCCCTTTTGGTGTGCAGTCAGTTTGCTGTATTAGTTTGTAGCAGTGAAGGTATCCAATTCCTATGTAGTATAAGCCTTCGGTAACCACAGCTCTCCCTGCCAGTTGCATCTGACAAAGAGAACTGTGGTCCCCGAAAGCACACAGCCCCCCAATCTTAAACGACTTCTCACTTACAATCATGAATCGGCCAGCAGAGTCACCAGCACAGGTACCAGGCCCTGCAACAGACCCAGATGCCAGCTCTGCCCCTATATCTACCCAGGGAATACAATTACAGGACCCAATGGCATCAACTACACTGTCTCTGGCTCTTACAGCTGCTCATCCTCCAATCTGATATATGCCCTCATGTGCCAACAATGTCCTTCTGCTCTGTACATTGGACAAACCAGCCAACCTCTACGCAAAAGAATAAATGGACACAAATCTGAAATTAGAAATGGAAACGTCCAAAAACCAGTGGGAGAACACTTCAATCTACCAGGACATTCCACCAAAGGTCGCTGTGGTTCAACAGAAACCTTTCAAAAACAAAATCCAACGGGAGGCTGCTGAATTGGAATTCATATGCAAATTTGACTCTGTCAAGCTGGGACTGAATAGAGACTATGAATGGTTATCACATTATCACAGGTAACAGATTCTCTTTACAGAGGCGTGATCTGGGGAGCCCAGTGACGCCTGGTGTGGCCTTTCGGGGACCACAGTTCTCTTTGTCAGATGCAACTGGCAGGGAGAGCTGTGGTTACCGAAGGCTTATACTACATAGGAATTGGATACCTTCACTGCTACAAACTAATACAGCAAACTGACTGCACACCAAAAGGGGATGTTTACATTTCCAAGCAAAGGAATGTTTTGATTGCATCCATGCTAATTGCATTCTGTCCTCTTGTGATTTATGCCCTCTTCTTTCCTCTCTTTCCCCCTCCTCTTCTGTATCTGCCCAGTTTTGATCAGGCAGCTGATGAAGAGAACTTGATTCTCGAAAGCTTATGCTATAATAAAATTGGTTAGTCTTAAAGGTGCTACTGGACTCTTTTTGATTTTGCTACTACAGACTAACACGGCTAACTCCTCTGGACCTACAGATATATATTCCAATTACATATATCACAGTCAGTACTTTCTAAAGTTAACACACAGATATTGTTGTTAGTACCAATTTGTCAAAAATACAAGGCAACCAGAATCCACGTTCGTCTCAAATAAACAGTTACATAACCAGTAAATCTGGAAAAGAATATAAGACCAAATGTCCCAGTACACAAGTCTGCCTTTGATACTAGAATTGACCTGTATAAACTTATCAGATTGCTGAAACTTAGAAAATTGTTTGGGGTTACTTCAGACAATAAAGAAAGAGATGCTCGCATTAAAACTAAGTCTACATTCGTTCCTCATATACAAGAAGCCAACACTGAGACCTTTGAGAGGGTTTGTATATATATGATTGATTGCACTTTTGCACTCTTGCACTTTAGTAAACTCTTGGTATATTTTTGAAGTTTAAGAGGAGAGCTTTTTGTCTGGGAGCTTGCATGCATAAACCTGAAGAGCAGTTTTGGACCAGAATGTATCCAAGCCATGCAGGCTTGGTATTCCCACCAAGTATTCCCACCATTTGCTCAGCAGTTTCAACACATTCCATTGTTTTTGTTAGCTATTTGAATTGTATGATTGTGCCTCCGTTTTGGGCATCTTCGTGCAGTGTCCTGTTTGTGTTGTGCATGATTTTCTATGGTGTTGACCAGGGCTTTTTTTCTGGGAAAAGAGGTGGTGGAACTCAGTGGGTTGCCCTCGGAGAAAATGGTCACATGGCTGGTGGCCCCGCCCCCTGATCTCCAGGCAGAGGGGAGTTCAGATTGCCCTCCGCACCGCTCGGCGGCGCGGAGGGCAATCTAAGCCCCCCTCTGTCTGGAGATCAGGGGGGCGGGGCCACCAGCCATGTGACCATTTTCAAGAGGTTCCAGAACTCCGTTCCACCACGTTCCAGCTGAAAAAAAGCCCTGGTGTTGACCAACATAATTTGGTTTTCTGAAGTGTAAATGTATTGTGATATTCCCTGCATGGTATTGGCCTGGCTGCTTCCAATTGTTTTGGCCAGTCATTAAGTTGGAAGTAATTATATAAAAGAGGCTCTGAAGTGTTAAATGATAGATTGTTCAGGAAAACTAAAGAAAAGAAAAGATATAGGCACTGGTCACTTTACTTCTTTTATTTTATGAAACGCAAAGATGATTTATTGACTTTCCTGATTAGCACATAGCTCTTTATGTATTGTGGTTTCCAAGTTGCCTTTCTTCTTCGGTGGTTATTATAGACTGTTGGCCCTCAGTAATTTTGCTGTAATTATTGCGTCTTTAAGAAGTTGGTTGTATACTGTTGGTTCTGAAGAGTAATATAAAATAAGATGTTTCCAATGTTTAATTTGTTGGGTACCTATGTTTTATTCATCGAATTAGTTTGTTATGGTGCCTTGTGCTTTTTCTATATGTTCAGTAGAACTGGCAACTTATTTCATAGCAGTTTCTGTTCCTTTGAAAGCCAATTTTTTAAAACAAAAATCCAATGCCAATCAGTGTCGGTGAAGAGTAGGGTTGCCAATTCTCGACTAGGAAATTCCTGGAGATTTTGGGGGTGGAGCCTGGGGAGGGCAGAATTTGGGGAGGATAGGGTATAATTCCATACTTCCCACGCTTTCCTCCAGGAAACTGATTTCTGTTTTCTGGAGATCAGTTCTGGCCCCACCTGGAGGCAGGTAACCCTAGCTGAAGCCCTTCGTAGTATTTCTTCTGGAGGAAGTACAGTCAGTTCACATGCAAGCCATCTGAGTATTTTTCATGCTCTGGTAAAATGTAATACACTTCCTAAACTTTCTTTCAGTTTTGCAAGATAAAAAAATATTTATTGCAAAGAAATTGCTATCATAAGAAAATATTTTGTTTCCAATTTATTATTGCTATTTTTGTTGCACTAAAATGAGATATACAAAGAAGCTTGGTTGGGGCCAAGGCTTTTCTCTGCCCGGTTTGAAACCCTGTCATGCTGGGGCACAGTCTTCTTGAGCTCTGGGAATATACCCACCTACCACTGGGTAAACAATGCCACCTATGAGCAGGGTGAATATTGTATAAACTTTCTCTACAGCAGTGGAAGGATCCCAGATCTCAAACTTTTCAAACTTGCACATGACATGGGGGGGGGGGTGGAATGCTTTCACAAGATTTAAGAGTTCCCCCCTTCCATAGGGTGAGGTGAAATTTGCCTCTGATGTGGCATGCTAAATTATTTCACCCGCTCATGTTTAATAGAGGCATATCCTTGGAGCGCAAAAATTCAGATCAATTTGGGAATAAGTAGTTTTGCAGTAGTGATGTGTGTGTTATGCACTCTCAAGTCACCTCTAACCTATGGCAACCCTATGAAGGGAAGACCTCCAAAGCGTCCTGTAATTAACAGACTTGCTCAGATCCTACAGACTGGAGGACGTGGCTTCTTTTATTGAGTCCAGCCATCTTGTTTGAGATCTTCCTCTTTTCCTTCTGCCTTCTACTTTTCCTAGCATTATTGAATGTCATTTTAGCTTTTAGGGAGAGTTCAGGCTTGATTTGTGTTTTTGGCTGTCCGTGGTTTCTGCAGGACTCTCATTCAGCACCACATTTCAAATGAATCAATTTTTTTCCTGTCAGCTTTCTTCACCGTCCAACTTTCACATCCATACATAGCAATGGGGAATACCATTGTTTGGATTATCTTGATCTTGGTTCCCAGAGAGACATCTTTATCTTTAAGGTTCTTCTCTAGCTCCCCCACAGCTGCTCTTCTGAGTCTCAATCTTCTTCTGATTTCTTCATTGCAGTCTCCCTTTTGGTTGATGACTGAGCCGAGGAATAGAAAATGTTGAACAATTTCAATTTCCTCATTGTCAACTTTAAAATTGTGTAATTCCTCAATAGTCATTACTTTTGTCTGTAGTAGTGGTACATATCAGCATTTGGGGGAAAACCCCACTCACTGCTATAATTTATTCTTTCCCTCCACTGGTGAGGAGGAGGCAGCCTGAAACCCTCCCCCTAATTGCCACAAAGAAGTGCGCCTGTGCTCAACTGTTGTGTTGTGATAGCAGTGGCGTCACTCCATCTTATGGCTCCCTCCTACTTTGTAAAGGCTGCCTTGGACATGTCGCCAGGCCAGGCTGTAATCTGAGGCAGCCCTGGCTGCTGAGCCATTCGCCCTGGCACGGAAGGCCGAAGCATCCGTGTGATAGCTTTTGAGCAGACGAACTGCAGGAGGCGATGCTGGAGGCTTCCTTCCTGTCTAGCAATGGCGTTCTCCCTTGAGCCACCTCAAAATGACACCCTGAGCAATGGCCTGTGATACCTGTAGGGTGAAAGGGCCCTGCCTAACAGCCTAGGCTCTCAGGCAAACTTAACTGTCGAGTGTGGGGTTAAATGAAAGCCCTTCAATGATTCCAGCTCCCTTCAGTCCCAGAGGGACTAATTTGATAAACTCAAAATAACTACAGCCATAGGAGATATTTAACATTTATAATAATTGTGGCTGTTTCCTCAGCCTCTATTGAAGTGGAAAATTTGGAGGTATTTCCGCAACAATTTGCATGTCAAAACATTACAAAAATTGAACAAATTGTGCGGCTGAAAAGAACTCAGTGAAATGCAGCCTTCTGTGGCAGCTTTTGAATGTTAGAAAAGTTATTGTAAATATGGCTGACAGTTCCTATGCACAGAAGAAAGGCTATGAAAACACAGATTAAAGCGATGACATGGATCTGCAGGCTTCCATGTGGAACGTCTTTAGTGTTAACAATAAAGAATAGTAACATTTTGGTTGTTGTGGATTTTCCGGGCTGTATAGCCATGGTCTTGGCATTGTAGTTCCTGATGTTTTGCCAGCAGCTGTGACTAGCATCTTCAGAGGTGTAGCACCAAAAGACAGAGATCTCTCAGTGTCACAGTGTGGAGAAGATGTTGGCAGATAATTTAAATCTACTCAGGAAGGTGGGTTTGGGCTGAGACATCCTGTAAGAGTTTCCCAGGGTGTGGAATGCTAATGGCGGGAGGCTTCACTGTATCCTGAGGAGGTTCTTTTGCATATGGATTGGTGCTTGATATGCTAATCTTCTCTGCAGGGCTATTGTAGGATGTAGAGTATTTTGTTAGCCTGGTGTTTTTCAGGACTGGAAACCATGCTCTAGTCATTCTTAAAGTCTCTTAAAGTCTCTTCTTTCCTGTTGAAATTGTGCTTATGCTCATGAATTTCAATGGCTTCCCTGTGCAGTCTGACAAAGTAGTTGGAAGTGTTGTTCAGTATTTTAGTGTCCTGGAATAGGATACTGTGTCCTGTTTGAGTTAGGCTATGTTCAGCCACTGCTGATTTTTCTGGATGGCCAAGTCTGCACTGTCTTTCATGTTCTTTTATTCTTGTCTGGATGCTACGCTGTGTAGTCCCGTTTGGACCAGTCCATTGGTCTGTGGTCCGTGAGTCCAGACATCTTGGCTCTGATCTATCAATTCCCTCAGCAATGGAGGGGACAGCCACAGACCTTCTGCAGCCCTTAAAAACTTGATAGGCAGCTCTGCCAGAGAGCTCCCATTCTGCTCTAGGTGAGTAAGGAGGAAGAATTCCCTAGGCAATGGAGGGGTGGACATTCTGCAGCCATAGGAACACCAATCTTAGCCCTCAAAACCTTGATAGGCAGCTCTGCCTGCCAACCAGAGAGCTCCCATTCTGCTCTATGCAAGCAAGGAGCAAGAATTAATTCCCTAGGCAATTGCTGGGGTCTGTGTGGTGAGTGAGGGGGCTCTTCCCCTACCCTTTTCTGTTTGATTTTGCTTCATGGCAACTTTTTGGTGCTGCAAACCAATGCAAGTCAATTGGCATTTACAACTCCTAGTATCTACTGGAAGTTTCCTGGGGGCAGCCACTTTGGGGGGGTCTGTAACTCGCACCTCTGAAATGCAATTTTGGCCAAACTTGGAGGCTGGAGGAGAGCCTGCTGAAGCCTTGCTGCGAGTTTGCTCTGAGTGCAAAGGGGGCAGTCCTAGGGCCCCTCAAAGTGATGGATCATGGACCAATGAACTGGTCCATGAACGGGCTGGTCCGTGAAAATTTTGTGGTCCATGGTCCGTGAAAATCGATGGACCATGGGCCAGCAGTCCATAGAATTTCCCAGTCCATGCCCACCTCTAGTAGAGAACTTGGCTTCACCTGTTCACAGAACCCAGAGGCAAAGTGATCAGAAGTTGATCTCACAGTGTTCCTATAATTAACACGTTGAAGGAAATAACAAATCATAAGACCATCCGAAGAGTCCTGCTGGATCAAACCGGCAGTCTGACTAGTCCAGCATCCTATCTCACGGCAGCCAACCAGTTACTATGACGGGCCAACAACAGGACATAGAGGCATAATGTTTAAAAAGCTGTATTCCTAACATCCTATGTGCCATTTATAAGGACATGTATAATTTTTGTTAACGCAACCTTGCATAGTGTTTTAACTCAACACTGCAACGTCTGTGCAGTGCTGCTGCCAGATTTCCTCCACGCAATGCTATCAAGTCAGTGTGGTGCAGTGGTGACAGTTTCAGACCAGAAGGAGGAGGGCCAGGTTCAAATTCCCACTTTGCCAATAAGCTCATTCTGTGATCATGATGAGCCAGTTACTCTCTCTCTCAGCCTAATTTACCTCACAGGGTAATTATGAGGACCAAATGGAGGAGGGGAGCCACTATACACTGCTTTATTTTTTTATTTTTTTCAAATTTGTATTCCGCCCTCCCCGCTAGTGGGCTCATATTAAACATATTGTATTAAAAATACAATTAAAATTCATGTTAAATAAAAACAACATTTAAAACAGGATGGTGGACAGCCTTCACAGGGAGGGTTTTATACATCCCTTTTTTCCAGGCCGGCGAAGGCCCAGCCTCAGCCATATGCCTGGCGGAACAACTCTGTCTTGCAGGCCCGGTGAAAAGATAGCAGGTCCTGCCGGGCCCTGATTTCAGCAGAAAGAGTATTCCACCGGCCCTGGCTCTAGTTGAGGCTAGGTGGGCCTCCTTGGGGCCAGGGACCACCAACAGCTGTTTGTCCCCTGATCGGAGTGTCCTCTGGGGAATATATGGGGAGAGACGGTCCCGTAGATACACTGGTCCCAGTCCGCACAGGGTCAATACCAGAACCTTGAATCTCATCCGGTACTCCACTGGCAACCAATGCAGCTTGCGTAAGAACGGTGTTATATGTGCCCTATTTGGCACTCTCGTAATAACACGCGCTGCTGCATTTTGTACCAATGAAGGGCAGGATAAAAATGTGAGAGAAACTCTCATGAAATGGGTCTTGATAATCCATCTCAACCAAGAACCACTCCTCAAATGGAGATGAAAGGCCAGCACCACTTGAGCACTTCGCCTCACATAGAGATATTTGCTCACAGAGGACATGGGGCCATTAGAACATTAATGAGATGTGTCTTACAAAGAAAATGTTTGATTTCGGAAGATATGTGAGCTGACATCCACATGAGAAATAATATATTTGTTCCAACATGCTGATTTTAAATTAGCTGAATCAAGTCTCCAGAAATGAGTCTCTTTCCGCTAGTTTTTATAAAGTTAAGTCTGGCTGGTCTTAATAACTTGAGCTGGGATCAGGCTGGGAGAGATGATTTAGAATGCCAGCTGCAAAGTATTGTGGGATTTTGAGCACCCAAGCCAAAGAGCATAAATCATTCATGACAGCAGCAGCGAGGATTTCTCTTCGTCGCCTGCAAGGGCTGTGGAGTGTGGCAGAAAGGGCATAAAACAGGAACAACTGGGCGCTTACAAGAGAGTTATCACAAAAGAAAAATGGCCATCAAGCTCAGAAGCCCATTTGTCTAGGCCCAGTCAGTAGCAGTAGGTGACTCTCTTTTGGAGCCACAAGAGCAATTTGTTTGAGGCAATTTAGGAAAGAATCTGTTCTTGCCTCAGGGGAAAGTATCACTTTATCTGCTGTAATGATTATGGACCAGTCAGTACAATGTGGATTTATCAAGCCCTCAGCATACATTTCTTTATATTGACCTCATTGAAAATGAAATTTTACTGGAGGAGGGGGGGAGCTTTCGATAGGTTTTTGACACTAAATGGCAATTTTTGAATTACCTTCACTTTCCCCAGAGAGGTGAATGTATCACAAAGGACTTTCTTTCTCTGGAGAATACGACTCTCTGCTTGAGGAATTTCAAAAAATCCTGAAGAGTTCGAACACCAAGAATACAAGGGTAAACCAGAGACCTAATAAATCCTGGTTTGATGACGAATGTAGAAAAGTAAAAAACTCTCTCTGTGTTAACTATTTTAGATATATATATGAACCAGGGACAGTAACCTTGGAGGAATTAAAAACTCAAAAATCACAGTATAAAAAACTCCTTCAAAGGAAAAAGCAGGAGGCAGTTGTTCTCGCATGGGAATAATTAAATCAGGCGACAAAGAACAACAATTCTACCCTATTCTGGAGATTAATTGCACAACACTCAGGCAGTGCTCATAAGATGACAGACACCATAATAGTGCCAGAATTATGAGGAAAACACTACAAAGATTTGTATAGAAACTTGGCAGGAAATTATCATCAGACAGTAGATCTTAGTACCCTTCCAATATGGCAGCCGGTGAATCCCACAGAAGTGAAGCATCTTATCAAATCTTTAAAGCAATCAATCAATCAATCAATCAATCAATCAATCAATCAATCAATCAATCAATCAATCAATCAATCAGATTTATTTACAGTTAATAACCAATACAGACTTGTAAAAAACATAAGTGAGTATCATACACAAAATACACCACTTTGTAAAAATAATTATATAAATATATAATTATATAAAAACTTGGCAATATAAATACAGAAGTGTGGGCTTTCAGGGTTAGAAATAAAAGCAGATGTTACTCCTTTGCACATTCCCTGCGGCTTCTACAAGCCGCGGCTAAAAATCTGGCACTAGCCAATGGGATCTGGGGATCGGCACCTAACAGGAGCTTATTAATTAGCTCTGTGTCAGGGAGGCTCAAAAGCTTCTTCAATGCAATGAAAGGGAACAATTGGATACAACCGGAAGCAGAGCAACTGGGCGGGGTGGAGGGATTGTCTTTCCTTAAGAAGGCTTTTTGACTAACTTAAAATGACTACAGCAGTTTGGCTTAACAATTTCTTCAGAAGTAGTTAGATCAATAAGTCAAAATATAAGCAGCAACAGAGGAACAGGGGACCACTAATTTCATGCCTGACTTTTAGATCAATAAGTCAAATATAAGCAGCAACAGAGGAACAGGGGACCACTAATTTCATGCCTGACTTTTAGAAAAGATACAGAATATTTTGTAGGCGAGTCTCTGACTAAAAAAATTAAGTTTGTCCAAACAAAAACTTCTCTAACCCCTACACTACACTAGCTTTTGTAGGGGGTTTTGTGTGTGCTGATGAACCAGCAGCAAGCAGCCAGGCCTAGGTGAGTCATGCAAATCATGTGGTATCAAGTCGCCCAGTGGTTGCTTCTGGGCCTGGCCCAATGAGTCTTCCCTCAAAGGTCAAAACAACCCTGGAAAGGGCCCTGCTCTGTCCACCTGGCTTTTATTGGCAGAAACCAAGCCTGGAATACTGGCTAAACTGTTTTGGTTTACCTAGCAATAACCATTGAGAACATCTGGTTAAAGCTACAGTCACTCCTTTTATCATTTTGGGTTTTTTAAAAAAACTTTTTTTTTAGATTTCAGATTTTTCTGCAAACCTGGGACATTTTTCAGGGACGTAAGAAGATCTGTCTTGTCTGTTCATGGCTCCAGTCTCTGTATTTAAATATCTACAGATCAGAGCCACTTGGCTATTAGTATATAAGATCGATAAAAACTAGTGAGTTCTAAGACTACTGTTTTCACCATCTGGAACTGCCGTTGTCATATCTGTGTACAGCCATGCCATGGTTGTCTGTTATATTGCTTGTGCAACAATATGCTGAACCTATCCTGCCTTATTGCTAACTTAATGTATACTCTCTCTGATCATTCATAACTAGGGATGTGCGTTTCGGCATTCAGAATGCCGAAAGAATGCCGAAACAAAAGTGTTTCGGCTTCTTTCGGGGAATGCCGAAACGTTTCGGGGAATGCCGAAACGTTTCGGGTAGCCGAAAGAAAAAAGCCGAAACGTTTCGGGATTCTTTCGGCTTTCTTTCGGCTTTTCAATGGGAAAATGCCTCCGTCTTCCCGGACGTCTGGGGGAGGCATTTTCCCACCGAATAAGCCCAAAATTGGTGGGGACCTTCCTCTAACCCTTCTCTAACAACCACCCAAGTTTCAGACAGATTGGACTTTGGGGGGCCATGTTATGGCCCCCCAAAGCAGGTCCCCCCATCCTCCCATAAGAAAGCGAAGGAGCAGCATATTGTTAGCATGCTGCTGCTCATCTTTCTTCATTATTTCCTATGGGGGAAAAATGAAGAGGCAGGCTTCCTTTGCCAGGGGTGGCATTTTGCATGCAAAATGCCCCCTTACCCTCAGGGGCCTTTCTCCCACCCCTCCTCCCACCCCCCACCAAGGCTCAGCCTGCTCCCACTTGGGGGGGCCATTTCATGGCCTCCCCAAGTAGGTGCTCTAATCTCTACCACTGACAGCTGGGGGAGGCTAGTGTTGCCAGGGGTGGCATTTTGCATGCAAAATGCCCCCCAGCCCTCAGGGGCCCTTCTCCCACCCTTCCCCCCACCCCCCACCCAGGCTCAGCCTGCTCCCACTTGGGGGGGCCATTTCATGGCCTCCCCAAGTAGGTGCTCTTTTCTCTACCACTGACAGCTGGGGAAGGCTTGTCTTGTCAGGGGTGGCATTTTGCATGCAAAATGCCCCCCAGCCCTCTGGGGCCCTTCTCCCACCCTTCCTCCCATCCCCCACCAAGGCTCAGACTGCTCCCACTTGGGGGGGGCATTTCATGGCCTCCCCAAGTAGGTCCTCTCAGCCCCTAAAGTCCACCCCTTACAGCCCCACACAAACCCAATTCCCCCCAGCTGCCACACACAGACCCAAATCCCCACATTAGCCCCTCACAGACCCAAATCCACCCCCACCTGCCCCACACCCATAACCCCAGGAACAGGCTGGCAAAGGCCAGCCCTCTCCCTTTGTTCCCTATGCTGGGAACTTCTAAACTCTCTTTCCCTGGGCAATTCTGCACAGCCCAGGGGTGCCACAATGGTGGGCACACTTCTGAGTGCCAGCTGGTCCCTGTGAAAGAGCACCTGAACCACAGACACCCTCCCTCAAATTCCCCCCCCCCCCACCTACAGAGATGGCTGGCCAGCCAGCCCCATTGTTCCCTATGATGGGAACCAACTGCACAACAAAGAATAAAACAAGAACAACACAAAATAAAGTTTTTAAAAAATTATTTTCTCCCTTCCAAAGTACAAGTAGGCAAAGCATTATGACACATTACACCAGCAGTCCCCCACACAGAAAAATAACACAACTCACTTAACATCAGAGAATCACAAAGCATGATTCCTGTCAAAAAAACTTTATTTCTTGAACAGCTTTAGGTTACACAGCAGGGGGGAGCACCAAAGGGCATGGCAGCACTATCTTACACAAAAATAACACAACTCACTTAACATCAGAGAATCACAAAGCACAATTCCTGGCAAAAACACTTTATTTCTTGAACAGCTTTAGGTTACACAGTAGGAGGGCACAACAGGGCATGATAGCAATGTACTACAAAAAATAATACAACCCACTTCACCGTATTTGACAGCAATTGTGTTTGTGTGATTCTCTGATGTGAAGTGAGTTGTGTTATTTTTGTGTAGTACACTGCTTTCCTGCTCTGTTGTGCCTTCCTACTGTGTAACCTAATGCAGTTACAGAAATAAAGTGCTTTTGACAGCAATTTTTTGGGGTGATTCTTTAATGTGAAGTGAGTTGTGTTATTTTTGCGTAAGATACTGCTTCCATGTCCTTTGGTGTTCCCCCCCTGCTGTGTAACCTAAAGCCAGCCTGTTCCTGGGGTTATGGGTGTGGGGCAGGTGGGGGTGGATTTGGGTCTGTGAGGGGCTAATGTGGGGATTTGGGTCTGTGTGTGGCAGCTGGGGGGGAATTGGGTTTGTGTGGGGCTGTAAGGGGTGGACTTTAGGGGCTGAGAGGACCTACTTGGGGAGGCCATGAAATGCCCCCCCCCAAGTGGGAGCAGTCTGAGCCTTGGTGGGGGGTGGGAGGAAGGGTGGGAGAAGGGCCCCAGTGGGCTGGGGGGCATTTTGCATGCAAAATGCCACCCCTGGCAAGACAAGCCTCCCCCAGCTGTCAGTGGTAGAGATGAGAGCAGAGCACCTACTTGGGGAGGCCATGAAATGGCCCCCCCAAGTGGGAGCAGGCTGAGCCTTGGTGGGGGGTGGGAGGAGGGGTGGGAGAAGGGCCCCAGAGGGTTGGGGGGCATTTTGCATGCAAAATGCCACCCCTGGCAACACAAGCCTCCCCCAGCTGTCAGTGGTAGAGATTAGAGCACCTACTTGGGGAGGCCATGAAATGACCCCCCCAAGTGGGAGCAGGCTGAGCCTTGGTGGGGGGTGGGAAGAGGGGTGGGAGAAGGGCCCCTGAGGGTAAGGGGGCATTTTGCATGCAAAATGCCACCCCTGGCAAAGGAAGCCTGCCTCTTCATTTTTCCCCCATAGGAAATAATGAAGAAAGATGAGCAGCAGCATGCTAACAATATGCTGCTCCTTCGCTTTCTTATGGGAGGATGGGGGGACCTGCTTTGGGGGGCCATAACATGGCCCCCCAAAGTCCAATCTGTCTGAAACTTGGGTGGTTGTTAGAGAAGGGTTAGAGGAAGGTCCCCACCAATTTTGGGCTTATTCGGTGGGAAAATGCCTCCTCCAGGCGTCCTGGAAGACGGAGGCATTTTCCCATAGAAAAAAGCCGAAAGAATGCCGAAAGAATGCCGAAAGAATCCCGAAAGCCGAAAGCCGAAAGAGATTCTTGTTTCGGCTTTCGGCTTTAACGATAGAGAATCATCTTTCGGCTTTCTACTTTCGGCTATAGCCGAAAATTTTTGGCTTGCACACCCCTATTCATAACCATATTGCAGATGCTACTTGCTTGGGACCCAGAATGGGCCTCCCTGGTTATCTTAGAGAAATATGCGAGTCTCGGCTAACCGTGGCCTTGGTGTGTCTAGATGCCAGCTTTCACTGCTATTCCCAGATGCTGGGAATACTGTATTTTATACTTGATGCATAGTCATAACTAAATAGATTCTCACAGAACTCGAGTAGGCTTGCACACCAAAACCTTAACTGTCATTTGGAGGGCGCGGGAATATCAACTATAACAGAGACTGTTTTATTTGAATTGTCACTTCTGCCAAACCCCGTGATGAGGTACAGACCTAAATTGCATAGATTCTAATACAGCTACTTCTGCTGGAACCAACGTGTGTTCACTGTGGATGGGCTTGAGGGGTCTACCTGCCAGGGACTGACAGGCATCTTAGATTTAACATTTCCTCCAGTGATCTATATATATTAGTGAAATGAAGCAATTATGTTAGTATTAAGATTAATGTTTTGGATTAGGGCACATTTTAGCTTTGAGTGTATGTTACTATCTACTCCACTTTCTCTGGAGTCAGGACTTTTAAAACCAATAGATCTCACTTCCACAATTATTTTTCCAGGTATTCTTTTCAGGATGAAGAAGACATGTTCATGGTGGTGGACTTGTTGCTTGGAGGTGACTTGCGTTATCATTTGCATCAGAATGTACAATTTAATGAAGCTGCAGTGAAATTGTATATCTGTGAGTTGGCCCTGGCCCTTGACTATTTGCAGAGGTATCATATCATTCACAGGTAAGTGACCAGTCCTAAAGCAAAAATTATATCTACTGAAATCAAAGTCATGATTTGATGGGGATATTGTCCAGAGAGGCTGGGACAAAGATTATTTGCATAAGGGTCCCCATCCTTTGCTTCTTTTATGTGTCTAATTCCTTTTTAAAGCTGTCTGTTCCTGTGGCCATCACTAGAGCCAGTTTGGTGTAGTGGTTAAGAGTGTGGGACTCTAATCTGGAGAACCGGGTTTGATTCCCCACTCCTCCACTTGAAGCCAACTGGGTGACCTTGAGTCAGTCTCAGCTCGTTCAGAGCTCTCTCAGACCCACCCATCTCACAGGGTGATTGTTCTTGTGGGGATAATGATAACATACTTTGTAAACCACTCTGAATGGGTGTTAAGTTATCCTGAAGAGCAGTATATAAATCAAATGTTGTTGTTGTTGTTGTTATTGATAGCTGATATTCAGGAAGGATTTATACAAAATATAATTAACAGAGAAGTGTGTCTCTGTGTTTGTGTCTACATGTACATTTATTATAATGGTGTGAATATAATCCATCTAATGCTCATAGTACTGCATTAAACGTGTTATCTTTATTATAATTGATTGTGTGGTTTTATTGTGTGAACAGGGAATTAGCTGTGCTCTATAAGCACGTTTTTCTAGATTCCTGTTTTATTCCTTCCTTTTGGTTGCAGTCTGGAGAATACTTTCCCAGGAGCAAGCCCCACTGAATAAAATGACACTTAATTCCACGTAGTCTTGCTTAGGATGGCTCACTTTGTGACTCAAAAGTTTGCATTTTGAGGGATGAAACAGTCCTTCTAGGTCTAGTGCAGAAGATTACAGGATTCTGAGACTTCAGTATTGGTCACTTGCCAGAAAATAGATTTATTGGTCAGACTAGTAAAATAATGAACAACCTTGTATTTTAAGAAAATTATGGATTTGCAGAACTGTAGCTGAAAACAAGAATAAACCATGGCATCATCACATAGTTACCTAATTCCTATTGAATGTTGAAAGGTTTTACAGAGTCTCAAATATTTCAGAACAGTAAAATATCTTCATAAAACGTGGTTCCCCATTTGATACTATAAATTTATGGTCTGAACCTACTTTGAATTGTCATTACATGTAGCAATAACTGGAAAGTGTTCCATTGACACACATTTCCCATCACTGCAGTTATTATTTGGTTGGCAGAAATGGACAAAATGACAAGAAAACTGAAAGATCTGGATCCAGGAGAATACTTTGCAGACTGGGGGAAATTGAAACAATATTTAGGAAAAAAAATGGGATGTGAAAGGAGGACTGTGGCAGCTTGAGAACTATTAATGTGTGATTATATAAAGGGGAGAGAGAAGTAACTTTACCATTAATGGGGAAACTTAGTTATTAATTAATCTAAGCTAACACTATTATTAAGAAGATTGTATTAAAAATAGATAGGTTAAATAGTGTGGTATAGATTGGATACATTAGAGAATTTGAGATATAGAAGACTTTGAATATGCTTAGAATAAAGGATATAATATATATAAGATTTAGAAGAATATAGTTAAAAGCAATTTAAATAATAAGATGGGTTAAGGGTTGGAAAGCTGCTGGAAGTCTATAAGGAGGGGGGAAAGGGTGGGGGTTGATATAATTTAGGTAATATGGGGAATTTGTGTAAAATTTATATACTCACCAATAAATTTTTTTTTAAACTATAGTTATTATTTGGAAATGGCCATTTCGTTGCATAAAGAGCTCCACAGTGCCAGAGAATTCTAGAGCGCCAAATGAAATTTACCCATTGGGGTCCCTGAAATTAACTTGAAAGAGCAAAATGGTGTAGGATTTGAGGAGCCCAGATTTCTGCCTTTGCCTGGCCAACAGACATATACCCACCTGCACTTTTGCTTTGAGTTTCTCCTCACCCTCAAAGCCTAGATTTGGGCACCTACTCCCATGGCTCTGGATGGGTCTGGGTCTTTAAGTAAGTCTGCCTGTCAAGAATATATATTTTCACCATCCAAGTGCTTTGTTCCAAAATCAGTCTCAGCCTCAATGTGGCAGCACTTGAAGCAAATTATTATTCCTTTTGGTGGTAGGCACTTTTGTTATGATTACTTACTTACTGGTGTATTGCATCACTCGCTTCAGTTTCCAGCATCACTTGCTGTCCTGATTGCCGGGGAAGATGGTTTAACCATTTCACCTAGCTCATTCTTTAATGTAGATTTCAGTAAAACCATCTCAGGACCTCAAAGAAATGGGTGGATGAGGTGAAACCGTGCATAAAGAAGTCATAAATTTCAGTAGACCTAAAATGAGATTCACCAGCAATACATGAGTTGACGGGGCTTATCCTTCCTTTTCGTGCTGATTGCATGCAACTGCCATTCCTTGCCTCTTTAGCATGCAGGGCCCCATTTCTCATGAGGGATAGTTTACACAGAAGGTTTTCATAACAACATGGACAGAATTGTTGAAATATAAAGGAAAGGTGTGTGAGGAGGGTTCAGGACTCCTTCACAGAGTTCTTCTCATGAGACAGCCCAATATAAATCCCCTCTCTTCCACTAAGCCACTTGTGCATATTTGGGACCTAGGAATGCCATACTACTCTGGCATGGCAGGAACAGGTGCACTGGTATCATGCTAGCACGTGACATCACTTGTGGTGGGAAAGTGACATCAAGACATCAGGGGTAATGTTGTAGGACTTTTGGTAAATCCTAGGGTGTGACCCTGGATGTCATGATGTCACTGTTAGAGATTTATGGTATTTTATCTATTTTAGTTTAGTAACTTAGCAGAGTAACATATAGCAGAGTAATTTAGTCAGAAGCGTTTAAACCCTCACAAACGTGCATTAATTAATCCTCAGACAAAATTCATAGAAAGATAGAACTTACTGTTTATTGTAGCAGATTTCTCCATAGCAATATCTTCTGGTAATATCAAGGGAAAGAACCTATCTATAAAGAGTTACATTTTTCTAAGCTAATACCACGGCCTGAAAATATAGGCAGCGAGGCTGGAAGAGGGTTTGTGGACAAAGAGAAGGGCTCCATGAGGAGCATGGTGGCTTTACATCTTTCTCTTGGAAGAGCATGAGGGAAGGTGTGAAATCTCCCAAGAAGCACAGAGGCAAGAGAGGAGGAGTCAGTAGGCGTTCCCACCTTAGACAAGAGAGTGGCAGATTGCTAGACTTATACATTACATTCAAAGAGACATGCAGCGCCCCCCAGTGTCCAAAGGCAGGCTGAGTCGCCTATTCCAACACTCCCTCTCGACTCAGAGTGTCGTCAGCATTCACAACGTTCAGGTCACTTCGTAGACCTTGGTACTTGTCTCTGGGCAGCGGCTTGGTAAAGATGTCCGCTGTCATTTCTTCAGTGGGACAGTAGTGCAGCTTCACAATTCCTTGTGCTTGAAGTTCCTTCACGAACTGCTGTCGTGTCCCAATATGTCTTGTGCGCGGAGTATTTCCTTCTAAAAGAGAAAGGGCTATACAACTCTGGTTATCTTCTAGCATATTAACTGGTAAAGGTTCTGTAATGCCAAAATCTTTAAGTAACATTAAAAGCATTTGTAAATCTTTGCATGCTTCTGAAGCTGACACAAGTTCTGCTTCAGTGGATGAAAGGGCCACAATTTCTTGTTTACGACTGGCCCAAGTTACAGGTCCATTCCCATAGAAAAACACATAACCAGTAGTGGATTTCCAATCTGAATTATCTTTAGCCCAATCTGCATCAGCGTATCCCAATAGTGTGGGATTTTTACTAGCTGGCAGCCTTAGTTTAGAATCTGCAGTACCCTTTAAATATCTCATTACTCTTTTTACTCCGGTCCAATCATTCACAGTGGGTTTACTTACCCTCCTGGATAGGATACCTACAGCTGTTGCAATGTCAGGTCTTGTTGTCATTGCTAGGTAAAGAAGTTTGCCTATGGCAGTTCTGTACCCGTTGTTCTCTGGTAGAGGCTCATTTGGTTCCTTTTCTTTCAGAAAACCTACTTCCATTGGTGTAGGCATTGGATTGGCATTTTCTAGTCCAAAACTTTCCAGTAGTTCTAATATCTTTTGTCTTTGGCTGAGAAGGTAACTGCCATCTGGTTCTCTCTCGATCTGGATCCCCAAATAAAAATTAGCATTGCCCAAGCGTTTCACTTCAACTTCCTTGTTTAGATGAGATATAATTTCAGCACAATCACTTGAATTTTCATAACAAAGGATAAGATCATCAACATAAGACAAAATAAAAGTCCATCTCTCATTCTTGTATCTACTGTAAAGACAGAGGTCAGCTTTGCCTCGTTTAAAATCTAGATCAAGTAACATTTTGGTCAGTTTATCATTCCAAGATTTGGCAGCTTGCTTAAGACCATAAAGTCCTTTCTGAAGTTTGCATACTAAGTGTTTATTCTGTTCATCTATGAACCCTGGAGGTTGACTCATATACAATTCTTCCTCAATTTCACCATGTAAAAATGCAGTCTTTATATCCAGGTGTTCTGTTTGCATGTTTCTAGAAGCTGCTATGCTTAAAAGCATCCTGATTGTGGAATATTTTACAACTGGTGCAAAAGTTTGATCATAATCAGTTCCATAAATCTGAGAATATCCTTTGGCTACTAATCTAGCTTTGTATCTCTCAACTGCACCATTCTCATTTTTCTTAGCTTTAAAAACCCATTTACATCCAATAACATTCTTACCCTTAGGTAGTTTTGTGAGAGTCCATGTTTTATTCTTGTGCAGAGCATCTATTTCCTCTTGTGCTGCTTCCTTCCATTTCTTTGCTTCTGGTTCAGGCATTTGTTGAACTTCGGCCCATGAAGTTGGTTCTTGTGGTGGCGACGACCTTGCAAGGTAGGTCAGTCTCTCGGCTGGAACTCCTCTGTTGATGCGCTGAGAGCGCCTAAGGTCCTGAGTCACCTCTGCCTCCGCAGCGGGCTCTGGCTCCTCAGGCACATCTACTGGCCTGGGAATTTCCGCCTTTATTCTCTCACCTGGTCGGGCTTCTGGTTGCATCTGCTCAGTGGCTGCACCCATTGCCTCATCACCGGGTTGGATATCTGGTCGCATTCGCGTAGCGATGTCATCTGGCCGATACAACAGCAGCTGGCTGTCATCATTCTCTCCCTCTGAAGGGTCACGTGTAGCAGCATTCTGGTTGCTCCTATGTCGCTCATCAAATTGCACAACTCTGCTTGTAGTAACACTGTTAGTTTCTGGGTTAAAAATCCTATATCCCTTACATCCTGGAGCATATCCTACAAAGATGCCTTCTAAGGCTCTGGGTTCTAGTTTAGATCTCTTTTCCTCTGGTATATGCGCATATGCTTTGCATCCAAATACTCTAAGATGTTCTATGCTTGGCTTCCTATTATGCCATAACTCATAAGGAGTTTTGTTTGTAGCTTTAGTGGGCAATCTGTTTTGTAAGTAGATTGCAGTCATGGCCGCTTCTCCCCAGTGTCTGTAGGGAAGTCCTGAATCAATTAGCATACATCTGACCATATTCATGATAGAACGATTTTTGCGCTCGGCGACCCCATTCTGTTCGGGGTTATAGGGAACAGTGAATCTATGTTGGATTCCATTTTCCCTGAGAAATCTCTGTGTGGCATGGGAAACGTACTCACCACCATTGTCGCTTTGAAAGGCTTGAGGTTTCCTGTTGAACTTGTTAGACACCATGGAAACATAATCACGCAGTTTCTGCTCAGTCTGCGATTTTTCTTTCAGCAAATAGCACACTGTATATCTCGAGAAGTCATCAATGAAAGACAATATATAAAGGTTATTTCCTGTTGATGCTGGTTTAATAGGACCACATAAATCAGTATGGATTAGTTCAAGTGGTTGCCTTGAGCACCTTTGGCTTTGTTTGGGAACTGAAGGTCGAGTTGCCTTTCCCTTTATACAACAAACACATAATTCATCATCATTGCCACATGCACTTATATTAATACCTGTTACCAAGTCCTTAGACTGCAGCTCCTTTATGGCTTGCATATCGCGATGTGCAAATCTTCTATGCCAGAGTTCGATTGGTTCTCCTTTTGTGGTAGCTGTTGTTGCCTTGTAGGCCTTTTCTCCTTGGCAGTCCAGTTCAAAGACTCCATTTCTGAGACTACCTGTGGAATATATCTCTCCTTCGCGAGAAACTGTACATTTGTTATTCTCAAAGTGTATAGAAAATCCTTTTTGTGATAGTACAGGTACGCTTAGTAGGTTTGCCTTTAAATCAGGAATGTATAAAACTTCTTCTACTTTAATTATCTTTTTAGAGAAATCATTATTGCTATGAAGCATAATAGAGCCTTTCCCAGCAATTTTCACATTTGTCCCATTAGCCATCATAACGTTCTTAGATGCACTGGTATCTAATTCATAAAACAGATTAATATCTGAAACCATATGCGCTGAGGCGCCACTATCGAGGACCCAAGGGCACTGTGGGCTATCATTTATTCGAGCAATATGAGACACATGATAATTATTATCAGCCTTTGTTTGAGGAAAATCTCTAAAATTACTAGCTCTTGCTTTTGAAAAATCTTCTCTGTTTCTCTCTGCCTGTTGCTTCCTGCTTGCAGCAGCATAATTGTTTCTGCCCTTGTGGCTGTAGCTCCTGTTGCTAAAACACTCCCTCTGGAGGTGACTGGGCTTATTGCATTTGTGGCAGAAGGGAGGAGTCTGCCTTTCTCTAGGATTGGCTCTTTGCCAGTAATCAATTTGCCTAGGTCCTGCCCCTCTGGGTCTGGCCTCTCTGACCATGTAATTTGAGTCAGTCTTGCATTTCCTTTTCTCCTGATAAGATCTTTGCTTGTTGTACTCTGATCTTATCTTAGCTAACACTTCCTCCAGAGTAACACCTTGTGTAGTAACAGAACTGGTGAAACTGGAGTAACTCTCTGGGAGTGAGCATAAGACTAAAGCAATTTTCAAATCTTCATCTAATGTCTGACCAGCAGTTGCTAATTTATCAATTATGTTCAACAAGGATTCAATATGAGAATATGCATCGTCATTATCTCCCATTTTAGTCGAAAAAAGTTCTTTGAATAAAGCAATTTTGCTGACTTGGTCCTGGTCCCCAAAGATACTCTTAAGAGCATTCACCATATCTTTTGCAGTTTTCTTTGTCTTAATATGCACCAACTGGGAATTTGCCAGTGTGGTTGTAATGAGATTTCTGGCCTTTGCATCAGCATCCAGCCAATCTTGTTCATCTGAGCTATCATCTGAGCCAGATGGTTTTTCATCAGTTAATACAAAATATACTTTCTCTTCTTGTAATTGAGATTGTAATCTAAAATACCAGGATTCAAAAATTCTCTCCTGAAAGCCGTTCCAAAACAGCCTGTCGTTTCGACATTTTTAAAAGGAAATTTCAAAGTGCTTCTCTAGAAAACTTTACTTTTTCCCTCTTTAACTTTTAGTTTCCTGGCTCAAATTAGCCAAAACGTTTTAAAAAGGAGGTTTCTCTGCTTTTTTTTTCTGTGCACGCTTGAGGGTAGGGAAAAAGCTGTTAGACTTTTCACCTAATTTCTTTCTTTGTTCCTCCTGAGGTTGCCTGTGAGGGCATTCACGTGCTAATTAAGTCCTTTTGTTCTGCCTGGCTGTTAGACCAGCAGTCAAGGAAAAAACTTTGCAGTTTGAAACTCTTTACTTCTAGATTCAGCTATGGGCTTTTCTTTGGCCCTGAGGAACTTATTCAAGACTGGGCTACCATTAACCCTGTTAGAGATTTATGGTATTTTATCTATTTTAGTTTAGTAACTTAGCAGAGTAACATATAGCAGAGTAATTTAGTCAGAAGCGTTTAAACCCTCACAAACGTGCATTAATTAATCCTCAGACAAAATTCATAGAAAGATAGAACTTACAGTTTATTGTAGCAGATTTCTCCATAGCAATATCTTCTGGTAATATCAAGGGAAAGAACCTATCTATAGAGTTACATTCTCTAAGCTAATACCACGGCCTGAAAATATAGGCAGCGAGGCTGGAAGAGGGTTTGTGGACAAAGAGAAGGGCTCCATGAGGAGCATGGTGGCTTTACATCTTTCTCTTGGAAGAGCATGAGGGAAGGTGTGAAATCTCCCAAGAAGCACAGAGGCAAGAGAGGAGGAGTCAGTAGGCGTTCCCACCTTAGACAAGAGAGTGGCAGATTGCTAGACTTATACATTACATTCAAAAGAGACATGCAGCGCCCCCCAGTGTCCAAAGGCAGGCTGAGTCGCCTATTCCAACAGTCACTACCGTTTTTTTCGTAGAGTAATGTCAAGAGCCAATGCAACGTTGACACACTCTCTTCATTTCCTTCAATCCCCTGCCCCTTGCTGACCTTTGAGGTTCCAGCAGGCAATGGAGGGAATTGTCGAGAGCTCCCACAGTGATGATGTCACTTCCAGAAGTGGCATCATTGCATCAGCACCAGAAGAGCATGTGCTTTGTGCGAGCGTGAAGAGGAGCTTCCCAGTAAGTACCAGGTCTCCCTCCTGCCAGGAGGATATAGGGACATGGCAACCTTAACTGGTGCATTTTTGTCACATCCAGCAAAAACTGGAAGTAACTTCATGACATTGGGCGATGCTCTTGGATTTGCCACATCACTCTATATTTTACCATAGAGTTTTTGCAAATTCTGTACCATCCCCTCCAATGTCATGCCATCACTTCTGGTTTTTGCCAGAAGTGATGTCAGAATGCCAGCATGATGCCAATGTGCCTGTCCCCACCCCCAAATGCTCTTGGGTGTCACCGGCCAGCCACAGCCTGTTGTTGACCCTAATCTGTGCCTTGTGTGCCTCTTTAACTTTCCTTCACCAGCAATAAGTCTAGGGACCAACCAGGTCCCTTTTCACTCTGAGAAAAAGGTAAAGTCAGAAATATTCCAACCTAACATCGAGAGAGAGAGAGAGAGAGAGAGAGAGAGAGAGAGAGAGAGAGAGAGAGAGAGAGAGAGAGAGTTTAGCTCTTTAGGAAAACCCAATTAGAACAAAGTGTGTTAATCAGTATCAAAGCACAATCTCTAGGAAACTAGTACGAGATCAGGGGAGCGGTGCACGTGGCTAAAAACAGAGTTGCAAAATCTTGTATGTGATGATGGCAGAAGATTCCTCACAGCTTGAACAATAATTAAGTCACCAATTATGGAGAACATCTGCAAAGGCTCAAAACAAGTGAGCATTTTAATTGAGAGTTCTAAATGGCTTTTTTTGTGCATGCCAGATTTCACACTGCTGCTCGCAATTTGTAATACGGGTGTAAGGGAAAGCAGTTTGTGCCACAGCTAACATTTTCAAAATGATCAGGGCATGATTGGCTTTGCACGTGTTTCTTCCTCCTGAAGTGCTTATTTGTGCCTTGAAGAGCAGGCAGGGTTTTTAAAAATCAGTGGTCTGTTCAGTTAATTTTTGTTCTGGTTGATAATTTTTTTGGGTTGATCAGAGAGAGAGCTTCCTTTTGGACCCCAGGCGTCAAACACTTGCTTTGGTAAAGGTCACATTTACGTGATTCACATCCTGCCCTTAGGGCATACTTGAATTTCCCCCCCTTGGTGATGATTTGATTGCTGGACTCAGGATATTGCATTAAACTGCAAATTACATTTCCATTTAAAAAAACCTCAGGTTAATATTTACAGTCAGGAGAGTTTCACTGAGATCCCATAAAGTAACCAAGTTCTCAATGTGCACCGACTATTCTTGGCCACTGAGTTTAATGAATATCAATCATTCAAATGAAATAGCAGCCAATAAATGCAAAATATATCCTGTTTTTAATTGTGGATTAATAATTTCAGGTCAAGGAGGCTCACCTCATAATAAGGCCAGCTGGTACAAGCCAGATAAATTCATATTATGTGCCCCTTCTGTTCGAATTTCAGCCGCATCACCACCTATTGAACCTGTAATGGAAGAGTTCTAACTAGGGAGAGAGATATGGGGAAGATCCAGGGCTTTTTTTCAGCTGGAACATGGTGGAACGGAGTTCCGGAACCTCTTGAAAATGGTCACATGGCTGGTGGCCCCGCCCCCTGATCTCCAGACAGAGGGGAGTTGAGATTGCCCTCCGCACTGGGCAATCTCAACTCCCCTCTGCCAGGAGATCAGGGGGCGGGGCCACCAGCCATGTGACCATTTTCTCCGAGGGCGACCCACTGAGTTCCACCACCTCTTTTCCCAGAAAAAAAAGCCCTGGGAAGACCCTTTTCTCTCTTCTAGCCATGGTGACTGAAGGGGACCCTCGAAATTCAGAGGTATTAAACCTCCACATACCAGTGGGAGGAAACAAACAAATAGATGACTTCACGTCACAGAAATGTTTTTACTTCAGATCAAAGATACCATGTTTGCACAACCCTGACTGTAGCCTTTTTTTTGCCAATCCAATGTTAAAATTAACAACAGAGTAGATAACATTTGCAGGAGATATTCTTCATATTCCTGAAGTAGGAAGTAATGTGGGAAATACAGTCTTAACCTTGCTCCCAAGTTGCCTATCACAGAATTCATGGAAGATTGCCCCATTTTTAAAAGACACAGACATGTATTTTTCTAAATGTGATCTATGGTAACCAGAACATAAGAAGAGTTGTTCTGGATCGGAGGAGTGGTCCATATCCTGTTTCACACAGTTTCACAATTGCCCTGGATGGCCAACTAACAGGACATAGGGCCAAGCTACAAGTGATGAATGACACTTGCCTGGAAAGTGAACAGACTCACATGTATTCCTCCCTGTTCACTTGCCCTCCACTTGAACTCCACTCGATCATTACATGAGGGATATATGTGAGTCTGTTCACTCGCTCGTTCAAGTGTCATCCATCACTTGTAGCTTGGCCCATAGAGACCCAAACCTTCCTGTGATGTTGGCTCCTTAGGACTGCTATGCAGAGGTTCAATGCCTCTGAATTTTGAGGGTTCCCTTCAGTCACCACTAGGCTAGGAGTCACTGATAGACTTTTCCTCCATGAATCTATCTCACCCCCTTTGAAAGCCATCTACGCTCACGACTAGATCCTCTGGCAGAGAATTCCACAGTATAATAACTCATTGGGTAAAAAATGCTTCCTTTTTTCCATCCTGAATCAACTTCATTGGCTGCCCCTGAGTTCTAGTCGTATGGGAAAGGTGGGGAAAGTTATCTCTGTGCATCTTCTTTCCTAAACTGAAAAGCCTCACACTCTCTCCAGCCTTTTCTGTGTTCATGACAAGCCAGAAAAGTAGAGAATTAGAGCCAAGCTACAAGTAACGCCTTACACAGGTTGGACACTTGTCAGCTTCCCTCAAGTTTTGATGGGAAATGTAGGCATCCTGATTTTACAGCTTGGCTCTCCATTACAGCTGCAAGACCAGGATGCCTACACTTCCCATCAAAACTTGAGGGAAGCTGACGAGTGTCCAACCTGTGTCAGGCGTCACTTGTAGCTTAGCTCTTAGGCTACTAAGCATGGAAGCCACTTACGGCTTAATTGCTGCTTGTGAGCGGCGTTGCTCTTTTCCAGTACAAAAATTATAAGATGGACTTTTTTTAAAGAATGGGAGTTCCCAATTAGTTTAGAATACTCTTTTAATTTGAAATGGAAATACGTCTTGCAATATTTAAACAACTGCCATTCCACTCAAAATTTGAATTTTTTTAATAAGAAAATTTATATATGACTTGTATTTATATTCTGCCTTCTGAACTGATAGACTCTTAGAGTCACTGGCAGTGTTAGCTATGGGGCAAGCAGGGCAGATGTCCCAGGCCATGAATGGGGGGGGGCATGAAAATACCCCTTCTTGCCTGCAATGCATACATATACGCCCATATGTGCCTATTGGAGATGCAGGCCTGGGATGATTTCAACAGAGGACCATGTGGGTCCCAGTCACTCCCCGAATACAAAAGCTGGACTTCAGCTACAAAGAACTGCCTTACTCCTAACTTAAGTGATGATGCTTCCCACTTCCAGAGCCATCAGTGCTCCACCTTGCCACTTGTTGTTGAGGCGAGTTTGTATTCTTTTGAGAGCCAGTTTGGTGTAGTGGTTAAGAGCACAGGACTCTAATCTGGAGAGCCGGGTTTGATTCCTCACTCCTCTACTTGAAGCCAGCTGGGTGACCTTAGGTCAGCCACAGGTCTTCCAGAGCTCTTTCAGTCCCACCCACTTCACAGGGTGTTTTGTTGTGAGCAGGGCTTTTTTTCTGGGAAAAGAGGTGGTAGAACTCGGTGGGTTACCCTCAGAGAAAATGGTCACATGGCTGGTGGCCCCGCCTCCTGATCTCCAGACAGCGGCGTGGAGGGCAATCTCAACTCCCCTCTGTCTGGAGATCAGGGGGCGGGGCCACCGGCCATGTGACCATTTTCAAGAGGTTCCAGAACTCCGTTCCCCCACGTTCCTGCTGAAAAAAAGCCCTGGTTGTGAGGATAATAATGGCTGTAAACAGCTCTGAGTGGGTGTTAAGTCATCCTGAAGGGCAGTATAGAAATCTGTTGTTGCTGCTGTTGCTGTTGCTGTTGTTATTTTCTGCCAGCATCCATGATGGTTTCAATGGAATGACAGAAAGCCAAGTAACATGATCATAGTTAAATGCATGGTGCATTATGCACATGGTGGAATCTGGATTTGTGAACTGATAAAGTTTTGAGAAATTATCTGTGTGTCAATAAATAGTTCTTCCCAATGGGCATGCTACATCAAGAAACCTTACATTCCCAGGTCTTCTCTGAATAAGAAAGCGGGCACTTCAGCAGGCAGTTCATATATGTTTTAGGAACGTCTAGGCCACAAAGGAAGGAAATAAACTCTTTTACACCTTATAACTACATGTTAGTTCAATCACTTTTGGACGCAGGCTCTGTCTGTTTCCTATTTTTTTAATGTATGACATTCTTAACTTTCTGATTTAAAAAATACCTTAAGCACTGGTACAGAAAACTGTATAATGTACTTTCGTTCCTTATTTTTACAGAGATATCAAACCTGACAACATACTACTTGATGAGCATGGTAAGCTGAGAAAGGATCTTTGAAAGAGGTCCTGGCGTGGCTTCTTTAAACCAAAAAAGAAAAATAGAACTCTCCAGTGGGATAAGGTTTCAAATATACATTCATTTTAAAAATCTTGGTAGATATAAAATCCAGACAGTGCAATCTGAGGCTGCCTAAGTGTATTTCACCCATTTGAATGTTAGGCCATGGCAAGGTGACTGGCAGCATCAAGGATGGGGTTGGGGCACTTTGGGGGAGGGAGGTGAAGAGGGATTTCTCCCTCTCTCTTCTGATCCTCACTAGGAGGGGCTTCTAATCTGATCTACTGAAAGCTCGATGTCTGGGAGAAGAACAGATCCAGAGGGGTTAGCCGTGTCAGTCTGTAGTAGCAAAACAGAAAAGAGTCCAGTAGCACCTTTAAGACTAATCGACTTTACTGTAGCATAAGCTTTCGAGAATCACAGAGCCAAGCCACAAGTGACGCCTGACACAGGTTGGACACTTGTCAGCTTCCCTCAAGTTTTGATGGGAAATGTAGGCGTCCTGGTTTTGCAGCTTGGCTCTCCATTACAGCTGCAAGACCAGGACGCCTACATTTCCCATCAAAACTTGAGGGAAGCTGACAAGTGTCCAACCTGTGTCAGGCGTCACTTGTGGCTTGGCTCACAGTTCTCTTCGTCAGGTGCAGCTGATGAAGAGAACTGTGATTTTCGAATGCATCATGCATCTGATGACGAGAACCATGATTCTCGAAAGCTTATGCTACAGTAAAGTTGGTTAGTCTTAAAGGTGCTACTGGGCTCTTTTCTATTGGGAGAAGAATGACTACCTAGCTGTCTCCAAGACATTCCAGTTTTGTATTGGCAGGAAAGAACTTTTTGTCTGGACACCTCATGTAGTGCATTTTCTGTATTAGCAGCATATGCACTGATAACTCAGCTTGTGTCCTCACACTGTGGCAATCATTTCAAGGAGCAATGTGACTATCACGGATGGCAGAGGTGGTGGACCAGATGAAACTAGCAAGTGCTGCGATCCCTCTCCCTCCTCTCCATCATGGCCTTAGGAAACAGGGGAGCAGCTTGTATGTATCCATCTTCCTTTCCTTCCCTTCTCCCCCCCACCACTCCAAGCCTCCTTTTGCCGCACAGTGAAATTTCCAAGTTGCATCTTTCCAAGCAAGCAGAATCATGCCTCCTTTTTCCCCTACCCAAGTAATTTTTGTCCCTTCAGCTGTACCTCCACATTAGTGACCATAACAGCCATGGGTCCACCATGCCTCTAACTGGACTCAGGGGCAGTATAAAGAGTGGTGTGTGGAATGTATTTGCATTATCTATTGTGTTTCACGCATGGCTTTTTGTTAAAAAAAATGTCTACCCCGAGCTAAAATGATCAGGAAATAAGAGCTGGGAAGGACAAGAGGACAGTGAAAATAATAAGCCTTTGTACAAACTATTGGCCATACACGAGACTCCTGGGCACGTGTTCATCAAGTGCTGGGAAACACAATGTTAGCCAGGAAGCACAGTTTTAAAAGACAGAGCTGGCGGAGATCGCTCTGGAGGGGACAGATTCTCTCACAGCCCTCTGCCGCCTCTGGCTGCTTAAAACTTTGAATTAACTGAGCCTTGGCAAGGCAAAGGCTCCGGAAGGGGAGAGAGTCCAGCACACCAGAGGTGGTGGAGGGCTGTGAGAGAATCCATCCCCTCCAGAGCAAGCTCCACTGGCTCTGTCTTTTAAAACTACATTTTGCGGCTATCATTACATCTCCCTACACATGAAGAATATTTTCAAGCAAATAAGCCTTTATTGGCATATATAAAATATAAAATTTTAAATACAGGAACTCCATACAAAGTGAGATTAAAATTACAGATAGGAGCAGGGCAACAGTGCAGCAAAGCCAGTACAGAATATTCCTTGTCAGGGTGTATAGCCATGGCTCTGTAGAGAAACTGTGCTACTATTTCAGTTATTTCCCCATCTGGGTTGTCAAGCAGGAACTGAACCTTAAAATCATCAGAAAACTCTGAAAGTTGGGCTAATATAGGATGTAGAAGATCCCAGCGTGGCACCAGATAAAAAGTGCACTGGAGAAGAACGTGGGAAACAGTTTCAACACAGTCCATCAAACAAGGACAACACCTGCTATGATAAGGAATCCCATGAAATCTGCCAGATGAAATGGCTGAAGGAAGAACATTAAATCTGGCCAGAGAAAAGGCTCTACATAAATTGGGAGCCACATGAAGAATATGTGTCATCGCCACTGCCTCCTCCGCAGGCTGGGATGCAGCTTCCATGGGTGCTGCCACCACCGCTGCTGCTAGGCCTGGGCCTGCTCCTGAGGGCGCTGGCTGGGAAGCCACAGCAGCACTTTGGCAGTGACGGCAAGCCCCGGCCCGACTTCGACCAGGAGGTGCTGCTGGGGGGCCAGGAAGAGGTGGATGAGTTTTCCAAGCTGAGTCCAGATGAGCAACAGAGAAGACTGAAAGCTATTATAAAGAAAATTGACTTGGATTCGGATGGCTTTCTCACAGAGGCGGAGCTAAGTTTGTGGATCCAGCAGTCGTTCAAGCATTATATTGTCGAAGAAGCTAAGCAGCGGTTCGGTGAATATGATAAAGATGGTGATGGACATATATCCTGGGAAGAATACAGCATTCAGATGTATGACCGTGCGATAGGCTGAAGAAGCTTCTGCTTTGGAGGACACTGAAGAAGAATCTTTCCAGCAGCTCCACTTGAAGGACAAGAAGAGGTTTGAAAAGGCTGACAAAGATGGAGTTTCTGGCATTTGAACATCCTGAGGAAGTAGAATATATGAAGGAGTTTGTTATCCAGGAGACTTTGGAAGACCATGATAAAAACGGTGACAGATTTGTGAGCTTGGAAGAGTTCCTTGGAGACTACAGAAGAGATACAACTGCTAGTGAAGATCCCGAATGGATACTCGTTGAGAAGGATCGATTCAAAAATGATTACAATAAAGATCGGGATGGAAAACTCAACCCGAAAGAACTGTTAAGTTGAGTGGTACCCAATAATGAGGATATTGCGCAGGAAGAGGCTGCCCACCTTATTGAAGAAATGGACTCTGATGGTAATGAAAAGCTTTCCGAGGCAGAGATTCTCAGCAACCAGGATTTATTTCTCAACAGCAAAGCCACAGATTATAGCAGGCAGCTCCACAATGACCATTTCTACCATGAAGAACTTTAATTTCCAAGTGATTCACCCTTGACTGTTCTTTGTTCCAGAATTGGATTTTCAGCTTCAACAGCAAAAAATAAAAACCAAAATTGAAAACCAAAAAAAAAAAAGAATATGTGTCAGAAGTCTTGGGCAGAGAGACTCTGTAGGCCAAGCTACAAGTGACGAATGACACTTGAACGGCAAGTGTATTTCTCCCTGTTCACTTGCCCTCCACTCAATCCACTTGCCGTTCAAGTGTCATTCGTCACTTGTAGCTTGGCCCTAAGTTAGGCAGTGTTTCCCAACCAGGGTTCTCATCAGAGGGTCCCCGAGAAATCATTGGATAAATAAATAAATAAATTGAAATTCTGTGAAAAATTCCAAATATCTCCCAAAATATCAAGGTTATTAAGGTTATGTAAGCTGACTGATATGGAGGCAAGGAAAGGAAGAGGGAGATTAGTTCTTTAGAAACAAATGTTCTTGACAATAATTTAACAGTAACTGAATTGTACTGCCTGCCGTCAACTTTTTCTGGCCTGTTAATGTTTTCATAGGCAGGGGTTCCTTGGGATTTGAAGAATTAATTTAGGCAAGCCTCCATAGAAAAAGGGATGGAAAGCACGGAGTTGGGGGACTTCTCAGACCTTGCTCAGCAAGTCAGGGGTTACATGTCCCCCCCCACACACACACACACACCAAGCTCTCAAGTGACCCTGGATTGGCCATAGGGTTGCCATCCTCCAGGTGGAGCTTGGAGGTCTCCCAGAATTACAACTTATCTCCAGACAACAGAGATCAGTTGCCCTGGAGAAAATGCCTGTTTTGGAAGATGGACTCTATGGAATTATACCCCACTGAGATCCCTCCCCAGGCTGCACTCCCAGGTCTCTAGGAATTCTCCAAATCAGAGTTGGCAACCCTATAGTTGTCCCCCATCCTGAGGCACATTGGAAATCTAATTTCGGGTGTGTACTTAGATCAGTTGGGCCTGAAGTTAACTGTCAGCGAGACAGTAAAAATATGTAATTTGGCAACATGTTCTTTACCTATGCAGAATGTCACTGTGCATTGTGAACCAATTTAACGATCTTGATAAAAGCAAGTTTTTAAAAATGTTTGAAGAGTGTTCAGCAATAGGAAGCCACTGCTGTTCAAGATTTGGATGCCACTATTGTTATGCCCCTAGAGAAAAGAGATTTGATTTTTTTTTGGCTGCATGTTTGCTTCCAGTGCCTCTCTAGATACCTTTGTGCTACATAGCATGCAAATCTGCAAATTAAGTAAACTGCGTATAGAACAAAGAAAGTTAAAAGGCAGCATTCTCTGGTTCAGTGAACGTATTTAATCTTTTTGTTGTTGTTCTTTTTAATTGTAGGGCATGTTCATATAACAGACTTTAACATTGCTACAGTCGTGAATGGCTCAGAAACGGCAGCCTCCATGGCAGGGACCAAGCCCTACATGGGTAAGTCTTATGAACCTTTTTGAAGATAACAAAGATTTTTTTAAAAGAACATCCACAAAATAAAAAGCAAGAACATGATAGTATAGACAGGACTTTTCATGCCTTAACAAATATACATAAAATCCTTTGAAGAGGTAAAAAGGTTCTCTGAAGTGGTTTGACATTTCTAAAAATAATTTGAGACAGGATCCAGCCAAAAGTATGAGCTTCTAGTTGTCACTGGGAAGGGTTAAGCACATGGATCAGTATTTCACTTTGAAATCAACGTGATTTGAAAGCCGTTGACTTTGGCTGGGATGTAAATCTAGATTTTATGAACCTCATCAGTCACAATTGTTTTCTGCCTGCAAAATGGAATCATGGAAGCCATCCATAAGCCGTATACTTGTAACATTTGTCCAAAAATACAGAAGTTCCTATTCATTCCATAATTTAGGACTTTCCTGAGTAGTCCATGTCATTCAGTCCTCCTGAATCTTTGAGGGACATCTTTATTTTAGATGATTAGTTAATGAATGGAGTCTCTTCAATACTCACATGTTGGAAAACACTGAGATAATAAGCAGGGCTCTGGAGAAGCAACATAAAAATATCCTCAATAAATATAATATTTATTAATTCATTGCTAGAGATTATAACTCCATAGCGGGATATATTTGAACGGATGTTACAGTTGCTGTCCTTCCTTATAAACAAATAGGAGTTTGTGGGGCTTCAAATACAGGTTTATTATAGCATCAGTAAGGGCTGAATTAAAACTTAACATTTAATTGTGTTAACCAGGACTGACATAGTTACAGCTGTTGTAAATGGTCACTGAGCTTGTCTTGTACTTTGGAATTTTGCATAGAAATAATACCTCTTGCATTACATGTTTCTTCAGTTTCAGTGTTCGTAATTCCACCACCCACCTACCCATGTCCATGTGTGCAAGTGTATCAGCTGACTGAGAATTCACTTGATGCATCTGAGAGCTAAACTACCCAAGACGAATTACACGAGAACACTCAAGTGAAGCGAGACACAATGTTGGCCAGGAAGCGTAGTTTGAATTTCACCTCTCTCTACAGAGCCAGCAAAGATTGGTCCTCAGAGGGTTTGTTAATAATTGACAGAGCCTTCAGGGAGGCAAAGAGGAAATTAACAAACCCTTTATGGAGTGATCTTTGCGGGCTCTATAAAGAGAGGTGAAATTCAAAATATGCTTCCTGGCTAACATTGTGTCTCCCTTCATTTGAGCGTCCTTGTGTAATTCATCTCATGTAGTTTAGCTCTGAGGAAATTGTCTCTAGTCAAGGAAGCTTAAAGTACAGTAAATCTGCTAGTCTTTAAAATAGCACAAGACTCCCATTTGGTGTTGCTACAACAGACTAACATGGCTACCCCAGTGTGATTGTCTTTGGAATTAACCCTGGGGGCCAGTGTTTTCAGTTTTTAGGGTTAACCACTTTCAGCAAACAAAAGGAAATAGTAAAGTGAGCGACGTTAGTGGTAGCTGTGGTTCCTGCCTCAGAATCATCAGTCTTCTGAATTCAAGAGGGATACTTCAGGGAGAGAGCCTGCCAGGGAGTCAGAGATCTTACACCTTTGCCTAAAAGAGGGATATTGCGCTGCTGACGCTTTGTATGCAGCAGCTGAAACCGATATTAGGGTTGATTCGTTGTTTTTGTTGCTTCTTTCTATTTTCCTCTTCAGAATTTTGTATGATACTACTCCTCCGGGGTTAGGGTTGCCAACCTCTAGGTGCATGGGGACTTCTCAGGATTACAACTGATTTCCAGGAAATTCCCAATAAGGATTTCCCATCGTTACCTGGTGCCTCACTGTGTTGGATCCATTCCACTGTCAGAGGTGTATTCCATGAACTCAAATGAAAAAAGCTCATAGAAAATCTAATTAACAAAAAATGATCAAACTTGAAATTATCAAACTTCCACCCTGTCGTATTTTGTGCCCATAGTATCTTTTATGGTGCAATTTATCACCAACTATTAATATACTCTGCCTATAGCAAACATTGGAAGAGTCACTCCATTGACACAGGAGGATTCCTAAACTCAGTGGGTTTTGCTCAGTTTAAAGGTGAAAGACAGAGGGGAAGGCTGTTTCCACACGATCTTAAAGGGACAGCCCACTCACCAAATGCTGATGGCTTTTCCCTAGGAAACCACATGACTCCATTTGCAAAACGGCTGCAGGTCATTTGGCTTCTGTTTTGATGCCTTTTCTGGGAATGCACTTTCCAGGGAAGCCAAACAGAAGTGAAACACCCGCAGCCATTTTGCAAATGGAGCTGTATGGATTCTTGGGGGAAAGCCGCCAGCATTCTATGAGTGGGCTGCCCCTTTAAGAGCATGAGGAAACGGCTGAAGTTCTACTGTAGTTTATTTTCAGTACTTTTTCCAGATAAGGTTTAATTTTTTATTCACTAAGTAACTATTTGTGATCTGGATGCCACAGGCTCTATAACACCCAAGCTTGCAAACTGCCTCTTCAGTTTGGACAGCAGTTTGTCAGCTGGGAATAGACTTGGCCCAAGCTTGCCTCTCCTTGCTGTCCTGCTTGCCACCAGAATATTGGTCATTGCCTGTCTATGACTTTTCCTTTTGCCCTTGGACTGACTTCTGACTCCTTGGGAAGCCAGCCCGTTGCCCATTTTTTATTTTTCCCATAGCTTCTTGCATCTGTAATGGCGCTCAGGAGCTGCTGCACTGTGTATAGATTTAAGAAAGATTTATGCATGACTCCCAACATGTTTGGACCCTCTACTCTTCAGAAGACCATATGAACAATTAACACTTTGTGACCCTGATTGACTGCCCTTAAATCCCAGTGGCCAGATTGTGTGGGTGTCTATGTGATGGAGAAAATCCCTTCTTGACCTGTTCTGGACTTCAAGTTGTGTGAGCAGAATGGCTGACGCTGTTGTGTGGGAAGCTTAGCTAGAAGAAGTCTCGCAGGGTTAAGAGTAAATTTTGAAAGTTTATCCTAAGTGCACACAGATGGACAAGTAAGGGGACTGAGGAATGGAAATAAAGAAATTAGAAAACAAAGTACAGTTTCTAGCTAGCTCAGTTCCTCCAAGGATTCACTGGCGTTCACATCTCCTGTTCAAGGTGGGCCATGTATTCCATGGGTTGCAGTTGAAAGCTGGTGGTTTAATAGCAAAAGGATGTTTTATTCATTACAGCACTTCCACACAGAAATCAGCTTTGATGCTACAGTCACACATAACCAGAGTGCATGCTATGCTTGATCCTCCTGATACACATGGTCTTGATTTTGTGTGAATGAGGTGACAAGAATATTATCCATGTACATTTACCCCAGGTATGTGTACATGAGAAATAGACTCATTGCCCTCTTCACACAAAATGGGAAGCTTACCTATCGGGAGAACTGAGCACAGTGGGCGCTCCTGTTATACGCAGTTGGAGAACCAAACTCAAGCATCTAAAAAGGGCTAGAAAGGTGGCTGAACAGAATTTCACTTAGTTTCCAGTGACGTTCTGGACTTTAAACCCTGATGTTTTCGTAGATGCAGCAGTTGAAGAGCTTTTCTCTAGAGAAATGCCCGTCTTAACTTTAACTATATCTGTTCAATGCGGATTTTCATGATCATGTAGTGGGATTATCAGGGATTATCTGGTCACAGCCCCCAGCATTGCCCAGGAAGTTTTACAGCAAGCAGGAGTCTGAACTTGAGTCTCCCTGGTCTTAAATCAACACTAACTACTACACCATACTATCATTCCATGCAGGTCCTTTGACTTTTCAAACAAAATGTAGTGTGACAGTAGATGTAATTTCTGACTGGAGATTCAAGATGCAGAGTTGGGGGGGAGAGTAACCTTTTACATTTTCCAAGGATCTCTGTACCCTCCATATTTTAAAAAAAAGCCAGGAGCCAGCTGTCTATCAATCATACCATGAAATCGCTTTTTAAATGTCAGATTTTCCATTCAGTGACTGCTTTCCACTCTACATCTATTACTACTTGTTAAATATGTCCTTTTGTTTGTATTGGGTCATGCCAAGTGAAGAGAAGACCCTCTTAGTCATCCACCTTGAAAATATAGATCTATTGCCTAAGTGGTTTTCTCTTGTCTTTGGTAAAACTTTTTGAACTAATTTGAAATAGAAAATGTCATAAAATGCTAAGGAGAGTCAGTTGCAAGTGAGCAATGTGAAGAAGGAGAAATAAGTAGACATGGGCACGAAACAGAAAAAAGCGAACCATGCAGTTTGTGGTTCGTCATGTTTCATGAACTACGAACTTTCACGAACCTGCCTCGGTTTACAAATCGGTTCATTTTGGTTCATGAAAATGTCACTTCTGGGCCAGCAAATCACCACTTCCAGATCAACAGAAGGTCACTTCCAGGTCAGCAGAAGGTCTGCAGGAAGTCCATCTCCTGTTGCCTAGGAAACTGATTGATAGGTGCCAGGCTGTCTGCAGTGATGAACTGAAAAACGAACCAAATGAACCAGCCTAAAGTTCATGGCTGTTCGTCAGAAATCTGACAAACGGCTGGTTTATGAACCACGAACTGTCCTGGTTTGTCATGAATTTTGGTTTGTCTTTCAGTTGGTGCCCATCTCTAGAAATAAGTATGAGGAATGCCGATTGGGTGAGCAGTCCCCTGCCCTGCCCTTTCTGGGCCCCACAGCATCATTTGGCAAGGAGGTTTTTCATTCTGGAGCATGGCAAGTCCATGCATTGAACCAATGGTATTTATTCGTATTTATATCATATCAGGTCTGCCTGCTCGGGACCCCAAACAACCAGGAGGCAATGACAGGGAAGGGCCTCCTGACACTGGTATTTAGATGTTTGCTGCCTCTGAATATGGTGGTCCTCATGGGTAATAGCCACTGATAGACCTGTCCTCCATAAATCTGTCTAATCCCTTTTTAAAGCTGTCTATTCCTGTGGTCATCACTAGAGCCAGTTTGGTGTAGTGGTTAAGAGCGGTGGGACTCTAATCTGGAGACCCAGGTTTGATTCTCCACTCCTCCACTTGAAGCCAGCTGGGTGACCTTGAGTCAGTCTCAGCTCTCTCAGAGCTCTCTCAGCCCCACCCACCTCACAGGGTGATTGTTGTGGGGATAATAATAACACACTTTGTAAACTGCTGTGAATGGGTGTTAAGTTGTCCTGAAGGGCGGTATATAAATCAAATGTTGTTGTTGTTGTTGTTACATCCTTTGACAGCGAATTCCACCTTGTAATCATTCGTTGTATAAAGAAGTATTTGCTTTTTTCTATCTTTAATGTACTACCCATCAGGTTTACTGAATGTCCTCATATTTTGGGTGAGGGAGAAACTTTCTCTCAGTCTACCCTCTCAACCGCATGCATAATTTTATAAATCTCTATGATGTCCTTCCTTAGTAACTTTTTAAAAATCTCAGACTCTCCAGCTTTCCTCATAGGAAAGGTGCTCCAACACCCTAAAAATCTTAGTTGCCTTCTTCTGTACTTTTTCCAGTTATGCTACATCCTTTTTGAAATACAGTGACATGAGCTGTTTCCACATGTTGTTAAAGCAATGGGCTACTTACTGAACGCTGGCGTTTTTTTCCCATAGTTTCCAGATTCCTCTGATTTCAAAGCGGAAGCAGGCAGTTTGTCTTTCGTCTGATCAGCGTCCTTGACCCGGCACAGAAAGACAAACTGCCTGCTTCCGCTTTGAAATCAGAGGAATCTGGAATCTGTGGGAAAAACCGCCAGAAGTTCAGTAAGTAGCCCATCTCTTTAACAGCATGTGGAAATGGTCCAGAACTGCACACAGTATTCCAAATGAGGCTTCACTGTAGATCTATATAGGGGCACTATAATATTGTCCATTTTATTTTCAATCCCTTTTCTAATAATCCCCTGCATAGAGTTTGCCGCAGCACACTGGGCTGACACTTTCATTGAGCTGTCCACAGTAACCCCAAGGTCTCTTTCCCTCTCAGTCTCAGCAAGTTGAAACCTCATTAGCATATACCTGCACCTGGGATTTTTGGGTTCCAAAGTGCATCACCTTACACTTCCCTAAAGTGAATTTCATTTGGCACATTGTTGTCCACACACATTGTTGCTGAGACCCTCCTGGAGCTCTTCCCAGTTGGCCTTGGTTTTAACCGTCCTGAATAATTGTCATCTGGACAATTGGCCACTACGCTATTCACCCCCAGTTCCAGATCGTTTATGAAAAAATTATCAAAAAATTATCAATCCAATATCAATCCTTGTGGAACCCCACTGTTTACTTCCCTCCATTGTGAAAACTGTCCATTTATTCCTACTCTTCACTTCCTGTTGTTCAACCAATTTTTAATTCATAAGAGGACCCATCCTCTTATCCCATGACTGCTAAGCTTCCTCAGGAGTCTTTGCTGAGGTACCTTGTCAAAAGCCCAAGTATATAATGTCTATTGGGTCACCATTATATACATGCCTGTTCGCTTTCTCAAAGAACTCCAAAAGGTTGTTAAAATATGTTGTCGTATATCTCAAAGGCAGGGCTTTTTTCAGCAGGAATGAGGTGGAATGGAGTTCCAGCACCTCTTGAAAATGGTCACATGGCCGGTGGCCTCACCCCCTGATCTCCAGACAGAGGGGAGTTTAGATCGCCCTCCATGCCACTGGCATGGAGGGCAGTCTAAACTCCCCTCTGTCTGGAGATCAGGGGGTGGGGCCACCGGCCATGTGACCATTTTCGCCGAGGATAATTTAAACTTTAAAAAACCACCCCCGTGTTCCAGCTGACCCAAAGTGACGTCATTGTGTGGTCCTGTTCCACCACTGAGTTCCACCACCTCTTTTCCCAGAAAAAAGCCCTGCTCAAAGGAATACATTTACCTTTTGCTAGACGTTTGTCACTAGCTTTTCAAAATTCTTCCTTCTTGCCAGAAGACAACCTGAGAAGAACCCAAGAGAAATAGGGAGAAATAATGGCGAGCCAGGCACTGTCAAAGGCGAGGCCTTCACATTTGCTGACATTCACAATATGCTTCTATTTGTAACCTCAGCCAGGCATCCCAAAACAATATGAAGCCAGCTGTCTCTTGCAAGACCGATCAGCTGAATGCCAAAAACAAATCTGTATTTGATTGGTGACCTGGACAGGCAGCAGAACGAGACATGGGAAGCCCAGCTCGTGCCAGAAGCTGGTTGCAAAAAATGCCATCTGCTGTTGAACTGAGGCTGCAAGTTTCAGATTTCTAGAGGGACCAGTTGGCTTTGGGCCTCTATAAACGATGACAAATGATTATAAAGTGACTTTGACTGGGGGGTGGGGATGGAACCAGAAATGGGCTTTTCTGCATGGCTTGCAACTACAGATGAGCTGATTTCTCAGGTTAACACCCTGATCACAGTTCTCTGAAACAGTTTCTAAAATTAATTCTGGAATCAGAAGAATATTTAACGTTTGCTGCCACTTTCATCAGGGCCTCCCTCTTTTTACAAATTGATATGAACGTGTATATGATACAACAGTGCAAAAAAGTAATTTTAATGTGATTGTATGAACAAACAGGTTTGTTTGTTTGTTTGTTTGTTTGTTTGTTTGTTTGTTTGTTTGTTTGTTTGTTTGTTTGTTTGTTTGTTTGTTTGTTTGTTTGTTTGTTTGTTTGTTTGTTTGTTTGTTTGTATGGATGATTACACTAACAAACAGAAGTTTTGTGGCATTTAAGACTAACACATACTTAATCTGTCATAACATTTAATAGTCTACAGTCCACTTCAAGAGATGCATCAAATTTCTTTCTCAGCAGTATTTTACTGCTATGTGTGCATGTGCTCTTCAGGATTGATAAAACACCACTACAAAAAGGGAAGCTTGATACAATCATATGTACAGTCTCATCAGGACTGTTTTATACAGTGCTTTAGCAATGCACATTTTTTGGTTTATCCTTTGGAAGTACAAATAAAGTGAACACATAGCAGAGGTCTCAGCACATCCACAGACCAGATCGTTCAAGGAAGGGAGCAGAGTCAAACATGTTAACAACATAGAAGACATTTGCAGATTTTGCTGATGAGGATTAGAGACCGAAATGATACGAGTGGTATGAACCCTAACACACACGTATGCACAGTAGCAGCCTGTCACATGCACACACATAAATATACACATACAGCAGCCCCTCTCTCAAATAAATCCAGGGATTTTTTTCAGCAGGAACGCAGTGGAATGGAGTTCCGGCACCTCTTAAAAATGGTCACATGGCCAGTGGCCCCACCCCCTGATCTCCAGACAGAGGAGAGTTTAGATTGCCCTCCGTGCTGCTCCAGGGGTCATTTCGAAGAAAAAGAGCTGGAGGAACTCATTAGCATAACTCATTAGCATAACTCATTAGCATATGCCATGCCCCTTAACATCACCGGAAGTGTGTCATTAGCGTGACTGATTTGCATATGCCACGCCTGCTGACATCACCTATCCTGGCTGTTTTGGACCCAATCCTGGCCATTCAGGGCTGAAATTGGGACCAAAATGGCAAAAAGGGGCTGAAAATGGCTGAAAGGGGGCCTAAAATGGTCAGGATTGGGCTGCTGCTAAGGGGGAGAGAGATCTACCACCCATCAGAGGCCCGATCCAGGCCATTTCAGCCCCAATCCAGGCTGATACGGGCCCAAAATGACTGAGTCAGGTGGGCGGGCCATCTGTCATGTGACCTATTTGGGGAACTACCGGAACTGCGTTCCCCCTCGAAATGAGTCCTGCTCCCCTCTGTCTCGAGATCAGGGGGTGGGGCCACCGGCCATGTGACTAGGGTTGCCAGGCCCCCTCGATCTCCCAGCGGGAGACTGTGGCCTGGCTCTTACCTTGGAGGAGCTCCTGCAAGTGTGATGACGTCACTTCTGGGAGTGACGTCATCATGCAGCCCCCGTTTGGGTGCTGATTGGGCCCGTTGTGGGCCCCTGCAGAGCACAGGAACGCTCCCATGCCCCACAAGTGGGGCCAAAATGGGTGTGGATTGGGCCCGTTGTGGGCCCCTGCGGAGCGCAGGAACGCTCCTGCGCTCCACAGGGGCCCCAATCCAGGCCAAAACAGGCCTGATCCTGGAGCTGCTGTGTGCGGGGGCATGCAGCACCGCAGGGGGGCATGCATGGAAGATGCGCGCCCCCCCACTGGCCAGGTAAGTGCGAACGGGGGTGGGAGAGTGGGGCGGGGGATTCCCACCAGGGGTCTGGCAGCCTACATGTGACCATTTTCGCCGAGGGCGATTTAAACTTTAAAAAACTCCCCCCTTGTTCCAGCTAACCCAAAGTGACGTCATTGTGCGGTCTTGAGTTCCACCACCTCTTTTCCCAGAAAAAAAGCCCTGAATAAATCCAAATACTTACACTAGCAGCTCTCTCTCTCTCTCTCTCTCTCTCTCTCTCTCTCTCTCTCTCTCTCTCTCTCTCACACACACACACACACACACACACACACACACACACAAACTGATAATGTCTTTCTGACACACTATTCTTAGACAGGCAAATTTGCATTGCAGAACGTTGATTCTGTAGTTAATTCTTTCCCTATTTCTTACAACATGAATGGTTTGGAGGCAATGTTATCAAATATGACAGCATTTAATGTTCAGTCACGTTCCTATGTGTGCCAATTCAGATTGCTTTAGCAATGTTTAAAGGCTGTACTATTCATGTTAATTTTTCAGTGGTTTTCATTTTCTCTCTATGAGAAAATAAGAGCTTCAGAACTGGATGTATCATATCAATAAATGCTAGAGGCAGGACTGTGCACTTAGGAAGCACATGGGGACATCAGCTCCTCCTGGCCTGGAAGATGGCTTCTTACCTTGACATAGCTGACCTTGCCACTTGGATCCATACTATGGTAACATCAAGACTTGACTATTGTAATTCACTGTACATAAGTCTCCCATCTAAGTTAACTAGGAGACTCCAATTGGTGCAAAACGCTGCAGCTCAACTATTATCAGGAGTGAGCAGGAGCATAAATATCAATCCCATCCTGCAGGCACTCCATTGGCTACCTATCAGTTAGCATGCCCAGTTCAAGGTATTTGTTATCACATGCGAAGTTCTTCATGGCCTTGGTCTGGCATACCAACGGGACTGTCTCCCTCCCTACATTCCTCCACGGCAACTTCGCTCATCTGAACAGGCTCTTCTGCAGGTGCCACCCTGCCCACGGGCAAAACCAACAGCAGCCAGTACATGGGCTTTCTCTGTGGTGGCCCCTACCCTGTGGAACGGCCTGCCTGAGGAGGTCAGGAGAGCCCCTCTCTCCTAGCTTTCCTCAAATGATGCAAAACCAAATTATTCATAAAGGCTTTTTTACTCAGATAGGAGGGCTATATTGTAGAGAGGGGGTTTCAGATACTTCGCTAATGAGTTTGGGACCTTAAGCCTTACGTACTCTGTTTTAAATATATGCTCCTATGAGCTACTTGTGCTTCATGTTGTCTAATGTCAGTCCTAAAATTGCTTATGTTCTATATCAGCATTTCTTTAACTCTGTATTTGATTCTTGCTAATGCTATGTCTTGTAAACTTATATTTATTTACCCATGGCATTGTTTATGGAAATGTCCTTGATACTGACTGTACTAATCTCACACTCTGTAAACCCCCTTGAGTTTCAGTGAGAAAGGCAAACTATAAATGACATAAATAAATTATAAATAGTTTCACGTGGGTAGCCATGCTTGTCTGCAGTAGAAGAGCAAGATTCGAGTCTGGTAGCACCTTAAAGAACAAAAACATTTCCAGGGAGTCAATGTTCCTTTCATCCAATGCTATCTGACCAAAAGAGATTTGACTTTTGAAAGCAGATCCAGAGGACTTAGCTGTGTTAGTCTGTAGTAGCAAAATAGAAAAGAGTCCGGTAGCATCTTTAAGACTAACCAACTTTACTGTAGCATAAGCTTTCAAGAATCACAGTTCTCTTCATCAGATGCATCTGACAAAGAGAACTGTGATTCTCGAAAGATCATAAACATTTAACATTTTAAATATTATTTTACAATGATTGGGCTGAGCATATGGAAGGCACCCCCCACCCCTGGCATTCTGGTCCATTTCTTCATTTTTAGTTCGTTGCTCACAGTCTCCAGGAGGCATCCCATGAGCCAGAGGTTATTGGTACCCAAAGTTTCTTTCTCTCCATTATAAGTTGGCAACAGATAGCAGCAGCACCAGGTTATACAAGAGAATGAAATACATTGCAATCCATTAGAGATTAAGTTACATGACTAAATGAATGGAGAGTGAAAACTAAAAACAAATAAAATACTGTAAAAAATAAGAGCCAATTTAAAAACAATAAATTATGCCTTAAAGCTGCAGAGTTTTCCATTAAAAGAGTATTTTGTTAAGACTAGACTTCAAATTGAAGCATTTATTTCTCAGGCTGGCACACTGAAGTATGTGTCTAGAATTGAAGATGGATAATTTATTGCTGCTTGCACTTTAGTGGTGGAATTGTAATAAAGCCATAATTTAACACATTAAGTGACAGCAACACAGCCACAAAAGAAATTGGGCGGTGAATTGTAATTTAGAGCAGTGGTTCTTAGCCTTTTGTCCACAACCGCCCACCAAGTATGCAACATTATAATCAAATGCTCCCCAGGCCATCAGAGAAAAATTAGGTCTCAAACACCACACTCCAAACAAAGCAACTATTTATATTTGTGATATAAGCGAAGGAGAAGAGAAGCTACGTTCTCCAAAAAGGGCCAATTTTTGCTTGGGTCCTTTTGATTGACATTTTTGAAAGACGTTTTTGTGCCTTTTTTGGTTGCTGCTGTAATGCTCCTTGTTTGTTCTCTTGCTGAGAACTTCTCTTGGCTGAATCCACACTTACCAGCACAGCGCTAAGCAGGCAGAGTGAGAGCGTCTTTCTGGCGTGTTTTATGACGTCATCACGCCACGAAAGCGGCATCATGATGCGATGACATCATAAAACGCACCAGAAAGACGCTCTTACTTTGCCTGCTTAGCGCTGTGCCGGTAGATGTGGATTCAGCCTTTGATACATGGTTGGTGGAAGTCTTTGGAGTTTTTTTTAACCAAAAGTGTGTGTGGGAGGGAGGTATTCTTGTTTGATTATTATTTGCTGTGTGTCAGTGTTTAAGTGTCTGTGAAAGAAAGCCCTGCAGCCTGATGAATCGCACTGGCGTTATTGGGGGATTGTCCTGCCAGTGCTCTGGTTGACCTCTGGAATGAGCAAATGACCTGTGCAATTGATATGATTGCTACCCCAGGTGTCCTCTTAAGAGCCCAGGAAGCCCCTTTTACAAGAAACAGTACACATTAAAAATGGGCTGGGCTTATGAAAAAAGGGCTCAGGCATAGCCAGGAAAGCATTCTTTTTCCTTTCCCATTTGCATAAATGTGTTAGTTGCCTGCAAAATGAAGACACATCCTGCTAGATAGGGTTTCTTAGCTTTTTCAATATGTCTACTTATTTTGTGTGCATGCAAAAAAAAATTAAAACAATACGTTAATTTTAAAAGGTATCCTGTTAAGCAGAGCTTCTTCCTGAAATGCTGAAGACGTTTCAACGCCAGTGTTACATTCCCTGATGTTTTGTGGCTGGCTTCACCTCCCAGCTGTGTCAGAATTCCAAAGGGGTCCACAGGCTAAAAAATCTGGGGACTTCTGCCATATGAAATCATTTTTCCCTTGTTCACACTGCCCTTTTTCAATTTCAATTTTTCAAGCAAGCCTTTATTGACATATATAAAAATATAAGATTTTAAATACAGAAATGAGTCTGTACAGAATGAGATTAAAATTACAGATAGGAACAGGGCAGCAGTACAGCAAAACCAGTACAGAATATTCCTTGTCAGGGTGTATAGCCATGGCACTGTAGAGAAACTTTGCTACTATTTCAGTTATTTCCCCATCTGGGTTGTCAAGCAGAAACTGAACCTTAAAATCATCAGAAAACTCTGATGATAATATAGGATATAGAAGATCCCGGCGTGGCGCCAGATAAAAAGAGCACCGGAGAAGAACATGTGAAACAGTTTCAACAGTCCATCAAACAAGGACAACACCTATTATAATAAGGAATCCCATGAAATCTACCAGATAAAATGGCTGAAGGAAGAACATTAAATCTGGCCAGAGAAAAGGCTCTACGTAAATTGGGAGACTGCCCTTTTTCAGCATCAGCAAGAAATAAATCTAAAACAAAAGACAATCTGCTCCTTAATTCCTGACTCCAGAAATCATTCCTGGTGTTGCATGCCTCTTGTATACTTTCACAAAAAGACATTGGCCATTTCCACACGACTTACCGGCCTCCGGAGTGTTGCGCAAAACACACAGAAGATAGCGCCTTCTCGCGTGAAATCGCACCAGGAAGATGCTATCATCTGGGAATTTTACGTGACATTGCGTCTTCCTGGCACGATTTCACGTGAGAAGACGCTATCTTCCGCATGTTTCGCGCAACACTCCGGAGGCCGGTAAGTCGTGTCGAAACGGCTATTATTTCCAATGAGAATAACCATTCCTCCCTACCCTTGGGATTGAATTTCTTGAGCACAGAAGAGGCATTTTGTTTGGAACTTAAACTTCATCCCTTTTGGACTGAAACTAGGTGGACTGTACATTGATGGCTAGTTTTTTCTTTGCTAAGGAAGGCAAATAAGGAATGGGGAACTGGGAACCAACTTCAGCCTCGTGATTCAACCAAGATTGTCCACATTCATTATAACCTGTTGGTGCTGCCTATAAACACTTGTTCTCTTTATTTTCACTCTTAATCCCTCGTTTCCTTTCTTTCACAATGTCACTCACGGTTGCTTTTCAGATAGGTTCTTGTCTTCTCTCATAAAGAAGTAATTGGTTTACACACAACAATGCCAGTGTATCCTCTTTAATCTTCTTCAACCCCAAACGAAAAGAAAAGAAACACATTCCTTCAAGCTGTACACAAGATAGTCTTCCATTTTTACATTTAGAAACACAGAACACAACTTCTTTAAAAGTCCGTAGAATCAGAGGTGGGCTCTCTGCCCCAGACCACCAAGCCATCCAAGCTCCATGCTGCATCATAAATGGGAGGGGGAGACTCCAAGTTACAGGCTCTTACACAACCTGTTTCTAGGGTGTTTGTAACAAATATGGTGGGGTCATGAGATGCAGTAACCATATCAGAAATCTGAGACCACCTAATGAAATGAAGCTCTTTTAAACAGCTTCTGTACAAATACTTCTCATGTAATTCAGTAGTAACAAGTGCCACTCAATAAATACAATAATAAATCATTTCCATTTCATTACATTTCATTTACAAACGCACACAGTCTTCCTCTCCATACCTATAACGTGCTAGTGCAAAATTCAGCTGTTGGTATCACCCACGACCAGGGGTTTTTTTCTGGGAAAAGAGGTGGTGGAACTCTCAAGAGGAAAATGAGGAAGAAACACATGGGATTCTTTGAAATCATATTATTTTCAAGCACTATTACTGAATATTTTCAAGAGGTGCCGGAACTCCGTTCCCCTGCATTCCCTCTGAAAAAAAGCCCTGCCTGCGACCACTCTATTCCATACAACTATTCAGAATAAATCTCATTCTGCATATAATTAATTGTCCATAAGATCATGGGTCCATTTATAGGTCCAATAGCACGCAGGTGGATACAACCATCTGACGGGATGACTGGTTGGTGGTCCTATTTTCGATTCTCTTTTTCAGAGATGGAAGATATTCCAACGTAATTTCCAATATAGAAGGACTTTCATTAAGATCACCATTAATACAACATTGGGTGCTACTTCTTTTGGAGCAGCACCCAACGTTGTGTTAATGGTGATCTTAATGAAAGTCCTTCCATATTGGAAATTACGTCGTAATATTTTCCATCTTTGAAAAAGAGAATCAGAAACGGGACCTCCAACCGGACTTTCTAGGGTGTTTGTGACATCATCAGCAGTGCAAGTACAGTCAACAACATATTTTATTCACCTTTCTTCAGCATGTTTTCACTTCCTTATTAGCAGTCCCATCAAAATTAAGTGTATGCCCCACAGCTGCATAGATTTCAGTGCGAGAGATGGAAACTCTTCCAGAGATACAAATCCGTCCAATACATTTTTAGCGTCCCCTTCTTCCAAGAAGTTCAGGGTGGTGTATATGGCTTACCTTTTATCCATTTTATGCCTGTAACAATCCTATTACATAGGTTAGGCTGAAAGGCAGTGACTTGCCCATGGTCATGTAGTAAGTTTCATAGCCAGAGGGAGATTTGATCCTGTCTCCAGAATGCTAGACTGTCACTCTAACCACTGCACAACACTGCTTCTCAGCATTATAGCTGCTTGACTTTGAATATGCTTAACTGGGCCTGACAGCATGTCTAATTGACACAGGATAATGTAGAGCAAGTGTGCCAAATTAAATGCAGTGTTGGGCTGGAGAGCCACAAGTTCAAATCCCCGCTCTTCCATGGAAGATCTTTTGGTGACCTTGGACAGTCACAAACTCTCAGCCTGACCTATTATCCAAGTTGTGGTCAGGATGAAAGGGAACCCTGAACACCATCTTGAGCTTGTGAGAGGAAAGGAAGAAGGGATAGAAATCCAAGAAATAATTAACACTAGCTCATCTTTCCAACATGTGCCATTTCTTTTTTTCTTTTCAGCTCCAGAAATTTTCCAGACATTTATGGATGGAGGTCCAGGATACTCATATCCTGTAGATTGGTGGTCATTAGGAATCACGACGTATGAATTACTGCGAGGCTGGGTAAAAGTTTAGCCTTCCTTTTAATCTGACAATAACATCCTTGTTTGTAGTCCCTGCATTATTGTTCAGCTGATACCATATTTATTGCTGGAATATTAACAATTGTACAAGTACAGTAACTTTATCTGCACATCTTGGCAAGTAATGTGCAATATGGTCCTAAGAGACCATGTTTTTAACAGTGGACTTATGTCAAATGCCATTCTTTTCTAGCATTTTTCTTTATTCATTTCCTCTTTGTGTTTGCCACAGAGGCCGTATGAAATCCGCTCAGTCACGCCAATTGAAGAGATCCTCAGCATGTTCAAAATAGAGCGAGTTCATTACTCCTCAGCTTGGTGCAAAGGCATGGTAGCACTGCTCAAGCAGGTAAGGAGGAAAAGCTGCTCTCTTGTGAGAGAAGGGGCCCACCCGGAAAAGAGAATTGATGCTGTCAATGAGGTTTGTGTTAGGAGGAGCTAGTTGTGCACAAACAGGAGGAAGGGGATGCATTAAAATAAAATCCACTTGAGGTCTCTTGCTTTAAATAAGGAAAATATATTCTTTATTGTATTGTCGAAGGCTTTCACGGCCGGAGAACGATGGTTGTTGGGGGTTTTCCGGGCTGTATTGCCATGGTCTTGGCATTGTAGTTCCTGACGTTTCGCCAGCAGCTGTGGCTGGCATCTTCAGAGGTGTAGCACCAAAAGGCAGAGATCTCTCAGTGTCACAGTGTGGAGAAGATGTTGGCCGATAATTTAAATCTACTCAGGAAGGTGGGTTTGGGCTGAGACATCCTGTAAGAGTTTCCCAGGGTGTGGAATGCTAATGGCGGGAGGCTTCACTGTATCCTGAGGAGGTTCTTTTGCATATGGAGAAGTGGACATTACCTCTAATCTCTCTTACTGTTACATGTTGTTTGTACCTATCAGAATAATAACACAACTGTATTTTACTTGGACCTCATCTAGCAAGTTGCAGCTGCAGGACTTTTCTTTTGTTTAAAACCATGATAGGTAAAGATTAGAGATAGGCACAAACTGAAATACGAACCAAAGTTTGTCACAAACCAGGCCAATTTTTGGTTCGTGAACTGGCAGTTCATCGGAGCTCATTTTTTGACGAACCACGATGAACTGCTATGATTTTTAGAGCTGTTCATATGGTTCATTTTTCGGTTTGTCACTGCAGACAGCCTGGTGTCGATCAATCTGTTACCTAGGCAGTGGGGGGGATGGGTTTTCTGCAGACCTTCTGCAGCCCTGGAAGTGACGAACCAAATGAACCAGTTCATGAACCGGGCAAGTTCATGGCGGTTCATGGTTCAGGTTCATGAAACGTGACAAACCACGAACTGCAACGAATCACCATTTTCCCGGTTCGTGCCCACCTCTAGTAAAGATATCTGCTCTGGATCCAGACTGCAGGGGCAAGTTCACCACCCATGTAGCTGCAATGGACGGTGAGGTGAGAGGAAACAATGAGCACAGCTGGCACCTGTTGCTGGACAGACCCTGCCATGCCACGGACCTTGTTGTGGCAGCACTGGATGATGCACAAGCCTCCTCTTCTAGGTCCAGGGTGGGCTGCAGAGGTGCTGTCTCCAGAGCCCACCATGGCAACATAGGAAGAAGGCACTTGGAGCTGCAGAATGGCTTGACCTGACCCCGTGGACTCCCCAAGGAGCTCAGCTCATGTCTAAGTGATGATTATCTCAGCCTTTCTTCTACATTAACTTTAACAATTAGCCTTCTAAGAGGTGTTAGATGGTTCTCTAGGCTTAGACTAGTTTTTTTTTAAGCTATTAGTAGAATACATTTTGCAGCTGTTAATTCATACCACCTCTGACTGACTGCCACCATTTTCAATTGCAGCTCCTCACAAAGGACCCCAAGTACCGAGTTTCCAGCCTTTCGGATATTCAGAGTTCCCCCTACTTAGCTGATATGAACTGGGATGCTGTTCTTGAGAAAGCCCTTGTACCCGGTTTCATTCCGAATGTGAGTCAATATTCCAGTTCACCAATATGATGTTATAATAATAATACAATAACATTTGATTTATATACTGTCCTTCAGGATGACTTAACACCCACTCAGAGTGGTTTACAAAGTATGGCATTATTATCCCCACAACAATAATCACCCTGTGAGGTGGGTGGGGCTGAAAGAGTTCTGAGAGAGCTGTGACTGACCCAGGGTCACCCAGCTGGCTTCAAGTGGAGGAGTGAGGAATCAAAACCGGTTCTCGAGATTAGAATCCTGCACTCTTAACCATTACACCAAACTGGCTCTCATTCTTTAAGGTACTACTGGTGACTGTTGTCACCAGTATGATGATACCACTTATTTCTGTTGTCTGTTAGGCTGGAGACAAGATGGCATGTGAGGGAGCGTCTATTTAGGGTTTGGATAACAGCTTGAGCATTTTCTGTCTGTGTGAAGGAGAGTGTAGCCAGTTAGGAAAGGGGCAATCAAAGGACTTTAGACACACTGTGCCATGTCTTTGGAGGGGAAAATAAACTACCCTAATTACAGAAATTAGAATATTGAGAAAAATAAAAACAAATGAAAAAGGACTTTCCCTTGCTGATATTCCTGATGGGAAAGAAGGGGGGGGGGCTCCACAGAAGACCTTTCTATCCTCCCTCTCCCCGCTCAGCCAAGATATTAGAAAAAACTTTTTCACGGTCAGAGTAGTTCAAAAGTGGAATCAGCTGCCTAGGGAGGTGGTGAGCTCCCCCTCACTGGCAGTTTTCAAGAGGAGGCTGGATGAATACTTGTCAGAGATGCTTTAGGCTGATCCTGCACTGGGCAGGGGGTTGGACTAGATGGTCTGCAGGGCCCCTTCCAACTCTATGATTCTATGATTCTATGATTCTAAGACCATGGAGAAAGATCCTTCAAATAAAAACAGTCATCAGCATCTACCCTTGGTGAGAGAAGCAGGGGAGAGAGCGTGTGTGGAAGGGCAAGGCCTACTTCCAGCGTCCCTCTCAGAAGCTAGATATCAAGATATGGCATGTCATAACTCAAGCAAAAGTGCAGGATCCTTGCCTCACCAGCACTCTTCCTCACCAAACAACTATTTTTAGCTAATTTTTCTCCCCAAGAGGGAGAAACCTGGACTTGAATCTTGTTCTTAGAAATATTGTAATTCAAAAGCAGATTCGTTATATCAAGATATGGCGTATTTCTGTTCCTGTTATATGACGGTGATTGCCTGGCTGTAGCGATCTGCAAAAATGCAGACCTGTTAAGTTCTAATTTGTTCTTGTCCTTGTCATGAAGGTATCTTTTCTTTTTCTTCTTGTTGTATAACAAACTGGAAAGAGATCTTTTGAAAAACAAAAAAAACCCTCTCTGTTTGCCTGCAATAGAAAGGAAGGTTGAATTGTGACCCAACATTTGAACTAGAAGAGATGATTCTAGAATCCAAACCTCTTCATAAGAAGAAAAAAAGACTAGCTAAGAACAAAGCCAAAGATGGAAACAAAGAAAGCTGCCCACTGGTAAGAAGGGGAGGACTTATTCATTTGCTGAAAAGAAAAGACGTCAGAAAGAATTGAGCCATTCAGTTTCACTTTTTGTATTTTTGAAATGGGCATTGTTCATTTCACTAATGAGTTAGGGACCGTAGACTTCACCACTGTGTTGCCTTATATACTATCTGTTGCTTTAAGTATGACCCTACTTGGTAGTTCTAGGTTGTCTAATGTCAGTCACTTACGTTCTGTTTCATCATTTTTTCAACTCTGTGTCAGACAGTGGCTTACTAAAAGTTGCAATCCAGACTACCTCTTGCAATTAGACATGAGTCCATTGGTTTCAAAAGATTTACTGAATATAAACAACCATTATAGTCCACTATCCAAGATGCAAGATCTTGGCTGATACACGAGTTTTGTTACGAATGACAGGCAAAGGTTAAGGTACAGAATAGCAAACCCCTGCAGGCCCCATCCTCCCCCCACAATTCCCAAAACAAACAGCTCGAGGCTGAGAAAGTGAAAGTTTCCAAAGACTGGAAAGGTTGTAGTCAAAACATTCCTCTTCTCTAAGATAGCTTCTACTGAACTGCTTGCCACCTGCAAAAGAAGCACTTAAAATACTGACAGGATTAAAATGGAGTCTCTTTGGTTTGAACATAAATGAAACATATTCAGAACATGACAACTCTGTATTAGATTTTTGCTAATGTTATATCTTCGTAAACTTGTATTTATTTACCCTATGGCATTGTTTATTGAAATGTCCTTGATATTGACTGTACTAATCTCACAATATGTTATCTGCCTTGAGTCTCAGTAAGAAAGGTGGACTATAAACCACCTTAAACAAACAAACAATCATGATATGACCTCAGCATTTCAAATTATAAAATTTCTGCCAATAAGCAACTGCACATTTTAATAGTTCTAACAGAACACAGCTGTAGTTTAGGAAAGTTAGTCATTCACATTATCTATCATGCTTTGGTTGTAGTCAGTCGTAATGCTGTAGCTTTCTGTTCAGTTGCCTTATTATTAAAAAAGAAAAAAGAACAATTTCCTCATCTTCTTTTTATAGAACGTACACTTACAGCAGTGCTTGGAAACTGTGAGGAATGAATTCTTCATATTCAACAGAGAAAAGTAAGTCCATTCTTTAAGTATCATATATCACTAAATGGTTTTTAGCACTACCTCAGACTTTCTTATCATTTATTTAAATCAACTTATGTTTTGCTATGTAAATATTTTATCCTTAACGGAGTTACTCCATTCTAAGCCCATTGAAATCAGTGGGCTTAGACTGGAGTAACTCTACACAGGATTGCATTGATCGTGTTTTTTATTTCTGTTAATTAATGTGGGGTTTCAGATGTGTGTTTGCTATGATTTAAAATCCAGGCCTCTGGGGAAGAAGGAGGGGGGCTGGATGGGTGAGTGAAGCATGCTGTGATTGGATAGCAGCTGTACCCTGGGGTTGGAGTAAACTGCAGTTTAGTCAGTGTTATTCTGAGGGAAAGTATTCAGTGTATGCTGTTCTAGTGTTGATCAGAGCGGGGCCATTTCCAGAGCGGGGCCGTTTGCGACATCATGCAAAACTCGCGCGAGAAAACGCGATATTTCGCGTTTTCCCCGGCACGATCCGAAATGTGGCACGACGTCCTGGGTGCAGGTCAGCCGTCTGGAAACGGCCCTGTTCTGGGGAAAGAGGAAGAAGAGACTCTTTCTAGGAATCATAGATACTACTCATATATTGTACACACCAAAGCATTATGTCAAACCACATTGATGTCACTTGCCCTGATGGCTTAATGTTTAGCTATTGGGAAAACAGTAGAGGTATTTATACAACATGTAAAATTACAATCCAAAAATAAAACAAAAACTTACACACATACACACACAAGCAAACAGAGATCATTTTAACTTTGAGCCAACCTGCGCAATTACCAGAGCACTGCACTGGGGGAGGAGAAATTTCTAAGTGGGGGCTGAGTGGATTTTTTCTCAGGGGGAAAAGCACAGAAATTTGGGGGGAAATTGAAATATATACATTCCTATCATACTTAAACTTTTTTAACAGATCCAACAACACAAAATACATAATTTATAACTGAGTTCGCATATCAAATTTTACTATTTGGTATATTTATGGCATTTATTTATGGAATTTAAAGTTTCATTTTCTATAAGAAAAATTGCACATATACCCAATACTTGAGAAAGGGTTGCAAACTGCTTCATGCTATGCTTCCATAGCACATGTATCTTTAATTTTGTTTGGGAGACAGGAAAAATAAAAATTAAAGGTAAAATAAAAATAATTTGTATAATATTTGGACACTCTTTCATCGAGTCACAATAGGTAAGACTGCCAGCTTGTTTGGGTATCAGTTTTATGAAAACACTGAACTCTTTAATAATGTGTTATCATTAAACACATTATGTTTAATGCATATGAAGCATATAAACTGTTGCTAAAATTATTACATTTAAATATAAAACCTTGAAAATATTGCATATGTCTACAGTATGGTTTTTTCCCCAATGTTTCCCCCAAATGTCTCAACTTTTCCCATAGAAAAACTAAGAAATTCCTCGGAGTTTTTCATGCTGTTCATATGGAATGAGTGAAATAGTTTGTAAGTAGGGTTTCCAACTCCAGGTTGAGAAATTCCTGGAGATTTGGGGAGGGTGGAGTTTGGAGAAGGGAGGCAGCTCAGCAGGGATATTATACTATAGAAGTCAGCCTCCAAAGCTGCACTTTTCTCCAGGGGAACTGCTCTCTGTCATCTGGAGATCAGTAGTAATTCCAAGAGATCTCCAAGCCTCACATGGAGGTTGGCAATAGAGATGGACACGAACCAAAATACGAACCAAAGTTCTGCATGAACCGGGCCAGTTCGTGATTTGTGAACCAGCAGTTCATCAGAGCCCATTTCTGACAAACCGCCACAAACTTTAGGCTGGTTCATTTGGTTCATTTTTTGATTCATCACTGCAGACAGCCTGGCGCTGACCAATCAGTTTCCTAGGCAACAGGGGATGGACTTCCTGCAGACCTACTGCTGACCGGGAAGTGAACTTCTGCTGGCCCGAAAGTGACGATTTGCTGACCCAGGTTTGACATTTTCATGAACCAAACGAACCGGGTCTTGAACCGGGGCAGGTTCATGAAAGTTTGTGGTTTGTGAAATGAATCACAAACCACTTGGTTCGGGGTTTTTTCCAGTTCGTGCCCATCTCTAGTTGGCAACCATATTTGTAAAACAAGAATTTTCTTACTTGAAAAGAGAAAATTTTTCATAAGAGATTCTTTTTCAGTGGAAATTTTTGAAAAATTCCTCAGGCTTTTTTATTCTATAGAGTGTGAAAAACTTTGCTTTAAGAAGCATTTTACTCCTTCTTAAAGAGAAAATATCTCATAGGAGTTTCTTTTCTTTTTTTTGTTTCTCTCAATTTTGTCCATCCCCCCACTCGCATTATTCTCATATTTTTGTTGGAACAATTGAAAAGGAGGCCTTGGTAATAGGAGGGAGGGGTGTTGGGGTGGGGATAATGGTGGTGGTGGATAATAGTCAAAATGCAAAGTGCAGTCCATTTTTGAAGGGACATGCATTGTGAAAACTGAGCTCTTGGTTTGGGTGTGGGAGAGCTCCATTGTAGACCTTTGCCCAGGGCCATAGAATCACTAAAACCAGTCCTGTTCCCAAGTTCTTCTTTTCTGTATCATGCAATTGCAATGTTGCCATCTTTCTACATCTTTTGTCCACATGGTGGGTGCAGGTGTTACTGGAAGTGGTCTCCTTGCCATAAATAACTTGTGGGGGAATTAGCTGGCAAGGAGAATGGCTATGCAAGAGGCCGGTAACCACGTGGATCAATCACCTGTGTCTACGGAGTCCCCTCCCCAAATTAGCAAATGAGGCTGGTTCGTAATATCAAACAATAACTTTCATTGAAGAACAAAGCTTCATGCACATACACACAAAATTACTTGGTGAAAATAATTACACTCTGTGTGAGTCCTAGGAAACTTAGCCAGAAATTGGGAATAGAGAGAGGGAGCAAGTATATCTACCTGTCCTGGAGAGTAGTCCAGTCCACGGTGGAGAGAGAGAGAGAAGCTTCAAACATCCAGTGTCCTCGGCCAAGAGAGCAAGAGGCTCAGAGCAAACCTCAAGAGAACAGGCGCTTGTGGATCCGGAAATGTGTTCGATTTGAATGAGGCCAGGGCTCAACCTTTATAGGTAAAATGTGCCCTGAGGTGGAAGAGCCCACCTAGCCATTAGAACAAAGACTCCATTAGTTCCTGGGTTTGACAAAAAGGTTTGATTGCTTTGGTTGATGGCTGCCGGGGTGTGTGAAAGCAAATGCAAAACGTGTTCTAGCGCTGCACAAAAGGGATAGTTTGCTGATGAAGTCCACCGGAGCTAAGTTAAGTACTTTTAGGGAGGGACTGTTCTTTCCCAGGAACGACTGTATATACTTATGAATGTCATTTGATTAGCTCCTCAATCAAGGACAGGAGATCTCATCACCGAAGAAGGGAAAGGAATGTGTTAAGTGGGGATGACTCTGCGAGACCTTTGTTGCACTGGGCACCTTTGGGGCCAGAGGGACTGCAAGTCCAATCATTCCTTAATCACCCCGCATTCCTGAGTGGCATTCCATTCATGCCGGGTCCTCCCGAGTGGGATTCAGCAACTGTTAGAGTGTCTCTGGTGGCAATACAGCAGCCATTTTAACTCCAGAGGCCTGGACATCTTTAATATCATAAGCAGCCATATCCAGGACTGCTTATTAAAATGGTGGAGGCCAGTCCAACCGCTTACACTGGAATATCTATTTCACCATTCACTATTCCTCAGATCCTCTTCCTTGATGCTTATAAAATCTCCTGACAATGTGTGGTCTGTTTATTTTTACTGCATGGCAGTGGCTGAGTATATACTTCCTTGAGCCTCCAGTTCAGGGGTCTCAGACTGGAAGGGGCCCCTGACAGAGACCCTGGAGCACTGTAGCCAGTTGCTTTTTAAGGAACTGTGCTAAATGGGTCAGTCTGGACCCAGTTTACATTCAAGGTCATCTATATTAAGTGGAGTGTTCCATTATCAAAAAGCGAATAATATAAACATGAAGATATGGTCTGGGGAAATAACAAAGTTGAGCATGTGATTGGGGCAACCAGCAGTTCATTGCTTTTAGGGGACTCCCCTATTCTCGGAACACTTTCAGAAGTGGAACAGTGTGTGTGATGCCAAGAAAGCACCCTGAGGAGGAAGTGTCCCCACTTTTCGTCTCTGTGAATTATTTCACACCACAAAATCCGGATGGCCCACAGGTGATTCTACATGATTGATGGCAACTGAGCCATGTTGACAGGCAGAACTAATTAGGTTGCCCCGTGAGAAGCTGCTAGAAGGCATGCGGCATCCTAGCCATTCTCACATCACTTCAGTGAGGTGTCGCTAGACGGAGGAAGATTCACTCTGGACAGAGGCATTTATGCAAAAGGAAAACAGAACAATCAGCTTTTTTCACTTTTATTGTGTTTTTCTTTTTAAATAAAATTATTTAAATAATTTAAAAAAAAACTTTAACCCCCTCCCCCCAGTTTAAAAACTTTCTTAGCCAAGAACGAGGTGCTTTCTTTCTTTTTTCTTTTTTGGGGGGCAGCCTAAATCTACTATATGTATGCTATCTCAGGGTTTCTTTGGTATTTCCTTTCCTGTTGTCATTTTCTTTTTAAATAATTTTTTTTAAAAAAAAAACACAAGCATTTCACATAGAGGATGCACTCATTTGCACAGCTGTTTAGGCAGCTCAGTCACACCTACAGAGGCAGCCATCTCCTCTGAGGGACAATATTATCTCTAGACTCAGGACTGCCTCTTTGTGCATTTTGTTTCTTTCTTAGGCTCAGAAGGGAAGAACAAAGTGGGAAGATGTATGTTGTGGATACCCGAGCATCATTTCCGACTCACAGCAAACTTCAGGATGGATGCAACAACAACGTACTAGGACATGGCTGCGCCAGAGGATGCTGCAGCTAGTTACTACCAATTTCCGTGCACAATAGATGGAACAATTTAATCCTCCAAAGGCCTGGTGGAACTAGCCTCTCTGTATGTGCCCTGAGACTTCTCCCCAACCCTCTACTCAGCAAATACGAAGACTCAGATCTTTGAAAAGCACATGGATTCGGATATTGGTTTCTACACAGAGCCCTGTGCTACCAGCAGTCATGCCAGAAAACTGACAACATGTTGATGTTTTACTGTTCTTTCTGGAACAAAACTTGAAAGAAAGCCTGTCTGCAGTTGTCACCCAGCAGTTTTGCCATCCAACACCAGTGGAAACATTCTGTCTGCACAAATTACAAGAAGCAAACCCATTTTGAAATCTGGAACACTGTGTTGCAGCTCAGCCTTGTCAAGACATTTGATATCAAGTTTAGAAGTGTCTGTCTATAATGTAAATATCTTGATGTTGTGCCAAATAGATGGAATGACCAAAGTTCCATGAAATGTGTCAAAGTGTAACTGTCGCCATGTTTCATATGTTGTACAAAGACCCAACGATGTCCAGGACAGATCTTTTGTAGCCTGTCTGCAATTAGAAGAATCAAAAAGCCAGTGAACAAGAGAAATTTTGGTATTTTACAATATTCTCATGACCATAACAGGTATATAGAGAACAGCTCCTCTGTTTCTGGTTCCTCAGACCTATTTAAAACATGATCAATGGTAAACTGAAATGCCCCTAATTACACTGTTTCAAGGCCAAGTGTTTAAGGATCAAACAACACATTACAAGTTTTGGTGAGTCGGGTCTGGCTTCTGGAACCTAACTTGGTTTCCTTGCAGTCACAGAGCAGCTGTGGGGAAAGGAATTTATAAAGTCCACAGAGGCCCAATTCAGCATTGGATGAAGGTGTTGGGGAGAGGGCAGAAAACCCTCCTCCCTCCACCCCATCATCTCATACCAAATCAAGCCCCTGTGAGCTTTAAAAATTCCTTTCTCTGCAGCTGTGAATAAAATCTGGGAAACCCAAGGCCAAGTCTCCGACATTCATATCAGTTTGCAGCTGACTTATGGTTATCCTGTAAGGTAAGAGATAAACCAATGTGGCTTGCCATTACCTACATACAGGGCTTTTTTTCAGCGGGAACGCGGTGGAACAGAGTTCCGGAACCTCTTGAAAATGGTCACGTGGCTGGTTGCCCCGCCCCCTGATCTCCAGACAAAGGGGTGTTTAGATTGCCCTCTGCACCGGTGCGGAGGGCAATCTAAACTCCCCTCTGTCTGGAGATCAGGGGGCGGGGCCACCAGCCATGTGACCATTTTCTCCGAGGGCAACCCACTGAGTTCCACTGCCTCTTTTCCCGGGAAAAAAAGCCCTGCCTACATCTGTGTACTGACCCAGGACTTCCTCACTGGTCTCCCATCCAAATACTAACCAAGACCAAACCTGCTTAGCTTCTGAGATCTGACAAGAGCTGGCTGGTCTGGGCCATCCAGGTTGCAATTTATGCTTTGGCCCTAAATCTAAATTCTCTATGCTGATGCATCCACCTATTCATTGCTTAGCAAGAATACAATAAGCCAAAGTTAAGCACTTTTAGATATCATTGATTTCACCAAAAACAATCGAAGCATGTGCTTAGCTCTCCCAATGAAATCAGTGGAATTTCCAAGCGGATTGTGCCATAAGTCTGTTGTGGTGTTGTTTTTAATCTTTTCTCTTAATAAGGACTTCAGTAAACTTTTTTTCCAGTAAAGATTATTGTCGTTAGAACAGTCTGGAGGAGTTAGCCGTGTTAGTCTGTAGTAGCAAAATAGTAGAGTCCAGTAGCACCTTTAAGACTAACCAACTTTACTGTAGCATAAGCTTTCGAGAACCACAGCTCTCTTCGTCAGATGCATCTGATGTAGAGAACTGTGGTTCTCAAAAGCTTATGTTACAGTAAAGTCGGTTAGTCTTAAAGGTGCTACTGGACTCCTCCTTACTATTTTAGAACAGTCGATTGTGTTGCAGTTATACTACCCTCCCTGTTCCTTTTTTGCAGCTGTTCTGTTAGGCACTCCTACACCTTTAGAGTCCCATTGAAATAAATAAGACCAATCAGACAACTGGCCCTGATCCACTGAGCGCTGCTATATAACGTCTTGCTTGAACAGATGGGACCTGGAAATCTTTTCCTGAGCCACAGGGCTACACCCTGCATATCCAACTGCTTTTTAGACAGGTCGTCTAAGTGGCCCCTCTGGGCATGCAGACCTCTTGCTTGCTTGCTCTTCTCTGAGTCAGGATCAATTCTTTTAGGTGTAGCAGACACGCTTATTACATTTGTGTACTCCTTGTGTATATTTCAAATAGATACACAAGGAAACCCAAATGTAGTAAGATTGTCTTTCGTAGCAAAGCAGATTTTTACAGATCCATTATGTCCAGTTCCTATGAGTGCTATTGTTGTAACAAAACAAAAAAACCAAAACAAAGCAGAATGCCCCACCTGCTGTAAATGTATTACTTGACTATGATTCTTTTGATGTGGCAATAACCGAAACGTCTTCAAAGGAGGCTCTTCCATTGTATGAAATAAAATTTCTTCTTCATCCTGTCTTCTAATGGCCTCACGCTTGTGTAGTTTTTTATGGTTTTCAGGTTCAATAGAACATTTGCCGTTTCTTCTGCCCCGTCCTTCTTATTGCTATAATTTAAATTCACACCTAGAATGTGATGAATCTAGAAAAAATGAGCAGCTTCAGATTTTAATTAAAGAGACCTAGGGTTGCACCCTCAGTGGTGAATTGAAGACACTCTGCCAATGCTGTTGATCATTTTGTTATCAGAATATCTGAAAAATGTTACCTCCTATAAGAAAAGGGACCGGGCCTTATTAAAGCTTCTTTTCTGGTACCAGCAACCCTTAGTCTGGTTTGGGCTGGCTGTACATAGTTAATAACAGGGCTTTTTTTCAACGGGAATGCAGTGGAACGGAGTTCCGGCACCTCTTGAAAATACTGGGCAATAGTGCATGAAAATAATATTTCAAAGAATCCTGTGTGTTTCTTCCTCATTTCCCTCTTGAGAGTTCCGCCACTTCTTTTCCCAGAAAAAAAACCCTGGTTAATAAAAACAACAACAACGTTTGATTTATATATTGCCCTTCAGGACAACTTAAGGCCCACTCAGAGTGGTTTACAAAGTGTGTTATTATTATCCCCACAACGAACACCCTGTGGGGTGGGGTGGGGGCTGAGAGAGCTCCGAGACAGCTGTGGCTGACCCAAGGTCACCCAGCTGGCTTCAAACAGAGGAGTGGGGAATCAAACCTGGCTCTCCAGCTTAAAGTCCTGCCGCTCTTAACCACTGCACCAAACAGGCTCTCTTGGTGATGAGAAAATGCCTTTAACTTGGCCTCGTTTTGTGTTATTTTAGGGATGTCGACCTCTTAGAGTTGCAGGCTCTGGGTTGGGAAATACTTGGACATTTTGGGGGTAGGATGGGGTCTGGGGACAGCAGGACCTCAGCAGGGTTTAAAGCCATAAAGCCCACCCTCCAACACTGCCGTTTTCTCTAGGGGAACAGAAAACTGTAGTCTGGAGTTCCGTTGTAATTCTGGGAGGTCTCCAGGCCCAACCTACAATATCCAGGTGAGGCCTGGAGTTCTCCCAGGAGAAAATGGCACCTTCAGAAGGTGGACTCCATGGCATGATCTCCTCACTGAGTCCCGTCCCCAGGACCCATTCCCAAATCTCCAGGATTTACCCAAGCAACAACTAGCAATCCTGTACAGCATGGAAAATAAGTTCTTGAGCTATTGGTTTGTTCTGCATCACACTGAGGCCTCCAGTAACCATATCCCACCACTTACAGGTGGCCTGGCAACACGACCTGTTTAGTTTGTAAAGGTTGGGACAGGCTGTAGCAGAATTTTTTCCTACTGTTTTGGTAACCACAGAAGCAAATGGAGTGGTTACATTAGGTTGGCCCCTGCACAGAGATCATGGTTGATATGTTTTCTGGTGTCAAGGGAGGAGAATATGGACAAAACCAGAATCTGTTGGCTCCGCCTACCTTGGCTCCATCACAATTTACTGCACTGCCCTCTGACCCCTCACCCACTGCCAGTGGGTACCAGTTGCCACTGAATATTGACTTGCTTGGGAGGAACTTAGCATGTGCCCAAAACTCGCCCATCCTTACTTAGAATGCACCTTGTCTGTCAGGATGTCAGCTCCCTAGTCAGAGCAATGCCATGTTAACTCTTGTTATAATCAGTAGTTTTCCAGTTTCCTCCCTCTAGGCCCAGATGTCGTCCAGGCCGTTCATACTCATGGGAGCGAAGGGTCTTATCTGTCCAGCCCAGCCAACGACCTTGATGTCCTCGTCTTCTCAGGCCTTTGCAGACAGGGCTGGGGGGGGGGGGAGGCTGGGAATGGGTGTTTGAAGTGTTGTAACTTTTGTTTTACATGCCATTCTCAACAAAGCTTTCTTTCAGCCAGGGGCCTCTCCAGCCCTTGGATTATGGACACCTGTATCCTGAGCATAGTCTTTCAATAAACCTTTTGAACCAAGAGACCTTGTGCTTCTTGCAGAAGGGATGGGGGACGAACTCGAGATAACTGGGATTCCATAGTCTGACACAAAGGCAGAACTGCAATTCCATTTCCCACTAGGGAAAAGTGAACTCTGGATCAAGATTTTCACGTTCAAAGCACAGATGAGAAATTTGAAATGATTCCTATGTAAGCTGGGGGGCTGCATCTTAGTGATTCTGGGGCCCTGAGCAAAAGTCCAAGATGGCACCACTATGAATCCCTGGGCTGGTGGGAAGAGCGGCCACCATAGTGAATGTGTGAGCAGAAGGTGGGAGGAGCAGGTACTATGGCAAACAGGAGGAAGGAGCAGGAGCCTCTGCCATTGCAAATGGGTGGTTCCAGCCCCACAAATGCCTGCTCATCTTCCTTTCCTCCCTTCATAGGGTGGGGGCTGTGGGAGTGAGATCATTTTCAGGGCCGTATCTGCCTCCCAGTCCACCTGAACATTGAATGTGGTGTTTGCACAAACAGACTGCAAGGGCGCCTTACAACTGGCAGCTGCCCTGAAGTTGCAACTGCCCACTGCAGCAGCAGAGAGCCCAGCAGTGGTGACAGTTGTGCAGCTTAGCATTCAGGTACTGTTGGGGATGTTTCAGTGCGACGGCCCTTCCTGCGCAGGGCCCAGGGCAGCAGCCCCAGTTGCCCCATGGCTGAGACTGCCTCTGTATAGGAATACAAAAATTGGGGAGGACTTCTATTTGCACTCAGCTTGGGAAGTAAAATAGCTTTTGCTTAAAGAGAAGTGTGTGTGTGTGTGAGAGAGAGAGAGAGAGAGAGAGAGAGAGAGAGAGAGAGAGAGAGAGAGAGAGAGAGAGAGAGATGCAACTGGGGCGGGGATCATATTGCTCCGCTTCTCCTTCCATAGCACTTGATCCTATTAACATTACAGTATTGTCGGAATATTCCAAAAATATCCCAGAGATAAGGTTGCCAGATTTTGCTTTCTGCTCAGGAGTCCTGTTCTGCATTGTAGATTAAATATTGGCAGAGGCCCCTTAAATGTTTAATTGCAAACTGTCATGAAAAGATGAATGGTGCTTTTAATTTGCAATCACGACAGAAATGAATATTGGAGTATTTCCAAGGCTTTCATAGCAGATCCTGAGCCTCTATAAAAAACTGAGCAGACAAGTCCTCCCATATGCAAAGACTTAATGCTTGATTTCATGAACTTTCTGTTTGCAAAAGATCCAGCGCGTGATCCTTTCCCCTTGTTTTAGCAGTGATGCTAAACCACAGTAGCAACCTGGTGCCAAGGAAGGAAGGGAGTGCCTTACCTGGAGATCGGGAGGTGTGTGTGTGTGGGGGGGGCGTAAACTTGAACATACTTTCACAAGCACTCTTCCAAATCCCGGGTGAAGAACCTTTAGTCTGTGCTTGAACAGACAAAAGAGTGGGCAATACCCTGGGAACAGATTCATGGCAGTAGACAGTAAAGGCGACAGTACTTTCGTTTTAATCTTTATTGAACATATTAAAATAATAGGAGAAAAGGAAATTTAGGCATATTGAAAAAGCAATGGAAAGTATTAAGTCTGGGGGATTACTTAGCTGCAAGTAACTAGATGACACATAAAACCACACCAGCATCCTACTTTATAAAAGGCAAGACGTATTGGCGATGACTCACTTGTTATCCTCACGCAGGCACACTGCCAATGACTCTGACCTCACGGCTGCTGCAAAGTAGCCGCTTGCTGCCCGGAGGGGGCCCACTGAATCCACAGCCTAAGCACTCCTCCTCACGCCTCCCCTCAGTGCCCTCCTGCTCAGGGCTCCAGGCTGCTACAGGGGGGCTGCTGAATCAGTTTTCTAGAGCCTGTTGAATTTTTTCACACAACAGGCATTGTTGCTAGTTTAGGGAATAAGCAACAAGAAGAAAATCTGATGTTTTCTATTGAAAGCCATCCCAACCCTGGGGCTTTATGTAGGGTAACACAGGTCATTTCCAGAATCACTGTATGCCCCCTACTTGACAGGGCAATGTTGTACCATTGATAAATAACTGGTTCTAAGGATAAGGTGGGACACATGAGTATCTCCGTCTCACTCCTCAAGCTCTATGCCAAACCCATCTGGATCATACAGGGCCTAAGGGAAGAGCTGTTTCTTTCTGCCCCAATGCAAGCAATCTTCAGCATGAGAGCCAGTTTGGTGTAGTGGTTAAGAGCACGGGACTCTAATCTGGAGAGCCGGGTTTGATTCCTCACTCCTCCACGAAGCCAGCTGGGTGACCTTGGGCGAGTCACAGTTCTCTTGAGCTCTCTTAGCCCCACCCACCTCACAGGGTGATTGTTGTGGGGTAATAATAACACTTTGTAAACCGCTCTGAGTGGGCATTAAGTTGTCCTGAAGGGCGGTATTATAAATCAAATGTTATTATAATGTTATTATGAGGGTAAAGGGGTGTGAAGTCTGCGAGCATTGGGAAATTAGTGCCAGATAACTCTGTTTCTGATTAATGTCAGATGTGAGGACCGGAAAGATATATTGAGGGTGATTGGATAAAATCAAAATGACTTCTCCTCATACAATGCTTGCCTAATAAAATTGTAGGGTAAGAAAATTACTATTATATTTATTATTATTATAAATTACTGATATTATTGAATATTATCCCAAATAATGTTATAAATTAGAAATTTTCCAAGCAATTTCTGAACTACCACATCCAAACTATGATCATAATAAAGTGTTTCCAGTACCAGTAACAGCCAGTTGATGCTAAGAATCTGCTCAGCCTATCGGCAGGCTGGGTGAGTAGGGAATAGTGTTGCCAGCACTACTTGGGCAAATGCAGTGCCTGGGAATGGGGGAGTTCGAGAAGGATGTGATATCACTTCCAGGCAATACTCTAAGGATTTCCCCTAACCTCTAAAACCACAGATTCATGGGGAAATTCCTAGATCATCCCTATAGAGGCCATTTTCTGGCCATTTTTCGACTGCCCCTCATTTCTCATTTCTCAAGGGCAGGGGATTTGGGGTAAGAGTGAGAGTTTACCTGCTGTGGATAGGTAAGTAGCAAGCCTAATGGGAAGAATGCAGTGTTGGTTAGCTTCTCCCTGTATCCCCTCCTCAATCAGCAAAGCTGATGGGCTGCTTATGGTAGCCTGAGAGTTAAACTACACAAGGCAAATTACACGAGGATGGTCTTTGCCTCCCCGAAGGCTCTGTCAATTATTAACAAACCCTCTGAGAAGCAATCTTTGCTGGCTACATAGAGCGGTGAAATTAATAAATCCTCTGAGGAGCAATCTTTGCCGGCTCTGTAGAGAGAGGTGAAATTCAAACCACACTTCCTGGATAACATTGCGTCTCTCACTTGAGCTTCCTTATGTAATTTGTCTCGTGTAGTTTAGCTGTGAGACTCTGCCTCAGAGGTCTTTTGGGGATTATTAGGAAAGAGATTGAGAATAAAAATGCCCCAGTGTAGGTCTATGGAATGGCTTCAGCCAGAGTGCTGTGTGTAGTTCTGGTATCTGTATATTAAAAAGGACATTGCAGACTGGAAAAAATGCAGAAGAGGGTATCCAAGATGATTAGAAGCCTGAACACCTTTCCTATGAGGAAAGACTGGACAGTCTGGGGAGTGTTTAGAAAAGAGAGCAACGAGGTAGGACATGATAACGGTTTATAAAATTATGTACAGAGCAGAGAAGGTGGACAGAAAGAACTTTTTCTCCATGTCCCATAACACTAGAACTTGAGGGCATCCAATGAAACTGATGGGTGGTGGAATCATGATAGACAAAAGGAAATACTTCTTTATACAATGAGAGTAAGAGCTAAGCTACAAGAGACGAATTACACGAGGAGGAGCATGTGAAGAGAATCACAATGTTAGCCGGGAAGCTGAGTTTTAAAAGAGATTGGAAGGCTTTGTCAATTTCCCCTCTCTACAGAGATTGCTGCTCAGAGGGTTTGTTTATTTCCTCTTTGCCTCTCAGAAGGAGAGGGGAAACTGACAGAGCCTTCAGGAGGCAAAGAGGAAATTAACAAACCCTCTGAGCAGCAATCTCTGTAGAGAGGGGAAATTGACAAAGCCTTCCGATCTCTTTTAAAACTCAGCTTCCCAGCTAACATTGCGACTCCCTTCATGTGCTCCTCCTCGTGTAATTCATCTCTTGTAGCTTGGCTCTAAGATGTGGAATTCACTGCCAGAGGATGTAGTGATGGCCAAAAGCATAGACAGCATTAAAAGGGGATTAAACAGATTCATGGAGTATAGGCCTATCATCAGCTACTAACCATAGTGACTAAAGGGAATCTCCACATTCAGAAGCAGTGAACCTCTGAGTATCAGTGCCAAGAGAAAACTTCAGGGGAAGGCCTGAGCCTCTATGCTTTGTTGTTGACCCTCCATACCACTGGTTGTCCACTGTATGAGACAGATAGCTGACCTAGACGGACCACTGGTCTGATGCAGCAGGGCTCTTCTTACATTCTTACGTTCCCTCCCCCAGGCACACAGTCCTGCATATCTGCCATTTTGCCCAAGCAAAACTCTGCCTCTGGCTGCCTAGTGGGCAGGCAAAGCTCTAGAGAAAAAACAGGTCACACCAAGAGGGCCAATGCTTATATAGAATTACCCCCAACCCAGTTGAGAAAGAGCAATAATTGGCAAATGGAACATTAGGCAGTGAAATGCCAATTTGAACAATCCTGTTTGGTGGGAACATTGGCAAACAGTTCTGGTTGAATGACGATCCTATCAGGTACATGTACATTGAGTCACTCCCTTGCTCTCCTCCTACGACTTACTGTCTTTGAAATTGAAACCAGACAGTGAAAAGCCAGAATAACAGTAAGTTCAGAAGGTAATGTCAGAAATATTTCTGCTTGCTTTCAGAGCATTTATATCTGTGGGTGGGGATGGTTGGCTTGGACTTTGGTTATGACTGCACATCCCTATAAATAAGCCAAGTATCTTCATGACAGCAGCAGCATCAGACAGTTTCCACACTCTTTTTGCCTTGAAAATCAAAGCTGCCTCATGAAAGCAATCACATCAATTTTCTTCCAAGTTCCCTGCCATCAAATATATTGTAAAGGGAGGGTGGTGAGTTTTATTTCCCTTCGAGTGCCCTGAATGCCACACAGGTAATTTAATGCCATGTGAATGAAAAAAGAATAAGGCTAGAGATGGGAAGAATCCCTCTGGGAAACAAAGATGTAGACAGCTAGAGTACAGCCCTGCCTATGGAAAATTAAGCGATGTTTAATATTGTTTTTTTACAAAGCTATTTCTGTATGTTTGCTGGCTTGATATTTAGAATATCTAAATCTCTAAAGAAAGAGAGTAAGAAAAATCTTTATGTGACCATAAAGATTGATAAAAATGAGCTTTTGTCGGCTCATATCCAACAGGCTCTTTGTGTGTGGGGGGGGGGCGGTTATCATCACAGCCAACTTATGGTGACCCTCGCTAAGGAGCATTCAGGAGAATCAAGAATCATAGATTCATATGGTTGGGAGGTACCTCCAGGGTCATCTAGTCCAACCCCTTGCAGAATGCAGGAAATTCACAACTACCTTCCCCCCCAAGAAGCAGAGGTACTTTGCCATGGCCTTCCTCAGTAGAGTCTTCCTCCGTGGTCCCCCATGTATGTACTGACCCTGCTTAGCTTCTAAAATACACCGCTGCACAGCCTCTCCAGTCTTTACCTCCCTTTTCAGACAATAATGACATTTGATTTATATACCGCCCTCAGGACAACTTAATGCCCACTCACAGCAGTTTACAAAGTGTGTCATTATTATCCTCACAATAATCACCCTGCGAGGTAGGTGGGGCTGAGAGAGGTCTGAGAGAGCTGTGACTGACCCAAGGTCACCCAGCTGGCTTCAAGTGGAGGAATGGGGAATCAAACCCAGCTCTCCAGATCAAACTGGCTCTCCAGATCAGATTGGCTGTCCCCCCCCCTTGCTCCTTCTGAGGTTTAATAGATGGGGTGTTCCACTCTGCAAGCTCATGTTTCCCCTCAGGCCCCATCAGGCACCCTAATATCCCCCATCTTTCACAGAGATCACTTGTCACCTGTCCAGCAGTGGAACCATCAAGCCCTGTGGTGAAACACAACCACTTACAAAGGACACGGAGAGGCTACAGGGGAAAGAGATGGATCGCACTGTTGCATGAACAGGTTGAAAAGGATGCGCTCTGAAAATCCCTTAGTGGGAATGAACTCCATTAAACTCAGGGAGACTTACTTTGGAGAAAACATTTTTAGGATTTTGCTGTTGTTAAACTGGAAGTCTGTCTGTCTGTCTGTCTGTCAGAAATGTCCTTTAATCCTTTAAAAATATTAGGGCTGAGTAGAAGCCATCTGCGGGATGAGGATGAGAATGGGGGGGGGGAGTGCTCCCTCCCCCAGGGAGGCTGTTCATTTAGCTAGCACAGGTAACAGCAGCTGTTGGAATTAGATACTTTCATCGAAGCAAACAGCCATCATCATATCATATAGTAGTGAAATTTACATTTCTGTTGCACTAGATTTTAAAATCAAGACTAACAGAAAGCATCATATATATTGGCAGTGTGCTTTGTTTTTTCCAAGTTTGATTCAAGATTGAGAAATAACGCATACATACAGTTCACATAAAGAAACAAAACAAAAAACCACAGAAATTTGATTGCTACCTTTAATTTCCAGGATAGTGTTTGCGCAGCTTCTAATGAACACCCTGCTGTGTTAGCATCTGTTCTTCGGCAATGGGATCTTCATTCTGTAGTAAGTCAATTAACTATAAATCCAAAGAAGAAGGGCACTCTTAGAAATGCAGCCCTGTGTATTCTAGTTGAAGCGGAAATACGTGTGCACGACTGTATATTTTCCCAGATGCACAACATTTAAGTTCTGCATACAAGTGCCATGACATGTATGCCCCACTGTGCCCAGGCTCTGGTTACATGCGCTGTTTCCTGTGATCATGTGAACAGAGCTTACCAGGGAGCGGGGAAGGGTGTACTGTGTGGCTTGTGTATAGGCCTCTGTGCAGATAGGACTATGAATATGTGAGCTGGAGTAGAACCCCCCCCCCAAACATACACACACACACACACACACACAAAACGGTGCCACAATTTGAAAAGCCTTGAGGTCCTTGAGGCAGCATCAAATGGACAACACAGGCAATGGTGGGCCCTTAACAACAACAATAACAACAACATTCAATTTATATACTGCCCTTCAGGACAACTTAATGCCCACTCAGAGCATTTTACAAAGTATGTCATTATTATCCCCACGACAATAATCACCCTGTGAGTTGGGTGGGGCTGAGAGAGCTCCAGAGAACTGTGACTAGCCCAAGGTCACCCAGCTGGCTTCAAGTGGAAGAGTGGGGAATCAAACCCAGCTCTCCGGATTAGAGTCCCACACTCATAACCACTACACCAAACTAGCCTCTTGAGGTCAGTCTTGTCTACTCTGATGTTTTGGGGTCTTTCACTACCGGAGCCTTTTCACTGGAGTCGCTGGGGATTGAACCTGGGACCTTCTGCATACAGAGCAGGGTCATGGGTTGGACTGGTAATCAGAAACTCTCCAGCTCACGTTTCATCTTGTGGAGGGGTGGGGGGGGACCACGCTATCTCAATCTTCCCCCTCTCCACGTTTGCTAAACACATGGAGATAACAGCACTGATCTGCCTTGTATGTGAAGTGCTTTTTGCAGCACGCATACACACTATGCACATGTAGGCAAGGCCAGCCTCAGCCTACCGTGAGGTGGGGCAGCCATCAGTACCCAGGGCTTCTGGAGGGGCCCACTGTATCTGACTCCCCACCCATGCATCCCCCCCCCCCGACACCCGGACTCACGCCTTCCCCATGCCTGCATGCAAGTGGTTTGTCACCCACACTCCTGACAGCTGCCAGGGAAGAGAGTGAGGGCGAGACACACAGCAGCAGCATGCCCTGCGGCACCCAGCTGTATTGGGGAGCGGGTGTACAGGTGGCGAGGGCAACGATGAGCACAGGAGGTAGGAGAGCTTGCAGGGGAAAGACGCACAGTCAGGTGAGCACTCAGGTTGGTGGGCAAGAAGGGCGGCCCAGGAGCGGACATAGGGGTCCACCACATACACCGACCAGGGCTCCCCAAAGTCTGGAGCCAGCCGTGTATGTAGGTGTTGCTATTCTGCTGACCGGGCTTGCCACTTATGTGTCAAGTTAAAGATAGCCAAGTAGAAGGGCTTGAGCCTTTCCCTTACCATCAATCTGTCAGTGCTGAGACTTCACAGGACAGCTAGGCTGCCCCTTGAATTTTACACCATCACTGGAAGAAGATACCCCCTCCGTTTCCCTTTCAATCTACTTGCTGCCAGAGGGCATCAGTAGGCAGCAACGGAGATGGCGGTTCATCATCTAACCATGACCTCTGGAATGGGCCCTCTGCCTCCCTCCTGCTTCAGCTCAGCTGTTGTTGGTGTTATCAAGAGAAATGTGCAAAAATCAGTCCTTGGGCATAAATGATGCTGTGAACAATGATCCGCTAGGCCATCTCTTATTGATGGTTACTGCTGCCGTTTATAGAAGTTAGAGGAAAACGTAGCATGGGGGGGCGTATCCCATCAGTAAGAGCAATCAAGGTTGAGTCAGTAGAAGCTACCTGACTGAAGCCAGGAAACGTCCCAGTTTGTTTGGCTGACCAGGTACATGCAAAGTAATGTCTACGTAAAGAACGCAACCAACTTCAATGCTTTATTAGAAGTATTCAGGATATTTTTCATTATATATACACTGTGCACAACAGTCTAGGAAGGACATCAAAAATCTCACTGCTCCTAACCAGAACGCCAGAAGGATCTAAATAGAAAAAGCAGCATCTCTTACCTTGTGTGCTAGTGTTCATCTGACTTACTTCACTCCTCTCTTAAGTGAGCCAATAATGAGGACATGTTTGTTTGGGCAACCTGAATATTCAGGTGTCTGTTAGTGGACTGCGGGGCAGGACCTGTCTACGGGAGCAGAATATGCACATTTCAAGGCCACTGAAGGCCATAACACCTTTCGTGCCACAACCTCCTTCAGCAGAGGATCCCTTTGTGGTTCAGAACGGAACTGCATTTCGTACTTCAGGGAAAGGAACACTGATCTCTTCTCGAGATCTACTGGGGATGCTACACCTCTTCAATGCAAAATCACCCTTTGAGATGGCAGCAGTCCAGCCACAGGTAAGGAATGTTTCTCATGGCAGGGGCAGGCAGGCACCAACATCTTAAAGGATTTTGTGTCAAGGAACATGCTTGCTGTCTCCATCTCATAAGAGAACAAATATAATACCCTGAGCTGCAGGTAAATGTAAGAGAGTCCAGTAAAGAGAGTGCTTTATATGTACAGTCTCCACGTAGCGCATCCTCAGCGAATTACCATACAGATAGGAATGTGCACAACCATGTACTTAGTGTAACGGCTAATCCTGCCACATGTCACTTCTCCGTCTTTATGAGGCCCAACTTCTTTGAATTAAGAAAACTGGTTTTCTTCTTTTTTGTTGATGAAGTATCTGTGGAAAACGCAGAATCTCGGAAAACAAAGATCTTCTCATTCGTGTCTGAGAGCATGATGATTTCTGCAGCGCCCGCAGCGTCCACAGGATGAAGGGGTTCAGGCAAACACTCTGGGTGGAAGAATGTTGCTTTTTCCAGAAGTGCCAGCTGTTTTCGTTTCAGCACACTGAATTCAGAAATGCAAAAGGAGACTTCAAATGGTTGTCATGGACAAGATCTAAGAGACGAATCTACATTGCACAAGGTAAATTATTTGCAAACCAGGACGAATGTTTCCTATAAAATAAGATATAGCTTGAAGTGGTGGAGGAGTCAGAATATTGCACTACAACGACATGGATTTGGTTTCAAATCCTCCTCTGTTACACCCTCTCTGACCAACTCACCTTTACAGGGCTGTTGGGATGAGAAAAGGAAGGAGCAGGCAGGATAAAAAGGTGACACGGCAGTCTGAAGATTGGAAGATATCACGACGTTTATTAGGGGGCTAAAGGGAGTCTACCTGCAGGACCTCACAAGGACAGTAGTGGGCAGCAGACCAGGTGTCTTCGTAGATAATTGTGCTGAATGGCTGTAAAGGGCCGGTTCAAGTGGAAAAGTGAGGGTCAGGACTTGGGAGGTGCTGGAGCCTTCCTCTAGTCACTGTTCCCTACCAGCCCTCCTTTAAGACTTTTTTTCTCCTAGCAGGGATGCAAGACTGGAAATAAGTTTGGATGGGGGAAAGCAGGTCATGTTTTAGGAGGGGAGGTTGCAGGAGTCAAAAGGGCAGGAGCAGGTGGGGCTTTTGTGGAAGGTCTCCCTCTCTTGCATCTCCCCCTCATAAAGTGCAAATACAGGGTTACCAGGTCCCCCGGGGACCAAACTGGTGGCTGAGGGTGTGTGGAGTGTGTGCGCGGGGGGGAACTTAACTCACTAGTTTGGGGGCTGATTTTTACCATACCGGGCCCATGTGGAGCATTCACTTCCTTGTTGTGCCAGGAATGACATCATTTCCTGCAGTGACAAGGAAGTCCTCCAGAGTGTGCGGGATCTCCCAGGCCTGTTCTGTGCACCTTTTCCCCGTTGCTGGTTAGGTAAGCAGTGGGAGGGGGCAGAGGCTGGAATTGGGGGATCCCCTGCCCACACCGCCAAATGGGAGCCCTACGCAAATAGGATATGCTAAAACATGGACCTACCACTATCATTTCTGCTCCCATTTTCAATGACTTGGTGCTTTCTATAGATTGCAGAGAAGTAGTTAGATGTGAATGTAAGAATATCAGAAGAGCCCTGCTGGATCAGACCAGTGTTCCAGCTGGTCCAGCAACTTGGCTCAAAAAACGGGCAACCTTTTGCCCTGGAGGGCCAACAAACAGGGCATAGAGACTGAGCCCACCCTTGACGCTGCTCCCTGGCACCGGCATTCAGAGGTTTGCTGCCTCTGGAATATGGAGGCTGCCTTCGGTCACCTACTCTACAATCCTATGTGGAGTTACTTCAGTCTCAGCCCACTGATTTCAATGGACTTAGAATGGAGTAATTTTGCACAGGATTGCTCTGCATGGCTAGCAGCCACGGACGGACTTCTCCTCCATGAATCTGTCGAACTCCCTTTTAAAGCTATCTATGGGCCAAGCTACAAGTGACAAATGACACAGGTTGGACTCTTGTCAGCTTCCCTCAAGTTTTGATGGGACATGTAGGCGTCCTGGTCTTGCAGCTTGGCTCTCTGACTGCTGTCCAATGGCCTTTTCAACTGTCATGTGTCCAACATTCCGCCAAGCTGCCTACATTTCCCGCCAAAACTTGAGGGAAGCTGGCAAGGGTCCAACTAGTGTCAGGCATCACTTGTAGTTTGGCCCTATGTTTACCACCATCACTACCTTCCCTGGCAGTGAATTCCACAGTTCTACATGAAATATATCCTATGACAAAAACCACACAATGAAATTCCACAGGGCTTTGGTTTTCTTTGGGGGGGGGGGGCTCTCAGGAGAAATAAGCTGAGCAGCAGCTTTTGTGACCGCCCCCCCCCCCATCAGCAAAACAGACAAGAAGCTTTTCCAGACCTGTTATCGCAGATGACAGAATTCATTCTCCCCAAGTTGGCACTTATCACCTCTTGTCTCAATTTCATTTCTAAGGTTCGCCATGACTGTTGGTGCTTCCTGAGGGAAAGTCAGAGGAGAGAAATCTCTTTAATGTAGTCCCACTTGAGTCTCAGTGAGAAAGATGGGCTATAAATAACATACATAAATAAACAAATAAATAATTCCAGTATGGTGTAATGGCTAGAGTGACAGACTAGGATCTGGGTAAGCCTGGTTTGATTCCCTACTCTGCCACGGAAGCTCGCTGGGTGACCTTGGGTGAGTCACCCACTCTCAGACTAAACTACCTCACAACATTTGTTGTGAGGGGAAAATGGAGGCGAGGCCAATGATGTAAGCTGCTTTAGGTCCGATGGGGAGAAAGACAGGGTATAAATGAAGGAAAATAAAATAAAATATATTTAATATATTCTCAAAGAAAAAAACCCTTATTTATCAAATAATTTTAATAGCAACTAGGACCTTCTCAGCCCAGTCATTCCCCTTTATCTCACAGCATAAGCTAAAAGACCTTTTCCTCCTCATGGATATGAAATGGACGTAACGAGCAAAGTGGACGGGAAGAGACAGGAAGGGGCAGAGCACAGCAACCTGGTGGAGGAAGAAGCCAATAGGATAGAAACATAGCTACTGGAAGGTCAGGCCTGGCCAGGACACCACCAGCCAATGTCTTCAAAGGGACTTTGCATTACTTTATATTCAAAGATGAGAAGGGACCATGCCAATAGACAACAAGATGGCACATTCAGGAAACTGAGGGCATTTCAGGAGGGACCTGGACCATACTGGCCCAGAAGGAAAATTCCACACCAGTGCAGCGTTTTGTATGCTACACTGGCCATAACACCCAAGATTTTGTTTTAACCCGCTTTTTCAAAGCCATTCCCCTGAAAAAGGACATGTTCATCCAGCATGCTCATTCGTCTCTTTGTTCTGTTGTTGTCTAACAGCTTTATATTTGGCAACAGGCGACACCTTGAATTTCCCCCCCAAAGCATCATCCAGCCCCCTTACTTCTTCGGACAGTTCCCGGCTTCCTCTCCACTGCTCTCTCTTTCTGGGATGGCTTCGGAATGTTTGTTGGCAGTCAAGCCCAGAACAGAAAGGAGCTCGTTTTGCGGCTGTGTTGGCAGAAGTAAGTGCACGAGTCGCCGTAATGTCCCCGCAGGCACCTGAGTCAATTTTGTTAAATGGGATACTAATCTGAGCTCCTACAGGAAAATAAAGAGGGATAAAAATAAAGATTGGGATAAATATTGATAAACAAAATGCATGACTAAAACTGCATGGGGGAAACTGCTGCCACAGAGAGGGCTTTTTGATATAAGAAATCAGGCTGTACTGTAATGAAATGGTTCAAAAAGATGCTTTGGTAAACGGATAGGAACCGTGGACTCTGCTGCTGTGGGTAGTACTGCTTATTTTACACTCCTTCTACGTCCTTTCTGCATCATTTAGCATGCCATGCTTAAATGCTTTTGGGTTGTTTCAGCTGCTTTTCAGATTTCGGCTTGTTTTCAAATTTCTACAATCCAAACCCTCTTGTATTATCTATCGGATGTCCCAGTTGCTGACTGTAGTCTTGGTGGAAAAGGTGGACTATAAAGAACACGAATAAGTAAAATTTTGCAACTGTGACTGCACGTTCCTGACTTTGCCCATTGCTCTGCTCCTATCAAATGAATCTCCTTTCTTTCCCTCCTGCCTCCTTTCAGGGTGTCAACTTTTATATTGTAAGCTGAGGGCATCAGCCTTATTTTTTCTTCAATATTGTAGCTGGAACCTAGGCTGGCAAGAGCCCTACCTGTGACCGCCCGGAACTGATACTTAGTAAAGGGGGTGCCATTCACATGGCAGAATACTAGAACTGAATTTTAAATTCTAAAAGGTGCTATGGGGTATACTTTTTATCCGAAAAGCAGGACAAACATACAGCAAACAGCTAATTGCTGAATAACGTGTCACATTTCACTGTGTGTTCCATGCAGCAGGGAAAGAGAGGGGCAGTTTCACACATTGCTCTGCTTAGCTGTATACAGTTGGCTTTTAGGCCCAGGTTTGCTGCACATAACACTCACACACAATGCGTAGAAAAGCTTTTCCTTGCCTGAGCAGCATTTGCACGTACACATCATGGAGCTGTTTTTTACAAACTCCCCTCTAAATCTAAAAAGCACCATGGAGAAGGGTGTATAGGTTTGAAAAAGAAAGCAAAACTCCCGCTGTTTAAACTGAAATTTAGAACTTGGATTATTTAACTTGGATTATTTAACTGCTGTCTTTCTGTAACTAAAACATGATGATGGTGACTTCAAGAATTAAAACACACAAAATGTAGAATAGTTCTTGCACGATATTGCAGATTTCCACTGTGACCAAAATGTTTATGAAGCCCTGCAATATGTTATGGTTTACGTACTCAGACTGAGAAGGTTCTAAGATGGCAGAACAATGTTCCTGCAACCAACGCTGAATGAAGAAGTAAGGTGCGGGGGGCGGGGGGGGCGGGGGGGCCCATGCCTGCTAAAGAGGCAGTCACCCAGGGAGCCATGCTCAATGCAGCTGTTTCAGGGCCGAGGGCTCCTAGTAGTCCATGCCAGGGCTCCATTTGGACTCCCTTGGCTGGGCTCCCCCCTCAGGCAGAGGAAAGAGAGCAACCAAGGGTTGGGGTAATTGAGTACTCAGTCTCACAACTCCCTTTCCTATATGCAGGGCTTTTTTCTGGGAAAAGAGGTGGTGGAACTCAGTGGGTTGCCCTCGGAGAAAATGGTCACGTTTGGTGGCCCAGCCCCCTGAGCTCTAGACAGAGGGGAGTTTAGATTGCCCTCTGCGCCGCCGAGTGGCGCAGAGGGCAATCTAAACTCCCTTCTGTCTGGAGATCAGGGGGCAGGGCCAGCAGCCATGTGACCATTTTCAAGAGGTTCCGGAACTCCATTCTACCGTGTTCCAGCTGAAAAAAAAGCCCTGCCTATATGAATCAGCAAGTTCCACTGCAGTTGCAAAAAGCAGGAAAGCTAATGACTGTGCAGTCATTACCCAACTCAGCCAAAATGTCATCTCTTTATCCAGAAAGCTGAAAAAAAATGGAATGTTCTTACCTTGGTATATACTGCCAAAAGGGTATCCATTTCTATGGTCTCCAGAAAATTTTCAAGAACCGCTAGATTATTCTGGACATCTCTTAAGCTAAAGTAAAACAAGGCAAAAATATTATTTTGAGAATCAAGATGTATTTCCTCAGCACTCACGGAGTGGGGGAGGCTGCAAGATTCATCTACGTAAGTTGTGGAGACCAAACTGCCACTCCAGCGGTTTTCAAAAAATGCCACCGCACAGAGTCAACAGGGCATTAACAGGTGATATTGCTGCATTTCTTTCCACTTACAACTTTACATTTTCTGCTTGTTCTGGCCAGCTTCCCTAGTTGCTTATTAATTTAATTAATTTATTTAATTAATTTATTAAATTAAATTTATTTAATTAAATCTAAGTAATGCAGCCAATTAGCATCCTGATCTCAGGGTCCTTCACATTTGCTTTCAATGTAAGCTTCCCTTCACCCCTTTCCCTAATTTAAGTAGGGTAATTTCTTACTATTCTGCGTAACTCCTTCCTTAGCCTTGTACTGTCTATTGATATGATCGCCTGCTCAGCTAAAGTGGATTTTGCACTGGAAGTCTAATTCTGCTATTTATGGCAAATAACATACAACGCAATCACCATGATTAAAGGCACCAGTCTTCCGTTACAAGGAAACAGGCAGTGAGAGAGAAAGCCAGTGAAAGAAAGCCAGAGAGCTGCTGTAGCACAGTGGTTAAGTGCTTCCGCTACGAACCAGCATTCTACCGGTTCGAATCCCACTCCTGCCATGAGCTCAGTAGGTGGCCTTGGGTCAGCCCCAGTTCCCCAGCTGTATTGTGGGGATAAGAAGAACACTAACTTGTTCACTGCTCTGGGTGGGGCACTAATCTGTCTAGAAGAGCGGTATATAAGTGCAGTTGTTATTTACCTTTGTCTGTGCAGGCACACCAACTGTTCACCCTTAGTCAGTGCTTGCTGTAGGAGCGCAGGCACAGGCCCATCTGAATGCAATTCCTCAAGGCTGTTTGCAATGCCCGGTTGATCTGGATTCTGCCTCCTCCTGTTCATCAGATAAGGCTGTGGCTGAGCTAACTCTTGATGCAACAGCTCACCCTCCATCTTTTTTTCCAGCTCCTCCATTTCCTGTATTTTCAAAACAAACAACATGAGCACTCTCTCACTCAGGCACAGCCACTAATGAGAAAAGAAAGCCTTGATTTTTTGTTTGCTTGCTTTTCAAAATTACTTCACTGGCCTGTCTGAGAGAGCTCACTTGAAAATGGGGAAGGCACGTTCCTCTACTTGTAAAGTGTATCACTTTCCAAAAGGGGCTTTGGGAGAGATTTTTTTTTTTTTGCAAGAGGAAGAGTCTTCAAAGAAAATGTGCAACTTCCCCCACCACACTGTGAATGGATCGCCCTCCATGATGACAAATCTTATTGGCTGCAAGACAATATTAGTGATAGTAAACAAGAAAACAATTATTTTTCAAAGAAAACGGTGCAAACCTGCAGCTAATTGATGCTATCAAAAACAAACCTCCACAAAGAAAAGTAAAATGGGAGAGGGATCCGTGGGGGAAGATTTTTGCTACCTTATCTCCAAACATTGTTTCTGTGTTGAAAAGATTTGGTATAAAATTCCCTGCTTGGGCCACAGCGGTTTCCAAGCTTCAGCACAGGTTATGCAAGTGACCGGGGAGCGGCATTTCAAAGGCAAGGCACCACCACAGAAAAAGCCCTGCCTCTGGTAGCCACCCACCTTACCTCTGAAGGGCTCATGAGGCAGGTCTGAAATGACAGCTGGACAATACAGTGGGAGGGAGAGAATTTGGGCTGCCAGCCAGCACGCCCCTTTGGTGTCTTTGCTTCCACCTTCCCACCCATGGCCATTCCTATACCTGGCAGCAGGTTGGAAAGGACTGAGAGTAGCAACAGCATATCCTTTTGTCTCAGATCCCACTTCCCCCTCCCATTGCTTTGGAGGTGAAGGGAGGGCAAGAAAGAGATGCCCTTGCATCTTCCCTCCCCCACCATTTGATGCATTCTGACACAGGTTGGACACTGGTCAGCTTCCCTCAAGTTTTGATGGGAAATGTAGGCGTCCTGGTCTTACAGCTTGGCTCTCCATTTAATTGAAGTTTACAGACCCCCCCCCCACACACACACCCAGCAGAGGGGAAAGGGGGGGCACCTGGCGAGAGCCCAACGCCTGCACTCCCCTCCTGACCTCATGTTCTCCCTCCCATAGACTGCCGCTCTGTAAACTTCAATTAAATGGAGAGCCAAGCTGCAAGACCAGGACGCCTACATTTCCCATCAAAACTTGAGGGAAGCTGACAAGCGTCCAACCTGTGTCAGGTGTCACTTGTAGCTTGGCTCTCACTGTAGCCTTCAGATGCTGTACACACGCAACAACAACTCCTCACAATTTTCTGGTTTGCTGCTCATGTAGTCAAGAGAAGGTGCATTAAGCTCCTGGTGAGCTGCAGTGGACCAGTTTCACTGCTTTGTTTGCCTTCTGTCATGTGGGCCCACATTTACGGTGCAATTTTCACAAAGAAATGTGCTGCTTTACAGGGATTCGCACATCTTGTCAAAATCCTACCATTTAAATACAGCAGAACAAATTGGCCATCTGAAACCACAGGGCTATTTTGCAAAGTGCATCTTAACAGAGATTTTGAAAGTCGTCTCCATTTTGCAGAGTGACATTTGGTAGTCTGCTAGAAATAAAATTTGAGTATATTCTGTTGTTGTAAAGGGCTGGCTGGCTGACTCTCCAGTGGTGGAAAGCTCTTACTTTACATCTCACATGAAGAACACCCTCCAATCCACATCAGGGCACGTGGAGCTGCGTGGAGAAGATAGGGAGGGGTGTGCTTTGTGGAACAAATGGCTGCTTGAGAGACAAATGCATCAATGCAGCCCATTTTACATATTGTTGGAATATGCCAACGCTCGAAGAGATTCTAGAAGAGATGGATTCACAATGAACGGTCTGAAAAAATTGTGTAAAATAGCCTAGCAAGCAGCCACACAATTTATTATGCAGAACTAACCCATGAAAAACATATGAAAAATATAATGAATAATTATAAAATCTAAACAGGATGTGACAGTGAGATTTGAAGTTGGTTTATCAACCAGTTAGTCTTAATATAGTTGAGTTCAAGGGTGACACAGAAACGTTTTAAATAAATGAATCAACAAATCATGGTTTTATATGACAAAGATGGACATCCTGGCCTCATCCTGGCTAGTTCCCCAGCACTGCTATCCCATATTTTCAACTACAGATAAGTCTTGCTAGAATGGCTCACGATCAAACCCGCTCTTGTCTTTCACTGCCTCTCACTAGCAGCCTCCCTGACTGATGAAACCAGCATTAGTTGAGGCAAGTGAAATGTAGACAGTGATACACCTGTGACCGCAATCCATAGTTAAAAATGAAGCACGGTTTCATGTTTCGTCTCAACTAAGTCAATGTCAATAGAGTTACCTTAGTTTGTACTTGATAAAGATTTCATTCAAACTACTCTTTTCTTACTTACATGGTTGCTTCGTGCTGTGATCTCAGCACAATCGAAGTTGGTCAGGGTTTTTGATGTGCTCAGCTCTTCCAGAAGCAAACTGCGTAATTGTACAACAGCCATGTAAAGCTCTAATGTTTCGGGTATTTTTGAAGTTCTTTGGAACTGCAGAGAAGTGATGCGCTCTCCGATTTTACTTTCCAGAGCCTGCAGCTGATGCACTCTTTCCAGCTGTAGTTCACTGAGAATCTGGGGGGGAAAATCTTTGCTATAGCAAGGCGGACAAAATCCTGTCAAATATGTCTAGACACTGATAATATTTGTGTGTCTAGACATACTTGGCTATAGAACTTCAGACTCTGGGCTGGGTAATACAAATCTTTGTAACTTGAAAGTCTTCCCCATAACTACACTTGTTGGTCAAGCGTGGTGGCTTCTGAGAGATGGCTGCACAAGTGTATGATAAGACAGCTTTACATTGATGTGGGTGGTCCATCTCAGCGATAAGCTCTCTACCATCTCTTTGCACCTGAGGGCCAAAGTACAAAGTTTGGGTCATGGCAGTCCAACCCAACTTGTAGTCACACATACGATTGGGGGAACTCACCTTCAAAGAATTTCACAGCTTTGTTTGGTTTGGGAGGAAGGGTTTCAGACTTCCACAACATTTTCACCAGTGAAGCCTAAGGAAGAGGCAAACAGTCCCTGCCGCCCAGTCTATATTCACTGGCAAAAACAGTGCATGACGCCTGACAGCCAATTTGGTGTAGTGATTAAGAGCGGCAGGAGTCTAATCTGGAGAACCAGGTTTGATTCCCAACACCTCTGCTTGAAGCCAGCTGGGTGACCTTGGGCCTCACAAAGTGTTTGTTGCAGGGATAATAATAACATACTTTGTAAACCGCTCTGAGTGGGCATTAAGTTGTCTTGAAGGGCGGTATATAAATCAAATGCTGTTGTTATTCTTTTCCCCTCACAGTCTTCCTGAGCCAAACAAAACTAAAATTGTGCACACTTGCTTCTTATGACACTTTCTGTACAGCCCAATCCTAAACGGACTTCTGATGTCTTAAATCCCACTCTAATCCATAAAGTTGATTAACAGAAATTATATTTATGCTATCAGAATTAAGTACAATAATGTCCGAATTCTCTCCTTTCCTCAAAAGACACTCCAGCATCTTCAGGCCCCAGAAGGGTCACACAGGTAGCGATGGTAGTCCTGAATTTCTCCCATGATGAGATTGCTGTCAAGAGGCATTTTATCACTCACGCTTTATTATCTGAGAGACAGAACTGAATTTAAAATTTGATTTTGCAACAAAACTGCTTATTCAAGAGGATACATGAGCGCTCCTCAAATATTAGGCTATATGAGAAGCCCTTGAACAAAGAGAACGAAAACTCATTAGAAGAGCCGGTGACTGCCTAGAATTTCAAAAGACACCCATTTGCATGACCTCTGTTATGCAGTACAGGAGACAAGAGAAGTTTACTAATCTTTCCAAACCGAAATTTGGAAGAGTTAGCAAGTTAGAAGGAAAGTTATCACGTTGTCAGCATGTTGTCACAACAAATTATACATGATCATAGATCCAGAGGAGTTAAGTCGCAAAACAGTAGAGTCCAGTAGCACCTTTATAATAATATTTTAATAATAACATTTGATTTATATACTGCCCTTCAAGACAACTTAATGCCTACTCAGAGTGGTTTACAAAGTATTATCCCCACAACAAAACACCCTATGAGGTGGGTGGGGCTGAGAGAGCTCCAGAGAGCTGTGACTAGCCCAAGGCCACCCAGCTGGCTTCAAGGGGAGGAGTGGGGAATCAAACCCGACTCTCCAGATTAGAGTCCCGCACTCTTAACTGGCTCTCAAAGTAGTATACGCTTTCGAGAACCACAGCTCTCTTTGTCCGATGCATCATCAGAGCTGTGGTTCTCAACAGCTTATGCTACAATAAAGTTGGTTAGTCTTAAAGGTGCTACTGGACTCTTTACAATTGAGCATGAACAATTCACAGCAAGGTAGCCAGTTCTCTTGGCTGCCAAAGAAATGGGGAGGGCGGCAACTGGTACCCTTTGATTGTCAAAGGATTCATTTTCATTGTTGCATGGATATGGGACTGGGCTTGGGGACATTTGATTTCCTTTAACATTCAACATGGCAAACCCGCCCCCCCACCGGCCACACACACACACACACACACACACACACACACACAGAGAGAGAAGGTCTTGGGCTTGCTGGCTGAGGTCTTGGGCTTGCATGGTGCCCTCTTCTTCCTGGTTTACCGGAAGTAGGAGAACACTGTGCCCATACAAACCTCTTCCCTCACCAGGTTAGGGACTGATACCAGTCCTCATTTTTTCTGTAAAGGTGGGCACTCTCCTACTATCTCCTGAAGGATTTAGGCTCCTGTGGTCTTCACACTGGGGCACTTTACTATGCAAAGAGAAAATAACCAAAAACATCATGCCCAACTGGGGCAGAACAACTATTACTATGTCATAGAAATGCCAGTTGAAAGCAATACCTATTCTTATAACACAAGGGGCTCGTCTTAATGTTTTGCTTAGATTTCAATTCCTTGTTAATACGCTATTTAACAAACACACTGATTTGTGGATCAGTATCTTGACACACAAATCTTTCACATCTTTCCCTCTGGACTGGTCCAGCTGCCACGTCTGCCTGCCGCCTTGAAGGCTGATAAGAAGAGGATGATATTCTGGGTTCTGATTCATGAAGCTGGTATCCTCCGAGGAGGAGGCTGGTGATCGCTCCCCATCACTTTTCAGTGTCATAGAAATGCTGCATGGCAGAGGGAGGGGGTGTTAATTATTGAGGGGGGCCTTTTCAGCACTCTTCAAGGTGTCACTTTTTTGCTGAAAACAAAGCCCCAGGCTGGCAATGTTGAGCCTTTGGTTTAAAAACAGAGAGGAAAGTAATTTGTAAGGGAAAAGCCAAGCAAGAAACCATTTGTTCTTACAAGATAAAAGTTTACATTACGTGCATGTGAATGGGCAAAGAGCGAGATAATTTTCCTCATTAACTATCTACTTCTTTATCATTCAATGAATAGATGTATTTTTGCAGTGATTAGCCAATGCCCAGTTAATAAAGGCAAAGACATTCAAAAAAGAGGTCGTGCCAGCAGTTTCAGTGGTGGTGGTGGAAAGTATCTTCAAGTTGCAGCCAATTTATGGCCACCCCTAGGGTTTTCGAGGCAAGAGATGAACAGAAGTGGTTTGCCATTGCCTGCCTCTGGGGTAACTACCCCGGACTTCCTTGGGGGTCTCCCATTCAAATTTCTGCTACAGCCCAAACTACAGCTTGTACAGATCAAGACGGCTAGCCGTGTTAGTCTGTCTGTAGCAGTAGAAAAGAACAAGTGTCCAGTAGCACCTATAAGACCAACAAAATTTGAGGCAGGGTATGAGCTTTTGTGAGCCACAGCTCACTTCTTCAGATACAGCTAGAATGTGAGTCCATCTGTCATATCTTGGAGACGGGAGTGATTACAGAAGCCAAATGATAATAGCTGGTTAATGACAAAGGCAGGCGTGATTGGATAGGGTGGGGTATGCTGAGGGGTAGTGGGCGTGGAGAAATCAGCATTAGTAATGAGACAGGAAGCCTAGGTCTCGATTCAGACCAGGTGGATGCATTGTCTTGAGCTTTGTTATCTGTTGCAATTCAGCAGTCTCTCTAATCTCCCTTTGAAATTCCTCTGCAGGATAACTGCTACTTTTAGGTAGCAGCTTGTACACCTTTCCTTTGGGCACGAGATTCATGACTTCCACTTCAAAAACAGAGTGGCCTTGACCAAGGGTCCTACTGCACTAGGGAACACTGGATTGTGCCCAAATTTCTGTTAAGGCTTGACTCCCTTTGCTTTGCAGGCACCTATTGTAAAAATGATGGGGTTTTGTCCCAGTGAGGACAGCAATTTATTACCATTACCTTGTTCTCATATTGCTCTGTAATAGATTCTTCATAGATGTGAATCTTTGTCTCTAGAGATTTCTTTAGAACATCTATCTTGTTTTTGGTTCTTGTTTTACTCCCAGCTTCAGTCTCTTGCTAGAGAAAAAAAAAGGATACATATATTTAAGTTAATTCTCAACAGCTAAATCAGAGCTGCAACCATTATTAGTTTAACACACATTTCCACAAAATCAAATAGAAATATGTTTAGAGACCGAATACCTGACTTGCAGTCAAAATGGAACGTTCTTGAATGTCGAGAATGTTTTTGAATCCTTCTCACTAAATGCAACTACAAATTTATGCTACGATAGTTCTGTCCAAATAACATAAAAGAAAGAGAGAGGTTTTTTTCAGCCCAAAGTTCGGATATCAAATGCATCTTGTTCCAGCAGCATGCCTGGCCAATGGGCCCCTAAGTTCCTGGGTGTCCCCAGCAGCCAGCCATTCACCAGGAGAAGAGAGGTCTGACAGCCAAGCCCCTTCCACTGGGAAGTTTCCATCTATTTGCCTTTGGCATCTGCCTTGTGTTTAATATGTAACATATTAAGAGGAGGGCTTCCAAGAAGACACAATCCAGACATCCTGCTGACCTCACTCCTCTTCAGTACCAAACAATTCCAGCACTTGAAGGCAAAAAGGACTTCATTTGATTGAAAAAGAACTTGGGACGGACAGAAGGTTATGGGTTCAATCCCTAGCAGCATCTCCATTACACTTTTATCCCACCCTTCCACTAAGGAACTCAGAATGGTATATATTGGACTCCCCTCCTCCATTTAATCCTCACAACAGTCCTGAAAGGTAGGTTAGGATGAAAGAGTGTGACTGGCCCAAATTCACCCAGCAAGCTTCCATGGCAGAGTGAGGATTCAAACCTGGGACTCCTATATCTGAGAGAAGAGGGCCACACCAAATATGGGACAAGAAGGAGGGAAAAAAAGTTTCTCCCCCCCAGATCCTAGCCCACCACTCTAACCACTAAACTCATGCTCATGCTCAGAGGGTTTGTTAATAATTGACAGAGCCTTTGGGGAGGCAAAGAGGAAATTAACAAACCCTCTGAGGAGCAATCTTTGCCAGCTCTGTGGAGAGAGGTGAAATTAACAAACCCTCCTAGGAGCAATCTTTGCCAGCTCTGTAGAGAGGAGAAATTAGCAAACCCTCCTAGGAGCAATCTTTGCCAGCTCTGTAGAGAGGTGAAATTAACAAACCCTCCTAGGAGCAATCTTTGCCAGCTCTGTAGAGAGGTGAAATTAACAAACCCTCCTAGGAGCAATCTTTGCCAGCTCTGTAGGGAGGTGAAATTAACAAACCCTCTGAGGAACGATCTTTGGGCTCTGTAGAGAGAGGTGAAATTAACAAACCCTCCTAGGAGCAATCTTTGCCAGCTCTGTAGGGAGGTGAAATTAACAAACCCTCTGAGGAACGATCTTTGGGCTCTGTAGAGAGAGGTGAAATTAACAAACCCTCCTAGGAGCAATCTTTGCCAGCTCTGTAGGGAGGTGAAATTAGCAAACCCTCCTAGGAGCAATCTTTGCCAGCTCTGTAGAGAGGTGAAATTAACAAACCCTCCTAGGAGCAATCTTTGCCAGCTCTGTAGAGAGGAGAAATTAGCAAACCCTCCTAGGAGCAATCTTTGCCAGCTCTGTAGAGAGGTGAAATTAACAAACCCTCCTAGGAGCAATCTTTGCCAGCTCTGTAGAGAGGTGAAATTAACAAACCCTCCTAGGAGCAATCTTTGCCAGCTCTGTAGGGAGGTGAAATTAACAAACCCTCTGAGGAACGATCTTTGGGCTCTGTAGAGAGAGGTGAAATTAACAAACCCTCCTAGGAGCAATCTTTGCCAGCTCTGTAGAGAGGTGAAATTAACAAACAATCTGAGGAGCAATCTTTGCCAGCTCTGTGGAGAGAGGTGAAATTAACAAACCCTCCTAGGAGCAATCTTTGCCAGCTCTGTAGAGAGGAGAAATTAGCAAACCCTCCTAGGAGCAATCTTTGCCAGCTCTGTAGAGAGGTGAAATTAACAAACCCTCCTAGGAGCAATCTTTGCCAGCTCTGTAGAGAGGTGAAATTAACAAACCCTCCTAGGAGCAATCTTTGCCAGCTCTGTAGGGAGGTGAAATTAACAAACCCTCTGAGGAACGATCTTTGGGCTCTGTAGAGAGAGGTGAAATTAACAAACCCTCCTAGGAGCAATCTTTGCCAGCTCTGTAGGGAGGTGAAATTAACAAACCCTCTGAGGAACGATCTTTGGGCTCTGTAGAGAGAGGTGAAATTAACAAACCCTCCTAGGAGCAATCTTTGCCAGCTCTGTAGGGAGGTGAAATTAGCAAACCCTCCTAGGAGCAATCTTTGCCAGCTCTGTAGAGAGGTGAAATTAACAAACCCTCCTAGGAGCAATCTTTGCCAGCTCTGTAGAGAGGAGAAATTAGCAAACCCTCCTAGGAGCAATCTTTGCCAGCTCTGTAGAGAGGTGAAATTAACAAACCCTCCTAGGAGCAATCTTTGCCAGCTCTGTAGAGAGGTGAAATTAACAAACCCTCCTAGGAGCAATCTTTGCCAGCTCTGTAGGGAGGTGAAATTAACAAACCCTCTGAGGAACGATCTTTGGGCTCTGTAGAGAGAGGTGAAATTAACAAACCCTCCTAGGAGCAATCTTTGCCAGCTCTGTAGAGAGGTGAAATTAACAAACAATCTGAGGAGCAATCTTTGCCAGCTCTGTGGAGAGAGGTGAAATTAACAAACCCTCCTAGGAGCAATCTTTGCCAGCTCTGTAGAGAGGAGAAATTAGCAAACCCTCCTAGGAGCAATCTTTGCCAGCTCTGTAGGGAGGTGAAATTAACAAACCCTCTGAGGAACGATCTTTGGGCTCTGTAGAGAGAGGTGAAATTAACAAACCCTCCTAGGAGCAATCTTTGCCAGCTCTGTAGAGAGGTGAAATTAACAAACAATCTGAGGAGCAATCTTTGCCAGCTCTGTGGAGAGAGGTGAAATTAACAAACCCTCCTAGGAGCAATCTTTGCCAGCTCTGTAGAGAGGAGAAATTAGCAAACCCTCCTAGGAGCAATCTTTGCCAGCTCTGTAGAGAGGAGAAATTAACAAACCCTCCTAGGAGCAATCTTTGCCAGCTCTGTAGAGAGGTGAAATTAACAAACCCTCCTAGGAGCAATCTTTGCCAGCTCTGTAGGGAGGTGAAATTAACAAACCCTCTGAGGAACGATCTTTGGGCTCTGTAGAGAGAGGTGAAATTAACAAACCCTCCTAGGAGCAATCTTTGCCAGCTCTGTAGAGAGGTGAAATTAACAAACAATCTGAGGAGCAATCTTTGCCAGCTCTGTAGAGAGCGGTGAAATTCAAACTACGCTTCCTGGCTAACATTGTGTCCCCCTTCACTTGAGCATCTTTGTGTCATTCGTCTAGTGTAGTTTAGCTCTCAGACAATGCAGAGCTTGACATGCCAGTGATCTGACTCAGGACAAGGCAGCTTCTTACATCCACTGCTTTTGCCCATCTCTTCTGCCTACATCTCTGAATTTGCTTCAAAAAATGACTTGGGCCAGTAATGTAGAAAGGTCAGATCAGGTGCAGAGCAGCTTTTACATTTTAAATACATCCGTTCAAGTACTGGTGGAAGGATATTCTTAAGGATGTGAAAAGGAGAACAGATAAAGAGGTCCTGGCAAGTCTCACCTGCCCGCTGGGGGAATGCCTCTTCCGATCTACCTCTCGCAGGGCTGCTTCTCTCCATTCGGACTGGTACACCTGAAGTAACACCCTTGCCCGGATCTTTGGTAAAGCCAAACAGGAATCCATCTGAGAAAAGCAGCCATGGACCTCTTGCTTTATTTGCAGAACTTCCTCTTCAGACAGAGAAAGAGAAGCACCTAAAAGTTTCCTGTCCAGAAGACACCACAAAAACAAACACGTTCTTCAAAGTGTGCCCTGCACAAAATTGGGGGAAATTCTCACTGTCCTGAACATCCAGCCTGATGAAGAATTGGAGAGGGCTTGAATGTTTAAAAAATGCTTTGTAAATGATCTGGTTGGTCTTAATGAGAATGTACTGCACTGCAATGGGTGGGGGGCGGGGGTCCAACAGACCCTCTGGGTTCCTGACACTCTTGCTTTCACAATTAATGCAATTCTTCCAACAGAGTAATCTGGAAAACGTGCCTGATTTCAAAAGCTTTCAAACTCTCATTTGCCCTGCTGTCTGAATGCAGGCGCCTGGGTGCTCTGGAGTTTGTTTCCTCCCCACAAACAGCACCCGAGAGGCAGAGGGAGGGAAAGCACATTGTGCATCAAGCCATGTTTGTGCCTCTCCCAAGCCAACTGAGATTTGTCAAGACATCTGAACGCAACCCAGACCGTGGCTCAGAAGGAAGGTCACGACACCATTTGTAATTGCACAAATGAGGCCAAGGGAGGCTCACACCCCTGTGCTCTCTCCCCATTGTGCAACGGAGTACGTCCATATTTGCAGCTAACCCGTGGTTGTCATTAGGCCCAAGCCTTAAGCTGTGGGCTGAACATGACAGCAAAGTTGTGGTGGCCACGCAATCACAGCTGCCATTTAAAGTGCTACACAGGCCCAATCATGATAGGGCTGCGGCACAAAGCTCCTTCATCTCTGCCCTGCATCTTTTAAGTGGTGAAACAGCTGTGGGTCACTCCCACAACTGTTTTGGTGCTTTAGAAGTCGTGGGGGGCTCCACGCTGCTGACTGGGCCTGTGTGGAATTTTAAAAATACTTTAAAATGGTGATGGCGATTGCACAGCCACCACGTTTGCCGTCACATTTAGTTCGGCTCTGTGTTTGTGATCTTTTCTCTAAATCAGGATTAAAGTGCACTCACATGCAACGATACCCTATACTATTGCATCTCTGAGGAAGGTGAGAAGGGGGAGGGAGGGGTACATGAGCTCAGGGACCCCTCATGCATTCAAACTGTGAATGAGCTCTGACTGTGGACAAACACAGCTGGGTGCTGGACTTGCACACACTTGTAGCTTCTCTCACCCTCCTCTCTCTGTGCCTGGAGCTTTATGCCAAATGCTCCCTTCACCATGACATCAGAAAGCAGGTGCCTCGGCACAAGATGGAGCTCCTAAACCTAATTCCAGTTTAGAATCACAAGTTATGCAGAGTAAAAGGCAGTCCACAAGAAGGGAGGGCAGGAGGCTCCATGCAGGGGCAACAATGCTGACCAATTTTGCAAGTCTGTTGTAAGCAGTATAAGATGCGAATCCTCACCAATTAAAGCATTATAAAAATCTTGTGGTACTATTATTTGTGGAGACTATTATGAATTGCACAGCAGTGTGAACACATTCACTGCTGTGTGGCAGCCCAAGTTTCATAAAATCAAGACTTTTAAGAATGGATTAAAGTGACTTATTGTCTGAAATAACTATCCTTGAAGCTAAGTTTGCAAACTAGGTGTATTAATGTTAAAACCTGAGGACACTAAACCAGAACAGTCTTTTTTAAAAAAATGAAAACAGGATCTATCAAGTTTGAGAGCTCAGAAGAAATGCAGTAGAATAATAATACCAAAATTAAGGCCATATATCTGTCAGGTATGTCTAAGATTTCTCCTTCTAGGTGAGAAAACCAATAAAAGGGACAGGGCAGATACTTACGAGAGTACTAACTGTTCGCAGCTCCTTAATTTCCTCTGTTCTCTCATACTGTTCAGAAGTTCTTCGCTCAATTTTTCTCTCTTACTCTGAAGCAATTTTTCAGCTGCCATTATTTTGCCCTGATCTTCTTTTTCGAGCCGTTGTGTGGCCTCTGCCAGTTCCCTTTGATGCTCCTCCATTGATTGGTTCAGATACAGTTTTGGCACGCTGAGGTTTAACAGCTCTTGGATGACAGATCCATAGTGAATACGCCTGATTTCCTCACTAGCTCTCTTGGTCAGACGATATCTGAGCACGAGGAGTTCTTCTTTGACCTCGTTATCAAGTTTTTCAACGAGTTCCTCAAATTCAGCGGAGTGATCCACCAGCATCCTTAGCCACTGCGCCACGTAACAGCAGACATCTTCAAGGCCTCTGGAAGCTTTCTCAGGACACGTCTGCGCCTGCTGTTCTTCTTTCTGTCATTCATTCAACAAAATTAAACAAGAAAGATCTTCCATTATCTTGATTATAACACATAAATACTTCTTCAGGAGAACAAAGGACTTTTACAAGTTCCTTCATTCACTCCACTTCCTCTTTGGAACTGAGAACAACTTGTGACTCCTCCCCCGATGGTTGTCCACTCAGGCAACAGCAAGGGACAAACCTTCAGCAGCAGAGGAAAAGAGTAGCCCACTCTTTATTATTTCTTACATTCAATAGGGTTAATTTTAATAATAGCTTGAGAAACAGAGTTCTCCAAAGCTTTCTGGCTCAAAAGCAGGGGGAGACACGAACCGCATCTTCCAGGCTTCCTGGCAGTTAATGGACGCTATGTATGAGAGTCCAGGCCTCAGAAAAACAACTCAGGCACGTACAGGTTTGGCTTGTGCCTGTTACATAACATACAAAATACCCAGAATTCCTTTCACATTCCTTTGGTGTGTTTTCTCCCCCTGCAGGTTCCAGTTCTCGGTTACCTTATGTAGCATTTCTTGTCGTCTTTTGGCAAGAAGTTCTTGGTGAAGTTTTTGCTTCTCCTCCTTTACAAAGTGAGCAAACTTCTCTTGAGCAGAGTGCAGTTCAGCCTGAGCTCTGTTTAGGACCCCTCCCAAATGATTTTCAGGAAAATGACAACTTCTGCAAAGAGGATGAAAAGAATCTCATGAAGACTTGCAAGCCAAGTAATTCAATGAATCCCACCATTTAGACCCCATCTGAAGCCATTATGTTGAACATATATGCTCAAGCCCAATTCTAGTTATGCATTTCCGGATGACAAGCAAGGATGCACATTCCTATTTGAGTCAACAGGTAACTGGAAATGCACCCAGTTGTTGCCACTTTATTGAAATCTGTAGCTCACACCGTCTGCTTGAGCCCCTTGAGCACATGAAGCTGCCATACTGAACTGCTCCATCAAGGTCAGTATTGTCTAATGAGACTGGCAGAGAGACTGCTGAATTGCTGAATTGCAACCGATAACGAAACTCAAGACAATGCATTCACCTGGATTGAATCAAGACGTAAACTTCCTGTCTCATCACCAATGCTGATTTCTTCACACCTACTACCCCTCTGCATACCCCACCAAATCCGATCACGCCTGCTATTGTCATTCACCGGCTATTGTCATTTACCTGCTATTGTCATTCAGCATCTGAAATGACTCTACCCTCCAAGATATAAGGACAAATGGACTAACATTCTAGCTGTATCTGAAGACAGAGGGGAGCCATGTGGCGCGGAGGGCAATCTAAATTCCCCTCTGTCTGGAGATCAAGGGGTGGGCGCACCAGTCAGGTGACCATTTTTGTCAAGGGCGATTTGAACTTTTAAAAACTCCCCCCCCCCCCCCGTTCCAGCTGACCCAAAGTGACGTCATTGGGCAGTCCTGAGTTCCACCACTGAGTTCCGCCACCTCTTTTCCCAGAAAAAAGCCTTGGGGATAACCTTTGGAATATGTTCATGTATAATCATTTTGAACATTTATTTTGGATTTTAAGCTCCTCCAGGTTCTGGGGGTCCTCTCAGGATCTGGGCCTGGCTCCCTAAGAGACAACCAAGAAGGGAAATGAATTTCACACAATGATTTGAACTAACCAGACAAGTTTGCTCTGGAGAAAAGAAGAAGACACAAGCAGGAGGTGGTCTGGGACCATTCGGGCCTGGCTTGCCTGAGGCAGGTTCTCGCTGGAGAACAGGAGGTCAGCCAGCATGGGGGGGGGGGGCAGAGCTTAGCTTCTTTTTTGCTTTTCTTCTTCACAGCACCCCGATACTTTTCCATCGCAAATGTCTTGTTGAACATTAATTTTTTCTTAGCAAAGCCACCCCGCACCACTCCAAAACTGTAACATAATAAACAATTCTTTACCTTTCCACTTTACTAATGAACACAGCTATCTGGTTTGCTACAATGTCCCACAGGGAAGGCATCTGGGGATCCAATAACTGAATCAATTGAATGAGGTATTCTCTGTGAGCAAATCTTTTACTCAGATGGTACTTCTTATGAGCTTGCAAAAAATCCATCCGCTCCTCAACGTCTTCCTGTAGAGAAAAATATACACAAACGCATCTAATTAACTTTTATGATCAATGAATGTAACACCTTGGAAAGAGTGGCAATGAAATTTTCTGCATTAATAAGATTAAATAGCCTTATGAAACAAAACAATGAATTTATTCATGTGTTTTTTAAAATCAGATCGTTTTGCTTCATTTCAGAAGCTGTAACAAATTAAGAGTATTCACACACTGCAAACCCACATTTTTACCCATTTTAATTCCCTATGTGTATTTTGAACACAAACGCCCTGGTTTCCTTCCTTCTTCTAGGCACCTTTTCCCCAGCAAAGCGTGTCCACAAAACGGCTGGGGATAGACTGTAGCCTTGATTAGGTCCATCTGTGGCAGCAAATACAGCCGGAACCCACGGACACCTTACGCAATTTATTCCAGAGAAAGCTTTCCTGAGCCAGAGCTCACCTGCATCTGAAGAAGTCTGGAGTCAGGAAGCCGCTTGCTAGAATAAATGTCGTCAGTCTTTAAGATGCTACTGGACTCCTGCTTTACATTGAATCAGTGGTCTTCAAACCTGGAGGCTCTTGGAAGTTTAAATGGATTCCTCTGTGAGCATATCAGTAATGAAAGGCAAGCTTCCCTGAAGGCCAGATGGCCCAGCTTCTACCAATCTTCTCTGAAATACAGCCACTGGGAGCAAAGTCCTTAAACCGTTGGAGGCAATGGGGGAGACGATTTGCTGGCCAGTAAAAGGTAAAGGTAGTTCACTGTGCAAGCACCAAGTCATTACTGACCCATGGGGGGACGTCACATCATGACGTTTTCTTGGCAGACTTTTTACGGGGTGGTTTGCCATTGCCTTCCCCAGACATCTACACTTTACCCCCAGGAAACTGGGTGCTCATTTTACCGACCTCAGAAGGATGGAAGGCTGAGTCAACCTTGAGCCGGCTACCTGAACCCGACATCTGCCAGGATCGAACTCAGGTCGTGAGCAGAGCTTGGGCTGCAGTACTGCAGCTTACCATTCTGCACCACAGGGCTCCTTTACTGGCCAGTGAGCCACATAAATTGAGTGTGATTCCTGGAACACCACCCTTAAATCCTCATCATCATTTGGAGTGCAGGGTGGTGGTGGTAGTGTGTAGATATTCCTACAAATCGATGTGGAAAGGATTCTCTGAAGGGAAAAACATCATCTCACTCTGTGCTCTAGCTAAGAAGAAGGAAATGCTCTGGTGTCAGTATGCTGCACGCTTCACCAATAAAGGATGTTTTAGGAGGAGCAGAAAACTAGGAACACGGGCGGACACAATGAATGGCTGGTAGACGAGGCCCATATTTGATCGTGATGTCTTCTCCACCTTGGCCTGCAGCGGATGTAGGCTTTGTTGTACCTATTGATGCAGAAGATCTGCCAGATATTTAACTGAGCTTGGATTTTCCAAATGTGCGGCAATTCCGCATACTTCTCTTGAAGCTACATGCCAGCAAAGGTAAATGGTTGGCAACTAGACTGCCAGTTACTTGGACCCAACCCCTCCCAGCCCATTCTCCTTTCAGCCACCTGGGGAGAAAGGCTCATGGCCTCATAAGGAAGAAGAACTAAAGTGGCTATCCACATATTATCCCCTCCTCTGCCCATCTCGGTATCATGTACTCCCTGAATCACGTACTCCTCTCCCTGTCAAACAATATGGTTCCTGGGGAAAGAAAGGCCTGACCATCTCTTGGAAGAAGAGGCTAGCCTGGTTCATTGCCTGAGGATTCAAGATGAGAGTAACCCAACCCCTCGACTCAGGCCTCATTCTCACTTAATGGTCATAGATCCAGAGGAGTTAGCCGTGTTAGTCTGTAGTAGCAAAATCAAAGAGTCCAGGAGCACCTTTATGACTAACCAACTGTATTGTAGCATAAGCTTTCAAGAATCACAGTTCTCTTCGTCAGATGCATCTGACGAAGAGAACTGTGATTCTTGAAAGCTTATGCTACAATAAAGATGCATCTGACGAAGAGAACTGTGATTCTTGAAAGCTTATGCTACAATAAAGATGCATCTGACAAAGAGAACTGTGATTCTCAGAAGCTTATGCTACAATAAAGATGCATCTGACGAAGAGAACTGATTCTCGAAAGCTTATGCTACAATAAAGATGCATCTGATGAAGAGAACTGTGATTCTCGAAAGCTTATGCTACAATAGAGTTGTTTAGTCTTAAAGGTGCTACTGGACTCTTTTTGATTCTCACTTAATGGAACTTATAGATAGACCAGGTATATAGCTGGACACTCTGTTTATTTTTTTGTTATCACAAGGGCTATTTCTGTAAATTCCAATACCTGCATTTTAGAGTAATTCTCAGCGAGAGATTTGGCTGCTTCTAATTTCAGTTCTCCTTTACAAATCATATTTCTCATCTGAGTGAAAAAGATTTTATGGATCTCGTTCCTTTCAGAAAAAGCCAGTTCTCTGTAAGTCACGGCAAAGTACTCATCTTGCTTCACCAGAAGAAACCTCTTGCCGTGGAGCTGTTCCAATCGGTGCAGTTTTTCCATAAGGGCTCGGCATTCTGCCGCTGACTGAGGAAAAAAGCAAGCAAGCAGGAGGTTATTACCAGCCTATTCAAAATACGAAGGCCAAGTCCATTCAACCCTTTAAATTTAATATAGCCAAGACACGGCAGTGACTTCCTCTCAGTAGAAGTAACATCTGACTAGGCACGAAACAGTGAATATGAAGTCATGTCCTTTAAGCTCCACTTCACAAATTGTGTGGCAGCAAATGTTTTTCAAATGCATATGGCTGATCCTAGCTCCTTGAAAACACAGTACATGTTTATTTATTTTTTTACAATACAAAGAGGGAAAGGTCTGTAATACACGCTGTCCAGAGGGGACTACTCAGTCCAAACAGACCATAGATGTATTCTCAAAATAGTTTATGCAGCAGAAAATTTCCAACATTGTAGCCGCAAAATCAGCAGGCTCAATCAATGTACTATTAAAGAGTCCACACTGTCCAAACCCATACAGTTCTATGGTTGTTGGGGGTTTTCCGGGCTGTATTGCCGTGGTCTTGGCATTGTAGTTCCTGACGTTTCGCCAGCAGCTGTGGCTGGCATCTTCAGAGGTGTAGCACCAAAAGACAGAGATCTGCCAACATCTTTTCCACACCGTGACACTGAGAGATCTCTGTCTTTCGGTGCTACACCTCTGAAGATGCCAGCCACAGCTGCTGGCGAAACGTCAGGAACTACAATGCCAAGACCACGGCAATACAGCCCGGAAAACCCCCAACAACCATCGTTCTCCGGCCGTGAAAGCCTTCGACAATACACCATACAGTTCTATTTGTATTTCTTTTTCAGATTTCTATATGAGCACAGGAACTTACGAACCGCCAACCTTGTGTGCGGTAAAGCTGTCTCACCCCGCCTCGCTACCCCGAAGGGAGCTCCCAGCGGGAGATTGGCAACGGGTATGCCGGCCTCGTTAATCTCCCATTTCGCAATGATCCACTTCTTCACAGCCTCTATAGTGTTCCTTCAGGGGCGCAGAGGTGGCGGCTGCATCCATGTTGGTCGGAAGCGAACAAGGGAGGCACATTGATTGAGCCTGTTGATTTTGCGGCTACAATATTGCTGTGCCTGTTGGAAATTTTCTGCTGCATAAACTATTTTGAAAATACATCTATGGTCTGTTTGGACTGAGTAGTCCCCTCTGGACAGCGTTTTTTTTTTTTATTCTACTCTTAAAATATCTTAGGAGTATACGTGAACACGAAAATTAAGATTTGGCCCTAACGCATATTGCATTTTGCTGCTCGTGAGCAAATCCAAACGGTGACCTTATATGCATTAAAAGGGTAGGGGGGTGACAATGCAGAAGTGTTTGGGGACAAAGAAGAGCAACTCTCTATTAAGGCAACAGCCCAAGACCAGAGAAAAGTCTGCATTAAGGGTGAAATATCGGTGGATTTGGCTTTTAATCACTAGTTGTCATATATCATGGCTGTGAAGTCCCTTCGTCTTTCCCTGTCTCTGAAAGCTGCCATCTGAGAATTCTGCTAAAACATAGTGAATGCAAAACTCGCCCGCACAGTTCAGAACTGACTTTGTATTTACGAGCTTTTCCAGAGAACACTTTGGGAGGAAGCCTGGCCTTTCCTCGTGAGCTTTCTCCAGCTAATAATATTGGCTGCATCTCACAGTGCCTTTTTCCCCATTGGCTCTCTGATCCAAAAGAGCAATGTTTATCTCAGCTCAGGCATCCGTGTGTCTTTGGTGAAAAAGCCCTTAGGGGCTGATTTTAAAGCTATCCAGTCCCATCACTCTCAGAGGTGCTCCCAGGCCTTGGAAGTGAGGGAACTGTGCAATTCCTGGGCTATCTGACCTAATAAAAAGAGCCAGCACTGTCCCTTTAGAGTGAATCCCATGTGGCAAGGAAGAAGGTTAACAGAGTGGATAAAACGTACTCAGATGTGCCTAGGTGTGGAAATGGGCCCGAAGCAATCCAAGCTGAGTGGCCTCACAAGCTAGTACTGCAGAGTTCACTCAGTTCAGCACTACAAACAGTAGAATCATAGGGTTGGAAGGGTTCTCTAGGGTCATCTAGTCCAACCCCCTGCACAATGCAGGAAATTCAGTTACCCCCCCCTCTCCCCCCAACACACACAAACACACCCAGTGACCCTTACTGCATGCCCAGATGGTAAAACACTATCAGGATCCCTGGCCAAACTGGCCTGAGGAAAACTGCTACCTAACCCCCAAGGTGGCAATCGTCTTTACCCTGGGCATGTAAAAAGGGGCCACAAGAACTAAGCACTGATGTAACCCTTCCTGCCCTCCCTCTCATGATCTGCCTAGGTTCACAGAATCAGCATTGCTGTCAGATGGCCATCTATCCCCTGCTTAAAAACTTCCAAAAAAGGATAACCTATCACCTCCTAAGGAAGCCTGTTCCACTGAGGGACTGCTATGTCAGGAAGTTCTTCATAATGTTTAGCCGAAAACTCTTTTGATTTAATTTCAACCCATTGGTTCTGGTCTGACCTTCTGCGGCAGCAGAAAACAACTCCATGCCATCCTCTATAGGACAGACCTTCAGGTACTTGAAGATGGTTAACATATCGCATCTCAGTCATCTTTTCTCCAAGCTAATAGGTAGGTAATAGCTTGTCCATTCATCCCTCCTGGAAACTGGCAGAATTGTGGGGAAATATGATTGGCAAACTGATACCCATTCCCATTGAGAGCCAGTTCAGTGTAGTGGTTAAGAGTGCAGGACTCTAATCTGGAGAACCGGGTTTGAGTCGCCACTCCTCCACTTGAAGCCAGCTGGGTGACCTTGGGTTAGTCACAGCTTCTAGGAGCTCTCTCAGCCCCACCCTCCTCACAGGGTGTTTGTTGTGGGGATAATAATGGCATACTTCGTAAACCGCTCTGAGTGGGCACTAAGTTGTCCTGAAGGGTGGTATATAAATTGAGTATTATTACATTAATGTTATTATTGTTGATGAAGTGTGATCTATGAGGCACTGGCAGAGTTGCTACAGCTTGGTTAGGTTTGCTTGTGGCTACCAGGAGCTTTCGGCTGCACCAGCCACCAGGAAATTTCCTTGTAAGTTAAATGGCCAGTTCACCCCCCGCAAAGCCATCTACCGAAACCTGGGCTCATTTCTACCTGGAAGCTTCTCTAGCTTGGTCAGTCAAGCCCAGGGACTGGACTGCTCTCTTGCTCCCAAGACTTTCACACTTCCCCTGTTCTGAGCCCTGTCAACTAAGAGCACACAAATTGCACAGAACAATTTTTAAAAACCAGCATTTGTTGGCCTTCACACTGTTCTGTCTAAGCTGTGATTAGTATTCAAGTTGGGCTAAAAGCAGAAAAACACTTTCAATCCATCCCCCATATTTAATGAAAATTTTTTCCCTCACAGCGCATACTTTTGCACATACTTCTGTAAAGCAACCTGGTTGGCCTGGAAGCCTAATATTGTTTTACATTCTGAGTGCAAGAATTTTTTGGGAAATGAGGGTTAATTCTTAATCCATATTGCACTGTGGGTTGGACAAAACTAAATTCTGAAATAAGTCATTATCAGCAGCATCCCCCCCACCCCATAAGATGGAAAATGCCAATTTCTGCAGCCTGCTGTCATTTCTGCCCCTCAGTTACCTTTTCACTGGCCTTCTTAACCAGTTCCTCGGCCTCTCTGCTCCTTCCTTTCTCTCTGTGGTGCTGCGACTCGGCAGCCTTCCTGTTCTCCAAGCTACACTCTGCCGTCAATGCCACCATCTTCCTTTTATACTCTTCTTGAATCTCCACCTCCATCGTGAGAAACTGCTTTCTGAAAGCTGAATTCACCCTTTTCTCCACATGAGGAGAGAGCCCATAAGTTGCAATCGTGTTCTTCATTAACAGAGCAATCACTTCTTGGGAAATCTGCATTCGACGGGCTTCTAAATCTCTGTCTGCGTGGGTCAAGTTTGCTATTTCAAAGCTGTAAAATGAAATTAAGATGTTCAGAAATCTGAAGTACAAAGGGCTCTGTCAAGGATAAGAAAATAAACAGCGCAATCGGATTTTACAAGGGTATCATTACAAGCACGCTACAGCAGGAAAGATTCTCTAACATGCCTATTATAATACCACTTCAGTCACAACATTCCAGTTTCAAGAGCGGCAGCTTTTATGAAAACTTACTGTATTTTAGATAACTGGGCAGAGATTACAAGTGAAATGATGACAGAGGGAGAAACAAGAAAAAGACAAAAACCAATCAGAAAAAAAATTAATCTAGGTTCAAAAGAATGGAAAAGTACTAGGAGCAATGTACTTTTATTGGGGTGATTGTCAGAAGAGAACGCTGCTCAAATGGCAACATTCACATGGGTATCATAGAGGTGGGGAAGGAAAATAGTTCCAAACAGATACAGCATCTTAGTGGATGCAGCAGGCCAGTATCCGGACATTACTGCAAACAGAATCATCACTAACTACTCACAAAAGCACCTTTAAGACTAACCAATATTATTGTAGCATAAGCTTTCGAGAACCACAGCTCTCTTCGACAGATGCATCGCCAGCTTTCGAGAACCACAGCTCTCTTCGACAGATGCATCGCCAGCTTTCGAGAACCACAGCTCTCTTCGTCAGATGCATCTGCAAAAGGTCTGACAATGCATCTGATGAAGAGAGCTGTGGTTCTTGAAAGCCGATGATGCATCTGACAAAGAGAGCTGCGTGTCAAGCTATGGGTGACAGGATATGGTAGACACTGTTCTGTCTAAGCTGTGATTAGTATTCAGGTTGGGCTAAAAGCAGAAAATCACTTTCAATCCATCCCCCACATTTAATGCGGGGGACCATTGCAACAAAAAGTCCAAGCTCTTGGTTAAATGGTTTTATTCAGAAATCCAATCATTTCCATATATATGTCCACAGAATTACTCAGAAGCAAGAAAGCATCTAAGCAGTACACGCTCCATTGACAGGAACAGAAACTTGAAGAAAGTACATCTCTAGATACACAATCATTTCCCCCCTCCCACCTAGACGACAGGTTTGCACAGGAAACAGTCTGGGAATTTCTGCTAGGGTTTATACATCAGCCTAGATAGGACAAAAGGCATAAGACTAAACTGTAACATTTCAGACAGTGCAAGGTCGCTCCTGGGAGCTTCAAAGGAAGGAGATAAGGCAGCTGTGTTCTCAGGATGCTTGAGAAACGAAAGAGACGGTAAGAGCATTTGCCAAATGACATTAAGGTACAGCATTAGCAATACATAGAACAATGACATGGATGTAGGGGTACAGACATGACACTGTGGTTCTCAAAAGCTTATGCTACAATAAAGTTGGTTGGTCTTAAAGGTGCTACTGGACTCTTTACTATTTTGCAACTACAGACTAACATGGCTAACTCCACAAAAGAGGGTGGGTGGGTGGTTAAAGCTTCTATATATAAATAACTTTGTTATGTAAGCTGGTGACTTTTTATGCTGTAGAAGAATTGTTAAAACTTCTATTCCTTCTTGATTGTCCCGAAGTTCATTTCTTTAGGGAATTGTAATGACAAGGCACAAAGAGGAATTTACATTTAGAAAGGAGTCAAACTCCACATCTAATAAACCACCAAATTGTTTTTGACATCACTGCTGATGCCCTGGGGAAATTTATTTGAATCTATCCTTCAGCGGATTAACTTCTCTGCTCTGGGGACACAGACCGGCCAGAAAGGTTGCAAATGTTAGTCGTATGTAGAACACAATACAGCAGAGCAGACTAACAAAGACTCCCAGAAAGCTGTGGGGCAAATATGAAGAGAAAGTAAAATGACCCATGAATCAAAATTACTGCTAGAATTCTACACTAAAAAAAAAAAATCCTCTTCTTATTGTCTCATTACAAGAGGGGTAGCTGTTTAGACTATCTGTAGCATGAGAAAAGAGCAAGAGTCCTGTAGCACCTATAAGACTAACAAAATTTGTGGTAGGGTATGAGCTTTCATGAGTCACAGTTCACTTCTTCAGATACACAGCTCACTTCTCCTGGAATCTGAATTCCAGGTTCAGGCAGAGAGGCCCATTTCTCCCATGGACTGGGACTTGAAATGCCTTATAATTTCATTCTAATCTACACTGTTAAATATTCTACCGAGTAATATTACAAAAGAACACGGAGAACTTTTCAAGTAGTTTGGTGTAGTGGTTAAGAGCATGGGACTCTAATCTGGAGAACTAGGTTTGATTCCCCACTCCTCCACTTGAAGCCAGCTGGTGACCGTGAGTCAGTCACAGCTCTCTGGAGCTCTCTCAGCCCCACCCACCTCACAGGGTGTTTGTTGTGGGGATAATAATAACATACTTTGAAAACCGCTCTGAGTGGGCATTAAGTTTTCCTGAAGGGTGGTATATAAATCAAATGTTGTTGTTATATGGTGACAACTGTGAGAGTACTATATGCAGCGAAATGGAAGACAGAATCTTGCCCCGATATGTCTGAGTGGATTGATAAAATGTATGAATATGCATCGATGGCCAAGTTAACTTCTTATGTCCACAATAGGCCAATATTGGAATTCCAGAAAAAGTGGCAAGATTGCTTTGATTATGTAGCCTGAAGCTAAGAAATATTAAGAGCAGTTAATATGAAAATAGAGAAATCATAACATAGAGACCATAAAAATGTTGAGTATAAAACATGAACGAGATGACCGATTAAAAACAGTATTAAATTTTAGGTATAAGTAATTGTGGAGAGGGAGAGGAGAACCATAAGCTAGTTGTGTAGCCACATATTTTGAATATACTTCTGTTACAGTTTAAATTTAGCATTTTGTACTTTGTGTAAGTTACTATGCACTTTCTACCCTTATTTCTATTTTTCTTTTCAAATAAACTAAAAAAAATTCATTTTGATCTTTATTCTAGCGATAGCTTAATTTTTATTCAACAGAACCAGTTTCCTGTTGTGCAGTGGGCAGAAGTGAGTGCTAGGTTCCCAGGACTGGTTTCACAGAGAACCACTACACTGCACTGGACTAGGGGAGAACACTTATGCCCAGGGCTTTTTTTCTGGGAGAAGAGGTGGTGGAACTCAGTGATGGAACTCAGGACCACACAATGATGTCACTTGGGGTCAGCTGGAACAAGGGGGGAGTTTTTTAAAGTTTAAATCGCCCTTGGCGAAAATGGTCACATGGCTGGTGGCCCCACCCCCTGATCTCCAGACAGAGGGGAGTTTAGATTGCCCTCCACACCGCATGGCACAGAGGACAATCTAAACTCCCCTCTGTTTGGAGATCAGGGGGTGGGGCCACCAGCCATGTGACCATTTTCAAGAGGTGGGGGAACGGTAAAGAGGGAGAATATACTTCCTCGAAATTACTGATAACCAACAAGAAGAAAGGAAGGAAGTATGCCAAAGAGTGACTCAGTACAATATTATTATCTGTATCACACTACAAATATCAATATATCTACATTGAGTTATCAATTATCTACAGCAATTCAATACACATGCATGGAGAGAGAATTAATTCCAATATAGTAGAGTTCTCTCAAACTTTGCTTATGACGCCCGAAGGTACACAGTTCCAAAAAGGTCCAGAATATAGCTGGTTGGTAGCATCCAGAGTTGCAAGGTTGCAAAAAACAGGTGGCAAAACAGGTGGCAACGAGCTACACCGGTCTCATTCCTTTCGGCTCGTTTCAGAAATGGTCCTTCATCAGGCCACAGTTATCTGCTTCGTCAGGCGAATTCATGTAGAGAATCAACTATCAATCAGTATCAGATGCTGAAATCAGCTGCCATATGAGGCCTTCAGAATTTACTCAAGGAAATTCTATATGCTTTCAGAATATACTCAAGGAAATCTGACCTCAGGAAGCTGCACCCCAGGGGTCCATCCTATCTCAAAGGTCTTTTGAACCTTCTCCCAGGAAGCAGGTGACATTTAAAAGTAGGGGGGGGAGGCATTCTGCAGGCAACCCAAGCTTCCTTCCAAGAAAACAACACAAGGAAAAAGAACTTTCTGAGACTGTACTGTCACTCCTTCCTCTAGGTGTTTGAAAGACACCAAGCCTGTGAATACATCTCAGCAACCAAAGAGTTCTACTGAAAGCTGACCTTTTCCATCTACATGAACAAGGTCACGCTGGCCTAAAGGTAAACTCTACTCTATAATGGCATAAAAGGCTCCCCTTCTTTACTGTGATGAAAGCAACCTTTGGAGGATAAATGCCAGGCATTGAAGGGACTGCTTTCCAAATCAATACGATTGAAACTAAACAGACACCACAGAATGGCTGAGGGGCTCGTCTAAACAAATCACTGTATGTCAGCCTCTGTTCCTTCTTTGCAGCATATCAGCTGACAGCTACCTTTGTGTCTCAGGTGGACCACTGTGGACTCAATCCATGAGAAAGGTACCTTGCGCATGAATGAGAGCTATGCAAGAGTAGGGTATGTGCTCTTACTTGACCTCCATTTATCTCCATCAGGCACGTGCAGGAAAACTTCAGAGAGGCTTGTGCTCTGAGTAAACCACTCTGAGTCATCATAAGAGGTTAAAAAAACAAACTCGTGCAGCCAAATATTATGCATGGATATAACTTCTACTTAATCAACAATGCAGTGGACACATAATTGCTGTCTTAACTGCTTAGGAAAATACCCATTAGTCTAAAGCAATGACATTCAGATTCCTTCTGGAATACAGGAATCAAGGAGTTTGAAAACCACTTACTTCAATGAAAACTAATGTAAAATGTCATTATATAATAATATCTCTGCTCTCCCATAGCCTTTGGAAAGGCCATGAGCCCATGGTCAAAAGACACCAGCCCCATTAAATAGCTACTCTTCCCAGTTTCTGATCTCCTGTCGTGTGCTATGAAAGATGATACACTGGTAGAAGAATGCTTACTCTTCTAGAGACTGAAGCATGTTCTCCGGTTCTTCAAAAAACAAGATGTCAATAATGTGGTCGTTCAACAAGATGTCCTCATGGTTGGTACCACCTGACTTAAAATAGGAATGTTCCTTCTTGTACTCTGTGTTAGGGTCTTGTTCTGCCTCCTAAATTCATATACAAAGCAAATGTTTACATCATACTATGCAGTTTGAGAAACAAGAAAAGTTACTGTTGTGTTCTTGAACTACAAAATGTACAGATTACAATACCAATGCATTAGAGTATCTCAACGGACCATCTGGTCAAGCTTCAGTAATTTCGTTTTTTAAAAAATTTGGAATGAACTCCTTTTGGTGATCTGAAAATGACTGACTAATCTAGGTTGTATGAAGCTGCTGTGCATTAATTAATATATAAATATTCAGCAGTAATCCTGATTTAATCCAGGCTTGTTCCCCAACGACACCCTTCCCAGTTTCAGAGGGAAGGCAATGAAACTGGCATTTCTAGAAGCGATCTTTGTTTTCAGTGATCACTTATGAGCTGAATCCTGGTTAAAAGAAACCATGGTTTTGCATTACGTCTGAACTGGGCCAATGAGTTTTTTGTTCTCTTTTTACACATCTAAAAAATCCTTAAATTCTCAATAATTCACAAAGTCTCAACAGACCCTATATAACATAAACTACAGTGAAGGCGAGGAAGAATTATTCCTTGGGTTGGATCCACCCAGCTTTTCACTCTCTGCTGCCACCAAGAGTCAGAGAGTAACTGTTTTGCGTAATCAAAGTGCTCCTCTCCTCTCTTTTTCACTACTGGAAAAGCTGACTGCATCCAACCCATTGGATCAACTTCTGTCTTGAGGGATAAATGTTCAAATACAATTTTCCCCAACAACAATTAATCCACTGAGATTAAAGGCATCTCATTGTTTCACTTTTCATTCGAAAAATGAAAATGCTCCAACCTTGTGCCTCAATTGTATGCCAGTCTGTATTGGGGAGGGGGGCACTGCCTACAAGTTGTATGCATACATTTGTATCCCAACAAATAGCCCCGGTGAGAACAGAAGGTTTGCCATTTCAAAATCCCTGCATACTCTATGAAAACGTGATGCTCAGATTCACGCATTTCTAATTCAGCACTATCCAGGAACTGTCAACACTGACTTTACCTGCACCTCCCTATTACAACGATGTATGTAAAAATTAAAACAGCTTTAACAAACCTGCCCTAAGTTTAAAATTATTGGACGCACTCCTTCTGCATGTGCCTGCCTTGAATTAGACGAAACTGGCAGGCATGTGGGAAAACGGCTTTTCCAATGGAGGCTCCTAGGCTTTGGAATTCCTGGCCCAACTAACCTGGGCCATTTTCAGACTGCTTACCAGCCACGGAACATCACACCAAGCTCCCAGAACAACAGCATCTTCCAGGTGCAATTTCGCATGAGAACTGCATTCTCACACAAAATTGCACCAGGAAGATGCTGTCATTGCGGGGGAGCTTGGTGCGATGTTCCATGGCCAGTAAGCAGTGTGAAAACAGCCCTGGTTGATCCCTTTGTTGTCTGGAAATGGGTGAAGATGTTTTTTTCCCAATCTTTGAAAAGGATTAAGGCCTATTTTTATTGTTTCAGTGTTGGCCTTTTGATAGCATTTGGGGGTTGACTGAGGGTGCTGGATTGGGTTTTGTTTTGTTTTGGGAGCCAGTTTGGTGTAGTGGTTAAGAGTGGCAGGACTGTAATCTGGAGAACCAGGTCTGATTCCCCACTCCTCCACCTGAAGCCAGCTGGGTGACCTTGAGTAAGTCACAGCTTCTAGAAGCTCTCTCAGCACCACCCACCTCACAGGGTGATTGTTGTGGGGATAAAAATAACATACTTTGTAAACTGCTGTGAGTGGATGTTAAGTTGTCCTGAAGGGCAGTATATAAATCGAATATTGTTGTTGTTATTGGTTGTACTGTTGTTTGCATCACTTTTATTTGTTGGTTTCATAAGGAGGATGAAGTTTTAGAATTTCAGGTTGCTGCTGAATGTGCCCCATTCTATTGTTTATTTTTAGCTTTGTATTTTACACATTTTAATTTTCTAAGGCATCTGGATACATTGGTAGAAAAGGGAGAGATAAATATAATAAGTAAACAAATTGCTTCACCTGGCGCTCCCTGAGAATTCGCCGAGTTTTGTAAGCAGTCCACAACATCACACTTGTTAGTACAAAAGAAATTATAAAAGCAGCAAAGAATCCCATACCATGTGTGCTGTGACTCAACAAAATCTGAAAAACAAAGAAACACCTATATGAATTTTGTGGTATCTGCATCCACACAGGGAGATTAACAGAAACAAAAGCAACTGAGTCCAAGTTGATTCATTGACATTCACAGCACTACCTCAGAGGAAACCATCTGAGACCTCTGCAGGAGGTTCAGATGGAAAATAATATAGAAAACCTGTATGCTGCCCTGAGTGCCTTGGAGCAAGAGCAGAATAAAATACGCAAGTAACTAAATACAAACTGGGGAAGAATATCTTTCAACACTTATGGTAAACCCACAAGCAGTGCTTTGAAGCTGGAGTTCTCCAGGATGGTGATAAACAACCCCAAACAAGCGCTGTGGATAAAGAAACAAATCAAGAGTTACAACTTGGCTTAGGACGCAACCACAAGGTGACCTCATTATCTACAACTTCTTGACAAGCTTCAATCTCAATTGCCAGGAATCGGACCCAAAACATAACAATAGCTTTGTCTGAATGACTAAGGCCTGCTGATTAATGTCAGGGCCCAAGAGAAATTTTGCCAAAAACACCTCCGTTCCAGAATGACACAGAGAAACAGAAGGCCAGAGGGAATCAGAGCCAGGCCCCATCAAGTGCAGCAGCCCTTTCCCAACTGTGGCCCGTCAGAAACTTCAGGGAATCTCATAAATCAGGATGCAAAGGCTTCAGACAGCACCTACCTGAGGATGAACAAGTTGTTGATGAAGACTAGCTGGCATCTCCAGCTGGTCTAGAATGCTATGCTACTCAGGGTATGCATATTACACTTTTTCTATAGTGTCTACATTGGCTGCAAAATAGTTTCCAGGAACCAATCAAAGTGCTGGTTATCGCCAATAAAGCTCTTCCATGGCCTGGGGCCCCTATACCTGCAGGCCCATCTTTCCTGCTATGTTCCACTGAGGCAGCTCCACTCATCAGAGCACAGCCTTTGCAAGGTACCACCTTGCAAATGGGTAAGATCAAAACCACCCATCATTGAGTGTTCTCTGTGATGGGTCGTGCCTGATGGAGTAGCTTGTCTGAGAAGGTCAGGAAGGTTCCCACACTTCTAATTTTTCACAGAACGAGTAGAACAGAACTGTTCAGGAAAGCAACTGTATAAAGTGAATTTTAGGTAATGTCAAATTTAAAGGACAGTTCAGATCACGCTTTTAAAAAATTATCTTCTAACTTCATAATCAAACCTTACTATTCTGCTTGTTATGGTGGCGTTCAGGGCATGCTGGGGTCTTCCAATGGCTGTCCAACCCCCAGATCTCAGAGCCAAACTACAAGTGACACCTGACACAGGTTGGACCCTTGTCAGCTTCCCTCAAGTTTTGATGGGAAATGTAGGCAGCTTGGCGGAATATTGGACAAGTGACAGTTGAAAAGTCCATTGGACAGCAGTTGGAGAGCCAAGCTGCAAGACCAGGATGCCTACAATTCCCATCAAAACTTGAGGGAAGCTGACAAGTGTCCAACCTGTGTCAGGCGTCACTTGTAGCTTGGCTCTGAGATGTGGAATGGCAGAGCTGAGTTGCAACATCCATGCCCTGGGTATCACCTTTCTGGAGGGCTGTGCACAGGTACTAGCTCCTCCTGTCTCCTCCCTGGCCTGTGCTTTTGGAGCCCTTTTTATCCTTCCTGGCCAACTCTACCCCTCTGTGCCCACTCCTGTTGTGCCAGTCTACAACTGACTAAAGTTTGAAACACCACCTGGGGTCTCCACCTCCTCCAGCCCTCTGCCCTATCCCTGGGAGCCAGACAGCTCTCTGTCTCCTGTCTGGGTGGCCCACCCTTTCTCCACCTCTCTCAGTGAGGCTGCTGCTTGGGATGACATTCGACTAAGTCCAGGCCCATCTGTTGGCTTGCCTACAATGACCAGAGGCTGGGCTGAGGGCGTGAAGCTTGCTATGAGCATCCCCGCTGTCCTTGGGTTGCTGCGTAACTTTGCTGAGGCTTGCAGTGAGACTGTCAGCCATGGAGACACGGAAGCCGTGAGGGTCAAGCTGAGGCCCACAAGCAGTGTGTTGCTTCTCTTTGGGTCCTTCTTGGCAGCTGCTGAGTCATGGGGGCAGAGGCCTTTTTGGCTGCTGATGGCGTCCTTAGTGGGCAAAGGGTGGTCTCAATGGCAGAGAGTCTGGGCTAGTGATCAGTTCCAGCCCCAGACACTCCCCCCATCATGGAGGCTTCCTGTTGGGGTGGGGACCTCAAACAGTGAGGACATGTAGTCTCCATCGACATGGAGGTGACCTGCCAGGTGATGGACTGTGAAGCTGAAAGGCAAAAGGGACGGGACCAGTGTAAGACACGGACGTTATGGTCCTTCATCCAGGCTAGCCACACCGAAGAACATGGATGGTGACCAGGGTGAAAGGTTGTTGGCTAGGTAGAAGTGAAGAGCCCCTACAGTCCATTTAATTGCCAAGGCTTCCTTCTCGATGATATAGTTGACTTCCACAAGCTGGAGCTTCTAACTGATAAAGAGGACTGGATGTTCTTGCCCATCCACTTCTTGTGATACTGCCCAAATTGATACTGGAGGTATCTGTTTGGACTATGAAGGGCTGGTTGAAATCAGGGTTCTTCGGGATGGGGTCCCTGGACAATGCCATTTTCATCTTCTGGAATGCTTGGTGGCAAACTGAAGACCATGCTACCTTGTTAGGTTGGTAAAGTGGTTATGTTGGCAAAGTGGGAAATAAACTTGCTGTAGTAACCCATGAGCCTGAGGAATCTCCTGACCTGTTTCTTCGGGGTGGGCCAGAGGCTAGTCTCCAGCTTTGCAAGCTTTTCTGCCAAGAGACACAGTTGGCCATACTCCAGCTGGAACCCCAGGTACTTTAGCTCTGGGAAGCTGACCTGGATCTTCTTTTGGTTTACGGTTAGGCCTGCCTCTTCCAGAGCTCTTAGGACACTTTGCAGATGGTGCAGGCGCGTAGGCCAGTTGGGGCAAAATTTTGTTTGTTTGTTTCAAATTTCTATTCTGCCCTCCCTGCGAGTGGGCTCAGGGCAGATAACAACATATAAAATACAATTTAAAAATTCATCTACATTAAAACATTAAAACAACAGTGTATTAATACACATTTAAAACAGGATGGTGGACAGCCTTCACAGGGAGGGTTAAGATTTTATACACCCCTTTTTTTTCAGTCTGGCAGAGGCCCAGCCTCAGCCATATGCCTGGCGGAACAACTCTGTCTTGCAGGCCCGGCGAAAGGAGAGTAGGTCCTGCTGGGCCCTGATTTCAGCAAGGAGAGTGTTCCACCAGGTGAGAGCCAGGACTGAAAAGGCCCTGGCTCTAGTTGAGGCTAGGCAGGCCTCCTTGGGGCCAGGGACCACCAACAGCTGTTTGTCCCCTGATCGGAGTGTCCTCCGGGGCACGGTCCTGTAGATATGCTGGTCCCAGTCCGCACAGGGCCTTATGTCATCAGTGTAGAAGAGGGCAAACTCCTGACATTGTGCCAATATCTTGTCAACTAGGAGTTGGAAGGTCACCAGTGCTTCATGCAACCCAAAGGGCCTTACTTTGAATTGAAAGAGTTCATGGGGGATAGCAAGCATCATTTTTTCTTGATCTCTGGGGGGCCATGGGCACCTGCCAGTATTTCTTGGTCAAATCTATGGTGGAAAGATAGTGGGCCATTCCCAGTTGGTCAATGAGAACTTCTATGTAGGGCAGAGGTTAAGTGTTGAACTGTGTGACTTTGTTAAATTCTCTACAGTTGACACAGAATTAAATGCTCCCATCTAGCTTGGGGTCCAGCACCACTGGATTCCACTAGGTGCTATATGACAGTTCTATTATGTTAAGTCAAAACATGTCCTCTATTTCATGTGCTATTTTATCTTATTGTTTGCATGAAAGTAGTCAACAGGTGGACTGGGTTGAAATTGAGTCAGTTAGACAAGACAAGAGAATACTCCGGGTACCTGTTGAAGGAGGGTCCAGACCTGGGCCTTCTACACATCTGACAGGCTCTGGTCCAGCCTAGGGGTGACTGTGGGATTTCACCATCCATCAGTTTAAGGTGGTCTTCTGCCAACTGGCAATCTGAGCTCTTCAGGTTGTTGATGTGTAGCTTCCTTCATTGGCAATGGGAGGGTCCGCACTGCACTGTCCCCTACTGGCCAGGCCATGGCTGATCCTCGTTGCTTTCAGCATCTGATTGGGGCATGTTGCCAGGGTCATCCAAGGCAGAACTTCAGCTGGGGTGGTCACTGCGTGGAGGGTGTCTTGGAAGGCTGGTGCATCCTGCCCTACTTGGATCAGGTAGGTCAGAGCTTCTATCTTGGCCAATTCCACTTCTCAGACCCAGCTCTGGTAGATCACCAGTACCTGAATGGCTGGGTATTCCTTTGCAAGCCAATGGAAACAGGCAACCAGACTGGTGCATACCGCAGGGATTCCTGCCAGCAAGAAGTGCCTCCTGGAATTTCCTAACCCAGAGCCGGCAAACCTAAGTTCTGACCAACCAGGGACTGGCAGACCAGCCAGGGACTGTACAACAAACAGTTTGTTGTAGTATCAAAATGTAGCCCTTTTTATCTTACATTTATTGCTTAGTAGTTTTTATTTTCTGAATGTTATTGTCTTGCAACTTCTAGACCAGCATGATTTAACAAAAATTATTCAATAGGCACCTTTGGCACATCACTCTCTCTGCCCAAATATTTGTCAGTTGCTTTAACAATATATTCCTTTAGATGTCAAATAAAGCAACCAGAATTACATACTTTGGAGATGAAACAATATTTTCATATGCTTTTGTACAACTGATCGGTGAAGTCGAAAACAAAGGAAGAAGAGCAGCAGGGGGAAATCAGGTGCAAAAAAAAGTCTAACTTTTTATTCATTTATTTTTATTTATTTACTTTATTTAGGTGATGGTCCAGGCACTCACAACCCTTGCAGGACAACCTTCAATTTGCAAAAGGCCAAATACTTAACATTTATGTAGCGTGTTAGAGAGTTCAAAGCACTCCATATCTGTGACCTTGTTGTGAACCTTAACAACTGTCCTGCAAGGTAGGTCAACATTATTATAACCACACTGAAAATAAGAGAGACTAACAAAGGCTGAGAGAGGGAGAAATAATTTGCCAAAGGCCACCTAAAGAGTGGCCAGAGTGAGATTTTGGCGGGGATCTTTTGATCCATAGCCCAATTTCTGTACCCACTCTGTTTGTAGTTACCTAAAAATGCCCCAACCTCTGTATGAGTAAAAATAAATTGCCAGAGTAGCTAGTAACCCTTCTAGAATAAATCTGAATTGCATTTTCCTCTGTAATTACAACCACTTTACATAATCTTGAAACTGAAGTCTTTACGTTAGCATAATAGACTGGATGAGTTGCACCGGGGATTCCATCACAAATTGGTCCATTAAAACGACCTTAAGCTACCAAGCAGAAGCAAGCAAGAGGCCTGTGGGAGAAAGCAAAGTTGTTTACCTTTGTCTTTTTTTCTCCTATTATTCTCAACGATGCTGTCAGCGAATCAAACTCAGAATTGTTCTGAAAACAGAGAGGGGGGAAAGGTCCATTTATCAGCCGTTTTCAGCTGGCATAATCTAACCTGATACCCAGATCACCTTTTGAGAAGAAAGTCATCGCTCTCCTCCCCTCATAGAATGTCCCATATTTCAGACAAGAGGCAGAATTTAACAGCTAAATGGAAGGATCGCAACCACCACAATGTGCGGTATACACTTTCTAAGGCACCATCTCCCTGCACAGGTCTTGCTAACCAAAGGGAGGTCCAGTGAAACTGGCCCAAAGCAAAACGGCTCTCGAAGGCTGCAGAGCAGGTCTCTCATGAGACAACCACCTCAGACCGCATCTATTGGGCACCATTAAGGGCAGCAGAGCAGGGCAGACAGATGCTCTCCCCAAATATACAGGGAAAGTGTCATATGCAAACCCTGTTGAAATTAATGCAAGCTACACAAGCGCACTAATCTGACCCACAGGAAGTTGTGCCCATGCTAATCAGGCAGAAGTATTAGTCTGAGCTTGGGCTCCTGCCAGCTGTTGCAAACTCATGGTCTCTCAAGTGGGGAGAAGGGCAGTACCGTGGTTTCTTATCACTAAGAACTGGGGCTCTCTGTTTACTTATTATTATTATCATTATCATCATCATCATCCGAAACAATCAACAATAAGCAGAGGTCACGTCATTATTGATTGGCCTTACTAAGCTGATACAAGTTTCCGCCGGAGATCTAAGTATCAACCAGATATCGGCGTAATATGTACGCTGTTCCAAATAGCGCCATCTTTTGCAGTTCTGTAGGTTTTATGTCAGAAAGCTGCAGTTTTTCCATAGGAATTGCAAAGTTTTTCAAGATGGTTCCAAGTGACCCGATGACAATGTATCATCACCACCACCACCACCACCACCATACCACCTTTCAGGTCAACTTAACGCCCACTCAGAGTGGTTTACAAAGTATGTTGTTATTATCTCCACAACAATCACCCTGTGAAATGGGTGGGGCTGAGAGAGCTCTGAGAGAGCTGTGACAGAACCAAGGGCCGTTTCCAGACGGCTTACCTGCAGCCGCTCCATGCCGCAACGTCGCGGATCATGCCGGGGAAAACGCGAAATATCGCGTTTTCTCGCGCGAGTTTTGCGCGACGTCGCGCAAAACTCGCGCGAGAAAACGCGATATTTCGCGTTTTCCCCGGCACGATCCGCGACGTTGCGGCATGGAGCGGCTGCAGGTAAGCCGTCTGGAAACGGCCAAGGTCTGGCATCAAGTGGAAGAGTGGGGAATCAAACCTGGTTCTCCAGATTAGCATCCTGCCACTCTTAACCACTACACCAAACTGGCTCGCTTCTTAATAAATTTGCTTTCAGCTTATGTAAATAAAGACCTGCTTTTCTTGATTATTGGAGCACTTACTGGGCTCCAGTCCTCACTTTTCTGGATTCAAAGCATGCTGTACAGGATTTTTCCACTCCCACTATATATGTCCTACATAGGGCGGGGTGGGGGAGCAGCCATGCTACAGGGCACCAAATACAGGACTAGTGACTTTCCAACTGCTGGGACACCAATCAGTCCATCTTCCATTGCACATACTGGCTACCAGGGTGATGGGGCCTCTATTATTTACTTATTTATTTACATTATTTATAGGCCACTTTTCTCACAAGTCAACACAATCAACAGGATGGGACATCCAACAAACAATGCAATCGGATTTAGAGAGCTGCTATAGCGTAATAGTTAAGTGGCTGAGTTGCGAATCAGTAGTCAGCTGGTTCAGTGCCTGCTACTGCCATGAACCTTAGGTAAGTCGCTCCTCTCAGCCGCAGCTCCCCAGATGAATGATGAGGATAATAATAACATGGACTCTGTTCACTGCTCTGACTTTCTAATCTGTCTAGGAGAGCAGTATATAAACATAGTTGTAGTTACTGTTGTTGTTATTATTATTATTATAATAATCTGGAACCAACTAGAAATCTGAAAATGGAGATGAAACAAAGCATAAGTATTAACATGGCATATTAAATGATGCAAAAAAATTATTTTGCAAAAAGCCAGGTGAGTGGGCTGTATACATTAAAGAGATATCCTCAATTTAACGAAACATATAGAGGACGGAAATAGTCCTTATTCTGGGAACTGTTTGACTACAATACATTTCCAGCATCTCCAGCCCCCAGCCCCCAATTTTCCTTGACTGTATCTGCCCAGTTTTGCAGAAGCATATAAGCATTACCCACCCTAGGGGACCTTGCCACATTTTAAACATCTCAGAAAGCCTAAAGGAGGCTTCTCTGTCCCTCTTAAGGTCATCGTATCCCTCCATGACTCTTAGCCTTGAGGTCAGCACAAGAGACACGACATACAAACACATCAGATTTCAGGGACCAAGGACTTGTTGGTCTCCCAAGGCTTAAATCTTCAAGTCATCATGTAACAGCTGATCTATGTTTAAATTAGCCATTGGCATACATGTGACATAGTTAAAACATTTTTATCCCTCCTTTCTCTACAAGAGAATCGGGGAGCTCAGAGCATACATTGCTAACCTTCTGAAATGTCATCCTCCTTGTTTCTGCTAGTCTGCCACATCTGGGTGGTACCGACCTTTTCAAAGGCAGGTCAAACCAAATGATCATTCCAGTACAACAGTTCCACAACCACAGTGAGAGGTCTTTATGTTCAGAAGAAGGGTCTAATGATGAATGCTAATGAATGCTTCTTAAGTGGAGAAGTTAAAACTATCCAGTGAAATGGGGATCTGGATTGGGTTTTCCCTTGGCCTAGTCCAATACTCTAACCACTACAATACACTGACTTCAACACTGACATCGAAAAGTACACAATAATTGTATTGAAAAAGGAAATACCAGTGGTGAGCGGAAGGTCAGTTTAGCAGGCAGAATCAATACTCCAGCATTCCCCGATTCCTTTGCATTAACAATGGCAATATACTCCAGTAAATAATGGTCCCCAACTAAAAGTAAAGAGAAGAAAACGTGTGTGAAAAATAGTATTTCTGGCTTTATCTCTGTTGTGTGGAACTACAATCTGGGTTATAAAAGAGATAAAATGATCTGCTGAAACCCTGTAATAACAAATCTATGTATTGCCACTGGCACACAACAGGCTGGCTTTTCAGAAATGTTTGTTTGGCACAAGCAGTGTCTGGCAGCCAGAGGTTCTGAAGGTGCTGGAGTCAAATGGCAGGAACTGCTGGGAATCCTGGATCAGCTCCCAAAATGGTTCGCTCAGCCACAAAAACTTGCTTCAGGGAAGGAGAGAGATCTGGATTGGGACCATCATGCTGGGTAAGTTTTAAATTCTTCTCCCCCCAACCAAATACCAGAACTGTTGCCTCGAGAGGTACCCGTGAAAACCAATACTATGGCCGTTTACACACTACTCACCTTCATCCAAAACGGGGTGCAACGTCGTGAAAAAAAAGCAGAAGATAGTGTCTTCTCGTGCAAATTTTGCACGACTTCGCACAAAACTCGCACGAGAAGACGCTATCTTCTGCGGGTTTTTTTGCGACGTTGCGCCCCGTTCCAGATGAAGGTGAGTAGTGTGGAAACAGCCTATATTTGTTCACAACTAAAATTTACTGGCAGCAAAACTCACCAACATACACATACAGAAAGAATCAAAACTGCACAACTACAACAGTAAAGGCAAAACACCTCCTTGGGAGTCTGTTTATTTTTTCTCTTAACACAATTTTTCCACTGTTATTTTACTTGTTGACATTGCTTTAAAAGCTCTCCCTTCACACAAGTTTTTATGAAGATTGAAACACATTTGATTCATTTTACGATTCTTTTGACGTACATTTGATTCATTTTACAAGAAATTGAAGGGGAGGGAATGGAGGAGGGGAGTTTATATCTGTAGCCCTAAGATGCGTGGAAGAAGGAATAAAAATGAGATCGCATTGCAATAAGACACAAATGGAAGGGGGCGGGGAGAGATGGACGACAGTCACAGAAGCGAGGCTAAAAATACTAGCTGGGGATACACTGGAAACCACCATTGATACTTTCTCACAATTACATTGCAACTTGAATTTTTATTTGGATTTATTTGACTTTGAATTGTTGCATGTTATCTTCAGGGTCTGCCCAAATTTTACCTAAATATTTTCTTACAGCAACTACATTCCATGACAAACCAATGAACCTACCATGCAAAAACTGTATCCGGAATGTCTGGAAGCCATCTGCTGTCTGATTACCCTTCGTTCCTTGAACATGGAGACCTGTGATATTATCCAGTAAAACAAGATCTGTGACATTTAATGCATGTGGTGCGCTGGTGTTGTTAATCAGGAGTTTCACATATGCTCTTTCAGGTTCATGGTCAGTACCAACCTACAGAAAGAAATAAGCAGGGCTTTTTTTCAGCAGGAACGCGGTGGAATGGTGTTCCAGCACCTCTTGAAAATGGTCACATGGCCGGTGGTCCCGCCCCCTGATCTCCAGACAGAGGGGAGTTTAGATTGTCCTCCGCTCCACTGGTGTGGAGGGCAATCTAAACTCCCGTCTGTCTGGAGATCAGGGGGCGGGACCACCGGCCATGTGACCATTTTCGCCAAGGGCAATTTAAACTTTAAAAATTCCCCCCTTGTTTCAGCTGACCCAAAGTGACATCATTGTGCAGTCCTGAGTTCCACCACCTCTTTTCCCAGAAAAAAAAGCCCTGGAAATAAGTATTAATTAAAATGGAAATATTAACCAACACCTCTTAAACTTAGAACCAAACTGTATTGAGCAACGTTCCATGGAACTCTCCTCAGACATTATTTTCATGAAAAGAAGCCATTAGAAGCTGTGATCTGGAACAAAGAGAAAGGGGAGGGGAGGGGCTTAACTCTTTCTCAAGCAGCTAAAGGGGAATGTGTGTCTATCTGCTTGTAGGGAGATAAGCAGTTTAAAAAGAATAATTCTGAGAGGGGAAAAAGCTGACAGAGAAAGAGGCAAACTCCCTTCCACATCAGCCCCTCCTTGATTCCCAACAGCAGCCTTTTTTTCCATTTGAAAAAAAGCACACTGGCAGAAAGTTACATAGAACTCCACGTACTATGCCGCTTGCCTGATTCTATTCTGGCTGTGAAAGGGTCAAGGGTCATGCCAGCATTTCTGAGGGCATTTGGAGGAACTCACAAACACCACCAGCCTCTGATTTTAAATTCTCAAGATGATTTTAATCTCTACTACAGCAAGCCGTTGCTTGGGAACCGAGTAATAGAAAGCCAGCCATTTGAATGCAAGAGAAAAGCATATGCAGAGAAAGGGCTGAATGAATAGGAGCAGCGGAACATCCCGGAGAGGCATAACTCAGAAGAGAAGGAACAAGCCTTCCAAATCAGGTTCTGGGAAATGCAGAATGGTTGTGCAAGAAAGCACGCTTGAGCGTCCACCAGGCTCACAATGGGTGCCTCCTCCTCTCTGTTCTGTTCTGTCCCCCTTTCTGTTTTATTTTCTGGATTAGGAAGGACCAGGGCTTTTTTTCAGCTGGAACACGGTGGAACAGAGTTCCAGAACCTCTTGAAAATGGTCACATAGCTGGTGGCCCCGCCCCCTGATCTCCAGACAGAGGGGAGCTTAGATTGCCCTCCGCGCCGCTGAGCGCGTAGGGCAATCTAAGCTCCCCTCTGTCTGGAGATCAGGGGGCGGGGCCACCAGCCATGTGACCATTTTCTCCAAGGGCAACCCACTGAGTTCTGCCACCTCTTTTCCAGAAAAAAGCCCTGGGAAGGACACTATACTCAGAATGTTACACATGAGATTCTGAACCCTGCTTAGGTGGCCTGGTACTGTATCCTCAGGTGTATGGAGTCTCCTAGTCACCTCTCCACCAGCAGGCAAGGAACTCAAGGGGGAGGGAGAAGGTAAAGCCCCCACTTTCTCTCTCTACCTGATCTCTGCCCCTCCCATATCGAGCTCTTCATGAATTGATCCTTATCATGCTGGAAACTGTATGCAATCCTAAACTGGCAACAGGGTGCCTTGAATTTTTGCCAGCAGTATGCCAGAGTGAATGATAATTTGTTTTAATTTTTCAGAATCGAGTTTACTTTAGGTTGAAGGTCTTTAGAAGCTATTTGTACTTGGATTGTGATTTTGTAGCCGGACTCCAATCTCCGGCAAGAAAAATCTCCAAGTCTACTGAGTAGAGGCACAACACTCTGCTACAGCTGGAAAAGGGACAAGCATACTGGTAAACTTCTGGAACTTTGTGGAAATGGGAAATGAAATCCAAATAAAAATAAACAAACCTCCTTCTATAAGGATTCCTTAGTTACCAGTTCATTTAACGTTAGTACGAGTATTGTTGAACAGTTGAGAGGGATGGGGGGAGAGAGGGAGGGAGACAGAGAGAGAGAGAGAGAGAGAGAGAGAGAGAGAGAGAGAGAGAGAGAGAGAGAGAGAGAGAGAGAGAGAGAGAGAGAGGCTCTAAAAGCATCTGAAGAAGCCTCTGAGGAAAGGAAGTTTGACTCATAAAAGCTTATGCTGGAATAAATATTATTAGTTTTTAAAGCAGCTGGACTTTTGCTTGGTTTTTCCCAAACTAAGTATTGTTTATAATGTACACAACAAATAACAGTATGAAAAAAGTTAAGTCAAAGTCTTATATTTACTTATAACAATAAAGTACATATTTCTATATTAGCATGTATATTCAAATCCAACCATAACGTTTATACTCTGTACTGAGGTGAAAGTCTCTTAAAGTGCCATGTGCATACAGAGTAAACCATTCATACAGAGGTAACATACATTCAAATAGTAAAGTGCTAATGCTCCAATATTTGCTCCAATAGAAGGTCCTCAATTCATCTACAACATATTGCACAAACATCCACCAAGTGCAAATGCATAGAAAACCTCTTTATAGTACACATTTCAAACAATCAGAATATCATACAAATGTGGAGCAACAAAGTCCATGTGCACTCCTTCCTTGTGGTATACAAGAGTCCAAGAGTAAAGGTTCAGTTAGGGACTCCCATAGATGGCTGTGATAAATGGTTCTTAGATGGCTGTGCTTAATGATTCTGATGGGGCGTCTAGATCCATAATTACCATTTCAAAATAATTCTATTTATTCTCCAGGTGGTCCAAAAGAAAGATTTAACCATTCCCTTGTTTGATTTTACCAACTACACTCATTCCAGGCTATTGCTAAGGTAGGGTTCCATATATATATGTATGTATGTATATGTATGTGTGTGTGTGTATATATATATATATATATATACACACATACACACATATATACACATAGATATACATACATACACATACATATACGTACACATATACACACACACACACACACACGTAGCTTGGATCTCAGAGGGCCAAGCCAGAAGTGACGAATGGCACTTGAACGGCAAGTGAACAGACTCACATGTATTCCTCCTTGTTCACCTGCACTCCACTTGTGCTCCACTTGATCACTACATGATCACTATGTGATCAAGTATATATATATAAAAAAAAAGATTTGGATCTCATGCTTCCAAGAAAGCACTTGGAAACTTACCACTGCGCATTTCTGAAAAATGATTCCATGTGCAGAAGACACCGCAATTCTTGACACATCTTGACGCTGCACAGAAAACAAAACAGCCTCATTTCAGCTTAAATGTACAATATGTATTTTATCATTATAGGATCAGTAACAAGTGTCAGTCCCTGGCAGTTAGGTCCCTCAAGCTCTCCACAGTTAACACACAGGTGTTCCAGTTGAAGCAACTTTACTGAGATCCATACAGTTCAGGGTGTTCACACAAAGGTGGCAATTGGCAGAAGTGACAATTCAAACAAAATCAAAAAGAGTCCAGTAGCACCTTTAAGACTAACCAATTTTATTGTAGCATAATTCAAACAAAGGCATTACTAATTATAAGGAAACTTCTGGTTGTTCGGGTCCATTGACATTCTGGCGCGAAAATTCATGGAAACTGATTCATTTAGGCTAGACAGAGTACAAAGTGAAATTATCCCAGTCTCTGGGAAAAGATACATCTCGCTGCTCGCCTCCAAGGACACTTGCTAGAAAAGTGAAAGTAAATATTTTCAACAGATAACGGAGAGGCCCCACTGGCTCTCCTGCATTTCATGTTAGCAGTTAAGACACTCAGAGCCAAGCTACAAGTGACGCCTGACACAGGTTGGACACTTGTCAGCTTCCCTCAAGTGTTGATGGGAAATGTAGGCGTCCTGGTTTTACAGCTTGGCTCTCCGTTAAAGCTGCAAGACCAGGATGCCTACATTTCCCATCAAAACTTGAGGGAAGCTGACAAGTGTCCAACCTGTGTCAGGCGTCACTTGTAGCTTGGATCTCAGAGGGCCAAGCTAGAAGTGACGAATGGCACTTGAACGGCAAGTGAACAGACTCACATGTATTCCTCCTTGTTCACCTGCACTCCACTTGTGCTCCACTTGATCACTACATGATCACTACGTGATCAAGTGGAGCGCAAGTGAACAGGGAGGAATATGCATGAGTCTGTTCACTTGCCATTCAAGTGCCATTTGTCACTTGTAGCTTGGCCCTCAGATGACATATACAGTATACAGAATATAACTTTGGCAAACAGTTACGATCAACACAAAATGCAGAACACAAGAATGGCAGGTATGCCGGCATACATGACAACAGGTTTGAAAAAAAAACACTTAAGGGCCCTGCTGGGGGTTTCCTTAGAGATCCCCTTTTCCTGCCCAATGTTTTAACTGTGACATTTATGGAGTTTGTATGCATTTTAGTCTGGGTTAATTGTTTTAATAACACGTTTTTATTGGTTTTAATGGATTTTAAGGTGCGGTTTTATTATCTATGTTTTAATTTGTTAGCTTCCTTGGTAGCCATTATGAATGCACAACGGCAGAGCATAAGCTTTGTGAAAACAAAATAAAATACCAACAAACATGGAAACTGTAAGATAAGATAAATAATAATAATAATAACATCCGATTTATACACTGCCCTTCAGGACAACTTAATGCCCACTCAGAGTGGTTTACAAAGTACGTTTTTATTATCCCCACAACAAAAAATACCCTGTGAGGTGGGAGGGGCTGAGAGAGCTCCTAGAAGCTGTGACCGACCCAAAATCACCCAGCTGGCTTCAAGTGGAGGAGTGAGGAATCCAATCCGGCTCTCCAGATTAGAATCCCACACTCTTAACCACTACACCAAACTGGCTCTGCATTAACTTCCATGGTGGCAAGCAATGCACGTGTTTTGTACGTGCCTCTGATGAAGTGCATCACAAAATGAAAATAATAATTTTTTTTTATTTATTTTATTTTATTTTTATTTTATTTATTTTTATTAAGCATATGGATACTGACGAGTGGCAAGAGAAGGTGAGTCCAGTTCTCCATTCCATAGGTAGCAAGCACTAAGGAGAATCACGGAACACAATCCTAACTAGAAAACAAATTACACCATGATTATCTAACTACACTGATTGAGTCCTAAGTCAGTCATATAAACATATAATTCAATATTTGCAATATATATCATCAGAAAATCATCAAACATCAAGCAGGTAAGTACCAAATGTACCATCAAAGAATCTTACCACAGTCATATAAACAGCTGGTAAATCAAAAATTAATGTTATCAGCATACATTTCTTAAAGTACACTGTGCTCCAGTACAGTGCACATTTCTTAAAGTGCACAGTGCTTCAGGTCAGTCCCTCTAGTTCCCAGGGGGAAAGTGTTGGCTGGCCCTGCAACAAAAAGAACTCGTGTTTAGCAAAACTTTGGCATGACTTACCTTGGATTAAGTGTATACCTGGAGCACTGTGCACTTCAAGAAATGTACACTGTACTAGAGCACTGTGCACTTTAAGAAATGTATGCTGATAACATTAATTTTTGATGTACCACCTGTTTAGATGCCTGTGTTATAATTCTTTGATGGTACATTCGGTACTTATCTGCTTGATGTTTGATGATTTTCTGATGGTATATACTGCAAATATTGAATTACATGTTTATATGACTGACTTAGGATTCAATCAGTGTAATTTGTTTTCCAGCTCTCCATCCCAGCAACTGCTTGGAGAGTGTCAAGTTACTAGTTTACAACAGGGCATCGCTTGCACCTGGCAGTACAGGAGGAAACAACAGGTGTATCTGGCTTAGGATGGCAAAAAGCCTTGACCTGAGGGACAGCATGCTGACAGGAGGGAAGGGCACAAGTCTGGGGGAAATTGCCTCTTTGGGGAGAAGGCAGCAAAAGGCGGTGGGTGTGGCAGTTAATGTGTCAGACTAGGGTCTGGGAGACTCCAGATTCAAATCCCCACTCTGCCATGGAAGCTTGCTGGGTGACCAGTCACATACTTGCTGGGCCAGTCACACACGCTCTCACACTAACCCACCTCATAGGGCTGTTGTAAGGATAAAAAGGGGGAGAGGAGGAGGATGTCGGCTATTTTGGTTCCCCATAGGAGAAAAAGGCAGGTATAAATGAAGTAAATATATACATTTTGTAATGTTTTGGATTGGCCTTTGCAACAGGCTGGCTTCATTTAAAAGTAGTTAGTTTTGGCAAGATCTTCCAACAATAGGCTATATGGGGGGGGGGGGCTAGTAATGGTACTGATTTTACTTTTCGTTAGCCATTCACAATACTGCACACTGGAGCTTCAAATAAGCTTTCAAAGAGGTGACTGTGAGAACCCAGAATTTAAAACTATATAGCTGATGAAACAATGAGCAACAGTTGACTCCAATTTCACTTTAACTTGCATAAGAAGAGGGCAGGAAACTGGGGGTGCATAATGGTGAGGTTGCAAGTGAGCAGAATACAAACAATGTTTATGGATTACATTTATTTGTCTGTTTTAGAAAACTTAGATCCCAATTCTATTGATTGTTCTAACCTACAAAGTAGTCGGTTAAACACACTGCAACAATGAAATAAATTGCAAAAGCCAACAGCACAATTAAGACCAAAACAAAGCATAAGATAACCAATTCCTAAAAATCAGGAAACACACACAAAATATATACAATTAAAAGTACAGAAGTAAATTAATAAGTAAACTATCAAAGGCCCTGAGAAACAAATGGGTTTTACCAACATCCAGAGCACCAAAATTGAGGGAGTAAAATCACCTTTCTGCTGCAGGGAATTTCACGACCTGGGGATTGACCAAACTTACCTGGCTCATAAAAGGCATGTGGATCAGGGCCTTAGATGACAACTTCAGTTCATGGGAAGGATGAAAAACCACAGCCCTGAGTGGAGTAGCATTTCCCAACCCGCAGCTCCCTAATTAAACTTGAAGATCTGACTGCATGGGAAAGAATTAAAATCTATGCAAGGGCAGTGCTTCCCTAGAACTACTGAGTGCAATGACATTATAATGTCCACCACAGTATCCAACAAATAACAGATATTCAGACCCTGAATTAAGCAAGGCATTTTAAGAGATGATCTTTTACTGACCGTTTGATGGTTAACAGAAACTTGTCGTTTGAACTTTTTTGTCCAGAAGGATACCGAAGCAAAGGAGGAATGGTTGCTGTGAATATCTGGTCCAGCAGAAGTTAAAAGTAGTTTGTGGTCTTCGTTTTGTCCCTGGATCTCTGGCATTTTGACAGCTAAAAAAAAAAGAAAGAAAATTCAATACATGACTATCAGATGATCGGCAGACACATTTCAGCCAGTGTTACTTCACTTTGCCTGTCAGATGCAGGGGAACTGCTAGGCAAGACAGCCCTAGTGTACTTTCAGTGCCAATGAAGCATTCCAAACTGGAACCAGGCCCACCTGCAAAACTCCCATGCATTTGACACAAGAACAAGTGTTGGAGCCCTTTGATCCTACTTGGTCCTCCAAGTAGGTGAGCTGAAAAAGGAAGCAATGCAGGATTCCATACTGCAGGATTCCATCACACCACCTGCAGTGCAGGTCTATTATAACAGGTGGACAGGAACGTGCTTCACTCTGCTCTGAACTTCCCGCTGTGGAAGATTTGCAAGGACGATGCCATTTCTTTGCAAAATGGTAACAAACCATGAAATCTCCTGGAAAATACTTTCTTCTCACCCATAAACATATGAATTACAAAATAACTAGGCATTACGTCAGGCAGCACACTGTCAAAAAGTAGCTTTATAAAATAGTGAAATAGTCGAAATTAGCACTTACCTGTTGTGCTGAAACACTTCCTCGATGTTTGAATCCTAAACACATCTTGAGCCACCTGAAACAATATTTGGCCTTAAATATTTCGACTTAGTCCCCAAATTAGTATGTAGAAACAGTGCTTGTGTCGCTACGCAATTTTCCCTACTTCAGACTTTTGACAGTATCTACTTTCTTCTACATCACTGGATACGGTATTACTTGGAGTTGAAAGATCCTAATGTTTTTAAAGGCACAATGGGGGTCTCATGATCAGGACTTATTAATGCAAACATTATCATCGAGATATTTTGTCAGAGGCTTTCACGGCTGGAGAACGATGGTTGTTGTGGATTTTCCGGGCTGTATTGCCGTGGTCTTGTCATTGTAGTTCCTGACGTTTCGCCCGCAGCTGTGACTGGCATCTTCAGAGGTGCAGCACCGAAAGACAGGGATCTCTCAGTGTCAAACTGAGAGATCCCTGTCTTTCGGTGCTACACCTCTGAAGATGCCAGTCACAGCTGCGGGCAAAACATCAGGAACTACAATGCCAAGACCACGGCAATACAGCCCGGAAAACCCACAACAACCATTATCATCGAGGTTTACTGATCAAGGGTGAATTCATACAGGCTTTTTAAAAATTCTGAGTACACTATGATTTTCCCTCTGATGAAATGAATCACATTTCTCCAGTGCAGCAGTGAAGAGGGTGGACTATTCTGCTGGCCCAGAAATCTATGATGGAGTGCTTTTCACCACTGGACATACTTTTAGAAATTCAGGACACGTTCACAAAATGCAGTGCTTGGTCCCATGAGTAGGCCTGGCCTTCTCCAACTATATGCTGGGCTGGGGCAACGTAACAGATGGCCCCAAAATGTCTTTCACCAGCCCTTGAGGGCACACATTCCAGGAAGGCCGGAACTGATCATGTAAAACAATAAAGGTAATGTGAAAAGGCCCCCAGAACGACTAGATTACTCAACCTGTGACGATGAATGTATGAATCATCCCCACTGAAGAGCACCAGTGTTTGAGAGGACAGTGTGTGCCACTGCAGTTCTATGTGAGGTGATTAATCTACAGGTCCTCATTCACAAACACAACTCAACAAGTGATTATGGTGTATGTGTGAACAGAGCCTGGGATGGATATGGTTAAGAATCTCAGCTCTTCCGTAAGTGAAGGAAGTGGAAGAGCAGAAAAACTTTGTTCAGTTCTTCCAGTTTAGGTGCTCTAACCTCGCTTAGAAGCAGAGTGAACTACCTACTTTAGGTGCTGCCTTGCACATGGATGAAATCAACAGCAGCCCGTACATGGGCTTTCTCTGTGGTGGCCCCTACCCTGTGGAACGGCCTGCCCGAGGTTAGGAGAGCCTCCACTCTCTTAGCTTTCTGCAAATGATGCAAAACCAAGTCATTCAAAAAGGCTTTTGTATTGTAAGGAGGGGCTCTCAGATGCTTCGCTAATGAGTTAAGGACCATAGACTTCACTACTATGTTGTCTTACATACTATCTGTTGTTTTAAATATGTGCTCCTACAAGTTACCTGTGCTTCATGTTGTCTAATGTCAGCCCTAGAATTGCTTATGTTCTGTTTCAGCATTTCTTCAACTCTGTATTGAATTCTTGCTAATGCTATGCCTTTGTAAACTTATGTTTCTTTACCCTATGGCATTGTATATGGAAATGTCCTTAATACTGACTGAACTAATCTCACACTGTGTAATCCGCCTTGAGTCTCAGTGAGAAAAGCGTAATATAAATGACAAATAAATAAATAATAATTTACTTTTTTACTACTTGAGTCATAAACAGCAAATCTTCACCCCACAGGAAAAAACATGAACTACTTACAATAATTTCAATATATGCAGTCACCATTTATGTGAACAAGGCAGCGCACCTAGCATTCAGCTTTAGTCCATGCAAATGCATGCCCTCAAGCACCTAGATTTCCAGTTGTGCACACTTAAACTGGAAAACGTCCATATGCCCTATTCACACAAAAATGGTGGCCACACATATCGAAAGGCTTGTGCAATCTCCCCTTATGCATGGCTGGATTGCCAAAATCTTAACAACCAAACAAGTTCCAAGTTCAACCCCTGACATTTTCAGTTTAAAGAATCAGAGAGGAGTAAGAGCTGTGAAGCACTGACTGGGATAGTCCAGATGAGCCTGATCTTGTTAAATCTTAAAAGCTAAGCAGGGTTGACTTTGGTTAGTAATTGGATGGGAGACCTCCAACAAGGACTAGGGTTGTTATGCACAGGCAAGCAATAGGCAAACCACCTCTGTTAGTCTCTTGCCTTGAAAACCTCATGAGGGGTTGCCATAAATCAGCGATGACTTGAGGGCACTCTCCACCACACAAGAGATGTGAAACCACCTGAGACCCCGGAGAGCGCCTGCCAATCAGAGGGCCAAACTATAGGTGATGCCTGACACAGGTTGGACCCTTGTCAGCTTCCCTCAAGTTTTGAGGGGAAATGTAGGCATCCTGGTCTTGCAGCTTGGCTCTCCGACTGCTGTCCAATGGACTTTTCAACGGTCACTTCTCCAACATTTGGCCAATCTGCCTACATTTCCCATCAAAACTTGAGGGAAGCTGGCAAGTGTCCAACCTGTGTCAGGCGTCACTTGTAGTTTGGCTCTGAGTAGACAATACTGACCTCGAAGGACTGACGGTATAAGGCGGCTTCATGTGTTCCCTATTCTCTTCTGAAGCGCAAACATGCAAAGCCTCCTTATGCCAAGTCAGGCCTTTGGCCAGTATTGCCGAGTGGCCCTCCAGAGCAGCCGCCAGGAACAGTCCTTAGACCTGCTACTACTACCGGAGAACTTTTTCAAACCCGCGCTGCTGCCGGGGTCGAGCCTGGGATCTTCCACTCGTAGCCGGGGCAAAAGGCCCCTGACTGCTCCGCTCCCAACTCGAGGCTCGCAAAGCCGCCCTGCGCTGGCCAGCCCCAGAAAGTCCGGGCCGCCCACGGAGCCCTCCGGAGCCGCGCGGGGGGCAGCGGGAGCGCCGCTCACTCACCCGCTCGGTGCCGAGAGCCGGGGAAAAGTTTGCTCCGAGGAAGGGGGGAAGCGGGCGGACTAGGCCGCGGCCCGGCCGGCCACGGGGCTCCCGCCGGGGCCGCCCCTCCCCGAGCCCCTGCCCGAAGCAACTCGGCGCCGCCGCCGCCAGCAGCAAGAGCGCGACGCCCAGCCCCGAAGCCGCTCCCGGGCAGGCGCCGCGCCGGGCAGGCGGCCGCATGGGCAGCCGCGGCAACTTTCTGGGACGGAGCGCTCGGGCTCCCCCCGAGAGGGCTTCCCTTCCGAGGCCGGCCCACCCGGGCCGGGGAGAGGGACGCGCCGGGGCGGGGCTGCGGCTCGCCCTCCTTCTTGGGGGCGGGCGGACGCCCCGAGCGCCAGGCGCGCAAAGGCGGCGTCGGGGGCTGCATGGCTGCGGCGGGCTGGGCGCCCCCGGTGGGGCCCTGCGGCGCGGAGGTCGAGCTGCGGCTCCTGGAGCGCCTCTGGCAGCCTTCGGGCGGCTTGCTGGCGCTGGCGGTGCTGCTGGGGATCGGGCTGGGAGGCGGCGCGGCCGCTCTGCTCTGGCTCGGGGCGCTCGGGCCTCGCCTGCTCCGCCGCCAGGTACCGCGCTCGCCCCCGGCCACTTGGCTGCCCACTTCGCCGGGCCGGGACTCGGGGCGGCCCGAAAGCTTCCCTCTTAAGCGGGCGCCTCGTCAGCCCGGCCTCGAGGGGCGAACCCCCCTAGTTGCCAGCCTCCAGGTGACGGCTGGAAACCTCCCAGAATTACAGCTGGTCTCCAGGCCACCGGGAACAGTTCCCCTGGAGAAAAGGGCTGCCTTGGAGGGTGCGCTCTAGGGAATTATACCATGCTGAGGTCCTTTCCCTTCCCAAACCCTGCCCTCTCCAGGCTTCACCCTCCAAATCTCCAGGAATTTCTCCTCTTGGAGATGGCAACCCTATTGCGTCCCCCTGCCTTTGTAATGCAGGCAGGAGCCGCAGGCTGGTGGACCCCCCCCCCCCGCCCCAATCCTTCACCTCCTGGATTCCATTCCTGAAAAGGCCCGAAGGTGAGCCGTTCTAGCAGCGCTGGGGATGTTCTCAAGCCAGTGCTAGGAATGTCTCTGGAAGATGCCTCAAGGCCCCTTGTATAAGATAGGAGCCAGGAAGACCAGTTGACTTGAACGGCCCCGAGGCGTACATGGCGAGGCAGGTCAGGTTTATTGTACGCAGCCAATGGCCTTTACAATTTGGAAGATTAAAACATTTACAAACAGACGAGATTAAATTCTAGAACTTCAGGTCACATTTAACTTCTGTTAGAAACGTTCTTACCAAGACTGTTCGCTCGGATCTGCCTGGCTGCTAAAGCAAAAAGAGCCATTCTGTAGGAAACAGGGCCTGCCTCAGAAAGCATAAAAGCTAGCTTTTCAGGGTCTGAGAAAAACTGTAGATCAACCAGGATCTTAGCCAGGAACTTATTTCTGGGATCCAGGGACAAGGGGCAGGACAGAACGTAATGTGGTAGTTCCGCTGAGCTGCCGCACAGATACGTTGGTCAGTTGGAATGTTAGTAGCTCGGTTGGCATTGTTTGAAAGCGCAATGCCATAAATGCCATCCTTAGATTGTGAGCTGTTAAGATGACAGAATAGACAACTCTGCCATGGCCCTTCATTATGGTTTTGTACCAGGGAGCAAACTTTTAATCAACAATTATGGAATGTCCTCTTTGAATAACCATTCTCGTAGATCCAAGTTACTCCCCAATGGCTGGAGTAGATCATCAGGGATAATGTAACGAGCAATAATGCCGGCAAGAAAGTCAGAGCGAGCTTTGTCCCTGCCTAGCAATAAGTTAAAGCTAGAATTGCCAAATGAACCAGTGTTAGACAGTTGATTTTTCTTTCATGCTGTGATAATCGTAAAATGAGCACGGGCTTTTATTGAGGGCAGGCCTAGCTCAGACCTCAGCAAAGCTGCTGGCATCTCTTTTGGAGATGTACATTGCAGTTCTGCAGAGTTGCATATCCAGTGATGGCTGGATCCAGAGAAACAAAGGAATGGGTCAAACATGGTGTCTCCCTGCAGTGCAAGTGCTGTAGGCCTTGAATAACAATCTCAGAGTAGAACTAGACCAGTTACTCTAATTGCAGAGACCATCATTTCGTTCAGGGGGCTGTTATTGTACTCCGGGACTGTCATTCAAGATCTACAGCGCTCAACACTACTGGGAGAGACCTCATTTGACCTAGTCCCTTGTTTCTCTGGATCCAGTCCTCGTTGGAGGATCTGCAACTTGCAGGATTCCAACAGAGCCCATTCAAGTCAATTGGCAGATCTGGGCTTGTACACCTGACTGCACAAGCAATCAGTTGCCTTGCAGAAGCGGAGGTAATGATTATGTCAATTGTATTGTGCAAATAACACATTGTATTTGTGGAGGTCAGAGTAGGGCCTGTAAGTGGAGCACCGTCACACATATATTCAGTTTAATTTTCTTAGGAGTGCGATCTTTACATCACTTGGCAATTAGCCCGTTTGTCTATAGAATTCAAGCACCGTCATTTAAACTACTTTAGATAAAAGTCTATTGAACTGTCTTTCTGTTGTAACTAATGGAATAATCTTTGTCTTTGGGATTTCAGGAGGCTGACTCCCAAAGAATGGTTGAAGGCAGTCGCTCTCTCGCACAGAAACATCCTTTTGATTATCCCTTACCAGAAATGAAGGAAACCAAGAAATGGGCTGTCACAGAAAAGGTATTGGGCAATTTGCTAGATGGAGTGCAGTCTGATGTTTCAGTTTGTGGGCTTGAAATGTTATACCCTGTTGCAGGTACAATCCTAGCTGAATACTACTACTACTAATAATAATAACAATAACAATAATAAAAAGTCCACTTCTCTCACTGAGATCCAAGACAGATTACACAGTGCAAGTGAAAGTACAATATATATATTTATTTTTATTTTATTTTTATTTTATTTTTTTAATTTTTATTTATTTATTTTTATTTTTATAAAATACTTTATTGTTTTATTCCGAATATAACAACCCGCCACTGACATCAATATGTATTGAAAATACAATATAATCAACAGCTAGAACATTAACTAAGCAAAGTATAATGATGAACAATAGTTAATTCTTTTAGTGAAAGAGATAAACAATACAGCGTGGTAGCAGAAAATCTGAAAACAAGCTGAAGCTAAGCACAGAGCTCAAATCTTTCTGAAGCGAAGCATAACTAATTTACAACGCATGTTTAGCAACATGAAAACTCCATAGTAGGTTCATGTCTGCATTAGCAGACAGTATCCAACAATGTAGGGTATCGTCCCCAACCGTCCATACCAGTGCATCTCTCTGAGCTACTTCCTATGACTCAGCCCTATAATCTGGGTAGAAAGTCCTCCTGCATAATTCAGTTTTGCATAGTTTGCGGAAAGCCAGGAGAGGGGGAGCTTTCCTGAACTCCTCAGGCAGGCCATCCCATAAGGTGGAGGTATCACAGAGAAAGCTCATGTGCCGGCAGCTGTTGGTTTTGCCCAACTACAAGGTGATATCAGCAGAAGGCGTATTCAGATTAATGACTTTGCTATGGTGGCACATGGGGGAGAGGCGGTCACACCGATATGAGGGGCCAAGGCCATGAAGGACTGTGAATGTGATAGTCATGACCTTGAATTGAGCCCAGTAATCGATGGGAAGCCAATGAAGTAACTGCATCAGGATGTTTTAAGTAATGTATTGATAGCGACCAAGTATTTATATTGTATGTATTTTATTATGATGTTTATTCACTCTGAGCCTGCTTGCAGGGAGATTGGACTACAAATAAAATAAAATAATGAATATTAGTAATGCTAAACCATAGAAACCTAACCTAGTTAAATTTCCATAAATGTAGGGGTGAGCAAATATCCTTGGTTCGGTATCTTTATTAATGCAGCCCTCAATCCTTTCAATTCATTTGCATCCCCTTCAGGCACATAAAACACTGCCAGAAAAACCATTTTGCTGTGATCATCTGAACAACTTAATCAGAATTTTTGTGTGTTAATTTATTGACGCACAGGTGTGGACTTTGCTGAGCTGCACTGAAGCTCTTGGGCCAGCCACCACATAATTAGAACTTTAATACAATCTGACACTAAAGCAGAGAAGTGCATATCAATAAAACCCCCAAAGTATGCATCAATAAAAACCCCAAACAGTCTTGATGAAACATATATATATATATATATGGTTCGAGGTTGCTTTTTTTTTTGCTGTGTTTAAGTGGTCTTTTGCACATTGGTGCATCTCTAATGTAGAAGAGGGGGAAGATATGAATTAGCTGAAATGTGTGACAGAGCATGCACGCGCACAGCTCAGAAACAAACAAAAATATGCAACAGCGGAAGGTTCCTCATGCATCAGTTCAACTTTGAAAATAAGACAAGTTAATTCAGAACTTCAGCATTCAGAGAGAAGTTCGAATGAGAATTTTGGAAGTATTGCACAACTTTGAAGTAATCAGGACTCAGGAACATTTTTGTCCATCATATAGTGCATTGTGATATTCTATGCCTCCCCTCCATCCCCCTAAAATATGAAAATATTCAGAGGTGTTCCAGTTGTTCTCAATGCTTTTGTTGCCTTTAACAGTATGGTTTTGTGACTGCAACAATATCACAGTATAATGGGGTAGAATTCAAGGAGCTGCCTGCAGTCTTTCCTAAGCATTCCCAGTCCAACACCCTGACCTCTACACCACAACAGCACAGAGCAGTCTGTTGTTTGCAACTTTCAGGCAGTATAAAATAGCTCAGGATCCACTCTTAGAGCAGGTTCAAAGTGGATCTATCCATGCAACAAACCTGACTGGGGAAATAGGGAGGCACTTCGCTTAGCACTTCCTGTTCCCACTATTTTCACTGTAAATTGCCGTCCCACAAGCAGCTTCCCTGTGGAAAGTTCTGTTCTGTAACCTGCATATTCCTTGTATTCCTTCCCATGGCGGATGGCACTCTTCCCTTCGACCTCTCTATGCTTCATTCTATCAGTAGAATATTTGAGAATATTCCAGGATATCAGCACAGCTTAGCTCAGCCAGCCATTGCCAGAGACATCTCTGCCTCCACAAAATCCCTTAGTTCCTTGCAATATTGCTAATTTTTAAAAAATACTTTTGTATTGTGGGGTTTGAATTTGTAATCTCAGGAGAGACTTTCAGGCCCCTCTTATATGGTTTCAAAATAGTTTGCTGGGAGGAGCCATGAAGGAAACAAGAATTCCTTAACAATCTTGCAAACTGCTGTGTTTATTCAAGATTGTCTCTCTGCTTTTCTGTAAAGAGTTCTGTAGTGACAGTGGCAATACCATAATCTGATTTCCAAGATGAAAACCTGGAGGAGGGGTGATTACACAGCTGTTAGAAGCAATAAAGCCAGAATATATGGTGGTTATCCAAAATAAATTGTTCTGGTCATTAAAAAAGAAATACATTAAGTGGCAGTTTGTTCTCTTGCTAGACAATTTTCAAAGTACCACGTGACGAAAACATTTATTACACTGTGTAATCCTCCTTGAGTCTTAGTGAAAAAAGAGAGCTAAAAACAAATATTATTCTGCAGAAGCAAGAAAGAAACTGAGGCAGATCAGTGTAGCAACCAGTGGTGTGCCACAGCTGGAATTCCGTAACCGTGGTGAAATAGCTTGACAGTCAGTGTTCAGCCCCGTCAGCCTGCAATGTTTTGCGCTTGCTGGAAAAGGTATTGACTAGTATATGCTTCAGGCAGGCAGGCAGTTCCTTATATATTCCTGTGCAAGGCCTGGGAAGAGGATTCTCCAAGTTTGGCACAGCTCTTGAAAATTCTCATTATGACAGGAGAGCCTTCTCTTGATCAAAAGGAAGCTAACATTTTCTTCTTTGAGATAATAAGAAGGCTGCAGGTATCTGTGATCTGTATACTCTCCGGGGACACTGTCCATGTTAATGCCTAGCAGAAGGAAGAAATAAATTGTTTCAGACAAAGACATATGAAAATCCACCCAGAATTTAGATGTGCTATTATGAAATCCCATTCATTTTCGTTGTGCTTGTGTTGATACTTCCTGTAAGAGTATAGGCAGATCTAAAAGGTTAGCAAACCGGGTTTAGTTCGAGGGTATCAAAGATTCTTTTGGCTGGACCTCAGAATCTGGGAGTCATATCTGTCCTAGCGCAAAGCCTGGTAGCTTGTGAATTCAGGCCTTGGGTCCCTGTGACTGGCAGGCAGTGTGGATTGGACAGGCCTTTAGTCTTTGTGTGATCAACAGAGCAGGAACTTGTATTTGATGCCCTTAAAGCTTAAGCCGCTCACTGGAGAACTCAGGTTTGAGTTCTCCAGTTGTGTCTGGCGGTTGACATTTTCAGACTGGCTATGACAGAAGGCGAGTGGGAATTACTGTTGTGTTTCCCATTTTGTCTTCCACTGCTTTTTGTGTCTCACTTTGATTTTCAGTGCTTGTGCTAATGCCAGGTACAAGTAATATTTGCTGAGGTTCTCCGAGGACTTGGGTCTTTGTCAAATCCAAATTTATTAGACTTTTTTCTGTGTTCCGTTTCCTTGCAGGAAGACCAGCTGCCTTTCGACAGCAATATTACAGAATTTGCACTAAAAGCTAAGGTCATCTATCCAATCAACCAAAAATTTAGGGTAAGCCTTTTAAACTGTTTTATGAAAAGGCCAACTTTTTGACATAAAAGTGGGCTGTGGAGAGTGGAATTAACATGTATGAAATTTCATTTTGATTATCAGTTGCGGCTGAGGCGTGGTCGCATGTATCTGTTTAGTGTAAATATTAACCAACGAAGTTGCAGTCTCCTTCAACGAAAAATCACTCCCTGCATTTGTAAAGGGACATGCCAGTGTATGGATATCCCAGGGTCAAAGTAGGATAAACTGCATTGCTGCTGGTAAAAACTCACCACCTTGTAGAAAAAATTGCAGGGAGTTGCAACATCCATTCACCTCCCAAACTTGGCCCTGGCCGGGGTTGTGCATATGTGCTGCCATTGTGCCTCAGAGGAGTATCTCCAACAGCAGAGGCAGTAGCCCTGGTCTGCAGGAGGAGGGGGGGATACCATTGCTCAGCTGAAACAAGGAGCCACCAATTCCCTCCTTCCTCCTGGAGCCACATTAGATGCAAAAGGCAGCAGATCTCCTTGTGTGACTCCAGAGAAAAGCCCCTCCCCAGCACCAGCAGTAGGGGAAAATAAATGAATTCAAAGCTGTTTCCCCTTCTTCCTTCCTCTCCCTGCATTTTTGGTGAGTTCCAAGAGTTCTATTTATTAGCTTTTAAACCATGGAAGAAAGACCTTCCCCCTGCCCAGCCTCCCCTCATCCCTCCTTCCCTCCCTCCTTTAATTTATTTCACTTATAACCTTCAATTCTTCCCTGTGGGGACCCCAAGCAGCTTAAATCCTTCTCCTCTCCTCCATTTTATCCTCACAACAACCCTGTGAGGTAGGTTAGGCTGAGAGTATATGACTGGCCAGCAAGCTCCCATGGCAGAGTGGGGATTTGAAGCTGGGCCTTCCTAATCGTAGCCAAGTTCTCTAACCACAACGCCGCACCTTTCCCCTTTTAGCTCTCACCATAGTTTGTTCTGACATCCCCATCAGCAAACCATGATTCGATTTTTCCTGCCACCCGCACAGCTCATTTCACGCCACGAAAAAGGCGAGGAGGGAGCAACTAGCTTGTCTCCAGGCAGGTCAGTTTAACAGAGGCTCAGTAACCAGTAGAAGTGTTTCTCTCAGTCAAAGTAGGATTTAAGTTGAGCATAGAATAAGATTTAGGAGGGTCCAAAGGTCATCTAGAACAGTGGTTTTCAGACTGCCTACCTTACGAGGACTCTTTTCACATTGGCCTGTACACTGAGCATCCCTTGAGCGTCTTCCCCAGAGCCCCTGTAAATTGAAAAAGATTTGGGGGCATGGTCTAGAGTGCAGAGTCACTTCCTGTGAGACTGGCCAGGTTTCTTCGGGGCCCCATCACAGCCTGTCATAAACTCAGAGTACATCCTACAACTTAACATCCGCTGTGGCTGTATATTAGAAGGGGAGAAAGGTTGTGGTGGGCAGTCAGCCATTAAAGGAAGCCTGTCCATCCATCCAGACCACTTCATGACAGCATCCCAAAGTTTCCAACACAATTTGTAAATAATTCATAATAATCATAACATTCAATTTATATGCTGCCCTTCAGGATGACTTAACACCCACTCAGAGCAGTTTACAAAGTATGTTGTTATTATCCCCACAATAAAACACCCTGTGAGGTGGGTGGGGCTGAGAGAGCTCTGAGAGAGCTGTGACTGACCCAAGGTCACCCAGCTGGCTTCAAGTGGAGGAGTGGGGAATCAAACCCGGCTCTCCAGATTAGAGTCCTGCGCTCTTAACCACTACACCAAACTGGCTCTATGTAGATCCCTTCCACCCAGCCTCCAGTGCAGGACAATGTACCAATCAGTCCCACTCCCTTCAGCAGATTCTGCCCAATCCAGTCCATGTAAAATAGCCAGTGCTTTGGGGAAGCTGGCTGTCAATCCCAAAACAGATGTCGTCTTTGAATGATGAAGCCCGTTTCCCAGAAGAGAAAAAACACACCAGGTGCTGTGTCATACAAAGGTGAGGAGGAAGGATTTAAAAGGTAACGTTTTTGTGAAGCATTCATTGGTCCGTCAGTCTGTTCACTTTGATCGCAGCCCTTGGCAGACGGCTCATCCAATCCCTCGCTGCATGACAGTCCAAAGCAGGCCGTTCTGCCTCATCAGATCCTGGAAGGGTCCACCTCAAGCAGCCTGGGTTCCCTCAGTCAGGCAGCCAAAGAGGATTGTGCTTCATCCACCACGATGCACTCTGCAGCAAGTGACGACAGATACCAGGATCAAACCTTCCTCAAAGTGGCTCGTTTCCCTGAACTGTTGACCTGCGACACGTAAGTGAGGCAGATCTGGATTGTCAGAGCAGGACCACAAGTGACGCCTGACACAGGTTGGACAATTGTCACCTTCCCTCAAGTTTTGGCGGGAAATGTAGGCAGCTTGGCGGAATGTTGGACAAGTGACAGTTGAAAAGTCCATTGGGCAGCAGTCGGAGAGTCAAGCTGCAAGACCAGGATGCCTACATTTCCCATCAAAACCTGAGGGAAGCTGACTAGTGTCCAACCTGTGTCAGGCGTCACTTGTGGTCCCGCTCTCAGTTGTATTGGCTGAAGTTCTGTCCTAACAGAAAGGTGGTGCTGCTGCTGGATGGTGCAGGGCCGTATTATTCCTAAGGCTGACTAGGCCGAAGCCTAGGAGCCCTGCAGGGATGAGGGCCCCATCAATTTTTATTGCTGAGGCACACCCCCACATAAGTTACAATTAACTGATTCTCTTATAGAACCCCTGTTAATAAGATAATTAAGTGCTTCCTTATTGAATTGTCTCTTACATTAAAACAATTATCCATGAATTATATATTTTAATAAATAAAACAAATATTCACTTCAAAATATTACAGTGTTGACCAATTACATCCCCAAAATGTGCTTTCCTGAAGAGTTCTACTCGCGCAATAAATATATATTAAAAATTGTGAATAGGAGACCCTCAAAATGGATAGAGGGCTATGTACTGCAGTCTAGTACCTACCGTACCAGGCTCAGGCTGTCAGCTGTAGTGGAGTAAAAGATTGAAGTGCCAGAGGGGGTCCAAAATACCTGAAAGCCTAGGGGCCCAGCCATGCGTTAATTCAGCCCTGGGATGGTGGGTTTTTCTTGATAACAATCTCAATCTTAGCAAGACAAGTTCTAAGTCCTGGTTCAGCTTACAGTTGGAATCAAGGCTTATGTACTGGGAATGGACTGCAGGATCACTCTCACCCAAATCTCTCCTTCAAATCCACCCCCTGTTGGCTAAGTGCCAAAAATACAACGGTAGCTACACAGTACGGTTTTAAAAGGGTGAGAAAATAGTTTATTTAGGAACTACATTGTTGATAGTAAAGAGGAGAGATAGAGACAGTATCTAGCTAGCTAGGAGAGAGAGACTTCCGTGTGGAGAGAGGAGGATATTGCCCCAGTAAGCCCATTTAGAAACAAGGAAGTGACACTTAACAGAAAAGAGAGGTCCTCACATTCCTACCTGACTAATCCTTGCTGCCTCCAGTAGGGTAGAGTCTTCTCTTCATCTTTGTACACCAGACATTGCTATTTCCAACAAAATGTCTCCTTCAAGTCCACTCCCCTCCCCTCCGTCAGTGTGGCCTCTTCAGCACATCGTCAGGGGAGTTTGGCCACATTCTGCAGTGTTCGTCACGACCAGATTAAGGGAGATGACCACACATAATGCTAAAACGGAATAGAAGGGGAGAAAGGAAAGGCCACCTCAGCCCTGCAGTTTTTTCTGCTGGTTTCACTTGTAAGACTGAACTGGGCTTTAAAGGTTGGGGGATTAGCCGTAATGGCAAGTGATGATCATTAATCTTCCTAACAGTAGAGCTGTGAGCGATCCAAGTCATAGCGGGACAGCTTTAAGACTGCTTCGTTGTGTGAGTGCCCTGTTTGACTGTTACCTGAAAGCCAGGTGCCCGATGGGGTCGATCAAGATTTTCAAGGCCTTTCAGCAGTAGGCCCTTAAACAGCAATATTATTTGATACCGTGGAGTGATTACTTTAAAACAACATTCAGTGCATATGTAACGTTTCACAGATATTAATGAAATGTCTTTACGGGGTTTCTAGCTTCGATGTGAAGATGTGCTCGTACAGCCTCTTTTTGAAGCATCTCCAACTGCTGGACATGGAATTAAGGAAACAAAAACATCTGGTAGGTGCTTGTTAAATTGGGATCATTTCATTCATGCTTGGCTGGACTTACTTTGATGCCTGAGACAGACAGTGGAAATGGCCCCCCTGTCCTTTAAACGGGTTTTGTCAGAAGATCAGCTGTGCTCCAGGAGTCAATTCTGCCTGCTGCCCATTCCATTACCCTCAGCGCTGCCCAAATATACAGCTCACAGCAACTACCTTTCTCGGCCTGGTGGCAGGGCTGTGTCCAGGTTGAGGTGACAGTGGGAGACATTCACAGTCATGCTGTTGTGGTCCAGTGAGGCAGTCCTGGTTCAAATCCCTGTCCAGTTCTGACGCTCACTGAACAGACTTGGGCTAGTCAGTGCCCCATCTGGGTATTGTTGTGAGCTGAGGTAAATCATAACACATATTGCTCCTTTTGCCTCTTCAGAATTGGCCCTGACAGGAATGCTTGCTCCTGAGAAAGGAGTCTTTTTGTAGCCAGAGCTGTCTGAGGACCCTCATGCTCACCCCTCTCTCTTAGCATCCCTGCCGCCTCCCAAGAAGAAATGTAAACAAAGAGCTGCCATGATGAATGGTTGCTAGGTGAAACAGAGGAACCCTTTTCCTAACTCCAAGGTGGATAAATAAAGGCTGTTGACCCAAGAAAAAGAGTTTGTAAGCATTTGTGTAGACGAAATGGAGCTGCATTGCAAGAAGGTGTTTAGTACCATGGAAGCAAACATTGAATTATCTTGTTCAAAACCAGTGTAATTTAGTGCCCTTACCCCACCTGTCATGTGTCCCAGTAGATTTATGGGACCCTCCCACAAGCACTATATATATATATATTCTGTACATTATGATATCATTTCTGTGGAGTGTGGATTTATTTATTGACTTTATCTATAGTCTGCCTTTCTCACAGAGACCTGAGGCAGGTTACAGCATCTAAACCGTGCAATCAAATAGCACAAGACATCCAAAGATCAAGGATTACAAAATTATAAGAAGAGGCAGTTCATGGGGTTTAATTCTAGCTCCATTTCCTAGTTGGCTTTCCTGCAGAAATGAGGAAGTTCTTAGTGCTCAGGTAAAAGATCCAGGTTTTGGAGCATCTTGGCGCTCACTCACTAACTGTGCTGCCCCAGTGTGTGCGCTCTGGAAGAGAGAACAGCCCTGTGGGCCCTGGTGCAGCTAAAAATAAGGTTTATGCTGTGCTTCCTCCAGCGCTCCTCCTAGCAGGAAAGGGAGATTGCATGGGCTGGCGGGGACGGGGGTGAGGAGGAGGTTATCTCGCATCCCTGGAGGCTAGAAGATGGGCCACTTTTCTGTTTGGTGATGAGCCTCTGCACATGTCTGACAATTCCCTCCCCTGAAATTCTGCTGTTTATTTGGGGGTCGCATGTGCTTTCTGAAGGCAAAATTTTAGGGAACTCTTTTTAAGATGAAGAAACCCCAGGCAGCCTATATTGCAGATGAGGTAGGGAACACAGAAGCAGGGCTTCTCATCATAGTACAAAGAAAGATGATGAAAGGCATATTTTTATGGGGCCTGAAGTGGGAAGAAAAAAATGATCTGATCGTAACTAAATTGGGGAGGAGCAGAAAATTAGGTACATGGGGAGTGGGGGGAGCAGGAAGACAGTGAGATGGAACAAGAATCAGTTTCTCAGAAGACATTGGTGAGTGTGTGGGGGGGTGAGATTCTCTGTCTCTTGCAAAAAGCCTCTGCTCAGATTTTCCTCTGGGAGCTCAGGGACGAGGTGTGGTGGGATGGATGTAACAGGAGGCAGGAAATCCAGGACAGCGTTTTGCAAGAGAGAAAGAGAATCCGTGATGCGATTCTCCATCAAGAAGAAGAGCAGTGTGGGGGGGGGATTCTCTCCCTCCCTCTCTCTCCCTCTCTCTCGCAAAATTCCAGCCTCTTGTTACATCCAGCACACACACACACACACACACACACACACACGCCCTCTCCCTCTTTCTCTTCACCAGTGGGTGAAGACTTTGTATTGTTTTATTGGCCTTCCTCTCTGGTTGTGTGTTATGTGTGCTTGTATGTCTATATGACTTTATTGAATTCTTTAAATATTTTATATATTATTTTAAAAGCTGCTTTAATGTTTGCCAGTTTGGGGGCCTGCTCCAGTGGGAAGGTGCCATAGAGATGTTTTAAATAAATAAATGAGGAGAAGGTGAAGGTAAGGGGATGGGAAGCAGAACTGTGAGGAAGAAATGGCATCAATCGGATGGCAGGGGGAATAGGATTTCCTCTCCTTTGCGAGGCGTGGCTCCCTTGTGTCATTTTACAGCCTTAAATCATGCGGGCACTTTCATATTTCTGACTCAAGGTGGTGGGCGCAACCACAAAATGGCCACCATGGGAGGCGGAGCTGACTACAAAATGTCAGGGAGCAAGATTATGTATACATAACTCTTCAACATTTCAGGCAGAAGATGTTGGCTATTTTAAGTGAACATAATGTTTTAACAACTTTCTTGCGTACAAACAGCTTACCCTCTGTCAGACAGTGAAGATCTTCATGCTATGCTGGCAGCTGTTCCCAAAGCAATTTTTTAAAAATTCTGCACAGATCTTCAATGATCAGTCAGAAACCCTGTTGGGCAAAAGCTCTATCTGGTCCTGTCAACTTTTTAAAAACGCTTGGCAGGTGCCCGAAAGGAGTCAGCGGGCACCAGGGTGCCCGTGGGTACCATAAGGGGGACCCCTGGTCTAAATGATGGCACTATGTGAGAAGCTAATTAAAAATTACTTCAGAGCAAATTTTAGAATAGATTCTTAAAGATACCCATTTTCTGTAGCTGGGTAGGCTGATAGCTGGGTAGGCTGACTATGATCTCCTCTGGCAAAGAGGGACACAATTCATGGGTTGTTCAAGTGCAGGTAGGAAAGCATCTCTGGACACTGAACTTGGAAACATACCACCTAACCTCCTCACAATTAAGTCAGTGGACCAGTGTTCTGAGAGCCAAGCTATACGAGACGCCGAACACGTTTCGTTTTCTTGCAAGTTTACCTGGGTAGTGTAGTTGGCAGCAGGATGGGAGGGAAAAGGTCAGCAAAGGGAACACAAAGCTAGCAGGCAGCTAGCAGTGGCAGAAGGAGCTGCTGAGGCTCTCGTTGCCACCACTACCGCTAGACTCAACCATCCCTTCTCACACCTTCCCCTCTGTGAGAAGGGATGGTTGAGTCTAGCAGTGGCGGTGGCAGTTCCTTCTGCCACTGCTAGCCGCCTGACAGCTTCGGGCTCCTCTTGCTGACTCTTTCCCTCCTATCCTCCTGCTGACTACACTACCCAGGTAAACTACATGAGAACATGACACGTGACAGGCATCTCGTGTAGTTTAGCCCTGGGTCAGTATCATCAGTTTGATGCATATATCCTCACATGCTGGAATTCCTTGAGCCAGGCTAATGAAATGAGTAACCATGCGGTGGTCAGACTACTTGGTGAGAGTCAGAAAGCCTATTTTTTAAAAATACTCTTAACAGTGGACTCCAGATTTGCCTCCTCATGATTGCATTTAAGCAGCAACAGTGACAGTTGCAGATAAGATGGTTTGTCTTGTCATTCACCTCCAATTTTATCTATTTTGTCTCTTAGGCAATTCTCTACATTTTCAGGTTGTACGTAGCTAATTTTTATCTTAAAAAGAAGATCCCTGAAGATTTGTATCAAAGCATCCTTCGTACGCAAGAAACAGTAAGTATATACTCCATTTAATCAGCAAACTCATCTGTTCCATTGATCTCACCAAAATATGTCATTTTATGTCAACTGTTTGAGCAAAGAATTTGCCACTGCAACTTTTTCTAAATAGTTACTTTTTATTCTCCCGTGACACAGTTTTGTGATCAATGTTCTACCTGTCCCAGTCAGACAGCTGAAATTTATGCAGCTCGCTTACTAGGGGGAAAGGCCCTGAGAAGAGTAAAAGAAACAAGATGTTCTAAAAGTCTACCATTAATTCAGCTGAATGAACGAACTCTAATTACCGTCTTTTTATCTTCTGCGTTTTTTGTAAGAACAGCAGAATAGGAAATACAATACCAGAAACTGCTAATAAGAAAACTTACCTGGCTTTTGCCCATGACATTATTATCAGAATCCACTTTTCATGTTAGCTTTACTAAAAACAGAATTTTAGACATTTAAAGTTAATGTACAAGATAAATAGATTTTAAATCCTTTTACAGCTGAATTCTAACATTTGCAGCACCTTTGAGGCACGCTGGCCTTTGTAGCATGCTGGCTTTTGTGTTATGATTTGAGAGCCCAATTACAACTGGAGAGACCCAGGTTCGAATCACTACTCAGATTTTAAAAAATTTGTTGTGTGACATTGGATTGATCTCTCCCTCTCATCATAACCTACTTCTCAGGGTTGTTGTGGATTAGAGGAGACTGACCTATGTTTATATATGATGGTATGAGTCCTTGGAGAAAAAGTGGAATAAAGATCAATTTATTATGGAAGGTGGATATGTTGGGACCAACACTGAGGATCTGAGAAATGTTTCGGTTGTGTTACTTTTCTGAGATTAGAAGAAAATGCAAATACTATACTACAAGCAGGGGACCTCACCCCCCCCCCCCCGATTTCCTCGTTCCCTTCTCATAGCCTCTCCCCTTTTCCCGCTTTCTTTTTTCCTTCCCACCAGCTGAACGACCTTTATCTGCCCCCCTTTCTTCAGCTTTCTCTCCTTCACTGCCCCTGGCAGCCTCTATCTCAGAAACTATGTTCACATTGTGCAGTGCTGGCCACCAGGCCTAGTTGTGCAAAGGGGAACCACATTTTCCCTTATATCTCCCACAGACTATATCCTCTTCCTCCTGGCAGCCTACCATATCTTCACCTTCTTCCTTCTCTCCTTTCCTCACACCAACCTACACACCTTTCATCTGCCCCTCATTTTCATGTATATTTATTATTTATTTATTTCATTTATACCTTGTCTTTCTACCCTGTGGGGCTCCAAAGCAGATCACATCATTCACCTCCCCTCTATTTTTATCCTCACAACAACCCTGTAAGGTAGGTTAAGGTGAGAGAATGTGATGCACTGAGTTTCCATGTGGAGTGGGAATTCCAGTCTGGGTCTCCCAGATCCTGGTCTGAAACTCTAACCACTATACCACACTGGCTTTCTTGGGCTGGGTGCCATTGAATTGTAGCAAACGGTCAGTCCCGCAAGCATCATCCAAGACTGATGGCATCAAGTTGCCTGGTGGTTGCTGTCCAAGTCAGTCCTTCTTCAAAGACCCAAACAGCCCCAGAAAGAGCCCTTCCCTCTCCCTCTGCTTTTGCTGACAGAAACCGAGGTTTGAAGTCTGGCAATACAACTGCAACACCGTTATCAATAGCCACTGAGAGAGCACTCCTTTCCTAAAGCTATAGGCGCTGTTTCTGTTAGTTGGGGGACTTTTAACCCCCCCCCCTTTTTTTTTTTTTACCTTTCAGATTTTTCTGCAAACCTGGATTTTTCTTCAGGTTTGTAGGAAGATCTGTCTTCATCTCTTCATGGCTCTAGTCACTGGACTAGACAGATTCGGCCATGTTGAGAATGAGGGCCAAGCTACAAGTGACGAATGACACTTGAATGGCAAGTGGATCGAGTGGAGGGCAAGTGAACAGGGAGGAATACACTTGCCGTTCAAGTGTCATTTGTCACTTGTAGTTTGGCACTCAGATACATTGATGGCACTGTGCCAGCTTTTAAAGATGAAGTACTTTTTACAGAAATTCTGTTCTTACACTTTTTAAATACATTGCATTAGAAGAAGATTCCCCTCCTGAAACTATTTTTAGCGCCATCTCTGTCTTCCTAAATAGATTCTGAGATGTTTCCAGGGAGGAGAATGACTTGGTGATTTATGCCTCCAGCTGACATTGATGCCAGGCAAGGCTGGTCTTAGGGGGTCAGCATCTTTGGGCAGATATGAAAGGCCCAGCACTTCAGAAGTGCTGCCCGGAGCCACTTTCTGGCCTCAGCCCCCTCTGGGTTGTCCATCTGCCGATGTGGATGAGCAGTACTGACAACAAGGCACCTCAGTTCCTCTTGCTTCCCCACCCCCACCTCATGCCATTTCCTTCCTTCAGAGAGTGGAGACAGCAGAAGTTGCTCCTTCCCACCACTCCCTGCCTTCTCTTGCTCACCCACCTGCTAGGACCCACTGAGGGCTGGCCATGGAATAGACCTTCATCCCAAGCCAAAAAAGATAGCAAACATGGACTGTGCGTCCAAATATCCTGCAGTGAATTGGTCCGTGAAGTAGAGTGAGGCCTAAGATGCATTTCATTTAAAAACCTGCTTCAGGAAAATCTGAGGGGACTCTCCAGAAAGAGAGCAGGATTTGTCATTCTGTAAAGGCCTTTCTGGTTTCTGGTTTCTCTTCTGTACAGACATTTACTTTGCTGCAGTAGACATCTAGTTGGCTGTCACAATTCTGACAGCAGCGGGATGGGCAAGGGAATGCCCCATTCACTCAACTTGATGTTTGCTTTTGTCCGACCCGCCCTTCATACTCATTAGTTGTTGTAGATTTTCCAGGCTGTATGGCCGCGGTCTTAGCATTGTAGTTCCTGACGTTTCACCAACAGCTGTGACTGGCATCTTCAGAGGTGCAGCACTGAAAGACAAAATTCTCTCAGTGTCAATGTGTGGAGAAAATGTTAGCAGGTAATTTATATCAGGAAGGTGGGTTTGGGCTGAGTCATCCTGTAAGAGTTTCCCAGGGTGTGGAATGCTAATGGGGGGAAGCTTCACTGTATCCTGAGGAGGTTCTTTTGCATATGGGTTGGTGGTTGATATGCTAATTTTATCTGCAGAGCTATTGTAAGATGTAGAGTATTTTGTTAGTCTGGTGTTTTTCAGGACTGGAAACCATGCCCCGCCTTCCTGAGTAGATATAAATTACCTGCTAACATCTCCACCCATTGACACTGAGAGATCTCTGTCTTTCGGTGCTACACCTCTGAAGATGCCAGTCACAGCTGCTGGTGAAACGTCAGGAACTACAATGCCAAGACCACGGCTATACAGCCTGGAAAATCTACAACAACTAACGTTCCCTGGCTGTGAAAGCCTTCAACAATACTTCAGACTCATTGTCGCTGCTTATTTGCATACCAAGGCCCAGCTGCTCCTCTTTTGTTGCAAAAGGTTGTCTGCTGAAGAGAGATTAACATATTTGGTGCCAGCTTTCTGCCTGATAATCACATGTATCTTTGATTTAAAATTTCAGTCTGGCAGCTGATCTGTAATTTTTCAACTTGGAGGTAAACCACCTGGGCGTTGTAGTGCCATCAGGTGTTTCAGTTGGTCTCTTCCATAGTTCCTAACCCATCTTTATTCAGAGCATTCCCCTTGTAGGTCATTTTTACAAGAACTGACCCTTATGCCAAGCCTTCAGGGTATCTATGGAGACAAGTGTGAAAACTTCATTAGGAAGCTACAACTAAATGCACCAGTTTGTTCTGGGTAGCGAAGGGCTTCAGGGCCCTTCTTGTGAGTGATCAGAATGTCTGTAGGACTCCTAATTGTGAAAAGGCATTTTTGCCCTTGTTGTGCCTCCTTGAGCTGTTTGGTATGGAGACCCCAAACACATACTGCCTCTCTCAGCCATTTCCACATGATGGTGTCATGTCTGAGCCCATCCATGCCAATTTTGATTCAGTTCTGCTGAACACCATGTATCTTGCTATAGCTCAATATCACTTTGCTAGTGTCATAACTATTTCTTTCTCAGGCTTTCACAGGTGTTTATCTGTTGGACTGTAACAGCTTCCAGTGTTTATGACCTTGTTCTCATTCCCAGACAGTGCTGTGTCTTGCTTCCTAGTAACTCAACATAATATCACAAATACGTGAAACGTTCTCACACCAAGAGAGCGTCAAAATATTGTTTATGTTTGGGAGGGGGGAGAAAGGAGTAAACTAGAATGTTAAAAGAGAAGTTTCTCGCACATGATGTCATTCCTGTCAACTTCTGCTCTTGCTGTTTAGATGTCTACCTTGCTTCTAAGTGGTCCTATGGACCTGTATATGGAAATGATCTGATTTCTGAATAAAAGCCATTTTGACCAAGAACTTGTGTCTTGCTGCAGTGGTCCAGAGATCTGTCTGCTGTGTCCTGTCATCCATAGCCTGACAGACGGCTATTCTGTATTGGAAGGCAAGCTGAATTCTGGTGCAATGCATCTCACTCTTGCTCCCACAACTCGGCAGGATCAGTTGGCACTGCCCTTGACTGGTTTCTTCAGAGTTTTTCTCCTTTATGGGGAGTTTGTCAACCCCTGTTTAGGGCAGAAGAACTACTAGTAGAACTTGCTTCTTCCACCAAGTTAGCCAGCTCCTGATCAGCTTTATTCTCGTTTTAAAAAGCTTTTCTTGTGTTCCTTTCTCAGGCGCTTGAACAGCTGCAAAACCAGGTCAGTTCCAGACTCTTGGATATGGAGGGCTCTGGAGCCCAAGAAACAGCATATCAAACATTGGATGACTTGGAAAGGAATGAAAAGGGATACGCGGATCATGTCATAGATAATGTAATCACCCACTTCCTTTTAAAGAAATAGCTTCGTCGAAGTTCTCTAGCTTTTTATCAGGCTTCAGAAATATCCTAACACCACATGGATGTTATTACAGTTATCAGTAGGATTTTCCTTTAATCTCTGTTGGGATTGCTTTTAATAGAACAAAGTATTGCCGCCTCAATTTGGATTTTTTTTTCCAGACCTGGTTCTTGGAGAGTTTGGAAGCTGCTTCTGGCATAAGCAATATTTTGGCCTCGTACCATTTATTACATTGTCTCAGTGATTTTGATAATCTTGAATGCCTAAAACCTTAATTCCGTTTAATAAAAGTTGCTTTTTCACTCAGATACCTGAAGACAGCCATTGATTGCAGTCTGCACCGTGCTTTGGGATAGTTTGGTATTGCAAAAGCCAATTTTCAGAAGCTCTGAACATAGTTCAACCTCTCTTTAGTGCTATTTGCTCCTTTCTGACACTGTGATTCTAGCAACACTTCCTTCTGCCTAGTGCAGGATTGACACCTGAAGGAGGCAGAACAGCCAGTTCAGATGAAAGTCGATGTGTCTGGATTTGGCAACCTGAAAACTGAGTTTCTATAAACTTCCTCCAATGTTGGATTCTGTGATGGGCATGCCTAGAATGTGCTGGCCGGACACCACAATTTCATCATTTGATGCCAGTCTATTTTATGCCAGCCCTTAATACGTTCTGCAACTTCAGGGAAGATCTCCAAGAGCCAATGTGATATCGTGGTTAGAATGCCAGCTGAGAATTGGAGAAACATGGGTTCAAGTCCCCTCTTAGCACACTGAGTGAACTTGGGTTGGATAAAAGATCTCTTTCATCTAACCCACCTAACAGGGTTGTTATGGGGATGGAAAGGAAGAACCATGTACAGCATCTTGGAAGAAGGGTGGGATAAAAATGTAACAGAAAAATGTACCAGCTAGCCTGTATTTGGGTCTGCTTTCTGCTTTGGGCAGGACCCTAGGGTTTGCCTGCTGGTTCCCCTTAGAGCTGAATTCAAAGGCAGCTCTAGTTGAGGGCTGATGATTGTTTTGTTTTGGCCTTTTGCAAAAATGTGAGGCAACCTGAGGAGCTATATGGCAGGCCAGAAAGCCCCGAGTATTCAAAGCCAGTGTCTCTCTTCCCCACCCCACCCTGTCCTTTGACAACAGAACAGAAGATCACGTTGGTGCTGAATAATTATCCTGATCTTCCCCACCCTCAGTGAGTGGGCTTCTTCCCTTCTTTTCTCTGTCAGATGTAGGCCTTTTCTTGAGCAGCTGGGATCTATGCCTTTCAGGCTGAAACAGATGGAGTGAAGGACGAGGATATGTTCTGTTGCAGAGGTTTCAGGTATCCTGACTTTGTCCTCCTCTTGTGTGAGACAGGACACATCTTGGCATGCCTCTAGGATGTGACATTTGCTACCCTCTTAATGACCTAGATTCTCAAGCCCGGCCCTCTTTAGCACACTGTCTCTTTTTCTGTTACAATCAAACTTTTGTGGTGGTAAAATACTAAAGCTTTTAATTCCTAACTCCTAGATGGAAGCTTTCTGGCAACAGACAGACCATGTCCTGCTCTTTTTCCTGGATCAGTCCAAGTGCTCAAGTGCCAAAGCAAGGAAAATCCTGATGTGCTTGACTGAGGCAACAATAGCTGTGGAGGAGTACTTCAGAGAATTGCAGGATTCACAGACCGTGGTAAAGTTTATGAAGCGCACGTACAAAAAATCATTTGGAATGGAAGGATGCCATCACTTGCGTCTGGCCATACCTATATGTCAAATGGGGACTTGGCTCCAGCCGTGAACAGGCCTCAGAAGAGTATGCTGGCATTATAGTGAGATCCTAAGCAGGGTTTGGAGTAACTCTGCTCAGGACTTCACTGTTAGGGCAGTAAGAAGAGAAGGAGTGTTCTGAGCTCGAGGCTGAACAGTTTGATCGCTGTGACCTTCCTCCTGTGGGGTTGCAGGAGAAGACTCTCCGGAGGGTTAGGACAGAGCTACACATCCGTCCGTCTGTCTGTCTATTTATCTACTGTCCGCCTTTCTCATTGAGACACAAAGTGGATTATGCAGTGTAATTTGATAACAAGATACATCTAATAAGCACAGTGTCAGATGATACAATCAACATCCAATGAGCATGCACGAACACGAAGATAACCGAAATCCAAATGAGCCTAATATATGAGCCATGATACAGAGTGTGGATATAATAAAGAAAAATGGTATTAGATGAGTAAAAAAAAAAAATAAAGTAACAACATGGTAGTATGTGCCATGTTGATAACAGTGGTACAATCCACTGCCTCCCCATGAAGCATGAGTTCAAATCTCTCCATTCCATATCTGGCACTGTAGCCATTACACCAAACTGAATCTTAATATGTTAATAGTGTATTGTTATATTTTGTGCTTCATACTATGTCCTCTTCTGTGTTATCAAAATCAGCTGCGTTGTTTTCTGTGCACAAAAATATGAACTGGGAACGCTTGCAAGGTTGATTCCGACCCATTTTAACAGTTTGGGTGGTGCACCCCTGCCTTAAAGGACACGTGTGCCCCAGTGGAGTTTTGAAGTCTGCCAAGAATAGTTTGATTATTCTTATTGGGACAATAATATAAAATAATAAAATAGAATCCATCCTTTTCCATAAGATTTGCAGCCCGGTCCATAGACTGATACGGGATGGCTCGTGTTAAGTGGTTACGGGTCTGGAATTTCTGCATTTCTAAAACAAAAGCAGGTCTGTCAGATGTTGCAATTTAGCTCCATCTAGTGAGATTAATGCTGGAATGTACAATGTATGTGATGTGTTTGTTCCTACTCACAGCTGTGCTCTTCATTCCTGAAGGTTCATGGCAGCAGTGAACAGATATACACGCTACCCTGGTTTATTTGTTTACTTTATTTATAGTCCATCTCTCTTGAAGGATTTCAGGATATAAATAGTGCAATCAGATAGTGTAAAACCATCAATTAACAGTACAATTGGATTAGGATAACAGAATTAGAGACCAATGCAAACTGGCAAGGTAAGCTGTATAGGGCAATGCGGCAAAAGTAGTCAAAAACAATCATTTCAATAGACTACAAGTCCGTTCCATTAGAAAGGTGCCCTCCTGGCCTGTTCCGTTATACTACAGTTCTAATCTCTTTTTTAAAATGCCCTGTTGAACATTTCTGTTATGCAAGCCAGCTGTGTAGAATTGGAGAAGCAGGGATGAGGACAGTCAGTCTAAGGAAGAGGGAAAGCAATGAGGCGTTCAGTTGTATTCAGAGCTGGCTGTCCCTGTTTTCAAGCGCTGTTAATGTACTTTGCAAGAGCACCACGTATTCCAGGACCAGGTCCTGGAATTTTCTTCCCACAATTCCCTTTTTTACGGTGTGAGAATTAGACTAATCTGATGTGAGAGCGCAGGGTAATTTTACTGAGTCTTAATTTACACAGGTTCAAAGCACAAAATATAACGTAGTAATAATAATATTCTATTTATATGCCGCCCTTTAGGACAACTTAATGCCACACTCAGAGCGGTTTACCAAGTGTGTTATTATTATCCTCACGGCAATCACCCTGTGAGGTGGGTGGGGCCGAGAGAGCTCTGAGAGAACTGTGACTGACCCAAAGTCACCCAGTTAGCTTCAAGCGGAGGAGTGGGGAACCAAACCTGGTTCTGCCGCTTTTAACCACGACAGCAAACTGACTCTCTGCTTGCTCAAGTCCCATTTGTATTTTTTGTTGTGGGGATAATGATAACATACTTTGTAAACCGCTCTGAGTGGGCATTAAGTTGTCCTGAAGGGTGGTATATAAATTGAATGTTGTTGTTGTTGTTGTTGTTGTTGTTGTTATTAAGATGGCTTCCATTGGGCAGGTTGTGCCTGGTGCTAGAGCCAAGCATCTGTCTCACAAAGGCTACAGTAAAATCTGTTGCATGGCGCAATCCTTCATGTATATGGCCTGCATGGCCCTCTTAGATGTTAATGTGGCTCATTTTATTTTCAGGCCATCCAAGAAAGAACGTTTAACTGGGAGCAGCTGGTGAAAATTGTGGGTCTGCTGAAAACACAGATACAGGAAGAGAGTAAATGCAGGCTCCGTGCAATATCTCACACGCTGGATCGGTTAATTCAAAGTGACAGCCTCACTGTGAGGCAAAAGGAGGAGCTTTTAACAGGAATCCAGAAGGCTTTTGGAGGGGAAGTAGAACTCTATGAAGAAAGTGAGTTCATTGAGGATTTCGATTCCAGCCTCCTGTTGTGTTGCTCGCACGGTTTGGTTACTCATTGACTGCTGAGAATACAGACCGCATTCCACTCAAGCCACGGCACTTCTGTGTTTTCTCAGTTTTCATCCCCCTTTCACTCAAGTGCTTTTTTTTTACTATTGCATTTAGCTTTCAGTGCAATAGCACAACCGATTGTTGGGCTTACATGGGTCCGAACCACCAAGAAAGAGACTATAGTCCCCGTGAAAGACGCTCAGTACTTCAATATGTGGTTCCAGTTTTTATCTTAAAGGTGCATAATAAAATTAACTAGTGATTGTAATCAGTAAACTTTCACTCTATTACTTTTATGCCACCGACACTCCCTAAGTAATCCAGTATCTCATTTTTCATCAATACACTTCAATTGGTACAGACTTCATAAACATCATACAATAAATATTCAATAAATATGCAATAGTCAAACCAGTATATATGTATGTGTAAAGATTGTCCTTTAGGTCCTCAAGCATAAATATGTTAAATGCAACCTCAGTCAATTCATTCCTGTGGTGTGAAAAGACGATGGTAAATATACACCGTTCCTGCAAGGTGGGCAAGTAACTCAGTACATCATAGGTAAATATGAAGTGTATCCTTGCCGCACTAATTCTGTGTGTTCATTTATTCCATGGTAATCCAAAATATTCACCCAAACCTTGCTGATGTCATCAGCCTCTTGGGAATGGAATGGAGTGCAGCTTCTTCCCAGAATGTCCCAACAGGCTGCTAGTTTGAATCCTGTTTCGTATATTCTTTTTCAAGGCAACAGTTTTCTGGTTCAGTTCATCAGTCTGCTGTATTCTCCAATCATTGATTCTTCGTGTCTGCAAGCACAGTGGTTCACGTCAGCTGCTAATCGCAAATCTTTACACGTACATGTATACTGGTTTTACTATTTATTGAATATTTATTGACTATTTATTGTATGATGTTTATGAAGTCTGTACCAATTGAAGTGTATTTATGAGAAATGAGATAATGGATTACTAAGGGAGTGCCAGTGGCATACAAGTAACAGAGTAAAAGTTTACTGATTACAATCACTGATTAACTTTATTATGCACTTTGCACTTTAAGATAAAAATTTGGAACCGTATATTGAATTAAGTGTTTTTCATGGGGTCTGTAGTCTGTTTCAGTGCAGTGGAGGCAGGATCCTTTCTGGTGTCAAACAGTTGACCTGCTAAGTGACCGGTAATGGGGTCTGTAGGAATGTTTAACCCCTCTTTCACAAGCTCCGGTCCCCAGCTGTTTCCCTGCTACCCTGTAGAAGTCACTCACTACCTTGTTCTGTTCTGTATTTTTTAAAAATGAAAGCTGGAAGTTCAGAGAACCTGTTACACATATTGTCAGAACAGTATATTAATATAACAATATTCCAGTGCCTTGTTCTCCCTCCACCCCCCTGAGGCTGTAATAACAAATCTTCAAAATTCTGCATTTCAGAATGTATTCAACTAGGAAAAAATCTAATTCAGAAATGCCTTACAAGTTACACAGAGAAATCAGAACGCCTAAGCAAAGTTCAGGATGATGAGCAAGGAGATCTCCTCAACCAAAGCCAGCAGCTTGGAAGCCCTGATGCATTTCTGAAGGTACTGGCCACAAAAACAGCAGACTCTAGAGAAGCTGGAGGCCCACAAGGGATTGCCAGGGTGTTAAAATCATTGGAAAATGCCTCTCCTCTGAGCCACGTTCCCTCCTCCAGGATCCTACTAGAGCTCTTCCAGGCCAATTAAACCAGCGTCCTCTGTTTTGTTTCCCTTTCAGTGCCTCTCAGCTGCTCTCAACATTCCATGCATCCCAACGCAGGCCCAGGCATCTTTAGGCCATTTTGTTTATTTTTTGGTTAATTTACCAAATCAGATTTTTCTGCATACCTGGGGAGCCTCTTGGGTGTGCAGAAGCCTCTCCGTAGAGTCTATGATGGCCCTGGTCACTGTGGCACATACCACCCCTCCACTGTTCAATTTCGCAAGAAGTGGAGACTGTGTCAAAGTGTCTTGGAACGTTTTGAATTACTGCCCTGAAATAATTGAGGTTGGAGGAAGCCAACCTCCTAAGGTATCCTATAAGGTTGCAAGTCTTCATTTTCTGCCTTTGGATAGCTACTGGCTGATACTTAAGCTTCTAAACAGCTTTCCAAAGACAGGAAGTTCAGAGCTGTAGCCCTTAAGGAAACTCGTTTGGCTGGAGAGTTCCTTGTAATAATCACTGGTGAACTTTTTCAAAATTTTACTAATTTTTATCTAAATAAAACAGTTCAGTATTTACTGTGTAGTCTGCCGTGAGTCTGAGTGAGAAAAGCGGACTATTAATAACGTAGAGGAAGGAAAGGAATACATTCAAAGCACAAAGGGAATTCACCAACATCTCATATAATAAAAACTCCAGCATTGGGGGCGGGGGGAGAGAACAAGGATGTATATTATCTAAATATGTATTGTTTCCAGTACATCAGAAACATCACCCATATTTCAGTCTATTGGTCTGTGGATTAATATCTGTTCTGTAATGAGTTAAACAGTTTACGAATCCCACCTGACTATCTTCCAGGAAGCATGGGATGCTGAAAATGGTTAAGAGTCAGAGGGGGAATGGAGATGGGGAAATCTGGCCTACTCAAGTCCCTCCCTGTTCATAGAATCCTGGCCTCCAAAGAATTCTGGTAGAGCAGCGTATCAGTTCAGCCCTCTAGCCTGCTAGGATAAGAAAGTTCCTTTTACCAGCACTTTTTTTTTTTGCCATCTTGGGTGCAGAACATGTTATTGCCTGCTCTGTTTTTTGACCTTTCTGCTGAGCATGTTAATAGATGCCAGCTAAAATGGCTGGTGTTGCAGAAGATCCTGTCCAAATCAATAGCAGATGCATCCGCCAGGCAGGCTGTGCCCTTCTTACAAAAAGTGTAATGGTGAAATTTGGCCATCAGCGATCTGTGTCTGCAGAACTGGAATCAGTCTCTTCTGATCCTCTAGGTAGCCTTCTTCAGGCCTAAGGAGCCTTCCTCCAACTTAAACAGGCTGTTCCTCCAAAGGACAAGCCATTTAAGTTGGACAACAACTCCTTAGATTGGAGGAAGGATTCAAACAAATAACAAGGTGGGGTTGGCTGGGATTCTGGTGAAGCTCTCAGCAAAATGTAAAAATACATCACTGTTCTGTCTTCTGAAGCCAGTTAGGAGTATGCTCAGATAAGCATGGAGATGGGACTCGCAGGACGGAAGGAGGGAGGGAGGGATGGACAGACCTTCTAACTGGTTGCCACTATTCTAAAGAGGAGACTTCACAGAGTTTTCTTCTCTCAATTTTAGGCTTATTGTGAAATGTCAGAACGGCAGATAAAAGCACGATGCAAGCTGGAAGAAGAGAGTGACTGTGAAACCATTGAAGCTGTGGCAGATCTCTATAAGGTGCCATTTTTTTCTCTCTGTCTCTGATGTAATGTACAGTGGCCCTGAGACATCACTGGAGCTCTCTGTCGGGGGTTCTTAGACTGCCCAACTTCAGCCTTCTCAGGTGTTTCTGTTGTGGAAGGATACATGCAGAGACTTCTTTAGTAAGGGGAAGAAATTAGTTAGTACTGAGCATTTATTGTGAAGATAGAAGGCATTTCATCCAGGTGTGTATAGCCAGAGGGCCAGACTATAATAATAATAATAATAATAACAACAACAACGTTTGATTTATATACCGCCCTTCAGGACAACTTAAATGCCCACTCAGAGCGGTTTGCAAAGTACGTCATTATTATCCCCACAACAAAACACCCTGTGAGGTGGGTGGGGCTGAGAGAGCTCTGAGAGAGCTGTGACCGGCCCAAGGTCACCCAGCTGGCTTCAAGTAGAGGAGTGGGGAATCAAACCCGGCTCTTCAGATTAGAGTCCCGTGCTCTTAACCACTACAGCAAACTACATTTGATGCTTGACCTCCCCAAGGACCTTTAGTCAACCATCAGCCGCCATTTCCCCCCTGCGAATTCAGTTCTCAAGCGTATGTGGCCACATGTAAAGGCAGGACCGTGACAGGCCTTCTGTCTCCCCTGGTTTTCCTGACACCTAACAGCCCCTGGGGGAGCTGTCTTCCTCACTGACAGCTGCACATACGGCTTAACAGTCCCCAGCATAGCAAAAAGCACACCTCCCAGGGTTGTTTCAAATTGGGGACTCGGTGCAGACAGAGAAGCATAAACACCTTCCTGCCCCTTGCTGGCGTCCTGATCCAAATCAGTCATGTTTGAGAACGGCATTTCCAGCAGGAAATTCACATCTGTCGTCTGACTCAACAGCCAGGCAATATGTTCCCTTTGAGCTGTTGTAACAGTTACAAAGCGGGAAGCAACCTGCTAGTAAAGATGAAAGAAAATGTAAACGCTGAAAGGTTACCAGAAGGAATGCCAACCTCTGATATCATAATTTGTTTCTGTTTCAGGAACTGTATTCACGATACTCTCGTAGTTTGGAGGACTCGGTTAGTCAGCTGTTTCTTCAGACTCTTCCCGTTTTAACTAGTCTGCCACTATCAGAATGTGAACTTCTGAAAGACGAACAGCAGGAAGATTTGGCCCTGCAGTTAGAGAAAGCAGAGAGCCACAGGCAAAAGCTTTGGACTTCCTTCCAAGAAGAAATACAAGAAGAACAGAAGGTACGATGTGAGACCATCCTTATTTTTTTTAAATGCTTGCTACTCTCCCCTCCCCTGAGAGGAAAAGTCCCTGTCTCTGTTCCTAGCAAACTTGGGACCCAACTATATGAGACATTTTCTGACAAGTCAGGTAGGAATACTCGTGTGTAGCTCCAGGTGGGCAAATAACTCCTTTCTCGGGTTGTTTGCTTGGAACAATGCTGGGGTGGGTGGGAAACCCCTCTTATCCCCATGCTATGGTCCTGAGCCAGATCATTAAAGTAACTTTATTTAAAAATAAATTTATATGTTAATTTGTATCAGAAGCTTTGATGAAGGAATATGACTAAAATAATAGTTCTTTAAAAACCTGTCAGAAGACAAGGTATTTTAACTCTTAGAATCTAGAGATATAGGAGGGTCCAGTTTGAATTTGAAAAATGCTGAGAAACAACTTTACCAAAGAGTTCCCCCCTCCTTCCCGTGTTACAGCTGTGGATAGAAGAGCATGCCTTCTCTGCTATGATGCAGAGTCGTTTGTCAGAGACAAATGAGAAGATTATCCAGTGTGTGATGACCAGATTGGGCGGGCTCAGCAAGGGGTAAGTAGCCATCTAAACCAGAGAGTTAAACTGTATGTGAAAATAAATACATCTGCATAACTTTTTTTTTTTGCCTTGAGGAGGCTTATAATAGATTTCTAGGCACAAGATTAGCAGAGGTAGGCATATTTTTGAATTGTAATAAATATTCAAAACACAATGTACATCCTTGCAGTGACAGAAGGCCCCTAACCAGTTGCTGAGGGTGGCACTGGGTGAAGTGGCCAAAGCTGTCGCAGCTAGAATCTGACACAGGAGGGTAGATGAACAGCTGAGGAGATAATGGAATCAGCAATGGGGCTTGGTGCCCAGGGCTTTTTTTCAGCTGGAACGTGGTGGAACGGAGTTCCGGAACCTCTTGAAAATGGTCACATGGCTGGTGGCCCCGCCCCTTGATCTCCAGACGGAGGGGAGTTTAGATTGCCCTCCACACCACTCCAGCGGCATGGAGGGTAATCTAAACTCCCCTCTGTCTGGAGATCAGGGGGCGGGGCCACCAGCCATGTGACCATTTTCTCTGAGGGCAACCCACTGAGTTCCACCACCTCACCCTGTTGGCACCAATCAGCAGTTGGTGAGAATAGGCTATTTGTTCCAGGAAAATAAAAGACCCAGCGTAGAGGTAAGAAATAGAAGCATCAAAATCTTTTGTTTATGATGACTTGGGTGGCCAGATTGCAACACGCCAAGCCCCACAAGTAGCAGAAGTTTCCTGACACGCTTGGAAAGAAAGAAGCAAGATGGCTAGTACAATAGGGTGTAGTTCGGAAGTCCTTCTGGCACAGTCTGGAAGTGGAAAAGTCCTCAAAAACGGCTAGACTCCTGCCTGCTTCTTCAGTGCTGTGCAACTGCCTGCTTCCTGTCTCAGGAGAGCAAAGTCAGAACTACAGCATGGATGCCTGTGTGTGTGTGGTAGCATATGTCCAGATGGCACACTGTCCTACTTTGGAGCTGTCTTGTGACACACCTGCCCCAAAGGTTGGCCACCACAGATCTACCATATCAAAACAACGAAAGCTGCCTCTCATGGAGATGGAAGTGCTCTCAATGTTATGGGATGTTAGTAGGCTTCATGGCCTTATTCCTCTTTTCCCTTCATCTCGATGTGTTGTTGTTCATGATGCTTGCTTGGATTTATTGGGATAGATCCAACCATGCCCCAAATAGTCCCATGGCTCCTTCTCAAACAGAGAAGCCACCGCTTGGAGGAAGACTCCTTAGGTTGGAGGATGGCTTCAGGCTTGAACCAAAAGGGAAGGGGCAGTATAAATATTGTAATTAATTAATTAATAACTTTGCTTGGCAGGGTGGGATGCACCCCGTTCATAATATTTATATCCCACGTTTCCTTCAGCCTTCAGAGCAAACTCTCTATTCTTCAGTATTGTCTAGTTGCATTTAGCTTGATTTCTTCCTTTGCCCTTGGACAGAGGGCTGTGCTCTCCAGCTGCCCTTTAGCCACTCTCTGGCCTGCATAAGCATTGCCTTCTTCCATCTGTGAAATATTGCTAAAGACCAGATCTGTTGCCCTTTCTCCACATCCCATCGTCTGCCCTTCCTCTGCTAAGACAGAGTTCTCTTTCTGGTCTGTTTATTTCCTTTTCCTTTTCTTGGCTTACTCTGTAGTAGCTGGAAGAGTTTTTTCTGCTTCCGTGGAAGCAGGCCCATCTGAAGAGAGGACAGTGCGCAGCTCCTAAGGGCTGAACCTCAGACATCTTCTGTGAGGTTGGGACAGAAGAGGTTCTGTTATTGTGAACATCTTTGAAAAGAGCAAGAGTCCAGTAGCACCTATAAGACTAACAAAAGATTTCTGAAGAAGTGAGCTGTGGCTTACAAAAGCTCCTACCCTACCACAAAGTTTGTTAGTCTTATAGGTGCTGCTGGACTCTTTCTCTTTTCTACTGCCACAGATAGACTAACACAGCTACCCATCTTGATCTATCTTTGAAAACAATCTTCTAGGTATGACACCTTGCCATTTTCCCTTCCTCTTGTTTTCCCTTAGCTTTGTAGAAGGACATATACATATCAGGGGGAGGGAATCCTGCCCCTTCCCCACCACTCCATTGAGCAAAGTGTGTTTGTTTATTAAAATGTGTATTCCCCAACTTCCCTTACGCTCAAGTTTGAAGCCTTCCTCCAGTCTAAGGAACCTTCTGCCAAATTCGGTGGCTCTTCCGCTGCAGCCCCTGAAGGTGGAAGAAGACTCCTTAGGCTGGACGAAGGTCTCTTGAAGGATGGTTGGATCCACCCTACCGTGTCCTGCTAAGTTCTGGAGCACAGGCTCCCATTAAATTGGCTTGACAAGACGTCAATTTTGGATCCACACTTTCCACATGTGGCAGCGACTCTTTGAATCTCCACTCCTGAACTGATTTTTCACAGATCTTCAAAATACATAACTAAGAAGCACCAATCCTTGCTCAAGCCCGTCCTGAGGAGGCTGGCGTTCCGACACGTTGCTCTGAGTATTCTCGCTCGAATGAGAACATCGAGGAGAAGAAGTTTCATTTGGGAGCTGAAAGAACATCTGATCCTGCAGCGGAGCTCTTCTCACTGCCTTGATGAAAACCAGTGGAAACAATGGAAGGAAACGGTATTTGTCCTTACCTGTTTGGTCACCCCTTATTTCTTGGTTTGCATCTACTCCCTTGGTCAGAACAGCAAGGTTGTCAAAGTTTATAAAATGCAGAACCTCAGACTAGTTTGGCAGCTAGATCTGCTTCACCCACAATGTTGCCACTTCCAAAGTGATAGACACTGCCAACAGGACACCTTGCTTCGCCCTAAAGAAGTCCTCCTGGTTGTGATGCTTTATAGTGAGTTGTGGGGCTCCAGGTTCTCAGGCAGTGAGGTGGGCCTTCCTAGGAATGGAACACTGAAGAGGTGAGTCAGCCGTTCCAGGGTGGCAGGAATTCCTGATGGAGGCGAAGCCATCTGCTGACAGCAGCCCATCACCAAATGGATTGATCTGGCCCTCTGGCAGATGAGCTTCCTTGAACCACAGTGGATTGATTGAGGTAACCTGAGAAGGGAGCTCTTCAAGAGCACCTTCTGTGCTCCAGTGTTGTTTGACTCTGTGCAGTTTTAGGAAGCATGCATAGAAATAGGGTGCTGCTGTAGCACAGTGGTTAAGTGGTCTGGCTGTGAATCAGCACTCTTCTGGTTCGAATCCCACTACTGCCATGGGCTCAGCAGGTGGCCTTGGGTAAGCCTCTCAGCCCCAGCTGTATTGTGGAGATGATAATAACACTAACTTGTTCACCACTCTGAGTGGGGCACTCATCTGTCTAGAAGAGCAGTATATAAGTGCAGTTATTATTAAATAGCCATTCCCGCTTGTGAGGATCTGCGGGTGGTTACGTATAGGATGGAGAATTGGCTTGGGTTTGGGAAAGAGGCACTGACATATCCAGGGTCCCCTCTTCTACGATGTTTGAGAAGTGCCAAGATGAGTTTTTCCACCAGAGGCCAGTAAGATTTCCAAAATATTAACAAAAGTAGTTTTTTCAGGCAACGATGTTAATTGTTAAGACCAGTTTTGCATCTACTGAAAAGCAAGCAAACAGCTTAACTTTATTCATTGGAGAAGCTGTATTCAATCCCCATCACCTGTTCTTCCATTGAAATACAGAAACAATCACAAGTCCATCCAAAATAGTCTCAAATGCCAACTAGCCTGGCAGAGCTGAACAGTCAGTTGGTTCTGTGCTTTTCAACCTTAGTTGGACAGTGATCTAAACTTAGCATAATAGAAGAAGGGTGTCAAGGAGATACCTTGCTAAGAGTTACACTGGTTGGCCACTGTATGAAACAGGAGGCTGGACTAGGTGGACCACTGGTGCTGGATGGGATGGACAACTGGTTTGATCTAGCAAGGCTCTTCTTATGTTCTTAAGAAGAGAGCATGCAGCTCAAAAATACGCTGCTAAAAAAAGGGAGGCAACTGTGTAGAAGTTCTCAGTAAAAACAACAAAAAATAGAGGAAACCTAGTGGATTCAATATAGCAGGGAACACACCAAAGACCCGGCGTCCTGTTTCCATCAACGGCCAACTGGGCTGAAGGACTGTTCTCAGGCCTTTCACTTTCAAAGATGTTTAGCTGTCCTGGTTAATAACCGTTGGCAGCCATCAAATGGGAAAAGCCTTCCAGGAGTGGAGCATCCTTCAAGGTCAGGCTCTGCTCATGGCAGAGGAATATCCCCCTTGAGGCCCTTGTTTTTTAGTGTGAGTTTGAAAGCTGAGTATATGGCAATGAAGTATGCAGCTAAGCCGTGGAGGAAGGGCAGTGAAGCTCCTGATTTCGACCCAAAATATAAATTTGATTCAGGACATTACCTGTAATAAAACCCAGCCTCCACTGTGATGAGATAGCATTTTGTGACTGTAGATTGCTCTTGACAAGGAAGAAAACAAAACAAAACCAGAAACCATCTGCCTGTGCTATAAATAAAGATATGTCAAAACAACCACCGCTGATATGGGTTCTGTAGCCCTAGAGAATACCGCGGATAGTTAAAGTGCATTGCTTTCTACCCTAATTTCCTATTAGGAATGCAAGTAATCAAATGACAATTTATCTGAGCTAAATTTAGCCCTTGAAATAAGAACATTCCAGTACATTGAGATTAACAGATAAGAACGGGAAGCGGGGGGGGGGGGACGTGTTTTGTAGCTTCTGGTAACCTTCCTCATCTTAATTAGGATGAGCTGCATCTACATGGGGGGAACAATGAGTAACTTCATACTTTGACAAGGAGAACTTTCATCTCCCAGCCGCACACAGCTGGTCAAAGTCTCACCCACCCTCAGCTTGGTTCTGCTGATGCAGCTGCTGCCCACATACCCATCCAGTTGTTTGCTGCCCAGTCTTATTGCCCTCTACAGCCAGATAGCTGTCTTTGGAGTTTCCTTGACTGCCCTTGGGGCTTTGGGAGTTGGTGGCTCCCTCTGAAGGCTGTCAAGGCACAAACACAGGATTCCATGCAGGCTCGCATATACAGGTTTCTGCATTTGTCACTGGATTTCTGGTTATGGTCTTTTCTCTCACCATCTCAGAGTCTCTCTACACGTTACTAAGTATGGAGGGACGCTCAAGTGCAGGATGGTATGTCTAGCCCTCAATTCACGTGCGGGCTGTTCTTGCTTGATGCACATGAATGCCGATTTCACGGGAGCTCCCTTTGTGTGACTGCCTCTGCAAGTGATTCCGGAGGGCCAAGCACCAGTTCTGCTCTGTTTTTGCTGGAGAACAAGTACTGCAGGCTCCTTTGCCAATTTGCATTTCTTTAAGGTGTGAGAAGTGTCAAGATCTGCATTTCAATGAACGCATGTGGGGGAAACTGGGATACTTTTAGCAGTTGAGGAGGAACTGATATCTTTTTTTTTTAATTTTTATTGGTGAGTACATAATTAATACACACATTCCCCATCCTACCTAATTTTTATCAACCCCCACCCTTTCCCTCCCCGCTCCTTATAGACCTCCAACAGCTTTCCAACCCTTAACCTATCATATTACTTAACTTATTTTCAGCTATATTCTTCTAAAACATACATACATTATCAGTGCAATCCTATGGAGAGTTACTCCAGTCTAAGCCCATTGACTTCAATGGGCTTAGACTGGAGTAAGTCTTCATAGGATTGCATTGTATATCTCTTAATCTAAGCATATTCAAATTCTTTTATATATACGATATCGTCTCCACTACTATATCCATTATCTACGTCTCTAATTAGACTAAGTATTTTTAATAAAGTCAAATTAATATTGGATCCTCCACTATTAACTTGATATCAGGAGGAACTGATATCAAACACATGACGCGGAGCAAATTGAAGCGTGATTGTACGATCGAGTGCATGGAAAGTTGGAAGGGGGAGACGTGAAATGAGGTTCACTTGAGCATCCCTAGGTACTTAGTAACGTACCTAACGTGTAAGAGAGACTCTCACACTGGAGAGTTGGTCATGCTTTTGGCCAACTGGCTTTGGCTTCGTCAACACATCTCTGGATTGTGGTCTTTGGAGATGAATGGAGATGTCTGCTCCCCCCCCCCCCACACCTAAAAAAACTTACGGTAAATGTCATTGATCTTATCTAAGTTTTTTTTTCTCTTGGTTTTTTCTTTTGTGATTTGTGCCTAAGCAGGATCCTCCAAATCTGCCCCAAATTCTACTTTATGTAAAAGGAGATCGACAGTTCTGTGGACGAGCTGCCCTTATCCCCACAGATTCCATTTATGTTGTTTCTCAGATTCCCCCCCAAAACCTCTACTAGGGTTGGCCCAAATTAATTGGGAATTGCTCGTCTTGAGACAGTGTTCTCCTGGGTGTTTTTTTGAACAAGAAGTCCAAGCCTGAAATGGCCAAACAAAAAGACGGGCATTTTGCTTTGTTGATGCTGTCTTACGTTCAAAATGTTCTGTTCCCCACTTGCTAGGAGAGTATTTGAGGCCACACATAAGAAGCCAATTTAGGAGAGGCTTTCAAGGAGGACTCGGTATAAATCCCATTATTTCGGCAAAGTCATTCAAAAGCGGGAGAACCATAGTTGATAGGTCACTTGGTTAAGCTTAAATTTCAGTGTGGTCTGGGTCTGGACCTGAATAGACTCTGACGCACAGTCTGTGAGGCTACGGTTTGCTTCAGGAATGATGGTTTTCTCTGTTTGCAAGGAGTCGCACATTGTTGAAGAGGAGGAGAAACTGGACAATGAAATGCTACAGACCAGACTAGAATTCCACCAGCAGTTAATGGCAGAAACTCAAGAGACTCTTCAGATTCTACAGCGGCAGCTGGAGCAAGTGATTGGCCGGGCCTTGGTCCAGCGCGCTCGGCAGCTGGCTGCAAAGCATGACACAGACGGGAAAGAAGATGCCAAGGTATTGCCAGACAGGGAGCACTTCAGAAATGGGAGGCACGAAGGTCAAAACGAGAGCTAGGTTCACTCCAGCCCTGCCTCCCCCCAAGCAAGTTTGAAACCTGTTCTATTTCCATATTGTAGAATCTTTTCATGCAAGCATTCCCCTCTTCTCCCTGTTCCCCTTTCTGCAACCAACATAACATCCCACACAAGCATTTCCATGTTAAATGAAACAGAAGTCCAGCAACACCCTGAAGACTAACAACATTTATTCCAGCTTTAGGCTTTCGAGAGTCAGAGCTTATTTCTTCAGGTGCATGTCGGAAGGAAAGGAAATCATTTTCCTTCTGTTTATCAAGAAAGTTACCAAAGAGAGGGGAGGACAGGCACAGCTGGGGCAGAATGAGGCTTGGTGTCAATCCTGTCATAAATTGTTCAGGTATGATTCTCTGTGTAAGAGTCTGGAATTAATTCGGTTGTTACCAGGGCTTTTTTTTCTGAGAAAAGAGGTGGTGGAACTCAGTGGGTTGCCCACGGAGAAAATGGTCACATGGCTGGTGGCCCCACCCCCTGATCTCCACTGGTGTGGAGGGCAATCTAAACTCCCCTCTGTCTGGAGATCAGGGGGCGGGGCCACCAACCATGTGACCATTTTCAAGAGGTTCCGGAACTCCGTTCCACCGCGTTCCTGCTGAAAAAAAGCCCTGGTCGTTACTCATAATGAATGACAAGACAAGTCAGAGGTTCCAGCCACTCTCGGGGTGCAGATAAACAAAAGTATGATATAGGAAGATCAAAGAAGCAGCAGTCACGCATAAGAACATTAACTGACATCAGTAAATGGTTATTATTCCATACTACAGCTAAGCCAGCTGATTCTGGAGAGTTTTAACACAATAGCAGTTAGAGATTCTAGCTTTCAAAAGAAATCCTACTTATATCAAACCAAGTAGATACATCTATTCATGTAGCCAGATATATTTGTGTGCTAACAGTAAAAAAGATGAGGATCCTCCATCCCCACCGAAGAGTGAATACAAAGAAACAAAGATAGGAAAAAGGGGTATTAAAAATCTCATATGCCCCCCGTATCCCAGGAGGAAGGGAGTCAGAAGGGAATATCTGACTACAGTTCCCATGAGCCTGTATTCTGAAAGGCGCAGGCTCGTTATCTAACATTTTCTAAGGCTATAACACCAGCTTTCTATAACAGCACAGTTACAGTATGATACAACATGTTGAGATCAACACTTCTAAAAAGTGGGTTCTCTTGAGCGATTAGAAATTATAGTAAGGAAATAATGAGAAAGGCAATGGCAAACCACCTCTGCTCAACTCTTGCCCTGGAAACCCCATGAGGGGTTGCCATAAGAGGGTTGCAACTTGATGGCAATTACTTAACCCTGACCTGGGTGGTCCAGGCTAGCTTGAACTTGGGAAGCTAAGCTGGGCCAACCTTGCTCAATATATGGATGGGAAACCACCAGGGAAGACCAGGGTCGCTACACAGTGGAAGGCAATGACAAACCACGTCTGTTAGTCTCTTGCCTTGAAAACGCAGCAGGATACATGAAGAGATAACAGATTTTCAAGCTCAGATTTGAGCTAAATCCAAAAAATATGCTATTAAACATTCTACCAAACAACGTTCAAAAAGGGCAACCTTTTTTGTTATATGATGACAGCAGCATGAGTGCTATATGCAGCGAAATGGAAAGCAGATATGTGCCTTGATGTGTCAGAGTGGATAGATAAGATCTATGAATATGCATCAATGGCCAAATTTAACTACTTATGTACATAATAGACCAATAGCTGAGTTTTGGGGGAAGTGGAAGGATTTCTTTGACTATTTAGGCTAAAATTAGCATTAATTAAGGTAGGTAACAGTAAAGGTAGTCCCCTGTGCAAGCACCGAGTCATTACTGACCCATGGGGGGATGTTGCATCACAACAGTTTCTTGGCAGACTTTTTGTTACAGGGTGGTTTGCCATTGCCTTCCCCAGTCATGTACACTTTACCCCCAGGAAACTGGGTACTCATTTTACCAACCTCAGAAGGATGGAAGGCTGAGTCAACCTTGAGCCGGCTACCTGAAGCTGGGATCGAACTCAGGTCATGAGCAGAGCTTGGGCTGCAGTACTGCAGCTTACCACTCTGCGCCACGGGGCTCCTATTAATTAAGGTAACTCGATACAAAGATAAGAAGATAAAACACAGGGAAATGATTAACTAAAATAGTTGATACTAATGCTTGTATAAGTAACCAAGGAGAGGGAAGGAGAGCTATTTCACAATTAAGTTTTGTTATTATATATTCTGATTGTATTTTTCTGTTAGTTTCATTTCAAACGTAGTGCTTGTATAAGCTTTTATGCACTTTCTATTGCTATATCCTGTCTTTTAAAATAAAATTTCTCTATCGAAAAGGAAAAAAAGAAAGAGCCAGCAAGGGCCGGCATAAGTCGGTTGTTGCCACTCGAGGGCATTTTACACACGTGGTCCTTTTTGATGGTTTTCCTTCTCTAAAGAGCCCAGTGGAGAGCATCCTTTGACCGACTGGCTTCTGTTTTCTGCTCTGGTGAATGACGCGGTGCCTTGTTGCAGGAGGTGCTGGAAGGAGCCACCGTGCAGAGTCTTTGCGTGTCCAGCCACACAGCCCCGAGGTTGCTGCAGAACTATTTGGACCAGCTGGCAAAGATCCAAGAGAGTCACGAAAATGCAACACTGAAAGCATTTCAGGGTATGCAGCTTGGGAGGGGGCAAAACTATTTGTGTTTGGATTTAATAGTAATTGCGATGCCTGTGCAGATCGGCTTATGCCTCAGAAAAATCATACGGGCTTCTTGCTTATCAGAAGCCTCATTTTTAGTAATAACAACATAGTAATAACATTCGATTTATATACTGCCCATCAGGACAGCTTAACAGCCACTCAGAGCAGTTTACAAAATGTGTCGTTATTATCCCCACAGCAATCAGCCTGTGAGGTGGGTGGGGTTGAGAGAGCTCCAAGAAGCTGTGACTGACCCAAGGTCACCCAGCTGGCTTCAAGCAGAGAGTGGGGAATCAAACCCGGTTCTCCAGATTAGAGTCCTGCTGCTCTTAACCACTACACCAAACTTTTTATCCCATGTTTCCCCCAAGAATCTCGGGGCAGCAGGCTTGGCCCCCTTCCTCCTTTTTATCCTTACAGCAGCCCCCTGAGAGAGAGGAAGGGACCAAGGTCTCCCTTCATGGCTAAGTGGAGACTGGAGTGGTGATCTTACAAGTCTGCATCTAGTACTCTAACCACTATACAGTTCTGCCTCTGTTCATATCTACAATATGCTTGTAGTACATTCCTGTGCATGTTTACTTAGGGGTAAGTCCCACTGAGTACAATAGGGCTTCTCATAAGGAAGTGTGCATATGATTGTAGTCTTAGAGTCAGTTCTCACATGCAGGGAGATAGCAGAGACCTGAGTTAATAATTCTGTTACACTGCACCACTTTAGATTGTGGGTAGAGGTTTGTGGAGGCTCACATTGGAATGTACCCCTAGGTTAAAAAAAATTTTGGCAAGTAGAAAAGCAGTACAGCAAGCAAAGAGAGGGGGTGGACACTTTCCAGTTTGGTGTAATGGTTAAAAACACAGGACTCTAATCTGGAGAACCAGGTTTGATTCCCCACTCCTCCACTCGAAGCCAGCTGGGTGACCTTGGGCTAGTCACAGTTCTCTGGAGCATTCTCAGCCCCACCCACCTCACAGGGTGATTGTTGTGGGGTAATAATAACATACTTTGTAAACCACTCCGAGTGGGCATTAAGTTGTCCTGAAGGGCAGTATATACATCGAATGTTGTTATTATTATTTCTCCCTGAAGTGCTGATTTTCTATTTGTGGGGCGTTGTAGCTGGAATCCCCAACTTGTAGCCTGAGATGATAAACTCCATTCTGTCCCATAGCTGACACCTCTTTCTTTTTTTGCATGCCTGAACTAGGCCTCTGATTTTTCTTTAACGGAACTTCCCTGCTCCTTCAGTCTTGTTTTCAGGCTCTTCTTGACCAGCACAATATGATATAAAAATTCCACCACCATCTGCTTTCTGTCTTCTGCTTTCAGAATGTCTCAGTCCAGACTCAAAGTGCTGACAGTCTGTAATGAGAAGGAGAAGGAATAGGGAAGGGCAACATTTTTGATACAGATATTCCAAGTGTTTATATTGTACATCTTAATGCATAAAACAGTTTCTAACTGTAAGACCTTAGGGCAGGCACAGTTCAGTTCACAGAGGGCATGCCTCTTTTTATCACCCACAGAATTCTGAGCCGTGTCTGTGGTTCTCCCTTCTCCATTTTATCCTCACAACAGCCCTGCGAAGTAGATTGTGCTGTTTTCCATGATAGTGTTGGGATTTGAACTCGGGTCTCTCAGATCCTGGTCAGACACTCAGACCTCAACACCACACCGGATTTCCTGTTTATTTTGTACCTAAACATTAAGAAGCTCCTGATATTGGCCAGCCTCCAATTATCCAGGAGATGTGAGTTTTAAAAAATACCAATTTTTAATAACTAACTTCAGAGTTTTTAATTACATTGCCAGAAGTATACCCAGCGGGTGTATCAAAGAGCTGTAGTGTAGCATTGCAGGCACTTTAAAGGCTTGATTTGAGGCCTGCTGTGTTGTGCTGATAAGAAATCTAAATTAACAGTCTGTTATAATTTGTGGCATAAAATGCTTGTTATAAGTGATGTGAAAGCAAGCGGGAGGTTTTACAGAATTGATATTTTAACAGAAAGGACTGAATACCAAAGACATCAAAAGAAGCAGGATTGTGAGCAAGGAGACCATGGGGGCCCTCTGAATACTTCACCTGCTGGCTGGGAAAGGTGAGATGAAGCAGTTGTGTTGCTTTATACGGCTTGATGGCAGTTTGTGTTTTTGAGGATTTAGGCGAACTTCACAAACTGTCTTCTTTGCATCTGTTTCTTGTCTGTCATTGAACTAATGTGTTTATTCCCAAATTAATATTCATACCAAAGTTCTTAGAATGGCTTGTTATTTGCATAAATGTTTGGGGATCATTAAATGCAAAATGGAAAGAATCGTTTAATGAGCCACTTATAATCAGAGCAGTTAAATATGATTATTTTTTTTTAAAGGATGGTTTTACACGATAAATGTGAGTTGGAAAAAACTTTCTGATCCATCATAAGTTTATCAGGATTAAACATGCAAATTACTTTTTAGTTACTTTAAGTAAATGTATACTGTAATTATTAGGAAGGTGCATTCATTTATTAACTGGAGGAAAAAAATGAAAGACTCTTATTAGTTATTGCTTTTATTATTGCTTTTTATTTTTAGTTATTGCTTTTTATTAGTTATTGCTTTTAATAATGAAAGCCATATGGAAACTAACAATATCGATCAGTATTAGTTTATTCTGGTGCCTGGCTGCCTGGTTTAGAGCATTGAAGCCAAGTTCATAATCAGAGAGAGGGTAGAAGAAAATGAATGTTACAGAATAACAGATTTATACGGTAACAAGACTTTCAACATAAGATTTTTTTTTCCTGACAAGTCTTTTTTTTACAGTGTTTTCAATAAATGGTGCTGGCTTAAGGTGGGATTTCTTGATCCTGTATAAGCACCACCAGCACACCAAGCTGGCTTCTCTTTATCTGAGCTACTTCTATTATCTTTGAGGTTGAACGTGTTCAGATTTTTTCTGGCAGTTTACTATTGCATAGCTCTAGTGTGACAGACCCAAGAATAAGTGCTGTGAGACACTGGGCTCATCCAAACGTTGTTGGATATCATGCAATTATGTCACTATAGAAATCATTTGCAACCGAACTGTCTTGTCATCCCCTGATAATCTAGTTATGAGTGATTGCTCTAGCACAACGTTAATGCAATCTCCAGTGGTGCCTGGCTGTCACTTGTATTGCTCTTTAGCCAGTGCGAGGTTTCCCACGTTGCCCTTCTCCTTTATGGAAGTTCCACTGGAAATCTTTGTTTTCATTCTGGATTGTCTGTAAGGATATTATTATTATAAGTATCGTATTTGTTACTATGATTATTTGCAGCACATTAGTGTGACAGTGTTAATCATACTGAGGGCACACACAATCAAATTTCCTGCTCTAGGTGTGTATCACGCAGTGCCATACAAACCTCCAGCACACAACTTCCACCCGCCACTGTTATCCCAATTTTAGTTTTTCACCACATTCTCTCTCTCTCTCTCTCTCACACACACACACACAGTTGGATCCAACAGAAAATTTCCATGTGTGGAAGGATTTCTTCATCATGGTTCAGCCCCAAATTCCTGATAAAGATGCTTTGGTAAACTGATAGGGGCTGTAGACTATACTACTGTATACTGTCTGTTGCTGTAGGCTTGTTTCTACCGGGTAGCTTCTGCATTGTTTAATATGTCATCTTAGATGGCTTGTGTTTTGTTTCAGCATTGTTAGAGCTGTGTATGAGATTCCTGCTTGTTTTCAAATGTCTGCCATCCAAACCCTATCGCATTGTTCATTGGTTGTCCCAGCCGTCGATCATATTGACTTACACTGCAATTCAGTTGAGTTCCAGTGAGAAAGGGGGACCATAAACCAACCAACCAACAACCAACGGGTGTTCCTGGGGGCTCCACTCTCCACCAGGAGCAGCACTGAGGGTTATTTGGGGCTGAGAAAGTTGCTCTCTGTGGGTAGAACATCTTCCATCTGTGGAAGTGTTCTGTTGGATCCAGACACAAAGTGGTCCAGGTGGGGCCGATCAGGTCTTACTAGAATCCATCACTGCTTAAACAAATGATTGTACTCACAGTCTGATGCTCTCCTTGTTGCCTGTGATGACACAGACAAACGTCTGTGCACAGTTGGCGTTATCTTCCGGTAGATTATTTATGAATTTCTGTACGTTGAAGACAAAATCCATCTTGAAAGAAACCTCCGACAGATCTAATTGCCCTGCTTTGCTTTGTCAGAATACCGTGGGAGCCAAGGAGGGTTTGGGCTTGGTTTGAGGTCCAGCAACAGGCCCGCTTGGCCTCCCTGCAGCAGAAGATGTTGCAGCTGAACCACCTGGAGACCCAACTAGAGAACAAGCTAATGGTAACCTGGGTGGTGGAAAGGGAAGGGTTCGGCCTTTGATGATACTCAGTTTTGACAGCAGGCTCTGGGAGCCACCACGAGGAGGGCCACACACTTTGTACAGCAGTCTCCATTTCAGTGTTAGGCCCCAGATGAAAATGTCTGGTTTACCTTGGATGGTGTGCGATTCTCTTGTTCTCTCGCTGATCTTTTATTTGCTGGATTTTGTTGTAGTTTTACTGTATTGTTGCAAGCCATTCCTTGGCTTTTGGAAAAACAACTTTCGATCCAAAATAACTGGAATGCATTTTGTCCCTGGCTGCACAACACTCCCTAATGCATTTGCCAAGCAGCGCCCCCTTCAGGCAGCTAGGAGGGCCACCCACTCAACATTTACTTTCAAACAGCTTCAGGCGCCTTCAGACTGCAAGACTTCCAAATGGCCTTTATGCCATTTCTTGGCTGCAGTTTGAAGTGTGGCTGTAGCATCGAAAACAGTGGAAAGCAAAAGATGCTCTTTATTTATTTATTTATTTAAAACATTTATTAGCTGCCTTCCAATGATGCTCAAGGCAGCTGACAATGTAAAAAGTAAATAAAGTAAACTATTTTTAAAAAGTTAAAAACAGAGATAAAACATAGTTAAAGTGCATTAAAAAACTGTCTGAAATAAAGCAATCTTCAGCTGCCTCTTGAAGCTAGAGAGTGAGGGACCAGGCTCACTTCCCTGGGGAGATTGTTCCACAGCAGTGGGGCTGCCACCACAAAGGCCCTCCCTTGTACCATCAGCTTAGCCTCTTTGGTTGATGGAACAGCCAGGAAGGCTGATCCCTGTGACCTCAACACCTGGGCAGGAATGTATGGGAGAGGACAGGTCTTCAGATATCTTGGTGCCAAGAGAAGGCTGACAACATCCAAAAGAAGCAGGGAGAGGAATCCCTAGCTGCACAGTTTGGCAGTGAACTTGTCTATCCTAACTTAAATATATGGCATATTAAATATGATCATAGAAACATACGGTTGGAATGGACCCCTAGGGTCATCTAGTCCAGCCCCCTGCACAATGCAGGAAATTCATCGCTACCTCCCAGATATAGACAGGTAAAGTCATTGAGGCAGGGTGAACTTGATAGGAGCATATACTGCTTACCTGTGGAATAAATAGCAGGAAGATAGTGACTACAGGTACTGGCCATTTTTTATTGAAGCCCAGCTGCTTGGGGATTTGTGTGTATTTTGTATTGTACCTTGGATGTTACATCTATGATTATTTATCGTGTATAATTACTGTGTGTGTGTGTGAGAGAGAGAGAGAGTCTATTAATCTCACTTCCTGCACTGCACATATTTATTGCATGTTGCACTTAAAATTTGTATTTATATGCAATTAAGTACTGTGTGACTGCTTTGAGTAATTATGCCGGGGGGCAAGTCCCCTTTCTTGCCTAGTTGGACCTTACATTGGACTTTCTGCTTATGCAACCCATGAGGATTGGATCTGCTTTATTCATCGGTTCTGGCCCCATCCTGCTTTGATTTTTTAATTCTGCATGGAAACTGGCACAATATAGGGCACCCAAAACACTAGGGGAGTTGAACTGGTGTCCGTTTTTTTATTTCTGCACTAAGAAAATGCCCCAATTCTGCTGCAGGCTTTGAGGACTTGGTTTCCTCAGTTAATGGGCTGAGGACTGGTCAGTTTCCTCAGTCGATTGCTGAGGAAACTTACAAAAATGTTTTTTAATTTTTTTAATGGCACCGAAGTTGCAAAGTTGCCATTTAATTTTTAAAAAATCAATGAAAAAAACTTGATGGGTTGCTGTTTAACCAGTCAGGATGCAGGGGAATAAAGGAGAGGGCAAAAGGCAGGGCCAGGGCCAGGCCTGACACTGAAGAAAGCATTCTGCACTTCAAAAAAGTCCTGGTTTGACTTTGAAAAAAACCATTGGGGTATGTGTGTGGGAAGAAAAGCTGAGGAAAGATCGATTCTGCAGTAGTTGCAGTCTTTCTCCACAAGGAATGCAAAAAAGTCTGAGAAGGGGTTTGGAGATTGGATCGGGGAGCATTTTGACCCTGTGTGCAGAAGTCTAGAGAGAAATCGTTGCAGTGTGGGACCAGAACCGATGAAAAAGCCCTGTGCAGAAAAGACGCAAGCCAGGATCTTAGAGCTGGGTGATCATAACGGCTCTGTTGCTATCTTTTGCTTTCAGAGAGCGGAGCAGCAACTTGTGGCGAAACTACCTGCTGCAGTTCGCCTTCCCCTGCCTGTCCACAGTCGGCCATTAGAATCAACTGCAGAACTAGGTGAATCTTTTATTGTTTGAAATTTTGAATGGCAAGGGTCCTAGTCTGTACAGAACTTTCGTCTGCAAATCTTTCATTTTCCTGTTTCCTTCCTCATTCAGAACTGGCCCAGGAGGAGGGAAGCGTGTGCCTTTCGCATCTGAAGCAAAGTGAGGAGGCAAAGCAAAGTGAAATTAACGAGACTGTTGTGGTGTGCCCGGGGGGGGGGGGGGAGCAGCACCCTTCCCAGGCAATGGTTATGGGTAGAAATGCTCAGGGGAGAAAGTGTCAGCAGACTTAGTGGCAATTAGCACAGCTGCTGCCTGAACACATAATTAAATGGCAATGTGGGATTTTGGGAAGCAAGAATTTAGACAATGGTGGCAATACCACCACCCCCCACCCCCAATCCAGTAAATTTGAAATTTTTTACTGAGTTGGGGGGGCGGGAGTCAGAATTCTCCAAATTCCAAATCAATTTTCTAATTGGGTTCGAGTATTTCTGAAAAATTCGGTCATTGTTTTCTATGAGAAAATCATTCTGGGAGATGTCTGGTGGGCTGGAGAGGTCGTTTTACAACCAAACTTCACCAAATTTGGAGGGAACCTCTTCTTTACTGTCTTCTAAAGATCCCCCAAGTTTTCTGAAGATAGGACCATGAGGACCAATTTTATGGGCCCCCCAAAGAAGGTGCCCCCACCCACTGTCCATTATTCCCTAAGTGGAAAATTATCTTCTTGCCAGAGGAAGTTTTCCAAATAAACTAAAGGGTAAAGCTGTGTAACTGAGTATGCAAGAAGGATCCCAGAGTACCTGTTAAGAATTAGCTTGAAGTAAAAGAGTGGGGTTGGAGAGCTATGCCCTTCCCTAAAGCTCTGGCCTAAAGTTCCACTGCAGAAGTACCAGCAAGTCAGCAGAATACCTTTAACTGCTGGGGTTCTCACTGCAGAGAGACTTCTGCTGCCTGGTCCATCCCTAACCAATGAGGCCATCCCCCATTGCCTATAAGAGCCCATTTGAAATGGAAGGACCATGCCAATTATGAGCCACAGTGGCCAACTCCTGGCAGAAAAAAATGTTCTTTTTCTGGGGCTCACCATTCCCTTGTCATTCCCAGGTCCTCCATCAGAGTCCCCAAGTTGCTACACTGTGGCTCCGGCAGTCACCTTGTCCCTGCCCTCCCCTAGCCTTAAGCATCCTTTCAGCAAGGTCCAAGGCACAACCTTGCCTGGCATGGAAATTGGCACTATGTACAACACCCGAAGCCCTTCCAACTGAACAATGTGGCTGGAGGAGAAGGAAAGAGTTCTTCTCCATCTTCATAGATCCAGAGGAGTTAGCTGTGTTAGTCTGTAGTTGCAAAATAGAAAAGAGTCCAGTAGCACCTTTAAGACTAACCCACTTTACTGTAGCTTAGTCTTTCGAAAAGCACAGCTGTGTCTCTCAAAAGCTTATGCTACAATAAAGTTGGTTAATTTTAAAGGTGTTACTGGACTTTTTACTATCTTCCCCATCTTGGAATTCAGAGGTATAATGCTCAGCTACATACTAAGCTGTTTGTATCCTGAACCTAGAGAACATGTGCTTTTGCTTGTAGCACTGATCCTTGAGGCTCCTCAACATTTTAAGTGCCTCTTAAGCAAGACAGTTGGAGTTTTTCACTGCACCTGTTGAATTGTAAAGGGCATGTACATACAAATATAAGAATATAGTACTTATCTTGTTTCTGATTGTGTTATAATGTGGAAGCTTACCTGTTGGATGTCTTCCCAGCTTGATTTGTTTACTGTACCTGTTGAATTTTCTTGTTAATAATTAATGATTACATAAAGTTTGTTCAGCAAATTGTTTATTGGTTTATAATGGTCTGTGTAGTGTAAGTGTATAAAAGGTAATATGAATTCCGAACTCTTAATAATTTCAGACTGAAGGCAAGAGAGAGGGGTTAGAATTTGTCTGGGAAAAAGAGAGGGACTTTCATTTTTTTAACATTATCTGGAGCAGGATTTTGGCAATTTATCTTGGTGAGAAATTTGGCAGTGCAGCTTGCCTTCCACGTGGAACTGTTTTGCAAAACAGAAAACAACTTTCATTTACAAAAAAAAAATACCTAACCTTTGTTCTTTAACATGCCAAAGACTTTTGAAAATAACTTTTTGTCAGATTTTGTTATTGTCCATTAGGTGTGACTCAAAGTGATTTAACTTGGGGCCTAGCTGAGATTCCGCTTTAAAAACACAAGCCCTTAACATCAAATTGGAAGTGAACATCTTTTAAAACTTCTAAATAGAGTCCTCCTTCAGTTATGGTGCAAACAGTCCTTGTTTATATCTCCAACACAGCTCAGCCACTGAGGACAAGTGATAAAAGTGTCAAGGGAACAGGTGTGCCAGTGAGAGCCCTCTCTTCACTTATCCTGCTTTCTCCAGAAAAGAAGCTACAGTTCCAGGAAAGAGAAGAGGAAGAAGAACTCAACACCAACATCAGTGTTTCTCCTGGCCAGGCCTCAAAGGAGTTCAGGTGCTATAGAATTGTCCAGCCCAGGAATGATCAGAAATGAGGGGATCGATCCATTTGGGCCGGGCCTGGCTTAGGAGCCTCCCTGACTGCCTTAGCACTCCCTGGAGTTCTCTTCGTGGGTTCCCTTTCTCTGGAGGACAGTTGACCAAAAGGAAGGGATAGTAGGGACTGAGGCGGTGGCTAGTATGGCTCGTCCATGCCACAGGGCCCAGATCCCTCAAGAGTGCCATGGCAGAGGCTGAGGCAATACTGAATCTCATTCAGATCTGGTCAGAAACTGGATATGTGTCAGTTCCTGGCAGGTAGATCCCTCAGCCCCTCCACAGTGAACACACGGTGGTTCCAGTAGATAAAGCTTTATTAGAATCTATACAGTTCAGGTCTGAACTCCATCACTGAGCTTGGCAGAAGAGACAAGGCAAGACACACAATCTATGTTATACTTGGATTTTCCCGCCCTCCAAATGACTGTTAAGGTTTTGGCACGCAAGTCTACACGGGTCCTGTGAGAACCCATTTAGTTATGGCTAGATATCAGGTACACAGTAATACATTCCCAGCGTCTGGGTAAAGTAGCAAAAAGTGGCATCTGGACGCTCCAAGGTCGGTGCTAGCTGAGACTTGCGTATTTCTCTAAGATAGCAGGACAGGCCCATTCTAAGTCTCAAAACAGTAACACTTACAATATGGCTATGGAGAGAATACGTCAGCTTGGTAATAAAGCATTGTAACTTCAGTACATTGTGGTTACAACGAACAGACAACCATGGCGTGGCTGTACACAGACATGACAATATGCTTGGGTTCAGTGTGGATGTCATGAATCTGAATTCGCCCTCTACCTGTCTCTGTAGTGGTGCCTGGCCTCAGGTAGGGCATTTTATAGGCCGCTGTTGGCAGGTGCCACATTTGTGCCATCGCAGTTCCCCTCACCCGTAGGCTTAGGCTGAGGTGCAGATGGGGTTGATGCTGGTTCTGAAATGATATTTCCTTTTCATGAACCCGGTTGGGAAATTAAATGGGGACAGGGGAGTCAATGTGGGCAGACTCCTCAGTTGCCACGGTTCACAGCTCCTGGTCTAAACTGATAACATTCAGGTCCATGACAGTTGTACAGTTACATTTGCAAGTTGGGCACAAGGAAGGTCTGCCATGGATGTCAGAGGCAGATGGGATAATTCCACTGTCTTTCCTTACTAGAAATAAACTGCCGAGTCATCAAGAAGATGAAGCTGGCCGTGTGAAAAATCCAGAGGAGCTGCTGGAGAGAAGATGCAAGAATGCTTCATAAAAGGCTTCTTACTGTTAAGCAAATTCTTTTGCATCAGTTGCAGAGAGAGTGATAACGGCTGATTCCGCACACGTCGGATAATGCACTTTCAATGCACTTTATCAATCGTTTGAGGTGGATTTTTTGTTCCGCACACAAAAAAAATCCGTTCCAAATGATCTATAAAGAGGATTGGAAGTGCATTATCCAACGTGTGCGGAATCAGCCAACATTAAAACTCGGACATGATGCAAACTTAAATGCTGAATCTTGAGGGTGCCTTAGCTTCATACGTGGATCACCCTGCTAAACAAAGCAGGACAAAACAAGTTCCCTGCCTACAGGACTCCTGGCTCCTTCCAACACCTCTCCAGGGAGCAATAGCACAGCCAGCTCAGGACTGCTTCTCAGCACTGGCAGAGGTTCCATGCAAGGCCTTCCCAGGGCTGAGGGACTCTCTCTCCACCTCTGAAATCGACCTGCAGACGTTAATCTTCGTGTGTGTCCAGGTGTCCAGAATTAGAGCTGCGGAACATTCTCGGTGTTTTGGCAGAGGTCCAGTCATCCTCCCCAGAGCCTTCGCAGCAGAAATCTGTCATTCCTTCTACAGGCAACAGAACTCTGCCCAGCATGGGTTACCTGGCTCTTGTGACAACAACGCCTTCCCAGATGCCCGCTCCTCAGGCCACCACCCCTCATTTTAAACAAACTGCCTTTTAAATCATTACAAAGCAACAAAAACTGTTTAATGTATTGTCGAAGGCTTTCACGGCCGGAGAACGATGGTTGTTGGGGGTTTTCCGGGCTGTATTGCCGTGGTCTTGGCATTGTAGTTCCTGACGTTTCGCCAGCAGCTGTGGCTGGCATCTTCAGAGGTGTAGCACCAAAAGACAGAGATCTCTCAGTGTCACAGTGTGGAAAAGATGTAGGTCATTTGTATCTACTCAGGAGGGGTGGGGTTGAGCTGAGTCATTCTGTAAGAGTTTCCCAGGGTGTGGAATGCTAATGGCGGGAGGCTTCACTGTGTCCTGAGGCGGTTCTTTTGCATATGGATTGGTGCTTGATGTGCTAATCTTCTCTGCAGGGCTATTGTCGGGTGTGGAGTGTTTTGTTGGCCTGGTGTTTTTCAGAACTGGAGCCCATGCTCTGTTCATTCTTAAGGTTTCTTCTTTCCTGTTGAAGTTTTGCTTATGCTTGTGAATTTCAATGGCTTCCCTGTGCAGTCTGACAAAGTAGTTGGAAGTGTTGTCCAGTATTTTGGTGTCCTGGAATAAGATACTGTGCCCTGTTTGAGTTAGGCTATGTTCAGCCACTGCTGATTTTTCAGGCTGTCCAAGTCTGCAGTGTCTTTCATGTTCTTTTATTCTTGTCTGGATGCTACGCTTTGTGGTCCCGATGTAAACTTGTCCACAGCTGCAGGGTATACGGTATACTCCTGCAGAGGTGAGGGGATCTCTGCTGTCTTTTGCTGATCGTAGCATCTGTTGTATTTTTCGGGTGGGTCTGAATACTGCTTGAAGGTTATGCTTTTTCATAAGCTTTCCCATCTGATCAGTAATTCCTTTGATATATGGCAAAAACACTTTTCCTGTGGGAGACTGTTTTTCTTTGGTTGTTTGATTCATCCTGGGTTTGATTGCTCTTCGGATTTCATTTCTGGAGTAGCCATTTGCCTGAAGTGCGTGGTTTAGATGATTAATTTCCTCATTGAGAAAGCGCGGCTCACATATCCGTCTTGCACGATCCACTAATGTTTTCATTATGCCTCTTTTCTGTCGGGGGTGGTGATTGGAGTTTTTGTGTAAGTACCGATCAGTGTGAGTTGGTTTCCTGTAGACCTTGTGACCTAACTGAAAGTTTGCTTTGCGGATGACCAAGGTATCCAGGAATGAGAGTTTTCCCTCACTTTCTTTCTCCATTGTGAATTGTATGTTCAGGTGGATGTTGTTGAGATGATTCAAAAACTCCATCAATTCTTCCTCCCCATGGCTCCAAATGAGCCATGGGGAGGAAGAATTGATGGAGTTTTTGAATCATCTCAACAACATCCACCTGAACATACAATTCACAATGGAGAAAGAAAGTGAGGGAAAACTCTCATTCCTGGATACCTTGGTCATCCGCAAAGCAAACTTTCAGTTAGGTCACAAGGTCTACAGGAAACCAACTCACACTGATCGGTACTTACACAAAAACTCCAATCACCACCCCCGACAGAAAAGAGGCATAATGAAAACATTAGTGGATCGTGCAAGACGGATATGTGAGCCGCGCTTTCTCAATGAGGAAATTAATCATCTAAACCACGCACTTCAGGCAAATGGCTACTCCAGAAATGAAATCCGAAGAGCAATCAAACCCAGGATGAATCAAACAACCAAAGAAAAACAGTCTCCCACAGGAAAAGTGTTTTTGCCATATATCAAAGGAATTACTGATCAGATGGGAAAGCTTATGAAAAAGCATAACCTTCAAGCAGTATTCAGACCCACCCGAAAAATACAACAGATGCTACGATCAGCAAAAGACAGCAGAGATCCCCTCACCTCTGCAGGAGTATACCGTATACCCTGCAGCTGTGGACAAGTTTACATCGGGACCACAAAGCGTAGCATCCAGACAAGAATAAAAGAACATGAAAGACACTGCAGACTTGGACAGCCTGAAAAATCAGCAGTGGCTGAACATAGCCTAACTCAAACAGGGCACAGTATCTTATTCCAGGACACCAAAATACTGGACAACACTTCCAACTACTTTGTCAGACTGCACAGGGAAGCCATTGAAATTCACAAGCATAAGCAAAACTTCAACAGGAAAGAAGAAACCTTAAGAATGAACAGAGCATGGGCTCCAGTTCTGAAAAACACCAGGCCAACAAAACACTCCACACCCGACAATAGCCCTGCAGAGAAGATTAGCACATCAAGCACCAATCCATATGCAAAAGAACCGCCTCAGGACACAGTGAAGCCTCCCGCCATTAGCATTCCACACCCTGGGAAACTCTTACAGAATGACTCAGCTCAACCCCACCCCTCCTGAGTAGATACAAATGACCTACATCTTTTCCACACTGTGACACTGAGAGATCTCTGTCTTTTGGTGCTACACCTCTGAAGATGCCAGCCACAGCTGCTGGCGAAACGTCAGGAACTACAATGCCAAGACCACGGCAATACAGCCCGGAAAACCCCCAACAACCAAAAACTGTTTAATCTGATAAACATGCTTGGGGGAAAATAGCAGGGTCAGGAAATTTTCCTAAAGCATGGGGAGGGGAGGGGTACGAGGGAAGTGGAACTTAGCCTTGGATTCGAAGAAAAACCTGTGCTTCGTTTGAGGATCAGTTGGAAAGAATCCAAGGTCCCTCCAGGGCAAAGAAACACCCGAGCAACCTCAGTGTGTCTGTGCCCTTTTATAACTTGGGATAACTTGGAATACAAGTTTCAAAACAGTTTTTCATATTATCTCTTCTTAATAATAACAATAACTGTGCTTATATACCGCTCTTCTAGACAAATTAGTGCCTCACCCAGAGCAGTGAACAAGTTAGTATTATTATTATCCCCATAATGCAGCTGGGGAGCTGGGGCTGAGAGGAGTGGCCACCTACTGAGCTCATGGCAGTCGTGGGGTTCGAACTAGTAGAGTGCTGATTTACAACACTTAGCCACTGGTATGTCTGTGGTTTGTAGAGAAAATATGGATTTTATACTAGTATTACACCTTTGAGTATTTTTTAGAAGTAACTAGGCATATCCAGTTACTAAACCTATTAAGATGGTAGCTTGAAGCATGTGAGCAACAGGAAGAGACATTTTATCTCCTGTGGTGGACATGTATCAGAGCAAAAAAAACTGGAAACAAATACATTCAGTTATTCAGAAGAATTTAAAGACTAATGTTCAAATGAAGCCGGAGGCCTTTTTGCTGGGATTAATGGATAAACAACTGGAAGCTGCACATGGCATACTATTTTTGTATATGATAACAGCAGCGAGACTATTATACGCTCAAAAATGGAAAGTTACATTGCCTCCAGCAGAAGATTGGAAAAAGGATAGACTATGCCGAGATGGCCAAAGACATTAGGTAATTATTTGAGCATTTGGAACCCCTTATTGGCTTTTTGCAAGAAAAAGAAAAAAATGAATGGTCTGTTCTTTTGAAGATTAGGGAGAGGGAAGGAATGAATAGATGGAAAGGGAAAGTGGTTACTTATGGTAACTTTGGAGTTGGTATATAATATGTAATATTGGTAGCCCTCTTCAGAGAGAAAATTGTTATGTATTCCTATATATGTATGTATAAGAATTTTTCTTTATGCTCTTTTTTTGGTCTATATGTTTTTTATCTAACTTTAAGATTTTAATAAAATTCTATTTTAAAAAGATGATCGCTTGAAGCATGTCTTCATTCAGGCCGTGAGCCCAAACCAGTGCCTGTTCGAGGGTCCTTTGCTCTTCACTTTGTTTGTAGTGACTTGAATCCTCCTAGCTTCTGTAGCACGCGTGCAAAGGGCTTCAGCCTCAGCACACAGGGTTTACACTGAATGACACATCACCTAATCCTATGGCACATTGTACCTGGGACTTGGGGCAAGAATGGCAGCCCTTGCCACCCGCAAAATGTGCCTCCTCCCTTTAGCTCTTCCGCAGTTGGCATTTGTGGTCCGTGACCTGGGAGCCAACTCTTACGTTCCCCAGGGTTGACAAAGCCACCAGCTGCGAAAGTGTCCTCTCTCTAAAGGTCATCTTTTCCCTGCTCCCCCTTCAGCTTGCGCTTGCATCACACTTCTTGCCAACTTTCTCCTCAGAATATGTTTTGTGGGTATAAGTGACTAAGCGCCTGAGGTGATCTGGCGCCCCATTTGCAGCTCTGTGCTTTGTAGTTTCTAGATGGAGCAGTGTTTAGGAGGAGGAGGTTGATTTGCTTCAACGTAGCAGCTGGAAAGGAGCCTCAGCTCCTCTTCAGAAAGGCGGTGGGGGGTTATTGCTTAAAGGCAGCTTTCCATTCTTAGGCGAGCTCTCGATTTTGAAAGTCTGGCTCCAAACAAGTGTTAAAATATTGTATAGTCGAAGGCTTTCACGGCCGGAGAACAATGGTTGTTGTGGGTTTTCCGGGCTGTATTGCCGTGGTCTTGGCATTGTACAATGCCAAGACCACGGCAATACAGCCCGGAAAACCCACAACAACCATTGTTAAAATATTTCTCCTAAGTCTAGGCCAACAGTGACCTCTTGTGGCCAAATACAGAGTGCCAGTGATTTTTCTGTTCCTACTGCCAAGCAAGACTATGATAAACACTGAGGCAGTACAACCTCCCCCCCACACACACACACACTAGTGCTGTTTGGATTCTTTCCATGGCCTGGACCCCCTCCTCAATGCTGGAGGGGCTTTTCCATGCACCAAGGAACGATACAGCTGCCTCAAGAGAATCTGTAGAGCTTTATAGAATATATATGTATCTATAAATACACACACACACACACACACACACTCACATTTTTAATTTAATAAAATTGTTCATTGATTTTTCAGTTCTGCTTTTGAAAGCTCCCCAGTCCCTTTGTGCACAGCTGCCCAACCCTTCTGTATCAGTACACCTGGTGTCAGCCAGAAGAGCTTTGCCATCTCTGCCTTCATATGCCTACTGTGACATCATAGCATGTCAGCCCACAGCAGCAAGAAAAGCAAACTTGGGAAAGGCTAAGGAAGACATTTTAAGAGTGAAGCAATGAGGGCAGGAGGAGAAACAGGTTCAAAAATGCTCGAACAGGTGAAACTGCTTTGTTTTGTCTTTCTCGGGGTGGGTCACACATTAGCAGTCAGGCCCTACCCTCATGCTAGAAGGGCAGTTTATGGATGTGAAATATCATAAACCCTTTTCTAAATGTGCCATAAGCACAAAAACACTGCCCAGTCAGGTGAAACAGATGCCAGCCTCCTGCCTGGAGACTGGGAAGTTACCAGAATGAGAGTCACAAATGGCTGATTGACTAGCTGCCTCTACTCCCTGGGGAGCAGCAGAGATCGCAAATGCTCCCCGAGACACCTCCTTGCCTAATCCCATCAACACCTTCCTTCACCACTTACCTGATCCAGGGCTATCCAGTAAATCTGATAGCCTCCCTTACTGGTAATTACCTATATTACAACTTCTGAGAGTCATGTCACACCTTCCCAAACATTGTCTTATTTCTGGAAACAGCCATTAAGCTATTGTTTGGGGGGCAGAAGATGCAATCCTGCCCCAGGGTACGTTTTGCACTGTAATTGGGCTGCCCCAAGCCTTATGCTGTGTGTGTGCGCGTGTTCTGGACCCATGCACGCACCCTCAGATACGTCTTGGTCCCTCCTCTCTTCTGTGAAACGATGGTCATCTTCGTTGCTCCACAGAGCTCCTCTTCTTCAAGACTGGTAACTATAGCCCTACCTGAAACTGCTTTCTCATTTCCTCACTGTTTTCCTAGTTTGCCCTGTGTATATGCTGTATGTTCTGAGTGTGTTTGCTTTCTTTGTACTGTTAATAAACCATTCCTGTTGAACACCAACTTGTTTACTTGAGAATTCTCTAAGGGAATGTTCCTGGTATACCTTTGTGGAAGATCTCGCAGTTACCACCTCTCACATCTCCTTGTATGCTAATTCCCCCTACTTGCAAGGAGATCCCTTTTAAGGTAACAGGGCCCACTTAGATGCTCCGAGGAAGACCCCAGCTGGTGTCATCCCCTGCTGCCAATCTCCAGCAACTAGCAAGCAGCAGTCTGTTTCAAAACATGGAGAGCCCATTGAGCCATTATAGTGAGTGGCTAGGGAGGGCACCATTCTCCTTGACTCTCAATGCTCTTTCAATATGACGTAAGAGAGCAGCTGGCATCCCTACACTTCACAGCAGTGAGCTCCACCGGTTAACCCCCCCCGTTGTGTGAAGCTGTTGTTCATTTGCCCTCTGCTTCAGTTTCTTTGGGCATCGTCTAGTTTTAGTATTTGCAAGAGGAAGAAAAAATGCCCTCCATCTCCACACCACACATCAGTTTATCCCCTTCTATTGTGTTCTTTTACAGTTGCATTTTGCTACTCCAAAAAGCCCCCAGCACTTCAGTCTTTCCTTTTGGAGGTATTCCCAAATTGCTCTTAGCTTTGTAGGGCAAGACATTTAGGATTATCCAAGTGGGCTCAGGCAACTAAGGAGAAGGCGGTACTGACCACCTAGAAGAAACCAGGCCACGCTTAATCAGTTGAATGAGGGCCAAGCTACAAGTCACGAATGACACTTGAACAGCAAGTGAACAGACTGAAGTGTATTCCTGCCTGCTCACTTGCACTCCACTTGCCCTCCACTTGATCATGAGCGCAAGTGAACAGGGAGGAATACACTTGAGTCTGTTCACTTGCCGTTCAAGTGTCATTAGTCACTTGTAGCTTGGCTCTGAGTCAATGAAGTATCACCCAGTGGCACGTGCTCCGTTCTTGGGCAACATGCTCAAGCCAATAGTGGCTAGTCAATTCCAAGCTTTCTTTCTTAGACCTATTCCAAGTTGACTTCAAACCTGACTTTTGAAACTTGAAGGGTCCCCATCAGCCTGCCAGATGACCATTGTTTGCAGATGTCTATGGGACCCAGTTGCTTTCACTGGATCTTGTTTTGGTGCAATAGTGCATGGCCTTGTTTTGGTGCAATAGTGCATGGCCTTCTTCTGGGCCAGCTGGCTGAGTGGGTTGCACTCTAACTGATAGGCACCAGGAGGCAGGGCTAGTTAAATAGCCCCATTACATTGGCACTTTGAGGTCCTTTGTGGTTCAGATCTGCCTGCTGTGTTTTTTTTTAGCATTTAAATACTGGGAGAGGTGGGACATGAAACCAGAGCACAGCATCCAAAAGAAAAATAGGATATCATTGTGTGGCCAGAGAACGAGTCAGCAGAGATGTACAGAGAGGCCCTCTCTGCTGCCATCTGCACCTGTCCACCAGCTGAGACCTTTGTAGACCCTGCTCCAACTTCTCTCTTTCGCTGAAGTTAGGATGGCTGCAAAAGGCTGGGTAACAACCATGTAAAACCTTTTTTAGAACCAACCCAGTAAGACATAGCAACATGCAAGCTTTCAAGTACCACAGAATTCTTCATCAAGCCAAATACTACACAATTTAGAGAGAAGATTTTAAACCAATTTTTAGGTCATGCCCTCAAGCCAGCATGTGTTGGATTTGCTGTTGGGCAAGTAAAATCAGGCTTCTACCTTTCTTGGTCACGGTGACTTGGCTTACCACTTCCACTTATTTGGCATTAAGCTTTCTATATTTTCAGTATCCATACAAAACGTACCTTTCTCCGTGATGTGGCAGAGTGGGGCTTCCTTCCTTTTCTTTGTATTATTATCTAGAACTACCTTTTGGTTATTGTTGCCATGCGTGCTTGTTTTGATATGAAGCACTTTAGTTAATTAGTTTTACAGCACTTTGACACTCTCGGCTCCATCACATTTTACACTGCCTTTTATTGAATTGATTTTACATCCCATTTTTCTCCTCCATGGGGACCTAAAGTGACTTGTGTTATTTTCCTCTCCTCCATTTCATCCTCACAACCACCCTGTGAGGTAGGTTAAGGCTGAGTGTGTGTGTGACTGGCCCAAGGTCTCCCAGCAAGCTTCCACGTGCGGAGAGGGGATTCCAACATGGGTTTGACACCCTGACCGCTTCACCACTTTGCGATCTATTTGCTCATTCTGTGGTTTTCTATTTCTCAGATGTTGGTCTCAATCCAAAATGCACTATGAGAAGGCCCAGTTGGCCCCAGTGTGTTGAGGACTAATTTTTGCTTAGCACTGATTTAGCACTGGGGGCAGAGGGGGAAACCATCAGTTGCAAACTACAGTACGCTTGCTGCTCGAATGGCTGCAAAATGCAGTGCCAAGCAGGCAACAGTGAGACGGGAGTAGCGCAAGGTGGCTGGGTCAGCTCCGAGGCAAGCAGCAGGGTAACACAACATGAGCAAAACCAGCAGGGGGCAGATCAACTGAATGCAGAGAGGCTGGGAGACCAGCCAGCCAGGAGCATGGGGGTGTTCCACCGGGCCTTCGGCTGAGTGCCAGAGTGTGTCCCCCTTCTTCCATCAAAGACCACCACTTTTTCTGGGGCTGCCCTCGGCCATCTGCTATGCCCATATACGGACTCCCAAATATTTATTTAAATAGCCTGCATCTGGACTATTTTAATGACTTTTAAAGATTATTGATTTTATGGTTTTGATTGATTCACTGCGTTTTATGAAGGTTTTTAGCCACCCTGAGCCCATTTGTGGGGAGGGCGGGGTATAAATAAAATTAAAATAAATAAATAATGGGGAGCTGTGAGGGCACAGGCTGAGGGAGACAGTCTTGCCTTCCCTCCCCCATGCCTGGAAAGGTAAAGCTTGAAGAAGCCATTTGCCGGATTAAACCAAATAAATTCGGTTTAATCCGGCCCATCAGAATTCGGCTTCCTGGGATTGAATCTGGGATTCTCCAGTATGATCCAGAATAGCGGGATTATGCCCGATCGGCTATCCAGCTATTTAGCTGGTCATGAATCCTGGACTGCACACCCCTAGAAAGAATTTATTTACAATCATGTTAGACCAAAAGCAATATCGAAAGAGCAAGAACTCAATCCCTGTAACTTCCTTTATTAGGATCAATCAAATGACCCATGATGGGGTGCGAGTGTTTGAGTTCTCCAGAATTTTTCAACAGGGTGGATGCAACAATTTGAAGGAGGAGGAATGCCTCAGGACATGCTGTTAAGCCCTGTTAAAGCCTGCATTGCACGTTTGATACAGAGGAAATTCCAATGGAGCTGGTTTCAATTTACTCCAGGTAAGAGGCAATAATATTCTGTAGGAAAAATGAAGTCCAACAAATGTCTCTCTGTAAACCAGCAAGACTAAAAATCCTTTTTCCAAAGAGAGACCAGAAATCATTTGAGAGTCAGCTCCCTTCAAATCCACACAAAGGGAAGACAGCAAGTACCGAACCTTTTGCGTGTTTCAGGAGGGCTGAAGCCCTAGTCTCATTTTGTGAGGTGCAAATGACTGTGGAGGGGAATTAAAGGAGGCAAAACACATCTTTTTTTTAATTTCACAAGCCTTCCATTCAGAAAATGAACCACAACCAGTAGATCTGCTACATTATCATAAGTAAAAATGAACGTGGATTACAAAGGAGAAAAAACTTTGTACAAAAAACCTTAAAAATCCAACAGCAACTTTGAACTGTTTGTAAGTACAAAAAAATTCCATGCAAAGTCGAGTGCAACTGCCCGAATGTGGAAATCCCCTGAACAAGATGGCAACAGCCTCGCTGTGTGAAGTTGTGGCTCTCCCTAGAAACAAACACCGACACCGACTCGGAAGGGACTATGTGGATCAGCGGCCACTAGGCCTAGCTAAGGTTTGCATTGGCAACGCTTCTCAGGGGGGTCAATAAGAACTGAACATACATCAACAGAAATCGCCTGGTCCTAGTCTACTGCATACTCTTGAAACGTCCATCCATCGTCGTCCTACACCTGTGGCCTTTCTTCTCTTGGCATCATGTCTCGTTCATTGTTGTTGGCAACGTGTTCTAAAATGGACTCACTCACAAACTGCAGCTTGCATCAATAACTTAGTCACATGCATCATCTATTCTAGCACAGCTAAGGGGTAAGGGCCTAAGGTGGTGCAAAGGAACCATCGGGGACTTACGAGACAAAGCGAAAAGCAGCTAAGGGGGGTGGGGGGAATGGAAGCACCATGCTTTAAGGTGAGAATGGTACGAAAGCACAACGGTGAGGCTAGTAGTTCCAAGCAAACACACCACGCTATGACGACTTCTTTCTATGCGAAAATTAAACCATGAGAGAAAAGAAGACAATTTTTTTTTCTTCATTAGCACCGAATAAAACTGTGGGTTCAACAACACGGACATAGAAGGGAAATCAGGTTATTTCCACATGCCTTCCTTCTGGCTTTTCCAGCCGAGCTCATCCAAGACTGGTGATATTGGAGCGACCACCAGGGGGAGCCACAATGCGATGCCCAGTGCGACGGGGGTTGCTGTCATCTACCTGCGCACCTGTAGAACAGCAAGCCCAAAGGAAAGGAGAGAGTTAATGGCGTCTGCTTCTTTAGAGCATTTCCATCCCACTCTGGTGGTGGAGAGTGCCCTCAAGACATAGCCGACTTATGGCAATCCCTGGTGGGGTTTTCATGGCAAGAGACTGACAGAGGTGGTTTGCCATTGCCTGCCTGTGCAACCCTGGTCTTCGCTGGAGGTCTCCCATCCAATTACTAACCAAGGCTGACCCTGCTTAGCTTCTGAGATCCAATAAGATCAGGCTCACCGGAGCTATCCAGGTCAGGGCTCTATCCCACTGTACAATGAAGGAAAAAAACCTTACTCCTAACAAGTACCAAAGCAATCGGAATTCACAAAAAGAAAAGGAAAACTGGGCTGTACTTACCTGTAACAGTTGTGCATTGAAGTTTTCTGTGCAGGCATACATGGGACTGCGCATGTGCAGGCCTGCTGATCAGTCAGTTTCTGTAGCTTTAAATCTGCAAAGGAGGCGCCCTCCCCTCCCAGAGCACCTGCCACCCAAACAGCCCACGCTCCAGGAGGGGCGGCGCCTCAACCCTCCATTTCTCCTGAGCCTCCGCACTTTCCAAGGTGTGTAGTGAAAAGGGCACAGCGGGGCAGGACAGAAGGTATGTGTGCCGGCACAGAAGACTTCAATGAACAACTGTTACCTGCAACCTTCTTTTCATTGCCACTCTTCTGTGCAGTCCCACATGGGAGGTTAGCAAGCTGCTTACCCCTGGAGGAGGGGTGAGGCTCTTCACAAGAACAAAGACGGGTGCCCTCTTCCCATATTTAAAGCTACAGAACCCTTTTGATGGCAACGTGTGCACACCAGGGACTACACAGAAGACGAACAATGAATCACGAATTATATTTACATGCCATATAAACCGGGGACAGATGAAGAGCTAAACAGTGAATTAAAATTGGCAAGCAGTCATCAAAAATCACATCAGCGTAACTCAAATCCAGATGAAAACCAGTAAAAAGCATCAACCAACAAAGCAGGCAAAGCAGAGTAAAAGAAGGGATAAGCCTGGGGAAGTAAACAAGTCTTCTTCCAGCAAGAGGAAGACAGCGAACCCAGCATCAGGCAACCCCTTAGGTGTGGGAATCCCAGGTTTGGGTGCCACAACAGAGAAGGCTCTGCTCCTAGTTGCCGCAAGCCTTCACACCAAGAAAGTAGCACAGTCTCCAATGATGACCTCAATGGACAAACGTAAGGGGGAAATGGCCCTGTAGACCTTTGCATTTTCATTTATACCTTTAGTGGCACCAGCTATCGCAAAAGCTAAATACGGGTGATATTTTAATAAACTTTTAATAAACTTTTAACTTGTCCAAAGTGAAGAGAGTCCGGCTTCCTGAAAAATGGATGTGAGGAAGCCTGCCCTATCGCATAGGTCTGGAAGGCAAGAGGTGCTACCATGGACCCTGGCTCCCCACTGCAACTATCAGCTGCTATTTTGATACAGCACTACCAGAGTTACGGGATCATCTCCAGCAAAGCCATGCGGGTTCCCCTGTGCAGTTCTCTTTTGCTAACCGGAAGGGGGTGTCTTGTGGCCAGCCCCCAGGCCTGTACATACAACACCCATCCACCTCACCCAACTCCCTTCCCATTCCAAGTCAGCAATGCTTACTATCTATTGCACCAAACCAGCGGAGGGATTGCTTTGAATCCGCGTGTTCTCTGTCAACAATACACTGCTCCAAAGGGGGTTTTGTGATGAACAGAAGTGGTTGCATTGCTTCACCTGATAAGCTAAAATTAGACTGGTGGAGGTTCCTGATTGGCGGAGGCTGGTTTTTGGCGGGAGACGATTTAGTAGAAGGTGCAGGAGTTGCATATTTTGGCGTTGCTGGGACTTCGTAGACTGGCCCATCGTACATTCCTCTGGATACTCCTTGTAATCCTGTTACCTACAATATCATAAACAAACATTCAAAGATACGAAAATATATGTGAGCTCTATAGACAGCTTTGGATGCCTGCCCACAGGTTGACAGGAAAGAGTGAGGAGTGAGTGAGCACTTACAGGTGCTACTGGACTCTTGGGCCATCGTCACACGGCCATAAATTAGCGCCAAACTAGCGCCATCTCCCACTGAATGCTCACCTTATTCTGGCTCTCTTGTGATTTCGCCATTCTCCCCAATTCACGCTTTGTGACTCTTTATGTCATCTTTATCCACTTCCATGTGAATGCCCTGGATCGACTGTGAACACTTTGCAACACCAAAACACTCACTCTCCCCGATCATCTGTCTCACCTAACACTGATTCTCCTGCCCTACACTCCCACAAACCCCAGCGCAACCCACAATTAAGCCTCAAAGTATTTTTTTTTAAAAAAGGGCAGCCTTATAGCACTATAACGCTATAGCGCTATTCTGCCATGGGTGGGAAACCTCTGCTACCTATCATGGTTGGCTTTTGGGTTGGCCCAGCACAACATTGGTATAATAGAAGAGTGATATAACGCAAATATGCGGAAAAATTTTTTTTAAAGGGGGGTGGGATTTTTAGGGCACCATTTCTGGAGGCACTTTGACTGACAGTCAAATTGCGCTTTTCCCTTTTAATGTGACTGACTGGAAGCGCAAGCAGTCGTCAAAAGATGGGAGAATCCGTTCTAATAACAATAACAGAAGAAACGATTTCTAGTGCAAAACGGACGAAATAAGGGCCCGTGTGACGACGGCCATGCTCTTTTTTACTGCGGCAGACACCCGTCTTGATCTATCACCAGGGAAGAATGAATAAGACACAACTTCTGCTGCTACTTCCAGCTCTTATGCCAAAAGATACTGTGTACTGTATAATCTGTATAATCTGTATACTGTATATACTGTATGATATTACTGTATAATCATTCTTAGCCCAGAAGGGATGATCAAGGAGAAGAGCCCACTCCTTATCGGTCTTCAGAAAGCATTGCAAAGCAGGTTCCTTTCAGAGGACTTTTGCTTTGTGGCATGATATTTGTGTGCTTTTACAACATCTGCTCAGCTGTGACTTTTTTGCTGCTTGGAAAATAGTTGCGGATTTTTATAAAATGTCTAGTGGATATTTGCCTCTGTTAGGGAGAAAGGAGGGACATAAATGTTTGAAATACTTGAGTAATGGTGTTTCATAAGTACCTAAAAACTGTTGCTTCCAATGAAAATATGATGCCATACAATATAACACAAAGAGTTTAAAGAACCTCAAGCCACAGAGCCCTGACTGTAGGGGAGAATGTGGCTCTTGCCAAACGGAATTAGAAATATGAAGTGCTTGGATTTTTTTCCCATTCTATGGAAAGAAAAGGGGGCTTTCTCCACAAAAAAATTGGAAATGTACAGCTAAGTCAGAATGCACAAGGGAATCATTTAGCATATTTATGAAATTTAAAAGTATAAAACACCTTAGTTTTTGATAAGCAAAATTTCAAATATACTCAATAATAGTTATAGACTTCTGCTTGCTGATTTCACACACACACACACTCCCCGCTTAATTTTAACCATCTGAGAGGTAGTAATAAGTTGAAAAAGGAAGTGTAGATTTATAGTAAATGAAAAAAAAAGTACTAATTGGACAGAAACTCTGTCCTAGCAACATATTGCATTATCCTACACACCATAGCATATTATCTGTGGACAAAATTAGTAACATTTAAACAACAAACATATCCTTGAAAATGTGCTGTCTAAACAATTTACCCAAGAACTGTCATTATCTAAGACTGTAAACTGCCGTACATAAAAAGTTTTTATGCTACACATTTTGAGTGAGTAAAATGTTATCTATCTATCTATGTATCTATGTATCTATCTATCTAGGGCTTTTTTCCTAGGAAAAGAGGTGGTAGAACTCAGTGGGTTGCCAGGAGTGTGGTGCCCCTGGTACCACATGCACGCACCCAAAGTGCGCACACGCTCCTAGGACCACACAATGACATCACTTTGGGTCAGCTGGAACAAGGAGGGAGTTTTTTAAAGTTTTAATCGCCCTCAGCGAAAATGGTCACATGGCCAGTGCCCCCACCCCCTGATCTCCAGAAAAAGGGGAGTTTAGATTGCCTTCCATGCCAAAAGAGCGGCGCGGAGGGCAATCTAAACTCCCCTCTGCCCGGAGATCAGGGGGCGGGGCCACCAGCCATGTGACCATTTTCAAGAGGTGCTGGAACTCTGTTCCACCGCATTCCGGCTGGAAAAAAGCCCTCTATCTATCTATCTATCTATCTATCTATCTATCTATCTATCTATCTATCTATCTATCTATCTATCTATCTATCTATCTATCTATCTATCTATCTATCTATCTATCTATCTATCTATCTATTTATCTATCTATCTATCTATAACTGCTCATATGGCTATTGCCTTAAGCAGAAATTAAAATGGGAAGAACCTTACTTAATATCATATGTCTCTGATGTTTAATTATTGCCCCTATATATTTTGCCACAGAAAGAGTAGTGCTATCTTTAAATTATAGCAGGATTTAAGTCCAGTAGCACCTTAGAGATCAACAATATTTTTGGGGAGTGAGCTTTTGAGAGTCAAAGCTCCTTTCTTCTTTTGACTCTCAAAAGCTCCTACCCTGAAAATCTTGTTGGTCTCTAAGATGCCACCGAACTCAAAGCCTGCTATTCTACTGCAGACCAACATAGCTACCAACCTGAAACTATGTTTTAAAGTATTTCCCTGTTTTTGAAAGAAAAATATTTCGAAGAGGTTTGGAAAGTTTTTTCTCCAAAATTTCCAGTTTTTGTTGCAAAAATTTAAAATTGAAACTGCTGTTGGGTGTGCGGGGGAGGGAGGAAGGTAGACTTTTTCCTTCAGATTTTTTCCACCAAGCCTTCACACCTCTCAAGGAGAATATATTTCTTCCCACACCTTTGCACAAAGTGGGGGAGGAAGTGTATACTTGTTCACATTTCCTTTGCCACCCTGTTTCGGCTGACCATCAGAAACAAACATCTATTACCCTCAAATAAACAGTGGACATTTTTGTGCCTGGAGCAATACAAAAAAGCTAGCATAGATATTTTATTTATTTTTTAAAAATATTTATATCTTGCCTTTCCTCATGGCTTAGTGTAGCTTACAAATCATAATTTAAAACATTACAATTTAAAAGCAATAGACTAACGCCCTCCCATGGCTGCCATTTATACCTATGAAGGTAAAAGGTAAAGGTAGTCCTCTGTGCAAGCACCGAGTCATTACTGCCCACAGGGGGACATCGCATCACGATGTTTTCTTGGCAGACTTTTTACGGGGTGGTTTGCCATTGCCTTCCCCAGTCATCTATGCTTTACCCCCAGGAAACTGGGTACTCATTTTACCGACTTCGGAAGGATGGAAGGCTGAGTCAACCTTGAGCCGGCTACCTGAACCCAGCTTCTGCCAGGATTGAACTCGGGTCGTGAACAGAGCTTGGGCTGCAGTACTGCCACTTACCACTCTGCGCCACGAGGCTCCATACCTATGAAAGCCCTGGTGAATAAAATGCACTTGCAGTGCCTACCCAAGATTTCTAAATACGGCACCCCTCTCACCTCTTCAGGAAATCCCACAAAGTAGAATCTAAGATGGGAAAGAAACAGGTTCTGATTGACGGCAGGCAGGATACTTCAAAGGTCATAACCAGCACCATGAATTGGACTTGGAAACAAACTGGCAGCCAGTATAGCTGTTTTCAGATGGGCAAGATATATTCCCACAGACTAGCCCCAACTTCAATTTCTGCATTGTCTTCACGGGCAGCCCAACACAGGGCATATTAGAGTAACCCAAACACAAGTTTACAAAAGCAGAGATCAAATCAGCTGAGTTTCAGGAAGGAGAAAATGGGCAAAGGAAGCAGGTCTGCTCAGAATCCTATGCATGTGTATTGAATGAGGCTTACTCCCAGGAAACAGTTCTTAGGATTGTACTGTAAATGTAGTTAATAGAAGGTGCTCTTAGCCACGACTACAGCAATTATCCAGAATTCATTTCTACAAGTGCTCAGTTGGCACTTTCCATTTTTTTTACTTTACTGCATAAAGGGTAATTTACTTTGTCCTGTGTGTAAAAAAATAAAGGCGACTGCATTTCTATCCTATTCAGAGATCTGCTATGAACAGAAGTCAGAAAATCTTAAGAAAAAAATGCACCATTTAAATGTCAATATTTCCCATTCTGAATTCCAAATCCAGATCTACGTCTCCAGTTTTCCCAATGAATTATATTGTATCTTGGGATTTATCTGGTAGGAGAGTTTTTTACTCAAAGTCTGTTGAGGGAAAATCTCGTTGATACTCAAAACAAGCCCCCATGAGATGAACAGCCAGCTGATTCTCTATTAACTTGCCCATCACAAGCCTCTCCTGTAAGTAAATTACTTTCTGCTTTTTGAAGCTTTTAGGAAAAAACTACTAGTTTTGAAATAAAAGAACCCCTAGGGAAACTCCTCTCTCTGTAAAACGGTACAGAAAAACCAGCAGATGCTCACAAAGGATAAAATGCATTAAATGTTTTCGTTTTAGAAATCTGAATAAGATTGTATACTATATTGTTATATATTGAATATAAGGCTATAAGATGGAAAATGGTCAAATATTAATGATGAGGTAGATTGCATGATACGGAAACTTTGCATAAAGTTAAGATAAATAGAAATGATCTGCATAGAAGCATTAGACCATATTAAGACGGAGACCGCTCCTTTTGACCTTTAGTTGATCCAAAATTGAATTGTGAGTAGGTAAAAGAACGTATTTAGTTTGGGAAGGTAAATGTGAAAATACACAGTAGCTGGAATAGTAGCTGTAATCTTCACTTTAACATTGATGAGCTCTGATTAAGATATGTTTTGTGTACTCTGTATTTTAATAACTCTTGTAGTACGACGTCTTACTGTTCCTTTGACTCTGTAACCCCCCCTCTTTTTTCTGTACTCCTCTTTATTCTGAATATATATATATATATATATATATATATATATATATATATATATATATATATATATATATATATATATATAAAAGAACCTGCAGATGCTGGTGATGCCTCTGCGCATAGCCACTAGAGGGAGCTATAACAACAGCAACGCTTTCCCTTATTTATTTGCTTGCTGCAAGAGGATATTTTGCTAAAATCCAGGCCGAATTCTAGTTAAATGGTTGGTAGAGATTCTCTGCAGTCCTAAATGGCACCATAAAAGGATAGTAACAAGGCAGGAGATGCCAGCAGGAGGCCCGGTGGGTCATACGAGAGACCCATTGGTTCCTCTTTCACCCAAAGACTTCCCATCGAACTGCGGGTTCCGAAGTCTGGCTAGACAGGGATATTAAAGCGGGTAAGAAAATAAACAAAGCTGTTTGTCAACTACACAATGTTACACACAAGCCTACCTTACTCCTAATTTTGATGCGCTGATAAAGGTACTCAGGGAAAGGCTTCCGGGGAATGAATCGGCCCATTCCTTTATTTACATGGAGATTTCCATCCTCAAACACAATCTTCCCTTGGCTAATGACTATGAGAGGCGCTCCATGGCATTCCATGCCTTCGAAGATATTATATTCAACAGCCTGAGGAGAAAAACGTGCTGTTTAGTCTCATACTTATTTACAGAAATATTAATCATACTGGGGAAGGGATAAAACCCTCACTCGTTCTGATACCTTCATTTTTAATAGGCGTGTGGACAAATTAAACCAAAAATTATGAGCCCTTGAGTTAAAAGGTTGGTTTTTTAAAAAAAAAATATTCTAGGTAAGAAACTAAAAATAATATTGAGCACATCATCTTTCGGTTCCTTTTGCCAACCACTCTGCTTTGCTACCTTGAATATGAAGGACACAGGCCAAATTCTGAAGAACATGAAACCTGCTCTGTCAGCATTGAGGGGTTTATACTTGGTGTTTCTTGAACAGCATCCCACCCTGCTGAACAAGGTACTTTACAGTTCCAAAAACAGTCTGTAAACAAGGATTTGCCCTTCCAGAGGAAGACTCACGCCTTCCCCTGGCTATAGGGTAGCCAATCTCCGGGTGGATCCTAGAGTTCTCTCAGAATTACAACTGGGAGCTCCAGACTATTTATTTATTTTAACACATTTATATGCTGCCTTTCCAGCCAAAAATAGGGTCCCGAAGGTGGTGACCAATAAATATTAAAGCATATACAACATATAAACACACACACACACATACACACACATACAACCAGGGAGAAGGTCAATGAGAGTTTACCGAGGATACGCCAAACAAAACAGTCTAGAGAGATCCGTTCCCCTGAACAAAATGGCAGCTTAAGAAAACAGACTCTATGGTATACCATAGATTCTAAGTGAAACCCCTCCCCACATTTCCCCCTCCACAGACACTGTATCTCCAGTAACTTCCCAAGCCAGAACGAGCATCCTGCCAGGCTACCTCAAGCCCTTCTTCGGCATGGTCACTAAAACCAAACACAGAATCCCCCTTGATTGCACGGGACTCTGCAGATCCATGACGTTGCCGAAAAGCGGCAAGGAAGGGCCCAACCTGGATCGAGATCAGGAGAAAATACTTTATACCCTGGGAAGGGAAAAGGCAGGCATGACACAGGCAGCCACCAAGGCAATGTTAACCCCTGCTATTCCAGAGCCCTTAGTCCGTATTACTGCTTCATGCGCACAGATCCCAAACATTCCAGACTTCCTTTGGCCCTAAAGAGGCTGCACTAAAAGTCAAGCAAGAGATAAAGGAGAGTTGCTGTTTTATTTATTCACTGTAGTAAAAAAAATGCAGTGATCTATAATAAACAATCCAGTGGAAGTATATTTTGCGTTTCTGCCCTTCTACGACTACTGGGACTGAGAGCCAAACTACAAGTGACGTCTTACACAGGTTGGACACTAGTCGGCTTCCCTCAAGTTTTGATGGGAAATGTAGGCGCCCTGGTTTTACAGCTTGGCTCTCCATTACAGCTGCAAGACCAGGATGCCTACATTTCCCATCAAAACTTGAGGGAAGCCAGCTAGTGTCCAACCTGTGTAAGACGTCACTTTTAGTTTGGCTCTCAGGCTGTGTTTATTATGCCTCCTTCTGATGCCCAAATATATGTAGAGTAAGAACAGTGGCAGGATCAGTACAGGCCTTCTGAACATTACTGGCCAGAAGCAGTGTTCAAACATTAGCAGGGGCATGCAAACAATGCCGCAGGCTGGAGTTTTCCAGGAACGGTCTCCATGAACCACATAAGCAACAATGCCTCGGCACCAGACTCTGTCCCCCACTTACCGACTTGTGGCTTTTGGCTGTGATCGTCTTCCCCTTCTCCGGGTCCCAGATCACAATATCAGCATCAGAGCCCACCGCAATCCTGCCCTTTCGTGGATACAGGTTAAAGATTTTGGCTGCGCTGGTACTGGTAACTGCCACAAACTGGTTCTCGTCCATTTTACCTGTGGACTAAAATCAATTTTCCATGATTAACAAATTTTAGAATGAAAACGTGCTAGCTAACATATTTAAAAATTATTTATTTATAGTCCACCTTTCTCACTGAGACGCAAGGCAGATTACATAGTGAAAGTCAATGTGCTCAATAGGATAAGACATCTAATAAGCAAAGGACTAGAATTACAGAAATCTGAAACAACACATAATGTATTAGACGTATGTTTAACAATGCAGAAAATGGTATTATGTAAGTAGAAAAAATGCAGTAAAAGGAAAATAATACATACAGCAAACATAATACATCTTATACACAGCAATACAGTCCACAGTCCTGTTTCCTTTATAAAACTGCCTTTCTGAACAATTCCGTTTTAATATAACCTGACTACCTTTATAGAAATGCCCTCCAGAACAACTGTTTATATAGGCTGCAAAATGCCAGCAGCACGGGAGCCTTCCTGACCATTTCAGGTATGCCGTATTTCAAGGTGGGAGACACAATAAAGGTTGCCAATCTTGCCCATTTGCAAGGTAACACCTGCAGAAGCAGCACGCCTGCAGATACGAAGGTCTAAGGCCATGACGCGCTTTGTATGTGATATCCAGTATCTTGAATAGAACCTGGTAGCTGATGCACAGCCAACAGGGTGACTGCAGAATGGGATTAATATGCATGATCCATCTAGCTCCTCCTAATAAACCAAGCTACAGCATTTTATACCAAATGGACTCTCTGAGTTGACTAGGGCAGGGGTGGTGGTGGTGGTGGCAAAGTGCATTACAATAGTCTAGTCTTAATGTTACTGTGGCATGGATCCAGGTGGCCAAGTCAAAGCAGGGAGGCATCTTCTAGGCTAAATGAAACTGGAAGAAAGTGTTTTTGCAGCCATGCTAAATGCCTAGGTTCTTAACTGAGTCACCAAGCGTCAGCAGAACCCTACGAAAAGTGGGAGGCACTATGGCCCTTAAGGGGAAATCTTAGAAGCAACACAGATTTCAGAAGCCTCCATCAGCAAGACAGCAAGCTGCCAAGGCTGTTTCCCAAAACACGCTTGAAATCTTTAACACCAGATCACCACACCTGGCACATGCCAAGAGATGGTGAAAGAAACCACTTGAGCTAGAGGAGCAGATCTGTGCCAACCCGGTTGGCCAAGGGTCCCGCAGTAGTTAATGCAAAGACTGTCTGGACCAGTTGCTGAGCTTACGAGGTTGGCCAGCCTGGACGGTAGTATGGATATCCAACTGGAGGAGGCAAGACAGACACACAGGAACTCTTGGAGTGGTGAGAGGCATGTCTATGAGATGCTGGTGCTGAAGGGTGGGAGGAGGAGGATAGGACAGAGGAAGTGCAATCGCGTGAGTGCAGGATTGGGTAAATGGAACCCAATGGGCAGCGGCATGAGCAGCACAGCACTCACGGGGTTGGGCAAGGGAGAAAGGGCAGGCAGCACAGGGACTGGGCACAGAACCACTACAGCCTGTGGAAGTATGCAGAACTGAGCCCTGCCCAGGACACCTCCCCAGCTTGGGCCTGCACTGGCATGAACCCATCCTTGGAACTACCCAAGACCAATTCCTGGGGTTGGGGCACACTCCCAGCCATGTGCGAGGGTCCTACCAGCCGCAGGGCAAGGGAGCAGGCCCCTGTGACCTATGTGCATAATGGCTTGCATGAAGTCATCCACCTCCTTTGAGCATAAGCAGAGCCTGTGCAAAAATTCCAAACAGTGGGAAGAACACATCAGTGGGCGGTTTGTTCCTGCCCCACCCCCATAGGTAGGCCCTACCTGCAGGTGTGAAATCTTAACCAGATCGGAGCACTTGGAACAAAACTCCCAAGTGACACGTTAATGTTTGCGTTGGAAGTTCAGCCTGTGTCGTGTATGCCAGCACCCATGCCATTATTGTGTTCTGCATTTTGTACTGAATCATATATCCCAAAGTTGTATCCTATGCACTTTATACAGGTCACTGGAGGGCGTCTAAACTGCTAATACTAATTTCCAGGGAAGCCGGTGGCCTCTTTGTTATCTCTACGACATATGCGCTTTCATTTCTGAGTGGCCTTGAACGGCCAAAGCTGCAGCTGTGTGCTGAATTGTATCTTTTCACAGAAGGGAATGATTTCACTCTGTACTTTGTCTAGACTAAACTGCCTTATTCCCGTGTAATTTTCTGGGCTTCCATGCCTAAATGCTATCAGCCCAATGGGCGGGAGAATGCTCCCTATAATTACTAGTGCTGTCATTTGAATAATCACTTCTGCCAACTTATACCTTTGAGTGAATACCTGAACAGTATGGATCTCTAAATAAAGTTTTCTTCAACCAATGCACCTGCTTGCTTGCTGTGAGGGACTTGGGGATCTAACTGCCAGGGACTGACACCCTAGGATTGACAGCCTGTTCCAAAATATACAAGGAGAAAAGAAATGTTACCGTTACATTGTTCCTCCAGTCATACAGGAAACACTGAATCATGGGATCAATGGGATCCAGGCTGCAGGAGGGGGAGTCAGGCAAAATTCGAGAGCACAGGACATCCTGGGCTCCATGCAAGTGATGGAATGGCTTGTGGGGGGGGGCAGAGGGGATCTTTGTCTGAGGTGGGCTCTCCACAGTACTGGAGTGGACCAGTCATACAGCAGACGCCAGATCCATGGCACCCCCCTCCTCATGATTGGCCTCACCGGCATCTGATGGTTGGGAGACTGCCTGATTTTTACAGGCACAAGCAGCTATTGCACGCCTGGGAGCATATTTGAAGAGCACCACGTTTGCAGCCAATGAACTCTTAGCAAACCTCCTAAAACAGGGCTTTTGTTTACAAGAGTTCTGTCTGTTCATGTTTCAAAAATGTTGTTTGCTTGTTTTTCTCCTCCAACAGAGATCTCCCAATCCCCTAACTTCTAATGCCAATTAAGACATTCATTCGAGATGCTAATTTAGATCCAGTCTAACTACAGGACATGTTGTATGTCAATCAAATTATGCTGCAAGAAATCTCCACAGAATGAATCGCCACAGCACCAGGAAAGGAAAATGAACTGGCTGTCAGGTGTTTCTGGGGAGACAGAGGTCCCCAGCACCCCACTCAAAAGCCTTCACTGCATGAAAAGAAGCAGGCTTCAGTTAAGAAAAGAGAGTCAGAAGAAGATCCTAAAATCCTAAAAGAAGGAAGAGCCCACCACAAGTCTCACTTGGGAGCCCTACTGAGGAAGCCTCCGGAACTAAATCCTACATCTTTCTAGATGGCGCTCTCCTGAGGTACTTTGAAGACACACAAGTGCAAAACACTCAGAGAGGCCTACCATTAACACATTTGATTTATATACCACCGTTCAGGGCAACTTAACACCCACCCAGAACGGTTTGCAAAGTGTGTTATTATTACCCTCATGACAACCACCCTGTGAGGTGGGTGAGGCTGAGAGAGCTGTGACTGAACCAAGGTCACTCATCTCGCGTCAAGGGGAGGAGCGGGGAATCAAAACCGGTTTTCCAGATGAGAGTCCTGCCGCTCTTAACCACTACACCAAACTGGAAGTGACTTATTTATTGTTACACTTTCCTTTGAGAATCTTGAACTGGCTTCCATACTGAGGGGGGGGGGTCTTCCAAGAGTCTCCCATCCAGCTTACTGATCTAGTCTACAACACCATCAGGTATTCTGAAACCATTTATTGGGACCACAGAGACACAGATTCAAATCCATAATAAGCTATGAAGCTCACTGGATATCCACTGGCAAAACCCACTACTCTCTCTCAGTCTAACCTACAAAGGTTCATATATAATAAATACACAAAAAGTTGTGTCTGTGATAGCCATGCCTTTCAAATTCATCCTGAGTCTGAACAATCATGTGAGAGGAAGATAAAAGAGCCGGGGAAGGCAAGCCTACCTGCTGGCCCAGGTCCCTCTGGCTTCCGTGACCCAGCTAAGAACAAGATTTGAAGTCTCTCAGCTGTGCTCCACAAACTTACCACACACTTATTCCAGACCACGGTCATTCTCTCTTCAATTCCATTAACACCTTCTGGGATCAGCGTAAAATTGTCTTTCCCAACTGCCTTCTGGGCTGTGCTGTACGTACAGTGGCCGCTGCCCGTCAGCTGCAGGTCACCACTAAAAGAATTCACATGAGGAATATTTGAACTGGCAGCAAGAGCGGTTGTGGGCCAAAGACAAATAAAAAAAATACACTCTCTTCACATCTCCTGTTTGCAGTGCCCTACACTGCCCTTGCCTCTCCTTTTATTCACACACTGAAAGCACAACTTTCATAGTGACTTAACTTCATCTCTCCGGGGATTTACAATATGCAGCTATTTTAAAACTGATTCCGTGCCCCATTAGAGCCAAACCAGATGCTATGAGGGAAAATTCTGAAAAGACATTAGAAGGTTCCAGGCTTAATGCTAGTATTATTGAAAAGCAGCCACAGGAGGCTGCCAGTGAGTATACAAATGGGGTGGTGGTGATACTGCTCTACTTAACTCTCTCCCTTCTGCCTTTTTTCCCATTCAGAATCAGCCCCTTCATATTATATCCCATCCCATACTGTAGGATAACAGATATGGAGAACTCTTTCCTTCCCAACACAGAATTAACCAGCTTCGGGGGGGATGATTGTGAACGGAGAAACGGTATGAAGGCAAAGCTCCCCCAATCTCACTGCAGAAACTGGTGCTTAAGAAGTCAGGAAAATGCGAACACTTTTGAAAAGTCTGTCTTGGTCCCAAGAGGAATACAAGATTTGCCACTTGCTTGAGAGTAAGTAACATTAGGCAAGGCTCCAAACCACACCCGGGCACTGCCTTGTTCGTTGGCTGCTGTCCCCTCAGATCACACCCAAGAAGTTCATGGACATCCAGTTCCATACCAGGCTAAAAGTGAGGTCAAATGATCAGGGGTTGTAGGATCCAGACTCAGTGGGGGTGAGGTCACAAACGCGGCTGCCTTGGCCCAGTTTTTGCTCCAATAGTGTGTCCCGTCGGTCCCCAGACTGGCTGTGATTGGTTCCCCGAAAACAAGAGAACCTTGAGAGAAGGAAAGATACAACTGCTAGGGTCAATGGCATAAGCCCTGAGACATTCACTGGGCCTGTATGGCCCAACAACAAAACCTGCCTGCAAAAGCAAAGCGATCTGTGAGTTTCATCAAGAGGCTTTCAACATCTCTGTGCTAATGAAGAAGACACAAAAGCCAACAAAGGTTTAATTTGATGGCTCTGATTCCAACCAGCCTCTCTCCCCGCTGGGCCACCAAAAAGAAGAGAAACAAGCCGTCAGAAACAAGCATGTAAGCAACAGCTGATGATCCCGTAAGGGATTTCCAAGTGAGCAGTCAGTAACCTGGGCTGGATCAGACAAGGCCAAGCCGCACTGCCAGGGAGGTGGCAGAAGAGGCGAGACCCCAACTCTGATAACTGCTTCCATGGAATGTCTCTTTCGCTGCCCACTAACCCCAAAGGTCCCTTGCCCCCAGTGCAGAACTATGTGCCAGACAGTGATCAAATGCCTGCCTATCTTTGCTTTTAAGTTAAATTATACTAAGGTATGGCTCAGCACGGGCCATGTCCCAGAGAGAGAAGCAAAAGAACTACTCGTGCTGTAGGAAAAATAATTTTTTCAACTAGACAGTCACAATTGGGATTGTCAAGCTGAATACTTTATTTTTCACACATCACCGATGGTTGTTTTGCTTTTGCTTTTTCTGTGCTTTTCTACAACCTGGAAAACAAGGAGCGATCTTTGGCATACCTTTAATACGGGGACATGCAGCATCAGAGAAAGGATCAGAATTAATATTCTTTTTGTTCAGCTAAGAAGAGCTTCTTGTCCAAGTGCATGTTTAGATCAGCGGCTTCCCAGCCAGTCAGCCGAGCCTGCTCTTGTCTAGTTTGGACATCTACCCACCAATCCACAACTGGGCATGACTGAGCCATGGTACCAGCGGGCTGAGCGCATCCTTACCTTTCTTTCTAGCCAAAGAAATTATGTCTGCTGCACTCTTGCTCATGACCTTGGTGACATACAACGGGCAGTTGATCCGACTGGCAATGGTGATGGCCCGGAAAATAGCTTCTGCTTCGAGCTGAAATGCAAACACAGAAACACTGCTGAAGCCAAAGTGTTGTTATCCTGACAACACCTTTGTGCAGTGAGTTCCAAGGGCTCGGCTGCCTTCTCCTCCTGCTCGCATCTTTTTCTGAGTCGCCGCCAAAGCAGCTCTTTTCTACACCCGTCTCTTCACCTTCTCTGCTTTTTCTCCAAGCAGAATTAATTTTAAATGATGCACCATATTGCTGAGAGAGCCCGGTCAATTATTGTCCCTGCCATCCTAAACAAGCCTTCCCTAGTTCAGAGTTGCATTGGTATTCCTGGCATTCTTAGCAAACAGATACAAGACAAACTGATTCTCTCTCCACTTCTCTATACATCAGTAATTACAAGTCTCCAAAGAAGAACAAAAATGTTTTATCTGCAATTGGGACATGTTAAAATAATTTTAAAATGTAAATGTATTTAATGAGAAAGAACTGCAAAGTCCATTGTGATCACCTGGAGAATATACCCAAAGCCACCCCCAGGTAGTCCTGCATTCCAAACTCTGTAATTCACTTCGTTCTATTTCTACTGCAGTTCTTTGATTATCCACCTGGCTGAATACCACCAAACACTGCTACAGGAAAGGAAGGTGAGTTATTGGGCTACCAGCCAACCAATGAAGCTACTAGCACGGAGCAGTCAGGGAGAGCATGCTTAAAATACTAAGTGGGAATAAATGGAAGGGCTAGTCCGACTGCCTGCTGCTGTCGCCAAAGCCCTCCAAACTGCATGCTCAGGGTAGCCTGCAGTTCTTTAGGAAGCTTCTCCCAGAGGATAGCATGCAGGCCTCCAACAGCAGCCTCTCCCCTCCTGCACAGCACCTGTCTCTTCCCTCCTTCCTAGCAGCACCTCTCGTCTGCATAGGGAAGCAGGTCAAAAGAAGGCAGGCAGCTGCAAAAGACCGATAGGTATGTGCAATTTTTATTTTTTCAGCAGAATGGTAAAAAAGTGAGAGAGGAGAGCAAATAAACATGCAAAACACTGACTCTTGTGATGTAGCAAGCACTAAGCAAGGGCACTCTTCCCATCCCACTTCTAGCATCAGAAATGATTTATTTAGAATATGGTGTCAGCACCAGATTGAAAACAATTGCAAAACAAATTATTTATTAATCGAAAGCAGCCACTGAAACAAGGATGCGCTTTCATGGTTTTTAATCACCAAATGGCCCCTGCGCAGAGAACAGATTCAGTGGTCTGAAGCTCACACCTGCGAGGCATACGCAAAACAAAGCTGGCTGTTGTGGTGTGCGGGGCGGAATACTTGGCCAGGCAGAAGCAAAGAGGGCTGGCAGGCATGGCAGTGGCTTGACGCCCTCTCAATTCTTTGCTTGGCAGCTGGATTCAATTCCCACGCTTATGGCAAAAATTCTGTTTTGCTGCATTAGAAGATTTTTATGGAATGCCATCACTCTCAGCACCCAGAGCAGATCCCAAAATGCACTACGTCCTCAAAGCAGCCCATGGAAAGCGATGCTCACACAGCTGCAAGCACTGCGAAAACGGGCATGCTGTATGTCCTTCAAAGCAAGCAACCGGCAGAAACAGCTCGGCAGCTGCAGGAAATAAAACGTACAGCACTCCTCCCCAAAATGCCAAAGAGAGCTTTGACTCGTGAAAGCTCATACCCTGGAAATCTAGTTGGGTGTTACTGGACCCAAATCCTGCTCCATTACAAGTAGTTCGTCATGAATATTCACAGAGAAATCAGCCAATCTACTTGCACTGATCCCTTGATTGGAGGCAGCATCTCCCATTTTTTCCCTAAGCAGGGTGTTCTATATTTAGAGCGTTTTTATCCCAGAATTGTAAAGTTGTGAAGTGCTGGCTGACTGCCAAACCATCTTGCATTGTGTGCGCCTGCAAAAAGAGATCATTTCAACACGGGACAGCCAGAGCATCTGAACACATGCACGGCTGCTCTCTCACCTCCTCAGGTCTGCTCAAGGCGTGTCCCTCAGGGCCAGTAATCCCCAGCTCCAGCATCCGCTTCTGCTCCTAAAAAAAAAGACATGCCCAGTCAGCGCTGCTTGGCATACTGACACGTTGCACCCCATCAAGGGAAACACGCAACAGAAAGGGTAAGCTCACATGAGGAAGCCAGCCAACCACTCAACCCCCAAATCATGTATGGGTAACAACCAGGGCTTTTTTTCCGGGAAAAGAGGTGGTGGAACTCAGTGGGTAGCCCTCAGAGAAAATGGTCATCTGGCTGGTGGCCCCGCCCCCTGATCTCCAGACAGAGGGGAGTTTAGATTGCCCTCCGCACCGCTGCTGGCGCGGAGGGCAATCTAAACTCCCCTCTGTCTGGCGATCAGGGGGCGGGGCCACCAGCCATGTGACCATTTTCAAGAGGTTCCGGAACTCCGTTCCACCGCGTTCCAGCTGAAAAAAAGCCCTGGTAACACCTAAAACAACTAAATGCAGCTGCTGTGTCAGCTGCCGGATGGAATAAGCTGGGCCTACCCTCCCAGACCCTCCAACTGCTTCAACTAGGCAAGTCTTCTTGGTTTCCAAGGATCCAGGAGGATGGGAGGAAAGAGCCAAATAGAGTATCTCTGAGGTCAAAGCCAACTCACAGAGAAGGCTTAGGGGAAATTATGCAATGGTGAGGAAATAAGCAGTAAATATCCCCCCCCCCACACACACACACATACATTTAGTGCCATATCCATTCAGTGCTACCTAGCAGACATTGTCTAGGGGGTGAATGGCCTTTTCATGGAGATGGAATCATTTCCAGCTCATTTGGTGTAGTGGTTAGGAGCACAGGACTCTAATCTGGAGAGCCACGTTTGATTCCCCGCTCCTCCACTTGTAGCTAGCTGGGTGACCTTGGGTCAGTCACAGCTCTCTCAGAGCTCTCTCAGCCCCACCCACCTCACAGGGTGATTGTTGTAGGGATAACTGCTCTGAGTGGGTGTTAAGTCAACCTGAAGGACGGTATATACATCTATTATTATTATTATCATTATTATTCTCATTCTCATTATTATTCTCATTATTCTCACTGGCCTAACAGCCAACAAGATTTTCTGGTGATGGGTTTAGTTGCAGTGGTTTTCCTGGCATACAGTAAAAGAGACTCTCTTGCTCTCTAAATAAACTGCTGTTTTTAAGTGTCCCCCCTCTTCTGTCAAATGTAACATTCTGAAACAGACAACGTCCCCCCCGAACAAGAAGTGACCCACCACAGAGTCGAAGCAGTGGTGGTAGAAGAGAGCAAGAGTCCAGTAGCACTTATAAGACTAACAAAATTTGTGGTAGGGGAAGAACTTTCACGAATCACAGCTATCTGAAGAAGTGAGCTGTGACACATGAAAGCTTACGCTACCACAAATTTTGTTAGTCTTATAGATGCTACTGGACTCTTGCTCTTTACTACTGCTACAGACAGACTAACACAGCTACCCATCTTGAAGCAGTGGTGGTAACTCTGCACCCAGATGAATCACATGAGGTAGGTGGACAATGTGGCAAAATCACCAGGCCCTGGGAATATGCCTCCCCAGACCCAAAGTAACCCCAACAGAAATGGAATAGAAAAATGTTTTCTCACCTGAGCTATCAAATCCCCATTTTCAGCATGGACCATGATTACAGCTCCAAGGCTTTTCAGAAAAGCGAAGGCTTCATAAAGCTACATACAGCAGAAAGGGAGGCAAAACCAGTCAATGACAGCAGGCTGTTCTTTCCAGCTTTATACTATTTTACTATCCTCCTTGGGAATAAACCAGAGGCCAAGAAAAGTAGGCCTCTTTGAGAGCTACAACTGTCTATACAGTTGTTCCCTTTCCATCACAGTATTTTATGGATGTTGTGAGCCGCCCTGAGCCCATTCATGAGGAGGGCAGGATATAAATAAAATAAAATAAATAATCAACCACTTATAGAGGAGGGGGCTTTGCTGAAGCCCATTCTCTCCCCATCCTGGGCCAGATGTACTAAGTGGAGTCTGCCAAGCGACCAAGAAAGCAAAGCAGCAATGAGAAGGAACCGTTTATTCCTGTCCAAGAAATGGCAGCCCTTTTCCAAGTCTGACAGATGTGGCAGCATCCAGATGCTCAGATCTGGAGTGAAGAAACAGCTGCCTCCCAACTAGGACGTTGCAAAAGGAATCTCTAGGTTGGAAAAAAAGTTACGGGCAAAGTCACTCTTGTGAGATACATAGTGGTGAACCATATCAATAAGAAACCTGTCAAAGGCCATACAACTTGCTCAGCATGTGCAGAATAAGTAAAGTTTCCTTCCTCATTTCTTACTTTTGTTCTCACCATAGATATCAAACCACATAAATTGGGCTATTTAACGCTCAAGGCCCAGTTTTTGAAATGTCTTAAATTCGCCCTCCCGACAAACTTAACAATCCCTGGAATTCAGATGCAATACTCCTTTCAGCATGCAAATCCATAGTACCTCTGACTTAACTACTTTTTGTCCAGAAGGTTTGTACTGCTTTGTTTATAATTTCACATCTGGTGAGTAACAACTCCTATAATAATTCACAATCCTCATTTTGGAGAGCACACCCAAACAAAACTGAACACGATACACCGCCTCTTTTTCCTACGGTATAACGCTGTTGCCCAGGAATAATGATCTGACACATAACAAAAAAACAGAAACTTCTATATGTTTGCATTTCAATAGAAATAAAAGTCCTGAATAAACAACCTCAGGATCTCATCATAAATTTCTTGGAAATATTTCCAAAGAAAACATGAGATTTCTGAATGTCATAGCCAATAATTCTTACTTTGGTTGCATTTAATATTAGCTATTAACCTAAAACATGTTTCCACAGGAAAAACTTGGCAAGCTGTGCGTATGTGAAAATCTCCTTAAAACTGGAAGGCACTTCTTCTGTGATGCTAAAAATGACCATTTTCGAATTCAAATGCCATACTCCTTTCAAATACATTTCATCCCCGTTCTATGTGCTGTGTATGCATGCTAAATTCACCAAAATGTCAGTGCAAAATAATATGCTTGCCAGGTTAAACACATGACCTTCCGAAAGGTACAGCAAGAGACAGACGCGCCTCTCCGTTTTCAGAGGGCTAGAATGCAGTTAGTGAGAATTTTTTTTTCCAAATATAAGGTCAGTTCAAAAGCAACAGGAACGAGGCTTCATCAGACATGCCCATGCACTGGGGTGCAGAGATCCCAGAAGAAAAATATGCAGCAGATTACCTGGCTGTCAGTCATTTGGTAGAGATCTTTGTAGGCCATGTAGACTTGGAAGGAATTAACACCTGTTGCAGAGGAGGAAATTGAATCATGCAAAAGAAGAGAGTTAATAAGCACCTTTTTTTAGCATAGTGGAGCTGAAAGTTCTCTCAAGGCAGAACACAGAGATATTAACACTGGAGATGTTAATTAACAGCTCTGGATTTACTAGCACATGCTGAGCTATTTTTATTTCAGGCTTAGCAGTTCAGCCAAACTGCGCATGAAGCCTCAGCGTGAACTTGACCTCAATCACTGGTGCCGGAAGCAACCGAAGAGCAGGGAAAGGTGAATAAAAATCTACTCTTATCCGTCTTATGCCATCTTGTCCAAGAGACGTCTGCCCAAGAGGTGTCTGTTGCTTTTCCTGCAATCCAAGCTGGCCCATGTTATGTATAGCACATGACTTGACACATCTGTTCATACACTGTAATGCAGCTCGCATAACTAGCTCAGTTCTGCCCAAGCTCAGGAGATAAAAATATACTGCCTGTGTGACTGATGGGCAGGGGCAGTCTACATTTTGTTTACTTCGCTTAGACCCAGCTTTTCTCCCCAATAGGGAGAACACAATGGGAACACAAAGCAGCTTACAACATTGTTTTCCCTTCCTCCATTTTATACTCACAACAGCAACGAGGAAGGAAGGAAGGAAGGAAGGAAGGAAGGAAGGAAGGAAGGAAGGAAGGAAGGAAGGAAGGAAGGAAGGAACGAACGAACGAACGAACGAACGAATGAACGAAAAATGCACCAGTTTAGCTTCTGGGTTCTTTCACCTTCAAGTGTGGACACAAACTCTACTTGTTCTGAAAAGCTAGAGAGCTCAGACTTGTCCATAAGAACTGACCACTCAGCACCCACCACTTCATAGATTAAATCCAAACTTGATTTCATTTAATCTGTCAAGCAAGATGATTAAAGCAGAAGCCTCGTTCATTTCCACATACCACACTACCACAGTCTCCAATAAACTGGGAAAGCCTCCCTTGGCTCAGGGAGGCAATGGCCATGCTGGCCAAATGCCCATTTTTTTCTTCCCTGCTGGACACCCATCAAAGATGACCAAACTGGCAAGCAACGGCCTTCATATCCCCCCAAGCATCCAATGCTCATTGTCCAGGGACAACAAGTTTCTATTTGTTGTTTATGCATTTGCCATCTTTCTGCTTCATATTAAGCACTCAAAATAGCTAACAATTGAGGAAAATATAAAGTATACAATAAGACAAGAGCTATAAACAACAAAAAGAAACCTGGCAACGCAAAGACCTCAGACGGGCCAAGAACTTAATTCAAAGACGACTGGAATGAAAACACCTGCATCTTAAACCAGATGTGCTCTAAAGATGGCACCCCTTGAGCAAGGGCCACAACTTCCATGCACCGTCAGAAAAGCCCCTCCAACAGGTCTCTGCCAATCAAGTCCCAGATAATACAAGTTCATACAGGAAGGCTTTTCTTCCTAACCTCAACCTCTGGACTGGAAAGTGTGGCTAAAGTCATTCAGGAACCTTGGATTGAGTTATCTGGCTTTAAACCATCTGTCAAATTGCAGTGGTGCCTTTGAAGTCCTTAGTCAAATCAAGTAAGGAGGACTCAGCACAAACACAGAAGCCCCGTAGCATTATACAACGGGGAGCGTCCACAGCAGGCCAGAGAGCATCTCCACCAGCTCAGTCAGGGAGCCCCTGGCATCCAGCACAACACAAACACGTAATCAAGGGCAGTCTCTGCCTGTGCTAGGTATCTGTGCAAGGAAAAAGGCTTATGAAGGGCTGTCACCAACCCCTCCCACACACACCCATCTGAAGTAACAAATCTTGCCTAATGGCACACACACACTCCGCCCTGCAGCTACACATCACTGTTCCAGGGTACTCGGTGCTAGAGGGGCAAGTCAATCAACCCGACTGTCCTACTTAACCACCCAACAGCCAGGCCAGGGGGACCACACTCTCTCCCACTCTCTTCAGTGTGGACATCTGGCTCTGCCTCGGCAGCAGTGCCCTCCCAGAAGCTCTCACCAATGGAGCAATCCTTGCAGGGCCGGGAAGCCTTCCATCCTTTGCAGGTCTCACAGCCAGAGCTAGCAGCTGTTAGCCCAAACAGTGGGCTATGAGCTTCTGCCTCCCCTTCCTTGCCAATGACTCTTGCAGTCTCAGTGGCTGCAGAGACCCTGGGGCATGTGGGAGGGCAAAAAGGTGGGCCCACCTGCACATTCCCTGGACCAATCTGGGACAGCAACAGCTGATTTCCTTCTAAAAGGAAGAGACTTTTACATCTTATAACTGCAAAACTGCTGCCAGGCGCCACCCTCAGAAGGAAGCATTCCCAACTACTGCCTAGAAGGTCCTCCTAAGGACCCCGCAGGCAAAATGGAGCCAGCCACACATGGTGACTCTCTAGGAAAAAACTCAAATGCTCCAGCTCTTCTGCCTGTCACCACTGCCCCTGCATCTGCAGCAAAATGTTTTTGGCACGCATATCGGTGTTTGCAAAAACTGCCTTCAGCAGCAAAAGCAGTGGCTGAAAAGGTCCAGTTGGGATTACTCAAATTATTCCCAAGAAGTCATTCCATGTAGATAGGCCTGCTTGTCTGTCACCACCATCAATGCCATTTCTGCAGAGGTCCATTTTTTAATGCAAAACCTGCACATTAAAATCATCCCACACTAATAGTAGCCTGGACGTGAGCAAGAGAGAGGCATGCTTGGCTGATGGGAGCATTCAGGCAGCTGTCTAGAATGTCCCCAAGAATAAGAATCACTAAGCAATGTCCATTACTGGCTGCACGACTGAACCCTGGCAAATAGCAGAGGATGAGACCAAGGCTCTCCAACATTTCAATAAACTGATAATCATCCTTTTTCTTTAAAAAAAAACCCTCTTGCTCCTCCCCGGCATGCTGCTCCCTTTCCCATTACTGACCTTTATCTTGCACCAGTATGTCCAGTTCTTCCCGAATCCCATCGTACCAGTTGGTGATATCCACATGGAGAGAATAATCACAACAGGATTTGGTGTCTGCCGCTTCGTGCCACTTTTCAAATGAGGTTAATAAGCTTGAGCCGGGTTCCGGGAGGACATGATCAACTGCAAGGAAGAAGGGATGCAAACCCGGAGAGGACTGAGATTTTTTTATACATGACAAGTCTGTACAGCACTGGCAGAAATCTCTCGCTGAAATGTACCAGAAACAAAGGAGGTCATGAAACCTCCTCTTGGTGTGTCGTTTTCAAAGGATGTAAAGATACCAGTTGTTTTCTAGGGGCAAGGAACTGATCCATCCCTTTTTATGCCGCCTTTTCTCCAAGACGCTGAGAGCAGTGTATATGGGAAATCCCCCCAATTTTATTCTCACAATAACCCAGCAAGATATACTAGACTGGGAAAAGGTGTCTGCGCCCCAAATTCACCCAGTAAACTTCACAGCCAAGAAAGGATGTGAACCCACATCTTCCAGATCAACATTCAATCAACATAATATAACCCAGAGGGTCTCCCACAAACCATGGTTAACTGTTAATGCCATTGCACTTCAATTCCCTCTTTGTCAAAGCAGGATAGCCTTTTGGCTGAGGCACCGTTATGGACAAGAAACAGTATCTACCTATTGCTCCTTTACTGTCTAATAGCAAAATACCCTGCTTATGACAGGAGATCTGTGCGTGCTTAGCCAGCCTGCATATTGCACAGCCGTGACGCACGCACAGGGCAGCTGATCTCCTACGGAGTCTCTATTAAGAGGAGAGGACGTTGTTTCTTCAGGCCGGCGACAACCCTGCAGGAGACTCCGCTTCTTTCGGACGCCAGGGAGTGTCCGAATTCTGGGTGTTTAATAGCGTGACAAGAAGAAGGAATTTTGGAAACTAGCTGTGATATAAACAGAAGTGTCAAGAACATCTAAAAGGTGTGCACACTTGGCAAAGATTTTAACCGGTCTATCGCTCCGTTATTATTATTTTCCTGCACACATTCCTATGGACAGTGCAAAGGGCCCCTGGCAGAGTTCCAGAGTCAATAATAAGCAGGATGCGCCCCATCAAAAGAAAGTATAATGAGTCTTGGACAAAACAGCGTAGGCCGTTGCATGCACAACAATCCGCTCCTGGGAAGAGGAAGGGTGCCCACAACACATCTGGAACGAAGGAACCAGAAGTTCCTTTTGTTTCCTTAAGAACCTTCAATAAAGCTGCCGGATTTGAGTCCAGTGGCACCTTAGAGACCAACCAAATTCAATAACTCCCCTGACAAAAAAGGATAGCTGCTTCTGTGAGCGTTTTTAATCCCATATCCACTCAGGCAGCAGACTCCGACCGAACGGGGCAGACTGAAATCTTGAGCCAGACCACCTCTAGGGGCCGGGGGTGACTACAGAAAGCTAAGCGGGTAATTAGTACAGGAGAGGGTACTGCTGCCGCCCCTCTTTAAAACAGTGCATGGGCCAATGGCAAATGTGAAACTGGCAGATGGATCCTAGGAAGGCCAGAACGGCGCTTGCAGAAGGGAGCCCTCCTGCCTCCAGCTGCACCCCTCTGTGCCCAGTGAAATAATGAACTGGGGTCAGTGGACCACCAGGAAAACAGGGCACGGGGGGGGCGGGGCAGCGGAGGTCTGCAGTGAGAGGGGGGAATCAGCCAAAATCATCCTCCCCTTTCCAAATGGTAAGGCAGGCACAAGCTGGCTCAACACACACCCTACTTCAGTTACAGCACATCACACTCCATTGCAAATAGGGAGGTTGTTGCTCAGTGAGCTGTTTGGATGTGCTTGCAGGAATGTGGCTGTGTTTGCTTTGCACTGTTGCTGCTTTCTCACACACTGCCTGTCACCGTCCTCCAGCTAAACTGCTTGCTGCAGTCACCATTTTTAAAAGAAAAAAATCGGAAATTGCTGCTCTGACATCATGGCACTATTTCTACCATGAGGGGCTATTCCTTGCGCCAACGTACCAGAGTGCCAATCATTTCAAACTGAAAAAAATTACTGGTCTACTTCCCTATGTAAATAAACAGAGGGAGAGGGCCACCACACATCCTTTAAGGCATATCACAAAACTGACGGGTTCATATTTTTATCACAATAAAGGGATCCCTCATACGCCACAATTATACTTGATTTGTGTAGGGGTGGGGCTGATTCAATTTTTCAGCAATAAATTATTATTTTTTTAAACTACACTGCACGCATGCACACACATCCTGTTTAAGTTATTTTGAAGGAAAATACTTTTTGCACATTATCAGTGTGCAGAGTAATCCACCTGAGCAAGAGAGATTCATGTGCAAATCCATATACAGAGCTTCTTGGTATACTATTTGGTATATTCTTTTTACTGTTATGGTATATTATTTGTTTGGTATATTATATTATTTGTATGGTATGGTATATTATTTGTTTTCACAGTTATGCACACCTAAAATGTGAACACAGCAACCATGTGTTGGCACATGTGCATGTCATACAGTACTCTTTTTTTAAAAAGCCAGGATTGAGTGCAGCTCCAAGTCAGGTGCACGCTTGGTGGCAACAACCAGGTGTTTGGTCTCAAAACCAGCAGAAGGATCTCTGGCTGGGGCTGAGCAAACCTCTTTCTCTCTCTCTTGCCATAAGATTATTACGTTGATCAGGACCAAAAGCATAAAGGACCCACGTGACTTAAAATATAAAGGCATTTGTAAATGTAGCAGTCACAATGGGCATATGGTCCGGGGGTGGGGGAATCAAACGGGTTGGATTCTATAGATATTCTACTGGCAGGACTGGATCTTTCCTCCAACTTCCTCTCCCTCCAAGCAGCCCCATGTAATCCCCAAAGAGGCACTGATGAAGGCTGGGGAATCGTCACAGACAAAAGGCTGAGCATTCAGGGGGCTGGAGCGAGAATGGAAATCAGGCAGGATCTACCCTCCTCCCTCTTCCATCAGTGGAAAATCTATAAGATCCAGTCCAAGGCACTCAGGGCTCATTTCGAGGGGGAACGCGCAGGAACACAGTTCCAGCAGTTCCCCAAAGAGGACACATGTCAGGTGGCCCCACCCACCTGACTCTCGGCCATTTTGGGCCCATTTCAGCCTGGACTGGGACCGAAACGGCCTGGATCAGGCCTGACGGGTGGTGGATTACTCTCCCATTCAGCAGCGGCCTGATCCTGACCATTTTGAGTCCCTTTCCGGCCATTTTCAGCCCCTTTTTGCCATTTTGGGCCCAATTTCGGCCCTGAATGGCCAAGATTAGGTCCAAAACACCCAGGACAGGTGATGTTAGGGGTGTGTGGCATAAGCAAATCAGCTACGCTAATGACACAATTCTGGTAATGTCAAGGGGTGTGGCATATGCTAATGAGTTATGTTAATGAGTCCCTCCAGCTCTTTTTCTACGAAATGACCCCTGAAGGCACTCATATGTCCTCTCTGGCCTTCAGACAACACACTGGTGCACAGCTATAAGAGCCACCACGTGTTCCTCTACCACCATCTTTTACGAGGGTTCTAGACTTGCCCCTTGTTGCACAGCACCAAGACAGCTAGTTCTTCTCTAAGTCACATCCTGTCCGTTCAATGGATTATCTCGCCCGGACTTACTGATCATGGTCGTGCCTCCCGCCAGAGCGGCCTTTGTGCCTTGATAGAAGTCATCCACAGCAGTCATCCCTTGGCAGGGCTTCTGGAGGTAAGTATTGACATCGATGCCTCCTGGAATAACCATGCGCCCATTGGCCTCGATGGTCTTCACTCCCCCAGGAACAATCAAATTCTCTCCTATTTGCCTAACAAGAAATAGGAAGGGCTGTTTATTCCACTGCCAAAAGCCACTGAGCTGTTCTCCTGTGGATGTGCCTGTGAAAGGCTCCTTGAGCAGAAGGAATGCAACATGATTAGCAAACAAGATCCATAAGAGTCTAAACCTGTAATAGCAATCTTGAAGATCTCAAGGACAAAAAATCAAGTTTAAAGTCTAATTTGTAACATTTAATTTAGTATCATGCACACATAACACAGACTGAGATCTCACTTTTTAAAAGCTGTTTTTACGCAGCATCTCAGTGTAGGAACTACATTTAATGAAGAATACTTCATACACCTTTATGTGCCTTTATTACTGCAATGCATTATTATTCTCAGGAGCTAATGTAGTATTTGTAACGCAACTTGCAAGAAAATGAGACTTGAAACAAAATGACCAAAGCAGAATGTATGTTATGTATGTTAATCCCTGTGAAGACTAAGACCAGTCGCTGTGAAGCTTGCTATAAGGTAGTCGCACCTGCAGGACACCTGTTCATGCCTCGATACAGAAACTTCTTAGTAAAGCTGCTTTATGCTAAATGTAGCAATAGAAAAAGGGGAAAGAAAATGTGTTACTGAAAGAAGGAAGCTAGCTGTGAGTTAATCAGATTAGCTGTACCTTTCAAGGCTGAGAAGAAGCCATAGAGAACGGGAATGGGTGCTAAATGCAACTTCAAGCACATTCCTCAGGAAGGGAGAGCGCACCCCTCCCACGGAGGCCAGCATACAAGGTTGCCAAAAGCGACATTGGGGCGCCTTTAGTAAAATGTTACATGGACCAAAAAAGGGGGCAGAGTCAAAAGCCTATGAAAGAGATGTGTGGGAAAGGAAGGGAGATGTTCCTCCTAGAAATAAACCAAGGGCAGATAAGATAAGCAATGGCAATCGGGAAATATCGTAATTATGCTGTTGTCCAAAGTTGTTTCTTCCAATTAGCATACCCCTGGACTATTGTATCATTAGAAGTGGTAGCCCACTTGAGCCAATGGGGACCACAGCAATATCTGAGCCAATAGAATAACAAATATTGTAATTAATAAAAAGGTATAAAATGCTTTGCACAGCTATTGTAGCTTTGATGGGATTTGGACACGAGGGGATCCTTTACTCTCTATGTAACCTCTGCCCCTCCACGTTTAATAAACATTATAGACTTGCTTCATTCACAGGACTCTGCGTCTGTCTCTTCTTATGATTAGCTGAGGGACATTCGAACTACAGATTGTGTGGAACATCAGGTTGGATTTCAAAGTGCATGTGGAACGGGAAGGGAGGACTCACAGAGTTTACCGATTCCTCGCCACACATTCTGCACATTCCTTGCTTTACGGTATGGTATTTTTCACTGCATGCAGTTGTTGAGAAATTGATGGAACACAAGAGAGCATCAACAGACATATAACGAAAGCTCATTTTTTTAAAAAAACTAACTTTATAAGTCCATCTTCGAGGTACACATCTGCATAGAATGAGTGGTCATCATTGATAATCCGTCCGCCTTTAATGAGTAGCCGATCACTCTAGGGGGAAAAAAGACATCACTGAAAATGATGGAAGTAAAATATAAATCAAAATTTTTAGGCAATTCAGCTACCATCAAAACTGTGTCCACTAAATCTCAGTGACAGAGGGCAAAAAGCATCTTTCAGGGCACCAAAAGAACCAGCCAAATTGCTCTGCTGAACTTCTCATACAGAGTTTGTTCTCATGACACATCACTGGCTCCCTAAAACCAAGCTTAAACAGACATGGAACTGTAAAGCTTTGTTCCTGGAGGTCACCATTTTTAAATCCACCATAGCAAGGGGGCAGGGTGTCAAAGTTTTTAGCCACCCCACAGCTGCTGGGCAACTTGGGTAAGAAATGTAACAGAAGCCCTTGCCATCAAAACTCACACTTCCTTTCCAAATCTTCAAACTCAGGCTGCAATGCTACGCACCCATCCAGGAACCAGCAGAGAAAATAGATGCATCCAGCCAATGACACCGCGAGGTCCACACAAGGATTCCAATTCCTCCAGACTCCCCACTTCTCCTACCAGCCATTTCCCGGGGTCACAGGCCCACAAGATGTGACAGCCTCAATAAACTGTAAATTCTCTATTTTCTACAATTTGACTGCCTGAAGATTAATTACTGTGTATTTGGGGAAACACTTCTGACTGAGAAAGATTTGGCTCTAGTAGCACCTTAAAGACCAACTAGATTTCCAGGTTGTAAGGTTTCGAGAGTCAACGCTCCCTTTATCAGATACCTGAAACTAGCTTCTGCCTGAGTAACTCTGCGATTACTCTGCTACCAAAAAAAGTACAACTATTTCTAATAGGGTCATATGGATGCATATCTGAATTGAAGATGTTACGAGTTTAAAACTGCAAACTGCAAGGTCTTTCTCCTCATCTCTACCTGGCCTTACAGCCATCTGGTGAGAGAACAAAAGATCCTTGATTGCTCTGGCGGGCAAACTAACAAAAGGGAACAAAGGAACTGGCTCAGTGGCCTAATAGACCTTTACAGGCTCCAAAGTGCAGAGAAGCCTTCTTTTAAACTTTTAAAAGTTTGGCTGGCTTAGTTTAACCTCTGTCAGAAAATAAAAAGGGAAATAAAAGTTTTTCCAGAGATTGTATTTTTGGAGGATTTTTTTTAAATGTCAAAAAGACAGGCTTTATTAGAAAAACTAACAAGAGAGAACTTTGATACAGGCTTTTCAGATTACCATCTGAACTGCAGGAAGAGAAAGTATATTTTGTATTAATTGACCTAAAACCGCCTGGTTCAGATGATGACTCAGATGTGGAGAATTGGCTGGATGCTGATGAAAAAGCCAGAAATCTCACTGCAACCACATTTGCAAATTCCCAGTTGGTGCGTATTAAAACATAGAAAACTGCAAAGGACATGGTGGAATCTCTCCAGAACAAAATGGGGTAGCTAAGCATAAAAAACTGTTCTATCATGAATATGGTCAGGTGAATGCTAATTGATTCTAGGCTTCCCTACAAACACTGGGGAGAAGCCACAATGACTGCAATTTACTTGCAAAACAGATCACCCACTAGAGCTACAGACAAAACTCCCTATGAGTTATGGCATAGTAAAAAACCAAGCACATAATATTTTAGAGTATTTGGACACAAGGCCTATGCTCATATACTGGAAGAAAAGAGATCCAAACTAGAACCTAGAGCCTCAGAAGGCATTTTTGTAGGATATGCTCCAGGAGGTAAGGAATACAGAATTTTAGGCCCAAATACTAACAGAGTTACTATAAGCAGAGTTGTACAATTTGATGAGTGACAAAGGAATGACCAGAGTGCTGCCACAAGTGACCCTTCAGAAAGAGATGGTGAGGACAACCAGCTGCTCCCATATCATCCAAATGATGTTCTTATGCAAATAAAACCAGATGTCTAACCAGGTGAGGAGGCACAGGATGCAGCCACTGAGCAGATGCAACCAGATACCCAAGCAAGTAAGGAAGGTGGAAATTCCTGAGCCAGTAGATGTGCCAGAGAAGCCAGAACCCACTGTGGATGCAGAGATGACTCAGGACCTCAGGAGCTCTCAGTCCATCAACACAAGAGTTCCATCCAAGAGACTGATCAACCTCACAAGGCTACCTTTACCACAAGAACCAACATCATAGGCTGAAGTACAGCAATGCCTGAACCAGAAGCAAGGATATGAAAGCAAGAAGCACAAGAGGAAATGGTTGTTCTGCACAAGAACGAGGCATGAACTCTCATTAAACTACCCAAGGGTAAAAATGTTATTGGATGCAAATGGGTTTTTAAAGATAAAAGGATGAAAATGGTCAAGTTGAGAGATACAAAGCTAGATGAACCCAAAGTATATTGTCAGATATATGGAACAGATTATGACCAAACCTTTGTACAGTTGTAAAATATTCCACAATCATGATGCAGCATCCAGAAACATGCCAGCAGAACATCTGGATATAAAGATTGCATGTTTACATGGTGAAAAATAGAAGATGAATTATACATGCAACAACCACCTGGGCTCACAGATTAAAAGAATAAACACCTAGTATGTAAACGTCAAAAAGGGCTGTATGGGCATAAGCAAGATGAGAAATCTTGAAATGATACACTGAGCAAACTGTTGCTTGTTCTAGGCTTTAAATGAGGCAAAACCGACTCGTGTCTTTACGGCAGACATAAAATTGGAGCTGGACATTTATTTTGACTTATGTTGATGATCTGATTGTTTGCCCAGAAAACCAAGATGATCGTGCTGAAATTATATCTCATCTCAACAAGGAAGTGGAAGTGAAACACTTGAACAACGACAACTTTTACTTAGGAATTCAGATTGAACAAGAACTAGACGGTAGCTACCTTCTTAGTCAAACCAGAAGATACTGGAACTTCTGGGAACTTTTGGCCTAGAGCATTCTAATCCAATGCCTACACCAATGGAAACCGGTTTTCTCAAAGAAAAGGAACCAAGTGTACCTCCGCCAGAAAACAACAGGTACAGAGCTGCCACAGGCAAACTTATTTACCTAGTGATGACAACGACCTGACATTGCAACAGCGGTATATTGTCCAAAAGGATAAGCAAACCCACCGTGAAGGATTGGACTGCAGTAAAAAGGGTAATGAGATATTTAAAGGGGACTGCAGACTCTAAACTAAGGCTGCCAGCTACCAAAAATCCTGCACTGTTGGGGTACACTGATGTAGACTGAGCTAAAGAAAGGTCAGACTGGAAATCTGCTTCTGATTATGTATTTTGATATGGAAGTGGAGCTATAAGCTGGGCAAGTCGTAAACAAAAAAACTGTTGCCTTTTCCTCTACTGAAGAATAACTTGTATCAGCCTCAGAACTATGCAGAGATTTAGAGATGTTTTTAATGTTACTTTAGGGTTTTGACATTGCAGAACCTGTATCAGTTAAAATGCTAGAGGATAATCAGAGCAGTATAGCTCTCTCCTTTTTAGAAGGGAACACTCTATGCGCAAGGCACATCGGAATCTGACATCAGTTTGTAAGGGAACTGCAAAGACAAGGAGTTGTCAAGCTGCATTACTGTCCCATTGAGGAGCTGACCGTGGACATCACCAAGCTGCTGCCAAGAGACAAGCACCAAGATCTGCGGATGTGGATGTTGACGGCATACCGATTGACCGTGAGTGGTGGAACAGGCAACTCAGCATGCCTTGGACACTGAGGGTGCTGCATGTCTCTCTGTGCTTTTGTCAAAGGGGGCATGCCCTCTGACTCCTCCTCTGTCTCTGTGTCTCTTGGGAGATTCTTCTTGCCTCATGGCCTTCCAAGGCTAAAGATGTTATTTCAGAGCTCCCACCATGAAGGGCTCGTAGGCACATCCACACACAGCCTCAACAAGCTAATGGTTGGTATAGGGAATTCACTCTTTAGACTAGGACTCTTTCTTTCTACTCCAAGATATTGCTGTGAATAGAATCTACCTTAGTAAACTCTTAAGTTCTGTCTTTCTACAATTTTCTTGTCTGAAGATTAATTACTGCGTGTCAGGGGAAACGCTTCTGAGTAACTCTGCTACCAAACAAGATATAACTATTTCTAATAGTTCTAAGTGAGCTGTGGCTCATGAAAGCTCATACCTCACCACAAATTTTGTTAGTCTTATAGGTGCTACTGGACTCTTGCTCTTTTCTACTGCTACAGACAGACTAACATGGCTACCCATCTTGATTTATTTCTAATAGGAGGGAGAGGACGGAGGGGGGAAAGCTGGTCAGCCAAACAGCTGGACTACCACCATAGAAAATAATGTCTTCTTAAAACTGAAAGAGACTGAAATCATCAACTGATCAGGTACTTGGAGGCTGGGTCTACCACCTATAAAAAATAACAGAGCTATTATTTCTTATGGGCAATTTGGAGGCCAGGTCTGCCCACAGGAAACAGTGGCCCTCTAAAAGGCAAAGAACAGAAGACACCACTAGCAGCTTCCTTTCTCTCCCTCCCTCCCTGCTCCTGCTGCCTCGGGGGGGGGGGGAGCGAGGATGGGGAGCAACTGCTAAAATGGTCCTTAATTTTCAGGACACCCCAAAAATACCTGGAAAAAATCTTGAAATGGTAAGGAGAGACCCAAATCTGGAATATTGAAAAGCAGGCCTCCCTAAATCCGGATCTGAAATTAATCTGAAATGCTTTTGATGTGCACACTACTATTCCACAAGGCATTTCCCATCCAGTAACAACATTTTAGCAGTATGATTCCAGATACATAAAAACGTGTGCTGGACTTGCGTCCTGTTTTTAAATGCTGCCTCACTTTTCAATTGGTTGTAATGTGCTTTATTGTACTGTTGTTGAATTTTCTTAATGGCTGTTTTCAAAGGTTACGTTATAAGGTGTGCTTTCTAGTGGCATTTTAAAGTTATTAAGTTGTTATGAATGAGGAGAATCAACATGCGTAAAGGGCAAGGAGGAATGTGGTGGCAAGCTCGGCCCTGACCTATACCCCTTCATTAGAACATATTCTGGAATTCTGGCATAAAAACAGGGCACCTGATTACACAAAAAGAGCCACTTATGCATAGGTTCTATACCAGGGCCGGCGCGCCCATTGAGGCCAGGTAGGCAGTTGCCGGGAGCGCTGGGGCGCCAGAGGGGGTGCCAGATGAGGCTCTGGGGACGGGGGTGCGCACCACGGAGATGGTGGCAGCAGCACTGGCGGCTAAGCAGGAGGGATGGGAAGCCACAGCTGCTGCAGCCTCCCAACCCTCCCACCCCGCACCACCGCCAGCACTCGCCCCCAGCTGGGCACAGCAGTCACGGGCCAGGAGCGGCAGGCGTCTGGGACAGCGCAGGGCAACCGAGCTGGACAGCTGGGAGGCCACCCGTGCACCATCCCAGCTGCCCGCCGCAGCAATGGGGCCAGCTCACAGCACACGCTTGTGTGATGACGTCACGCAGTGTGGTGCACGCGTGCCCGGCCACAGGCGCCAGAAACCCTGGCGCCGCCCCTGTTCTATACATACACTCCAATGAACAAAGTCAGGGATGGAGCTTAATGCTGCATGCCCACTTCTTCCCATACATACTCACCCTCCTCTCTTAGAACATCTGAAAAGATGGGGGGGGGGGTTGAATACCTCCGTAGAAAGGATAGTTTCTAGCTGTGTTGGTCTACAGTAGGAAAGCAAGATTCTGATCCAGTTGGTCTTTAAGGTGCTACTGGACCCAAATCTTGCTCTATAGAAAGGAGTTTAACAGGTACATAAAACTAGTGGATTATGCTATGGTGGCCAAATTAACAGACCATATTAATAAAAGACCCATCAGAATTTCAAGAAAGATGGGGAAAGTATTATGCATATTATATTCATTAAGATCAACTATGGAAGAAGTTTAGAAGAATATAGAAGTTGTATAACTTAATGTAAATGGAGCAATAGTAAGAATTTAATTAATTGAAATTTTTTACTTAGAAGATTTGAAGTACTGGTTGAATTTTGAGAGTTTTAAAATTAATGTGAAATTATATCTATTTCCTTTTTTTAACTGTATGTTTTTTTCCTTTTATCTGTTTATATTTCTTTTTGTAACCTGTCATATATGTTTTCTGTTATATTTTATATCACTAATAATAAAAATGAATTTTAAAAAATGTATGTGCATGTATAAGTAAAACACATTTGACCCAACAACCTGTACACAGTTTTCTAACCAGGAGTTTTCTTACAGGAGTTTGGGAAATGGCTATTAATAAAAACAGAACAGACCCCTTCTGTTTTAGTTCAGGGAATTGTTTCTCTTCTGCATTCAGTAGCTATACAGAAAGCTTCTGGCCCATTTCCCCGTATGCCACATGGTTTCTCAACTCCCCTAGTGACTCCATTCACTTAGCAAGGGCAGGACAGATTTATCCTAATGTATTTGAACTTCCTGTCCAGGTAAAAAAAAGCTGCCTCTGGTCTCCTCCTTTCTATGGTTTTCCAGAAGTTCCCATTAAGTTAGATCAGACAATCAACGTCTTCATTACATTTTCTGAAATTGTGTTCAACAAGCTCATTGCTGGTCTGTTTCCAGCATGATGCCGAATAAGCATCTCCACCACAGAAGCAGTGAGACGCTCCCCAAAACTTTCACATTGGATTTAAATTGTTACTGATAAATATGGCAGGCAAGAGCCATGCTCCTAAGCAAAGCACAAAATGCTGCAAGAATCTAACTCCTCTGCATCTTCTACATCAGACACTTTATAACTGACGAATCAACCCCACTCATCCCAAATCTTCAATCTACCTTTAAACTCACAATGTAACTAGACAATTTTGTTTGCAGTGTGCCTTTAGGAGTGCAGTTTGAATAAATTCACACATTAGGCTGCCTAATAAAACCCATATTCAGTGGTTAACTTTTAGCATTCAGTGCAAGAAAAAGCCTTCATGGGAGTTTCAAATACTGGCAGGCACCATTAACAACAGAAAACTGTTGCTTCTGATCTGGAAAGTTAAAACAAAGCAAGCAGTTCATGTTGCTTTCTTACAGGGAACATCTTTCCCGCAAGGAACATCCTGAACCACAAATTTGTGTGGCTGTTAGGCGGCTTTTGAAGGCGCAGGAGTCCTACCAGAATAGGAAAGTGGGCAGCTCCAGGAACTGTATTTGGTGGGACCTGGATTCTAGGCACAATCCCATCAACTATCCAAGTCGCCTCCCTATTTCCGAGATGGGTGGAAGTTCTGCAGACCTGCTCATGACATGTATGCCAAGTTACCAAGGCCCACAGGCATGTTTTCAGCACGACAGATGGTTATCAGTTTGCAGAGAAGCTCAGCCAGGCACAGTGGAGCCATTTCACTTCTCATTGGCTATGTATCAGTAGCTTAACATGGTAAAGCACATTGAATAATGCCACCGAGGAGATGTATGTCTAGCATTCGAGAGTATAATTTTGCTGATAGCTCAGCTAGTGTTATAAGTTGCCTTGAGTCACTACTGCATGGCGAAGTAGAGATGTTTTAATAAACACAATTTTTTGTGGTTCTCAAAAGCTTATATTACAATAAAGCTGGCTAGTCTTAAAGGTGCTACTGGACTCTTTACTATTTTGCATTTTTTTTAAAAAATTGTACCCACACAGCGTAAGCGCACAGCTGCCATGCCTTGCTTCACTTCTGGCCCCCTTTCCCCATGAACCTGGTAGGAACCCCTTGGATGAGAACCACAATCTGGGATGATCGTGCCTCTTGACTCAACGGAATCAGAGCCAGGGGTCACCCTCCATCCCTCAGGAGAAGAACTGATTGAGACCCCAACTGGCAGCTCAGACACTCAGGGTCTTCACTGCATCCCCACTGGGAAAAGCAGAAGAACTGGAGCTGCTTCAGCATAATGGTTAAGTGGTTGGGCTGTGAATCAGCACTCTGCTAGTTCAAATCCCACAACTGCCAAGAGCTCAGCAGGTGGCCTTGGGTACGCCATTCCTTTCAGCTCCAGTTCCCCAGCTGTATTGTGGGAATAATGATAACACTATGTTCACCGCTCTGAGTGGGCACTAATCTGTCTAGAAGAGCAGTATGTAAGTGTCGTCGTTGTTATTCAATGATGCCCAGCTCCAAGGCGGAGCACTGCTGCTTTATGCTCCTGGCAGCTTCACTGGAGCTTACAAAGACTTGTCAGGATCAGTGCCGGCTGTCTCCTCTTGGAGCTCTCCCCGGTCCTGGAGGAATGGAAGGTGGCTGTCTTCCTGGGACCAGGGCCGATTCCAGATGACTAACCTTAAGGCGCTTCATGCCGCCCTCTTCCGGATCTCGACGGGGAAAATGCGAAATATCGCGTTTCCTCGCGCGAGTTTTGCACGACGACGCACAAAACTCGCACGAGGAAACGTGATATTTCGCATTTTCCCCGTCGCAATCCGGAAGAGGGCGGCATGAAGCACCTTAAGGTTAGTCATCTGGAATCGGCCCTGTTCTGGTATCTCAAACTAGGTGCTGAGCATCCTCTCTGCCAGGTGAATCCCCCCTCCACTCAACATATACACATACAGGCTGGCACTCTATCAGCTCTCAGCCAGGCTGGAACAAGGAAATAACTTGGGGGGGGGGGAGGGATTTAAAAGCTAAGGATCTTTGGCATAAACTTTTTTGACTCACATTTCCCTGGATTTTATTTTATTTACTTTTTCTCCCTTAAGAGGACCTAAGGTGGCTTACATAATTCTTCTCTCCTCCTTTATTCCCACAACCACCCTGTGAGGTAGGTTAGGCTGATGGTGCAGGACTGGCCCATGGGCACCCAGCAAGCTTCCATGAAAGAGCGGCAATTCAAACCGGGTCCTCCCAGATCCTAGTCCAACACTCTTAAACGCAATGCTACGCTCTCTCTGATTTGGGTCAGATGCTGATTTACTCAAGGGGGGGGCAGGAATCACCACCAACTTTATCCTGCCAGTTGTACTGAAGGGTGGCTGTCAAGAAAGGAAGTTGCTGACAGAACATGCGAAAGAATGCCGGCTGTTTTTATCTGTCATCAAGCCAGGCCAATAAAAGGCTAACTAACTCCTAGTCAAGGGATGTGTCTGTGGAGAGTCACCTACATGGTTTGGGAAGTTCCTCCTCAAGCAATAATGCCATAGAGCCCACCCTCCAAGGCAGGCATTTTCTCCGGGGAGGGGGGGGCTGACCTCTGTGGCCTGGAGATCCGTGGCCATTCTAGAGCTCTAGGCTCCACCTGGAGGTTGGCAAGACTAGCCCATCACATGCTTGGCAGAGGCGTGGCCGGAGTCCCATTGCCCCGAGAAGGTGTCGCTGCCCTTCCTCGGGTCTTGGAATCTGAGCGGGTGCCAGGCTGCCTTGGCACTGCCGACCTTTCCAAAGGAACAAGGGGGGCGACACGGGCTTTTCCTCCTCCGCCGTCTCTTCCACTTTTCTGCCTCGCCATGCGGTGCTGCGGCTGGAGCCTCTCCTCTCCCTGCCTGCCTGGGAAAACGCTCCTCGCCCGCCCGCCCCCCGCCCCGCCTAGAGCAGGCAGCCTTTTGTGCGCCAAGCCAAGGCCGGAGCCGACCCCTCGGGGACAGGCGGGCGGGCGGGGAGACGCCCCACGGCCAACACGCTGCCTGCGGCCCAGGGAGGCTGCCCTCCCCGCGCGGATTCCGCGCGGCCAGGCTCTGCCGCCTGCGGCTCTCCCTCCCGCAAACAATAGGGGGTGGGCCGGGGAGGAGGAGGCGGCAAGGCCCGGGCCGGCTACCAGGAGACGGCCGAGGGAGGGGGGCGCTCCGGCGGAGGTCTCCCCCCCGGCCTGCCCCGCCGCGCGATGCCCCTTCGCGGCCCAGCAGGTGCTTCCGAGCGCGCCCCTCCGCCCGGCCTCCCCCCCCCACGCGCGCGTTTTGTTCCCGCGCCTCCCGCCGGCCTTTGTCGGGGCCGAGCCCAGCCGCCCTTGGCTGGAGAGGGGGCCGAGCGTGCCGCCGCCCGCCCGCCCGCGCCCTCACCGTGATGTGCGGGATGCTCTTCTTGCCCTGGAAGCCCGACATGCCGGCGGCTGGAGCGGCGGCGGCGGCGGCAACAAAGCGCGGCGGCCCGGCGAGACGGAGCGCGGAGCCAGTCGGGGCGCGGCGCGTCTAGGGGCGGCGGCGCCTGCCTGCCTGCCTGCACGGGGCCCCCAGCCCGGCGCGATGCCTCGCCCCCCGCTCCCTCCCAGCCCGGACGCGTGACGGAGAGAACGTCGGCACCGGCGGGCCCGTCTCCGCCCAAGAGGGCGTCGAGCCGCCCGCCTCTCACAGCCAGGCGCGGGAAACGGCCCGCTCCGAGGAGGGAGCGCCGACCAAGTCCGCCGCACGGCCGGCCGGGGCGGGCCAAAAGGGGGGCTGTCTGTCTCCAGCCCTGCCTCGCCGCGCGGCGGGGCGTTTTCAGGCCTCCGCGGGGCATCCGCGCCCGCCCCGAGACCCAAACTGCCCGTTCCAGGCAGCAAAGGGGCTCCGCGGCGCTGGCCACCAACCCAGCCCGGGGTTTGGCCCAGGGCCCAAACGAGCTCCGGGATAAAAGGCTCGTCTTCGGTATCAAGAGACTGGTCTCCTCAGGGCCGGAAGGGAATTCTCCAAGGGCTGGAGCTCCAGAGGCCTCCTGTGGTGGGCGCAGAGGCTCAAGTGGGGCCCGAGAGAAGCCCAAAGCAGTGAGAGGGGAGGAGGGGTGTCTTGAGGACAAGGTGCAGGAAAGCACCAGGCGCCACGGGCCATGCCCCAAAGGAGGGCCTGCCCCTGTCTGGGACAAGGATTGGGACAAGGATTTTGTCCCATGCTCCCGTATTCTTAAACAGATGTTAGTGTCATTTAAAATGCCAGGAGAAGAGCTATGGCAACAACAATCCAAGCCACATTTACAGATAAGACAGATTCTGCTACCTTCTCCAGCACATACCAGTTCCCTCATTCTCACAATCTCCAACCCCACCCCCACCCCAGGTGGAAGCCACCTTCCTTCCCCTCCACCTTCTGGTGGTCTCACATGGTCAGCCATTTTTCATGCAGCTGGTTGTGCCAGGAATAAGACTGGGGAGGCAGAGACAAGCCATACTGCCAGAGCTGATCAGCGCAGCACACATACATGGCCATCACAACAGGGAGACACAACTGCAAACAGCAGCTGGGTTGTTCAAGCGAGCCCTTCACCAGCCAGGTCCTCCTTACCCATGGCTTGCTCTGGGGCTTTTCATGTCTGTTTTATACACTGCAAGACAGACATGTTTTTGCATGTTCCTTGTATGTTGTTTTTAGATATGCTTCTTCCTTCTGTGTTGTGGTGGACACCTGGCAGTTAAGAAGGATCCTTTCATCCTTTCAACAGGAGCCTCGCGTTTTGGAGACCAGGGACACCAATGTTCTCAAAGCTAATAATAATAATAACCTTGTGCTTATTTACCACCCTTCAGGACAACTTAAGCCACACTCAGAGCACTTTACAAACTCAATGTCATTATTATCTCCAAAAACACACCCAGTGAGGTAGGTGGGGCTGAGAGAGCTACAACTGACCCAAGGTCATCCAGCTGGCTTCATGTGGAGGACTGCAGAATCAAACCTGGCTCTCCAGATTAGAGTCCTGCCGTTCTTAAACACTACACCAAACTAATGCACAGAGGACTCATCAGCTGCATTCTTAAGAGGATTTTTTTTACTCAATTGCACCTAAGGATACCAGGGCTTATCCTGGGACCCCCCCTCCCCAAACAGACAGCTGTGGAGTCTCCACAGGTCAGCAACTCTGATTACCCTTGAGGGATAGATGCCTACTTTTGGGTCCTGGGGGTATTGATCACTGGAAATCAGGCTCCTGGGATCTATCTCTGCCATTTCCTCTGCAGCTTCTGGGATTTCCTAACGGGAGCATGTACTGTAGCCAGGTTAATAGAAGCAGTTTAAGAGATCTTTTGCCTGGACCCAGTAACCATCAGGAACATGAAAAACAGCTAGGAAATTAGATCCATGTGCCAAAAACGTGTGGTGCTGGCGAGGTTGTCTGAAGGTTCCAGTATAAGGAGCAGCCTTTACACCTTCTCCTCGGCTGGAATCCTACAGAGATCAGTAGGCCTCAGCTGCAAACCACAGGGAATACTCTGCATTGAAAAAAATGATGCAGCACCATTCATTTTCAGCAGGGTTTGCCAACGGGAGCTTCCCAGAGGGAAGAGCATTGGTGTACAGGCCATGGCCTAGTCACCATAAGACTCTCAACAAGTGGAGTCAGGGACTTTTGCCCTCAAGGGCATTGAGCATTCAGCCTCTTTTCCCCTGAATAGTGCCTGTGCTTGCCTCTGTGGTCCCACTGGTCACCAAAACCATGTGGAGGGGGGGGACAAAAATGAGAAACAGTACATAAATACTCCTGGGAAGGAGTTGGAGACTGTGAAGGGTACCCCAGCTCAAGAGAAGTATTCTTTTATACTCTTTTGACAATATTGTGATAGCCAGCATAGGATAGTGGCCGGATAGAGCATTGGCTGGGCCTGTGGAGAGGCCCAGGTTCAAATCCTGCCCCCCTGAACCTCACTAGTTGACCTTGGGCCATTGAGCCTTCCTCAGCCTAACCAACACAGTGTTGTGAGGATTAAAAGGAGGAGGAATGAGCCTCCAGCTCTTTACAGGAAGGACAGAAATCGGCGGTAAAATAAATACAAATGCAATTTGTGGGGAAATAATGGTAACTCTATGTACAGCTGTGGAAGGTAAGGCCTTTCCCAGCATGGTCTTGAGTGCCGACAGCCCCAAACTGGATGGCCGGCTCCCGGAGATTCCTGGTTAGGCAACTCAGGCCGGGATTCCCAGGAAAGGGCCACCCTACGACATCTTTGTGCCGCTCCAAGGACTCCCAGCAGAGAGGAGGAGGCCGTTCCTCCGCGCTTCTGAAAGGGACGCCAAGCAGAAAAGGGGGGCAGGCGGGGCCTTGGCCTGCGGGATGAGCCGCCGCCGCTTCCCAGGGCAGGCCTCTTCTGACGCCTCTGCGCCTGGCAACCCCCGCAGCTACTACCGAAGCCCGTCAGCAGCCAGGCTGAAAAGAAATCGGAGGGGGGGAAGAGGATGCCGGGGAGGGAGCCCAGCCCGCTGCCCTTCAGCCGCGGGGCACTTGCAGGAAGCCTCCGGGGGCCCAGCCTCCTCACGCCCGCCTAAGACACCGCAGACTGGGCAGAGGGAGCGGCTCCGCCTCGCCTCGCCCCGCTTCCTCGCGGCGCCCTCAGAGGTGGGCGGGGGAAGGTCCATCTCTGCCCTCCCCGGCGCAGCCCCCGGCGCGCCCCTTCGCCGGGGAGCCCCGCAGCGAGGCCCGCCCGCCCGCGCCCCGGGCCCCGCCTCACCTTGCCGTTGTCCAGGCCGGGCAGCCAGAGGCGCTCCTTGCCGAGGGGCTCGCGGATCTCCACGCCGGGCGTCTTGTCGTCGCGGTCGCCGCCGGGCGAGCCGATCACGGAGCCGGAGATCTCGCTGACGTCGCTGGCCGTCTCGCTGTAGCTGTCGCCGGCGGTGCCGTCGAGCATGTCGTGGCGGCTGCCGCTGCGCGGCGTGCGGGCGCCCTTCTTGCCCACGCTGTAGGCGTCGAAGTCGATGGTCTTGTTCTCGTAGGCGCCCTCCACCGAGGCGAACATGCCGCCGTACTTCTGCCGCGGGGTCTGCGCCGTGGTGCCCGGGCGGGCCAGGTAGACGGGCAGGTCGTCCTCCTTGTTCCACGTCCTCTTCCGCTCGGCCATCCTGCGCGCGCTCTACCGGCCTCCGCCGCCTCGCCGGGGCACCATGCACGGGGGGCGCGCCGGGCACGCCGCGGCTGGCGGGCGGGCTGGGCGGCCCCTGGCTGCGTCCCCCGGGGGCGCCTGGCTGAGCCCCTGCCTGCGCCGGGAGCACGTGAAGGAAAGTACAAAGGGACGAGGCGGGGGGGGGGGAGGGGGCTGCGAGCGCTCGCGACGAATCGGCGGCGCGGCCGGACTGCAGCGCGCTCGCCCGCCCGGAGGCGCACAGGCAGGCAGGCCGGCCGGCCGGGCCCTCGCACCGCCCTTCGGGTCGCCCGGCGCCGGCCTCCCAGCCCCGGCGCGGCTTTTGCAGGGGCCGCTGCTTGGCAGGCTGGGCCGGCACGTGCGCCCCGCGCCCTCCGCTCCCGGCGCCGGCTCTGCGGCGGCCGCTCAAGCTTCTGGGACGCGGCGGAGGCCAGCCCCGAGCCGGGCTCCTGCTGGGGACCGTCGGGCGGCCGGAGCTCAGCGGCGCCGGCTTGCCGGGCTGACACGGAAGTGATCGGCCGCTGCGCTCGGACTGCGCCGGGAGGGGCGCCTGCAGAGCCGGCCGAGCGCCGCGCAGTGGGCGAGGCGGAGCCTGGGAACGCGGAGGCGGAGGAGGGCGGGCGCCGCTCGTCCCGCCCTCCCTGCTGTCCTCCGCAGAGAGCTGTCCGTTCAGCACTCGCCCACTGCCGCAGCCCCAGGGCGCCAAGCGGCGAAGCGGCCGGCGGGCGAGGCGGGAGCGGCTGGGCGACTCGCGGGGAGGCCGCGAGCTGAAACCAGGACGGAGGCCGGGCGCGCAGGAGCTCCGGCTTGGCTAAGGGCTGGCCCCGAAGAGCCCGAGCGGTGCGAGCATCGCCGCCAAAGACCCACCCAATTAAAGCCCACCGGCCCTTCCCAACGGGGAGAGTGCCCGCAAGCCAAACGAAGAGCCAGCAGGGGGCGTCCTCTTGAGCCCTGGAGGAGGAGGAGGAGGAGGAAGAGGAGCTGCTATTTATTCATTCATTTATTTATTTATTTATTTATTTATAGTCCTCCTTCCTCGCTGAGATTCAAGGTGGATTACATAGCTCCAGTTCAATGCCGGGCTCTGCAGGCAGTCGCACCCCAGGCAGATTGACGCCCTTCTGTGCCCCCTCCCCTTCAGTGGGATGCAAGTCAGGGCAGAAGTGGCCTCATCTTGCTGCTTAGCTCCTCCTGCTGTTGTGAAGACGGTAGGGTGACAGGTGAGGCCAGGCGCTCGACCTGACTCTTGCTTGGCTGAGGAGCTGGTTGTAGTTGCTGAGTGAGCCTGCCTCTGAGCCCTTCACAGAAAGAGAGGCTCTTTTCACTCTCACGCCAAGTGTGCCCCAGCCAGACTTTAGGCTTTTCTGTGAAATCAGCTGGGCAATGGTCTCCCCGGGAGAGGGCATGGGTGCCATTTCTGAGGTCTGCTGGCCAGCCGTCTCCCATCAGAAAGTGGTTTCCATAGTGCCAGCTGGATCATCCCTAAAGATATGGTGCATGTTGGGTGTGTGCAGGAACTCAGCCTTGTGGGAATTCATATTTTGGGATGCTGTGAACACCATGTGCAGTTTGGTACAGTAGGGGCAGCCCCACCCCTAAGGTATTGCTTAGCAGAGTGTAGAAGCAAAGAGCACCTGCCCTAGCCACTCCTGATGTTTTATTTATTTATTTATTTATTTATTTATTTATTTATTTATTTTATAGTACTCCTTTCTCACTAAGATTCAAAGCAGGTTACATTGTGCAAAGCAATAAGGTCAACAGCTAGGACATTCAGTGAACAAATACAAAAAGGCAGGGGTTGTAGAAATTTGAAAACAGCATAAATTTGAACACTGAGATAAAACATTGCTGAAATAAAGTATAAGTAATTAAATATAACATATTTAGCTACAAGTAGCAGCATATCTACATCAACAGATAGTACCCAGTAGAATAGTCTACAGTCCCTGTTCCTATACCAAGGTATCTCTTTGAGTCATTTTGTACAGCACAGCCCGGTTACCTGAATAAAAAAAGCTTTCTTGGATAATTCGATTTTGCATCGTTTGCAGAAAGCAAAGAAAGGGGGAGCTTTCCTGACCTCTTCAGGCAGGCGATTCCAAAAGGTAGGGGCTACCACAGAAAAATGGACCCCACCCCCCTTCACTTCTTGCGCCTGTCTCCTGTGCCTCTTTAGTCTTCCATTTTGATGCCATTTCTGACAGGAATTTTATTATAATTCCTCACAAAATAGTAAAATATTGTATTATGCTATTGTATTTTTGTGAAGGGACCATCAAATTGTAGGTTTAGTCGAAGGCTTTCACGGCCGGAGAACGATGGTTGTTGTGGGTTTTCTGGGCTGTATTGCCGTGGTCTTGGCATTGTAGTTCCTGACGTTTCGCCAGCAGCTGTGGCTGGCATCTTCAGAGGTGTAGCACCAAAAGACAGAGATCTCTCAGTGTCACCTCAGTGACACTGATCTCTCAGTGTCAGTGTCACTGAGAGATCTCTGTCTTTTGGTGCTACACCTCTGAAGATGCCAGCCACAGCTGCTGGCGAAACATCAGGAACTACAATGCCAAGACCACGGCAATACAGCCCGGAAAACCCACAACAACCAAATTGTAGGTTTTCTTTTTGAATCCTGGCCCTACCACCAGTTATGACAGACCCTCCCCTTTACTCCCCCACTGTGAGTCAGATTTTTCCCACCAAAATTCAGTTTGCTTGATTTGGCTGAGCAGCCCCAAGTAGCATGTTAATCTTTGTGGTTTGAAAGTCTGTTTGTCCCACCCTGACAGATATAATTTTGGCTTTCTAGCCCAGCACAGGAAGTTGATGGAGGGAAGCGGGAGCCCTCTTACTTCTTGTTGAAAATAGCACTGGACTGTGTAACATTCAAAAAGAAATAACTTTGCTTAACAGGCAAGGATTGAATAAGAGTAATCAGGGAATGGAAGTGCTAAGGTAAAATTTTGTTGGCAGTACAAGATACACTTTGAGTAATAGGCAAAATAGTTTCTTTGAAGCTTAGTTTCTTATATTCCTGTTTCTTAACAGTGAGAGATATTTTACTTTATACTTTAGTTACAGGAACCATGTTTCTTCACAGAATTTACCATGACAGCGCAGGTTTCCTGAAGACAGTTTAAAACTGTTTTCCCTTCACAACAGACATATGGTCCTCCTCAGAGCCAAATCTCCTTTGGAAACTGGGCAAGAATTAATTTTCTTCTCCTAAGAAGGTATAACCCTTCTTCTTTTGGCTTGAAAGGGAGTCTACAACTACTACCCAGTCACTCTTGCCAAAACATTCCCAGTTCTATGGTATCTGTGTCAAGTGGTCTTCAGCTTATGCTGACACTTATGCTAAGAATTCTTAAATAGAATTCTTCTTCAGAACAGTGATGCTACAGTTAAGACAAAAGATTCCTTTTTCCTCTCTCCAGAGAGGAATTTGTCTGACCTTCCCTATCAGACTCACTCACAAAACTCTCCCTCAAATTCTGTCAAAAACCCACTGTCAGCCTGAAGTCCGGCTCTAACTAACCAATCAGAGAGGAGTGAGCAGCCTGCCACTCAAGCTCTCTATTCCAAGCAAGAGTTAACTCTTTCCCTCCCAGCTCCCTGTTTGTTGCACCTAGGAAACCTGCTTTTAAGTGCATTCCATCACACGCATTTACAGGCAGGTAGCTATAGATTTTGCCCAACTGGAGGATAGTATCTGCAGAAGGCCCTATTCAGATAAGTGAAGTAGCCGTGGTGGAGCATAGGGGAGAGGTGGTCCTGCAGATAAGAGGGGCCAAGACCATGAAGGGTTTTTTATGTGTTACTCAAAACCGTGAATTGGCAGGTAACCAGCGGAGTGACTGCAGATTGGAAGTAATATGCATGCTGTGCCTAGCTCCTAAAAGTAAACAAGTCTCCAGGTTGACTTTGAGGGGAGACTTAATGTAGAGTGCATTACAGTAGTCTAGTTTCACTGTTAGTGTGGCATGAATCCAGGTGGCCAGATGGGCCATGTCAGAGCAAGGGTCCATGTTCCAGGCTAGTCTGAGTTGTGAGAAGGCCTTTTTTGCAGCCTCATATGCTTGCTTCTCTAGCAGCAGTGATACTGTTTCTTAGCACCACTCTAAGTTTGCTTGTCTTTTTAGTGTCCCAAATGCATCACATACATTATCTCAGTAATCCCTAAAGATACTCAGCATGATAAGGCAGTATTATCCTCATAGTACAGATGTTGGCTGAGAATGAGCAGCGTGAATTCATGGCTGAGGAGACATTTGAAATGGGGCTGGCTTGTTCCAGCAGCAGCTGCCACCTGCACTGGCTGCTTTCTGTAGCCAGTGAGAAACATCAGGTCAACATGCTTTACTAGTTCTCTTCCCTGTCTGATGCTCTTCCATTAGTTTCACTATGTGGTTTTCCAAGCACAGTCCTGTAGAGGGCTATTAAAAATGAGCAATGCCTATATGATGTCCTGCATAACACAGGAATGTGTGTAGTGTTGCCTTGTAGATCTGGAATTGACAATTTGGTGATGGATTAAATGCCCTGATTTTGCTTGCTACCCATCAGCACAGTTCTGTACATAAATGAGCCACAAGCAGGAGCTCCCGACAATTTGAAGGTCTCCCCTGCCCCCACCTCCACCCCGTACCAGGACCTCTTATCTAGATTTGTAGCAAAATAAATATTTCTACTTTGTATGCATAACAAGGGTGATTAGCAAAGGGAACAGTTCAACCTGTCAATTACATTGAAAAGGTCAAGATATTACTGCAAGCTATGATAAATATTCAGTGTGAAAGCAAGGCACTCATTTTTACGTATATCTTGAATATCATCATAAATTTTTCCAAGAAGTTCAAAATTTAAGTGAACAATCAAAGCCCTTTGACAGATTGTAAAATAGTTATTTGAGCCCAGGTAAGAGACCACCATACTTGCAGCTCATTTTCTTTATGGCTGTCCCAGTAGCTGTACATGGAGAGGTTTTCTTTCTTTCTTTCTTTCTTTCTTTCTTTCTTTCTTTCTTTCTTTCTTTCTTTCTTTCTTTCTTTCTTTCTTTCTTTCTTTCTTTCTTTTTCTTTCTTTCTTTCTTTTTCTTTCTTTTTCTTTCTTTCTTTCTTTCTTTCTTTCTTTCCTTCCTTCCTTTCTTCCTTCCTTCCTTCCTTCCTTCCATAGCTTGCTGTTTCTTCCCTTCATTCTTTATGCCTCCTTCAGTCCACTTCATCTCTCCCCTCCTTTCCCACTTATTTCTCTCCTTTTTGCATTTCTGCAGTTCTTTTTTTAAAAAAATTCATTTTTATTATGAAAAAGTTAAAAGATAGAACTAAAGAATGAAAGTGAAACGTAACAAAAAGACAACTACCAAGGGCCAAGAATGGCCTACAAACCAATCTACAAAGTAAAAACAATAAGAAACATAATAGGCATATTATTAATCTATTACAGTTTTTCTCCTACAACACTTCCCTCTATTATCAATCAGCTTGTGGTCTTATTAATATCTTTTTTCTGTGTCTCATTCCTGCAGTTCTGACATTGCTTCTGTTTCCTGCTGCATCAATGACAACTCTAGCTTTTCCTTCCTCTTCACCAACACCGGCAGGAAAAATTAGGACAGGAGAGGGGCGTCATTTGTTCTCAGCAGTGCCTATGATCGAAAAACGGTGGAGATGACCATATGCACAGATGAACAGGTTCGACACTGACCCAGCAGGGCAGAAAGTTTGCTAGCTGGTGCCCAGATCCCCAGGACAATGCACACAGCCACAATAAAGAAAGGAAGGAAGGGTATGGATCACCTGGTATTTCCAGCTGACATCTGCCCATAGTGCTTTCTTTTAACCAAAATAATTAGGGAAAGATGGGTACAAGCTTCTCTAAAAATGATGCTGGTAGGCCATGCTAGAGCAACTCCTTGTGATGTCAGTGTCAGAAAGTTACAAGGGCAGAACTTTTAGCAAAAGTGTTCTGCTATTGAAAGTATGCTGGAGAGGCAACAGAAGAAGTTGGGAAGCTGCAAGTCTAAATGGCCGACCACCTTTTCAGACTAGGCCCCACGGCTAATGTAGAGGCAGCAGCATGGGACACACCAAACTCCAAGAACATGACCTCAGAGTCACATGACAGGAAGAGGGAAAGCCAGAAGCATACTATAATAATAATTACCACCACCACCACCACAATATTTGATTTATATACTGCCCTTTGGGAAAACTTAATATCACACTCAAGAGTGGTTTACAAAGTGTGTTATTATTATCCTTACATCAATCCTGTGATGTGCGCAGGGCTGAGAGAGCTTTGAGAGAGCGGCGACTGACCCAAGGTCACCTAGCTGGCTTCAAGTGGAGGAGTGGGGAATCAAACCCGGTTTTCCAGATTAGAGTCCTGCTGCTCTTAACCACTACACCAAACTGGCTACTATCAGAGCTGGCATCTTAGTGCAATGCTTATGTTTACTTGTTGATTATACTGTTGACACAAGCACTTTACGAAAGATTTCTCAGGAAGTAGCTAGAGTGATGTAAAAGAAACCCTATTCTGCTATCATTATGAATACACAGTCTATATGTGCTATATGACATATGATTTTAAAAGGATTGTTTTGTGATAGCAAAATTAAATTATTTGTACTCCTATCTAGTTCCTTGATTGTTATGCTTAATTAGGTTTTACAATATTTTTCTCTTTGGTACCCTGACATTGTGATACTCTCTTGCTTGTTGTCCTAGTGTTGAGGCCAAGACAGTGGGCAACAAAGAGAGCCAGACACATTATGCAGTAACTGAGAAGCAGTTGTGTACTGTAGCTCTGAGCAAACTGGGTAGGGATCCACCCCACCCCAGATTGACCTTGCATGTAAAGTGTGACGACTTGGCTCTCTATGCATGCACATGAGCAGCAGATCTTTCCAAAAAGTAGCAATAAATTTGGCATCTCTATTGGGGCTTGCCATCACTGGGGCTCCATGACACGAGAGCCCCAGCAGTTAGGCTAGGACAAAGCTCCCCCCCCTCCTGTAATAGGGTACATTTATGATAACAAAAGAGCCTGTTGGAAGTAACCACATGCCAACTGAAGACAACGCAAGCACCCAAGAGGCCTCCCTCCACCCCCACTACAGAGCATAGGATACTAACTCCGCTGTCAATGGCAGCAAATCACTAGTGTTACAAAATCCCAAGTCTCCAATGTTAGAGCATATGGTAGCACCTCGTTTCACATGTTCTGTGTACATGCCAGGGCTTTTTTTCAGCTGGAACACAGTGGAACGGAGTTCCGGAACCTCTTGAAAATGGTCACATGGCTGGTGGCCCCGCCCCCTGATCTCCAGACAGAGGGGAGTTGAGATTGCCCTCCGTGCCACTCCGGAGATCAGGGGGTGGGGCCACCAGCCATGTGACCATTTTCTCCTAGGGCAACCCACTAAGTTCCACCACCTCTTTTTCCAGAAAAAAAGCCCTGGTACATGCCATTGATTCATGTCCTTTATACATGCACAGACTATGTATTGAGTCAGTGTCAAACTGATCATGTATTCATTCAATGGGCACACATCAGTATGAACTCTATGGCCCTTGGATTTTCCAGGTACTCGTCTCCCAAGTCCCAAACTGGAATGAATGTGCTTCAGACATTCACACAAACCACTGGATATGTTACAATATGAACAGATGCACCAACAGCATCAAGACTAAAAAGGCTTTGCATCACAAAACCCTGGGCTGCAGACAGAGACTGCACTCTCGTGTACCCACCCTGTGCTATGACTCCATTGCGGGCTGCTGGCCTGCGTGTGTGATTGGAGGAGGAGATTGTTCTTGGGAGCAACATGTCTTCCTAATGCCTTCTTTCCTTTGCCCACCGCCTGCCAAAGGTCTGGCAAATTCTGCGTTTCCTTCACGCTCCTCTGTTCCCTTCCCTCCCCCATTGAGTCACTGAAGGGCTCTCTTGCTCGACCTCGTTCCCCCCACACAGCCATTGACTCCTCTAGGAAGCCTCCTCCCTCCATGCCTCCCTCCCCAACCAGATGCCCAGCTGCTACAACTGGAATGCTATTTTTCCCCTGCGCTCTTTTCGGCAACAGCATTTCCCCTGGCAAAAAGGCTGTTTTTGCTTCCGCTGCCAGCGGCTCTGAACTCCAGCCTGAGCAGGACTTCCCAATTAAATACATTTTGCAGAATCATCAGATTATTTGGACCAGCTGTATTTTTAACTCTTCCCATACCCAGAGTTTTTAGCATTTCCCTTAGACAGGCTTTTGAAACATTTTAACACTTTTGCAATGAAAAAAAAGGGAACGTTTGAACTGAAAATAGGCATACGTTTTAATATACAAAGTACACATATAACATATAAAAATACATCTTGGTAACAAGATAGAGCTCAAGCATTTTACACAGTTAAGTTGGACCAACAAAATGTGATCGAAGTAGCTTTTGTGACTGTATTACAATTCCATACGCTCTGTGTTTATACTGAAAATCAACATACATACATATTTTCTTCCATCACACAACTGGAAAAAAATTGAATGTGTCCACCCCAGGTCCGCAGGTCCTGCCTATTGTCCACTAGGCATAGTGCAGCCGTTATACACAGAACACATTCTATGGCTCTGACTTCTGAATAATAGGAATCTCCAGAGGATCAGACAAGATGGGGAGGAGGGGAGAGATCAAAGAATTCTAGGGCAGTGTACAGAGCAAATCCATTCCTGCCGTTTTAGGATCACACACACAAGGAAGCAGGTACAGTAATCTGACAGTGTGATGCAGCTGTCAGTCTGTACAGACTGATGACTCATCTTAATAGTGAAACTAACCAAAGTGTACAATAGATTGCATTAGGTACCCTTCTGCCCCCGCAATATTCCTGGGTTGTGGGCAGTAGCATATTTTGTGTAGTTGCTTAGTTTACACCCATAGTTTACCTGTAAGCTTCCCACTGGTCTGCTGTTGGAAACGTGATGTTCGTTGAGATGAACCTTGATCTGACCCAACAGGGGCCTTCTTAAGTCAACTTGCAACTTTCATTTTAACCCTTAATTGTAGGGGAAACATGGGTGACATGTATCGTTTTAAAATTTATTCATTCAAAACGCTGTTGATAAATGTGAACCTCTCATTTAAAACACTGAAAGTAGCAGTGAAGAATGACTGCAATGCCTCAACTGTATGATTTGTTGTGCCAGAAAACAATGTCTTTTGGGTATGCACTAGTTGCGGCGTAAGTAGGGCTTTTTTTCAGCAGGAACGAGGTGGAACGGAGTTCTGGAACCTCTTGAAAATGGTCACATGGCTGGTGGCCCCGCCCCCTGATCTCCAGACAGAGGGGAGTTTAGAGTGGCGCGGCGGGCAATCTCAACTCCCCTCTGTCTGGAGATCAGGGGTCGGGGCCACCAGCCATGTGACCATTTTCTCTGAGGGCAACCCACTGAGTTCCACCACCTCTTTTCCCAGAAAAAAAAGCCCTGGGCGTAAGCATATCACATAGCATGATGGTTGGCTCAGATGGCAGGACTATACAACACAACGGACTATAGTGTAAACTGAAACATATACAAAAGATCGTGTAAAAGTTAAAAAGCTAACGTATCTATTATAGATTTTTAAAATCAACTATAAATAAATATTATTTAAAATGTCTGCTAGAATATGTAGGATGAAATCCTTAGTGTTCATGTGCAATTATATTTAATTCAAAGGTAAACCACACATCAGAAAATCACCTAAAGTCAAGAACAGTTACATTCAACTACAAAACATATATACATGAAAGAACAACAACGTATCTCCATAACTTTCAAGAACAGAGTATCATTGTTATATACAAACAATACCTAAGAGAAAGGTCCAACTTTTCAACACCATTCAAATGTTGATTAGAATATTTTCTGATGTGTAGTTTACCTTTGAATTAAATATAATTTCACATGAACACTGAGGATTTCATCCTACATATTCTAGCAGACATTTCAAATAGTATTTATTTATAGTTGATTATAAAAATCTATAATAGATACATTAGTCCTTTAATTTTTATACAGTGATCGTTTGTATATGTTTCAGATGGCAGGGCAGCACAACAGGTGGAAGGAATAAACACAGGGCTTTATTTTCAGTGGGAATGTGGTGGAACGGAGTTCCGGCACCTCTTGAAAATGGTCACATGGCTGGAGGCCCCGCCCCCTGATCTCCCCTGTCTGGAGATCAGGGGGCGGGGCCACCGGCCATGGGACCATTTTCACCAATGGTGATTTAAACTTTAAAAAACTCCCCCCTTGTTCCAGCTGACCCAAAGTGACGTCATTGTGCAGTCCTGAGTTCCACCACCTCTTTTCCCAGAAAAAAAGCCCTGAATAAACATGTGCAAAACTTTAGGAACTTAAAAAGATCTTTGATGTTGCTAATGTGCTTTGTAAATGGGCTGACATTTCTTGCAGATTCTTTGGCATCTCTTTCCAATCTGACTTTAGTTTGTGCATCAATTTCCATTGATTTCCCACAATGCTAAATGAGTACAGTTACAAAAAATACTCAACATACAGAATTGGGTCTCCAAAGTCCTTATTTTAAAAGGCGTGACTATTATTTACTTACAGGTTTTTAGACTTTGCTCATATTTACATGTCAGGAGACCTGGCTCACAGTAAAATCAAACGTGGCACCTTAGTATTTACATCTCACAATTCAAAACCACAAGAAAATGGTCTTCTGTTCACCCCGCTGGGAGTCATAATTATATATACACCTTTAATCAATCAGAGATTAAATTCATCTGTGTGCAAAAAAACCTCGACTGCTTTGCTGTTTAGCCTTTGAGTGAACAGTACATAACAAGCTGTCATCTCGCAATGCTTTTATTCAGGTCTGTCCTGTGTGGCTGCAGAATTCTGCAACACAAGAGAGGCACTGGCCGCAAAGGGCCACTGAGTGAAATTCAGAATTGCGGCCTACGAAGCGGAAAGCGGAAGCCAAGCAGGAGAAATGTCTGGACCTGAGATAGCGGGTAATGTTTCTGTTATACCACCTCTGAAATGTTTCTCCCCCTCAAATAATAATATATTTTATTATACTTGGAAAACGGCCTTAATGAATGCATCAAGATCCCTAGAAAATGTCATTCCAGCCCACGATCCAAATGCCACCTGCCCACACATGCCCTGCAGCCTGAGCAAAATGCACCAGAACCCTCAGTATCTACCAAAGGGTACCTTGGCATTCCCTCAGGCCTCCCTTCCTCTTCATACATAAGTGAGGGGTGGCAAGGGAGCTCTCAGCATAGGAAACTGAGGCCACGGATGCTACGGTAAAGCCAAGAAGCCATGGAAAGGGTAATTCCCATTGTTTCCTGCATCCATAGTCAACCTGACTGTTGTGTACTGGGCCGAGCAAGGCCTCTAAAGTATTTACTGTATTGATTGCAATGCACTATACTGTGTTGAGCTTAAGGTTCAGTCAAGGCTCCCAATGCCTGCATTCTCATTGGTCCTTAATCCCTGCAATATCACAGGTTACTTTCTCAAGGCAGCAGCCAATCGGTCCTCTATAATAAAGACCAATCAGTGGCCTGCCTACTTCAAACATTGTATATAGTTTATGCAAATGATGGTATTGTAAAGTATGCATTCTCATTGGCTATCAGTTATTCTGGGGGTGGAGCTGCTGTATATATATTGAGGGCTTCTGTTGTCAGTCACTGTGTGTTGTGTTCCTGCTAAATAAAGAGCTGTTGAATTACCTCATGTCTGAACCCACTATTTAACACTGACAAAGCAGAAAGGACACCAGCAAATACTATACTGGGGACTGGGGCAACTATGGATCCAGTCTGGAACTGGCAAGACCGTAAAGAGTGAGATGATAGGGACTGGGAAGGAGAAAAGCCTAACGTCTGGTGTTCTAATCCTCCCTCAAGTTTTTTTCTGGGTCTGTGCTACTTCAAGTGACCACTCGGGCTGGGGCTACATGTTTGAATCCTTCCCCCACCATAACAATAATAAACAATAACATTTGATTTATATACCGCCCTTCAGGACAACTTAACACCCACTCAGAGCGGTTTACAAAGTTTGTTATTATCCCTACAACAATCACCCTGTGAGGTGGGTGGGGCTGAGAGAGCTCTGAAAGAGCTGTGACTGACCCAAGGTCACCCAGCTGGCTTCAGGCGGAGGAGTGGGGAATCAAACCCGGTTCTCCTGATTACAGTCCTGCCGCTCTTAACCACTACACCAAACTGGCTCTCCCATCTTATAGAAAGAGAAGGTTCATCCTCTTCAGCTTGCTATTTTTCTGTGGTGTGGGAAGTTTTTTATCATAGAGTTTCATTTGAATGTGCAGCGCTCTACTTGAAGTAAAAGAATTCAGTGAATGATTTACCAGTGCACAAGCTTGTGTTTCAGATGCAAAGGGGTATATTTTGCTTCCTGTACAACATGAAGGCAGTTAGAAACCCTGTCTATTTTAGCCTTACCTTTCAGGTTCTTTGCTTTCTTAATAATAGAAGAAAAATGCAGTTTCAGTCCTTCTGCCATGCAGTACCTTTCAAAGCATTTTCTTTTGTCATGTCAGAAGTCCATTACGGCCCAGTGGGGGACAAGCACATTCCTGTATTCTATCACATCAAATGAAATCTTAATTTCAGAATGGAACAGAGATCAAAGCAGTCCTGACATATCCCCAAATAAAATGTCCATTTGAGGCTACTTCTAGGCATGGGCATGAAAAGGCACCCCACTACAGCAGTGACAGGAAGCAGCATGGGAACAGGCAGGAACCAGCATCCACATGTACCTTCTCCCTGCACTAGTGTCTGCTGCTGCTGCCCCACTCCTGCTCCTCCTCTCCCCCCCCCCATCTCAGCTGTGAAAAAGGGGAGGAATAGTGGAAGACTCTCTGTAGCCTGGAAACTTCCCTTTCCCCTCTCCTTTACTGCTGAGCCAGGTTGCAGCAGCCCTGTGTCGCTCAGCAGGGAAAAGCCCTTTAAAGGGCTTACATCGGGGGATGGGTGGCAAGCTGCCACGTGCCATTTGGAAAGCCATGCTTCATTCTGTTCCCCAGCACCACCACCACTGCAGAGGTAATGGAAGGAACAACCACACACACACCCCTACAGTAACTCTCCGGATTCCTCTCGGAGCCAGGAAAAAAAGGGTTCATTTATTTACTTTTTCATCTGGATTAAAAGGGAAAGCCTCCAGAATGCCGTATGTCATGCTCAAAATGAATCCAACCATATGTGGACATCCCCCTTTAATGTGTGTGTGTGTGGGGGGGGCGCTTCCTGGTTCTCATGCATGGCAAAATCCCGGTGGGGGAAGCAGCCTGGGAGAGAGCTTATTCTAAATTACTGAACAACATATTATTTAATTCCAATATAATGTATATGCATTTTTTAAATTGTATTTTTAATATGTTGTTATCTGCCCTGAGCCCACTCGTGGGGAGGGCGGAATACAAATCTGAAATAAATAAATAAAATACATTCATTGTTACTTTCCCCCAAATGTATGGCAATTTACCAGACATTTGGAAGATGAATATGGTTCGTTTTTGTTTTTTTTAGGTTTGTAGTCTGTAGTACTGAAGCCCTCCAAAAACAAATTCTTCTGATAATTTCTTAAAATAAATCCAATTTCAGACCAAATACTCAAGTCTTGAGATTTTTTTTTTAATCTTCTTTTATTGAAAACAGAGTGGTGTGGAATTGTAAAAAAAAACCCAAAAAGTCTGAGTCTCTGTCCTCCTTTTTTTTAAAAAACGGTAATTTTGCCTTTTACTTTCCTCTAATTTTTCAAAGATCCAGAGGAGTTAGCCGTGTTAGTATGTAACGAAGAAGGCATGAAAACATGCTTGTTATAGGAGAAAATTTTTGAAAATAGATAAAAAGTTGCCAGCATTGCTGTCAGAAACTGTCTGCACATATTAAAAGATCCAATGATCAAGAGCATTCCCTCCAAAGATTACTTCACGCTTCTTACTTGTTTTTAATGGTGAACTGTAAGACTAAAGAAAGAATTGTTACTTCCTACGGATGTTTGAGATATACTTTAGTTTGAAGCAATAATCTATTGTATTGTAAAAATGATGCCAAACCTTTGTATATAGTTTACAACAACGGTTTTGTTACTTAAACTTTATGCTTTCTCTATCAAGCTTTGCAATAAAACTAAATAAACTTTGGGGGGGGGAACTGTCCGTACATTATGAAACATCCCTATGTGCATTTGTATGCATTCACACATGCATACACATACCCACATTATATATCTCATTACCCTCCCCACATTCCCTGCATCACATTCCTGTAGTTTCATCTGCTAAGGCACAGCAGGGTTTTCTCCATGGTGGCTCTTACCCTTTGGAATTCTTTACCAAGAGCCATCCCACCAAACATTCTCATTACTAAGTTCTAGAGATAATGAAAGCCTTTCTATTTTAAAAAAATCCCTAACATTTTAATTAGTCTGCTGCTGTTCTGTTCTTTTAAATTTAATACTTGTCTTAATTTTTAATTTTTCTGTTTTAAAGATTTGTTTCCATTTACGGCAGTTTGTTTTCTGACTGGCCAAGGAAAAGAAATTCATGAAAAATTACTTAATCATAGTTATTTTAGAGATACTAAACATATGTACTGCAGTTGATGAGTATGAATCCTCACATTGATTTTAGTAGGATGAAAGATTTCCTCACATTTAGCCATTGGGGCAACCTAATCCACACACCCAACGGATTCTCTGCTGACTCACCGCATCGTTGTCATCATGTGGTACCGTTTCATTACGCATTATTCAGTTCAATCAAGACAAGAGATTACCCGTACATTGATTTTATGATGGAACTGGCAATTCAGAGAGTATTAAGTGCAAGAAGGGCTCATTTCGAGGGGGAACGCGCTGGAACGCAGTTCCGGCAGTTCCCCAAAGAGTCGCATGTCAGGTGGCCCCACCCACCTGACTCTCAGCCATTTGGCGCCCAATTCGTCTTGGATTGGGGCCAAAATGGCCCGGATTGGGCCTCTGATGGGTGGTGGATCACTCTCCTGTTCAGCAGCGGCCAGATCCTGACCATTTTGGGCCCCTTTTCAGCCATTTTCAGCCCCTTTTTGCCATTTTGGGCCCAATTTCGGCCCTGAATGGCCAGGATTGGGTCCAAAGCAGCCAGGATAGGTAATGTCAGGGGGTGTGGCATATGCAAATCAGTTATGCTAATGACACTTCCGGTAATGCCAAGGGGTGTGGCACATGCTAATGAGTTATGCTGATGAGTTATGCTAATGAGTTCCTCCAGCTCTTTTTCTACGAAATGACCCCTGAGTGCAAGTATCAGCCAACAGGATGGGATCCAGTCAATGACTGACATAGAAGAGGTGGGGTTGAGACCGTACTTAACGGCCAGTCTAGCCACCCGTGCAGCATCTTGGGGTGGCACGACAAGGAGGGGGCCAATATATCACAGAGGGTCGGCTCAAGTCTAGCCATCAGCAGCACAGGGGACCTGCACTGCCACCAGAGCTGGACTTGGACCTGAGCAGCAGTGGTGCAAGCCCAGCTGGGGACAGGTTTGCCTTACCTGGGGCAACAAACCAATACCTGGGAATCAGCCCCACCAAAGTCTCTCTGAAGGGGTCCGTGCTTTGCAGCTTTCTGTGATTACATCATGCAGCATGAAATGTGGACAATCTGAAACACTAAAAATATTTCGCTGCAGATTTCATCTAAGAATCCAATACTTGGCTGTTTTTCGCTCTTGGAGGACAGGACAAGAGTGCGCTGTTATGGTTTTGTAGCTCTTTCTTCAGTGAAGCAGCTGTAGTAGAGTCTGCAACACACCGCTTTTCCACTGCAGACTTTCTTTCCTATAGAGCAAAGAGGGAAAATGTTGGCTATCCTTTCATACAGAAAATATGAAATACAAATTGTACATTTTACTAATGTATTAGAAATTTTTTAAAGTGACCAATTATAAAAATGACTGTGTTCATCAGTGCATTTGTGTCATTTTGGCTGCATAATAGCAATATTGAATAGATTTGAAGCAATGCAGGAAAAAATTATTTGGACTACTTCAAAGTTCGACTTGCTCAAACAGGTGAAAGAGCATTTTCCCCAGCTGCAGATACTTGAGAGAGCCAGTTTGGCATAGTAGTTAAGAGCGGCAGGACTCTAATCTGGAGAGCCGGGTTTGATTTCTCGGAGCTCTCTCAGCCCCACCCACCTCACAAGGTGATTGTTGTGGGGATAATAATAACTTATTTTGCAAACCGCTCTGCGTGGGCATTAAGTTGTCCTGAAGGGCAGTATCTAAATCAAACGTTATATAAATCAAATGTTATTATTGAGTTCATAAAGGCTAAGCTTTCTGAACATGTTTGTGCCCAACCAAAACAGATTTACAGTTTCTGCTTTGAGCAGCTCAGATTATGTCAAAATGTAAAGGATGTTGTAGAGTCTCTTTTTCACCAGTTTAGTAAAAAATAGCTGTACGTCCCTTAAATTATGTGGTTCCAAACACTCCATTTTAACTAGGAAGTGATATAACCCTGGAAGGAAGAAATCTGAAAGCAGAACTAGTGATAATAATTACTAGTAGTAATAATCTGAAAGCAGAACTAGTGATAATAATTACTAGTAGTAATAATCTTAAAGCAGAACTAGTGATAATAATTACTAGTAGTAATAATCTGAAAGCAGAACTAGTAATAATAATAATAACAACAACAATAACAACAACAACATTTGATTGATATACTGCCCTTCAGGACGACTTAATGCCCACTCAGAGTGGTTTACAAAGTATGTTATTATTATCCCCACAACAAAACACCCTGTGAGTTGGGTGGGGCTGAGAGAGCTTCTAGAAGCTGTGACTGGTCCAAGGTCACCCAGCTGGCTTCAAGTAGAGGAGTGAGGAATCCAACCCAGATCTCCAGATTAGAGTCCCGCACTCTTAACCACTACACCAAACTGGCTGTCCAGAGAATGTAGTTCTAGGGTTAATAGACAAACACATGAATTCTTAATTTAAATTGACAAAGCTAAATACTAGAGTTGGAACAGAATTAAATTGTTCAAGGCACTCAAATTGCGTTCATTACTTTAAATAATAGAATAATAAAATTTATATATGCGAATATTTTGCTATGTTACTCTTTGCATGTCAATTAGGATTTGGAGGGCAGAAGCTGGAGGGAGATTGAAGAAAAAGTCCTAGGGTCAATTGACCAATTAACTAGTCACCAGGTCTGGCTGGCACACAACAGAGAGTTGTTAAAGGGGGAAAGTTCATTTGTCAGAGCTTCATCTCCTCGCTTAAGTTGAAGGTTCTTTGGTTCTAGAATTTATGTAGTACAGAAGTTTAAAAACAGGAGTTAGCTATGTAGAAATCTGGTGTGCTCATGAAGTCTTTAAAAAAGTATAATTAAGAGTAACTGCATATTTTTTAAAGAGTGCTACTACTGAAGTTCTTTTTTTTTTTTCATCTGCCAGCTCAAAGTTACGTCTAATTATTCCAAAGTAGAAAAGTACATAACATTATTTTAAAAGGGAAAAATACATTGAATGAGCTTTGGAAACTCGGTTTGTGGCTCTGTTCCGATTGTTTCTAGGGCGAGCATCCCCTTTCCCCCACCCTGATATTTATTCAGCCCTAAGCACAATGGAAAAAGAGCCCCGTGGCACAGAGTGGTAAGCTGCAGTACTGCAGTCCAAGCTCTGCTCACAACCTGAGTTCGATCCTGGCGGAAGCCGGGTTCAAGTAGACAGCTCAAGGTTGACTCAGGGCCAAGCTACAAGTGAGGAATGACACTTGAACGGCAAGTGGATCAAGTGGAGCGCAAGTGGAGGGCAAGTGAACAGGGAGAAATACACTTGTCGTTCAAGTGTCATTCATCACTTGTAGTTTGGCCCTCAGCCTTCCATCCTTCCGAGGTCGGTAAAATGAGTACCCAGTTACCTGGGGGTAAAGTGTAGATGACTGGGGAAGGCAATGGCAAGCCACCCCATACTGACTCATTCCCCACGAGTCAGTAATGACTCAGTGCTTGCACTGGGGAGTGGGGACAACCTTTAAGCACAATGGAATGGCAAGGTATAGCTTTCAGGCAGAGACCATAATCTTGCTCAGAAGTTCAGCATTACTGCTGTGTACTTGCTAAAATCTTGGAATTGCTTAATCCCAGGAGCCCCAATGCACGCTTCCCCACCCGTAAAGCTTCCCCATTCATTTTCATGGAAGGATATGAACCACATATATAAAAGAATGAGTGCCTCTCTACTGAAATCAGTGCCAATAGCACATGCACTCCACATGTGAATCTTTTGTTGGGGCATTGCAACCCAAAGCTCTTTGTTCTATGGATGATCTTAATATACAAAGAGCAGATCCATGAGCATTTAATTCTGTTCAAGCCCTACTTTTGCAACATGGCAATTTAAATTAAGAATTCATGTATTTACATGTGATATTCAGAAGCATTAAATTCAAACTGCATGAATTTGTAATGCCATAGACACAAAACCATAATTAATGTAGAATGCCTCCCTTTGGGATTTAATGCCTTTCTAGAAAGATCATAATAAAATCTAAAATCAACTGAAGAAATACAAAACACAAAACCAAAATGCACCCATGCCAAAAGGGCACAAAGCACACCCATGGGCACTCCAGTTTCCTCTGCCCATACTTTTACCACTGCAAAAGAAAGAGGGTATCATGGTATCACGAGCAATATAAAGATAATCGCTATGAAAACTAACTAAATGCCAATTAAGAATGCACTTAGGACAATATAGTTAAACTCATTATTTAGTCTGTAAACTTTATTTAAATAGCGTAACCCGAGGCAAAACTGGCCACTTGCAAACAAAAGTAGATAAGCAGTATATCTGATGTACAATAAAAGAACTTCAAACCTTTAAAGTGCAAGTGCTCACAATTCAAGTATATCAGAATAAATACCACAAACTCATGCAATTGGCCACCCATGCCTGGTGTGGGACAGAAAAGTTGTCAAGAGGATATTGACTGCGGTTGTAACTACCTTGAAGAAAGCGACTCTGAAATGGGAAGAATAATTCTGGCTTGCCCATTGCATACTTACAAGAGAGAGCGAGAGAATTCACAGAACAACTCTGGACCTTCTCTTCTTTGTTGACTTTATAAATATCCACAAATTTTGGCAGAATATTGAAACACAATTCTGTTTGTGAATGTGAACTAATTATTATGAATCGTGTGGAATTAATTATGAGAGAATTATTTATTGCATACTCCACGGAGACTGTAAGAGGCACTGACACTTTTTGTGATATGTTTACCAACTGCATGCGATTGTGGTATTTATTCTGATATACTTGAATTGATGAGCACTTGCACTTTAAAGGTTTGAGATTCTTTTATTGTAAATCAGATATAGCGCTTATCTACTTACGTTTACAAGTGGACAGTTTTGCCTCAGGTTATGAAATATAGGCTAATTCCGCACACGCTGGATAATGCACTTCCAATCCTCTTTATAGATCATTTGGAACAGATTTTTTCGTGTGCGGAACAAAAAATCCACTTCAAACGATTAATAAACTGCATTGAAAGTGCATTATCCAACATGTGCGGAACCAGCCATAGATATTTGCTATTTAAGAAGGTTTATAGACTAAATAATAAATTTAACTATATTGTCCTAAGTGCATTCTTAATTGCTATTTAGTTAGTTTTCATGGCTATTATCTTTATATTGGTCATACTTTTACCACAGCCGCCTCTCCTCCCCAAGGATTAAGCAACAGTACTTCTGTGTTTTGCAGGGCTGCAAGTCTGCCTGTCCTTTTATTTCAGTTTGTCTTGGTGCTCACGGGCATGGATTTCCTGACTACAAATGCTTCCTCATCTTGGGGTTGAGGGCTGCTGTGAATGTTTTTGAAGGAGTGAATAGGCACAGTTTCGTAGGACTGCACCCTGAATATTTAATATGTATGGGGGAAGGGAACATCTGGGTAAATTTATATAGCATGGCGTAGTGGTTAGAGTAGTAAGCTAGGATCGAGGAGACCCAGTGAACTCTCACTATGCCACAGAACTTTGCTGGGTAATCTTGGGTAGAGATGGGCACGAACAGCAATACGAACTTAAAAAAGCCACCAACAGCCCAATCAGCTGTTTGTGAACAAGCTGTTCGTGAGGCCCCATTATAAACAAACTCTAAATGAACAGGTGGTCGTTGCAAGCCTCATTCGTTGCTGTTTGTCAAGCCAAATAGTCTGGCACCTGCAATCAATTCCCTTGGCAACTTAGGCAGGGACTGCCTGAACTCTGAACTCCTGCTGTTGCCCTGGAAACCCCAATCTAAGCCCAATTTAGCTTGACAGGCAGGTCTTCCTTTCAAGTGTGGAGCTCCAAATTTGTTACAAGGAAGCAAAGAACAGGGAGGAGGGGTGTCTCCCAACTCTGGTTTTGCAGACAGCATTATCTGAATGCTTTGACAGACAGAGGCCACCTTTTACAGTCAAATTAAAGAACACAACTTTTACAAAGTAGATGTCCTCCAATGGGAGGAAGACTGGGAGGTAAACATGGTCCTGGAAAAGGGTCCTCCCCCCCCCCAGGGGACAAAGAGGAAGAGACAGCCTACCTACCCAACTGGATGGTGTCACCTGTCCTGGGTCGTACAGGATTGGAGCAGGCTGGGCACTACCTCTCCTGGGCCATTTGGTGTTCAGTGGGCCGGGCACAACCCTTCTGCCACTAGGCTGGCCTGGCCCATTGTCAGCCTGCTTCTGCCCACTGGAGCACTGACCAGGCAACAATATTTTTATACATGCCAGTTTTCCAACTTTGCTTTTCCAGCACTTCTGTTGCCAGATAAATCCACAAAAGCCAAAGGGGAGGAAACATCAGGTTTCCACTGTAATGTCCAATTTTATATCATTGTAAACCCATAATTGAGGAGATTAAATGAAAAATGCGGGTCACTGCAATATTCAGATCAGAAGGTAGCAAGCAGAGTGTTCAACAAGAGGCAATTAAACAGCAAGAGACTAATTCAGACATGGGGCTTTTTAGCATCATGAAATGAGATTTGTCACCTTTTTATAGATTTATACATATGACACTATTTTCATTACATGAATAAATCTTCTCAAATAAAATTAATGTGAAGAGGCTACGTTAGTTTTCTCTACCGGGTGAGCCTCAAACGCCTTTAATGAACCTCAGGGCAAGACGTTCAAGCCATTTCTCATGCCCCACGAGGATTTCGAGAAATTCTGGGCGTATCAACATCAGAAAAGAAAGGGCAAAATGAGACATAAGGACAACATTCTGAATCAAACAATCATTATTATTTCATGCTTCAATGCTATAAGATTATAACTGAAGCTGCTTTCACGCACATCAGATAATGCAGTTTAGCACATGTAAATGGTTACAAACAGGGCTTTTTTTCTGGGAAAAGAGGTGGTGGAACTCAGTGGGTTGCCCTCGGAGAAAATGGTCACGTGGCTGGTGGCCCCGCCCCCTGATCTCCAGACAGGGGGGAGTTTGGATTGCCCTCCACGCCACGGTGCAGAGGGCAATCTAAACTCCCCTCTGACTGGAGATCAGGGGGCGGGGTCACCAGCCATGTGACCATTTTCAAGAGGTTCCGGAACTCCGTTCCACCGCATTCCCGCTGAAAAAAAGCCCTGGTTGCAAAAATTAATTGAAAGCGCATTATCCAATGTGTGTGAAAAGTGCCAAGGACAAAAGGCATGTGTGAATGGCTGGCTCTGACTCTGCAGATTTACCTGCCCCTAAGCTCTGCAGGGTGACTCAGAGCGGAACTACAAGTGACAAAAGGCACAGATTGGACTCTTGTCAGCTTCCCTCAAGTTTTAATGGGAAATGTAGGCAGCTTGGCGGAATGTTGGACAAGTGACAGTTGAAAAGTCCGTTGGACAGCAGTCGGAGAGCCAAGCTGCAAGACCAGGATGCCTACATTTCCCATCAAAACTTGAGGGAAGCTGACAAGTGTCCAACCTGTGCCTTTTGTCACTTGTAGTTCCGCTCTAAGCTGTGGAGTAGAAACAGAGCAAGGGGAATAGAAGGGCAGTGGCCAGGCATTCACCACACACATAAACACACACACATACACACACACACCCTGCATCTTGCCTTCAAAGAGCATTTATCAACATGTAAAATGTGCTGTAATTTACTGTGAGCCTGTCATTTGCCACATTTTGTTAAGTTTGTTAAGTTTTCTGCATGAGGGCTCCCTCTATCATATGTGGTGGTCGTGTGAGGTAGCTAGGCAGTACTGGGGGGAAATAATAAGAGAAATGAGTGAAATTTTACAATTTCAAATTAATAAGAACCCAGAACTCCTGCTACTGAACTTGGGAATGGAGGGAATTCCAGCCCAATACAGGACGTTGATATTTTATATGACAGCAGCAGCTAGACTTTTGTATGCGCAAAAATGGAAAGTACAAGAAGTGCCAACTATTGAAGATTGGATTTACAAATTGCTGTATATGGCTGAAATGGATAAGATGACAAGAAAACTGAGAGATCTGGACTCAGGGCAGTTCAACACAGACTGGGAGAAGCTGAAACAACACCTGGAGAAGAAATGGGAGGTGGGAGGAAAACTGTGGCAGTTTGAGAACTACTGAAGCACTGAAGTAGAGGGGGGAGACTTTACCGGGGGGAGAAGAGACAAATGTGAATTAATAAGCAGTCAGATTAATAGATTGATATATATATAGATATATATAGGTTAACAAACAGAACATAGATAGAAAATAATTAACTATAAGGATTAAATATAAGGATTGATTAACTAACAATATTTTCTTTCTTTTTGGTAAGTTTTGTACCAAACTGAATGTCTGAAGATATAGATGAGTCAAATTGATTGACTACGTGATGAGAGATATATAGAATTATTACAAAAAGATAGAATGAGTAATATATAGAGAATAAGTCAAATTGTTTGATATAAATGAATGTATGATCTATATGGTTTATGATATATAGAAATATTTGAAATTGAAAAATGGGATAAATTGTTTATCTAAGATGGAAACAAAGACTTACAGTTTGGGCATACAATGTTAAAAATAGTTAAGGATGTACTGCTTAGAATAATGGAGAATATATATCTGTTTTAGATGGAGGAAGCTAATAAAAGTAAGGGAAAGGGGACAAAGGGTTGGAAAGCTGTTGGAAGTCAACAAAAAGGGGGGGAAAGGGAGGGGGTTAGAGATGAAAAAATTGGGGAAAATTGAATGTAAATGTAAAAATAATGGATTCTAACCCAATAAAAAAATTTTCAAAAAAAAAAAAAGTTTTCTGCTCCTGCAGCTCTACCAGGTTGCGGGGGGGGGGGGAGGTCCATGTAGAGAAGGAGCTATGTGGCTGATTTTTCCCTCTCCAGGGGCTTCTGGGAAACATGCATTTCAGTTACACATTAAACTACCTATGGAAATAGTAGCAAATGGCTAACCTAAAAACTGTCTTTAATATGCAAAAGCCTCAAGCAGAGTATTTGAGCCATTTCCCATTCAGAGGCTCAGCTCATTTCACAGCCAAAAATGTTAACAGGCCCTTAAGCACAAACAAAGCAACTTCTAGGGCAAGGCCAGGAAGAAAAACAACACTAGCAGAAACTTCTTTTAAAAAGTGCAGCCTCTACCACACCAGAGTCTCTCTCTAACAACTTAACAAAGCTGCTGGGGACATGATTAGCTTTTCAAGGGGTCCTATAAAGAAGAGAGTAAAGTTTCCCAAGGAAACAAAATGTATTTATTGTATAGTCCGCATAAGTAACTGATGAGTAATCGATGGAGCGACTGCAAAGTGTGAGTAATATGCTCTGCCTAGCTTCTGAAAGTAAACGAACGGCAATGTTCTGAACCCACTGGAGTCTCCAAGTTGACTTTGAAGGGAGTCCCATGCAGAGAACATTACAGTAGTCTAGCGTGACATGAATCCTGGTGGCCAAACTGACCATGTCAAGGTAGAGGCCCATCTTCCAGGCTAGTCTTTGCTGCTGCTTTTACTTGGTTCTCCCACAGTAGTGCTGGTTCCAGTATAACCTCTAGGCTCTTAACCTAGTCAGCCAGGGTCAACTGAACCCCATCAAAGGTGGGAAGAGCAATGTCCTTCAACATCTGTCTTTCCAACCAGCATCACTTCGGTCTTGTCTTTTTTAATTCCTATTTGTTTACCTTCAGCTATTTGACCACAGCTGTCAAGCAGTGACTCAATACCTCTACTATATCACCAGGGGATTTGGAAAGCTGGGTCTCATCTGCATATTGATGGCATCCTGTTCCATAGCTACAAATGATTTCTCTTAAAAGTTGAATAACATGGGGGGATAAGATTGTACCTTGTGGAACCCCCACAAGATAATTCCCACACTGCATATTGTTGCTCTCTAATAGTAACCCTTTGAGTCCATTCCATGAGGAGTGATTTAAACCAGTCCAAGGCATATCCCCTTGTACCTGCTTCTATTTCCAAACGCCAACAGGATGGCATGGTCGACTCTATCCAAGGCTGAAGATAGATCCAGGAGGATCAACAAAGTTGCATGGCTTTTATCTACACTGAGATGGAGGTCTTCAGCTAAAGCCACGAAAGCTGTCTCCATCTCACAGCCCAACCTAAAATCAGACTGGAAAAGGTCCAGATCACCAGAGTTATCTAAGGCCTGGAATTGGTAAACTACTGCTCTCTCAATCACTGCTTTGGAAGGGCAGTTTAGAGACTGTGCAATAATTGGCCACATCATTTTTGTCTAGGGATTTTTTTTAAGTGGGTGGATGACTGCCTCTTTGAGTGGGCGATGGAAAGAGTCCCGAGCTAGTGACTGATTTGTGATAGAGATCAAAGATTTTAGTAGCCAGGATGGGCAAGGATCCAGTGCACAAGTAGTGACCTTTGCAAATGCCAAGATCTTGTCAATATTCATCACTGTAATAGGGTCAAAATGGTTCTGAAGCAGACCATACAGTGTCTGAACCATTACTTCTGCCTTGCCTATATTACAGGGGGCATCCAGATCACAACATACTTGTGCTATTTTACAAACCAAACACTTTTGCTTCCTTGTAAAACTGAGGCCACATGGTGTGTCAGAAAATAGCACGGTTTTAATTCTTATTTTACTGGCTTGAATAGTAGTGTGCAGTCATTGTGATGTAGTGGTCCAATGGCTTGCCTAGGACTGGAGACACCCAGGTTAAAATCCCTGCACTGTTGTGGAAGCTTGGTGGGTGACCTTGGTCCGGTCGCTCTCTTCAGCCTCACTTACCTCACAGGTGGTTGTGAGGATAAAATGGAGGGGGAGGAGGAAACTATGTAAATCACCTTGTGGTGGAGAGTGCCCTCAAGTCATAGCTGACTTATGGCGACCCCTGGTGGGGTTTTCATGGCAGGAAACTAACAGAGGTGGTTTGCCATTGCTTGTCTCTGCAACCCTGGTCTTTGTTGGAGGTCTCCCCTCCAATTACTAACCAAAGCTGACCCTGCTTAGCTTCTGAGATCTGACAAGATCGGGCTCACCTGGGCTATCCAGGTCAGGGCAAATCCCCTTGTACCTACATACATATGTGCTGTCAAGTTACAACCGGCTTACAGTGACCTGCTCAAGAGGTTTTCAAGGCAAGTGAGAAGTAGAGGTGGTTTACTACTGCCTTCCTCTGCAGGGTCTTCCTAGGTGGTCCCCAATCCGACCCTATTTAACTGCCAAGATCAGACGAAATCAGGCTATACCATGCCACCTTTCCTTCCTCAAATCCCCTTGTGGGAAGGGCAAAATAGAAATGTAACCAGCACACAGATTGCAAAGCAACTCCCAATGACACAGAATGCATACCTCCAAATGGACACACATTCCACATCTGTCTATACTGAAGTCTGTGGTTTAATGATGCTACCTCCAAGTCTTGGAAATCGAAACAAAAGCAGTGCTTGTTTAACTCCTATAATCAGATTTAAGAAATGGTTTAAGTTACCACACTGGGAACATTCAATAGAATTCCCAAGCCTGGGGAGCCAAGTAATGGTCTGAAGATTGTATATATGTGGAGGCTGTAGACAAATACATGTTCCATATTCAGCAAGACTTGAAGGTCTTAACCAATAGGATGCTATTGCCCAGTTCAGCTCCACCTAGTACTATTAGTACTATCACTAGTACTATCCATTAATCCATCTATCCAGTATGTGGGCTTTTCAATGAATTGGTAAATCTCTGCAAATGTCTGTCTACCATCAGCTTGTCATGAGGCCTTACAAATTTTGGCAGACCTATCACTCAAGCAGTGATGGGTATTCAAGGGACTTTGGAACGGTTCGAACAAATGCCCTTTGCTTCTGCAGACACGATACTTCCCTTCCCCGACAATTGTGAAACAAGGTTACCATAGCAACCTACATAAAAACGGAGCCAGCTGAGAAGGGTTGGGAGTGGGCTAATGAATTTAGAACCATAGACAGGGTACTTGAAAGATTAATCCACGGCAGGGATCAGATGTGTCCTGTTTATGGATTCTGTCAGTCATACCCAACCAAGCATTAATCCACTTGAGGATCATAAGTCATTTCAAACACCAGAAAATGGGATAATTTGTAACATTTCTTTGAAGGATGTATTAGCAATTGCAAGCAACTGGCCAGGATCTAAAGAGCCATTTTTGGTACACCAAAGAGCCTGGTTATGCCGAGAGAGCAGATTTTTTCCCCCTTCAAAAACAGATGCCAACCACACCAGCTTTTGAGAGATCCCTCAGTTTCCAAATCAGTTTGCCGAACAGCATGAGGGGCTGATCCTGGAGAAATATAGGCAACAAGCCCTTCTCAGCTCACAGAACTAGTCGCTTCATACACATATTCAGCAGTGAAACTGGCCAATAAAGATAATATTAAGCATTTAAGCTTCATCAGCACCTGCATAAGAACAGAGGCACAACCAATGTAGTGCTCATTAATGTTTTAGTAGGTAGAAGGGACAAAAAATTAATATAATGGCAAACTATTGTGGAAGGATGCATCACACCGAGTCAAAGAAGGTCTTATGGGCTTCATAAAACTGGATTGCAATACAGCATCTGGTGTTGGAAGAAATTCTATGCTAGGCCTTTCCTTTTGCTTTCGTGCATCTTGTCAATATATTTCAATTACTCCCACAAAGAGATGGACGCCTCTACTGCCTTGATTTCAGCAATGTCTCTTATGGTGAAACCGATTCTCTCAGCGTATGTTTTTTATTAAAAGTACCAAGACTTCTAGAATTGCTTTGTGTAATTACATTATAATACAGGAATATTTGCATAGTAATGTACTTATTTAAGTATTTTATTCTCAAACAATGACTGTTGCTAATAGTGTTGGGTTATTTTTAGTGGTTCCAGTTGTGGCTTTGTTTTTAATGACTGTGTTTTACTAGCTTTTGTTGTATTGTTGCACACCACGGGAAGCAAGTCTCTAGAGAGGCAGCATATACATTTTTAAAAATAAATAATAAAAGGGGACTTTTGCTGGCCTGGCGGTCATGAACCAAATGTACTTGAAGAGGATGGACTCTATGGCATTACATCCCAGCTGAGGCCCCTCTCCTTCCCAAACCTCACCCTCCACACATTTCATTCCCAAATCTCCAAAAATTTCCAAACCTGGAATTTCCAAACCTGAATAGGGACTATGAATGGTTATCTCATTATCACAGGTAACTGATTTCCTTTACAGAGGCGGGGTCATGGGGAATCCAGTGGCACCTGGCGTGGGCTTTCGGGGATCACAGTTCTCTTTGTCAGATGCATCTGACGGGGAGGGCTGTGGTTCTCGAAGGCTTGTGCTGCAGTGGAATTGGTTGGTCTTGGAAGTGCTGCTGGACTCTTTTTGATTTTTCTACTACAGACTAATATGGCTAAGTCCTCTGAACCTTTACAGAAGCAAACTGATCTCCACATCAGAAGGAGATGTTTGCATCTCCATATCAGAAGGAGTTGTTTGCATCTACTCCTCCCTCCCCTCTCATCTTCTATATCTGACCAGTTTCTTCTTGCCCTCCATGCATCTGAGAAGAGAACTGTGATTCTCGAAAGCTTATGCTACAATAAAATTGGTTAGTCTTAAAGGTGCTACTGGACTCTTTTTGATTTTGCAAACCTGGAATTGGCAACCCTAACCAGAGATGGGGGCTGAAGGGATCAGGCCAGGCCAGTGGGATGGCGGATCCCCACCCCCCGCCCTTTGCACTACAAGCGGGCCAGTCACCATATCCTTGGTCATTTCCTGGGGAGAGGGACTCCAGCTGCTGCCAAGCAGCAAGACATTCTTTGAGAAATACAAAGCTCTTGGGGTGCCTAAAACTACCTGTGAAGCTCTCTGGATCCTGGCCTGTACATATTCCTACCTCTTCCAATCAGGGCTTTTATAAAGAGGTGGTGGTGGGGGAACACTTCTTGTTTCCCTTGCAAGAAAACTTCAGCTGTACTTCTACCTATATCTGGCCAGTAGATATATATATTGGCCAAATATAGCAAGTTTGGTATTGTGGTTAAAAGTGGCAGGACTCTAATCTGGAAGACCAGGTTTGATTCCCCACCCCTCCGCTTGAAGCCAACTGGGTGACCTTGGGTCAGTCACAGCCCTCTCAAAGCTCTCTCAGCCCCACCCACCTCCCAGGGTGATTGCTGTGCAGATAATAATAACATATTTTGTAAACTGTTCTGAGTGGGTGTGAAGTTGTCCTGAAGGCCAGTATATAAATTGAATGTTGTTGTTGTTGTTAAAAGAGTAAGCAAGATTATGGGCATCATCCTACCAATATTACCACTGATTTACCAGGGCTTAACTCATATCATCCTGTATATCCAATGGGATTTGGCAACGCATCTATTGGTGGCTGCTAGAATGTTACAGGCCCCCAACTGGAAACAGTGTACATTACAGACATTGGAGTTATGGTTTTGAAATCTGTGGTTCATGCTGTTAAAGAACAACATATCTATGCTAAAACAAAATCCATAAAAAAAACTTTTGCAAAACAACAGTCATTTTTGGTCACTTTCTGGAACAAGAATTTTCCACTGAAATTGGTAAAAAAAAGTGTTGGACTAGATTTGAGAAATGATTATGGATATTAGGATAGATGTTAATATATGTAGAAGATAACCACTTGTCATTTAAGTATGTCTTTTCTACTTTTCTAGTAAAAATAAATTCAAAAAATTATTACAGCAACACCAAAAAATGAGTATGCAAAGTACAGGATTCAGAAAACATTTTTTTTTCTCTCTTAACGAAACTGAAAAATGCTGTCTAAGTAATAACAAATGTGTGCATGCTTTATCTGTTCCTGTCAGAAACCAAAACTGATATTGCTGGTACCTCTTGATCAGCCTCAGCTGGCTTACTCCGATCCAAACTCAAGGATGTTGCTGAGGCTTCTTGCTTCGTCTTAGAGCAGCGGTACTGAACGTGCCTCTTCCAAGAAACCAAACCTCTGGCCCCAATACTTTGAACACTGACTTCAAATGGCACAGAAAGATTGAGATTTTCTAAAACTGTCTGAGGAGAGGGGGGAAAGGATACACCAGAAGGCTTTAGGTTAGAAACAGACGGCATCTTTTGCAAAGTCAATTTGGAAAGCAACAGGTTGCTCAACATCATCGCCAGGCTCTGCCTGTTCACTCGTCCTGCACTCCCCGAAGCACTTAAGGGCGCTTGCTCATTTCAAGATCTGGTTCTTGGCCATCAACAGCATTGTCACTCAAAGAGCCATATTCACACTGCTGCTAAAACGGTGTAGAAGTTGGCGGGCTGGTTTCACAGAGCAACAGCAACTTGGCACACATGCCTAAGGTGTTCCAGAATCACGAATGCTTTGTGAGACCATAAGACAAGGACATCTTCAGAATGTCTTTCTAATGTGGCTGCTGGGTAGCTGAAGGGTTGGACCAAGGGGTTTTGGCACCTTAGAGCCAAGCTACAAGTGACGAATGACACTTGAACGGCAAGTGAACAGACTCACGGGTATTCCTCCCTGTTCACTTGCCATTCCATTCGCCACTTGTAGCTTGGCCCTCAGACAAACTATGACTTAGGCCTCCCTCCCAATATTCAATATAAAGATAAAAGAAGATTGAACTATTTAAAAATGAGCATTTTCATACACTGCTATTCTCTACAGAGTGAAATATAACTCAGCTTCTGACATGGCAAAGGTGCATTTTTCTGTATGTACAATAGGTGATACTTTTGTTTATAAGAGAGAACATATTCCTATACTTTGAACAGACAAAATTTATATATTTTGAATGGAAGAAATTCACTTCCATCTAATCTGGAACCCCTTAAAGCCCGTTGCCCTCGGTCACTGCCTAGCTCATCTGTATGGTTGGGTCTGTCCTGGGATAGAGCTTCGTGACATTGCCTAAAACATCACTGAAGATCCAGCTACTTACATTGCTGAGCAAGGAGATGAAACCATCACAAAACATTTTTAGGCTACCTTTCCCCCCAAATACGGTCCCCAAGGTGCCAAACTTAAAACATTAAACATTTGAACATTAAATAGAATTTAAAATAACATAATTTAATACAAGCATATAAACGCAACACCAAAACCAGGGAGGGGGGCAATTGAGGGTATGCCAAACAAAACAAAACAGCCTTCAAACATTGTGCATATCTGAATTTGCACAGAACTGTCACAGACCATTTTTTTCCTCTCTGTCCATAAACATCTCGCAGACTGAGAATTCACTTTGTTTGATCTAAAGCTTCTGATATGAGAAATGTATTAGCCTTTAGGGTGCCAGAACCCTTGTTACTGCTGCCATAGAGCACAGCTGCCCCACTAGAATTTATGTATAACCTCCATCTCCCCCCGCCCCTCTACTCATTTACTCTCTCTTTAAAATCCAGAGGGGTTGGCCGTGTTAGTCTGTAGAGGCAAAATAGTAGAGTTCAGTAGCACCTTGAAGACTAACCAACTTTATTGTGGCACAAGCTTTCGAGAGCCACAGCTCTCTTCATCAGATGCATCTGACAAAGAGAGCTGTGGTTCTCAACAGCTTATGCTACAATAAAGTTGGTTAGTCTTAAAGGTGCTACTGGACTCTTTACTATCTTTAAAATGCCATCGTCCACCAAACCAAGCAGCTCAATGGCTCCTCCAAAGGAAATGCTGCCCACGATAAAAAGCCATCTGGCCTCATTCCCTGCTTACCTTTGTGCATGCTGAGCTTGTGATGGACTTGTGATAGTGCCCGTCAATGTAGACCTAGGGTTTAGAATGGAGGCTGGTTAAAGAGATTAATGACCGGAAAAAAATAATAACTTGTTTAACCATCTGATTTGATGCACTGCAGGGTTTGTGGCTGGTCACGTTCTAGAAGCTAGGAGATTTCAGCAGCTTCTTCAGGACAGTTTAGATTTCAAGGAAAATAAATCGATTAAGAGGTATGTGAGGAATGGCCAATTTTCCTTCCACAGGTTTACTAGCTTGTATCCTTCTGAATATTTCCACAGAGGGAAGGATTTCCATCGGCAGAGTGGGGCTTCCCCCTTCTGCCTGTAGCCTAAAATGCCCCCCGAAATGCAACTGATACATCACAGGGGGCTCCAAGAAGAGCATGGGGGGGAATTGGTGAAAATCGCCTCCTCTTCTGCCTGTGGAAATCCCCTATGGGATCCAACTTGCAGTTACAATGTTCTCCAAGACAGTCAAGTAGATCCCTTACATTTTAGTTACTGTTTTTCAGAATCTGAGAAAATCAAAAGCACCTTCGTCAGTAATGGATATATTTATTAAACCCCTCAGAAACACATTTTCCAATCCAATCCAGAACTCACCAACGACTGAGATTCCTTCAATTTCTAAGCATCATTTTCATGGTAACTTCAGCCAACTCTCCATTTCTTAACACAGGAAAGATTGACTGTTCTCCATCTTAATTACGGGCACACTTTATCCTGATGCATCCACCCTCCCCAGTTCCATGTGGCCTTGTGGATCCCCCATTACCAGTCTATCTGAAGCTTGGTTGCTTATTTAATCTCTGATGTTGTCTCTGGTTGTATGATCCAAATAAACTATATGCATGCGGTAAAGAAATGTGTGTGTAACCATATTTAAGCAGGGCTGCACATAATATTCATTTTCAAACCTTTTTTGGGTGAACTTGGGAGAGAAGCTACTTTTAAGAACAGCTGCATCTCCACTTTGATCTACTCATCTGCCCCATTTTAAAAAGCTTTTGTCCTTTCCTAGATGACTCTAGTCATCCAAGGATTGTGTAGCGAAAGTGATCGTGCCATGATGTTGCTTAGCCAATCTGGTTGCATAATGGCGCTGGCAAATGAAGGCTGTTTTCACATGTCCTAACACTCCGGAAAATCGCACAAAACTTACAGCATGAAGCGTCTTCCTAGCGCGATTTCCCAGCATGATCCTCTTTAATGGCGCATTTCCTGATGTCATTGCGCCATTAAAGGGGATCGTGCTGGGAAATCGTGCTAGGAAGACACTTCATGCCATGAGTTTTGCGCCATTTTCCAGAGGGTTACACGTGCGTGTGAACACAGCCGAAGAAGTCAATATCATCACAAAGCATGTCTCCCCCAGCCCCGTCCCAGGCACCTGTGCCAAAGCTTTGCTTCTTGCTATATTGCATTTCAGCAGCTACATTTAATCCCAACCCCTGGAGCCTCATCTGATACAGACACCTGCCAGGGTCACCCATCTTCAGAAAGGAGGAAGTTTCTGTCTCTGTCAGTGGCCTGAGTCTTTTTGCAATTAAAAGACTCAGCCATTTAGTGAAATCAACTAATTCCATCATTTTGCTTAACTATTACTTAAAACTGGCAGCATGCTTTACTCTCACATCCTAAAAAGAAATTACTTCAATCGCGAGAAACAACCATTCATCCAGTTTGCTTGTGCTACCAGCCGTTTGGGTCACAGAGACCTGTACTTAGAGATTGGGGATATTCAGGGCTTTTTTTCAGCAGGAACGCGGTGGAACGGAGTTCCGGCACCTCTTAAAAATGGTCACATGGCCAGTGGCCCCGCCCCCTGATCTCCAGACAGAGGGGAGTTGAGATTGCCCTCTGCACTGCACCAAGCAGCATGGAAAGCAATCTAAACTCCCCTCTGTCTGGAGATCAGGGGGCGGGGCCACCGGCCATGTGACCATTTTCACCTAGGGCAATTTAAACTTTAAAAAACTCCCCCCTTGTTCCAGCTGACCCAAAGTGACGTCATTGTGCAGTCCTGAGTTCCATCACTGAGTTCCACCACCTCTTTTCCCAGAACAAAAGCCCTGGGGATAATTATTACTAGCTATCTTTCTCTGATGTCTACCTAGTAAAATAATGAACAAGGATGGACTCAGGAAGCCTCTCTTCAGCCATTTCCACGTACAGTTTCTCCAACTATCTTACTTAATAAACAAATTAAAAAATCCATGTGGATATTGTCGCCTTTGTTTAGGCTGTAGTTAGAATGATAGAATACCAGAAGTGGGTCCCACATGGCATATATGCATAATTAATATTTTTTAAAATGTGGCCCCAGCCTTTTCTGCTCAATAATTCCTGGGAGTGTAATAAATTAGCACATTTGCAGGGGATGTGTGTGGCTACATACTCTATTAAGTTGGAAAAGAGAGTTAAGAAGACCAGTTTTCTTTGCATCGTGCACACCAGAGATATTTTGTTTTAACATTTCTCCTGTGTTGGTTGGGGTCAAGAAATTGTAGCTGCCATTGTGGGTGGTGTTTTACTGAATTGAATTGTTGTACGTATGATTTTATTGTCATTTTTAACTTTTGTTGTATCCGCCCTGAGCCCATTTGGTGTAGCCAGTTTGGTCTAGTGGTTAAGAGTGCGGGACTCTAATCTGGAGAACCAGGTTTGATTCCCCACTCCTCCACCTGAAGCCAGCTGGGTGACCTTGGGTCAGTCACAGCTTCTAGGAGCTCTCTCAGCTCTACCCACCTCACAGGGTGTTTGTTGTGGGGACTTTGTAAACTGCTCTGAGTGGACATTAAGTCATCCTGATGGGCGGTATATAAATTGAATGTTGTTGTTGTTAATCGTGGGGAGGGCGGAATATAAATCGAATCAACCAATCAATCATTTGTATCTCATGCTTCCTACAAGAAGTTCAAGGCAGCAGGTCATTCCATTTTACATTTTACCCCTGCGAAAACTCCTGTCTGCTTAGGTCACCTGCTCCAACGTGGCTCAGCAGAGACAGCCAAAGGGAAGCGTGAAGGCACATTCCCTGTCTATATCAAACATTCGTCCACCCAACATGCCATTCACTCTGTAACAACAGCAAGTACATACCTTATATCCCGTTACAAAAGTCCCATTGCTACATCCTAATTCATCTAGTGCAGGTCTCTCCCAGCCAACCATCAGAGCGCTTTTCCCAATAGTTTTAATAATATGGACGGAAACGACGGGGGCCGGAACTCCTGAAAAATAAATGCATCGAGAACATACTTTGCAGTTCGCATCCAAAGCCAATTTGGCACCAACAGCATGGCAAAGACCCGTGACCACAGACCATTGCAAGCTCCTACTAAAATCAGAAACCATGCATTGTTTAAAAAATCAGTTGTGTACGTGATGCCTTATGGAGCCTAGCATCACTTTGCAGTTCCACCAGGTATGCAGACCTTGGCGAGACAGACCTCAAGGGAGAGGCAGGAGGGTGCCTGGCCAAAGACTTCTCCTTCTGCGCCATCTGGGACCGGCTCTCCCCTGCCAGGGGTCATGTGGAAAGACAAGCCATCCTTCGGGGGAAAGAGGAAGGAGGGGGACAACTTGAGGGAACCCTTCTTTTCCATTTATGCAAAATGAACCGCTGCTTTGATTAATGAAATCTTTGCCCCACTCACCACTTCATGCTCCTGTCCCACCCATTACTGCCAGGATTGCCTAAGCTGAAGCTCCAGTTACCTTAGTTGCGAGGCAACCTCACAATGCTCACTCTGATTGGATGAGATTTCATGATATCTCCATCAGCATCATTGGATCTGATGAAATTTCAACCCTCCTCCATTGTTTTTTCCCGTATTTTCCTGCCAACCTGGGGACTCCCCCAGTACTGGAGAAACCTGCCCCTGGGGTGTCAGGCTATGGGTGACGGGATACAGCAGATAGATCCCTGGACCATTGTAGCAAGACACAAGTTCTTGGTCAAATGGCTTTTATTCAGAAATCAGATCATTTCCATATACAGGTCCATAGGACTACTTAGAAGCAAGGTAGGCATCTAAGCGGCAAGAGAAGAAGTTGATAGGAATGACATCATGTGAGAGAAACTTCTCTTTTAACATGAAGTTTGCTCCTTCCCTCCCCTTCCCAACCATATACAAGGCTTTGGCGCTCTCCTGGTGTGAGAACGTTCCACATATTTGTGAGATCAAGTTGAGTTACTAGGAAGCAAGACATATCATAGTCTGGGAAGGAACACAAGGTCATAAACACTGGAAGCTGTTACAGTCCAACAGATAAACACCTGTGGAAGCCTGAGAAAGAAATAGTTATGACACTAGCAAAGTGATACTGAGTTACAGCAGGATGCATTTTGTTCAGCACAACAGAATCAAAATTGGCATGGATGGGGCTCAGACATGACATGGGGTTTCTTTAATGCCATGTTCAGAGTTAGATGTAACATCCCCCCCCTCCCCAGTATTTTCTCTTTCCCTTCCCTGGTAGCCCCCGTAGCCTCTCCCTCTTTCCTGCTTCTTTCTTTCCTTCCCACCCACAGGCACACCTGCCTTTATCCCCCACCCCCAACTTCAGCTTTCCTTACCTTAGCAGTAGGGCTCCCCAGGGTCCACTCAGGGCCAGTGCCAGAGGTTTTGGCGCCCGCGGCGGCGTGCATGTGCGCGCCCGCCACGGCCTGCGTGATGACGTCATCGCAGACGTCATCACGTGCCGCAGCGGGGCTGGGCGGCGCACGGAGGACTGCCGAGTGCAGAAGCTGCGAGCTGCTGCTGGAGCAGCGCACGGAGGCTGCTCTGTGCGCCGTCCCAGCAGCAGCTCACGGCTTCTGCGCTCGGCTGGGGCGGAGGAGCGCGCAGCGGAGCTGGCGTGGCTGGCTGCAGCTGCTGCTGCAGCCAGCCAGCCCCGTCCTTCCGTCGCCACCGCGCACCCCAGCCGGGTGCACAAGCTGCGAGCCGCTGCTGGGGCGGTGCGCAGAGGCTGCGCCCGGCTGGGGCGTGTGGCGGCGGCAGCGCGCTGGCCCTGTGCAGAAGCCCCGAGCTGCTGCTGGGGCGGGTGCCGCACGGAGGCTGCTTGGCGCGATGCCCCAGCAGCGGCTCGCGGCTTCTGCGACTGGCTGGGGCGTGTGGGGGCAGAGGAGCGCGCTGCAGAGCTGCCGTGGCTGGCTGCAGCTGCATGCCACCACCGCCGCCGTGCGCCCCAGCTGGGCGCAGAAGCCGCGAGCCGCTGCTCGAGCGGCGCACGGAGGCTGCGCCCAGCTGAGGTGAGTGGCGGCGGCGGTGGCAGCAACGGGCTGGCTGCAGCAGTAGCTGCAGCCCAGTCATGCCAGCTTTGCTGCACGTGCCTCCGCCCCCAACACCCCCTCCAGCGCCCCTCCAGTGGCCGCGCGCCCGAGGCCACCGCCTACCTGGCCTCCATGGGCGCGCCGGCCCTGGGTCCACTTACAGCAAGCAATCTCACGGGGATTCCAGCTACTGCCTGCCAATCCTCAGTAATCAGTAGGCAGAAGCTGGTAGGCCAAAGGAGGGCACAATGTTGTCCCGTGTGATGATGTCAGTCCCCACACACCCGGGCTGATTCTTTAGCACTCAGCAAAAAACACAGCACTCAGCCCAATGCTAGGCGGCCAAAGCTAAAAAATCAGGCCCTGCGTTATGCTGCCACTTCCAGGTCACACTGGAACTGATGTCACCGATAAGGGATGACAATTGCACTCCCCAGTAGCTCCTCCTATTTCCTGCCAACTGCCTGGCCTAGCAGCTTCCAATCACCCCTGACAGTTCAGTGGGTGTTCTTTTTTAAGGATACAGTTGTGGTTTCTGATATTTTGGGGCGTTTTAATCCCCCGATATATTACTTAAGATTTCAGATTTTTCTGCAACCCTTAGGGCTTCCTTCAGGCTTATAGAGAAATCCCCCTGGTTTGTTCCTACTCCATTTTATGGCTCTGGCCATCATATCCTCTATTACGTGGTTTGGAGACAGATCTATTGATGAGCATGCACAGGGTAGAGAAAGTGGATAGAGGGGACGCTTTCTCCCTCTCCCCAAATACTAGAACTTGGGGGCACCCAATTAAGCTGATGGACAGCAGACTCCAGGAAGCCAAAAGGAAATAATTCTTGACCCAATGAGGAATTAAACTGCAGCTTTCATTGCCTGAGAATGCAGCAAAGGCCCTGAGCATAGATGGCTTTAAAAGGGGATTAGGCAGATTCATGGAGGAGCAGGACATCAACGGCTGCTAGCCATGGTGTGTAAAGGGAATCTCCATAAACAGAGGCAGCAAACCTAAGAAAACCCAGGATAACTGTTTAGCCTAGGGTTGCCAGGTCCCCTTACCCTCCAGGCGGAAGGGGGGGGGGAATGGACCTGGCACTCAGCTGTAGGATGTCCTTGGTGCGAAGCAATGACATCAATTTGGGAGTGTCACCATTGTGCAGGCCCAGGAGTGCTCCCGAGACCTGTGCAATGATGTCTCTTCCTGGGAGTGCTGTTGTCACACTGTGCCAGGAGCATGACCCGGGAGGCCTGTTCCTGCGGCTTTTCTCTGGCCAGCCAGGTGAGGGTGGTGGGGGGGGGAGGCTGGAAGCAGGGGATCCCCCCACCTCCACTGGAGGACCCTAGTTTGGCCCCTGTGCGGAACAGGTTGCTAGCTTAGATGAGCTACTTGTATGAACTTGAAGACACTGTTCTTCTTACATTGTCCAAAAAACAGTGGTCCTCAGCCTTCCTGGACCCAGGAGCCACTGCTCATGGGACCCATGCCAGTACAGGAGGGAACATCATTAGATATCTCGGTCATGTGACAGAAAGGGGACCGTCAGAGTTACGATCTGACAATGCAACAACCATAAGCAGCAGACCAAGAGGGCTAGAAATAGGAAATATAAGCCAAGTAGTAGAAGGTGTACCATACTGTAGAATGTGCCACAGGTCAGCATATAGCACCACTGTGTGACCTCTCCACCCGCTGTCCTGATGCTCATGACGCCTGACACAGGTTGGACACTTGTCAGCTTCCCTCAAGTTTTGATGGGAAACGTAGGCATCCTGGTCTTGCAGCTGTAATGGAGAGCCAAGCTGTAAAACCAGGACGCCTACATTTCCCATCAAAACTTGAGGGAAGCTGACAAGTGTCCAACCTGTGTCAGGCGTCACTTGTAGCTTGGCTCTCAGCAAGCATGAACAGAGAAGCAGGAGGCATGGTATCCTTGCTCATTATACAGCGGGTCCCCCCTAAAGCAGAAAAGAACAGCCACTCTATAGAGGTCTGTGAGCCAGTAAGAGAGGCACCAAATCCAAAGAGGCTCTCAGCCTTTGGGCTAAAGATCACAGCTCTACAAGGCATGGAATGCAGAAAGCGTCAGCACAGGGGCTGATTCCGCACACGTTGGATAATGCACTTTCAATGCACTTTATCAATCGTTTGAGGTGGATTTTTTGTTCTGCACACAAAAAAATCCGTTCCAAATGATCTATAAAGAGGATTGGAAGTGCATTATCCAACGTGTGTGGAATCACTCAGGGAGCAGGAGGATGGAGGATGGCTGGAGAAAATTTGCTTCCTCAAGCCTAGGAGCTTACAGGGTCGTGGAGATCTGGGTGGTGGAAATGTCTCCATTATTTATTCCTCCCACAACCCTTTGCAGGCCCCCAGCTTGAAGCTGCAGCTTATTCATTTCTGCAGATGAAGAAAAGATGGTATTTGAACCTTCCCCGAATGCCTCCAGTGTATACTACATGAATGCATAAAGGACATAGCATCACAGGCAAGCATAAATCAACCATCAAGGAAATTATCCCTAACACTACAACTTCAGTAAGCCGAGCCCTGCCATCATCAATCATGCTAAAGCATCTGACCTTGTTGTTTCTGCTCCAGTGCTGATCAATTGATAAAAGGAGTCTTTGCTGAGGAGTGCCCTTGGAAACCCACAGCATGGCCCCAGTTGTGGAAACCCACATACATTGCCCCAGTTATTTCTTTATCTTTGTCTCAGGATTGAGGGAACATTCCTGCAATTTCTGTCACATTGAGACTAAATTCAAGGTGAAAATGGGGTGGCTGTTTTTATAAAATGTGGTTTCAATGAGCCATCAGGAAGGAACAGAGCACTAAAACAAAGGCAAGAGGGAAAGCACAGATGTTAATATAGGAAACAAGGGAGGCCGCCTTTCCTCCCTTCTTTCAGTAAGCCGCTTCCCTGCGCTCTCGTACACCAGGTTAATTTCACAATGTCAGCAAATAAGCTGCATATTTGAGCATTATTCATTCATGGCTTGAAAAAGCATGAATGAACCCCATTTACTGGGAATTGGCATTTAGCATTTGAGTTAGGTTCAGTTTTTTAAAAATGAATTTTAAATACCCAGTCTAAATAGTATTCAATTAAACAATCATTAACAGTTTTGTTTTGGAATTTTAAAAATTCAAAAAATCTGAGCATCCACACAGTCCCATCATATACATAAAAGTGCCGTTCATGTTTTTATATTTCCAACAGATATTGAGTAATATTTCCATACACTTTGCATAAATACTCCAATACATTACCATCTATATGATACAACTTTCTTTGGAGATTGTGTTTAGGGATTATCAGGAAGATTTTATGCAAATTTAATTATATTCATGATCCAATATTCTTATTTTCAAGAACTTTTTGCATTTCATTTTAAAATTCATGTCTTTTAAAGTCAAAGATTTTGTATGTTCAGACAGAAGGCGTTTCTGAGTTACTGGCCTTTTAAGCAGACTTACAAATTCTATTAATCTTATATACAGATCATAATTTGATTATATGCTATGTATAATATCTAATTCAGAAAATACGTTGTTTGCCATTTCATTGAATTGAATTGGATCTCAATTATTGTTCATGGAACAGAACGTTCCTGCTTTCTCCCTCCTGACCCAGCCCAGAACACCTTTCTGCATGTTACTTCCCACCTCTCATTTTTGCTCCCACTGAGAGCTAAATCATATAAGACAAATTTCACGAGGACGCTCAAGTAAAGGGAGACACAATGTTAGCCAGGAAGCGTAGCTAAACCACACAAGACAAATTACATGAGGACTCTGAAGTGAAGGGAGATACAATGTTAGTGTAGTTTGCCTGCTCTACAGAGCAGGCAAAGATCACTCCTCAGAGGGTTTGTTAATCATTAACAGAGCCTTCCCTGAGGCAAAGTGGAAATTAACAAAACCCTGAGGAGGGATCTTTTGCCAGCTCTGTAGAGAGAGGTGAAATTGACAACACTCTGAAGAGAGATCTAGGCAGCTCTGTAGAGAGAGGTGAAATTGACAACACTCTGAAGAGAGATCTAGGCAGCTCTGTAGAGAGAGGTGAAATTCAAACTACGCTAACATTGTATCTCCCTTCACTTCAGAGTCCTCATGTAATTTGTCTTGTGTGGTTTAGCTCTGAGGGAAAAGCCACAGTGGGAGCCGGAGCCTGGAGATTGCTCACTGTGGGCCATCTGGTAAACCTAGGCTGAGATTAAAATAGTATATGTTGTAATGCTCCTGTATAGATGCATGGTGGGGCCTCATTTTGAATATCATGTGCAGTTTTGATCACTATATCTCAAAAGGGTATTCCTGAGCTGGAAAAAGTAAGGAACTCAAGATTATTAGGAGACTGGAGCACTTTTCCTGTGAAGAAATGCTGGAGTGGCTGGGCCTTTTCCGACTCAAACAAAGACAGCTAAAGGGAGATTCGATAGAAATGTATAAAATTAAGCATGGGGTGGAGAAAGTGGACAGAGGGAGCTTTTTCTCCCTCTCCCATAACTTGCTGGGAGAGGGATTTTTTGAGAAATAGGTTCAGGACAGATGAAAGGAAATGTTTCTTTACTCAACAAGTAATTAAACTTTGAAATTCACTGCTAGTGGCCACAAGCATAAATGGCTTTAGAAGAGAACTGGACAGATTCACGGCGGAAAGGTCCATCAGTGGCTACCAGCCATGGTGACTAAAGAGAACCTCCATATACAGAAGCAGCAAACCTGCTGGGCGGCAGGGGAGGGCCTCACCCTCTACACTCTCCAGAGCAACTGTTGGCCACTGTGTGAAGTAAGGTGCTGGACTAGATGGACCGTTACTGGTCTGATCCAGTAGAGTTTATGTTCTTATGTCCTCCCCTCCATTAGACAGGGGTAGGTCTTTTGAATGAGTATCCAGTTTAGATTACCTTGAAATATTTTCCCTGCTAACACAAGTCAATGGAACAATACTCAGACTGTTTATTCCCCCCTGCCCCTGTAGACCACTGGATATCGCAGAAACAGAATATATTTTGGACAACAAGCATCTACCCCAAAGAGTGGGAAATTATGTTGTAATGGCATAAGGCATGGTTAGGAGCAGGATGTCCCGGGAAGATCTAATGCCAAGTTTCCGCAAGTGGGGCCTGCTCAACCGTACAGTGACCATTTCACCATGAAACTACATTTTCTTTCCGTTCTAATAGTAAGCAGTTCCATTGTTTTGTGAAAAGGCCCTTAAACTTACAATCTGTTAAGGGCGCTTATTTCAAAAAGCAATGATAGGATAATTCTGCCTGAATGTGAAACATATATAAATGCCTGAAATGAAAATACACACACGAGATCAGCCCATCGTCGTTCATCCACTCAATGAATTATATAAAAGCAAACTATAGTTCCCGGAGCAATTAAGAAATTTAAGTATGTTGCACGACAAGAAAATGACTAGCTTGTCCATAATATATGCATATTGCATGGTTTTGGAGGCGACATTTGAAGGCTTGGCAATCACAAAGTAACATGATACTGCCAACAAAAAGAGTAATTTCCAGCCCTTAATTCAAAGACCAATTTAAAAAACAAAACTTGATGCAGCCTAATTTTCATGGCAAGCAATAAATGAGAAAGTGGGCAGCTCAAACCTGTACCATACTCCAAACCGAATACATTAGAGAGCTGTTAATTCAGTTAGTTAGTTAGACTGAAGATTACTGTATTCCATTCAGCATAGTCAGATTCTACATTAATACTGTTCAAAGAACAGAACATGGCCACGTAAGTGTGAGCCGAGTGCTAAAACAAGTTAAAATTCGCAACCAAGCAAAGTTGAACTCTGCAAACTGAATATATTATGCAACCAAAGCAAACACGGTTTTTCTTTTAACATAATTTATTCTGTTTTTTTGTTGTTTTGCATAATCCTTGGTCATGAGAGGACCAAGGATACTAGGACTAGAAGCTTGCATTTAGGATTAATCAAAGCCAATGTTCTCAAGGATGCTGAATTCTGCCTTCTGTGCCACATTCTTCTCTTTTTCTGCACCATCAACAGCATTGCAACTGAGAGCCAAGCTACAAGTGACGCCTGACACAGGTCGGACACTTGTCAGCTTCCCTCAAGTTTTGATGGGAAATGAAGGCATCCTGGTTTTACAGTTTGGCTCTCCATTACAGCTGCAAGACCAAGATGCCTACACTTCCCATCAAAACTTGAGGGAAGCTGACAAGTGTCCAACCTGTGTCAGTCGTCACTTATAGCTTGGCTCTGAATATGGACACTCAGCAGGGTCAAAGCAAAAGAATCATTAAGGAAAAATCATAATTCCTGGACATTTGTGTTTTGCAAGCTACTTCTGAGGACACTTCAGGCTACCATAATAACTTCTCTCGGTTGTTCAGTTATTTGTTTCTTTGCTTCATTGTAAGACTCACAATTAGTGGAGAGTCCAACAAAACCCGAGGCCTATTTATAGCTTTCATCAGTGTCTGAACTTGTGTTTAATTCCATTGTCCTAAGCATCTTCCTTGACTGGCTTTTTGCAATTCATTATATTAATGGCTTGTGGTTCATTCCTCTGCACGATTACATTCTTTTACCTATTCCCAATGGTCACCTAGCGAGCCGTTCCGTAACTTTACATTTGAGAGCTGTTGCTCCCTTCCTTCACTGGCCAAGAAGGATATAGTAGGGGGCCTTTCATTTTAACAAGGTCATTTTATTCCTGCTAACCTCTCCTTTGCCCTATTTGAGGTACAGAAATGGAGTGGTGTTTTTGCACTGGGCCGAACCACCAGAAACCTTTGCCTTGTATTTAATTCATCTGTCTCCACCATGGCACTTACAATATCTGCCAGTACCTTGCAACCCACCATCTCATCCCCTCCCCAGCTATGAAATCCCCATTTTGTATCATGTGTGAGTGTGAGCATGCAAATCCTCAGGGATACCTGACAGCTTGGTGCTTTGGCAGACATCAGGTCTGAGATCGGATCTCCGTATTAACCAGAACATGTGCCACTAAGACTGTAATCCTATACAATCCTGTGGGAGTAAACACCCCAGGAAAGGAACTGGATTTCTAGGTCAAAAGACCTAGAAATGGGCTACAGATTATTTCTTCTGGGAGGGGGAGGAGCTGGTCTCCAGCTAAGAAGCTTGGTTTGGACCTGGCCAACATTGGCTTGCGTGAGGGACTGGGTGTACCTTGCTTGGGCAACCAAATACCTTAGAATCGTAGAATCATAGGGTGGAAGGGACCTCTTGGGTCATCTAGTCCAACCCCCCGCACAATGCAGGAAATTCACAAATACCTACCCCCCTCCACACATACCCAGTGACCCTTACTTCATGTCCAGAAGATGGCAAAACACCATCAGGATCCCTAGCCAAACTGGCCTGGGGGAAATTGCTACCTGACCCCAAGGTGGTGATTGGCACCCTGGGCATGTAAGAAGGGGCCACGAGAACTAAGCACTGATGTAAGCCTTCCTGCCCTCCCTCTCATGCTCTGCCCAGGTTCACAGAATCAGCACTGCTGTCAGATGGCCATCTAGCCTCTGCTTAAAAACCTCCAAAGAAGGAAAGCCCACCACCTCTCAAGGAAACCTTGAGGGACCGTTCTAACTGTCAGGAAGTTCTTCCTAATGGTTGTTGTGGGTTTTCCGGGCTGTATTGCCATGGTTTTGGCATTGTAGTTCCTGACGTTTCGCCAGCAGCTGTGGCTGGCATCTTCAGAGGTGTAGCACCAAAAGACAGAGATCTGAGACACCGTGACACACTGTGACACTGAGAGATCTCTGTCTTTTGGTGCTACACCTCTGAAGATGCCAGCCACAGCTGCTGGCGAAACGTCAGGAACTACAATGCCAAGACCACGGCAATACAGTCCAGAAAACCCACAACAACCATCGTTCTCCGGCCGTGAAAGCCTTCGACAGTTCTTCCTAATGTTTAGCCAAAAACTCTTTTGATTTAATTTCAACCCGTTGGTTCTGGTCCAACCTTCTGGGGCAGCAGAAAACAACTCTGCACCATCCTCTATATGACAGCCCTTCAAGTACTTGAAGATGGTTTCATATCTCCTCTCAGTCATCTCCTCTCCACACTAAACATACCGAGCCCCTTCAACCTTTCCTCATAGGACTTGGTCTCCAGACCTGGCCCTGTTTCTATTGTTCGCTATGCATGTGAACCATCATGACCAGCCAACAGTCTCCAGCTACGGAGCTTTCGGTTGACCCACGTATGTTTCCAAAGCACCACTGTGGGAGCAAGAGAGAGAAAAAGGTATATGCTTTTGCAAGGAAGCAGCCAGTAAGCTTTTCCCTCCCTGTTACCAACCTGGTGTTTCTAGAAACCTGCCATCAGCTGTGGGTCAGAACAAGCGCAGGGAGGTGGTGTGGAATTGCAAAAGGAAAAGCAGCAGGTGGGCAGACGGTCCAGTTTTTTCCCACCTGGAGGTTGGCAACCTCACTGAGTGCAATAAGAGTCAGTCTGATCACATCACATCACAAACAACAACTTTTAAAGCTATTACAGACATCGCTATCTACCTCCATCACACACAACTCCAAATCCCAACTACAAAAGATAAAAGATAAACTACAAAAGATAAAAAGATAAAGTGTAAACAGTTCGCATACAGGATGTTTTACTGAACAATAATGGGAACTTTGACATAATCGTGTATTAATTTCTTCTACTGTACCAGTTTGTGAATAAAATTCATTTGCTAAATTGAATGATAGACAACGGATTCCTATTTTTGAAAAAGATCTTTACGAAAGTTGTCCTAACATTATTCTTTATTTATATTATACCAAAATAGAAATATATTATCTAAGTTAAAACAATGTCTGAAACTTCCATGTATAGGGCTTATATCGTTGTGGGGGCGATATGTGTGTGTACACACAACATTAATATCGAAGCTTTCTATTATCTACTAGAATAGAGATGTACAGACACAACACCAACACATAATACAGATGCAAACCAGCAAACATCTTTACATTATTCATACACAGGTAAGAAAACGTTGCTCCATTTTTACATTATCTTTTTCCAGGATTTAATTTAAATACATAATTCCTGAATACTGGAGGACCTAACCCTAAAATAATTTTATCCCAAACCAGAGCAGAAACAAATATTTGTTCAACACTAAAAGTATACACCATGAGGTCTTTTTACCTTGAGTTATTTCCTTGGGGGTTCCTCTTTTCAGTGTAGCCATTTTCTCCCCCAAAGGACTGGGACATTTATTACTTGCTGACATCGTGTCTGACAAATCGCTTCTTGCTGCAGCAACTGAGGATGAACCACCTGGTTTCCCTCTACATGTGTTATTCATGAGGACATTTTTCTGTCTCATCCCCTGGACAAAAGCTCCCGCGTGTGGGTTTCCCGGTTGATTCTGAGCTACATCGCTACGTTGGAATAATAGTTCTTGGTCCTTTATGAGACTGAAATGACACAGGTTAGAAAGTCCTACTGCACGTCTTCCCTCGGACACCACAGGCTGCCTGACGCAAGTCACATCCTGGAGCCTCTGACAGCTGGAGAAAAGACGGGAAGCCGTTTCCTGATTTAACGGGGCCATCTGCGACAAGAGAGAAAGGCTTATAAAACACAAGCATTGTGGATTAACTACCAAGTATTACGGATTGGTAGAAAAAAGTTCACATGGCTCTGCAAAATCACCACCCCTCCTTTGTGAAGTAGGTTTCTGTGGGGGGGGCATGCTGAATGCCCAAACACATGAAATGAGAAGGGGTTCTTGCATACTGAGGGAGGGGGGGATCCCTAAGGGAACTGGCTCCTGCTTCAACCCAACCTCTGGGAGGGAAAAGGAGAGAAGAGAGGGGAGCACAGACGCACCAGTCAGTTACTGGGATTGGTAATTAAACTGAAATAAGTGGGACGGGGTGAATGAGGGCTCAGAGGAGGAGTGCCAAGCCCAGAATATTCAGCTAGCTGGGCAAAGAACAACCCTTTAAAATGCATATTCAGCTTTCACTGGGCTGTTTTATTTGAGTTGGCTCCTTCCTTTCCTTCCTTCCTTCCCTCCCTCCCTCCTTCCTTCCCTCCCACCTTCCCTCCCTCCTTCTTTCCTTTCCTCTCTCCCTTCCTTCCTTTCCTCCCTCCCTCCCTCCTTGCCTGCCTTCCTTCCTTCCCTCCATCTTCCCAATTGGAACCCAAAGCAGCATCCAACATTGTTCTCCCCTCCTCTATTTTATCTTCACAGCAGCAACCCTGTGAGGTAGGTTAGGTTGAGAGAGGCCGTCTGATACTCTAACCACTAGTCTGACCCTCTAACCACTACACCATGCTGCCTCTATCTCAGCAAAAGGGTTGTATGATCAGAGTGTCGCCACTTCTGACATATGCAACTAGCACTAGTTTACTTTTGCAGTTTTACTCTAGCAGAGAAAGTTTTGATGGTTAAGGAGGATATTGTCCTGAAGAGATTAATGTCTCCTGGAATTTGACTGAGTTTAGCACTAGAAAGGCATTTGCAATCGATCAGTTCTGTATTTAACAGGATTCCAGAAGTTAATGGAAATTCCTGTAAAGTGCTTCAGGGCATGGCAATAATTGGATCATTTGCAAAAGCGGAAGGCAGAGAGGCCAGTCAAAGTAAATAGATGTCATATCTTTCCTTCCGCCACAATCATGCAATGATCCACAGCTGATCCAACCAGCTGATGCCAGGATAAAAATGACTCTCCCGTATGCCCATTCCCCTTGGAGAGATCTGGCCATTTCATAAGCACACTCATGAGTCACTGCCATGCCGCATCTTGCTGAAATGGGAAGAGGCAATATAAATAAATATATACGTATATGATTTTTAATGCCTATGCTAGGAAATAAAAAAACTATTCAAACTATTCAAATGACTGACCTGGTAATCAGGGCGATGTTTTTTTCTAAGCTCTTGGTGGAAGTCGATGATTTTCTCCGGGCTCATTAATTTTGAAAGAGAAGCTCTGCCCTTGACGGAAGGGACGGGGTCTGAACCGCTGCCTCCTGCCTCGGGGAAAACAGAGGCTAAACGGGGTCCCGCGTCCTCAGCTGCTCCTGGGCAGGATGCTTCAGGGTCACTTGTCAGGTGGAAAGCAGGCAATAATAACTAAAGCAAAAAAACAAACAAACCCAAAACCAAACACTCGTTGATCTCTTGGAATAAATATTCCTAAGAAACACCAAAGAAGCATATAACAGTTCTGTGAGAGGAAAAAAAATACTAACAAGAAGTTGACAAGTGACATTGTTCCTTGCACTAGGAGCAGGGCTCATTTCGAGGGAGGACGCACAGGAACACAGTTACGGCAGTTCCCCAAAGAGGTCACATGTCAGGTGGCCCCGCCCACCTGACTCTTGGCCATTTTGGGCCCATTTCAGCCTGGACTGGGGCCGAAACGGCCCAGATTGGGCCTCTGATGGGTGGTGGATCACTCTCCTGCTCAGCAGCAGCCTGATCCTGACCATTTTGGGCCCTTTTTCAGCCATTTTCAGTTTTTGCCATCTTGGGCCCAATTTCAGCCCTGAATGGCCAAGATTGGGTCCAAAACAGCCAGGATAGGTGATGTCAGGGGGTGTGGCATATGCAAATCAGTTATGCTAACAACACACTTCTGGTGATGTCAAGGGGCGTGGCATATGCTAATGAGTTCTGCTAATGAGTTCCTCCAGCTCTTTCTCTACGAAATGACCCCTGACTAGGAGTAATTTTACTCCAGTTAAGCTCTCAGATTGACTATGCTGCAGTTTCAAGTACAATAAAAAAATATCTATGCATGCAGATTTTAGTTGCGGTTTTCCTTAGCTGCCAGGCCTTTCTCCATATGTTCCCCAGACGGCACTTGGTTCTGCTGACAAACACCTTCTGGTGACCCCTGGCCCAAGAATGTTCTCCTAGCCTCGACCAGGGCCAGGGCTTTTTCAGTCCTGGTTCCAACCTAGTGGAACTCTCCGTTGAGACTAGGGCTCTGCGGGACTTATTACAGTTCCGCCGGGCTTGTAAAACGGAGATGTTCCACCAGGCTTATGGTGGTGGTTGAGGTGTGGGCAAACTGCCCGGTTGGCCTCTCCGCTGCAGCCTCTAGTTTGCTTGTTTTACATTCTGACAACCTACTTGCCCTACCTCCATGAAAGTGGTGTGTGGGATGTATTATGGTGAACCATCTCATGCTGTAATTTAGATTATGGTTTTAACTTTTGTATTGGAACAATGAAATTATGTGCTTTATCTTCTATTGTGCATTGTTGTTTTAATTTATTGTAGTAATGTATGGTGTTGTAACCCGCCCTGAGCCCGCTCGCAGGGCGGGCGGGCAGAAATCTAATAAAATAATTTAAATTTCTCTCACATTTGAACTCCTGGAAGTCTTCAATTGGTCCTAGTAGGTTTAGGATTAGATTGCTTTAACCACAGAACAAGATGAGACCACAACCAATTACTGGCTGCTTTCTGGAAAATGTGTTTATAAGTCTTGTTATGGGTCATTGATTTTTTTACTATATGTTTTATACCACACTAGTTTAAAGGTGCAGACCTAAGTAGAGTTACACCTTTCTAAGATCATTGACTTCTATGGACTTTGGAGGGTGTAACTCTCTTTGCTCCGTCATTGATGAGAACTCCCCAATCTGTTCTATGTTAAGCCGCAGAAAACGGCAGAAGATCCTAGTAACTGCCGAGGGGTTGTGGTGCACATCCTTTCAATACGCATCCCTCTCTTACACCCCTCTAAGGTGAGGCATTGAATAAGCGGGCACAGCGTTTGTCCTGTCTCAAGAGGAGGCTGTCAGCCTGCACTGATCGTCGCAATGCAGGACGCGCCTGGCTGCGGAAGGATACCTGTGCGGTACACAGATCTCCCAGCATAATCCCAGCAAGGAGGGAATGTCATGCACTGGCCACCATTACTGTGGGGCCTGAGCGTACTGATCTCTTCCTCTGCCCTATTGCTCCTGCCGCAGGGATTACAGTCCTTTTGCCTGATGATCAGGGAAATCTCTTTGGACAGTCAGAGCTCGGAGTTCTTGAGTCTGCCTTCCCTTCCTGTAATGATTTTTCCCTTATCACTACACCGAGTGCTGGTCACAGCAGTTTCAAAGACAGACAGCGGCTGGGCCCTGTTCAAAGGTCCTGCTGTCGCAGCAGAGCTGGAGACGCCGACAACCGAGGAATCAATTCCACTCTCCTGGTTCCATGACTGTTCATTATTTGGATAAGCACAATCTTTTTAACCACTTGCTAGGTGCCAGGAAGTTCAGGAAAGATAAGAAGTGCAAGACCCTACAGGGATTTCCATTCCTACTCGTATCTGACAAAGGGAGCATAACTCTCCAACGCTTACACCCTGCAAATCTTGTCGGTTATCACTGGACTCAAATCTTGCTCTTCTACTGTTGACCGAAACAGCTACCCACCTAAAAGACCGCACGGTATTACTACCAGGGCTTTTTTTCTGGGAAAAGAGGTGGCATCCTGGTCTTGCAGCTTGGCTCTCTGACTGCTGTTCAATGGACTTTTCAACTGTCCCTTGTCCAACATTCCGCCAAGCTGCCTACATTTCCCATCAAAACTTGAGGGAAGCTGACAAGGGTCCAACGTGTGCCTTTTGTCACTTGTGGTTCTGCTCTCAGTGGGTGAGAAAATGGTCACATGGCCGGTGGCCCCACCCCCTGATCTCCAGACAGAGGGGAGTTTAGATTGCCCTCCGCGCCCCTCTGTCTGGAGATCAGGGGGCGGGGCCACCGGCCATGTGACCATTTTCAAGAGGTTCCGGAACTCCATTCCACTGCGTTCCAGCTGAAAAAAAGCCCTGATTACTACTCTGATTTCCTTCCATGTCATTTTATTTTTTAGATCATCAACTGAGGAAATGCTCAATAATGCTGGAATTTAAAGTATCACTTCACCCACATTCTACATAGCTACCATCCCTGCCAACAAGTGGCTTCGAAGAGAAAGTCTGAGAGATTAGTCCTGTAGGACATCAACGGGGTTCTGTCTAGAAGCCTTGCCTGGGAGACGCATGCTACTCATCTCCTGATGTGAACCAGGCACCTGTCTGAGTTCAGGAGATACTGAACCAGAGATGCTTCAGGGGTACTATGGTTGAGTTACTTGATCTGATTCATGGCCTCTTATGTGGTTGGATGAATAATACTTGCATAGGAATCTAGGCACTTGTTTAATACAACAGAGGAACAGTGGGATGCAGTAGCTAGACTGTAGAGGTCAGACATGGGAAGCCATATTCAAGTCCCTGCTCAGACTAAATGATGTTGAACACACCATTTCTCTCATACAACCAAGTTGCTAAGACACACAAATGCCACTCTGCACTCCATGGACACCGTGCAACTGCCACAAAAACAAACAGAAATGAGCAGAAGATGTGTTTCCTAATCTGCTAGACAACATTCAGTGGAATTGCAAAGGGTTCAAGGAATGGCAGTTACTCAGCCCTGATATAAGTGAATTTAATGGACTAGAATATTTTATGCGCCCTTTCTATCTCTAAGTGTATTTCTGAATTTTCAGGTGCCTTTTAGAGTATTTTTACTGTGCAAAGCAGAGAGCGAACACTGGAGCAAAACACTAAGGCAAAAGACATATGAATGTATGCCAGCGACTACGAAATGCTTGCTATTCTAGTTTGAAGAATGGCAATCCGCCTATGTGCATTGGGGTGTGTCAGGTCCATTGCCCACAGTCCCGCCATACTGTTACACAGTTTTAGATAATATATTGCAATAGCCTCGTGCACCTTTTTCCCTTGTTACTTTCCAGATTCCAGTACGGCAGAGCCCTTATCTCGGATGGCTTGCCGCAGTGGCCTTGGGACAGCTCCATCCGTCCCGCTACTGATTATGTTCTGCTGGATGGGCTAAGAAGGTGGGGGACATGTAGAGGAGTAGTTATAGTATATCATGTACTCAATGCGTCATTCTTAAACAAGGAGCCTGTGTACAGCCAGACGCCTTTATTTTGCTTCTGTGTATCCTATGGACATATGTATGGCGAAGCCAAGATATCTAAATAAAACCCATTTACTCAAGAGCCTGGATTTCTTGCTGCAAGGGGTTAGAGTCAGCTTCAACATATCCTGTCTTCCATAGACTGACAGGCTGGCTCATAGATAATCAGACGCACCTGTAGTACTATGCACTACGCCAGATTCATAGACTAGTAAGAGAAATCTCCTTTTGAATTAACCATGCTAGAAGTAGCTGCAGAGCAGAGCAGAAAGAAAAGAAACCAGCTGTGAGTGGGAGAACCGGAGAACGTAGCTTTCTGCACATGCCAAAGGAGGCGAGATTGCTCCCTTCCCACAGTACCCAAAGGAACAATCTAAGGAACAATCTCTGCCTGTAGAGTACAAGGTCGCTGAAGCAAAATTTAGACACCAAAAGGACAGGAAATAATATGACCTTTATGAAAGGGGAAGTGTGAGAAAGACAGAAGATGTTCCCTGGACATCCCTGAAGTGTTGAGCAATGTTAATTAAGAAAGTATGCATATTGTGATAAGGTTTAGAATTGTTCTACCAATGTGAGACCATCAGACTATTGGGGCGGTCATTTGCTTGACCAATGTAGTTTCAAGGTTGTAACCTATGCTCATTGACCTAAAGGTATAAATTCTTTTGCTGTAGCATCATAGCTCCAAAGAACTGATCAGTCCAAGGAGCCTTTGTTTCATCCTGGTAACTGTATTATTCTTCCTTGCTTATAAGCAATAAAACTGGCCTTTGTTTATCTCTCTCCTCGGATGCCAGCATGCTCTCCTATACTAATGAGCCAAAAACAAGATAAAGTGCAGAATTCTGTGCAACAGCCCTGCACAACTCATGGCAAACCAGGCCTAATGCAGCCAAAGGAGTCCCCCAGCCATGTAATTGTGGCCTGCCAGGTGCCACCACAGGCAGACAGAAGAAAGAAACAAGAGGTGCAGTGAGCCCTCACTGGCCTGGCTTAGGGGGACTGTAGGCCTCCTGTAGATTTACCTCTGGCTTATATTCAGGGGCGAAGGCAGAGGCATACTCTGACAGCACAGTGTCACACATCAGCTCCTCTGCTTCCTCTATGCCCTCTGTAATCCCATGCTGGACAAGGTCTCGCACCAGCTGAGCAATCTTGCAGTTCCTTTGGTAGCATTTCTGCACAAGGCAGGCCAGCTTAGCCTAGAAAGCAAGACATGAAAATGTGCATGAGTGGGGAGACAGCAGAGGGAAGCAGCCAAGGATCTTTCCTACTGCACGACTGAGCATCATTAATACTCTCAGACTGCAGCAGTTTGCTAAAATGCCCTCTGGTGGCACAATATCACTTATGTCCATCACAATGCATTGTCTGTTAGGGTCCACAACTCAGAGCTAAACTACACAAGAGGAATTACACGAGCACACTCAAGTGAAGGGAGACGCAACATTAGCCGGGAAGCGTAGTTTGAATTTCACTTCTCTCTACAGAACCAGCAAAGATCACTCCTCAGGGGGTTTGTTAATAATTGACAAAACGTTTGGGAAGGCAAAGAGGAAATTAACAAACCCTCTGAGGAGTGATCTTTGCCGGCTCTGTAGAGAGAGGTGAAATTTAAACTACGCTTCCCAGCTAACATTGCGTCTCCCTTCACTTGAGCGTCTGTGTCATTTGTCTTGTGTAGTTTAGCTCTCAGTTCAAGCTGGAGGCAAAATAAGCAGTTCCAAGAGCCAGACCAGGTGTGACAACACCAACCATTCTTCAAAAGCAGGGGAAGGTCTTGCCTTTTTAGTAACACATGAGATGGGCACTGAAATTCCCCCCCTTAGTCTGTTCCTCCAGCCCACTTTTCCCCATTCCTAGCTTGAATATTGCAAGAAGAGAGAAAAGAGCAGCAGAGCAATGTCAGGTAGGCACCACACGGGAGGGAGAAGGGTTCATCATTGCCTCCTGTGTGCTATCGTTTAGTGTTATGAGAGGGGGGGGGGCTAGGGAATACGTTTGATGAAAGCTGCGTACCACAGCCATATCTAGTTCGGTCCTCACTCCTCAGAACTAACATAGAAGCGGCTCCTTAGCCAGACATGAAAGACAAACGATTGCAAGCTTCAAGTTACCTTCAATGGAGCTGCAGCAAGCATCGCTTCCGACTGTCTTCTTTGAAGCTCTTCATTCTAACAGAACAAAAATGGCATTTTCCATGGAGTAGGCGGGTAGTTCACACAAGCACAGCCAACTGAAGGTGGAGTGAGAGGTGACAAGGAAAACCTTGGATGAGAAGCTGAAAGAGGAGCGGGAATGGCTTGCTGGTCAAAGCCAGGAGGCGGGCCGTGGGGGAGGCAGAGGGCACCCAAGACAGAGATGGCCGAAGGAACGAAGCGGCCAAGCCGAGACCCCACTACTTGGATGCAGGGCCAGAAGAATGCAGACAGAGGAAGAGGGCCGGAGTTAAACAGGACACGGGCGTGGCAAAAACACTCCCCCATGGGACTGTGCACCTGCACAGGCTCACGTTAAACAGGCATGTTTAGTAAGTGCATGCTTAGTTAGTGTGCCAAAGTCTGTAGCCTGGGTGGGTTTTGCACTGGGATGTTGACTGTGCAGGCAAAAGCAATCTAGCGCCAACAAAACATTTTGCAAATGCAAAGATGCACGGAGGAGTGGCTTTTGCCTTGCCAGCAGTGCATTTGAAATGAGGTTTCGAACATCCTTCTTGGACTGGCTGCTGGAGTAAATGTGTAGCCGGGCAGGTTATGAATTCCATTGCATCAGCAAGGGAAAAGTGAAACAAGTTATTGCCTCCATGTATAGTCATGGGTCTCTTGCAGCATTTGGGTAATTCTAATTATTGTGTGGGATCTAGTCGAAGATGTTGGGGAAGGTGTTGGCACAGCAGATCTTTCCCTGCCTTCCCCTTCCCCAAACATCCTGACAGTTGCTCTCAAAATCCTCTGAGAGGGTCCGGAGAACCCGTGAACAAAATGTGCAATGGTAACAGGGCCCCACAGCCATGGGAGGAATCAGTTAAAATCGCCTTTTCTCTCTTTACTGCTGATGCAAGCGGCAAGCTGCAGAGAGTGAAAAAGAGGTGGCTGAATTGTAAGCACTGAGAGCCAGTGTGGTGTAGTGGTTAGAGTGACAGTCTGGGATCCAGGTTCAAATCCTCACTCTGCCGTGGAAGCCTGCTGCATGACTTTGGGCCAGTCACACACTCTCAATCTAACCTACCTCACAGGGTTGTTATGGGGATAAATGGAAAAGAGGAGAACAATGTAATCTGCTTTGGGTCTCCATTCAAAAGAAAAGCAGAGAATAAAACCAAGCATGGCTGTCGCTATGTGCTTGGCTTCTCATACCTTCTCCTTGACCTGCATTTGAAGAAGCGCCGCCTCTTTTTTCAAGTCCTCGTACTGATGGTAGAGCATTCCGTGGTCCCTCAGCTGGGCCTTGAAGGTCAGGACTTGCTGCTCCAGTCTCTGAATGACGAACTTCTCCTCTGCTGGTTCTTGGGGTTCGCTCTGAAAGGGTTCCAGATGCAAAGCGAACTGAGCACAACCCAGGCTGACATTCTCCTGCACAAACGTCAGTGAAACAAAGAGGAGATGCCCAAGAACAGAGCAGTGCCCTTGCACATGTCCCACGACAAGGAGAAACGAACACTGAGAAGACTTCCCAGGTAAAAACCATTCCCTAAAACTCGCCAAACAAGCAACAAGTCAGTGATGGATTTCCCCACAATATTTACATAAAGGAAATGCAGGTGAGAGAAATCAAAAACTATTTTCAGTAAGCCAGCTATTTATTTTAGTTTTAGACTGTTTACCTACAATATACATTTTTAAATAAAAGTTGTAATTTAAGAGTCTAACTAACAAGGGTTGGGTCTGGTGGTAGATTTTGCTGTTGGAAAGGGGTTGACTTTCATCAATGTCTCCTTTCTAATTCCCCCCTTATGTTGTTCCTGGGGGGAGTTTCCTGCCCCCCCAGGATGAGCATTCTGGGGAATATCTTGGGCTGCAGCAGAAGACGGAGAGGCGAGCAAGTCCCATTCTGCTGACAGAAATGCTTTCTGACACACGAAATTATCTCTGGATCCAACTGGAATTTGAATTTTATTTTATAGCGCTCCAGCTACTGTCCAGTTTAAGTAAAGGAAAGTTTAACTTTGAACCTTACCAACCAATGAACCATGCCACTGTTGAAGATTTCCCTTCCTAGTATAGGCACTGGTTAGCAAGCTCCAAACTGTCAACTCAGCATTTATTATAATAATAGCAATAATTGTGCTTATATATCGCTCTTCTAGACAGATTAGTGCCTCACCCAGAGCACTGAATAAGTTAGTGCAACTGGGGAGCTGAGGCCTAGAGCCAAGCTACAAGTGATGAATGACACTTGCCTGGCAAGTGAACAGACTCATGTGTATTCCTCCCTGTTCACTTGCCCTCCACTTGATCATGTAGTGGAGCGCAAGTGGAGGGCAAGTGAACAGGGAGGAATACATGTGAGTCTGTTCACTTGCCAGGCAAGTGTCATTCGTCACTTGTAGCTTGGCCCTGAGAGGAGTGGCTTACCCAAGGCTACCTACTGAGCTCATGACAATACCAGTAGAGTAGGATTTGAACCAGTAGAGTGCTGACTTGCAGTCGAGCCACTTAACTACTGAGAGCCTTGCTACAAGTGATGTTTTACACGTGAAGGATAAAGGATCATTTTCGTAAGTCTTTCTGGGAACTGAAGTTCCTCTCCCCCACCGCTTTTCCTTCTGTTCCTTCTCCTCGCTGCCTGAAGAGACAGAGAGAGCCTGCGGCAACAGCAACTTTTGCAAATCGTCTTGCTGGGAGGGGGGGAATGCTCCGGAGAAAGCTGAGAAAGTTGTAGCTGCCTGCCCCAAAGATCATTGAGAGCAGGCTTGTGACCGGAGGAACGATTTGCAAAAGTTGCTGTTGCCGCAGGCTTTCTCTGTCTCTTCAGGCAGCGAGGGGAAGGAACAAAAGGAAAAGGGGTGGGGGAGAGGAACTTCAGTTCCCAGAAAGACTTGCGAAAATGATCCTTTATCCTTCACGTGTAAAACATCACTTGTAGCAAGGCTCAGAGCCACAGTGCTATCTCACTGAGCATCCCCACCCCAAACTTTAGCGCAATCAAAGAGCTAATCACACTGGGAGCAGCCACTCCTGCACAGGTTGCAGAGGCCAGGCTGGTCAGTCAAAGCCCAGAAGAGACACCAGATCTCTCTTCCAGGATTGAAGCCCAACTTCTGAACCTCAGGACCACGGGCTCAGGTGAACTGCTGAGGACAATGGCAGCATCCTGCAGCATACATGCTAATGTTGAGTGTGAATAAGGCTCTCGAAAGTCAGCTGAATTGCGAGGTGCTGCCATAAAATGCTTAAGTGGGCAAGAATGAAAACATGACAACTAAAATGGCCTTAGCAGGAACACGGCTGAATTGAAGATAGATTTATTTTATATCTGACTGCCTTTAAAACACCAAAGAACATACACAAATTGCTCGTATTGGGTCCATTCCGTCCCCTCTCACAGAGCCTAAAGCAACGGAAGGGGTGGGGGGGGATGACTTCCGATTAGGAAAACAGTGGAAGAGCCTCCAGTCCGTACTAACTGGATACCAAATGTATTGTCGAAGGCTTTCACGGCCGGAGAACGATGGTTGTTGTGGGTTTTCCGGGCTGTATTGCCGTGGTCTTGGCATTGTAGTTCCTGACGTTTCGCCAGCAGCCCACCCCTCCTGAGTAGATACAAATGACCCACATCTTTTCCACACTGTGACACTGAGAGATCTCTGTCTTTTGGTGCTACACCTCTGAAGATGCCAGCCACAGCTGCTGGCGAAACGTCAGGAACTACAATGCCAAGACCACGGCAATACAGCCCGGAAAACCCACAACAGCCATGGATACCAAATGTTGGGGCATCGCAGGGAAAACCACCTTTGTTCTGTTTGCATTAATTGGTCTCCTGCTGATTCAACAGACTGCAGACTAGAAAAAGACTTGCTGTGCAATCTTTGGCCTACCTAAGAAAGCATTTTTAGCTGAAACTCCGAGAGTTTGCAGTATGTAGATTAAACTTGAAACCCCAAGCCCATTACAATATTCTAAATAAAGTAAAAGAAACTTAAATAGGCTGACTCAGCATTTCTGTGGGAGGCTATGGAGTTATGCCGACAGTTCACGTTTTTCCAGCAGGGACACTTCATGCTGTGGTGCGACACATTGAGCATTATATGATGCGCCCCAGATTCAAGGGCTCGAATAAAACCCTTTTAATCTCTCCAGGATGTGCACAAAGAGGAAAGAATCTTTCAAATAAATTAGGGACTGCGATAACAAGGCCCCTATCTGTCTGCGTCTGCTTTGACCATGCACAAGCATATACCGGAAAGACACAGGGGAGCTTTACTTTGGTACAGAACACTTTGGATGGCTATTAATTGCTGACGTTTGAGTCATGATCCCTGGGGCACCTGCCTGAACCTCGCGTTTTGCATTTGAAATATTTCAGGGAACCAGTTTGCAAGGTGAAGAGAAACAAGGACAGGAATGGCCATTTGAAGGGAAAAGCTTTTATGGCAGGAGAGGTCTCTGTGGGCCATGGCCCTTTGCAGAGAGGGGAAATCTGGACAGAGGCTTGGCAGTGGAGGGGGGTGGGGTTCTACTTTCCAGCTGAGGAGCCAAAGGCGCTGGAGCGACCTGACTTCGCAACACACTAATTGGCCCAAAGCCTCTTTTGAGTTTCAGTATATATTCTCGCATTCCAGTAAACATTCTCAGCTGCAAGTTGCACATGGGAATGGTTAAGCCACAAACATCTACTTAGTGGGTCCCACCCCATAATTACTTCCACACTGTGGAAGTGGAGATTTCCCCCCATAGATTCATGCCCAATCCTTAGAGGAAAGATTTGCAAGGACCACGGAGAAAATCCTCTCCTCTATTACATGCTTTGAATATATTCATCAACTTTTTTTTTTTGGCTTTCCCTGCTTTATGAAACCAACAGTCAACTACCAGCGTCTGTGTGTGGGGGTGGGTGGGGGGGAATGGAAAAAACTCGAAACACTGATGCCTCCATACAAACTCAGGTGCTCAGATCTGTGAACCACACCTTGCATAAAGGGGGGAAAAAACCCAGTCCCTACCGCTGAGCTGCAGGGTGTCTTTCTTGGAGGCTCCACCTTTGTTTCCTTGAGCTGCTGTAATTCCAACAGAGCATCTTTCAGCTGCATGTTGACTTCTTCATATCTTGTTTCTGCAAAACCAAGTTCTACATACCATTTCTGAGCCTAGGAGGGACAAGTTTAAAAAGAAATAGTGTGTGGATAGAAGAACAATGTTGCAGGCTCAAGCCACCCTCATCTCAAGATGCTTCACCGCCAACCCAGGGACAGCTTCTGTTCTCCATGATACTGGCAGCAGTCGGCACAAAACTTCATTGAAACTAAGAGCTAAACTACACGAGAGCCGGCAAAGATCACTCCTCAGAGGGTTTATTTCCTCTTTGCCTCCACAAAGGGGAGATGAAATTGACAGAGCCATCTGGGAGGGGAAAAGGAAATAAACAAACCCTCTGAGGACAGATCCTTGCCAGCTCTAGAGAGGTGAAACTGACAAAGGCTCTTGATCTGTCTTTTAAACTTGGCTTCCTGGCTAGCACTGCGTCTCCCTTCACTTGAGCATCCTCATGTAAGTTGTCTCATGTAGTTTAGCTCTGAGGGTAAAAAGGCAGCTTGAAAACGACTGTACAGTCAAGTCCTCCAGTTGAACTCTAAGCCAAAAAGCTAATGGCAAAATGGCCCTGGGCCTTATTGGCTTCTAAAGTCATAGTTTTATGTTTGTTTGTTTTTGAAAAATTTTTTATTGGGTTAGAATCCGTTATTTTTACATTTACATTCAATTTTCCCCAAATTTTACATTTCTAACCCCCTCCCTTTCCCCCCCTTTTATTGACTTCCAACAGCTTTCCAACCCTTTGTCCCTTTTCCCTTACTTCTATTAAATTCCTCTATCTAAAACAAATATATATTCTCCATTATACTAAGCAGTACATCCTTAACTACTTTTCTTATAGTATACCCAAACTGTAAGTCTTTGTTTCCATCTTAGATAAACAATTTATCCCATTTTCCAATTTTAAATATTTCTATATATCATAAACCATAAAAATCTTACACATTTTAAATCAAACAATTTGACTTATTCTCTATATATTACTCATTCTATCTTTTTATGGTAATTCTATATAACTCTCGTCACATAGTCAATCAATTTGACTCGTCTGTACATTCAGTTTGGTGCATTATACAAATCTTATCAAAGAAAGAAAATATTGTTGGTTACTCAATCCTTATATTTAATCCTTATCATTAATTATTTTCTATCAATATTCTATTTATTAACCTATATATATCTATATATATATCAATCTGTTAATCTAACTGCTTATAAATTCACATTTATCTCTTCCCCCCCCCCGGTAAAGTCACCCCCCTCTACATTTTATTATACTTCAGTAGTTCTCAAACTGCCACAGTTTTCCTCCCACCTCCCATTTCTTCTCCAGATATTGTTTCAGCTTCTCCCAGTCTGTGTTAAACTGCCCTGAGTCCAGATTTCTCAGTTTTCTTGTCATCTTGTCCATTTCTGCCATGTACAGCAATTTGTAGATCCAATCTTCAATAGTTGGCACTTCTTGTACTTTCCATTTTTGCGCATATAAAAGTCTGGCTGCTGCTGTCATATAAAATATCAACGTCCTATGATGGGCTGGAATTCCCTCCATTCCCAAGTTTAGTAGCAGGAGTTCTGGGTTCTTATTTATTTGAAATTGTAAAATTTCACTCATTTCTCTTATTATTTCCCCCCAGTACTGCCTAGCTACCTCACACGACCACCACATATGATGGAGCCCTCATGCTTCCTACATTTCCAGCATTTATTAGAAGTGTTCAAATTCCCTAGCGCAATCTTCTTTGGTGTCATGTACCAACGATAGATCATTTTGTAGATATTCTCTTTAATATTTGTACATGTCGTTGTCTTCATTGTAGTCTTCCACAAGTATTCCCATGCCTCCATTGTTATCTCTTTGTTAAAATTTATAGCCCATTTCACCATTTGTGTTTTAACTGTCTCATCCTCAGTATACCATTTCAACAGTACTTGGTATACCTTGGATATTCTTTTCTTGTCCTCCTTAAGAAGGGTCTGCTCTAGTTCCGAATTCTCTATTCGTATACCTCCCTTTACAGAGTCCGAGTTATACAAATCTCTGATCTGTCTATACTGGAACCAATCATAGTTCGGTGATAGTTCCTCTTGCGTCTTTATTCTAAGTTTAGATGCTTCTATTTTAGTTATTTCTTTGTAAGTTAAACATTGTCGTTCGTTATCAACAGCTCTCGGGTCTATCACCTCATATGGAACCACCCACCAAGGAGTTCCTTCTTGTAGGTAAATTCTGTACTTCTTCCAGATTGTGTATAAACTTCTCCGTACAAAATGGTGCAGGAACATCGAGTTGACCTTTACTTTGTCATGCCATAGGTATGCATGCCATCCAAATATTTTTTTATATCCCTCTAGGGCTAATAGTTTCTTGTTCTTTAATGTCATCCACTCCTTCAGCCAAACTAGGCAGATTGCATCGTGGTAAAGTCTCAGGTTGGGCAGTTGCATTCCGCCTCTTTCCTTTGCATCTTGTAAAACTTTCATTTTCACTCGAGGCTTCTTGCCTGCCCATACAAAATCTGATATTTTCCTCTGCCATTTTTCAAATTGTTTAGAGTCTCTGATGATTGGTATTGTCTGTAGCAAAAACATCACTCTTGGTAACACATTCATTTTAACTGCTGCAATCCTACCCAACCATGACAGATTGAGCCTATTCCATTTGATCAAGTCTCTCTCAATCTGAGTCCATAGTTTTTCATAATTATTCTTGAACAAATCTATATTCTTTGCAGTCAGTTCAATTCCCAAATATTTCACCTTACTTGTTACTTCACAGTCCGTTGTTTCCATTAACAATTGTTGTTTCTGCTTAGTCATATTTTTGCATAGTATCTTTGACTTCTTTTTATTAATAAAGAAACCTGCCAAATCTCCAAACTCCTTGATCTTATCTATCACTTTTGGCATGTTCTCCAGTGGGTCCTCTACAATTAACATTATGTCATCCGCAAATGCTCTGACCTTGTATGAATAGTCCTTTATTTTTATTCCTCGGATTTCCTCGTCTTGTCGTATTTGTATCATCAGAATCTCCAATACTAAAATGAACAACAGTGGAGACAACGGGCAACCTTGTCTTGTTCCTTTGCTTATAGTCAATTTCTTGGTCAATTCATCATTCACCACAATTGCTGCAGTCTGGTCTCTGTAGATTTCCTTAATTGCTCTGATGAATCTTTCTCCTAATTGTAGCTTTTCCATAGTGGCAAACATAAAGTCCCAGTTTAAATTGTCAAATGCCTTTTCAGCGTCAACAAAGAAGAAACCAACCTCTTTATCACAACGCTTATCATAATATTCAATAGCATCAATCACTGTCCTTAAATTGTCTCTTATTTGTCTGTCTGGCAGAAAGCCTGCTTGCTCCTCCTCTATAACTTCCGAAAGCCACCCCTTCAGTCTCTCCGCCAGTATCTTCGCAAAAATTTTATAGTCATTGTTGAGTAACGATATAGGTCTGTAATTTTTCACACTAGTCAAGTCTTGGCCCTCTTTTGGGATCAATGATATGTTCGCTTCAGACCAAGTGTCTGGAATCCTTTGATCCCTTAGAACTCCATTGATCACCTCCTTTAGGAATGGTGCCAGCTCATTGGCCATAGTCTTATAAAATTTAGCTGTAAGTCCATCTGGCCCTGGCGCCTTTCCTAGATTTGCAGATTGTATTGCCTTACTTATTTCCTCATCCGTTACTTCACTGTTCAGTTTATTTCTCCAAGCGTCCGAGATTTCTGGAAGTGTCATTTTCTCCAGATATGACGCTATTGAATCTTTATTTACTTCTTTCTTATTATACAGTTTAGCGTAGAATTTATAAAAGGCTCTACTAATGGTATTCTGTTCCAAATACATTTTGTCATCTTCACAAATTTTATTTATTGTTTTCTTTTCCCTTCTCTTCTTCAGTTGCCATGCCAGGTACTTCCCAGGTTTATTTGCACCCTCAAACACTTTCTGATTCAGCCTTTTGAGATTCCACTCCAATTCTTTATTACTCATTGCTGTTAGCTGTTCTTGCAGTATTTTAATTTCCTGGTATAATTTCTTTTTCCCTGGTCTCTTTTTTAACTGTATTTCTTTAGTTTTTATTTTCTCCTCAATCTCTTGTCTCTTCTCCTCTTTCTTCTTTCTTGCTCTACCATTTAAGTCCATTAGTATGCCCCTTATAACCGCCTTATAAGCATCCCAAACTTTATCAGTTGGTACTTCTTTATTCACGTTGTATTGTATGAAAAACTTTGTCTCTCTTCTCAATATTTCCATATTCTCTTTTTCCTGTAACAAATCCTCATTTATTCTCCATGCTTTCCTTTTTCTCCTTTTCCCTAGCTTCCACATAATTGGGTTGTGATCTGAGCCTACCATCGGCATTATTTCTACATCTTTAGTCCATAACGCCAAATCTTTTGAGGCCCAGATCATGTCAATTCTTGATAATGTGGAATGCCTTGCAGAATAAAAAGTAAACTGTCTACTTTTAGGATATTCTCTCCTCCATACATCTTCAAGAGTCTCTTGTTGAATCAACTCAAAAAAGAGCTTTGGTAATAGTCCTCTTTTCTTTTGTGCCATTGTAGTCTTTTTATCCAGTTCCAAGTCTGTCACTCCATTGAAGTCTCCAGCAAGAATTATCTGGTCATATGAAAGATCGTCTAAATGCTTCCGCAAATCCTCAAAGAAGCTCTCTTTTGCACCATTAGGTGCATAGATTCCGACTACCAACACTCTCTTTAAATTCCAAGTACATTCCACTGCTACAAATCTGGCTTCCACATCTTTCATTATGAATTTTGGTTGTAGCTCCTCTTTTACATACAACACCACTCCTCTTTTTTTCTTACTTGAGGCCGCTACAAAATCCTTGCCCAATTTTCCCAGTTTTAAATATTTTACATCCTGTTTTCGAATATGAGTCTCTTGCAAACAAACAATATCACATTTTTGTTTTAGTAGCCAGTGAAAAATATTTTTTCTCTTGTTCGGTGAATTTAGTCCATTTACATTCCAAGATAATACTTTACACTCCATGTTCATAATCTTGTTGGTAAGTCTTTTTCATTGTCCCTTATAAATCGCTCCATCTCCCGCTCAGATCTGATACGCTTTTTGGCACCTCCAAATTCGAAGGACAAACCCTCTGGGAGCTCCCATCTGTACCTGATTTTCATGTCCTTCAGCATCTGGATTAGCGCTTTATATTTTTTCCGATCTAGTAACACTGATCTGGGTAGTTCCTTCATTATAATAATTGTCTTGCCATCGATCTCCAATGGATCTTGAAACTGTTTAGTCACAATCTTCTCTTTCATGTTTCTTGTTGTAAATTGTACAATCACGTCTCTTGGTACTTTTCTCTGGGTTGCAATTCTCGAGTTCACACGATATGCCACATCTAGGATAGCCACAACTTCCTCCTCCTCCTTCCCCAGGTATTCAGCTAACACCTCGGTCATCTGTTCTTGCGCTGACTTTCCTTCCACTTCTGGCAAGCCGCGAAAACGTAGCTGCTTCTCCATGTGTTTAGTTTCTGCAACTGACATTCTCCCCCTCATCAGTCTCATCTCTGTTTGTTGCGTATCTGCTAAGTTCTCCATCGCGTCTTCTACTGTTTTAACTCTCTGCTGCGTCCCTTGTAATTCATTTTGTATTGTTTCCATACCTTTCTTCACTTCTGACAGCTCCGATTTTACTTCTGACAGCTCCGATTTTACTGTCTGTTTGACCTCTTTGATCAGCTCCAATTTCATGTCTTTAAATTCTTTAATCACCTCCAAAAGTTTTTTATCCAGATTTTCTATTGCCGATTGCCACTCTTTCTTCGACATCGTGGGGCTTGCTTTGGCTCGCTCCCACGAGTCCGCTCTCTTCCTTAGCTCCGTGGCGTTAAATTTAGTACCTTTTTTATTTCAAATGTCCCGGTCTTCTTGCATAAATTAATTTTAAAGGGTCCAAAATGTCGGGCGTCTTTTCTCTATGGTCTCTCTATGATTTTATAATCCAATATGGCCTACTTCCTTTTCCGCTGAAGCCGCGACCCTTCCCCTCTCAAAGATGGCGATTCCCTTCTTCCTGCCCTCCAGCAAGGGCCGCTTCTCTCCAGCCGCTCTATTGTTGTTACGCACTTCCTGTCTCCCGTCTTCCCACAGCAGGTCTCGCGATGGTGTCTTTTTCTTACAGCTCCAAAGCCACAGGTATTCAAAACAATAATCCAATTTCTTTAACAACTTCTTTAAACTTAGTCTCTTTTCTAATACAACTCCTGCCGAAGCTTCCCCTCCTTTTCGCTAGTCTGTTGCAGTTTAAAAGTCTTTTTTTCCTCTCTGTTTTTATCAATCTGTCCCGTATCGGAAGATAGTGATCTTTACCTTCCCTTCACTTTCCTCGGGTTGTAATCGCTGTTTCGATTTCAAATTCTCCTTTCCACTTCTTCCCCCAATCGAAGCTTGGGTATGTAGGTCTTATGCCAGCCGAATTGGCCCCAAAACTGCCGCAGAGATTGTAGCCGACCCGTCGCAAGGTGGGACCTCAAGGATCGGGAGGGGACCCGTTATGTAGAGCCCCCCCTCGTCCGAAATCTAACTCACCCTAGGGTCTTGAGCGTTCTTTGCCTGCTCTCCGCCTGAGAGCAGTCGGCCGCGGGCTATTTTCACCCCGCCGGCTGCTTAAAACGGCAGTCCGGTCAGCTCCGCAAATGGAGCTGCGTTAGACCTCCATGAATCCCAAACCGGAAGTTCCGTCATAGTTTTATGTTGTGTGCTACACAAAACCTTGATTTTTAGAACAGTTAAAGGATTGCCTTTCATGCACAACTCCTTGTACACTACTCCATGATTATGTGCAAACTTAATTTTTTTTCTATTGTAAATTGCCCAGAGCTTAACAGAAGGGCGGGATGGAACAAAGCATTGTGCAACAGATTTTATTTGTATTTATTTAGCTTATTTTTAGCTCACCTTTCTCACTGAGACTCAAGGTGGATTACAGAGTACAGAAAGAGGGAAAAATGTCATTGCTCCATAGATCATCAAATGAACGATGCAATAGGGCTAGAAGTACTGCATTGAACAAGTGATCAACAATGAGAATGTACAGTATAAGGTATAAAGTGAACAGTGCGGGCATGTCCACGATTGCATGATCAGGCAACTCCTGCTGGATCAAAGCAATAGTCCTTCTAATCCAGATTATTCTTTTAAAAATGTTTTTCTGCAAACTGGGGAGGGGAGGGGTAGTCACTCAAATATGTTTTAAAAAATCTGTATTTTAAAATTGAAATCAGAGTTGCTGATTCAGGATGGTTTGGATCAATTTGTTTTACACAGACAGACAGCACCAGGTTTAACTCAGGCCTTTGTGGCCCAAAAGCACATAGAGACAGGGCAATGTGAGACCTTGTGGTGAATTCACCCACCTTTTCATACCTGCCAAGGTATTTTTAGCATGGGTTAAATCCACACGTACCAGCATAGCGCTAAACTGTTGGAATGCCAGTGTCTTCCTGGCGCGATATCTGATGTCATCACGCCACAAGAGCAGCATCGTGGCGCGATGATGTCAGAAATTGTGCTAGGAAGACGCTGGCATTCCAACAGTTTAGTGCTACGCCGGTAAATGTGGATTCAGCCATGGTCACATCTAGAATTTCAGCTTATCCAGGCTGATTTCTTCATATTAACTTGCTTCAGGCTCAGTCACTGGGCCAAACTACATCTCACACTTTTTTAACAAGTCAGGTGTGTCCAGATTTCCCAGACCTCACTTGTTTTTCTAGCAGTTGCAAAGCAGTTGTGGAGAACTGCTTTTTAAATGAAAGTAGGGGGATGATTTGGCTGAGGACCATGGCGTGGGGAAAGAAGGAGCTTCCACTTTCTCCCCTGTGACATTTTCCAATGCATAATGGCCCTGGCAGGGGGGAGTTATGGGGCAAATAGCTTCCCTGGGGCCATTTTGACTCAGGAAAGTGCCTTGCTGGGGGAGGCAGGAGCCCAATCAGGCCTTGTGGTCCCTTCAAAAGCAGATCCCACAGTTGCAGGAAAAGCAAGTTGAGCCCAGAAAACCCGGTCAGGAAACCTAGACCCAACGTGTCAAAAATGTACCATGCAGTTGGGCCCAGATAAGCTCTTGAGGATTATGTAAGCAAATTAGACTGAATGTGAACAGTTTCATCACGTCCACAGGACTGTGTGCCCAAACAATTTCTCGATGTGGAAGGAACAAAACATTGAACTAAGGGGAAAATTCATTCTTCAGACCACATTTTACTGCACCAGACAGAAAGAAGCGAGGACTGGAAGAATACCAGGTTCAATGGCGTCTCCCTCCCCCTCTTTCCCTTCCTCTAGCTTACTTCTTTCTTTGCCTTGTCCAATTTCTCTTGTTGTATTTTTAGTTCCTTGTTTGCCTTTTCAAGTTGTTCTTTCATTGTTCTGGTGCTTCCAGATACGTTTTCCTGAATATAGGAAGCAGAAAACAGCTACTTTATCCAAATGAAAGAGCTCATTTATTCTTTAAACCACACAGTCCTTTAGTTCATAATTGTTATCAGCGGGGCTTCTGGGTCTTTTGTATTGGGTGCCAAATCTTTCTGGCCTTAGACAGTCGTTGCCCAAACTAAGTTTGCAATCCTACAGTCCCTGACGGATCAGGGGGAGTCAATGGACCACTGGCTGAGTGAACAAAGTCACTTTGAAAACTAAGTCTGCACCACACAGCTTTTGGCTTGTAGCCCTAGCAACTGACCAAAGCAGGACCTCCCCTCCCCACACACACACCCCTGAATCTTTCAGGTATAAGATGCACACTATTCATTCCAATTTCAAACCCCCAAATTTATTTTCTTGCTACAAAAATAATAATTGCAGAAGTTAGCTACTAGTGCTCTTTTGGGAGCAAATTAAATTTATTTCCAAAATGTAGTAATTCAAAATGCAATGATATTTACATAGCCAAATAAATCATTTGCTTCCTAAATCTACTAGATCTGTGTGTGTGTGTGTGTGTGTGTGTGTGTGTGTGTGTGTGTGTTTTCCACTGTTTTGTGGCACAGTCCCATGATGTGTTTCGCTTCACCACATGTGCTGCTCAGGTAACCTCTATGAGGGCCAAGCTACAAGTGACGAATGACACAGGTTGGACACTTGTCAGCTTCCCTCAAGTTTTGATGGGAAATGTAGGCATCTTGGTCTTGCAGCTTGGCTCTCCGGCTGCTGTCCAACTGACTTTTCAACTGTCACTTGTCCAACATTCGGCCAAGCTGCCTACATTTCCCATCAAAACTTGAGGGAAGCTGACAAGTGTCCAACCTGTGTCATTCATCACTTGTAGTTTGGCCCTGAGTTAATTGGTTTAGCCCAGTAGGGCGGAGTCAGTAGCTAGAGCCAGGCAACTGAGGAAGAAGCTGGTTGCTGGGAAGCTGAATAATAATGAATATGCTCTTACCACCTTGAATAAGGTAATCAAATGTATGTAAACAATATGACTTAAAGTGGTGTCTGTGTATTGTGTTTGGTTGGTGTTACTGGGATTGTATTATTTTTACAGGGATGTCATTCCCCAAGAAGAGGACAGAAGCCTGGGCTACAGTTGCTTCGAACTGGAAGGATAGTGAAAAAGGACTCTATCACTTGGTGGAATCCGACAAGTTGAACTGTTTACCTTTTCAAAGACATTGTTGGTTTAAAGTCTCTGTATGGTTGCACTCAGAGCTCATTTCGAGGGGGAATGTGCAGGAACGCAGTTCCGACAGTTCCCCAAAGAGGTCACATGTCAGGTGGCCCCGCCCACCTGACCCTCGGCCATTTTGGGCCCGTTTCAGCCTGAATTGGGGCCGAAACGGCCTAGATCAGGCCTCTGACAGGTGGTGGATCACTCTCCCACTCAGCAGCGGCCCAATTGAGAACATTTTGGGCCCCTTTTTGGCCATTTTCAGCCCCTTTTTGCCATTTTGGGCCCAATTTCGGTCCTGAATGGCTAGGATTGGGTCCAAAACAGCCAGGATAGGTGATGCCAGGGGGGGTGGCATATGCAAATCAGTTATACTAATGACCCACTTCCAGTGATGGCAAAGGGTGTGGCATATGCTAATGAGTTATGCTAATGAGTTCCTCCAGCTCTTTTTCTACGAAATGACCCCTGGTTGCACTTATGAGTTTAGTTAAAGAAAAAGTTTTATTGTACTAATCGTTAAAAGGTTTTTAAAAGATTTTTTCCTTAAACTTGTGTGAAGGGTTGCTTCCTAAGCCCCATAGAACCCATACAAGGAGAGGTTACACTGAGATCTGAGAGCCCCTTGTTCTAGCCTAGGCAGCTCTTGACTGTCACCTTCACAGTAAATGGTCTGGTGCTAAGGTGAGGCATATTCAGAAGCAAGTTTTCTTTGCCATTTATAAACTGTTGCTCCTTGCAACTTACCACCCTCTCTTTGCCTTTAAACTTGAGGGTTCTACCTTTGATGCTACCACTGTCCAAACAAAATCAAAATCCAGTCAATTTACAACAGAACAAACTTTCTAATGAATTTGGCAGAAGCGCTTCATGCCATACAATACTGGAAAAATCCATACCTTCCCCCAAATATCTGCTTTATGCCTAAGTCAGAGTTTCAGCACCATAGCCAGGGCTGCGGAGATTTCTCTGGGATCAGTAAGGTAAAAAACACATCTTAAAATTAAGCAACACTTCAGTGAATATCACCTTTCCAGACATTTCCTGGGTGCTCACAAGGCCTGGTAACTTAACACAGCGTGGAGAAGAAATAGGATTTGGTACTTGATTTTTAGTCTCATCAATGGACTTTGCCAATACAGGCTGCTCGCTCATTTCTAGCGGCTGATCAGTAGCAAATGAATTTTGGCTATCCAAAGGTACAGGCGTCTTCATAGGAACCAAAAGATGTTTGCAGTCATTATCAACTTGGGATTCTCCATCATGAAAAAGTCCTTCACAGCTTCCCCACCTTCCCTCATTATTTGTATCTTTTACAGGGTTCTGGCCTAATTCCGTGACCTGGGTCGCCTTTTCTGCAGTTAAAAATTTACGACGTTCGTTTTCAATCTCTGTGCCCAGTTGCAAAACCTCATTTTCTTGCTTCATCCTCTGGGATCCTCTCCCTATAAAGGGTTCTCCACCTTGGATCTGCTCTTCAGAATCTATCCCCAAATCAACCATTACTTTAACCAACTTCTCATGTTCTAAACTCATATTATCAATAATATTTTGCAACTCTAAACACTTTGAACAGGTTTCTTTCTGCATACTGCTGTTCTGTAGGATGAATTTTTCCTCCTCGAGTTCAAAAACGGCTTGGAAACATGTGTTTTTATATTCGTCGACCTCACGGATCAACATTGCACATTTTTGATGCTCACCTTTGGCCTCGTGCAATCGCCTCAAGAGAGATTCCTTGTCTCTTTCTAGCACACGTATTCTTTGCACATTTCTTTCTCTCTCCTCTTCCAGTTTGCAGGTTTGGGCTAAGCATTTCTCCTCATCTTGCAATGATTGAGCCACTTCTTTAAAAAGGTTGTTTCTTTCATCCTTTAGAAAAGAAAGCAGCTGGAAATATCTGATCTTCCGTTCTTCCAGAGAGGTGCCTTTCTTAGATTCCAAAGAGGAGGTTTGTTGTTCCAACCATCCCTCCCTCCTTTCCTTGGCTGCTGAAGGGAAGCTCTTCTCAAACAGACTTTTCCTGCCCTTTCCCCAAAGGATTCCAAGTGCTCCTTGACTGTCTCTACCCACCTCCTTCTTTAAAAACTCAGAACACACTTGGTCAGCAAAAAAGAGCTTTGGATAAGGGGCAACAAAAGTTTCATCCACAGCTAACATGTATTGGCAATACATATCTATTTCTTCTTCCAGGGCATGAATCTTTAGAGAATACCGACTGTTCTCATCCTGTAACATACAGAGCTGCCAACAATTCTCCTGCATTGAGGTGGATGTTTTCTGAGAAGACGTGTTGACTGTTTTCATTTGTGAAAACTCCTTATTGAGACATTCATTTCTATCTTGCTTCTGTGATGCTGTGATATCCAATGGGCACACGTCTTCCTTCAAGGAAGCAAGTTCTGTAGACTCCATCTCTTGCTGAACAGTCAGTCTGTGGCTTGGATTCCGCTCTGATGAGCAATGAGCACTTCTTTCTCGTCCCAGCTCCCTCTTTTCTATTTGCCTGTCACTTCTTTGCAAACACAAACTTTTTTGCTCCAGTAGTGCAGCCTTCAGCTGTTTCTCCTTGCCATTGCTGATGATCACCTTTCTTGGGGATCTCCCAATGTTATCATCAAAGGTGGAAATTCCTCCCCTCGACCTTTGTTTAATCTGAAGTTCAGCATGCTGTGAGGGACCTTCCTTCCTTCCTTCATTTGAAACAGGTGTGCATTCATCTATTTTCATACCCGCACAGCATACTGGATTCACAGCTTGCTCCTCAGTTCTGCTGCATTTCATTTCACATAACACTTGAGGTGCGCTGCAACTTACTGAGAATGTTGCCTTCTGATCCTTCCCCATTTGTTTTTCTGATTGGACTGGGGCACTTCCTAACTGATACTTCACATGGTGCTCTTCTTCAGCCAAGCTCTCCTCTTCCCTGCCGTTTACCTGTCCGACCTTTTCTTTATCCGAAGCGCATATTTTAGGTTTATCATCTTGCAGTTTGAGAGTGGTGCTTTCAACCATCTTCTCCTTTTGAGACTCTGAATCTTCGCCTAAAATACTGCCCCCATCAGACTGAGAAATGCTGTTAGAATTAGGAAGGCAACAAAGATTTCTTATGTGACTTGGTCTCATTTCAAGTCCTTTGTGGGTTTGATATTCCGGTAAGGTGAGCTGAATTGCAGAAACTGCCAGGGGCTTCCAGGAGGAGTTCGCAGCTGCTTGCTTTAGGAGATGCAATGATTCCTGCCCTCTGAGCCACTTTGTTCTCCCACCACGGTTGGCTTTGACTGGAGCACACCCAAACAGAAGGCAAACATTTCTTACGGGATCAGCAGTATTTGCATTATCTGCAACCTGGTAAAAGTGAAAATACAAAATGTCTCAAACTCTGTGCATGTGTATATAAAACTAGGGATGTACAAATATGTCCTTGTTTGTTTTGGGGGCTTTTCTATGCCTCTGTGTGCTTTCCCCCTAATTTTATTCCTTGTGTTCCAATTCTTTTATGTCGTTTTTATGCAACTGACATAACATTAATATTACAAATTGTGTAAACTTAAAAAATTAATCACGGAACCAATTCACACTCAAGAGAAGTGAAATCAAAGTGGAGATTTTCAAGCAGAAATTGTGGCTCTGTGAAATTCAGGAGTGTCGCTGATATAAACAAGGAAAAAGTAAATCTAGCAAGAACTGATATGAGTGATAAATCCAGCTTTGCTTCCTCTACTGAAGCATGAATATCTTCCAGAAGCAAAACAGGGAAGGCATTTTATATATTTTTTTCTGTACATCAACACAAAACTTGCAGGTCAACTGACGAGCAGCATCCTTAAGACGGCCTGCATCATCAGCTGATGCCTGACTCTGCCAGCAATATAGTTTCATTTTTTGCAATTTTTTAAGAAAACCTGGGAACTGCTATCAGGTAGCATGAAGATGCTCTGCTTTATGCCTAGTATGGTCAACTCTTCCTGCCTGCTCTGCTAGTCCTTTCTACGGTTGCCAGATGGCATATCCAAAAATACCAGATCACTGTCTTCTTCCAGGCCCAGTGCAATGATGTCACTCTTGCTGGCTGGCTGCACTCAGGTCAGGGGGCGGGCCGGCCACTCCCCTGGTGTTCAGGAGGCTGGGTCAGCTGGCTGGCTGCTTCCTGTATGTGAAGGAGGAGGTCAGGTGGGTGAGCTGGCCGGCCACTTCCCCAGCGAGCAGGAGGCTGGGTGAGCCGGCAGGCCACCCCCCAGTGCTGGAAATGGGGCGAGGGTGAGGAGGCAGAGGGGGCACAGGCCACTGCTCCTCTATGTACAAATATACCAAACATTTATATGTCCAGTATTTTTACCCCAGATAGTCCCAGAAAAAAATGGACTGCCCAGGGGAAAACCGGACACCTGACAACCCTATTCCCTTCCCTATCTTGTTTTTGCTTCTAATGTGAACCTTCGGGCAGGGACCTCTCTCGCTCTCTCTGTCTTTTAAATTCTGTGACCTCCTTAGTCTCTTGCCATGAAAAAACCCCCACCAGGGGTCGCTGTAAGTCAGCTATGACTTGAGGGCATCTCCACCATAAAGGGCTTAGCAAATAATAATGAAAAAATTAACAGCATGCTTTCAAGAGCAAACTAGCAACCCTGATGCAACAATATTCAAGTTAACACAAAGACATGAAATAATGTAGTCAAAGTAACTATGACTACATATGAGAGTTTCCTCAATCATTTGTGCCCTAAAAATAGGACGGTCTGCTCAACTTTAGATGAGCTATATACTTGGGTATTTCAGTCAATGCTGATTGGCTTCGACTTCATATCCAAACTTTATGCAACTGTATCCAAGGTTGTTTCCACACATCCTAACATTGCACAACACTCACAGAACGAGGACGTCTCCATGCTGCAATTTCGGATGTCACTGCGCCACGATCCTGTTTTTGTGGCACGATGAAGACAGAAATCACGACATGAAGACGCCCTCGTTCCGTGAGCGTTGCGCGACATTAGGAGGTGTGGAAATGATATGCAAACACATCCTTGTGGGTGTTTTTAATTATCACGCTTCTTGGACTGATACAGTGAAATAATTTTACACCAAAGGCTTCCGTAGAAGAAATACACATTTCCTAGGGCAGCTTCTTTTGTGAGCAGAGTGGCATACTTGAAGTCTGCTGGGGCCTCCTTCCATTCTATTCAGATCTTATGATAGTGTTATGTTCTAGTGGAAGAAGCTAATGCCCTGCTGGGTTCTCCTGCCATCTGGTCTTCTCGTGGTATCTTAGTGGTATTCCACGATGAATCATGGAGGCAGCAGGCAGAATGGTTCTGGTTCAGAAGTTCGAATGTAACCGGTTCAGACACTAGTGACTCTGTGACAAGCATTCTCACAGACTGAGAATTACTATCCAGCTCAGAATGTAACTGGAATGAGAGACATATTCCATCCCTTCCTCATCTCTTTACTTATTTCACTTGCACTCTGCCTTTCTCACACAGGCTTCGCCTACCCACTTGCAATGGCAATAGCAGTAGGAAGAAAAGGGAGAGATCTTTCTGGTACCTTAAACTCTGCTATAGCAGCATTTGAAGGACTAGGGATGGAACCTGAAACAGGTAATTCTCCAAGCGCTTGATGTTAATGTTCAAGGTACAAATATAGAAACATCTCTGTTCCTATCATTGCTGCAGGCACTGAAGTGAGCTCGAGTGCCCCTCCCAATGGCACGATCGGGAGCACAACACAGTTTTGGAATTTTGAAATTTAGTTAGGTGAAGGGAAATTATTTTCTTGGGAAAAATGCTGAGCCCAGTTCAAAACTTGGGATAGGGGCAGGACCTTACCCACATTGTTCAAATGGTGGAAGCGACATAAACCTCGCATCCATTTTTACCTTCTCTGTGTCAGCTGGACTCAGTTCGTCAGAGACTGTTACCAGAGTGCTAGAGCTACATTTCAGATATTTTATGAGAAAATCATCTGGTAATTCTTCCTTTCTGAAAGGCCGTCCTGAAGCTTCTGCTGTCAGAATAAACCCATAATGGGTTACTGAGACAATTACATGAAGTGAAGGAACTAGACGAAAGATATTCAAAATACAGGGGATATGGCAAGGGCTCAGGGAAAACATCACCAAGAACTTCAGAGCAACTATGCTGTCACTGAGGTGCACAGGAATCCCACAACAGATGAAGACCTTGTTTTTTTAAAAAAAACACAACCAACCAGGGCTTTTTTTCAGGGGGAACGCGAGGGAACGGAGTTCCGGCACCTCTTGAAAATGGTCACATGGCCGGTGGCCTCGCCTCCTGATCTCCAGACAGAGGGGTTTTGACTGCCCTCTGTGCCACTCCAGCAGCATGGAGGGCAATCTAAACTCCCCTCTGTCTGGAGATCAGGGGGCGGGGCCACCGGCCATGTGACCATTTTCGCCGAGGGCAATTTAAACTTTAAAAAACTCCCCCCTTGTTCCAGCTGACCCAAAGTGACGTCATTGTGCGGTCCTGAGTTCCACCACTGAGTTCCGCCACCTCTTTCCCCAGAAAAAAAGCCCTGCTACCAACCACACTTGTAACAATGGAGAGGGATATCTGTATATGGAAATCATATAGCTGACGTGGGCACATTTGGAACTCTGACACAATGTGGTGAGTGCAGCAAAAAAATGGCTCCCCCTCCCAGTACAGGAAGCCCTATTTTAATAAGCGAAACCCTGCAGGGCATAAAGGATTAAAATCTCCTCTTCCTATCCCACATGGCCACAATCCAACTTTTAAACTGTATGAGCTCTGTCTTGTCCACGTTGGTCACTCTCTGCTACTGCAGGCAACACTGCTTCATGCCAATCCTGGAATAGATCCTGTTGGGTTTCTCTGTCCTGTTGTCACATTTGGATATTTCATTTAAAGGCAGAGATTCCTTTCTACGCTGACTACCTATCCTGTAGACAGGTGCCAAGAAGTGACTAAGCCTGAATTAAGTCATAATCACCAGCGGGGCTTTTTTTCAGCTGGAACGCGGTGGAACGGAGTTCCGGCACCTCTTGAAAATGGTCACATGGCCGGTGGCCCCGCCCCCTGATCTCCAGGCAGAGGGGAGTTTAGATTGCCCTCCACACCATGCGGCGTGGAAGGCAATCTCAACTCCCCTCTGTCTGGAGATCAGGGGGCGGGGCCACCGGCCATGTGGCCATTTTTGCTGAGGGAGATTTAAACTTTAAAAATCTCCCCCCTTGTTCCAGCTGACCCAAAGTGACGTTATTGTGCGGTCCTGAGTTTCACCACCTCTTTTCCCAGGAAAAAAGCCCTGATCACCAGCAAACCTCTTCTCGTTTTGGATTACTACCCAAGACCAGCCCAAGAGCTTCATAACTTTTTAAAACAGATGGTCTTTAATGGGCTCCCCGCCCACCACCCACCCCAAAAAGAGCAAGGACAATAGCATCAAAACTCTGAAATATGTTTTAAAACCTTACTTGCCAAAACATGTGACCCGTTGGCATGTTGCAGCTGGGATGGAGTCTGGCTGGCTGTGCTTCTTGCCAACTCTCTTGCTTCTTTCCATTTTTCTTTGAGTGATGCATTCTAGAAGTAGTAAGAGAAAACAGAAAAAAGAGGGTGAAAACGGGCTAAACACCAGGCATTCCTCCACTGCTGCTGACTGAAGATACAGCAAGCTCTACATACACATCGTCTTCTCATGCCCTGTTTTGTTTGAGCACATTGTAAACCACACGCTCTGCCCATGGAGTCGCACAGCAAACATCACTAAGCAAAAAAAAAAATAGTATAAATAAATATTAAATAACTATTTTGACTCGAGCCTTTTTCTGAGAAGCTCATTAGGTTCCCAGGCAATTTACAGAGGCAAACTGGCTTCATTTCATCATCTAAAGAGCAATATGTGCCTTTGGACCATTTTCTGGGTCTCAAGTAGTAACACCGTCAGCAAGACATAATTAAAAAATCCTAAATTTAGGGCATCTGAGGAATCCAGATACCATATGAATATGGCCCAATATCTAAAAAACTTAGAATTCCTGCCCTCTAGGAGGGCTTTTACTCTAGTGAGATGTGATGCCGCGCCATCCCAGGTAATGGAAGGGAGATAAAAGATGATACCTTATGATCAAAGGATCTGCGGGTGTCCTTTTGGAGAGGTGGAAACACTGGAGCATATGTTTTTTCGCTGTCCCCCCCATAAAAGGATTAGGGATTCGACAATTCTTCCCGTTATCGGGATCGAAGGATAACGCATCCTTGGCAAAGTTACTGGTTGACAAAAATCCAGATGTCACCAGGATGGCAGCTAAGTTTCGCACCCAAGTGATTGCGCAACAAAATAGACCATCAAGCACCAGAAGGGTTATGAGGGATGTCTCTCACCCTGATCAAGTTTTAAAGACCTCTGCCTAACATCGCTTTTATATTAGGGGGATATAATGTCAATAAAATTAATTCAGGACTGTATTAAGCTTACCTTTTATATTAGTATAATGGGACAGGTGCTTGTATATCTTACTTGGGAGTATATGAATTTTAAACAATGTATTTTATCTTGTTTTATGTCCTGATTTTATCTTATCACTGGTCTAATGACCATTACAATAAAATTCATTCAAGTAGTAACACCAAATATCCCCATTTGGAAGAGATTTAGCTCGTTTCACAAGTTGCAATGAGCACACATACAATCTGTGTACAGTGTAAACTTGATTTTTTTCCTTTTTATACGTGCATTGAATAGTTCTCATGTTACATTCAGTGCATATACAGCTGAATATGTGACTTAACCCCCACATTTATCGAGGTACTGATCTTTTGGGCTTTTATAAAGTGAACGCACAATACAGTTGTGTGTGCATACATGCAGGATGTATGTGAGTTCACTGTAATGTGAACAGGACTAATATATTTGGGATAAGTATCTATATTGTAGCGTTATGGTGTTATATTATTATTTTTATGTCTTTATTTTTAAATCTCGGCTTTAAACTGTTTTGATTATGTTTCTGTCAGTTTTAATGGTTTTATAATGTGATTTTAGTATGTATGTTTTAATTTGTTAGCTGCCTTGGTGGCCCATATGAGAGCAGAAAGGCAGAATATAAATATTTCCACCCTGCACCAATCAGCTTCCAGGCCCAATTCCGGGAACTGATTCTTTAAAACCCTAAATGGCCTACCTTCAGGGGTGCTTTTTCCACAAAAACCTCCCCTCCTGAAAAACCAGCCAGCAATGAGAGGATCCAACACCCTACCCACACGTACCTGGGTTATCTCCCCCCCCACTTCAGATATGTTTGAAAAAAAGTGCCTGCTGCCATTTTACATTCACACACCCCCCTTCAGACAATTAAATACACCTTTACTTAAATACTGTGACCATACTGAATAAATCACTGACAGCTTCCAGCCATTTGAGCAATACCGGACTGGTCCCTTGAACAGCAGCATAGACACTTAGGCAGGCCCCGTTCAATCCAGGTTGCTTCCTCTATTCTAGCCCACTCTTCACAAATGCCATGTTGCACCCACTTACCAGGCCATTGTGGGCCTCTGATTCTGCATTTTGTGTCCCAGTTGTTATCAGCTGCCTCTTGGTCACTTTTAGAGCTAAAACACATGAGACAAATGACACAATGTTAGCCAAGAAGCCAAGTTCTAAAGGACAGAGCCAGCAAAAATGGCTCCTCAGAGGGTTGGTTTATTTCAGGCTTTGTGCCCCGTGGCGCAGAGTGGTAAGCGGCAGTACTGCAGCCCGAGCTCTGCTCACGACCTGAGTTCGATCCTGGCAGAAATCAGGTTCAAGTAGCAGGCTCCAGGCTGACTCAGCCTTCCATCCTTCCGAGGTTGGTAAAATGAGTATCCAGTTTCCTGAGGGTAAAGTGTAGATGACTGGGGAAGGCAATGGCAAACCACTGCCAAGAAAACGTAGTGATGCGACGTCCCCCATGGGTCAGTAATGACTCGGTGCTTGCACCGGGGACTACCTTTACCTTTACCCACCAGTTTCACTTCCTCTTCTGGGAGGCAAAAATGAAATAAACCCTCTGAGCAGCAATCTTGGTGGCTCTGTAGAGAGGGGAAATGGACAAAGCCTTCTGATCTGTCTTTTAATACTCAGCTTCCCGGCTAACATTGTCTCCTTTCACTTGAGCGTCCTGGTGCAATTCATCTCATGTGTTTTAACTCTTAAGCAATTCATGTTTGGATGGATTGTCTCCCCCTTCTGGCTTCTTTACCTGTGCTTTATAGTTTATCTCCAGGGTCTTCAGCTCGCAAGGCAGACGGCAAGACTTCTTGTTTGTGGGGGAGCCTTCACCTTGACCACCTTCATGTTCATTTGCTTGGGTCCCCATTTCTGAATCCCCTCCTCCTCCTAATAAAGACTTTAGGTGATGCTTCAGCTTCTCCAAGTATCTTCCAATGCGCCGTTGAGTTTTTCCAACCAGGAGTTTCAGTTCAGCGACATCTATTCTGGATTGCAAAGAACCCTCCACTCGGGAGAAGGCGGCTTCCATTTCACCCTGGAGATACTGAAAGCTTTCTTCCTCCAGCTCCCTGGCCAGGAGAGAGATGGCAGTCTTCAGGTCTCCGACTTCTTTTTCCAGCCTCCCCGTGTGGCTTTGCAGGCAAGATTCCCTGTCCCTCAGCATGGCTATCTGCTGCTTCTGGTTCTGTTTGCAGTGCTCAAAATATTCGGACTGACTCTTCACTTCATCCTCTTTGATCCTCAGACAGTTCTGAAGTCGCTGCAATTTCTCCTTGTGCTTCGCTTCAGCTCTTTCTTGTTCTCGAACCTGCAAGCCAGATCAATTAGCTATTTAAGTCAGATCGTCATAAAAAAAAAACCCTTTGCTGGCCAGTCCTAGAACAAAATGCCACTGCTCAGAGCCTATCTACTAATACTAATTACCTGTTACTAGATGCCCTTCAAGGCCATATGACTCTTTCTCATAAACCATTCCAAGTCCACTCAACCAGCCAGTCATTCAAAAGCCCACTGCATAGCATGAAACAGTTCTACACATACATTTCTCATAGATCTGGAAATGTGTGTTCTCAAGCCTGTGAAGTCCCTTTTAAACTCTGAGGTGTCTTTCCTCAAGTATGTCACATAAGAGCAATCAATGCAGGTCCCAATTGTAAGATCTTTGGAGATCAGCTAAGAGCATTGCCATTCTCACTTGCAAGACATCAAGCCCCCCCTCTGCAGTTCTAGAGGGGCGATACAAAAAGGTTCAGAGGGAAGATAGGTTTTGTCCTTGCTGTGTAGGGGAAATTGAGACCAAAGAACATGTTTTATTACATTGTCTCTATTATCAAGAAATTCGCATTAAATTTGTTTCCCTTATAATCAATAGGCACCCTGGCCACTCAGAATTTGAGTATAGCGGAATGCTGTTAATAGATGAAAACCCAAAGGTTACAGCATGTAGCACAAACTTTTTTGTGGTAGCTTAAAAAATCCACCAGTTAAGCAAGGTATAAAAATATGTGATGAAATGCTTTTACTGTATTTTAATTTTGTGTAACATTTTTAGTAATGTGGGAGTTAATAATTTTTACTTTTGATTTCTTGAGAATAAGAATGCTGTTATATTTTATGCTGGTCTAGGAATGGGGCAAGCAGAGACTCTAAGGAATGTATTGTAAGAATAAAGAGGGCAGAAAGCAAGACAGAGATTTTAAAGGAAGGGGGGAGATCCTGTTGTATCAACAGGCCACTACTAGTTTACTATCCATTAGAACATCCAAATTGTCATTGTGAATTCACAAATGAGTCTGTTTCATGTTTCTGACAACAAGTACACACTGTAGATTTGTCAAAAAGAGTCCAGTAGCACCTTTAAGACTAACCAATTTTATTGGTTAGTCTTAAAGGTGCTACTCGACTCTTTTTGATTTTGCTACTACAGACTAACACGGCTAACTCCTCTGGAACTGTAGATTTGGTCAGTATTAGAGGTCAGACAAAAGGGATGGTGATAGAGTAGAAACATAAATGTGCTGGATTGGATTTAGGGAAGGCACCAACGACTTAATTCACTTTTTTTGGTCTTTATTAAAATATTTATACCCCACCTTTCCCTTCTGGCTCCAAATTAAATCAAAACCATCCATAAAACAATAAAACTCCATTAACCCTACTCCTGCCTGAAGCATTTTAAAGCACAGCACATAAAACCCATTAAAAGTCTTAGCCAAAACATAAAAGAAAACACAGATCTATGGTGCCTCCTAAAAACATCTAAGGATGGTGGTCTTCTTCACCTCCTGAGGAAGTCCATTCCCCAAGATGGGAGACGTTGTTGAAAAGGAGCAAGCTCTGGTAGATGCCTGGCAGGCAATGTTTAGCAGAGAGAGAAAAACAGGTGACAACTAGAGGACATGGGGACATATGGGGAGAGATGAGCCTTCAGGTACATGGGTCCTAGGCATTTAAGGGCTTTTACAAGCCATCGCTGGCACCTTAAATTGAATTTTGAAACAACCTGGTGTCATGTCTGCCACCCATCCATGCCATTATTTTCAGCTGATGTGTTGCTATGAACCATTGTTCTGTGCTGAACCATTGTTCTGTGCTGTGTCTTGATATCATATTGCTGATGCCATAACTTGCCTTGTATTTACAGGCCTGCTGTATCCAGAGTGTCTTATCTTTTGTGCTTTGAAGCTCAGTGTCTCTGACCTTGCAAACCTGCTAGTTCTCAGGGGGAAGAAGAATACCATGTTTCATTTTTAATCTCTTGCCTCTCTCCTGTCTAGACGAAGCATGTAAACTCTTTATGGAGTTCTCAGGACTGATTTGCGCCAAAAGTTATGTTTTCCTATTGGGAGGGGGGATGAGTACTTTGGACCTAGATGAGCCATAGTTTTACAGATTTTGTTATTCCTGTCAACCTTCTGATCAACCTGTGGACATATCTATTAACATGATTTGATTCCTTGAATAAAGCCTTTTCAACCAAGACCATGGAGTGCTTGCTGTGAGGGTACAGGGATCTATCTGCCATAGCCTGTCATCCATAGACTTGACACCTGGTGTCAGACGATGGAATCCCAGTTATCTAGAGTTCGACTCCCCCCTCTTGCAAGAAGCACAAGGTTTCTTGATTCCAAAAGGTTTATTGAAAGACTATGCTCAGGATACAGGTGTCCATAATCCAAAGGCTTTTGAGGCCCTTGGCTGAACGGAAGCTTTGTTGAGAATGGCATGCAAAGCGAAAGTTACAATACTTCAAACACCCATTCCCAGCCTCCCCCCCAGTCCCGTCTGTGAAGGCATGAGAAGACGAGGACATCAAAGTCGTTGGCTGGTCTGGATAGATAAGGACTCTTCGATCCCATGGGTATGAGCGGCCTGGATGACACCTGGGCCTCGAGGGAGGAAAACTATACAACTACTGATTATAACACAAGTTAATATGGCATAACTCTGGCTAGAGAACTGACATCCTGACACCAGGGCCGTCGTCACACGGGCATCTCTTCCGTTAAATTTACAGCATATAGCGTCCTACCTGTTATCGGCACAGTAACGTTTCTTTGGGTCACCTAACAGCTCTTCGCGCCACCAGCTGTCCACACCGAAACACTGTTCTGTTCTCTCTAACCGCGCAGAAGCAGCTCCTCCCCCCCTTTTTTTTATTATTCTGGCGTTTAATTCCGCTATAACGGAATAACAGCATATAAACATTCCATTCGAGCAAAACATTACAACCCTTTTGTTTTTCCAACTTTGAAATTATATAAATAGCCCTTTGCCCGCAGAAAACTCCCTGTCTGACGTGATCCCCATCGCTGAAGACTCTGCCATGGCGATTGAGTCATTTTTACTTCAGCAGAAAGTTTGCATTGTGTTATGTCGTTATGGCGTTATAAGGACATAATAAAATAAAAAAAGGGGAGTTGCAGGAAGAAATGGATTCTGGGATTGAAGGGAGGGCATAGGACATTGCGAGGCGAAATACATCGATGTGAGGCATTCACACTGAGGCACAAAATAGCGCGACTATCAAGCACAAAGCAGAAGAGAGAAAATCGCTTCAGTGTTGGAATAAGGTGGGTGTTTGCCGGGAAATAGCGCCATTTTAGTGCTAAATAAAAGCCCGTGTGACGACGGCCCTGGTGTATCGTGTATATTTTAAATAAAGAAAATTCAAACAGGAAAAAAAAGACCTGACACCTGGCAGCCAATGTAGCTGCTTTAAGGCAAGATTTGTTCCTGTTGGATTGGAACTGTACTGTTAAATAGCATGGGCCTTTACCACACAGCAGCGTTTATAACTTTTTAGGATTTAGACAGGGCTTTTCTTCAGCAAGAACGCAGTGGAATTCAGTTCTAGCACCTCCTTGGACCCTCCCATCTGGACTGGGGAGGTTGTGTCAATTAAACTTTTAGCAACAGGATTTAGAACCCTTTTCACTTACCAAGGTGAATAAAGAAGAGAAAACTGGATATTTACAAATTACACGACAAGGACAAAAGCTAAGCAATCTTATACAAAACAAGATTCAACTCACCAAATCTGTGAATTGTGTCTGGAGGTTTTGAACCCTGCCTTTCACACGTTGGATTGTGTTTTCCACAGAGCATAGACGTATCCTCAGCTGTTTAATTTCTTCAAGGAGATTTTTTTCTGATAACTGTAGCTCTTTTATTCTATTATAATGAAAACGACAAGAGTGCTTTATCTGCATCAACCCAAATACACTTCGGGTGGTAGACTTGATGCGACAGGCTTCATGTTGTTTAATAATTGTAGCCCATTTTCTGTTGTCAAAAATCTCATCCCATCCCACTCTACACTAAATAATTTAAGATGAACAAGGACATTATGTGATTTTTCAAATCTGTAGCTACCATACCCTATTGTATGTTTTCATTAAATGCCCCAACTGTTGATCATGTTGTATTTTTGCTGTGAATGTCATAGCTTTTGATTATATTGTATCCACTTGCAGTATGTAATCCGCCTTGGATCTCAGTAAGAAAGACAGGCAGACTATAAATAAGCAATAATAATAACAACAACAACAATATTTTTTGCCAATTCAGAGTGGCTTGGGTGAGGACTTTTGAGACGGACACACAAAATTTTCCCAGAAGCCTAAGGGAGAGATACGTTTTTCAAAATGTTTGCTCAGGATTTAAGAAGCTGCTGATCTATGCAAACAAAAATTAAGACAAGAGACCATGAAAGCATCAACTGAAAATTACAAGTTACTTTTGAAAGTTGAATGGGTTGTACTTGTTGGATCACATAGACTCTCTGAGGGCATAAACAGGGTTCCACGAGGATTAGAAATTTGGGTTATTAGTTGCGGAGCCAAGCTACAAGTGACGAATGATACTTGCCTGGCAAGTGAACAGACTCACGTGTATTCCTCCCTGTTTACTTCCCATTCACTTGCTCTCCACTTGTGAATGGCAAGTGAATGGCAAGTGAACAGGGAGGAATACACGTGAGTCTGTTCACTTGCCAGGCAAGTGTCATTCGTCACTTGTAGCTTGGCTCCTAGTTTTATAACTGGGAGGCTTTTCTGCCTAAACAGTGTTTCCTGTATTTTGTTTATATCATGAAGCCTCCTAAGTTCCCAAGAGACAGCATGAAGGACAAAAAAAACTTTTTAAGCACAAGTGCTGAACTTACCTATATTTAAGTGCAGACTCTGACTTGAGGTGGGTGTTTACGTTTTCCCGCCACTGTTGCTCAGAATTTTCCAATTCTTTTATTCTCTCTCTCAGGACCTCGCTGTCTGTACTGTTTGCTTTGTCCGAGTCTTCTGAATTTCCCTTTTTCATGTCTTCTAAATCCTGAAAAATCCAAGTATCAATTTTGACATTAAGATTCAGAAAATCAAATCCTTCTTTAATAGGTACTCTGCCATAAAATTCCTGTTTTTTTTCCAAAGGCAGCTCCATGATTTTAAAAACGTTTTTTGCAAAGTTAAAACCAAATAAACATTTTATTTTGCTGAAAATGGGTCTAAATGGGTCTTTGCTTCCCGAGGGCTTGGGTGGATTTCTTCTGCTGCTTCTGAACCCAAGTTTATTTATTTATGGGACTTGCATTCATTATGCATGACAGAGTTTCTGCTTACAATGTTAGCTGTCTCTATTAATAAGCCCTCAGCCAAGCTGATAGGGAAGTTGTGCCGTACACGTAAAGCTTGAAATGGGTGGCGTCTTGTAGATAATGCTAGGAAATTCAGAGACTGGAGGAAAGCTACAGATGGATCAATGCAACAAACCAGATGAGGCTCTTCACCTACCAGGGATGGTTCAAAGTATTTTGTTCCTCCGCCCCAGCAAGTTATGCCCAGCTTTTCCTGGACCTGGCTGGCACAGATCTCGGAGAGGATGTCAGTCCCATGGCACTGATAGCTGGGAACCAGTCACATGCCTGCACTGCCTCATCTTCATATTGTGCCATCCCAGTCACTTGGGTGATGGGCCAGAGAACCAGCCTCATAAGCTAACCTCCAAAAAAATATATTCACAGAGCCACCCATCCACTCTGGTCATCTTCAGAGGCCTTGCCTTCGGGGCCCCGATAGCTGGGGCTAGATAGTTAGCAAACCTGAGAACGGGCCTTCTTGGTTGTGAGGCAGAAACTTTGGAACTCTCTCCTCAGACAGATTTGTCTCTTTCCTTCTCTTGTTGTCTTCTACCAGCAAGGATTTTTTTTGGTTTGGTTTCCCCCCAATAACTGTTATTTGCCCTCTTCCCTGGCTGTGTTGTGTGTTCTATTAAATTTTTAAAATATTTTATATACAGGGCTTTTTTTCTGGGAAAAGAGGTGGTGGAACTCAGTGATGGAACTCAAGACCGCACAATGACGTCACTTCGAGTCAGCTGGAACAAGGGGAGAGTTTTTAAAAGTTTAAATTGCCCTCGGCAAAAATGGTCACACGGCCAGTGGCCCCGCTCAGCGGTGCAGAGGGCAATCTAAACTCCCCTCTGTCTGGAGATCAGGGGGCGGGGCCACCGGCCATGTGACCATTTTCAAGAGGCGCCGGAACTCCGTTCCTCCACGTTCCCGCTGAACAAAAGCCCTGTTTATATACATTTACATTTTAAATGCTGTTTCAAAGTCTTGATGTTTAGTGTTGAAATGCTTTAATGTTTGAATGTTCACTGATTTGAGGACCCTATTTAGATCGAAAAGTGGCACAGAAATGTTTTAAATAATATATAATTCCCCAACAGTCTGCCAGGGCAGAGTATTGGGAAAACCGTCCATGTAACAAACGCAAGCCTCTCAAGCCCCAAAGTGTCTACTCACAGAGGAAGCAGTCTTCAGAGGGTTCATTTACACATCACAAGTCCTTGTGTTTGTTGAGGAACAATACAAAATACAAAACTGTCAGAGGTGCTATGAGAGTTTGCCGCCTTCCACATACCCACCGGCACTTTTCTGCATGGGACCAAAGCAAGCAGAAAGACGGCAGCTTTAGCCTCCCCCCCCCATTGCACTTTTTGCATTTGCAAACTGCCCAAATGGACCTGCTAGTAGCTCCATAGACACAGATTTTAACAACTGAGATAATAGTGAAATCAAAAAGAGTCCAGTAGCACCTTTAAGACTAACCAATTTTATTGTAGCATAAGCTTTCGAGAATCACAGTTCTCTTCGTCAGATGCATGGAGGGCCAACAGAAACTGGTCAAATATAGAGGAGGAGGGGGGGGAGGAGAGGGGACCACAGTTCTCTTTGTCAGATGCATCTGGCGAGGAGGGCTGTGGTTGTCGAAGGCTTGTGCTGCAGTGGAATTGGTTGGTCTTGGAGGTGCTGCTGGACTCTTTTTGATTTTGCTACTCCAGACTAACAGGGCAAACTCCTTTGAACCTTTACAGAAGCAAACTGATCCCCACATCAAAAGGAGCTGTTTGCATCTCCTCTCCCCTCTCCTCCCCCCTCCTCTATATTTGACCAGTTTCTGTTGGCCCTCCGTGCATCTGACAAAGAGAACTGTGATTCTCGAAAGCTTATGCTACAATAAAATTGGTTAGTCTTAAAGGTGCTACTGGACTCTTTGATTTCGCTACTACAGACTAACACGGCTAACTCCTCTGGATCTATGAGGTAATAGTGGCTCCACTGGAGAATCTACAAATGCAAAACCAACAGGGAGAGCCCAAAGCTGCCTTCTTCCTGCCTGCTTTGGTTGCAAGCCCGAAAAGAGCGGGAGGCCCGAGAGGCAGAAAACTTCCATTGCACATCTGATACAAATGTGCAACGAACACAAGGACTTTGTAATGGCCCTGCTCTGTAGGCAAGCCCTGAATCCATTCTATGTCCTTAAATCAGCCCCTACTAGAAGCTCAGAATTCTGCTGTGTCTGTGGCTGAATCAGTCAGTCACTCCCATTACAAGTTGTGAAATGCATGGGGGACATTACTTGAGTATTGGACTGGGATGAAATGCCGAGAGCACCAGAACGCCAGCTAAAGTAACATCTGCTCAAAACACTTAATAGAATTCAGACTGAGATTTTGGGAGGGTGGGATTTCCAAATCCAACCCCCAGGCCATGCCTTGTAGGCTCCCAGTCTGATACTATTGCCCTTTTCAGTCATTATATATGACCACATATGCAGGGAGAACACATTACAGCGTGGAACAGGATTCTGGTGTACATGTACAGAGGTTGAAAATATGTGCATTTGGCAACTGCGCATATCAACACAGTCGAACATGATGCTTGGAAAGGGTTTATATCTTTAAGGGGCTCCCAACAGGATTCTGGTGTACATGTACAGAGGTTGAAAATATGTGCATTTGGCAACTGCGCATATCAACACAGTCGAACATAATGCTTGGAAAGGGTTTATACCTTTAAGGGGCTCCCAACAGGATTCTGGTGTACATGTACAGAGGTTGAAAATATGTGCATTTGGCAACTGCGCATATCAACACAGTCGAACATAATGCTTGGAAAGGGTTTATACCTTTAAGGGGCTCCCAACAGGATTCTGGTGTACATGTACAGAGGTTGAAAATATGTGCATTTGGCAACTGCGCATATAAACACAATCAAACATAATGCTTGAAAAGAGCTTGTATCTAATAGTTAAGTGGCTCCCATTGTGATAACAAAGAGGGAGCTTCCACATCACATGGGGATGTCCTAGGTCTGCTGAAAAATATTAACTTAAAGAAGCTCCCACCCAAAATATCTGATTAGTATTAAAAATTCTTCAAAGGGGAAGAATGTTGACAGCATCCAATTGTCGCTTAAAAGAAAGGAGGGCAAGAAAACCAGCCTCTATAAGCCCCCAAGAGCTTAATGAATTCTGGAAGGGAAAGTTTTGGGGTACTTCGATTGCCCAGTTGTTTCTTCCCTCCTGTGACTCTTTGTAGGCTCCCAGATTATCCACGTTTAATCTAAAAGTCACTTGGTTCCCATGTCAAATACAAATAGGTTGAAAAGTAAAGAAACCAACCTGCTCCACTGTGTTCCTGCTTTCCAGACATAACAAGACCTTTTCCTGCCGAGCACTGTTTTTTGGATTTTTATGCAAAAAGCCACACTATCCTTGTGCTTTGGGGTACAAAATGCAAATTTGAGGCTTATCCAGTGCTTCATTTGTTGCTAAAGAAGTCTTCCGAGCATTTTATACAGATATACTTATAGACACACACACACAATCATTTCAAGTGTGCACGTTTTTTAAGATTTCTTCTCACAGGTCTTTGGTGGCTAAAACATATTCCTTCATACATCACACTATATACACATTGCCTGTAAAATTATATTTTCTTTTTTAAAAATACAGTTGGCCAATCCTTCATGTGCTATGTCAGTCATGATGAGTACCTGAGTTTCCAAGACTTTGATCCACCAGTTGCACACTGATTCCGCACCAATGTCAGTGTTGTCTCAATTCCTTCCAAATTTCCCCGGCCTGATAGATATTGACATGAAGTTACCAATTTTGGGGTCCCCAAATTAGAGTGACTGTTGAGTATTTATTTGGTAGTCTTGTATTACAAGAACAATATTGTACATGGGCTTTTTTTCTGTTTTTCCGGGATTTCCTGGCAACAGCAATTATGCTTCTTCCATGCATGTTGCCACAATTAAACAGATACTTAGATTTTTAATTCAACCAGCGAATACAATGTCCTGCTATCTCATACTGGCTCCTCTCTGCCCCAACTGATGTTGTCTTTTGTTGAGTAAAAATTCCCAGTAAAAGACACCCATTTTTTTTTTGATATAGCTAAAGCTGCAGAAATTTGGCTTGCAAGTCAGAGCTGTAAAAAAATGTGTGCTTTTCATTTTCTTCTATGTCAAACATTATCCCTCTTCATATTTTAATTTCTATCCTCAGTTTGTAATGATTGGCACCTTTTCCCACAACACTCTAAACAGCCAATATAGACACTTGTGAGTCTATAAATGTAGAGCTAAGACCCTAGAATTTCTCCCCTGTTGTAGCATCAATTTTCTTAATGTTAGAACCACAACATGTTTTGTAGAATGTTTCCTTCAATCATTGTCTGAATTCTCATCTTTTCTATACCTAAACTACTCTATGTGCTAAAACTTTTTTTAACCAATTCCTTTTCAATGTGGCACTTCGTAGTTTCAATAATCAACACTGTCAAATAAATGTCTTCCTAGATACAGTTTTATTTCCGAGATCAAGAGTTTCATGCCTCATGTTTCATTTTCCCCATGGCTGCCAGTTCTCTTCTTTACGTGCAAGAGGTCAAGCATGAAGTCAGAGTTGTTACATCATCCACCGATAATTCTCTCCTTACACTTACATCATTCTTCCCTTTCTGCACAGATCCTCAGAGGTTGGTGAGCTTTTCATCAAGCAGGGTTTAAATTCTTTCTTTGATTCCAATGTTGACTTGACTGTCCCTCTACAACAGCATTCCTCATCTGCATTGAAAGTTCCACATCCAAGGATTTTTTTTACATTAAATTGGGCATTAAAAGGCCATTGATTTTATAGTCACACACGCAAAGGTAGACAGAATTCAAACTGTTGTCAATAATTGTCCCTAGGGTTTCCCCCCTTAATTTTAGTGTCTTTAAAAGTCATCTTTTGTTTTGTTTTTAGTATTTACGGATTGCTGGTTTGCACCAGATTATCAAATGATTCCGGTTTATAGTTGTAGCTTTATAAAATTGCTATGGTGTTCCCAACATCTCAGGGTCTGATGTATGAATGCAAACTGCATCCATTGGGTGACAAAGGCTGACTTAAAGCTGCTCAAAGAGTTTTGGAATTTTCAAACGAATCCATCAAGTCACTCCAAAGGTTCTTTTTGCATCCTACAAAACAAAGAGAATATTAAAAGTAGTAAAAGTGCACATCTATGCATTCAGTCGTTTGCGTTTAAGTGCTTTCTTTCTAAGGAGTAGTTCCTACTGAAGTAAGAGTGATTCACGGAGTAAACATAAATACAACTTCTGTTGCCCTCCTAATTTAAACGAAAGATAAAAATAGAATGTATCATTATCTAATAATGATGCTATCTAAACTTTGATAGTTAACTATATCTAACATGCTGTGGGACTGAAGGAAGGCATAAAACTGGGTCATTCACAGACAAGGTACAGATCTTAATACACTGGACTTCCTAAGTAAATAGAAGAATATTGCTTTGTAAATTAACCAAAAGAAAAAAAAATTAACTTCAAAATAGCTTGGTAAGGATTAAATAGGCTCCAGAAGGGGAGGAATGTTGAGTGCAGTTGAGTGTCAGATCAAGGAAGAAATGGCAGGGGTAGATTTCAGCCCACTAAAGCAAGCAGGGATCAAATTGGCCTCCCACCATTGCTACAATTCCCTGCGGCACTCAACTTGTTTGTCTATTACTGTAACCATTTTTCAAAGAATTGAGAATACTGTTTCTCCTAAAGTAGAAACTAGATTTTTGAAAGTGTTTTAAAATGGCTACTTGAGAGCATGATCCAATTCGTCACCACACCACAGCTGAACCAAGATTCCACCTTTCACCATTGCTTTCTCTCTCCAAAGGGTACCAGTGGAAGATACTGTATTGTAATGCCCTCTGTGCCCCCATCAAAGTAAGCAAGTTGCAAAATTAAGCTTTCAGTCACGGAAGGATGCTGAACACCCCCAGGATTCTTCAAGAGCAGTGCAAATTTGTTTCCATTCAAATCCAATGCAAGTCCTCAAAATGTATTGCTGATTAATTGTTACATAATAATTATGTTGTGTGTGCCTGCTAGGGTTGCCAACTTCAGTTTGGGAAGCTCTTGGAGATTTGGAGGGTAATGCCTCGGGATGGCAAAGTTTGGGATGAGCAGGGCGCTCGGCAGGGATGTAACGCCATAGAGTCTGCTCTTCAAAGCTGCCATTTCCTCCAAGGGAACCAATCTTTGTTGTCGGGAGATCAGCTGGCATTCCAGGAGGACTCCAGGCTCCACCTGATGATGGGGGAACTGGCATGAACACATGGGTAAGCAAAGCCAATGCAAATATAATCCCTCTTACTTGCCACTTGGCAAGTAATCTCGTCCCTGTGAAAACTCAGAGAGCCCAACCACATTTCTAAAATGTAAGTCCAAACAGCTGCCCAAGCTGAGCTCCCTCCATCAGACAACATTTGGCCAGCCACAAGCACAGCAAGTGAAAATGGCCTCAAAGGCAAAGCACAGCAGGAATGAGGAAGGAGTGGGTGCAGACACAGCAACTGGGACTCAACAACTGGCACTTGATTGCTCCCTGGTAAAATCTGCTGAACATTTAAGGGAAGATGGAACAGATGGGCAGAAGTCAGAAAAATGCCACAGTCAGGTGCTGAAGGCATGGCTTACCATGCCTGCGGGATATTATTCCTACTTTTTTCAGTGTTAGCCCCAACTCCTCCCTATGCCATATTATCCAAAGGTTCCCTTTGGAAATACCCCTCCTCTTTCCAGAGTAGCTTGCTGCGTGGTATGGGAGGGGGTTGCAGTTAGAGGCATACAAGCCCAGATTCCACCCCCCCCCCGCCGCCCTTTGGGTCCATAGCACAGCTCTCTGGATCCAGACTCTGTCCTTTAATTTTCAATCTGGTTTCAGGCAGGGCTATAGGACAGAGACAGCTGTATGGGCTTTAGTGGATGACCTTCATCTGAATGTAGACAAAGGCCATGCTTCATTGTTGCTCCTTCTGGATCAACTTGCAGCCTTTGACACAGTAGATTGTGCCATCTTGTTGAGGCTTTTAGAGGCAGAAGGAAGTATCAGAGGATGTGTCTTGGACTGGTTTAAATTATTCCTTGTGGAATGGACTCAAAGGGTTGCTGTTGCAGACCAGCTATCCTCAGTGTGCGATTTGTCCTGTGGGGTTCCAGAGGGCATAGTCCTATCCTCCATGTCCTCCTGCATTGGACAGGGGGTTGGACTAGATGATCTGTCAGGCCCCTTCCAACTCTATGATTCTATGATTCTATGTTATTCAATCACTATATAAAACCTTTAGGAGGAATCATTTGTAGCTATGGAATTGGATGTCATCAATAAGCAGATGACACCTAGCTCTCGCTCTCTCTATCCAAATCCCCTGATGATGTAGCAAAGATTTTAAGTCACTGCTTGACAGCTGTGGCCAAATGGCTGAAAGCAAACAAAACGAAACTGAACCCAGACAAGTCGGAAATGATGCTGTTTGGGAGGGACATTGCGCTTTCCACTTTCGATTGGATTCTGTTGACCCTTGCAGACTTGGTTAAGAGCCTGGATCAGCACTGCTGCTAGAGAAACAAGTTAATGCAGCTGCAAAAAATGCCTTCTACAAACTCAGTCTAGCCCTGAAAATGGCCTCTACCTTAACATGGTCCACCTGGCCACCTGGATCCATGGTATAGTTACATTAAGACTTGGCTACTGTAATGCAGTCTACATAGGTCTCCCCTCAAAGTCAACTCAGAGACTCCACTTGGTTCAGAACACTGCAGCTGGGCTGTAAGGAAATGGTTCAAAGAAATGCTTTGATAAAGGGATAGAGACTGTAGACTATACAACTGTGCACGGTCCGTTACTGTAAATATGTTTCTGCTGGGTTGTTTCTACATCATTTAATATGTCACGTCAAATTGCTTATGTTTGTTTCGACTCTGCATCAAATTTCGGCTTGTTTTCAAATTTCTGAAATCTATATCCTGTTTTATTGTTTACTGAATATCCTCGCTGTTGATTGTATTGAATTACAATCTCTAATCTTCCTTGGACTCAGTAAGAAAGGTGGACTATAAATAATGTAAATAAATTGAAAATTAAATAAATGGCAGAACAGAGGGAAGGCCTAAGGAGTGGGGAGTTAAGCAAGTTGGTGAAACTTTTAAGAGAAGCAGGAATACAGCGAGGAGAGATCTTTGGGCATAAAGGGGGCCATTCCTATCTTTCCTGGTCCAGCAGAGAATCTTGAGCAAACGAACCACCTAAGATGTCTCTAGGGCTCCCCAATCTACACCTCTTCACTCCTACACATTTTCCCAGCCAACTACTTCACCGTGTGTCCATCTTCCAGTCTGCAGGCTTGCAAAATCCACAGTGACCCAGCTTGGTGTAGTGGTTAAGAGCAGTGAGACTCCAATCTCTGAAGAACTGGGTTTGATTGCCCACTTGGGTCAGTCACAGCTCTTTCAGAGCCCTCTCAGCCCCACCCACCTCACAGGGTGATCATCGTGGGGATAATAATAATGCACTTTGTAAACCACTCTGAGTGGGCATTAAGTTGTCCTGAAGCGTGGTATATAAATCAAATATTATTATTATAAATACACAGCACCGCCATCAAACCCTTCAGTTAAAATACTGACAGTCAACAAAACTGTGTTAGTTATAATTTGTTTTTTCTACTCCAGAGACTGCCCAAAGCCGCTCACCTTATAATGATAAACACTAAAATATTGGTACGAGGAACTAAAAGGGTTCAAACTAAACGTGCAGGTCACTGTAAACCATCCACATATTCATTTCAGTAGGAGTTTATAAGCTCCTGATTAGAAGGTTATAAGTAAGGATAGAAATCCAGAACTGAACCACTTTGATTTTTCATTATTATTCAGAAAAATTTGCAATGAAGATCCCCGCCAAATGCACAAAACCTAAGAATAAATTCTCATAAAATGAAAAAGGAATACCAACCACAGTTCTTTGCGCATGAGTTTCATCAAGGCCACAGGATGAATGCTAGTGAGAAAAACAGAAAAAGGAACAAAAACTATAAAATAAGATCAAAAAATAAGAAAGAAAAGAAAAGAAAAAAGGTGTAAGATCTGTAACGTGGAATTCAACGGCATCAGTTAGACCTCAAGTTGCTAGAACTCTTGTTATTAACACTGGTATCAAAGAGTTACTGGATGAATGTAACAACCCATCATTCATTACCTCCCATAATATTATCCAAGCTGTGTTAAAAGATCTACAGAAACAATCAAATCTTTAAAAATTCCCATTAACACCCTCATGCCTGAATGTTCGTGCCAGATTACCAGCTGCAGGGCCATCACAACATTAATCCTAGCAAACTTTGAATGGGTGCAGCAGCTGCCTGCTGGAGTTTATTTATTACCGTGGTAGTTTTAGGATGAGGCTGTCAGCTTCCTCTTGCTAATACTTGGAAAAACCATCACCCACAAGCCTGTTAGCCCAGATGAGTGTCTGGTTACTACAGCCGTTTACTGACACAGTTCTTGACTTCTTGAAAACTCAACAGACTGTATTGGCTAACCGAATACAGCTATTTGCTCTCCTTCTCCAAGTGCAGTGTGGTATAGCAGTTAGAGTGTCAGGGAAGGCTCAGGTCCAAGTCTGCCCTCAGCCACGGAGGTCAGAAGCTGATCTTGGATCAGTTAACTATCTCTTAGACTAACCTACCTCACAGGGTTGTTAATAAAATGGAGAAGGGCAGAACCATGAATGCCACCCTCCGCTTCTTGGAAGAAGGGTGGGATAAAAATGAACTAGATAATGAAAAAAAATTGAATTGCATTTAGTTTAACCCTGAAAATGTGACACACAGGCTGTTTTCACGCTGCTTACCAGCCACAGAACATCGTGCCAAGCTCCCGGAACAACAGCGTCTTCCTGGCTCAATTTCGCACGAGAACGGCAGTTCTTGCACGAAATCGTGCCAGGAAGACGCTGTCATTCTGGGAGCTTGGCGTGATGTTCCGTGGCCGATAAGCAGTGTGAAAATGGCCACAAGCTGCATTAAACCAACTGTTCTGTCACACAGTGACAGCAAAATATCAAGGGACAATGAAAAACGCCAAGAACACCATTACAAAATGGAAGGACTGCTGCTCTCTCAGGCTTTAATATAGTGCTGGGACAGAAAGCAGCTGAAGAAGTGGAAGCTTCTTATTTCTTCATTTATATTAATTTAACACATTCACATCCTACCTCTTTACCAATTTGTAACTGAGACCACGTACTATATATTAAAACAATAAACCAAACAAAATCTGCACTAATCTCTAAGAGCAAGCACAACATAACAACACAGATTACAATAAAAAACAAGAACCACCAAGAATTAACACACAGCAAACTAAAAAGAGGAAAACGGGGGGGGGGGGGCTAAAAAAAGCCTAAAATATTTAATTTAATTTATACTTAATCATAAGACCAAAGGAGGGTCAAGATTATGTTCAAGGGCACAACCACTGCTTTTACTGAACTGGGCGTCTGTGATTATATGAATCCAAACAATTTTTAAACTGTCGAAGGCTTTTACGGCCGGAGAACGATGGTTGTTGTGGGTTTTCCGGGCTGTATTGCCGTGGTCTTGGCATTGTAGTTCCTGACGTTTCGCCAGCAGCTGTGGCTGGCATCTTCAGAGGTGTAGCACCACCTCGCCACAGCTGCTGGCGAAACGTCAGGAACTACAATGCCAAGACCACGGCAATACAGCCCGGAAAACCCACAACAACCAATTTTTAAACTGATCAATTAAAGAAGGACAGATGAAACGATCTACTCCAACCAAAAAAACAAGCAAATAAAAAAATCATGCATCTTATTGAAAACGTTTTGCTTTTCCTTCAGAATTCCCCAGACCTCTGCCTCCGGAAGGGTCTCTGAATTCTCTCTGAATTTTTGTTTTATGCAAAAGCAGCAGCTGTACTAAACATAAGAAGCTTGTATCCAGCCACATGTGCACAGATCATATGTGGAGAGCTTTCCTGTGTTCTGCCCCATTCTGGCATCACCTTCCAGCCCCTCGAAAGATTGTTCCAGGGGTCATGGGATCCATGCAGATCAATAGCCATGAGTGGGGTGTGTGTGTGTGTGCAGTGAGCAAGGAAAGGGGGTGAAAGCAGCTTCATTTCCCTTTTCTATCAATGGAGCTTTGCTTGTGGAAGACACAAAGGGACCAATTTCACCCTTTCCCTCTCCCTCCTCACTGTGCCTTGACCTCAGGAGCGATTCCTTTGCTAGGGTCCCACAACCCCAGAAATGATCTTTCCAGGGGTTGGAGGGGTCTGCAGGAATGAGAAGAGACACAGGCGACATCTCTGTTCTGTGCACACACCAGGATACAGGCCAGTGGGCTTCAAATTTTAAAATTATGCCGAATTATTAACAACACAGTCACCCTAACTGATCAAGATGGGTAGTCGTAGTCTGTCTGTAGCAGTAGAAAAGAACAGGAGTCCACTAGCACCTATAAGTACCCTACCACAAATTTTGTTAGTCTTATAGGTGCTAGTGGATCCTAATTGATGATAGCATGTACTTCTCCGAAGCCGATCTTGAAAATACCGAGGAAACGAGAACAACATTTCAAAGCCTGGAATTGGTCCGGTACACGAGAATATGTTACCTTTTCTTCTATTTCTTTGAGCTGTCGCTTCTGAAGTTCAATTTTATCTTCTAACTCCCGAATTCTCTGGAACAGACAAGAACGCAAGAAGAAAGGAAGCATGAAGTTCTGTGTGGTGTTAAACAATACTTCCTTCCCCCTTTCTTTTTTAAAAAAAGAAAGATTGGCAGCCATAATACATGTTACCTGAGTTAGGTCCTGGGTGCCCGATCCAACTCCCAGTAAGATGTTCAAGGCGGAGGACAGGGACTAACATTTAAAAACCACTCGCTTGCTCTGAACTGCTTAAAACACTGCAAGGGCATACAAGAGTCTTCAGGCTTTCCTCCCATGCTGATTTTGCCCCTTTGTCAGCCAGTGCGTGTGTGTGGGTGGGGGGGTGCTGTTTGCCCCATCCTCAGGCTCCTCAGTTAGTCCCCACATGAATGTGTGACTAGGAATTGGGTTGAACACCCATGACCCCACACAAGTCACAGGTAACATGTATTTTGGCTCTGTGTTAGATACCGTTCACCTGCTCATGGACATGAAGCAATTCAGACCCCAAGATGTTTGACATCAGTGCATTCTACACCTTTAAGCACAATCTCTGGCCATTTTCACACTACTTACTTTGCCTCGGAATGACCCGAAACATTGCACAAAAAACGTGGAAGATCGTGTTTTCTCGCGTGAGATTTGCGTGACATGGCACAAAAAACCACGAACTTCCGTATTTTTTGCGCGATGTTTCCGGTAGTTCCGAGGCAAGGTTAAGTAGTGTGAAAACGGCCTCTGTGTCGTTCCCTGATGGCAATCCATATTCTCCACTGATCACATCTTGAATTTACTTTCTTATTTCCTTTCTTTACAACCGGGGCTCATGTTCACGGTGATTTGGAAATGGGGGTGGGGGACTCGTCTCAAGATTCTGCCTTCCCCATCCCAGAACATGGTCACATGATGTGAGGAGGCCAATGAAAACGCCATTTTGTTCGGGCAGCAGCATTTTCATATTTTGCTCTGGCAGTTGAGCTGTTTTGTGCCAAGCAGACAATTCAAATCAGAGTAATCTGTTAACAGCTAGTGGAACAAGCACGGAAAGTAATTTGTAGGTTTCCCCCCAGAACTCCACTGCCAATTGCCTCTCCAGATTTTTTTTTAAACGGTACTGCCCAATCAGCAAATACAGAGACAGGGAAAAGGACGGGGATGGTGGACACACTGGGTTTCAACACTGCAATGTTATGATGCATGTGCTAAAAAATTTAGTTTAAGTGGTGGCTCCAGCCACCACAAAAGGCAGCTTCAAACAGACACATTAGGTATAAATATTTTAACGGTAAGTTTACTTTTAAAATACAGTGCCTAAGCAATGTCTGTGATGTGATATACTACAAAACCTTTCATGAGCACACCACAAATTTAAGTTTGCTCTTGTCATTTCAAAAGCATCTTTGCTGAAGACATTATTACAACTTTATAACAACAACAACATTTGATTCATATACCGCCCTTCAGGACCCACTCAGAGTGGTTTGCAAAGTATGTTATTATCCCCACAACAAAATACCCTGTGAGGTGGGTGGGGCTGAGAGAGCTCTGAGAGAGTTGTGACTAGCCCAAGGTCACCCAGCTGGCTTCAAGCAGGAGTGGGGAATCAAACCGGGCTCTCCAGATTAGAGTCCTGCACTCTTAACCACTACACCAAACTGGCTCTTATAAAATCAACCCTCCATAAAGGAGAGTAGATTTTTTCACCAGTCTTGTACAATTATTTTCACATATTTTTATCGTATCAAAATTATGTTAAAACAACAACAAATTGCCCAGGATGTGCACATACCTCTTACAAGTAAAGACAGATTCACACACTTTAAAGACTACATGACCAAAATGAATCCCTATGATATGAAAAAGTTACCTGAGCAATGCGCTTGTGAAAACATAATACTAATTTAGGGGTCCAGAAAGCATCTTAATAGCTCCTGTAACTCAGTATTATCGGATTTACATTCATCAGCAAGTCAACGAAAACAATTTGGTAATTTTAGCACAAAGCAGGTAGAGGAGGATTTGCTAAGCTGCTTATAGACTCAGCTTGAAAATGTTTGGAAGGTTTGCTTTGATTTTCAAGATATGCCTTACAGAAGAACTCTTTCAAACGGCAACATCAGCCAGCAACGGAATACCTGATCTAGAATACCAACAAATGAAACAGCTGCCAGAATCCGAAGTTATCTTGCAACTCTCTACGGTAAGGAGCAGCACTCTTAATACCTTGATGCCATTTGTCAGCTTGAATTAATATGATTAGCTGCCTAGGCAAAGATTCTTTTTTGGTAAGGTTGCATATTACAGAAAGAGATTGCATGTGGCATATAAAGAAACTGTGGATTAAGTCTGAGGCTGCTAGAGAATAAACTGCCTGAAACTAAAACTGTGGTTTGTATAAAATAAGAGTTCCGACAGTACATTTAGCTGTTAAAGAGTGCCCCTTTGTATATAAACATCAAGATTGGTTTTCTTGGAAAAGCAGTCCCTCCCTTAGTTCACACTGGAACGTCCAGGAGGTATAGGGTTCAACAAGATGGCTCTGCCTCCTATCTCTGGCTTGTTCATGACTGAAGCAGGGTGAAGGATCAGTTGTTAGGAGGAGGAGGAAGTAATGGAGTACCCGATGTGAGAGGGAGGGGAAATTCTCCTCACCACGAACCACTTTTGTTGAGAAAATTAGACCCCCCCCTACACTTTAGATACAGATGGAAGAAGACCCACAACAAAAGAACAGAAGTTGTTCCTCAGTCATGTCATGTTTCTTCTGGTAGCCCTTGGCATGTACAGCCCAGGGGACTGCTCATAATCGGGGGTGAGCAGAAATGTTTAAATCTCAGAGTTGCTACCGATACATTGGTTGACATTCAATTTTTATTTTAAAAGGACACATCTAACCCCACCACAATATAATATTGTTTCAGGAGTGTCGGCAGGCAGGCAAATATGCTTAGGAAGGGCGACAGGCAGCAGGTCTCAGAGCAAAGATCGAAGCCACCTCTGACTTGCTTGTTAAGGGAAGCAAATAAAACTCAAGAAGCAAATCCCAAGCGAAGACCTTTAACAATGAAGATGGTCTATCCAGTCATATAATAAAGAAGTCAGTTTTGACTGATTTAAGTGAAATCCTAATCAATCTTGCTACAGCAGTCAATTAATACTTTTTAAGAAATGGTCTATTAAAAGTCAATTTATCAATGTAATTAAAAACAACCCATTAAGGTCAAAAATGCATCTCAGACCCAGATAGTTTATGAAATTATTATCTCTGTTGCCAGTTATCAAAACCTTTCAAAATGCAAGCCATAAGAAAGTGGTTGTGCATTGCTGGGCGGGGACTCACATTGGTGTCAGTCAGTCATAGATCCAGAGGAGTTAGCTTTGTTAGTCTGTAGCAGCAAAATAGTAAAGCGTCCAGTAGCACCTTTAAGACTAACCAACTTTATTGTAGCACAAGCTTTTGAGAACCACAGTCAAGCTTTTGAGAACCACAGTTCTCTTTGTCAGATGCATCTGATGAAGAGAACTGTGGCTCTCGAAAGCTTATGCTACAATAAAGTTAGTACTAAAGGTGCTAATGGACTCTCTACTATTTTGCTTCATCAGTGATATTTAATCACTGGGAGCAATCTGGGAGCAGTATTTGATGGGTAGGATTATGCACAATCCGTTTTTTGGGAACTTGCATATGGCAGTCCCTTTATTTGAATATGATGAAATATGGAAACCAATTTTAGATGTTTTAAATGCCAAAGAAGTAATTCCCCCAATGCAACAAAGTTTAAATGCTGGTTTATTGTAATTCTTGGGTTTTTAACAATTTGCCAAGAGTGGTTTTGATAATGTCTTTTATGGTTTAGTTTTAATCCCTTTCTTGTTTGTATGCTACAGTTTTATCATTTCTTGTATTAAATTTGGGAAAAAAATCTTCCCCCAGTGGGTGAAGACATTTTTGTATCATTTGGCATTTCATCAGTGATCTCTCCTTCCTGCCAAAAGTTTTAATTATTGTTTTTATGTATTTGTATGTATTTTAGTTATGGTTTTAATTGTTTTAATGATGTGTTGTTCCTTTTAATTGATTTTAGTAGTTTTAAAATGTGATTTTATTTTCTATATTTTAATTTTTTAGCTACCTTAATGGCCCTTGTGAGGACAGAAACACAAGATACAAGTTTTGTAAAATAAACTAAAATTAAAATCTTTTAAAATGTGTATAGTGTCAGCATCAGATCAGAACACAATTCTCTGCCTTCCATTAGAATATATGGATTGACTACAAAGAGCCAAACTCCATCTATCAACCCTCAAGGTTTTCTTTGATACTTGAAAACAGCTGTGGTGTGAGGGTGTCTAGATTGCATTGGGTTCACAGTGCTGAGATAAGAGATTTTCCCTGAGTGAAATGCCACTTCAAAAATTCCTACTAGCTCCGTTGGGAAAAAACACAACACCGGCCTGTGCTTAACCTCTGCTATACTAATTGCTTTGTGTGGCATGGGAGAGAGACTTTCTGTCTTGGAAATAATATGTGGGGGAAACTGGCAAACTACCCGTTTTCAACTGCTGCAGCCCCACTCGTTTGTTCCCTTCCTCCAGATGAATTTTAGCCTTATAAAATGAAAAGGGGTCCAATCATAGGCTCCCACATAATGTGTATTTTGGTCCTAAGTTTTGAGTAATAAGTACAGTTAGAAACTCAACTACACTTGTTTTAGACATATTAATACAAGTAAGAATCTTTATTGATGGAATTCTGATAACTGATGTTATTAGAAAAAATCGCCAGGCTATTTGCAGAATTTCTCTTCATTTTGATAGTCACAGTTTAGTCACAGTCTCATATGCTTAAAACAGTTGTACAGAAAATGTGTTTAAATGGAACACAGTGGGAATGAAATAAAGTGTATGAATGTAATAAAGCTGTATTCATTTACAATGTGTCATCAACTGAAGTAGAATTAAAAGTAATTTTTTAAAAAAATCAGTGATATTTAAATCTGGTATACTGATGATATACTGGCTTTTAGAATGGTCACTGGAGGACATCCTGTGAAAGACAGCAGCACTTCCGGCTCATGGCATGTTGAGGAAGCCATCTTTAGCATCGTAGTAAATATGTTTTTACTTCTCCTGTTATTTCTTCACATACATCCCACATCACAGTGCAATCTTTTTACATTTTTAATTAAAAGTTTTATATAATAAAAAACAAAGATACAATTACACAAAAAAAACTAACAGACAAACCAAAATAACACATACAAACAAAAAAAAAACCCATAAAGGATAAAGAAAAATTGTATAAACTAAAAGGAAGCTTCCAATTTTCTCTGTGACAAGTATTAGTATTTTCCAATTTTCTCTTACTCTGTGTTAAAAATAAAGGCTCTCTTTTTTCTAATGTCCAAATTCCTTAGTCCATAAATCCACAAATCATTATTGTGCATTTCATGTAAAAAGTCTATAAGGGGTTTCCATTCAACAATAAATGAGCTTATTGTCTTCTCTCTAATCAATGAAGTTTTGCCATCATTGCAAGTTCCAACACCTTTATCGACCGTTCCTCTATTCCAGGTAGTGTTGGACTCGTCGTCGCAGTGCAATCTTAAGCAGAGTTTCACTCTTCCAAACCCTCTGACCTCAGTGGGTTTAGAAAGGTGAGACTGCTTAAGACCGAACTGTCGCACACCCAAGTGCCAGAGCAAACACACAATGCAGAGCAATTTTCACGTAAAGTCTGGGCTTTGTATCACTCACTCTTTTCAAGCATACACCTTTATGAAGGCAAAGAACTCCACAACGGAACACCCATTCTAATGCTATTTTGTTTTGCTTAAAAACCCAAGCCATGGCACAGCTAAAATCTGAATGACATCACAGAAGTCACCCCTACATACTCTTCTGTAGCTGAATTAACTGCTCTTCCTTTACCCATTTACCGGGACAAGCCTTTCATCTGCTATTAAAATAAGAGCATTAGTCTAATCCGCAGGATAAATGGGAAGCACTGTCTTCTCCTCTTGCACAGGAGGAGGCAATAAACTGTTCAGCCAGAAGTCTAAGCCCCAGAGTCTCCCCTAGACAGAGGAGGGCCAGGATGGAGGCAGGGTCTCAGCAAAGGGACAGATGACGGGCAGCTGTTCCAGCTGTTCTTAGGAGAAAGGTGTTGTAAATCTTGGCAGGAGACAGGATCTTAACCAGGCTACCAGGAAGGGCAGGGATCCCAGCCTCCGATATAAACCTCCAGATGGATAGGCAAACTAGCTTTCACTAGTCCCTTGTGCTCTAGAAAATGGCCTCCTGAGAGCGGAGCCTTCCTGCTGGAGGGCCACAGTGGACCTTCGCGGGCCTCCGGAGGGCTGCACCAGGGCTTCCCACCACTGCAATGGTCTCCTTGGGGCCTCTGGAGGGCCACACCACTGTGCCACCACTTGGGGCTTCCCACACCACTTGGGGCTTCCAGAGGCCCCAAGGAGGCTGCTGAGCTGGCAGGAAGGCACGTTGTGTTGCCGAGGAAGGCAAACTGTGTTGCAGCAGCAGCGGGGACGGCTGCACGGGAGGGCTGGGAGGCTGCCCACACCGCCTTGGCTGTCTGCGCACCGATGAGGCAGCCAGCTTGCTGGGCACCGAGCTGGCCCTCCTGCTGTAGCTCCTGGCTGGGAGAGCACGGAGCTGGTGGCGGCGGTGTGGGCGGATGCGCAGGAGGGCTGGGAGGCTGCCCACACCACCCTGGTTGCCTGGCGCACTGACGAGGTGGCTGGCTTGCTGGGTGCCGAACTGGCCCTCCTGCAGTGGCTCCTGGCCAGGAGCGGTGGAGCTGGCAGTGGCAGCACAGGTGGCTGCATGGGAGGGCTGGGAGGTGGCCCACGCCGCCCTGGCCACCTGCCACGCTGACAGGGTGGCCGGCTCGCTGGGCGCTGAGCTGGCCCTCCTGCAGTGGCTGTTGGCCAGGAGTGAGCAGCCCAAATCGTGGGAGCACTCCCGGGCGGCGGCCCGCCCTGCACAATGACACCACAAGTGACTTCATCGTGTGGTCCTGGGAGTGCATGCACGCACGCACGCACATTTTGCGCTCATGCATGTGTGGTGACAGGGCACCACCTGCCAGGAGATGCCCTGGATGCTGGCAACCCTGGCTATGCCACTGGGTTTAACTCCAAGATGGAATCTTGGCCTTCCTTTGCCTCTACCTGCAAAAGTTTGCTAAGGGACACTAAATTAACGTTCACAAATCCCAGTTTCAAATCTTATATTTAGAGCAAGCCATGCGTGGTCTTAGCCATTGTGTTAGCAGGTGCTGACATCACTAAATTCTAATAGTGTGGGGAAATTTGAGAGAAAAATGAGAGAGGAAGGCATATCTCATGATCAGGTTTTCGCAAGATATCCTCCCACCACACTCCTCATTGTAGGAAAGGCATAGAGTCCTCACATTACAATCTTCCAGTTTCAAATTTAGCAATAGAAACCACAAAGAAAACACAATTTGACATTTAATAGAATTACCATTGAAAGAGACGTTCCCCCAATGACCAGGTCCTGCAAGTATGCTACAGGATGAACACACCTACCACAGATCCAGAGGACTTAGCTGTGTTAGTCTGTAGTAGCAAAATCGAAAAGAGTCCAGTAGCACCTTTAAGACTAACCAACTTTACTGTAGCATAAGCTTTCGAGAACCACAGTTTTCAGAGCCAAGCTACAAGTGACGCCTGACACAGGTTGGACACTTGTCAGCTTCCCTCAAGTTTTGATGGGAAATGTAGGCATCCTGGTTTTACAGCTTGGCCCTCCATTACAGCTGCAAGACCAGGATGCCTACATTTCCCATCAAAACTTGAGGGAAGCTGACAAGTGTCCAACCTGTGTCAGGCGTCACTTGTAGCTTGGCTCTCAGATGCAGCTGACGAAGGGAACTGTGATTCTCGAAAGCTTATGCTACAGTAAAGTTGGTTAGTCTTAAAGGTGCTACTGGACTCTTTTCGAATTTGACACCTACCACAGCTTCTGGTTTCTTCTTGTTTTTACCAGCAGTCATTTTTTTAATTAAACATCCTAGCTACTGGTTTCCACTAATTTTGTTTTGGAAATTATGGTAAATTATGCCCATTCCCCCATATATTAAAACATGCTTTGGACTGAGCACGCTTTAACCAATCAGCAAGCGCTTCTCGTTTGCCCTCCTGTTTCATCAGCAGATTGAGTATCCCCTGCTCCTATTCCAGATTTGTTGCAGGTTATGAAAGCGAAACTTTGCACTTACGTAACAGTTAGATTTATGGGACAGGCACATATTAAACTGGAACATGAGACCCATTGTTTGACTCAGACGCAGTTTAAAGGACTTCAAGACTTGCCAGAGGGAAGTGAAAGTTGTGGAGCTGCCCCCAAATGGAGGAAATCAAAGTGAAGGCAGCAACAAAGCCAGTGCCTCGACATGCAACGGGCAGAGTTACCTGCTGGGCTTGCTGCAGTAGCTCCATGCGCTCGTGCAGGATCTGGCTATCAAATTCCCGGCTTTGCCGCAGGATCTGCCTCCGCACCTTCTCCACAGCAGCTCGCAAGTCTTCCCTCTGTGCCTCGTTCAAAGATTCGCTGGCTCTCTTCGCTGGCTCCTGCTGCAGAGCATTATAAAGTGTGGCTTCCAGCTCCTGGATTTTCTAATGCAACCCAAATCACATACAAAACAGTCTCCCATTTGAATACAGAAAGCCAACACAACACAACTAGAGCAACAGTAATGCAAGTGAAAGGAAGCCTGGAAGGCAGGAGGAGAACACAATTCAACAGCAGGGAAGCAGCCATCAGATGTCAACAACAAGCGAAGAGCATTTCATGTGAAGAGCACACAGAACTCCGTACAGTACAGGCACTGCAATGTGGGTCATGGAGTGATCTGTCCAGTTAACCAGACCTCACACCATGTTGTGCAAGAGAAGGCAATGGAAAACGGCCATAGCTCAGTGGCAGAACACATGCGTGGCATGCAGGAAGTGCTCGGTTTGATCCCTGGAGCATCCACTTCAAATAGGCAGCAGGACTGGGAAAAAGCTATACCGCAGACCTTAAGACCAGGGCTTTTTTTCAGCAGGAACACCGTGGAACGGAATTCCGGAACCTCTTGAAAATGGTCACATGGCTGGTGGCCCCGCCCCCTGATCTCCAGACAGAGGGGAGTTTAGATTGCCCTTCGCGCCACTCGGCGCCGCTCATTGGCACGGAGGGCAATCTAAACTCCCCTCTGTCTGGAGATCAGGGGGTGGGGCCACCGGCCATGTGACCATTTCCTCCGAGGGTAACCCACTGAGTTCCACCACCTCTTTTCCCAGAAAAAAAGCCCTGCTTGAGACTGTCACTGCCACTGGGAGTATATGGCGCTGGTCTTGATGACCCATGATTGGACAATATGAGGCAACTGCCTGTGTCCACAGCAAATTGAATTGGCAAGAAAGTCCCATTAAAATGAAGGGCTACTGACAACCAAGGGCCTATCGGATGGATTGTTAAGACATTGCTAAAACAATAGACTATTGCAAGCAACAGGAATCTGCTCAAAGCTGCAAACTCCCCCGGCCCCCCGGCCCCAACGTAGGCTTCAGCACTTTAGTTACTGCTCCCAGGAGGATAACCGTGGCTACATACCATCACTAAAGTAATGATGGATGATGGATTAGCCACCCAATGATGGATTAGCCACCTCACAGTGAAATGCACCCGATGCTATTGCCTTTCATTCCAAAGAACAGTTGACCTGAGAGATTTGTGACATGTAATTAGAGTTGTCTGTTCCCTGTTGGGGGTTGTGGATCCCCCACTCCCACTCTCTGCCTCCCTCCCCCACTTACCTGGCTGGTGGGAGATAAGGGGAGGGAATGTGCCTCCCGGGGTGTGCTCCTGGGCGGTGCAGCACACTCCCGCACTCTGCAGTGGGCTGATTTGGGCCCCAAATGGGGTGAACCAGGCCTCTTCGGGGCCTAAGATGGCCCACTGTGAAGCACAGGAGCTCAGCAGGGCCCTCCCAGCAGTGCTCCTCCGCAACAGGCCAAATCGGCCCATTTGGGCCTGAAATTGGCCCGCTGTGAAGTACAGGAGCACTCCAGGGCCCATTGTGTGACCCCAGCAGTGCTCCCTTGCTCCATAGCAGGCCAATTTCAGCCCCAAACAGGCTGAAATAGACCTACTATGGAGCACGGGAGCGCTCTCATGGGCGGCACAAGGCCTGTGCGATGATGTCACTTCTGGGAAGTGACATTATCACACAGCCCGGGAGCATGTGCATGAAAACATCTAAAAAGGTGAGTGCCATGTCCCTCACCTCCCACCTGGAGGGTAAGGGGACCTGGCAACCGTACGTGTAATGGATAGAAAATTGTTCTTGGAAATTCTGTTGTATCATTAGAACAGAGCAGCATGTTTGAGATCAGGTCTCCCGACAGCTCCCCTTCCTGTTTTTCACCAGGGAAACAGCACCAGCCTTAACCAGTACAGGTGGAAGGGAAAGTAGTTCTTGACCCAACCACACTAATAACCATCTAAAAAAATTGGATCTTGCTTGTTATATATACACTGCATTTTATTTATTAAAATATTTATACCTCCACCCATACCCATGGCTCCAGGTGGCTACAAACTAAAATTTAAAACATACAAAATACAATAACCCCCCAATTAACCACCCCTCACCACGAAAATCCTGCGTTAACCCCATTAACAGTCCTACTGAAGGAAACAGCCTTGCAGTGCCTCCTAAAATTTTCTGCGGCCCTCTCACCTCTCTAGTAAGATGGAAGCAACAATGGAAAAAATGGGGTCTAGTAATTTTTGAAATAGACTGTTAGCCAGTGCAGCTGTTCTGGTAATAGTTAAGATGTGTTCCTGGCAGCTAGTACCTGACCAGAAACAGGGCTGTATCCATATGATCCAACTACAGCACTACAACTTTCATTGTCTTACTCAACAGTCGTGGGGACATAGGCAAGATTCATCAGTTGATATCCTGAGGTAAAAATGACAGAATATGTGATCAAAGTCCCCCAGGGTATGCAGGGTGTCACCTGAAGACCCTTTGGGAGTGAAGGGTGACACACATCCTTGTTAATCATCTTTTCTCAATTACTTTGGTCACACATTTCTTTGTGGTGGTGGTAGAAAGTGCCATCAAGTTGTAGCTGGCTTAGGGTGATCCCTTGCTGGAGTTTTCAAAGCAAGAGGCTAACAGAAGTGGTTTGCCATTGCCTTCCTCTGTACAGCAACCGTCATCTTCTTTGGAGGTTTCCCCATCCCATTACTGACCACGGCCAACCTTGCTTAGTTTCTGAGATCTGATGAGATCAGTCTTGGACCACAAACTAGTAATCTGCTTGAAGTGGCTGCCTGAAGCAAAAACTGAAGGTAAAAAATGCTGGCAGAAATCAGGGCGATATGGGATCAGAACCAACAGGGGGAAAAATGTGGAAAACCCCACAGTTTCCTCGATGGAGCATCTAGTCACATGAGTTCCATCTCAAACTCTGGTATTCACAAGTTCAGTACTTTCATGAGAACTAGCACAAAGCTGCCTTTCCCTCTATTTCCAGAGAAAGCCAGACTGGTCCTTCATCTCTAGACTTTACAAATAATTACAAAAAAAGGATTTCTTAGTAATGTGAAAATTAAAAAGATACAATACCATTGTTATATCATTCGTTGAGCCCAAGTCTTGCAACTGTATCTTTAAAATACCAAAAGTTCATAGTTCTGAAGGCTCTCTTTCAAAGCCGAGGACAAGGCAGTGTGTCTGCATAAGCTCTCAGGGGCAGGGTGGGGTGGGGCCCTGCAGACTATGGCAACCTCAGGCACACAGTTTAGTAAACCCATTTTAAAAACTGAAATAAAATTCTCCCTTTTTTATGTTTGGCTATTATACGGCCTTTAGTAGGCAGTTTCTAGTTTCTTTATTTGGCAGAACAGATAGTCATGTATGCTTTTATTTCCAAAAAAATTTAAGTAGCTGTATTTCAGTCCAACACACACATTTCCTACCATATAAGCCTGGTCCAGAGCTTGCTTCCTGTAGTCGAGTTCTTCCTCCAAATAACCCTTCTGCTTACTGAACAGGTCCTGAGTGATAATGAAGACAAAGGCAGGGTTTGTCTTTAGCCCGACTCAAACAGAATCGCAAGGAGTTACACACTTTGGCAAATCAGGTGTTCCTCATGAGTTTATGAAAACCAAAAAATGAACAAAGACGTACAATTGAGGCTAAAAAAGTAGTACTCCCCTCAGTGATAAAATATTTTCTGTTATACACCTTCTCATAAACGTGTGTGAAGGCAGCAACTTCTGGTTGTCAAGAACTCAAAGGGTTCACAGAGTCGGGGGGCGGGGATTAGCAAAAGACCTCCTGCCCCTAACTTTGGTAGCTGCCACAGTTCCCCTACTAAGTCCAGCCAGAAGCTGTGGACTAAAAGCCTCTCTAAATGAGATGAAGTACACGCAGAGGCTCGAGTGAAGGAAAGCGCAAGGTTACCTGGGAAGACGAGTTCTAAAAAGACAGATCAGAAGGCTTTGTCAATTTCTGTCTCTATAGAGCCTGTGAATATCATTCTTGGTGGGTTTGTTTATTTCCTCTTCGGTTCCCAGAAGCAGAGGTGAAAGTGACAGAGCCTTCGGGGAGGCGGAGAGGAAATAAACCCCCTGAACAGCGATATTTGCAGACTCTTGTAGAGACGGAAATTGACAAAGCCTTCCGATCTGTCTTTTCAGAACTCGTCTTCCCAGGTAACATTGCGCTTCTCTTCACTTGAGCCTCCACGTGTATTTTGTCTTGTTTAGCGAGGCTCTAAAACTCCAAACCTTACTGGACTGTACCTGGGGTCAGCTGTGCTGAGTCCGGGCAAAAAGATACAAAAGGCAGCAAAATTGGTCTCAGCCCTATTTTCAGGCTGAAGCCACATGCCAATGAAACACCACACAGGTGTAAAATACATTATATTTATTAAGAAGGTGAATAAAATACTAATTTTAGAGAGTGTGCAGAAAGAAACGGTAAAATAACGAAGAACTGATTAACCTAAAACCTAAACATTCCTGACATGATCTTATGCCAGTCTAACACAGAGTTCAGCATCAAAGTTTGCAGGTCTCAAAGCACAGTTATAAATCCAGAAGGCTGAGGGATCCAGGCCAGTATGGGGATTCTCCTTAGCCTGCCTCATCCTCACCGCTGCTACATTTCAGAACAGTTATCGAATGAAGACAAAACCCCCCACTGGTACAGAAATATTCCAGATCTTATGTGGGACTCTTCTTTTTTTAAAAAACAGGACAAAGAGCTCAAAATGAAGAGTTCCGTCCAGTTAAAAAGATTTAATGTTCTCCCACCTCAAATAAATATTATTTATTTTAACACTTAAATTCTACCTTTCCCAATGCTTTGAGGTGGCTCAATTTAAAAACATCCAAGTAACAATAAAATCCCATTTCAGCCCCAACCTGAAACTCGCACTCCATCAGAAGCTCTAGTGCCAAAAACAGCCTTATAGCTCCTCCTAAAGGTTTCCAAGGACAGCATCCCTCGGGGAGCTTGCTCCGTCAAGTGGGAGCAGCCCTAGAGAAAGCACGGGCCCTCGGCAATGCCAGGTGGGCCACCTTTAATGAGGGATCACCAGGAGGCAGCATGCTGAAGACTAGCTGGCGCACAGGCACAATCTACCTTTTTGTCTTCCATTCCCTGGCCTCTCACAGCAGCCAGAAAGGTACCTACATATCAGCCGCTAACTGCTGCCTTTGATGCAAATTCCAGGAAAATCCCCCGCATTCAGTTTTGCACTGTGCTATGCCCTTCTCATTGACTGTTGTTATGCCTACGGATAACTAAAGCACCAGCCCTCCTACACTCTTTGCTTGACCATTAATGAAATCATCCTTGTTCAATTCTGATACGGCTTCAATCCTCCTCCAAAGTGTAGTTTTTCTGGAATCTGGGTGTGTGGTACAATCTAAGTTTTAGTAGAAATCAACGTGAAAAAAGTAAAATGGTACTGCCCGGGTAGGCCTTCGGCTGTAATCTATTTCAGGTCTCACCTGGGAAATCTACAACCTAATTTGGATTTGCTCTATTCTTGCTGTTCCCCCAACTGCACTCCAAATGCAGGAAAGAAAGCCAGAAGAAGAGCACAGTAATATATGCAATGAACACAGTTCCATATTATACATATGGGTATCTGAACCTGTTTCTTTTTGGTTTATTTTGTTACTCCATAAAAGTAATTCAATATGCAACACTTGAATCTATTGCTTTTATGGTATTTCTATTTATTTCCTTTATTATTTTTTCTCCAAGGGTGACCTAAAGCGGCTCACATTGTTCTCTCCCCCATTTTATCCTGACGACAGCCCTGTGAAGTAGGTTAGGCTGGGAGTGTGTGACTGTCTCCAGGTTACCCAGCGAGCTTCTACAGCAGAATGGGGAATCAAACCGGGGTTTCCAAATCTGTCACAACTTGTCTAGCTGTTGTTGAAAAATACAGACTGGGCCATTTTTTCTGAAATGCAACTGGAAGACTCAAAGATGGAATAGGAATTTTTAAACTTTAATTTTTTTGTTAACAGCTTTATGGGGTTTCCAGAGGCGCTGAGCAGGACGGAAGAAATGGCAGCCACAGTCAGGAGTGATGCTGATGGTGGACGAGTCAGACATAGGAGTGTCTATGAGCTGCTTTCATTGCTCTAATAATATCGGTGATGCTAATAAGGAAACCAGCTACTAACTGGTTGGAAACCAGCAGAAGTAGGTATGAAACTGTTCCGTTTTGGAATTTCACAAACAGCTCAGGCATGACACGAATCCGTGGTTTATTTTAACTGGCTCATTTGCAAAATCTGAATTTGGCTGGCAGACTCTGACCTTGACAAAGGTTTGTTTAAGCACCTTTGCGTCTTCCCCAGCTGCCCCCTCTCCCAAGCTTGCATTCCAGTGGGGGTGGGAACTGGTGAACACACCGCACGGTCAATCCAGCACAACCACATCTCTACATCACACACAGCCACAGGTAAGACTGTGTTTCATCAGCCAACTTCAACCCTGATTTCAGACCATGGTATGGTGTACCCTAGCTAGCCAAAGGTAGGGGAATGGCCTGTATTCATATAAGCGCATTAACCATAGCTAGTTTAAAGAAATCTTGGTTTCATGGGATATCTGATGGGAGCCACAGGTATAGTAATGGCATCTTTACTATGCTGCAAGGGGGTAGAGGGAAGCCTCAGCATTAGGCAGGAGTGTGTATTGGCGTGCACATGTCCTGGAGGCTTTGCAATCTTAATTGGCAGTGACTGGGGAAAACTGCAGAATCACAGGGAGCTAACGGAAAGGGGAAGGCATTCCTTACACCCTACAGAGATCAAAAGCAATCACTGGAGAGCTTTACAGCAATCTTCTCACACAGGCAATTGTAGCTCCAGTTGATATTGTGCATAGTTACGAATCAGGGAAGATCCTGAGACTTGACTGCCTCTTAATAGAGAACAGATACGGAATGAGGCAGCGAAGGTCATTGGACTGAAAGGACCTCTCAGCTTTTGGGGGTAGGTGGGAGAGACAGCGACACATCAGCCAAGAACAAATGAACTAAACCCTCGACCTGGGATTCTGCTGTGACTGGCCCAAAAGTGCTGCGCAAAGAGGATACGGGCAGGAGTCTTGGGCAAAATAAGACCCTCTTTGACTTGTTCCTGGAGTCACAGCTAACATCATTCTTTTCAGTACTACAAAGCCAGGTTTAAAGGGAAAGAACCACATTCACTGAGGTCTGCAGGAGGCCATTCCTATTAAAGTGGGGGGAAACACCATGCATCCCAATTAGAGATGGGCACGAACTGGAAAAAACCCGAACTATGCAGTTTGTGGTTTGTCAAATTTCACGAACCATGAACTTTCACGAACCTGCCCCTGGTTCGCGAACCGGCTTGTTTGGGTCGTGAAAACATCACATCCGGGTCAGAAAATCATCACTTCCAGGTCAGCAGAAGGTCACTTCTGGGTCAACAGAAGGTCTGCAGGAAGTCCATCCCTGGTTGCCTAGGAAACTGATTGATTGGCACCAGGCTGTCTGCAGTCACGAACCAAACGAACCAGCCTGAGTTCATGGCGATTCGTCAGAAATGGGATCTGATGAACCGCGGTTCGCAAACCACAAACTGACCTGGTTCGTGCTTAATTTTGGTTTGTGCCCATCGCTAATCCCAATCTCATCTACTTGTGAAAAACGAAAGGCTGGTCATTTCTTTCCTTCTTACCTTTTCATTTTCCAGGTCCACCATCTTCTGAGTGAGCGCGGCTTCTGTCTCCTCTATTTGTTTTAGCCACTGTAGGAAAGTAAATTGAAACTGCAAAAAAACTGAAACTGCAGTCTTCAACAGAGACTCAAGCCAAATTTGGGGTAAGTAAATATTCACTGGATCCTCTAGAGAACAAATGCAACAATTGGACTGGGACATCTGGAAACAAAAGGTTGGAGCCAGACTAACATTTCAGCTAGAAGGTGGCCTTTGCCTCCATGGACAGGAACTTTTCTACCTCCCACATCCCAACGCTGCCCACTGATCTCCCCCATGCTGCCCCTGAGGGGCATTTGGGGGCTTAGTGAGTTGCTGTGGAGGTGGGGAGGCAAAAGTATTGTTTCCGTTGATGAAAGTGACTTCCATTAATAAAAAACAAACTTGGGATACAATCCAAAGAGGGGAGGGATGTCGCTTTTTATATTGAAATGGACCGATCGTATCTCCCTTGATCAGAAACTTCGTGTAACGCATTTTGAGCGGGTGCCCATAATATATTTTCTACATAAATCAGGATCGTTTGTTTTCTCACATAGGTGCATGTCATAAATGGTATTAGAATGTTACGTGTGGGGACCCATGAGACTTGCAGAGAGGGGAATCCTATTGTTTTTATCTCCCGCCGCATGGGCCCTCCACTTGCTGACCCTCCCGACCATCCGCAGAGCTGCTGCCAGTGTCTACCTGGCTCACATTGCAGGGGAGGATACTTCAGACTCCCTCTCCTCCACTCTCCTACAGCCCACTGCCTCTGCCTCCCTGGCTTATGCAAAGGAAGCTTTGGCTTTCCCCTCTTACCTCCCACCTATCTAGCACTTGCAGCAACAGCTATGGTGTTCTCTCTCTCTTGCCTGTCTGGCCTAGGTGGTGGTTCCTGCTCCTCCACCCATCCTATGGCCAATCCAAAGGGGATGCTCCATACACAGACTGTGCAAAGATAGACAAAGTTCCTGCCTTGGGGAGGGGGTATGTGGATTAACTGCCCCCCTTGTTTCTGGGGTTTTCACTTTTTTCTAAAAAAACCCAAAGTCTGCAGAAAAATCCCTGGCTCCATTTTCTGGGTCTATTGAACTGCATGGGAGTCCAATTCAGCATTCGATACAGGACACCTTTACCATGTACCGAAAAACTAACCTGAGAGGCACTTTTCAGATGAGAGCGCAGCATTAGACTGAGTTAGGAAACACCCAGGAGAGACCAAAGTCCTAGCAACAGCCATCTCTAAGCCATAATTACACAATAATCTCCCCCCACATGAGTTCAGAAGATAGCTCAGGGGGAAACAGCGTTTCCAAGAGTTCTTAGAACTGTGTGATCAAAACAGAGAGTCTCCTAGAGATCCCCAGAGCCCTAATCATGACTTAATGTGTGGGCGGAACATAAATCAATGAGTGGCAAATTGCAGGTTTGCATCCGTACAGTTCTGAGCATGGCAGGATGCGTGCTCTTCCTCCCTTCATAATTAATGCGTTATTTTGTTTACCCCAAAGCGGGGAAGAGCCTTTCATTTTAGGGTAAGCCACTAAACGGCACCACATTTGTAGGCAGCCACGTGTGGACTCCTTTCCTGGCTATTCACTATGCAACAGTTGCCACGCTAAAGCGACTTTTAATGGCTTGCCACAGGAGGCTGCTCCCCTCGAGGCACAGAGTCGATTTGCAGAAATTCAACGTGGAAATTTGTTTCATTTATCACATTTATATTCCACCTTCCTTCCGTTATGGAACTCAGAGCAGCTCAGATGACCTAGGTTTCCAAGACCTAGACTTAGCTTCAGATACATTGCTGGATCATTTCCCTTCCAACAACACCCTGGACCCTTTGTAAAGACAGAGGGCAGGCTCATCTAAGTCCTAAGTAGTTAATTTGAAAATGGGGCTCTCTCGGTTTTCTAGGAGTGGGAGCAAGTTCTCTCCTCTTCAGGAGAAGGGGACAGAACCTGTCCCCCCCCCTTTTAGAGAGGGAGGGAGCTTATAGAACATTGCCAGTAGCCAGAAAAGGCACTGATTGGATGCCAGGATCCAATAGCTCCACCCCTAGAACTTTAATTGGCTGAGGGCATAACTAGACGGTACATTTTCCAGATGCACATCAGCAGGTACACACAGGTGTCATGCAACTCTGGTTAGAACTAGGCCTGCTTCTGTCATTGGAGTTGAACACCATCAGTTAACAATCAGGATGACAAAACATCACCTTTGCCACTTTCATGAAGTAAATCCTCCTCTTCTGCTGCCACTGCCATCTTCTCCCACAACTTTCACCCGCCCCCCCCCCCAACTGTGCTATGAAATGGAGGAGCACATGTGCCATCCATCCTTCCCTCCCCACCCCATCCCCTCTCCTTCCCCTCCACCTCACCCAGTGATTTAGGCTACTTTGTGAAGGAAGAGGGGAAGCCAGCAACAGCATTTCTGCTCTCAGCTGTTAACAGATGGTGTTCAACTTCAACAGAGGCAATGGGTCTGAAATCAAATTGGTTGCTAAAGTCTGGGAATGGTGCTATTTAATTCCTATAAACAAGCAATTTTTTTTATGAAGAGCTTTTAAACGGAGGTTATGCTTAAAGCCTTTCACCAACGGATTCCCAATAAAATCAGGATTTAAAGTGATTTAAACAAAACTGGGCAGAGAGGTTTTAAAAACAAACAAACATGGCACATAAAGAAGAGGAATACAGCTTTAGTGGGATGGAAAGTTCATGCCTTTGATAAGCAAGTATCTGCTGAATTATACCTTTTCACAGAGGGAAAGTACAGTTCCAGCTTGGATTATTGCAACCTGTTCTTCATTCCTCAGATTCTAAAACAGAAAGTGACACTTTAGTTTACAACTCCTTACAGGCTCTATGGGGCACGTTTTTAGAAGTCACAAGGAAATCACCATCTGTTTGTGATGTGCACATACTGATTTATCCTACCGCCTCCATTTGCACAGCAGTTGAAGACAGAAGACTTCAAACAAGCCATGTGTGTTGTGATAACTAAATGGATGGACTAACTGTGGCTAGTTTCCTTCCCACTTACAGGGATTCTTAACCATGGTTAAATCCTGGTTAAGAAAGAATCCCAATCACCAGGAATGAAACCATCTCCAGTTAATCCAGGCATTTGCATGCAGAAATTACAATTAACTGCTGTTAGTCTTCTGACTTCAGTTGCCATGTGCTGTGCAAAGAAGAGGATGGAAGAAGCACACAAACACAATGACTAGCTAGGTCTGTACGTACATGAACAAAAAGGTTTATTCATAATGCCTGAATGCAGCCCAACCGTGATTTCATTTAGATGAAGCTTTGCAAAGACAAACAATTGCCTGGAGCTATAGTTATAATAACTCTCTCTGGTTTAGGGGTATATCCTGGAGGCTCACACTCTGATACTCTAGGGGCAGAGCTTGGGAACTAAGGGGAAGTGCCTGACCCATCAGAGATGGAACGTGCAGTCTGAATTGAGCAATGCCTGGTGGGAGTGAATGATGGCATTTGACTTCAGGTCAAATCCTAAAAAGTGGCACCTGTACAAGAAGAATTTCTGTTGAAGGCTCCAGATCACTAGAGAATTATGATGGTGCAATATTGCAGTTGCAGTTCCCCTAACCTGGATAGCCCAGGAGAGCCTGATCTCAGATCTCAGAAGCAGGGTTGGCCTTGGTTAGTACTTGAATGGGAGACCTCCAATGAAGACCAGGGTTGCAGAAGCAGGAAATGGTGAACCACCTCTGATAGTCTTTTGCCATGAACACCCCACCAGGGGTCACCATAAGTCAGCTCTGACTTGAGGGCACTCTCCACCACCAATATTGCAGTTGATGGGCTCTGTACAATTAGTTCACATATCAAGCATTAAATCAATTTAAACCATTAAAGCTGACCACAAATCAGAGGAGAATTTGAGCATTTTATAGTTTTGATTATTTTGCATGTTTTACGGTTTTAATTATTTTGTGTTTGGCCATATCACTGGGCATTCACCTTTAGCTGACATACAATGTCCTCTCTTGCCACTACAGAATTCATGCTGACATGCCATAACAACAACAACAAAATCCCGTTTAAAAATACATAATTGGAACTATATAAATAAATAGATTAACTACCCCATTATCACCAAGGATATCTAGCTTCTTCATAAGTTCAGAAATATTCACATCCTGGAAGAGAAAATGTCAATATTTATTTTTCACTTGGCAATCAAATCACACACATTTGTATAAACTTTGACTGTTACAAACTTTTTTTTTACACCATTTAAGCTAGAAATAACTGCTACAAAGGAAATTCTCACGTCCATAGTAACAATTCCCATCATATGCCTGAAAAGGTGAATCTCTGATTTTAGCCTAATTCGTAACAGGAAAGTCAGGTAAGAACAGTTCTAAAAAGTTATCTATGACGAATGCAATTTCATCCTAGTTACTAATTGTATCATATATTTATATCAATTTTTGTTCAGTAACTTAAATCACCATTAAAATCACATCCAACTTTAAAAAAAAAGTTTCCCCAAGCTGCCAGCATGACCCTGGAACGGCATTAAAGTATTTGCTACCAAATCACGCTGCATGAAGTCAGCAAAGGCAACCTGACACTCATTGCGCAAAGGAAAATAATTTCACATTATGTTTAAACATGAAATATTGTAGGTATAACCAAATACTCAGTGAACACTATTAGGAACCTGCATGCAATGTGTGGGAAAGTACTTTGGAGGGCCACGTGGACTTCACAGCGCCCTGAACCCTGCAACAAACAGCTGAAAAGGTGGAAGTTGAATCACTTCACAAGGCAGCTGGAGTCTGAAGCTGAAGGTGGGGTCTGATGTTTAATATCAAAACGGGACCCTGCAATGAGGGGAGCTAAACGCTCCCCAGCCTTACCTCCCAGCTATTCCCCAAATTCTTTTCTCGCTCAGCCTGGTTCTAATTCCAGATGTGAGCCAGTGCAGAGCACAGGGAGAGGCCGTTTCCCTCACTCACACCACTCAAGTTTGGATGTTACAGTCAGATCCACCGCTCACACATAAAGAGAACAAAAGCCGGCTGCCGCCATCACATCTGGCGCAACCCGCAAACTGTTCCAGCTATTCCACAAGAATGGACAAATCCACATCTACCTTTATTCCCTCTTGCTGACAGAACAGCTGAAGGGCGCTGCTGTTGTTCTCAGGGAAGGCAGATATTTGAAGGTTAAAAGCTGGTGACCTTCGTTCTCTCTCCTGAAGAAAGATTTTGTTCAAAACAAGAACATACAGAGTTATCAGAAGAACCCCACCCTCTCCAAGTGATTCAAGCCAAGCAAAAACGACGTATGTGGATGTGTGAAGGACTGATATGGGACACCTTGTCAAACCAGGCCACACCAACAGGTCCAAAATAGGATAATTTCATTTCAGAAAGGTTTCCAAGATGGCAGATAGAAGAGCCAGAAGGACAGTTAACAATAAAATGCATCGTGAGGTGAATGTCTGACGCATGACATGCAACCCTGATTGGATCACAGCAGCCAGCATGTTTTGGGGAGCGCTCCAACAGGAACTTCTGCATGCAATGGGGAGTTCATGGAGACTCAAGCTCAAGATCCAGCCTGGAGGGAAGAGGAGATCAGAAAAGCAGGTTCATAGAAACAGAGTTGGAAGGGACCCCACAAGTCATATAATCCAACCCCCTGCACAATGCAGGAAATTCACAGCTACCCCCCTACACTCCCCCAGTGACCTCTGCTCAACGCTCAGAGGAAGACAAAAAGGACCCCCCAGCCAATCTAGCCGGGAGAAAAAATCCTACCTGATCCCAAAGTGGTGATTGGCATTATACTGGGGACATACCCTGGCTCATCCCTTCCTGCCCTCCCTCTTGCTATCTGCCCAAATTCAGACTTCCCTCTAGAGTAGCAGACAGCCGGAGCAGCCTGGCATGCTGAGACTGGACACAGCCTTAGGTAGTCCATGCCTATCCCTAGCTTGCCCTAGTCACTCTCAACAGAGGCCCTTCGATTTTATATTGACACAGGAAACTACTAGGAGGGTATCTACTAGGAGGTTGAATCGGAGGCCTTCCTCAGGCACAGAAATAATTGGTTGCAGTACTGAGGGGTACCCAAGTTTCTTTAAAGGTAAAAGAGCTCAAACTTTCTTCAATGTTATTTAAATCATGTACACATAACCAGAAAATCCTTCACAGGGCAGGATTCACAGAATGCACAGAATTCATTCAAGGACTGGTCAGTCCACTCTGGTGTTTCAAAAGCATGGGAATCTCATCTTACGTTTCAGGAATGAGAGAATATGAATTGTGAAAAGGCTGCCAAAACACGCCAGCTGAGGCAAACTATTGCACAAGTACGTGAAGCATCTCTTAGCAGGGGTTATTTTGTAGAAAAAGAGCTCCAGGAACTTATTAGCATAACTCATCAGCACAACTCATTAGCATATGCCACACCCCTTGACATTGCTGGAAGTGTGCCATTAGCATAACTGATTTGCATATGCTGTACCCCCTGATATCACCTATCCTGGCTGTTTTGGACCCACTCCTGGCCATTCAGGGCCGAAACTGGGCCCAAAATAGCAAAAAGGAGCTGAAAATGGCCGAAAAGGGGCCCAAAATGATCAGGACTGAGCCGCTGCTGAGCGGGAGAGTGATCCACCACCCGTCAGAGGCCTGATCCTGGCCGTTTTGGGACCAATCCTGGCTGTTTTAGGCCTGATCCTGGATATTTTGGGCCAAATCCAGGCCAAAATGGGCCCAAAATGGCCATAAATCAGGTGGGCGGGACCACCTGACATATGAACTCTTTGGAGAATTACCGGAACTGCATTCCTGCGCGTTCCCCCTCAAAATGAGCCCTGTCTCTTAGAAACAACATCAAATATCACTCCGATTATTCTCAATAGCTTTCACATCCCATTTTTTTTCCAACCATGAGTCACAAAAGCTATTGACAACAGAGCTTTTTCCGAGTCCTCCCACCCATGGAGTGCCCTCCCCCTTAAGGCTCACCTGGCTCTTCCTCTTCTCTCTCTTTTTAGGCATCGGGCCAAAACATTGCTTCTTACTCAGGCTTTCCATTAAGAGGTCAATCTTTTAAAAAATGTGTTTACAGTCTGCTTCCAGCATGAGAACTTGCTTTTGAGATGCTTTTAAAATTACTGTTTTTGAGCTGTGTTTTTAATAATACGTTAACTATTTCATGCCGTTTTATGTTTTTATCATGTCTTATTTTGTAAGCCTCTGTGGCTGGAGGCAACAAACACATTCCCTAAATAAATAAATAATGATAAAGCACTGGCACCTATCAAATGATTTATTGCACAGAGCTTATTTTGCACAGCTGCCAAAGCCCACCTTTGATGGAGATCACATAAGATGCCTGAAAAGGGATGTGTAAGGTTTTGTCCTGTTAAGTAACATAAGCCAGTACAGTGTAAAATACACATCAGTGCTTTCCCACAATATTATACTAACAGTCCAGCATTAAATTTAAACTTTGAAGGGTCGTAAAATAAATTTAAGCCACATGAAACAGCAACTGGGGTGGAGCAGGGCTTTTTTTCAGCGGGAACGCGGTGGAACGGAGTTCCGGAACCTCTTGAAAATAGTCACATGGCTGGTGGCCCCGCCCCCTGATCTCCAGGCAGAGGGGAGTTTAGATTGCTCTCCGTGCTGCTGAGCAGCGCGGAGGGCAATCTAAACCCCCCTCTGTCTGGAGATCAGGGGGCGGGGCCACCCGCCATGTGACCATTTTCGCCAAAGGCAACCATCTGAATTCCACCACCCCTTTTCCCAGAAAAAAAGCCCTGGGGTGGAGGGAGTGTTTCAATAAGACAAAGTGCCAGGGAAGATCCACACTGAGGCACACATGAAGGTGGATGATATAAAGGAGGTGAAAACAAAACATGAGGAAGATGCTCCCTCATCTTTCGGCAGCAGCTTTTCACCCCCTTTCCTTTGACGGGGGGAATGTAAGAACAAGCCTGATACAAATCCTGCGTGAATCCTGCGTGATACAAATCCTGTGTGAAAGGAATAAATCACACCATGGAGCCATGCTGAATAGACAAAGGTCTGCTGAAAAGAAGAGGCACACTTTCCCGGGAAACAAACTTCCTCCTATTTAAACATTATTCCGTTTTTAAACCGTATTGTTGTTTCACCAAGAAGAAGAGATTCACGTCATTTAAAAAAATATTAAATAAAAGTATTTGCCCTTACATAAAATGACTGAAAGTAAACTTTTTTTTAAAAAAAAGAAAAAAGGATTGACATGATGGATGTATCAAGCTTTTCATGCCGAAGTGTGTTAATTGAGAATGTCGGGGAGGGGGGGATGCATTATCAGAAACGTTGCATGCGGGGAGGGAACAGTCATGGAAGTGGAAGAAACAAAAGTCACAAACACTGATAAAGAAAATATTTTATTGGATGCAAAACAATGATATGCGATATATATACACACACACACACATATATAAATTAGCTATGTTAAAACATCATAAAATTAGTGAGCATTCCCTCCCAAAGTGCATTAATGCAGTGGCATTATATTCATCGCTCATATATCACAACAGATTTTCAGAAAATCTGGTTAGTTTCCCTTTACACATGCACTCGGTGCTAGTAAACGTCACAGGAATTTCAACTTGGGTTCAAAGACCAACTCAGCTCCGTTTGAGAGTTTACAACCGAGAGAGTCTCTTACTTCCAGTTCTAGGACACGGAATTCCAGGAGCTCATTCTGATCTCTGGCATCTTGCATCTCACTCTTCAGCTGCCTTTCTTCCTGCTCCATTTTATAAACCTGAGAGAGAGCAAAGTATCACATAACTGTGGACCGAGAGAAAAGCCAACATAGTTACGTGGCAAAGCATCAGCTGCAGAAATAAAAGCAAGAGGAACTTCTATCACAGACAGAGATTTGTGCCGCTCTTGGATTGCCCAGGTAGCCACCCAGCTTGAGCTGCAGACAGAGACAGGTTTTTAAAAGAGTTAAAGTAGTACACACACACACAATTGTGAAACATTGCAAAAAACGGGAACACAACTTATTCTCCCATCTCTAGCACTTCACTGGTACTGCTGAAGCCAATCCACTGGCTTCTCAGTGATTTCGCACACGTTGGATAATGCACTTCCAATCCTCTTTATAGATAATTTGGAACGGATTTTTTCGTGTGCGGAACAAAAAACCCACCTCAAACGATTGATAAAGTGCATTGAAAGTGCATTATCCAACGTGTGCGGAATCAGCCAAAAAGAACAAGTGACAAACAATGTATGCTCTAAGTTTTGTATAGCCTGACAATTTAAAAGAACCCTTTTTGAAAAGTTTAAAAAAACAATTTATTTCTAAGTTTTGTGCTTCTAGGACATAGAACTTATGGCGGACGCGAATGCATGGTGGCCATTAGAATGCATTCGCTTCGTTTAAGTCAGGAATATCTTTATTACAGGCAAAAAGGTTTTTTTCAGCCGTAAGGTATCTCTCAAGCACAACCTCTGTCAATGCTCTCATCATCAGAGAACAGGTGCCTAAAACAGCCACTTCAATGCAGCTCTTAGCCACCATTTCTTTCCATCTTTCCAATACGCCTCTGAACTTTGAAAAGAGCGGCTGCCAAGTGCAGGGCAAACCTCACTCGGAAAAGTCAGGGATGGAACTGCAGTGACCAGTCAACCCGACGTCCCCTAGAGTTCCATCACTGATCATAGAATCATAGAATCACAGAGTTGGAAGGGGCCCTACAGACCATCTAGTCCAACCCCCTGCCCAGTGCAGGATCAGCCTAAAGCATCTCTGACAAGTAATCATCCAGCCTCTTCTTGAAAACTGCCAGTGAAGGGGAGCTCACCACCTCCCTAGGCAGCTGATTCCACCGCTGAACTACTCTGACCGTGAAAAAGTTTTTCCTAATATCCAGCCGGTACATTTGTGCATGTAATTTAAGCCCATTGCTTCAGGTCCTTCCCTCTGCTGCCAACTGGAACAGCTCTTTGCCCTCCTCCAAATGACAGCCTTTCGAATATTTATAGAGAGCAATCATGTCCCCCCTCAATCTCCTCTTCTCCAAACTAAACATTCCCAAGGCCCTCAGCCTTTCCTCGTAGGGCTCAGTCTCCAGACCCCTGATCATCCTCGTTGCTCTCTTCTGCACCCTCTCAAGTCTGTCCACATCCTTTTTGAAGTGAGGCCTCCAGAACTGCACACAATACTCCAGGTGCAACCTGACCAAGGCAGTATAGAGAGGGGCTATGACCTCCTGCGATTTCGACGCTATGACCCCTTTGATACAACCCAGGATTGAACTGGCCTTTTTTTGCCACCGCATCACACTGACTGCTCGTATTTAGTTTACAGTCCACTCTTACCCCAAGATCCCTTTCACATATACTACTGCCCAAAAGTGTATCCCCCATCCAGTATTTGTGCTTCCCATTTTTGTGGCCCAGATGTAATACTGTGCACTTGTCTTTGTTGAATTGCATCCTATTCACAGCTGCCCACTTCTCCACAGTATTCAGGTCTTGTTGAATTTTCTATCTTCTTGGGTGTTTGCTACTCCTCCCAATTTGGTATCATCAGCAAATTGAATGAGCAGTCCTTCTACTCCTTCATCCAGATAGTTGATAAAAATATTGAAAAGTACCGGGCCCAAAAACGAGCCCTGCGGCACCCGACTGGACACCTCACTCCAATCTGACGAAACGCCGTTGACCACCACTCTTTGGGTGCGGTCCTCTAACCAGTTCCCTATCCACCGAACTGTCCTATAGTCCAGTCCACAGTCTTCCAGTTTGCCCATCAGAATGTCATGGGGGACCTTATCAAAAGTTCATCATTGCTGCTATCTCTGATCCAAGCGTGATAGCCCCAGGACCTTCAAGGCCAGCCCCCCTTGCTTATAGTCATCCTAGAAACCAATCTTGCCTCTATACTGAAACATCCTTAGCATGCCTGTAGAACGATTGGTCTCAAGAGCTCCTGCATAGAGTAGGACAAGGAAGAGCCAACGAGAGCCCTGCATGTGCTGCCATCAACTGTCCCAACTGGCCTGTTGAAACCACTGAACCAGCGTGCTGCATATTGGGTGCATGTGGTTTGTATCTAATTATGAATTGTTTTAGGATGGTAAAATATGTGGACTCTACCCCCTGAATCTCCTAAGTTCAATAGAAGCTTGCTGGTTATGCGATGGCTAAGAGCACAGGTCCATGGAAAACTGCTCCAGGGAGTTCCATTCTGGATACAAGATTTTCCTGTATTTTTAAAAAAACACTAAAACAGAGTGGCTGTTGAGAGACAGTGTTGAGCAGAGGTTAGAGTCTCAGATGAGGTTCTGGCTGACCCAGATTCGGATCCCTACTCTGTCACAGAAGCTCATTGAGAGATCTTGGGCTAGTCACACACTCAGCCTAAGCTACCTCACAGGACTGTTGTGAGGATACAATGGGGGGCAATGATGTACACTGCTTTGGGTTCCTATTGGGAAGAAAGGTAGGTATACATGAAACAAACAGAAACAGGGACTAAAACAACAGGGATGGATCATTGTTAAAAAGAATTCAGCTATCCTCTACCACTGTTTACCCTACAGCAGGGGTCATTTCGTAGAAAAAGAGCTGGAGGAACTCATTAGCATAACCCATAAGCATAACTCATAGCATATGCCACGCTCCCCTGACATTGCCAGAAGTGTGCCATTAGCGTAACCGATTTGCATATGCCACACCCCTTGACATCCTATTCTGGCTGTTTTGGACCCAATCCTGGCCATTCAGGGCTGAAATTAGGCCCAAAACGGCAAAAAGGGGCTGAAAATGGCTGAAAAGGGGCCCAAAATGGTCAGGATCGGGCTGCTGCTGAGCAGGAGAGTGATCCACCACCCTTCAGAGGCCCGATCTGGGCCGTTTTGGCCCCAATCCAGGCCGAAACGGGCCAAAATGGCTGAGAGTCAGGTGGGCAGGGCTACCTGTCATGTGACCTCTTTGGGGAACTGCCGGAACTGCGTTCCTGCGCGTTCCCCCTCAAAATGAGCCCTGCCCTACAGTATGTACTAATTTTTCTGAAAGCTCCTCTTTATCATGCTTTTTACTGGCCTTATCAAGCCCTCCTCTCTACTCCCCTCCCATCAAGACATAGTGCATTTGTTTTCATGACAATTAGGGCAGATAACACTGAAGTTGTCATTCTCTTCACATACCTTTTCTAACAATTCCTGGTTAGTCCTGATCAGTACTTGCTTTTCTTCTATCCATTTGGAATCCTACAAGACAGAACATGCAGAAATAGGGTAAGACTGTCTATCCCAAGAAGAACCAGTGAAACAGTGGAAGACATCAACTTGCAGACGAGCATAACACAGTGCAACAGAGAAGTTTCTTCCTATAACCATTTGCTTTCAGGCTAAGTAGAGTTGGCCAATATTCTTACAGCCTGCAGAATAGAAATGCAGTGAATGGCCTGTTCTTGTCTGTTATCCTCCTTTAAAGTTTTACTTTAAGACACATGGAAACGAGGAGGAAAATACATCATGCATGGTGCAAATGAGTTCCAGAATCCTTATCCAGTAGATAAAAGGACAAAATGGAAATGATGGGACATCAAATAGAAAATGGCTCCTTTGACGCAATGGGGAACGTATCTTAAAACTCAAGAGCTTTGTATTTCACAAGACTTCTTGGGGCTTAAGAGCCACAACTTCCACCTAGTTGTCATCACTATAAGAAGCTGCAGTTGGAGGCTCACAAGGTTCATTTCAATGCCCCCGGCATATTGCAGCCATGTTTCTCTTAGAATCACTGCAAGCACCACAACAGTCACTCTACACAATCACATCACCACTCCAAGACTGAAACAGTTTTGTTACTGCTGCAGTAGCCACCAGCCCCAGGAAAACTCCTCTGAATAACTTCACTAGCTAAATTTCATCTCTTGTATAAGGCTGCAGGGCAAAACTGACATTCCCATCTCTCTCTCTCTCTCTCTCTCTCTCACACACACACACACACACACACACACACACACTAAACTCTACAAAAAAAAGAATTCATAGGAATTCATTCACTTTGAACAATGATTATCGCTAAGAATATAGTAAAATGTGCCACTGAGTCGCAGCCGACACATGGCAACCCCAGGAAGCTCCACCTTGTGTGGTTTTCAAGCCATTGCCTTCCTCTGTGTAACAACCCTTGTTTTACTTGACAGCCTCCCATCCAAGTACTAGTTGGTGTGTACCCTACTTAGATTCCAAGCTCTCATGAGGGTGGGCTAGCCTGGGCTATCAGGGATGCTATTACTAAGATTGGTGGTGGAGAGTGCCCTGAAGTCATAGCTGACTTATGGCGACCCCTGGTGGGGCTTTCATGGCAAGAGACTATCAGAGGTGGTTTGCCATTGCCTGCTTCTGCAACCCTGGTCTTCCTTGGAGGTCTACCTTCCATTTACTAACCAAGGCAGACCTTGTTTAGCTTCTAAGATCTGATGAGATCAGGCTCTCCTGGCCTATCTATTACTTATACAGTGTTGAACTAAACTGCAAAAGCAATTATTTGGATATGGTGATACTCCACATTCAGGAGCAGCAGAATTACCCAAACTGCTTACATGTTCGGAACTTCTGAAGGAACACACTTTCCTAATCAAATCTCATCAGCTCAGCCATGGCATTGGATAGCCTTAGGCAAGGCACTGCCTTACTGTAGGAATAAAACACTGTGGTCTAATTTGAATGTACAGAGTGTTTGCAGAGTAAAAGGCTTGATATTTTGTATAGTTTATCTGTAGCTGCTGAAGTAGCCCCTCCCTGCTGTGAGTGAAGATCCTGTTCTGTTCTGCGTCAGTTGTAAAATGTCTGTTAGTGAAACTACCTCTCTCCCCTGTACAAGACATGAATGTTTCTCTCAGTTTGTTGTTTATCTTACTGTAAATAGTTTTTAAATGAAGTTCTTCTTTAACTAAACAAACTTATCTTAAATTATATTTCTTCTCACTGGACTTCACTGTGTACTCTGCTTCACACATCTATATGTGTGGAAAGGAGGTATATCCTGCACCAGGTGAGTGATGGGATATGCCCCATGCTGAGGATTCACAGAGATATTCATATATATATCTCCCCCCTCACACTTACAGTCTCTGTTCCCCATTTGGAACATGGAAGTGATCACATCAGCCTGCTTTAAAGAGATGCTGTGCAAATTATTGATATAAAAGATGAACAGTATATTTTCCTACACTCAGGAAAAGCACAAAGTGCAGTTATGGTGATGATAACCGTTCCAAATCATAAGAACTTAAAAAAAAAAACTTAATATCTGAACCCTGGATCAATTAAGGTAAATGAGTAGATCCAGCTGTATGGCCCAAAACAATCTTTAAAAAAGTAAGATGACCACATCATGCACAGGAAGCTTTTCATTTGCAAAATCAAATTTATTTTGAAGAACAATAATGACCATTCTTATCTCAGCACTCTATAGTTACACAGTCAGAACGGCCTAAGAAGCCAATATGGCTTTTCCTAAGGCAGAGTCATTCATGACCCCAGCAGCGATTCTGCAGCTAGATACAGTAGCAGAAGGAGGTGAAAATGAGTTCAGAACAGATCCCAGAGCCCGGGGCTAAGCTCAGCACCTCCCAGCTTGGAAACTGAAGCATACAGATACACTACAGGGTCACAGGCTGGCTCAGCTGTCTCTCTTGCATCTCCCGCAATGCTTCAAGCATTTAGTTTTTAAAGTGCTACATCTCTTTTATCTTGTCAAGTACTACATCTGTTTATCCATTCATTCTTCCCTTTTTTGAAAATGTTCCTTTCTAAAATAAAAGTGCTAGAGAGCCAGCAGGTGTAGTGGTTAGAGTGTGCCAGTCTAGGATCTGGAAGGCCAGGTACGAATCCCCACTCTGCCATGGATGTACACTGGGTGACCTTGGGCCAGCCACACACACTCAGCCTAACCTTCCTCACAGGGTTGTTGTAAGGATAAAATGGAGGCGAGAGGAATGAGGTGAGCCACTTTGGATCCCCACTGGAGAGAAATCAGGGTATAAAGAAAGTAAATAAAAATAAATAACTAAAATAAAGTACAAGTCTGCTGAAAGTATCTTGGTGATACCCCAAACACCTTTTAATCAGTGCTGGCTGGATTGGTTATAAACTTGGGAGACCCCTCAACCCTACCCCCAGCCCTGGAAAGAAATGGCATGCTTGGACAATGAGGGTGCTTCCAAAGCGGCCAAACTGCTCAAAAAACAAAAGTTATGTCAGTTTTCAAGTAAACAGCAGATCTCAAATAGGGGTGTGCACTTTAAAAAAAATCTATATTATTTAGATCCAGGTATCTGGAATACCATATATATTCAGTATTCTGGATATTAGGGACCCAAAATGATGATTTAGTATTCAAATCTAGGTTTTATTCAGCAATCCAGATACATTTGGCTCCATTATTCCCTATGAGGGAAACTATCATGGTGTCGGTGGGGGGGGGGGGCGTGTTTTGTGCAAATTCCACCAAAATGGCAGGGAACCTAGTCCTTCTTGTCCTCTGAACAAGCTGCCCCCACCACTCTCCATTGTTCCCTATGCGTGCATGCATATGTGCCATCAAATCGCAACCGACTTATGGTGACCCTAGCAAGCTTTCAAGGTAAGTGAGAAGCAGAAGTGGCTTGCCATTGCCTTCCTCTGCAGAGTCTTCCTTGGTGGTCACCCATCTACGTACTGACCCTGCTTAGCTTCTAAGATCTGACGAGGTCGGGCTATACCCTGCTGCCTTCCCTCTCTGCTCCCAACCAGTTGTGGGGTGGGGAGAGGAGGGAATCCAAGTTGGCTTTACAGCAAAACAAAATCTTGCAATGCCGCTGCCCACATGTTTGCGCCCCTATCAGTCACCATGTATCCAGTATCCATGTCCTTGCCTACGCACTCCGCTGATTGCCTCTCACGGGTGGCAGAGCTGTTTTCCATCATGTGCACTTCATCAAGAACCTTGGTGTGGCCAGCCAAGTAACCCCCCTCATCGCACCCTGCCTGACACTGATTGTCTGACTCTCGCCCAGCAGAAGGTTGTCAGGTTGCCACCAGAGCGCAGTCAGCAAGAGGTATTCATAGTGTGACTGAGAGCAGGTCCAGATTTTTGATGTGAAGTGCACACTTCTCTCCCTAGCATGGGATAACAGCCCCTGGCAGCCCTGCGAAGGGAAGACACCATGGTCCAGCTCAGCACGGTGTGAGCAGGGAGTGTGGACCAAAGACAGACTTCTTGGAGCAGCCTGTGGAAGCCCAAATCCTCAACAATGGAAAAGGAATACCAGTCTACAGCGACCATCTTGCCAATGAGGTGACTAACCCTCTTCCCTGCCCTCTGGACCACTCCCCTTGGGACAATAGTGCCACCCCCACCAAACATCATCAGAGATGCTCGGTGTCCCTTCCCTACAGGAGACCTGGGGTGGGGAGCACCAGAAGTGGTCGCGGGACAACCCCCATGGCTTGCTGGCAGCCATGCAGCAACAGCCTTTTCTCCCCCTGCAGAAGCGCCACCTGGTGGTGCTTCTTCAACCGGCTCCTCAGTCCAGCAGTCAAGAGATGAGCCAGGTCTTCCTCTCGACTGAACCGGGCCCTACACAGCTGGCACTGCTGGCACTTCTGCTACCTCCATTCTCTCTTCCTGCCTCTTCCTGAAAGGCCTACTACTGACCTCAAAAAACCAGGGAAGGGTTGCCACTGTCGATCTTCTCTTCCAGTTCCTCTAGCATCCTCTGGGACCTTGGGGTGAGCTCGAGGACCAAAAAAACCCTCACATCCCTGAAGTCCACCCCAAAGGACACTGCATGCTGCTCCTCTTCCCACTGCACAACAGCTGGAGGAGGTGTGTCTCAGCACCAAGCCCCTGCCCAGTGCCAGCTCCTGCCTCATGCATGTGTGAAGGTAGTGCTCCTGCATCCGCCTCAGCAAGGAGACCCTTGTGAGGCCTCTTGCTGTCACTAACCAAGCCAGAGGCCAGGGTGGTGGAAGGTGGCTGCTGGGCAGGCCTCTGCACAGGGGGTGGGAAAGCCACAGCCTTCCCCCTCCCCTCCACCCTGCTACTCTTCTGCTTTGCCTTTCCGCCAGGGCCCTGCTGGACTCCCCTCCTATCACTCATTCTGTCCCTACTAGTACTTTCAGAGTAATCCTAGCTGAACTGTGCTACACTCACTAACACAGCACTAACCCACAACCCCCCCCCAAGTTTTTTTGAATTTTAGACACCTAGACAAATATCAGAAGTTTAAAACAAAATACTGACTACCAACTCTAAAAGCTGGCTAATTGTTGTGGGTCTAACCTGGAGATGGAAATATGTTCTCTTCTTTTAAAAGCCTTATTTAGGTTATGTTATTCCAATTACACTAGCAAGAAGCTTAATTCCTCTTCGAGAATCAAGCAACTCCCTTCTTGAAATCCAGGGACTAGTACAGATTAACCTATGGCTACAAACACTACTTTTCTAAACCACCTGGCCTGACTCCACTGAAGCCAAGAGACCAAGAGCAAAGTGAACAACCTAGTTCACTTTTTTTTTACTAGTTTTCTATTTGACAAAACATCTGAACCCTTTTTAATGTCTACAGAAGCCTCTTTGTTGTCCCTAAATTGAAAATTAATTTGTGTTTTTTAACAAGGGTTATATCTAACCTACGTTAAAACCTTATTAAAACCTAGCAAGCAGGGCTTTTTTTCTGGGAAAAGAGGTGGTGGAACTCAGTGTGTTGCCCTCGGAAAAAATGGTCACATGGCCGGTGGCCCTCCCCCCCTGGTCTCCAGACAGAGGGGAGTTTAGATTGCCCTCCGCGCTGCTCAGCGGCGCAGAGGGTAATCTCAACTCCCCTCTGTCTGGAGATCAGGGGGCGGGGGCACTGGCCATGTGACCATTTTCAAGCGGTTCGGGAACTCCGTTCCCCCGCGGTCCAGCTGAAAAAAAGCCCTGCTAGCAAGTATGCCAACAACTCTCATCAAAGAATCCCTGAGATTGGCCAGAAAGTAGAGCTCCTCCACCCATTCATCACACTCTCACGCCCCCTTTTTCTGCATCACTCCCCCATCCCATCAGCTGCCTGGAGAAAAAAGACCAGAAAGGACAGAAGGGAGGAGGCAGCGAGTTTTAAAATGGCTGATGCCATGATTTCTGGTGTGATGAAATCCTGGTATATTTGGGAATCCAGTATACACGAATAAATCTGGATTTATCCAGGTATGCTAAATATACCTAAATAATACCAATAAGGTATTATTTGGATATATATTCAGAGCAGGAACACCAAATCACACCCCCATACTCTCCACATTCCTTCTGGTGCCTATTTAGTTAGGAAGCCTGCCAAGTAGGTCAAGAGCCCTGTCTATTCTTCATCCACGCATGGGCTAGCACATTATTACATACAGTGACATCACATATTCCATTTGGCTGCAAATAAGATCGCTCTGTATTTATCAGCGAAGAGAATGGCAAGGGGGCCACAACCAAAGCCAGCTTTCAACTGGAGAATGTTTTGCCACACCAAATACACCGGATACCTATTTGTTCTTGAGGATGGATGTCAGAAGACGGCTGTCTTGGATGCAGGCATGTGCATACTGGCTGGGTATCAAGCAATACTAGCCCCATAAAGGCGACCTATGCTCAGCAGTGTCCAAGGCCTCCATAGGCCCACTGCTATTCTCAGTACGTACAGGATCCTCTCCACCACCCCTGCTTTTGGTAAGTAATACAGCACATGGGTCACCTAACTGGGAGGAATTCCAGGTTTTGTTAGATTTTTTTTTTGGCTCAGTTTTGGAGCCCACAGCCTAGTCACTGTCTCTAAAATGGGGCCAATTAAAATGTGCCTCACAAATCCAGTGAGCGGGTCCAAGTGCAGTCTGGATCTGCCCCTTCACTAAATAAAAGATCGCTCATTCTACATTTCGGGTTTTATATGGTTACCAAAAGGAATATTCCGGTGACACCAAGCTTTCCAAGTCATCTGTTGCTGTAAGTAACCATTCCTTATGACTACGCAATTCTGTCTTAAATCTGAAGAGCCTTCACATGTGATCCAGGACTCTTCTCTTGCAGTGCCTTCCTATTTCCTTTGATGATGGAAAACAGTGTGCCATCAAAAGTACCTGCACTGCACACGTGGGACATTTGCCTGCTCGAAATAAGGAACACGAAAACCTCCAATCACATGGAGCTTCATACAAGAGGTGGAACTATTGGATCATGAAAAGCAGCTTGCTGAAAACATCATCAATGCCCTTGTTCCCTCACCCCAGAGCAGGGAGACAAGAGGAGAAATAGATGACTTCTGCACGAGTTATCTGCCCTGAGTTCAATGCTTTTGAGAAGCAGGGTTTTTTCCCCTACTTCACCCACAGCCTCGTGGTACGTTCATGCATCTCCAAGGGGTTCCCTGTCTTTTCTCTTATCTTCCTCAAGTATGGATGGTTGGGGTGTAGGTGGGAAAATTTGGATGTTTGTGGTGTGGGTGGGAAAATTTGGATTTTTCTGGTATACATGTTCCCCTCTGTAAAGAAATTCGAGTTAAGACAATTCTTTCCCTATGGACAGAGGGAATATAGAGACGGATAGAGTATGCCTAGATAAACAGATGAAATCTCAACTATTACCAAGGTAACAGCTAAATTCTGAGCTCAGGCGATTAAACTGCGCAATAAATTTCAGTCCTGTTCACTTGATTCCTGATTCAGATCACATTAGGAGGTTATGATATTGTTGTTTTTAGGTCTCTAGATCCTAATTTTAAAATGTTTATCTAGGATATATTTTTAATACTCTATTTTAATTCTATGATGTAATTAATCTAGGTATTGTGATATTTGTATATTTTTAACCAAAGTTTCTTTGTATGCCAGATAATGTTTTGTTTTATAAACTTGAATCTGGTCGTGGACTGTAATAAAATTTACTGTTACTGGTATACATGGCAGCCATTTTCCCTAGCTCTATCCCCATGGCACCATTTCCCCACAGGGGTGCTTTTAAAAAAAAATCATTCTAGAATAATTACATTGATATACCATTGTGACAACAGGCGTAGCAGGTTCTCTGAATTCTCAGCATTTGTTTTTTAAAAAGAGTAAGTCTCTAACCCCTTCCCTTACAGAGACATAAAGGGCATATCTTTGGGCCGTTGGCCATTGCTGCGAGACTGGGGCAGGGAAACTGCAGGGAGGCCTCATTGCTGCTGTGCTTTATCTGCAGCCACACCAGCAACGGGGAAACCACACAATCTCTTCCCCACTGAAAGACACCATAGTTTCACCATTCAAGAAGCTGTTCAGTGGTGTTAAGGTAGAGTTCGATAGGGGTTCAGAGGTTGTATGCGGTACTGATTTTCAAAGTTTGAATCTCAAAGAATTTACCTCAGCTAAGGACAGATTAACATGTGTCACTAGAGGAAGATTCAGCCTCCATTCCTGACTGACATCTTCATAGTGAAACAATTCTCTGCTATCTGCTATCATGGACAGAACTTACAGAGAAACTGAATACGCTGCTTAGATATAAAGTACGGGATGGACTACTATAGCAAAGCTTACGTGCTATTTTTAATGTCTCTTCCAGCTTATTTTTTACATGTATTATATTCATCCTGGCTGGTATAGACTTTTCTCTAAAAACAATAAACTTGACAACAAGATACTTCTCTGATCCTGATTTCTTAATTAGTTTCTGGAGAAGTTACACGGATAGTCTCTGCTGCACTAAGATTTGCATAAGTATATGGTATATGTAAGTAATGGTATCACTTCAGAAAAAGACATCACGAGTACCAATCTGAACTGGCTCTCGGGGCCAAGCTCCAAGTGACAAATGACATTTGAACGACAAGTGAACAGACTCATCTGTATTCCTCCCTGTTCACTTGCGCTCCACTTGCACTCCACTTGATCATGTAGTGGAGCGCAAGTGAACAGGGAGGAATACAGATGAGTCTGTTCACTTGTCGTTCAAATGTCATTTGTCACTTGGAGCTTGGCCCCGAGAGCCAGTTCAGATTGGTACTCGTGATGTCTTTTTCTGAAGTGATACCATGTGTCACTGTGTCTCTGTGTTTTGGATTTACTTGCACTCCACTTGATCATGTAGTGGAGCGCAAGTGAACAGGGAGGAATACACGTGAGTCTGTTCACTTGCCGTTAAAGTGTCATTCGTCACTTGTAGCTTGGGTCTCAGTCCCTCATAATACTAGATCCCTTGGAATAACCATAAAAGAAATCTTGCCGCACAACCACGCTTCTCTCCTCATGGGACTTTGAGCACAATGTGGTCCGGCAGACAAAGAAAGAAACAAAGATGCTGGGGCCAAGCAACAAGCCAGGAATGGGGCTTCACACCTGAAGCAAGACATAACCTGACCCTGTTTGTGGTCGCTCTTTGACCCAACTTTGGTCACTGAATTGAACAGGGTTTGCTCCCAAGTGAGAACATGACCACAGTTTACACCATTCAACATTCATGGCACGTAGCAGATTTTCTCGCTGAGTCCTTGTTAAGTTTTTTTCATTGGTAGGCTCGCAGACACACAAATTCACCAGGAAGCAAAGAAGATGACAAGAGCTGCACTGCAGGCAAGAGACAGAAAGAACCGGCAGGCAGTGGCAAAGGAGCCTTGTACCTGTCCTCTCTCCATCAGCGCTCTCTCCAGGTCTTCTATTTTTGCTTGGCACCTGAGAAGATCCGCTTGCAGTTGCTCACGAGTCTGAAAAGTCAGTTTGGAGAACACTTAAAATTATCACAGAGATCATCTGGATACAAGGAGCATTTCCTGTATTCTGCTTTGGGGCACAATCCATGGCTTCGTAACTCAGCACTGACCCATCCTCTACCCACCATGCCAAACTATCTATACAAATCAGTAACGCTGCAAGCAGCATCAGGACTCTACTATTCTTCATTCAAAGTGCCGGCACCCCAAGAGGAGTTACACTTTAATAAGCCTACTGAAGTCAAGAGGCTTAGAAGGGAGTAACTCTGGTTAAGAGGGAATCGTGAATTGTCAACTGGCCACAGAGAAAAATGCTCCAGCGGGTTTCACATTAAGAAAATAACAAGGATAGGAAGAGACAAAGGGTTATGAGGAATAATACAGGATCACATGAACGTAAATTGGTCCAGTCTACTTTAATGGGAAGGAAGCAGGACATAAACTTCAGGAAGGTCTTTTGTTTGAGCAGGGCATGTTTTCAAGGAGCTAACTGAGAGGTAAATACAGTTGCATTTCAGAGTCTAGAATGGCCCAGACCATAATCCCAAATTAAGGCTGACGTTGCAACAGACTTTAGACATGGAAATCTAGATCCACCCAAAAGTTATCCCAAAACTCCAAGTGTTTATGCCCTCTTCGCAGAGTCTATTTATAAGAAGTACTGAAGGAGAATTCTTTCATAGCAGAATTCAACCATGGACACAACAGAAGATTTAAGCAGGTCAGTTCTTTAAATATGTCAATCAGTGCAACTCTCCTAATTCAATACATGTCAAGACATCTAGAGAGTTGTACATCTGTAAAAGCGAAAACGTAATGTCTTAAAAAATACACTTACCCTAGCTTCTCTTTCTGCATCCAGGGTCCCTCCGACCTGCTCCTGCAGCAACGCGTATGCCCTCTGCAATGCTTGATATTCTCTTGTTAGCTGACAGAACCGCAAATCGGCTTCTTCTCTCGGTGTGTTCTTTAAATAAATTTTTTAAAAAATGTTTTCTGCTAGTGTTGCAAATATATTTCATATTTTAATATGACCATCTATTTAAGAAAAAGGATAATTAAGAAGCAAATAATTTTATAAATAAATTTTGTAAAATAAAATTCGAGTGATATTCTTTGCAATGTGCATTTCAGTACTTAACTAAAAGGCTTCCCTACCAAATTTTGGAGTTGATAATACTACGATATTTGTATCAATGACCACAAAATTAGATTTGTTAAAGTTTCAGGAATTTATAGTAGCTGCTGAATCAGTGTCAACACCATACAGAATTAGCTAAACAATTAAAGCTCTGTAGCTTGAAATCTTTTTTTAGGAATCTGATTTAGAAAGGTGCCAAGATCTCCCCACCAGCGGGAGAAAGTTTCCACTTGCAATGCGCTCCTGCGCACAGCTACTCCAGCCTAAACCCACTGACCTCAATGGAATTAGACTGGAGCAATTCTGCACAGGAATCACATTTATTTAATTCCAGTGGGTGGCCCCCACCATGCAGATGAAAAAACCTAAACAATGGGGCCACCAAGGTCTATAATAACCTAAAAGCTAAAAATAAGTAAAAATTGGAGTAAAAGGAAACACTGAAAAGTACAGAGTGACGCTTTCACATGCAGGGAAGGGCAAAGAAGAGGGATGGGATGAATGAGCCAACATGTATGGAAACAGATAAAGAAACAGCAGGAAGGGGGGAAAACAGCCGAAAGGCAACAGGAGAAGAGAAAATGGATCCAGTGGGGAGGACAAAAGAGAGCCAAGCAGTAGGAGGAAGATAGGAAGGGACTCGAAAATGGAAATAATGGGAAGATTATGGCCACCAGGAAGGGAAAATGAGATTTGCCATCTCCTGCTTGTCCTTCCCAACACTATGTTAATAAAATGCAACTTCCTTCTACGGGCCACGCTACAAGTGACGAATGACACTTGAACAGCAAGTGAACAGACTCACCTGAATTCCTCCCTGTTCACTTGCACTCCACTCGATCATGTAGTGATCACGTGAGTCTTTTCACTTGCCATTCAAGTGTCATCCGTCACTTGTAGCTTGGCTCTACAGCAGCTATTCTCAAACTTTTTCAACCTCAGAGACCCCCATTTTGATTGTATTTTTTTTTTGCAGGCCTCCAAGCTCTGTCGTTCTCCCTCACTAGCACCCACCACGCACCAAACAGCAAGTTATGTTTTCCATATGTGGCCTTCTGTCCTCAAAACAAAACAGGGACTACATCAGCTACACTTTAAAAGCAAGTTTAAATAAAACATTTGGTTGTCTGGTCTGGCACGTGGCTTACAAGCTCAGGTCTCAGGGCAGATGTCTCTATGGGGCCACAACTCCAAAGGCCACAACTCAAGAATCTCAGGCCCGACATTTGTATTATGATTTGTAACATGTAGGCCAGTGTTTCCTATCCATTTTTTCCATGGAGGAGCCCCTACATTAATTATTTAAATCCTAACAAACCCCTACATATGAAAACACAGGCCAGAAAAGTTGATGTTGGGAGGCGCAATTCAATTACTGCTAAATTAGTATCAAGAAAATTTATTTGTAAGGAGATAATACATATATATGTGCTAACTCTTATGTCATAAGAAAAAAGTGAACTATTAATAACTATATTTCGAGGGATTTTTGAGGTATTTTTAAAAATATATTTATTCTACGATTTCTTGTGGAACTCCTGATAATGACCTATAGAAACACTGATACGGGGTCTGGGTTCCCCCGACCTGACTGATTCTGACAGTCAAATGTGAGGAGCCAGAAAATTTGTTTTCCAAGCACACAGGACTCCAATTCAGATCAGGGCCTCAGTGCAAGAGGGAAGGGGTCTTTAGTCTCCCCTTCACATATACACCATTTTCCCACACTGAAATAGCCTGGGGGGTATTGTTTGCCCTGTTAGGGTTGAGGCTACATGTACACACACAGGGCCAGCAAATAATAATAATATCATTTTGATTTATATAGCACCCTTCAGGACAACTTAACACCCACTCACAGCAGTTTACGAAGTATGTTATTATTATCCCCACAACAATCACCCTGTGAGGTGGGTGGGACTGAGAGAGCTCCTAGAAGCTGTGACTGACCCAAGGTCACTCAGCTGGCTTCAAGTGGAGGAGTGGGGAATCAAATCTGGCTCTCCAGATTAGAGTCCTGCCGCTCTTAACCACTACTCCAAACTGGCTCTCTTCCCTCATTATTCCTCTCTTCCCTTGCCTTTTAACTATCTCCTCCCTGCCTCTTTCATCCGTTCCTGGGTTGGCCTTTTGTCCTCAGCAGGCTTGTGGTCCCAAGAAGGCCCTTCCTGCCCTCTGGTGACGATCATGGGCCTGCTTTAACCCACCCGTATCTCTGCAATCAAGATGCTCCCCCTCCTAGGGCTATTTCTTTGGTCCTCTTTCTCTTCATTGGACTTGGGGCATGGTAGTATGTGACCCTGCTATTTGCCAAGTGTGGAGGCAATGTGGTGAATCCAGTGGGGCATTTCCATAGCTGCAAAGACTTCTGTCCACAAACATGATTTCTGTGGCACCTCCCTCCCACAGAAGCCCACCCCTGAAATCCTGCTCTTAGGAGCAATATTTTGGGGGACATTCTGGGCTGCTGTGGAAGGGGGAAGCTGCAAAAGCTGTGCTCTGTTGAAGGAAGTCCTTGCGTCTGTGGAACTGTGTCACTGAATCCACGCCAAAAACTGGCTGCCAGCAAGTCTGGTTACAGCACTGATTGCCAACCTACAAGCTTGGAAAGCAAAGGACCCCTCGAAATCCAAACATGATGGGCAGAAATAATAAATTTAGTTTCTAAGGAATGGCTCTCTTAGAAAAGAGAAGCTTTACAAACATTTTTTTAAAATCTGGAGCCCATTTTGAGAATGCTTTGATGGACACACCTGTTTGTCCTCTGGGACTCACTACGGTACTGGCTGGGTCCCCTTTTTCCTTGGCCAGGAAGGTTTCTCACCCCTTTTCCTTTGAAATATACAAGAAGTGATACAAAAGGTGCTAACCAGCACTGTGGTCAGGACATCAGACTAGGGTCTGGTTGACCCCCATCAGTCAGGAAGCTTATTGGGTGATCTTTTTGGGTGACACTCTCTCCCCTTCCCCATGATCTACCTTGTAAGACTGTTGGAAGGAGGAAACGGAGGGACAGGAAACCATGTATACCACCTGAGCTCCTTGGAAGATGACTAGATAGACTGACACACATACAGAGGGAGAGAGAGAGGGAGAGGGAGAGAGAGGTGCTATACACAGTTTTTATTTGCTGGAAGGTGCGGGGGAGTAATTTCTCTAATGAGGGACATTATTATTGCTCATTTAAATGTTTTATATAAATCTAATAAAATAAATATTAGGAAAAAAAAACCTTTGTATATAAGCAAATCTACTTACATCTTCCAAGTCCTCTTCTGGTGTAGCTGGAGTCCTGTCTGTCTTATCTGTGTTATATGAGGTGATCGATGAGGTTTCTGAATCAATTGATTCTTCATCAAATCCAAAAAATGTCTCCACAACATGCCTCTGAAAAAGGTCAATGTTCTGAGTTTCCAATAAGCACATTGGTAGGGCAACATATTAAAATGCCAACGTTCTTTGTTACCAATAAGCACATTAGTAAGGCAATATATTAAAATACCTTACCCACATTGCTCTGCAGTAGAACAGCAGGGTTTGAGTCCCTTAACACCTTAAAAACCAGCAGAATTTTCAGGATATAAGCTTTTGGGACTTTTGAAAACTTACACTCTGAAAATGTTTTTCTTTAAGATGTCACTGGACTCAAATCCCTTTTGGTTTCTGCCTTTAAGAAATAAATGACTGGAGGCCCGGTGGCAAATTCAGTCCCCAAAGCTTTTCATAGCATTTGCCCACAAAGATCCCCCCGATACACAAACACACACACACCAAAAGCTTTCTCTCAAGCTGAGATAAAGGACTGTTAAGCTTCCTCTTCACAAATGTACATAATAAAAGATATCCTTATTCTCTTAGGCATCACAATGGCTCACTCCTGTGTGTCAGTGAAGACTGAGGCAAATGTGAGCGAGCAGGTGAGGTCTGTGAACAGCAAGCCACGGCACAGGCAATCTTTTCCTGCTCCTTCAGTGTTTTCCTGAAAGGAACTCCAATACAGTATTCAAGGAGTCAAGTTTAACAGCAATTTATTTTTACATTTTGCAGACAAAAAGATGGCTGCTGTCAGGGCTTTTTTTCTAGGAAAAGGGGTGGTGGAACTCAGTGGGTTGCCCTCGGAGAAAATGGTCACATGGCTGGTGGCCCCGCCCCCTGATCTCCAGACAGAGGGGAGTTGAGATTGCCCTCCACGCCACTCGGCAATGCAGAGGGCAATCTAAACTCCCCTCTGTCTGGAGATCAGGGGGCGGGGCCACCAGCCATGTGACCATTTTCAAGACGTTCCGGAACTCCATTCCACCACGTTCCTGCTGAAAAAAAGCCCTGGCTGCTGTTATACTTTTCCACAACTCCCAACTGCAGGTATTACTCTGGGTACAAAGGCCCACCATTTGCATTCAGAAGGACTTAAAGGACTTTTAATGTCAGAACCATTTCTCAAAGGAACTCTGTTGCTTTCCATATTATTTATTTCAATATTAAACATAATCTTCCCACCCTGAACCTATCCATTTCTTCCTAGGGTCATTCCAAGCGTCATTAATTTCAACATGTAACTAAACTATTATGAAAATTTCAACGGATCAAGATCCCAAGATCAATGCTTTCCCTAACCTGCAGAGCAAGAGGGTTGGGGCTGAAGATCAAGGCAAAGGGTGGGAGCAAGAGCCTAAAACATATGGAAGAACCATGTGTGAAACTGTAATCCATCTTTACAGCTTACACAGCACACAAGCCTTAACTTACAATTTCTTTTTAAAGCACGGGTATACATTAACTTCTCTTAAAGCAAAGGTTTTTTTAAATCTTAATTTTTTCCCCAAAAATTATTTCAAAGAAACTTTGCAAAAAAGGTTTTTTTCACATGGTTTTAAAGCATTTAAATTGAGGACATATTAGAAGTATGTTTTGCATGGACAAAAGTGGGTGATAAACTTCCTATAACTTCAAGCTCAACGTAATTTTTAAAAACTTCCCTAACTCAGTATTTATACAATGGTTTTTTTCTTTCTTTCTGAAACTGGGTCAAAGTAATCTGCTCACCTGGTAATCCTTTATGCCAAATTTCAAACTGATCAGATCAACTGTTTGAGTTTTATGAGGAATAAGTGAGGACCCACAAGACTTGTGGAGAGGGGGAGAATCCTATCCTTCCACTCTCCCTGCTGGGCTTACCACTTCTCAGGGCCAAGCTACAAGTGACACTTGGAGCGCAAGTGGAGTGCAAGTGAACAGGGAGGAATACATGTGAGTCTGTTCACTTGCCGTTCAAGTGTCATTCGTCACTTGCAGCTTGGCCCTCAGACAGCTCACCACTTTCCCTTCCCTTCCCCTCCCCTCACCCACCAAGAGAATCACAGGGGAATTTTGCTTGGCTTCCCCCCCTCCCCGTCCAAAAGTGGAGGACAGATGGTGAGGAAAGTGGCAGAAGCTCCTCCTCCTCCTTGCCCACCCACCACCTTCAGGGTTGCCACCTTACTGGCAGTTTTAGCAGCAACAGGGGTCATCGGCGGCTCCCCCTCCTCACCTGGCCACTTGCTGACCTCCAGCAAGGCCACCTCAGTTGCAAGCGGAGGAGGTGGATCCCATGAAACTACAAAGGTCTGGGGAGTCTGGAGGGGGAGGGAGAGACAGATTTTTTAAGGTTTCAGATTTTTCTGAAAGAGATCCCACAGGTTTGGGAAAAAACTGGAGAAAGTCTGATGAAAAATCTCACTTCTGTCAATGTGGCCTTGATTGATAGATTTAAGTATCCGCAGATGGGGCCCTGTTGACAATCAAGATAGCCTGACAGAACTTCCAGACATTACATGGAAAGAAATGAGCTTTACTCCTGGTGCTCCAGAATACACACCATTTCTCCCTATAACGGATCCTATGATCGCTTGAGCTCTCGTGGTACAAAGTAGTAAAAAAGTCAATTCAAAGACAGCATACAATATGACATACTGTAAGAACAGAACTCATGTTTAATTAATAACATAATGCACATAATAGCCTTGTGCATGAGTTACACAACATTTGCAACTCATCTTCAGTGCCCAAGATCCGACCATTCTGTGTGGGCAAGGAATAATTTCCCCAAGTTCTTCTTCTTTGCTGCAGGTCTTTGTCTCCCTTGGAAACGCCAGTCTCAGGATTGTGGGACTCACACGGAGGAACTGCACAAATGGGGGGGATTGAGGAAGGCTAAGTAGCTGAAAGGCACTCCCCTTCCTCATCCACAAGTGCAGATCCACTGAGAAGTGGGTTCAATTTCATCCTCTTGCCCCTCCTCACTCTATCCCAATGACTCCAAGAATGTTCTGTTAAAGGCTTTTTTCGAGACTTCTTTTCAAAAATCCAGTTATGAGCATTCTTTCAAGCTAAAAGCACACAGACATGTAAGGTAACCTTGCTCTGATGGCAAATTCTTTCTCCCTCACTTCTGAGATTAACTGTGGGTCAGCCTGATCTCAGGGTAGGTGAGAAAGGTCCCTGAGCAAAATGTAAACATCCTCTGGTTTTCATTTTTATGACTAGGAGTTTACCCCTAGACAAGCTTTTTCCCAGAAGTGTTTCACACTTATAACAAAAATATGGCTCTGGCTTTTGAAATGTTTGTATGAGTCACCTGTCACTCAAGCTTGTCGGGTGTCATGCATTCTGGGTAAATGTAATTTTGAAAGGATGTTTGTATTAACTTTTTTGATCTTTTATTCTGTAAATAGTTAGTGCTAAGGTATATAAAGTTCTCTGATGTAACTGTTCTTTATGCATATGACCCAGAAAGGGGCAGTATGCATCTGAGTTTTATTTGAAACAATAAAACTCATTTTTCTTTATAGATCACTGTTCGGTGTCTTATTTGAGGTTAATGGCTGAAATGGGATTTAAATTGGCACGCAAAGTACTCTGAAATAAATCCCCCTTCATGTTCCTCTGCAGGGATCCTGTGACCCCAGGAACGATCTTTGCGGAGGTCAGAAAGAACTGCAGCAACGCAGAGGAATAGGGAAATCTCTGTCTCTCTTCTGCACATGGATGGGACAATACTGCACAACAGAAACACAAGTTTCCACACAATACTGCTCCTAGAAACACAAGTTGCACCAAAAGATCATAAAGAAACAAACAAAAAGGACGATCTTCAGAGTGTACCGCCTGAACCATACAATTTTTCACAGAACAGCCACGACAATGCCTGCCTGGGTCTGAAAGGGAGGGGGTGGTTGCCCCAGACTTGGAACAGGCTGTGGTGTGCCCACTTCTAAAGATGCCTACGCTGGAAACAAGAAATCTTAATAACTGTCAACCAATCTCAAATGTCCCATTGTTGAGCAAGGGGATGGAAAGGGAGGTGGCTGGACAACTTCAAGCTTTCCTGGATGAGGCAAATTGTTTAGAGCCAAAACACACGAGAAGAAATACCTAGATTCAGCACGTGTTCTCTTACCTCAAGGTTTGCCGGGATCTGTAGGCGTCCTGGAAGCTTAAAGTTTAGCATTTACAGAGCAGCAGGAAGGGAAATACAGGCGCCTGAATTTCCCTTCCCCTTCCTGCTGCTCTGTAAATGCTAAACTTGTTCTCTTACCTCAAGGTTTGTTGTGAAGTGTAGGTGTCTTGGCAGCTTAAAGTTTAGCATTTACAGAGCAGCAGGAAGGGGAAGGGAAATACAGGCGCCTGTATTTCCCTTCCTGCTGCTCTGTAAATGCTAAACTTTAAGCTTCCAGGACGCCTACAGATCCCGGCAAACCTTGAGGTAAGAGAACACGTGCTGAACCTGGGTATTTCTTCTCGTGTGTTTTGGCTCTTAGACTCTTTCCAATCTGGTATTAGGCCTGGGTATGGGACTGAAACAGCATTGGTCACTCTGGTGGATGACCTGAGCTGGGAGATGGACAGAGGGAGTGTGAGTCTGTTGATTCTCCTAGACCTCTCAGCAGCTTTTGATGCCATCGATCATGGTGTCCTTCTGGACCAGCTTTCTGGGCTGGGATTGGGAGGCACCATTCTGTGATGGTTCCAGTCCCACCTAGAGGGTAGGTTTCAGAAGGTGATGCTGGGGGACTCCTGCTCAGCCCCTTGGCCTGTGGGCTTCTGCAAGGTTCAATCTTGTCTCCTATGCTTTTTAACAGCTACATGAAATCGCTGGGAGAGGTCATCCAGAAATTTGAGCTGGGTTGTCACCAATATGCAGATGACACTCAGCTCTATTTTGCACTTCCAGCTGATCAGAGGAGGCTGCAGAAACCCTGAACCAGCGCCTGGAAGCAGTTTTGGAATGGATGCGGGCTAATAAACTGAAGCTTAATCCCAACAAGACAGAAGTGTGACTAGTGAGCGGAAGGTATGGCTCAAGATTTAAGGTGTCACCTGTTCTGGATGATGTTGAAGGAACAGGTCCATAGTTCAAAGGTGCTCTTGGACACAGGGCTACTGCTGGATAAGCAAGGTAGCACATTGACCAGGGGTGCCTTTCACCAGCTTCCACGGGTTAGCCAGAAGCGGGCTTTCTTGGGTAGAAAAGATCTGACCACTATAGCACATGCCCTGGTTACATCTAGATTAGATTGCTGCAATGCGCTTTATGGGGGCTACCCTTGAAAAGTGTTTGGAAACATCAACTGGTGCAGAATGCTGCAGCCAAGATGTTGAACTGGAATGGATCACAAGGAAAACATCATTTCAGTCTGGGCTCATCTACACGGGCTCCCAATCTATTTCTGGGAACAATTCAAGGTGCTAGTACTGACTTTTAAAGCACAATATGATCTAGGACCAACATACCTGAAAGACAGCCTGTTCCCTTATGAACCAACCTGACCACTGAGTTCATCTGTGGAGGCCCTGCTTCATGTGTCTCCACCTACTGAGATGAGGTGGGTGGCAATCTGGGATAGGGCCTTCTTAGTAATGGCACCAAACTCGGGAGCTGTCTCCTCAGGGAGATTTGACTGTCCCCTTCTGTTGCCCTCTTCTGCCAGTTTGTGAAGACTTCTTTGGCATTCCCTCAGTGATCCCTCTTCCTTCCCCAATATTTTAACTGTTGTTTTTATCCTTCCTATATATTTAAGTTTGGGTTTTACATTGTTTTATTGATGTTTTTATGTGTTGATTTTACTGGCTTTTAAGATGAAATTCTAATTAGTATGTTTTAATTCGTTAGGCACCTTGGTGGCCCTGTAAGGGCAGAAAGGTGAGGGAAAAGTCTGGTAAATAAGTAAAATAAATAAATAGAATGAGCCATACGTAAATCCATCTATACATAGTCAAGGGTATCTGTGTTTACTCCCTTTTTAGTTTCTTCTCCGAGTTGCCCTAGTGGACTATCATCTTCCTAACTTTTCTTTCTGGTCATGACAGTTTGGTGTAGTGGTTAAGAGCACGGGACTCTAATCTGGAGAGCCGGGTTTGATTCCCCACTCCTCCACAAAGCCAGCTGGGTGACCTTGGGCGAGTCACAGTTCTCTTGAGCTCTCTTAGCCCCACCCACCTCACAGGGTGATTGTTGTGGGGTAATAATAACACTTTGTAAACCGCTCTGAGTGGGCATTAAGTTGTCCTGAAGGGCGGTATATAAATCGAATGTTATTATTATTATTATATATATCTGCAGCTCTGAGACTCTGTAATACTTACTTAAATAAAGGTTGATCACCAACCTGGATTTAATCTAAGGTAATTTTCTTTGATTACTCTCTTTTTAACTCATTCCAGTTTCTTTTAATCATTTGATTTTGCCATTGATTCTATTAGTTTTAAATTGTTTAGACTGATTCTATTGCACTTTATTTTAAAACTTTGTACAAAATTTTGTCTTGCCTAAAAGCTTATGAGCTGTACAGACAAACCTGTTAACAAATGTAATGGTCACAGAGCCTTAACCTCAAGAAGTGAGACGGGACCTGATTCCTTAGCAGACACTGCTTTCCAGAGAGGTGGTGTTGAAAACAGCACTGGCAGTTGAGAGAAATGCGAGGGGAAAGAAGAAAGGGCAAAGAAAAGAAAAGTAGAGAACCCCCTCCGTCTCTCTCTCTCTCTCTCACACACACAGAGGCATGCTCTGTATTTTCTGGACCTCACTACATCACTAATTACTTGCCCGTGATTCTTGTGGTTTTTAATGAATTTCCTCAAAGCATGGAAAATAACATGTCTCATAACAGTTGTTCTGGTACAAGCATCCACTCAATAAGAGAAATCCTTAAAGGAAAATTAGCAATTATTACAAGGAAGGGGTACCATGGGATTTACACAACACCTGCTATGTACTTCCAACGCATCTGCTCAGTATTTATCATAAGCAGAAAAGCAGCAAAGGATGCACATTTTTTGAATTCTGGTACTTTAGGGCATTTGTGCATGCACATACACCTATTTTTGCTTATGTGGATAGCCGCTCATTATCAGTAATGATTCAGTGGTATTCATCTTACTCTAAATCTACATTTTCACTACAGATTGGAAAAAATATGTGCAATATATATGCACTTCTAAATGCCACCATTTCAACTATTTAAAGTGACTGATTGCCTTTTCTGCTTTAACAATGGATCCTTGGAACCCCCCACTAGCACCAGAACCTGGCATGGGCTACAAACCACTTTGTTGGAATCAAGACATGGGCACCTGATCGCATCAGGATTATACCTCATCCATGAAGACATAAGCAAGAACTGAAGAGAGGAATCTTACCGAATGGTTTTTATTTTTTTTTTTAAGCTTGTTTCTTTTAGGCTATTCTTTTGTTTCTTGAGTCAGAAGTGATCATCTATATTTATTTATTTGATTTGATTTATACCCCACTCTCCCCATGAATGGGCTCAGGGCGGCTGACAACATCCATAAAATACAATAAATAAATCATAAAAACTATAAAATCAGTAAGTCATTAGAATAGTCCAGGCGCCTTATACACTACTTAAATAAACAGTCGGGAGTCCGTATATAGGCATACATATGGGCACAGCACATGGCTGAGGGCAGTCCCTGAAAAAGTGGTGGTCTTAGGTGGAAGAGGGGGGATACCCACTGGTCCTCAGCCAAAAGCTCAGCAGAACATCTCCATTTTACAGGCCCCAATATTTTGATATCAGCAACTGACGTTTTATTTTATTGGTTATTTTATAACCAAACAATGATAGACTTACAAATTTCAGCCTACGATGAATATATTCCAGCAAAGGGCCACGTCCTTTCTAGGGCTTCACAAACAATTTAGAACAGGATGCCATTTTCACCATAACTTGAAAACAAGGAACTGAAGTGGATAGAAAACCATCTCTTCTTTACATTCCATTAACCAGCACAAGGAAAGAAAGACAGACCAATCCACAAAGCAGAACTGAACATCACAAGAACATGTACCAATAGCTAGAGCTCTTACCTTCATGCTTATAAGTCATTTCTTGACAGCCAGAAAAATATAGGCATACCAGAGCACATAGACAGATGAAAAAAGAGAAATATACGACAAGAATGAAATATTCCATGCTAATAATGCCAAGGCTGACCACTTTCTATTCTCATCAGAAACACTGTAAAAGCTCTTCCGATCACTGAGCAGAAAGGAGTCCCCAAAGCTCACCAAGTTCCAAAGAAACCTTAGCGAGAGTTCTCAGCCACGTCATCTGCCAGAATTCACAAGGCTGCTAAGTATTATTTTGTCTCAAAAACATCTAGGAACACAGGAAGCAAAATGGTCCTCAAAAGAAAGACACGACTTTTAACCATCTGCCCACAACTGCATGCCTTCCATAGCTACACTGTATATTGAGTCCCTCCATCCTCAGCACTGCTCCTGGAAATGAGAGTTAATTGGAAGCAGCACACGACTCTCCTCAAAACCCCATGGCAATTAATGGTGCTCCTAAGGAAAGTCAGGGTAGCAACAGTTACCTGGCACCATGGAAACCCATCTAGTTCCCCCACTGACCCCGCACCGTAACAATCCAGAGTATGCTATGTACTAAGCAGAGAACAGTGGCGCCACAAAAGGGACCCAGAGCATGTATGTGCAGGATAACTCAACTGAAAAAGCCAAGTCACACACAAGGCAAAACAAACACCACACACCTCAGGATTTCTGGCTAACACGACCTGTGGTGAAAATTCCTTCTTGCTTCGAAAAGAGTAATGTTTTCAAAACTTTTCTTCCAAACCAGAATTTTTATTGAGCGCGACTCCCTGCTGCCAAATACCCTGTCCTTAGCAGTGGCAAATTCCAAAGCAAGCTTTCTGTTGACATGATCTGATGCCGTGTTTCTACACTGCGCTAAGACTCTTTCAAATCAGTTCTATCATCTCAGGAGGAAGCACTGCTGTACTGAAGTCAGGCTAGGCATCCTGGCTGTAGTTCTTCTTTCCAACTGCAGTGTGGCCGGGGCCTGCTCACCAACACCACAGAGAAAAGATGCATTGCAGAGAAAATGCTTTACTGACCGAGGAACAGGCAGCAGAGTTCATCTTCCCCTCCAGACTCTTGCTGTGGGCATTCGAGCATGCACCCTAACTTGAGCATTGAGGCTCTTGCTTGATGCTTCCCCCCTGCACTGTGATCCTCCTTCTACTTCTGAAGCTGATCCTAAACCATCATTCAGCACTGTCCCCCACTGGCAAACCAGGACCTTCCAGCCTGCTCTTCAACTGGTGAGCCAGTGGAGCAACCACACACCCATGGGGAACCTCATTTCTAAGAGTTTCTAAGCTGCTTATGGCCAAACCCAGAAGGTCCCCTGGTGACACTGAGGGCCAAACTATAAGTGATGCCTGACACAAGTTGGACACTTGTCAGCTTCCCTCAAGTTTTGATGGGAAATGTAGGCAGCTTGGCGGAATGTTGGACAAGTGACAGTTGAAAAGTCCATTGGACAGCAGTCAGAGGGCCAAGCTGCAAGACCAGGACGCCTACATTTCCCATCAAAACTTGAGGGAAGCTGACAAGTGTCCAAACTGTGCCTTTTGTCACTTGTAGTTCCGCTCATAGCCTCTGGCCAAACCCACAGTTCTGTCTGTGCTTGCTACAAGGTGGATTGTGAGTGCTCTGGAGTCACTGGTTGGTGAGCCAGTGTTGATAACTTTGGGAACGTTTTCATAGTTGTGTTCTGTTGTATTTAAATAAATTGGATTTGTATTTTGAATATGTGAACATTGCTCTGGGGGTTGAAACCCGGCCCTCGGGACTCTGAGGGTTACGCTTAGCTATCACAAGAGTCATTTTCTAAAGAAAACAGCCACAACATTGATGAAAGAGAGTGGAATCAAAGAATGAAGATGTTTAGAAAGTCAAGGGGACTGAACAGGTGAGGTGACCACAAAAAAGCTGTAAGAGACAAAATTAATCCTGGATCCCAAGCAGTGTGTGCTTCATGAAGCTGGGCCCAACTCCTTCAGTGTCCAAGCTGCCCCCAAACCCTGAGGCTAGCCTACTCCGAAAAGAAAGGCTGTGGGCTATTACTCTCTGGGGATATGGAGCAAATCAATGTGCAAGCAGGCTGCAGTCTGATTCAATGTGCATCTCTTCGGAAGCAGGTCCTACCATGTTCAGAAGAATTTTGTCTCAAGTAAGCGGGCAGAGGAGGGAAGCGTTAAGTTTCCTCCAACTTCATACATCCAGAGGAGTTAGCCGTGTTAGTCTGTAGTTGCAAAATAGTAGAGTTCAGTAGCACCTTTAAGATTAACCAACTTTATTGTAGCATAAGCTTTCGAGAACCACAGCTCTCTTCATCAGATGCTACTGGACTCTTTACTATTCTCCAACTTCATGTGTCCCTACAACAATGGGCAAAATCCACACCATCTCACTGGATTATAGTTTTTTGAGGTTTCTTGAAATTTTTTTTTTAAACTTGCTTTTTTATTAAGAGTGCTCTTCAGGTTTCTAGGACCACCAGCACTCCCAGTAGTTACCCTCCCCCCTTCCCAAGGCAGTTAGAGGTACTACCGGACTCAAATGTTGCTGTTCTACCCTTCCCAAATCTCATTCTTGGAAAGAGGTGGGGGCTGGCTTATCTTTAAGGTGTTGATGGATATTTCATGCAAGGATCCAGGAAACTAGGTAATTCGACTAATGTGCAAGAGTTGCAAGCCTGCTCCCTATTACTTGGAGATGGAGAGCATTCATTTACCTATGCTGACTTCTGTCTTGGGTTCCTTTCTTCCTAGTCAACTGCCATCAGCTGGAATGGTATTAATATACTGGGGTCTTACAAACCTTACAGCTCGTACAAACCTTATGTGTGTGTGGTGCCCTCAAGTCATAGTTGACTTATGGCGACCCCTGGTGGGGTTTTCATGGCAAGCGACTAACAGAGGTGGTTTGCTATTGCCTGCCTCAGCAACCCTGGTCTTCACTGGATATCTCCCATCCAAGTACTAACCAAGCCCGACCCTGCTTAGCTTCTGAGATCTTCAGGCTCACTTGAGCTATCCAGGTCTGAGCTTACAAACCTTTTAAGTACTTGAAAAGTTGCAGCTATCTGTATCCCAGGCCAACATGTTTGCTTCTCTTTCCTTCTCACTTCTGCTCTGGGTAGTATTTGATTTGGGCAATCAATGTTTCACATACAGAATGTACCTTAAATGAATATGGTCATTCTGTGATAGTAAAATAAATAGATGTTTTAAAATCTGATATTACTCACTCGAACCCCTCTATCAGTCACAGACAATCACATCCAAACCTTTACCTCCCCAGCATCATTCACATTCTTCACGGCACAAGAAACATTTTCATGCATCCTTTTAAGGGAGAGAACTGCATTCGACAGATGAAAAGCTCCTGAGATCGTCACCTCCATCAGGCAAGATTTCTTGCATCAGCTTCTCTGCTCCTTGTTTAGTTGGATACATATTGCTGCCTTTCAACCCCCACAATTCTCACCCTTCCTTTTTTTCCCTCTTTAAATCTCTACTCTCAGCTACCTGTGTGGGCGGCTCTTTCTTTTTCCTTCACTTTTCCTTTCTCTTACTTTCTTGTGTGCACTTCTAGTCACCAGATCTCAAACAGGATGCTGTAGAGCTGGGAAAAGGCATGGAAAAGGCAAGCAAGATAAGAGGTTGGAGCACAGTTCCCGTGAGGAACAGCTTGAAGAGCCTGGGACTTTTCAGTTTTGAAAAGAGACAACTAAGGGGGGACGTGGCAGAGGTTTATAAAATTATGCACAGCGTAGTGAGAGTAGACAGAGAACTTTTTGTCTCTCTCCCAAAATACTAGAGGGCATCCAATGAAGCTGATGAGTAATACATTCAGGACAGACAAAAGGAAATACCTCTTTATACAATGAGTGATTGAGATGTGGGATTCACTGCCAGAGGATGTAGTGATGGCCACAGGCAGAGACAGCTTTAAAAGGGGGTTAGACAGATTCACAGAGGAAAGGTCTATCAGCAGCCACTAGCTGTGACTAAAGGGAACCTCCAAACCCAGTGGCAGTAAACCTCTGAACACCAGTGCCAAGGGGCAACTTCAAGGGAAGGCCTCGGCCTCAAAGCTCTGTTGCTGGCTCTCTAGGGCAACTCGCTGGCTACTGAAAGAGAGAGAGCCAAGCTACAAGTAATGAATGACACTTGAACGGCAAGTGTATTTCTCCCTGTTCACTTGCCCTCCACTTGCGCTCCACTTGCCATTCAAGTGTCATTCGCCACTTGTAGCTTGTCCCTAAGTTATATTCCTCCCTGTTCACTTGTGCTCCACTTGTGAACAGGGAGGAATACACGTGAGTCTGTTCACTTGCTGTTCAAGTGTCATTTGTCACTTATAGCTTGGCTCTCTGTCTAGTCTGTCACTCTGGGCCAAGCTACAAGTGACGAATCACACTTGCCTGGCAAGTGAACAGACTCACGTGTATTTCTCCCTGTTCACTTTCCATGCACTTGAGCTCCACTTGTGCATGTGAATGGCAAGTGAACAGGGAGGAATACACGTGAGTCTGTTCAAGTGGAGAGCAAGTGAAGAGGGAGGAATACACGTGAGTCTGTTCACTTGCCAGGCAAGTGTCATTCGTCACTTGTAGCTTGGCTCAGAGTGCTGGTCTGAAGCAGCAGGGTTCTTCTAACGTTCTTGTTTTCTTCTCTTGCTGATGGGCTGTGATGGTGGGAGGACGGACGGTAGGGTTACATGGGGTTTGTTTGTTGTTACATTTATTATCCTAAGCAGGAAACAATAAAATTCTTATTGGGAAAAATAAAAAGTACATGCATTCCTGGCTCTAAAGTTCTTCTTTAGCCAATTTAATCAAACAAAACAGAATGTGATAGAAAAGCGCCACCGTGACGGCATCCAGTGTGATAATGCAAACAAATGGCCCAAACGTCCGCACATCTGAAGCCGCCACAAAAAAATCAGTCCAACAGCTAAACTTTTAAACTATAATGCCTACATTTACTTTACAAGATTGTATCTTAATAAGGAAAAGCCGATACTGTCATGACCCCCTCCAATCAACTCATTCACTCTGACGATGTCCTTAGGGGAGAAGCTTGTAAAGAAGTGGTCAGCCCAAAGCTGAGGTCTTGGTCAAAATGGCTGAACTCAGGTTGAGTTTTAAGTGCTGCTGGGATTCTGGACTAGGGCAGATATGTGCTGGATGGGCTGATTACTAACACCTGCAGAGCAGTCTCTGCATTCCCCAGTGTTTGACCTCGGGAGGCTGTTCTCAGAGAAGCTCCACGTTCACTAGATTTTCACACACTTAAATGCTAATCAACAGCTTGGCCCTGATTGGCTCTTGAGTTGCCAGGTGATGGACTGAGTCCTAGAAAAGATGGCTTCTCAGCTCACCCAGCTCCCTTCTCTATTCTGTTCTCCTCAGCATGTCCCTATGCCAGACCAACCAGGCATGGGAGGAGGCACACATTTTAACAGATGGGTAAGATGAGTAACGGATGGATGTCAAGCAGAGATATTTAGGTAGCAAGCTCTTTAAGTTCTAGATAGGCATATTTTATGTAGCAACAGTAAGGCTTCTTTGTTTTATGTCTGTTGTCTGCATGAGAGTGCTTTATGCTTCTGCAAACACTCATTAAGCTAATAAATATAATTTTAATTAAGCTGAGTCTGGAATTCATGTCTTGGGCATGGATACACCACAGAACGAATCCAGAGACTGGAAATTCAAGGCCTTAGGACAAGGTAAAGCTTTCAGCCTCATAAACAAAAAGGTTGTTGGTGTGATTGTGATCAGCACTCAGAATTAAGGGGACCAGGGTGGCTATCCCTTCACAGCTCCAGGAGACCCAGGGTAGTGGCTGAGGAGGTCCAGAGGGACTAGGGAGAACCCAGCACTGCAGAGGCACCCACTGGCACTGTGCCACGTATGCCAGTGGCTGCAAATGAAACATTGCCCACAGTTCCTGAGCCTCCAAGCCTCTGCCAGGCAGGATTCAAACCTGAACCTGTAGTCCGCCCCCCCGACCATTTCCCACTCTGCAGGAATGGCGTCAGCAAAAGACCCAGGCCAAGGTAGCACAGAGGAGGTGATGTGCCAGATTTGCTGTATGTAACCCCACTACAGAGCTACAGCAGAGCACTGAGGACGGTACTTCCTTGCAGGATCCTGGCCAGATCACAGTGCAACCTCAGGAGCTCCAGCACCTGCTGGCAGTGCAGCTGGGCCGAATTACCTCCCAGTCAATTCAGGCTGATGCTGGAAGGACAGCCTTGTGGACTGACTGGTCCACCCGGTGCAAGCCCTGTGTCCCAGGTGCCAGCTCCGTGCCCCTGCTCTAGTCTATGTCCCAAGATGTACCAGCCCAGGACCAAGGGCACTACTTTGGAAGAAACCTGACAGAGCCTGATTGAAGAGCACAGGACAAACATTATTCAAGATGGAGAGAAACTTTACTCACTTTGGGAAGCTTCAGACTTTTCCTTTTTGGTTTCTTAGACCGTAACAACTGCTCCCGTTCCTAGACAAAGAGATTTCATATTAAAATCTGCTCACAATTTTCAGAATGACATGCACAGGTGAAGGATCTTAAGCTAGGGAAACTAAGGGCCAAGCTACAAGTGAGGAATGACACTTGCCTGGCAAGTGAACAGACTCAGGGCCAAGCTACAAGTGACGAATGACACTTGAACGGCAAGTGGATTGAGTGGAGGGCAAGTGAACAGGGAGAAATACACTTGCCGTTCAAGTGTCATTCATCACTTGTAGCTTGGCCCTCACATGTATTTCTCCCTGTTCACTTGCTCTCCACTCGATCACTGGAATGCAAGTGGAGTGCAAGTGAACAGGGAGGAATACATGTGAGTCTGTTCACTTGCCAGGCAAGTGTCATTCCTCACTTGTAGCTTGGCTCAAAGAAACCTTTTCTTCCTTAATTTTTGAAAGGTAAGCTTTTCGGCTTTGTCCCTGAACCCACTACAACCTCCCTGTTGTTCTTTCTACAAACCAGCCTGCATCTCAATTTGTAGCTCACTCCCTCCTTTAGCATCTCCTTTTGTTCAGTTTCTGGTCCTTTACTCTCTATTCCTTAATGAGTTTGGTGGTATAAAGCAGACAAGACTGATGTGTACCAGTGCTGGGGGTGTGAACGTGTCCCTACACTGCACACACACATGCATAAAGGGCAGACTGTGCCGCAAGGCTGGCTGCAACAGCTTGGAAAAAGTGAGGCCAACCCACCATACATCTTTCTATCCTAGGAGGCAAGGAGCAGAGCAAAAAAAGGGCTACAGGCAGCTTCATACTCAAGCACATTTCTAATGGGATTGAGCAGGCCTTCAATGGTCTCACAAACATGCCAGAATATGAGGGAGACACTATTTGTTTCAGAAATCCAACCCAAAGGGTGGTGGTTTTTAAAAAGTAAAATTTAGTGTGGAGTAGCAGTTAAGGCATTGGACTAGGATCTAGGACCATGGAAGCTTGCTGGATGATCTCAGGCCAGTTACAAACTCTCAGCCTGAACTCCCTCACAGGGTTGTTGTGAGGATAAAATGGAAGAGAGAAGAATGTGGTAAGCCAATCGGTGTCCCCTTTGGGGCAAAAAGTAGGGTAGAAATGAAGTCCATTAATACATAAACAAATAAAGAGGTTGGAAAGGCTGTCGGTGTTTGGAATTTCCCCTGGGGAAGGGTCACATCTGGCCGCGTGAGCTATATGCTTTGCAGGTTCATCCCAGATTTTAAAGGTTGTACCTAGTAACTGCTCAGCTGTGTTACCTTGCAATTAAACAGGATGCAGACACAAGTCCTCAAAGCAATCCTTCCATTATGGGGAAACTTTCTTTTCTCAGCACTAAGAATCAACATGTTGTCCCTTGTCCTTCCATTCATCCGGCCTCGCCCTACACAGCTAGCAGTTCAAATTAATAATTTCCTCCCTTCCTTATGCCAGTGACCTTTTCTAAGAACTTGATTTCTTTTTGTAATTCTTTTGAGCACTTCGTTACTCTAACCCATAAATAGCGAAGCATTCTCCCGACCTTAAAAAAAAAAGTGATGTTCAAGCCAACACACCCACAAACAATACTCCCCATTTTGTATTATACTACTATTCCTTTTCTTAAAAAAAATTCTGTGAACTCTCTGTACCAGCACTTTAGGACACGAAGATGCATAAAGGAAAAAGAGAGACAGCAGCACATGTGAGTGGCAAGGTGGCCACTCCTGTTCCATCCACTGCTGCAGCTCACGGGTGAAGGGGTTATGCTTTCCCTGACCAACATCATCTCTTTGGCAGCAGGAGGACAAAGCCTTCGGCTGCCTGGCTAACATTCATCCGTAAGAGAACTCAGGAGCATCAAAATGCGTGTATTTGGATCCAGTGACCATGTCTGGCTAATGAAGGAAAGAGGGCAAAGACTACATGCTCAAGAAACACAGTTGTATTACCACTGCGAGATCATCAATAACACGTCGTTGCTCCAGAACTTGTAGTTTAAGGAATTCAACTTCTTGTTCTTCTTGTGAGCTGCTGAGATCATTCAACGAAGTGTGTCTTCTCAGAGTGGGCTGGGCAGACAACTTCTCTTTCTACAAAAAAAAAGGCATTTCATTAACACATTCAGATATTACATATCTTCTTATTGCAAACATTCATTATTCCCAAGGCTGGTCCTACTATGAGGCCAAGGGCTATGACAGCCATTTTGGTATAATGCTTACGAGTGCGGGACTCTAATCCGGAGAGCTGGGTTTGATTCCCCACTCGTCCATTTGAAGCCAGCTGGGTGACCTTCGGCTAGTCATGGCTCTCTGGAGCTCTCTCAGCCCCACCCACCTCACAGGGTGTTTTGTTGTGGGGATAATAATGACATACTTTGTAAACTGCTCTGAGTGGGCATTAAGTTGTCCTGAAGGGTGGTATATAAATCAAAAGTTGTTGTTATGATTAATTATTATTATTATTATTTATTAATGGTGGTAGTTACCTCAGGGCAAGAGATTTGGAAGGCTAGACACCACCTGTCCTACTTACCTGCCTGTTCCCTCCAACACTGCCTTCTCTCTGTTGCACCCAGCTGGCAGCTGAAGCACCTCATTCTGTTTATAAACACTGAGGCAACCCCTACATGCCCTATAGGGCTTCCCCTACACACAGAAGCTTCATTCCTCTCACAACAGTTTGGCTGACATTTTGGTTGCCTAAGCAACTGCAGCCATTGTTTTTGGTTTTTAAAGAGCATAGGAGGAGGGAGAGAAAACAGACAAAAAGGATTAGTTGAGCCAACACTCTGGCAGCAGAAGGTGGCCTCAAGCGGCAAAATGTATCAAGAGAGAGAAGACTGTTCCGGCCTAGAAAAAATGGGATAGCAAGGCAGCTGAGGAACAGCCTTCACTTTTTTTCTATCCAGCTGAAATTCACCCCTGAGCTACAACAGAGAAAAACCAAACACACACAGAGCGCCATCCCAAGCAGTGCCGCTCAGACGTTCAACCATATTCGTGTTACTGGGCCTGCCCCCCTCCTTTTCTTGTCACCTTTTGGCACAGATATCAACATGATGACAACTTTGGAGCTATGGGATTTGCATCTCAAAAGTTGTTATAATTGATCTCTTCTTTTAAGTTGTATTTTCTTTCTGATTGATCTGTATGCTAGTCTTAGAACTGTAATAAACAAACAAATAGACAAATGGACAATGACTCCAGTCATTGTGGTCTAGCGGACCAAGTGTTGGGACCAGGAGATTTTCAAGTCAGCCAATCAACTACTTGTGGCTTACCTAGCTTGTACATGTGTATTCTAAGGCCCTTGAACCAAGGTTTCCAGATGAAGGACCATGGGAGAAGACCCAGTTGTACAAATAGCTTTGGAGCAGGTAAGGATGTGCAGAGTCAGCAGCCTACAGCAGGGGTGGGCAGGAGGTCATTTGCGGATGACCAGTCAGTCCCCAAGCAGTTAAAAGTGTTGGAATAGGTGACTCAGCATGCCTTGGACATTGGGGGGCGCTGCATGTCTCTCTGAACATATACGTAGCTCTAGCAATCTGCCACTCTTTTGTCTAAGGTGGGGACGCCTCCTGACCCCTCCTCCTTGTCTCTATGCCTCTTGGGAGAATCTCTCTCTTGCCTTGTGGCTTTCCAAGGAGAAGGATGTAATCCTCCATGCTCCGCCATGAAGGCCTCATCCACAGATCCACATTTTCAACCTCACTGCCTAGTTGTCAGGGTGTGGCTTAGAATTAGGGAATGTAACTCTTTAGATTAGGCTCTTTCCCTTTTACTACAAAATATTGATATGGAAGGAATCTACTTCAATAAAACTTTAAGTTGTATCTTTCTATGATTTTGCCTGAGGACTAATTAATGCACGTTTTAAGGGTTTAAACGCTTCTGCCTAAATAACTCTGCTGTGTTACTATAAAGGTTTCACATAACTATAGTTTCAAACCAAGAAACCTAAATATAAAATTTTCCAATACAGAGTAGTTCTCTGCCCCTCCTCCAGTGTCTGTAATGACTTTCTTCTCCTTTCCTTTAAAGCGCAACTGTTGCTCTGAGAGAGGAGCCTCGGTCTTTACCCTTCGACCAAGACCCCCCCCCCTCTCTCTCTCTCTGGGGACACTATATGATCACCACAAACTCCAAGGACGGGTTCCAAATCTGGAATACTCGAAGGAGGACACATTAAGTATAACTGGGACAGAGTCCACTAGGAATCTTCTGATTTACTTGTTTTTGCTTGCGCTGCAAAGGCCTGTGTGTTACAGGACATCTAGTTACTCAAAGCTCAGTATTACCCAAATTTAGCACATTTTATTAATCTTTCAATCTACCTTCATTTTCCGGCTTTTCCTTCTGTTACTTTTATGTTCAGTAAAACTCAGCTACTGTCTTCCTCACTGCCTATTTCAAATCTACCCAGGGTATCGCCCAGGTTTATGCCCATTCTGGCACAGACTAAAGACCCCCCTGACCCAGGAGTTTGGATTGTGAAAGAGCATTCACACGTATTCCCAAACATTGTAGGTAAAACAGGGGACAAATGCTAATCCCTTTCCATGGGATGATGAAAAAAATATGGCCAAAATATGCTGTGTGCTATTCTAAAATCAGACAGGCCAACTACGTTTGGTATGCATCAGGTTTTGAAATGCCACTGCTTCAAATCTGGACATTAACTTTCATCACTGAGAGCTAGTTCCCACTTCAAAACGAGGGAGATTCAACTGTTTGAGTCCAGTGTCTGGTGAACAACTGAAAGCTCTAAAACTTCAAGAGCAGCTTCTAACAATGTCTGTGATGCAAGGATAGCAGCTTACCATTTCTACATTTTCCCTAGAAAGGTTCTTAATTTTGTCTTCCATTCTCTGTATAGTCTGCAACATGTCCTCGTTCTTCTTGTTCAGCCGTTTGTTCTTTTCTACAAGTGGTTTAAGCTGCACTTCCGTCTCCCGAGACCGTTTCAGCTGCAAATGATTTTAAAAAATGAAGTAAAACAAATCTGCAACTTTCAGCTGGGCTTTAATTACACAACAGAATTCAGTAAATGATGGGTGGCGGAACAGCATGGCACACCTCCATGTCGTCAGATATCAGAAACTAAGCAAGGCTGGATGGGAGACCAGCAAGGAAGACTATGCAGAGGAAGGCAATGGCAAACCACCTCTGCTTCTCACTTGCCTTGAAAGCTCCTTGTAGGAGCCTCCGTAAGTTGGTGACCTGATGGCACTCAATACATATTCAGTAAATGCAGCGATCATTTCAGCCTCTCTTTCTGCAACTCTGATATAGGAGATAGTTGCTGGAAGAATTGTGTTGCAGGACCACTCAATACCAACTAGGAATATTCGAACACCTAGCTTATAGCCTGTCGGCCAGTTGTCAACAGGAAGCCAGTTTTTTTGTTGTTCTCTTCAGCTATCTGAGAGCAGTATGAGCCTGTTCATTGGGTCCCCCTTCATGTATAATCGGCAGTGTTTTACCATATACCTTCTCACACAGCCCGATGGAAGTTCTACCTTCTTTCCCTCCTGCACAAGCCTGGTGCCTGCAGCTTGACAGCCAATCATACAAACAATGAGCAAATCAACCAGTCCACCAGCAGTGACCGACAAACACTGCTATGTTTTTAGTGTCTTACAGTTTGGTGATCATTTTAAGTCAGCGTTATTCATGTTGTTTCACACATGCACATTTTCTCACAGCCACATGGCAGGCATAGTTGTCCCCTCACTTCAATTAATTATCTGATCTGACCTGCTACCCTTGCAGCCCTTTGAACAGAAATCACCCGTCTAAGATGCCGGTCTGCTCTGATTCAGTTCCGTTTGTGGTCAGAGGCCAGGCCAATTTCTCAAGGCCATCTGACTGGTAGCAAAACCAATCTGAAAGTCACACTTATGCAGTAGGAGGTTTTCCTTTCACAGACCCTCTCTGCCAAGGCCTTTACAGATTTCACACATGCTGGATAACTGTGGGTAGGATCTCTGAATGGAAGACACTTCCAGAAGTGAGTCTTTCGCACCCACCCACCCAGCATCCACCTGTGCCATCGAAAAGCCTTAAGGATCAATGAATCCTCCTGAGCAAAACACCACATGGTACGGAAGGCGGGCTCAGCAAAGACCTCCACACCATGTATGCTTCACTTGAGTAAGAGCCAAGCTACAAGTGACGAATTACACTTGCCTGGCCAAGTGAACAGACTCACATGTATTCCTCCCTGTTCATCTGCCATTCACTTGCTCTCCACTTGATCAAGTGGAGCGCAAGTGAACAGGGAGGAATACACGTGAGTCTGTTCACTTGCCAGGCAAGTGTAATTCGTCACTTGTAGCTTGGCTCTAAGAGTTGGAGGGCATTCCACTGAGCTCTCACTCCTTATTACAATCCCTGACATTTTCTAGAGGGTCCCCAACAGAAGGGACATATGGGGGCTGCTAGGGAAAGGAAGCAGGGAGGGCCCGCTTCCAAGAATACTTTTTGTTTACTTTTTATTTACTGAACTTAGGATTCTATTATCTTGATTATTTCACCTATATCTCCTTTAAATAGTATGACTTTGTTTTCCTAGAACTGAAAATCTAAGAGTCCAGTGGCACCTATAAGACTAACAAAATTTGTGGTAGTCTTATAGGTACTGCTGGACTCCTGCTCTTTTCTACTGCTACAGACAGATTAACATGGCTACCCATCTTGAAAATGTGATTTTTTTTTTTTACCATTTGCACAGTCTTCATTTGTGATATTACAATAATCCCCAAATTGTGGAAAAATACAATCAGGGGATCTGGGAATCTAATGTGCTAGAAACAAAATTTAGCCAGTTAATTTTTCGAAAACTCTCTGGTTGAACCATAATGAACAGAATTTTTATCCCAGCTGTCCCCTTATCCTTTCCCACAAGAATACCTTTCTGTGCCTCAACAGAGAAAAAAGAAATCAACCTGTCACTGTTGCCATATTAAGTAAAGAGCAATTGAGAGCATTAGAAGTTCTAGTTTTCCTAACATTTAAACCAGAAGTAAATACAGCAATCCAAGGAAATGAGTTATTACAAAGTCAGAACACAGAGTAACAGAAAGAAGGCAAGACAAAACTCGGAGCCAAGCTGCCAGTGATGAATTACACTTGCCTGGCAAGTGAACAGACTCACGTGTATTCCTCCCTGTTCACTTGCCATTCACTTGCTCTCCACTTGATCAAGTGGAGCGCATGTGAACAGGGAGGGATACACGTGAGTCTGTTCACTTGCCAGGCAAGTGTAATTCATCACTTGTAGCTTGGCCCTCAGTCTTTAAAATTTTGAAGGTTACAGAGATGCAAAAGCATGGTGCATTCAGAACAAGCATTAAGCACCGTTGGCTTGGGATTATTACCAGTTCGTTCCTTTCGTCTGCTAAAAGTGTATTCCTGTCTTCCAGTTTCCGTATTACAGCATTCAGTTCAGCTATTTTTAGCTGAAACCTCCTCATGTCTCGCTCATCCATATGTTGCTCCTTTAACATAAAAAGATGCATTAAAGCACAAGCCCATCAGCCAAAAGAGAGATCACAGAAAAATAATCTTGGGGCACTGTAAAGAAGGCATGCCACAAATATGTGAAACAGGTAACTGCTGGGGACACTTGCACATCAGAAGGCTCGTGTGAATACATGAAATGCAGCTTCTGCAATTACCCACCAAATCATTTTACACTTTTTCCTTAAGTACAGTACAATATATTTATCATAGAGTTATACTATACAGATGAACTGCTGCTTGGAGGGGAAAAATCACGTTCTAATTGGTTTGAATTTTCAACAAATCAAATATACTGAAAAGGTAAACATACATTGTCTCCTCTTTGTAGAATTATATTTGACTTGAGAGAAAGCAATATTTTTATTCCTGATGTAAATGTTTTGAATTTGTGTTAATTATCAACATTTTCTAGAAAATCAAAAGAATGACCTGCTGAAGACTGGGGAAAGATTTCTGAAGTTTTAAACTTGAAGTTTTTAAACATGTACTTGACAACACAGGTACACTTTACAGTGTTGGAACTTAAAGACAGGATGGCACTTCATAGCATTTGCCTTGGGCAAGTAGACTGGCACCTCCAAAGAGACCTCCAGACACCACCAGACTCCACAGTCACAAACCTGGAGCACTTTCAGCTGTGGCACGTGCAGCACCACCCTAAGCAGCGTTGAATTGTTATACAGCCATTGATTTCCGTGGACTTAACGGGAAAAGGTGCATGAAGCCATAGAGACATGCCTCTCTGACAGTACCCTCCGAGACAGAGATATGCCCTTCTAAATCTAAGCTATACTTGAACCCAGCCAGTGTCCAGTCCTATTGGCCTGCTCCAGGGCCATTTTCACACTGCTTACCTTCTCTTGGAACGACCTGGAACATCGCACAAAAACTGCGAAAGATCGCATTTTCTCGTGCGAGATTTGCACGACATCGCTCAAATCTCACACGAGAAAACACGATCTTCCGCGTTTTTGCACGATGTTCTGGCTCGTTCCGAGGGAAGGTAAGCAGTGTGAAAATGGCCCAGCTGAATCCAGTTATGAGTTAGGACCAAACTGGACGTAATTGCAGGAAATCCATAAACAGATTTTTTGAGTTTGTAAGTTGTAACAACTCTTTGTTTGGACTGAAGTCATGGCCCAGGGAGAGGTGGCATTTTAAGCCTTTCCCCCTACGCTGCTTTCATAATCTCAGTGCCCCCCAATGCCACCATTTCCTCCTCAGCTACTATACATGTCTTTCCCCTGCAGATCTGTAGGTGCAACTAAGACTACCGAAACAGCATGGCAGAGAAATTAAAAGGCTGGTCCCCTCTCCCTTCCTGCAATGCTGAGGCTTCAACCCAAATTGGATCCCCCCATGTGTGCTATTTTTACCTTTTAAAATGCTAGAGATCTGCTCATACACACACACACCCTGCTCCAAAATGTCAGGTTTGTCCCTGAGTGATTGTCACATTCATATTTCACCCTTTCCCCAAAGAACTCAAAGGCTACCTTGTTTCATCTTCATAGCAATCTGCCGCGAGACAGCCTGAGGGCCAAGCTAGATATGACACTGGAAGTTTAAAAAATCAGTCTCTCTATACGAGACATCTTACACAGGGACGCTCAAGTGTAGGGAGACACAACGTTAGCCAGGAATGTTCGCCACTGAAATTGACAGAGCCTTCGGGAAGGTGAAGATTAAATTAACAAACCCTCTAAGGAGCAATCTCCACGGGCTGTCTTTTTAAACTCGCATAGAGAGGTGAAATTGAACTACACTTCAGGAGCCCTGTGGCGCAGAGTGGTAAGCGGCAGTACTGCAGCCCAAGCTCTGCTCACGACCTGAGTTCGATCCTGGCGGAAGCTGGGTTCAGGTAGCCGGCTCAAGGTTGACTCAGCCTTCCATCCTTCCGAGGTCGGTAAAATGAGTACCCAGTTTTCTGGGGGTAAAGTGTAGATGACTGGGGAAGGCAATGGCAAACCACCCCATAACAAAAGTCTGCCAAGAAAACGTCGTGATGTGACGTCCCCCCGTGGGTCAGCAATGATTCCGTGCTTGCACAGGGGACTACCTTTACCTTCCTGGCTGACATTACCTCTCCCTACACTTGAGCATCCCCGTGTACCATGCCTCATGGAGGGAGATTGACAGTCATCAGGTGCACGGGGGCTGGGATCCTGAGGGGAATCCATTCACACCACTTCTGCAGCCTGAAACAGCTGCTATTTGCTCTGTTGATGCAAACATACAGGAAGGGGTGCAGGGACTGGCTCTCAGGGCTGCTTCACATCAGAAAAATGACAAAACTTAACTCCCCCTCCCAGCTTGACCGTGATCAGAATTAGTCTCCTGTGTGCCTGATAATGAAATTAAAACACATTCGTGGAATTCCCAGCATCACATCTGGTTCGGTTCAGAGACAAAGTTACACAGGCTGACTCATAGCTTGGCAGGGCTTTGAACCTCGGTGTCCCCAATTTAAATCCAACACTCTAGTCAATATTCCCTCCCCTATGACTTTTGTTGCACTGAAGCTATTTAACAAAAGTCTCCAGAATCTTTTAAAATTAAGTATTTCTCCTTACTCCTCAATGGTTGTATTCAGAACACACGCACGCAAACACACACACACACCCTCTTGTATGCATAGAGTGCAGACTTGAAAGTCATAAATGGATTGTACCAAAATTTGAGGCAACTTTGATGCTTGAAAAATCCAACTGGCATTCCAAAATAACTACCATTGTTTTTATGACTGCTTTAATTTAGAGTACTGTTTGAGTAAATGTTTTACTAATAAAGTTTAAAACAATTTGTATCTGCAATTTTATGCTGGAAAACCTAGAGGGTTTTTTAAAATTAGTAAATAAAGTCCTTTGAAGGATGAAAGCAAGTCTTAGTGTTGCATTTTTACACAATGTACTTTTAAATTCATTTCTGCTTTTCTATTATAGCTTCTAGCCTGTCTTGTGTCTCTGGCTGGAATACAGCTACAGTTTTGCAGCTGGGATTATTTGGGTGTCATGGGAGTCAAGGACGGGTGAAGGTTCTCTTACCACTGGGCTTCCTGCGAGTTCCGTGCCCTCGCCCACTCCAGGTGGAAGTTCTCTCTTGGGACTGCCATGGTACCGTTCCGCCTCTTTCGCCTGAACAAGCTGTTCGTCCAGGGCTTCTTTCTGGAGCAGCAGCTTTTGTGTATGGCCTGCCTGGACACCAAGGTCTTTCTCCAACGCCAAAATCACTCGGTCTTTGCCTTTTATCTCATCCATCTTAAAGAACAGTTTGGGAGCAAAAAAAAACCCCAGCAACGTTAACAACCGCCAGAAGCACTTGCACTGGACACAAAATGTTCTGTTTCCTTAGCAGCTCTTTCACAGTAGCCAAGCCATGCAAAGGAAGACGCTGTGTGGGAATTAAAGTCAGCATTGCTTCTTCAGCACAATACAACAGTGCTACCTTTGTTCCTTCGAGTCGCTTTGTAATATCAAACCTGAATCCATTTGAGAGAGGTTGATTCCCTCCATAAAAGTTGGGAACTGACAAGATACAACCGCTATGAGCTGCAGCTTCAACACCCAAAGATATTTGGCTTTAGTGACAGTAATTGGGGCGGGGGGAGAGAATCTCTTCCAATGGTAAAAATTCCTTCCTTTTCAAAGCAAAACCAGACAGAGTACTGAAGGCAGGTTCGGCCATGGGCATTCCTGAAGCATCCCAATAAGACAATGCTTAATGACAGCCCTTCTCGAAATAAGAAGTTCTACTCCTAGATCATTTAGCTAGTAACTAATACAGCACTATATACGTCTTCAGAAAACATTAGAGGACTTCCCAAACTCAGAAACTTCACTAATGCATGAATATCAAAATTGCTATGCGACTTTATGTAGGATGAAAATGGAAGAGTTGTATGAGGAGCCATCAAAATCCTTAAAAATAAGGTAATACAAACTCAGTTTGCCATACAAAGCCAGACAGACTAGGATGCCACAGCAGCTCCCGCCTGATGACCTCATTAATGACAATAAATAACATGAGATCTTTTACAATAGGCAGAAGCAACTATTTATCATTAAGTACATAAAAAGATATCACAGCTAATATACGTTTTTGAGATGCTTGGTTGATGGGGTTTCATGCCCTTCCCTTCTGCCTTTTATCCTGCCACTACTTTACTTAAATGGGAATCCATATATATTCCAGGCAACGCATCACAGCTGGAAGATACACAGGCCTGAAGGAGTTCTCTGAGCCTCAAACCTCAACAGCATTTCCTGAATTCCAGATCTGGTTCAAGGTGTTGGTTTTGACCTATAAAGCCCTAAACGGACTGGGCCCAGCATACCTAAGGGACCGTCTCTCCCTGTATGTGCCCCAGAGAGCACTTTGTTCATCAGGAAAACATATACTGGTAGTCCCTGCCCCTGGGGAGGCTTGGCTGGCCTCTACCAGGGCCAGGGCCTTTTCGGTCCTGGCCCCAACCTGGTGGAACTCTCTGTCTGAGGACACTCGGGCCTGCCAGGATCTTGTATCATTTAGGTGGGCCTGTAAGACAGAGATGTTCCGCCAGGCATATGGTGGAGGCTAATTTTGGCCCATCATTGCTGAGCCTTCCACCAGTCTCCCTCTACAAGGGGTATGGAGAGTCCACTCCCTCTGGTTGCCCTGAAAGGGGCACAGTATTTTATCTGTTTTTATAATTGATTTTAAGCTGTATTTTAATCAGTGTTGTACCTCGCCCTGAGTCCGCTTGTGGGGAGGACAGGTTAAAAATAAAATAAATAAATACTAATAAATAAACAGGCACGCCCTCATTTGACCCATTAATGTTATCAACAAATAGGTTCACATAGTAGGGATGCCTGCCAAATCACAAATCCCTTTGTTTAAAAAAAGGGGGGGCAGACTTTCCTATGTTGATAACGTCCACCAAAAGATTCACTGCACATGTATGACTAGCTGAATCTTATCACTCCCTTTCTAAAATTTCTCCTCCATAGCTGATGAACCAGAATGTTAAGAACAGAATGTTAAGAACTTTTTTTTTTAATTGAGGAGGTGGGTAAAAAATTCTAGGACCAGCAACACCTGTGCAGTTCCGTGCAAGGAGGTTTCATGGGAGCACAGCCTCCTTTTAGATCTGCAAAGCCATCCCAACAAAGAACTCCAACAGGAAGAGGTGAGGGGGAAACGGAAGTAAAAAAGAAAGAGATGAATGGCATGGAATGTAGTGGCAGACCAAAGAGGCTGCAAGAAGGAGGGGAGAGGAAGCAGAGACTGAGAGCCAAGCTACAAGTGACGCCTGACACAGGTTGGCCACTTGTCAGCTTCCCTCAAGTTTTGATGGGAAATGTAGGTGTCCTGGTCTTGCAGCTGTAACGGAGAGCCAAGCTGTAAGACCAGGACGCCTACATTTCCCATCAAAACTTGAGGGAAGCTGACAAGTGGCCAACCTGTGTAAGGCGTCTCTTGTAGCTTGGCTCTGATGGGATGGGAAGGAAGCACAGCTGAACTGCAGTGGAAACAAAGGCACGGGAAGCCACCAAGGGTACGGGGAGGTGAAGTAAGCCTGGAGATAGAAATGGGGGGCAGCATAGGAAAAGCCAGAATAGGGGTGGGGATAGACACAGCACTGGAGGAAGGCAGAAGAGGATCTCTACCCCACTCCTGTCCCCACAAGTCTCCCTCTTGTAAAAAAACACTAACACACCTGCGATCTATAAAAGTAGATCATATGGGGGGAATCAAGGAATTGTGTTACAGATTAACAGTATTATGGATTCAATTGTGTATTACTACAACAATAGTCTTCTAACACAGGAACGCTTAGAGCGTATTCTACCCTCTAGTGTGCAGTGTACCTACCAGCCTGCGGATGTCTCTCTCACACTCGCGCTTTATCCTGTGTATCTCGTCCTGATGGGACTGGTAGGCCATGCGTAGGTCAGCCGCCTTCATCTTATCTGCCTGCATGACATTGCTCAAAGTTTCTTCTAGCTGTTTTTTACCGGATTTCAGTTCTAGGATCTCCTGTTGCATCTTCATCCGCTCACCATCAAACGATTTCCGGGCTTCTTCCCGGGCTTCATTTAGTAATGCCGTTTTCACTTTGTCAGCTGCTCCGTCTCGCAGAACATTTACTGTGGACTGCAGTCGTTGAATCTCGCTGTCTTTTATTTTTGCCACACGAGCCACGTCTTGTTCATGCTGCCGGATAAGTATCTCCCGGAGAGCCTGGAGTTCCTTCATCTTCTCTTCGTGGAGCTTCGCCTTCAGCTCCGATATGTAAGCCGTGTGTTTGTGCTGTTCTTGTTCTCGTTCTTGCTTTACTTCCTGGAGCTTCTCTCTCAGTTTGCCCACCTAGGATATTATATTGAAAAAGTCAACTGGTTACTGCAGGAATTCCTGATTTATGATAAAAACACTATACATTACATTTTCCAATTTTTAAATACCATTCTTCCTCTAAGAAGCTCAGAGAAAATTGTACTAGATGTGACCCCCACGGAGCAATTCTATAGCAAGGCTGGATTCCAGAATTAGAGATAGGGACTGCCCCTGCTGAACTGAAATTATAACTCAGTTGCCAATTATGAACACTATTACAGAATTACCAGAAAAAAGCTTTTAATCTAGAGCATTTGCCTTGCCTAATTTTGTGTGTCTCTCTCTCAAGGTGTGTAAAATCTCATTTTCTATTACAAGCAGATTTTGAACACCTTCAGGAAATGATGTTTATCGCGTAATAGACATGAGTATTACAAGCTATGCAATTTGTATTTTTAGCCAGTATCACTATTCAGAACATTTCCTTTGCATAGTCATACTGAATTTTAAGATTCAACCTGTCCACTTGGGGAAATCAAAACTGTATTTTATTAGTCTGGCATGCACATTCTTTTCTATAAGCCTTTGGTTCTTTTAAATGGTTGATTTGCTTCGTATGCTGATAGTTAAATTCTAGCCTATTCCGGTTTAGATGACACTGGTACCCCCTTACGGATAAGTTATCTGGTCTCTTCTCAGCTTTCCCTCAGAAGTTAGTTTAAAATCTGCACCTTTTGATATTAAGCCTGGTTCCATTTTGGTTAGTAAAAGACCACAGAATAGATGATCTTAAAGTGAGCAAAAAAAGAGGACTGGCTTGACACTGATAAGCTCTGCCTTTCTATCTGGCCTTGTATACATGACAGGCAGAACTTCTGAAAATGCTAAACTGCACATGATAGACTTCAAGATCCAGCCCAGCAACATATATTGTACTTTCAGGATCTTGTCAAAACATTTCCCGCTACAAGTTCAACTCTACCCTCTGCCGTTCTGGAAGGAAAGTTTAAAGCAGTCCCTTACTCTCTTAGGCTTTGCTCCTGTCCCCTAAGAGAAATTGACTCAATGGAGCACATCTTGTTTAACTGCCCAAGTCACAGTAAAATTAGAGCAGAAACTATCACTAGAAAGATTCCCTGGAAGTTGAAATAAAATCAAACTTGATTATCTTTTGTCTGGTCGGAATCACCAGACAACACGTCAAGTAGCAAGATTCTGTGCCCAGGTCTACAAGCAACGCAAATTGCGTAAGGCAGACTGAACGTATCTTAACCTTTTAAACAACTAATTTATGATTATTTTATTTTTCTTTTACTCTTATATTTATGTATTGCTCTTCTCCTGTATCCAGTCTTAACTGTTTTTAAACTGATTTGCATATGGTTTTATATGTGCTGGTCGCAGACTGTAATAATAAACCTGAACCTGAAACATTTCCTAGTGTTGATGTAATGATATGTACTACGACCAGACTCCTCCCCAGAACTGCCCACTGGCCTAAACTCACAGCAGCTGCGGCGAGCCAGTCAACACTAGTCAAAACAGCCAAACTTACTTCTGAATGACTGAATCATCCCCTATCAGGAGTCCAGAGGAGTAAACTTAGCATGACAGGATATTAGTCTGTCACCTGAGGAACGAATCCCTTATCAATGATGATGCCTCTCTGCCTCAGAATGACCGAACTCCTGTCCGTGACACCAGAGAAACTAACAGCAAAGGGCAAAAACCTTGTAGCCTTCATCTCTGGGTCCCCAGTCATGACACTTGAGAGAACAAACTTGTTCCCGGAGACCCTAGAAGTAAATTTATTTATGTGATAGTCCTCCTTTTCCACTGAGACAGAAGGTGGATTACAAAGTGTAAGTCAATACAATCAACAGCCAGGACATTCAATAAGCAGTACAAGAGGGAATGGGCTGCAGAAATTTGAAAAAACAAGCAGAATTCAATACAGAGATGAAACAATGCTGGAAAAAAACCTATTAAGCTATGCAGAATTACCCATTAGGAGCAAACTTTCAGCAATAGATAGTACACTGTGTTATAGTCTACAGTCCCTGTCCCTTTAACCAAAGTGATTTTCTGAACTATTTCCATACAGTGCAGCCCTATTACTTGTGTAAAAAAGCCCTCCTGAATAATTCAGTTTTGCATAGATTGTGGAAAGCCAAGAGAGTGGGACCTTTCCTGACATTTTCATGCAGGCCGTTCCATAAGGGGGGGGGGCACCACAGAAAATGCATTAAGAATGAACAGGTGCCAATTTTGCCCATTTGCAGGGTGGTATCTCCAGAAGGCCCTGTTCAGATGAGTGAAACTGCCGAGACAGAGCATAGAGAAAGAGGCAATCTCTCAGATATGAGGAACCAAGGCCATGAAGGACTTTGTATGTGATAGTTAATACTTTGAATTGAACCTGTTAACTGATGAGTAGCCAATGGCATGCATCCAGGTGGCTGGATCAGCAATGTTATATAAGGGGCCATATTCCAGGCTAGACTGAGGTGTAAAAAAGATGATCTTTTTTACAGCTGCATTAACTTGCTTCCCTAGCAGCAGTGCTGGATCCAGTATATCCCACAGGCTCTTAGAATCAGCAAGTGTCAACGGAACCTTACTGAAAATGGGAAGCGCAGGGAAGTGTGAGTTCCAACAACATGGAGTGAGGAGCCAGGAGGACACAGAGGCTCATTCTAGTGACAGTGACTGTCAGCGCTCTCCCCAACTCTGTTCTCAAGGGGACCAGTGGAATAGGCAACTCTGCACCCGTCTGGACTAGAGATGGGCAAGAACTGGAAGAAAACCAAACCATGTGGTTCGTGGTTCATCAAATTTCACAAACCACGAACTTTCACGAACCTGTCCCCGGTTCGCAAATCGGTTTGTTTGGTTCATGAAAATGTTACATCCAGGTCAGAAAACCGTCACTTCTGGGTCAGCAGGAGGTCACTTCCGGGCTAGCAGAAGATCTGCAGGAAGTCCATCCCCTATTGCCTAGGAAACTGATTGATCGGCACCAGGCTGTCTGCAGTGACGAACCAAAAAATGAACCAAACCAACCAGCCTAAAGTTTGTGGCAGTTCATCAGAAATGGGATCTGACGAACCGCCTGGTTCGTCATGAATTTTGGTTTGTATTTTGGTTCGTGCCCATCTCTAGTCTGGACACAGCCAGCTGAGACACCACCGCTCAGCTGCAAGGCCCCTTCTGGAGCTTTCCCTGTTTCTGTGGTGTGTGCTGTGGATAGTGCCAGAAGGATGAAGACTGTTCTGTGCAACCCTCTGGCAAGAACCTGGATAAAACCTGGTGCAAAACTCTGCTTGCAAGCATATAAAATATTTCTCTTTGTATTGATATACGTTGTTTGGGCATGGTGGGGTTAAGTATAATTGCACTTTAAGTATATTACAAATTGCCTATGGCTATTAACTGGGCATAGTAACTAGGTTGGCATATTATAGTTGTATTATAACTGCAATATTCTTTTCTTTAGGAAAAATGCCAAAGAAAAAGTATTTGCAGGACGTGCCTGAAACTCAGAGGAGTGCTGATTTGTCTGTCTCTTTTTGTGAACTCAGAGATCCAATAACTAATGAATTTAAAAACTCTGAGGAGAGAATATTCTGCGCTATTGAAAAAAGATTGAATCCTTTGAAAAAAGGGGGACAGAAAGAGAGAATGTGAAAGAGAGTTTGTGTATATGAGACAGTGGACATTGGCAGAGTGTTCTGAGAGAAATTTGTACTGCCAAGTTCCATGTTTCTTAGAGAGTCTGTATTTGTGTGGTATTCAGAGAAATTCTGTCTCAGTCAGGCAAACTGTGTGTGCTCCTGAGAGAGAAAGTCTGTGTATATCTGAGTGAGAGACTGATCTAACTAAATCAGGCAAACTGTGTGGAAAGGCCTGAGTGAATCTAAGTCTCTGTGACATTTATTCTATTAGAGGAAACCTGTGTGGAAAATTAATTTGTGTGACTGAGTCTGTGAAAATACCTAAAGAAGAGATAACTCTGTTTAAATCATCAAGCTTAAGAACTATTCTGATACCAATACGCTTATCAAAACTCTGCAACCGTCAATGTACCTACAAATAAAATCTACTTTCATTTAAGATAGAAAGTTCCTTTATTTTCCTCACAACCACCCTCATGTGCTAACCACCATTCTGTCACACTATCATTTACAACAAAGCCTTCCTATATTACATGTCACAACAAGGAGGTTTAAAGAGAAAGCCTTTTGTGGCAGCGAAAACCCTTTGTGGGAGTCAGGGAGGCCGCAATATAAAGGCCACACAAATACAAAAGGAAAGGTGTTCCTGAGGTAACCATTTGGGGTAAAACGGAGAACACTAAAGCTCTCTGTGAGTAGAAATATAAGGAGTGTTTATAAGGACCAGAGCCCCCCTTGAGTTATAAGTTTAAGGTAAAGTAAGAAGGTGCTGAATTTAAGGTCCAAAGCCAAAGGTACAAGGTTTAACAAAAGAAATGAAGGTGTAAACAGGTTTTAAAAACAAGCAAACCATTACACAGTAGAATCAAGAGATAAGCGAAAACTTTACAAGGAGATACTAGTTTTTCTCTCTAGGTCAGAAATACCAAGACTATCTGAAAGAGACAGCAGCTTCTCTAATAAATTTAAGTGAGATTATTGAAGCTATAAAGAATTTTAAAAAGAAATAAGAGCCGGGATCCAATGACCTTAATGCAGAATTTTATTAGGCTTTTGTGCCAATAACTGCCCAGCCATTGAATCTTGGGCAGAATCCACGATGACAGTAATTTCCAAATCAGGAAAGGACCTCCCTAATATTGTATTGTATCTTCCTATAGCTTTACTTAATTACAATTCTAAGGTCCTTATTACAATCTTGGCAAATAAGAGTATAGCTTCTGGTATTATTTCTGATCAAGTTGGTTTCAATGATGGATGTTTTGCCTGCCACTTCAAACATGAGAAAGATAATTCACCTCATTGACTGGGCAAAGGAAAAAGGAATGAAAACTTTAATGCTATTTCTTGATGCAGATAAGGCTTTTGATAGGGTACAGCATCAATTCCTGTTAAGATCTCTAGAAGCCTTTGGATTTTAAAATTACTTTTTGGATTGGGCTAAAATAACTTACTTTTGTTCTATAGTCAAATCAAGCCTACATAGCAATTTATCTTCACCAGTGTCAGTTAAGAGGGGAGTTAAAGAGGGCTGTCCTCTTTCAGCCCTGCTTTTTAACTTTTACCTTGAATCGTTAGCATCTGCAATTAGGCAGGCTAAAACAGTCAAGGGATTTGAAATTGGCTTATATTATTTCCTTGATGTATGCCAATGATGTGACTCTCTTCTAACCAATGTGTACACTGGATCAAGGATCTGAAAAGAGTAATTGAGGCAATTGCAGGCAATAAGTTGAATGTTATGAAAACTGAGGCTATTATCTTGAATATGAACTATATGCAACTCCCACATTAAAGTTGGTTAGCGAAACTAAATTTAAAGAACATCAACATTATATGCTTTTTCTGTTGGGAATAACGGACAGCCAGTTGGAAAAAAGTTTTAGAACACTGTGTTTATACTCTGTTACAGCAGCAAGAGTACTTTATGCACAAAAGTGGAAAACTACAACATTGCCTACAGTGGAGGAATGGTTGACAAAAGTTTTGGAGTTTGCGTTAATGGCAAAACTTACTGCATTAATTAGAGAAAGGACATTCGTTAACTTCTTGTCTGAATGAAATTGTAAAATTTCACTCATTTCTCTTATTATTTCCCCCCAGTACTGCCTGGCTACCTCACACGACCACCACATATGATAGAGGGAGCCCTCATGCTTCTTACATTTCCAGCATTTATTAGAAGTATTCGAATTCCCTAGCGCAATCTTCTTTGGTGTCATGTACCAACGATAGATCATTTTATAAATGTTCTCTTTGATATTAATACATGTCGTTGTCTTCATTGTAGTTTTCCACAAGTATTCCCATGCCTCCATTGTTATTTCTTTATTAAAGTTTATAGCCCATTTCACCATTTGTGTTTTAACTATCTCATCCTCGGTATACCACTTCAACAGTACTTGGTATACCTTGGATATTCTTTTCTTATCTTCTTTAAGAAGGGTCTGCTCTAGTTCCGAATTCTCTATTCGTATACCTCCCTTTACAGAGTCCGAATTATATAAGTCTCTGATCTGTCTATACTGGAACCAATCGTAGTTAGGTGATAGTTCCTCTTGTGTCTTTATTCTAAGTTTGGATGCTTCAGTTTTAGTTATTTCTTTATACGTTAAACATTGTTGTTCATTATCAACAGCTCTCGGGTCTATCACCTCATATGGAACCACCCACAAAGGGGTTCCTTCTTGTAGATAAATTCTGTACTTCTTCCAGATTATGTATAGACTTCTCCGAACAAAGTGATGCAGGAACATCGAGTTGACCTTTACTTTGTCATGCCATAAATATGCGTGCCATCCAAATATTTTTTTATATCCCTCTAGGGCTAATAGTTTCTTGTTCTTTAATGTCATCCATTCTTTCAACCAAACTAGGCAGATTGCATCATGATAAAGTCTCAGATTGGGCAGTTGCATTCCGCCTCTTTCCTTTGCATCTTGTAAAACTTTCACTTTCACTCGAGGCTTCTTGCCTGCCCAAACAAAATCTGATATTTTCCTCTGCCATTTTTCAAATTGTTTGGAGTCTCTGATGATTGGTATTGTCTGTAGCAAAAACATTACTCTTGGTAACACATTCATCTTAACTGCTGCAATCCTGCCCAACCATGACAAATTCAATCTATTCCATTTAATCAAGTCTCTCTCTATCTGAGTCCATAGTTTTTCATAATTGTTTTTGAATAGATCTATGTTCTTTGCAGTTAATTCGACTCCCAAATATTTCACTTTACTTGTTACTTCACAATCCGTTGTTTCCATTAACAATTGTTGTTTCTGCTTAGTCATATTTTTGCATAATATCTTTGACTTCTTTTTGTTCATGAAGAAACCTGCCAAGTCTCCAAACTCCTTGATCTTATCTATCACTCTTGGCATGTTCTCCAATGGGTCCTCTACAATTAACATTATGTCATCCGCAAATGCTCTGACCTTGTACAATTTTACAATTTCAAATTAATAAGAACCCAGAACTCCTGCTACTGAACTTGGGAATGGAGGGAATTCCAGCCCAACACAGGACGTTGATATTTTATATGACAGCAGCAGCTAGACTTTTGTATGCGCAAAAATGGAAAGTACAAGAAGTGCCAACTATTGAAGATTGGACTTACAAATTGCTGTATATGGCTGAAATGGACAAGATGACAAGAAAATTGAGAGATCTGGACTCAGGGCAGTTCAACACAGACTGGGAGAAGCTGAAACAATACCTGGAGAAGAAATGGGAGGTGGGAGGAAAACTGTGGCAGTTTGAGAACTACTGAAGTATTGAAGTAGAGGGGGGAGACTTTACCGGGGGGAGAAGAGATAAATGTGAATTAATAAGCAGTCAGATTAATAGATTGACATATATATAGATATATATAGGTTAACAAACAGAACATAGAGAAAATAATTAATTATAAGGACTAAATATAAGGAGCGATTAACTAACAATATTTTCTTTTTTTTCTGACAAGTTTTGTACCAAACTGAATGTCTGAAGATATAGATGGGTCAAATTGATTGACTACGTGAGGAGAGATATATAGAACTATTATAAAAAGATAGAATGAGTAATATATATAGAGAATAAGTCAAATTGTTTGATATAAACGAATGTATGATCTATATGGTTTATGATATATAGAAATACCTGAAATTGAAAAATTGGGATAAATTGTTTATCTAAGATGGAAACAAAGGCTTACAGTTTGGGCATATAATGTTAAAAATAGTTAAGGATGTACTGCTTAGAATAATGGAGAATATATATTTGTTTTAGATAGAGGAAGCTAATAAAAGTAAGGGAAAGGGGACAAAGGGTTGGAAAGCTGTTGGAAGTCAACAAAAAGGGGGGGGAAAGGGAGGGGGTTAGAGATGAAAAAATTGGGGAAAATTGAATGTAAATGTGGAAATAATGGATTCTAACCCAATAAAAATTTTTCAAAAAAAAAAAACTTCTTGTCTGAATGGAAACCGCTGATAGACTTTTTACATGAAATGGATAACAAGGATTTGATGACATCTGGATTTATGGATTAAGAAACAGGAACAATAGAAAAAAGAGGGGTTTTGTGACTAACTTAGAATAAGTGGGACTCTAGAAATGATATATACTTGTGGCGGAGAAAATCGGAACTCAACTTGTAGTGTAATCTAAGAGTTTTTTTATTTTCTTTTTTATTTTCCTCTTAATTTTATAAATATATGTATTGTTAGTGTGTTATGTTTAGAAATGTGTTTTTTCTTGTTCTCTATTTTTGTTGTTTATTGTCTTGTGGTGTGTAGTTTATAATTTAACTAAAGAACATTTTAGTCAACATTATATACTTAGGAAAAAAAACAATGATAGATATTAACTTTAAGGCAGTAATAAGAGACATTGTGAGCAAGTGGAATTTATGGAAACCATTCAAATTATTCCTATTAAGAAGAATGAAAGTAATTAAAATGATAATTATCCCTAAGTTAACATTAACTTACCAATATTTTAATTATGAAACCCCCTCCCCACCTGGAGGGCTTGGCAGAAATTCTTGAGTTCCTTTATATTGTTAGCAGTCAGACATACCCTCACAGTAGTAAGACCAAACTAAACCACTATGTACACCAAAAATATGTATTGGATGCTAATAATGAATAAATATCCTATAAATATGCAAAATGTATGACGTAATATCTACAAAAATGTAATACTCAAGAACAATGTAAAATAGTTGTCCTCAAATGACCCACAAGTAGCACAACCAGTAGGTTCCAGTCACTAAAATTAGCAAATCTATATATGTAAAGATATATATGACTGTAAAGACTATATATGACTGACTCTTCAACGCCCAGCCCAAACCCCTGGACCTAGAAACATGAAATTTGGGGAGATGTAAACATCCACTAAGAAGGGATTTTAAGAAATGTGCTGCCTGCTTGTGCCCCCACCCACTGCCAGCTTGGCCACTCTTCCCTGATTGGGCCAGCCTTTCAAGGTCATTTACATATGCGGGCTGATTGGGGCTCACAACATTCCACACCTCATCCCCTCCCCCCCTGACCCGAGACAGTTGGAACACAGAGGTCATTTGCATATGTGGCCTGACTGGTCCTCACCCCCACATTCTAAACAGTATGCAGTTGCTATTGGGAGTCATTGAATGTGTCCTGGGATAAAATGCACCTCCCAGTCTTCCCCTAAAAGTTCACTAGGGTTGCCAGTCTCCCTAACTTGAGGGAGGATTGCTTCTCACATGGGCAGTTTTACATGGCCTGTCCCAGCAGCCTGGATCCTAGCACTTGAGGGAAAACCACCAATGTGGTTTACAAAGAGGTCCTTAAGTAGAAAAAAAACAGTTGTACATATTTTTCACTTTATTTATTGCACTACAATCTTTTCCTTTTAAAGTCTGTTCAATAAATGTTACATTTTGAAATTCACTTCATCTGGTTTTGGCATCAACACGCTTTGCTTTATTCAAACACTTTTGTGAAGCTCAGGTACTATGCTATTATACTACAAAACCAACTAAAAACAAAAACCCACAAACCAAAATATGTTACATACCCATAAGTATTATAACTGTATTTAAAGTAGTTAAATACCATAGTGAAGTACAAGTATCAAGCTAGTACAATATAAACAGTCACTGTAATATACCAGATGGAATGAATATATCAAAATGCGCACTCTTACAAATCATCAAACAAGGCTTCCATAAGGATAAAAGAAAAGAATGACTCTGTCACCCTCTACTGTTAAACAATGTAAACCATCAATTAGGCAGTATGTCTTTACATCAAAAGTGGAGATGACCCATTCAATGTAACTGTTGTTAATGACGGCCTTTGTTGTAAATAACTGACTTAACAAATGTTCCGGTAAGACCTATTTCCGGTCGCCTTCATCAGAAATCGTAAACTTTGGTGTTCAACCCAATCATCCCAAAAGTAATGTCCACAACAGTTTTTGCCATAGCAAATTACACAAAGGTCACAGCAAAGTCATCTCAAACGAAACCTTCACATAGCAATCCCCTGCTCTCCCGCTCCCACCCTCCATCCCCCACCCTCGTTTACCTGCTGGGGGGGGGGAACACACCTCCCAGGGGGACAGAGCAAAACTGCTCTGTCCCCCTTGTCTCCCCCCAGTTATGTTTGTTCTCTTGTGTGTATTTTTGGCACACAGAAGCAAAATTAGCAAGCATGTTGGAAGGGAAGCTTGGTACAAATGGGTGGGAAAAGCTTTCAAGTTATAAGGAACAGAGTAGCTGTTTCCTGTTTCAGCCCACCAGGGTTAGATAGCTCGGCTTGCCTCAAAGAACGAGTTCTCAGAACACTGTCTGATCTTTACCTTAGTAGAGTTATATAACTGTAGTCCTCCCTGCTTAAACTTATCACCGAAGGCTCATTCCAGAAGTAAACACAAGAACTCAGCACCCAGTTAAGCCCCAGCACCCTTTGCTCCTTTTGCTCAGGAAAGAAGAACCATCACAATTCAAGAAACAATTCAAAGATACCATAGCGAAGTAGCTAGACTGTGACACTGAGAGATCTCTGTCTTTTGGTGCTACACCTCTGAAGATGCCAGTCACAGCTGCTGGCGAAACGTCAGGAACTACAATGCCAAGACCATGGCTATACAGCCCGGAAAATCCACAACAACCATAATTCAAAGATCAACCATCAACAAGTATGTAGCGGAGGGATCCCTTGCATTCTATTGGGCATGCATTTTCAAGAGCGGGTGAAATCTGTTTCCATAGCATCACCACTCTGAGGTTTCAGCCAATATAAAAACGACTTTATAGCCGTGGCAGTGCATTGGGTACTGAGCAGATTCTCTTATTCATTCTGACTGGCAAGCCTCAACTGTGTAGATTCTCAGTCAGTCATAATTTATCATAGTTGAACGTTCTGCTGCTATTTGTACAAAAATGATGGAATAGCTGGGAAAGGGTCAGGAATGAAAGGTGAATAAGGTGCAACTGTTCACCCTTTGCCCTCTTCAGTGCACACTTAAATAAGCTTAACTGTGTACATTTAATGTCTGTGGCAAAGGTAAGAAAGTAAAATTAAGAAAGTGGCTGTAAAGCTGAAAAGACAGATGTCTGGCATTAAATCATTGAGTCTTCCACAGTAATAATTTGACATACGTGTTTAAATGGACAAACACAATGTGTAAATGAGGCAATGGCAGATCTCACAAAAGCAATTCACATCGACTATATCTGTGATTGCATTACATTTGACCATCATAAAACAGCGGGAAATCTTCATGGCGACAATGGACATATTGTGCAAACCAGGCATAAGAAGCGGTAATTTCCCCATCTATTGGTACTAAGCTTCCCTTCCAACATGCTTGCTAATTGTGCTTCTGTGTGCCAAAAATGTACACAAGAGAACCAGCATAACGGGGGGGGGGGGGTGACAGAGCAGTTTTGCTGACTAAACCAGCCCTGGGAAATCTCTGGCTGCAGCTCAAAAGTTCAGCCATTTAGAAATGGACAGAAACGTGTAAAAGGATAGAAGCCAATAAAGACAAAAGCAAAAAAATTTTTTTTAAAAAAACAAGTGATATTCATGGGATCCTTTGAAGAGTCATTAACTAGTGACATTGGCTCATTAACCTAGATGGACATCTAATTGCTCCAGTTTTACCAACAGAACCACTATCACATATTAGAAATCTAGAGGTACCACCAGCCATTGGGTTTAAAAGCACGAGGCTCTCCCAGATACAATATGATGGGAGATCCACGGAGATCTCTCCCACTGTCTTAAACTGTAAACAGCCAACACAGCGGAGAGGCCTGGTTCATTCTGGGGCTACAGGACAAGAAAGGGGAGATTAATGCCATATTTTCACAAGCTCAGTTCTTTCCCCCAGAGCTGTTCTTATGGGGAAAACATACAAGCTAATGCATAGGGCTTGTGAGTTGTATCTGCAGTTCCAGGAGAATTAGAGGGACAAGAAAATACAACAGAACAAAAAGATTAAACCCTCACACTACCTTCACACTCAATAAAAATCTCACCCCCAACTCTGGTGGCTTTTATTTACTGTTAAAAATCCATGAGCGTTTCATTGGCTGGTTTCCCCAGATGTCTGGTCTACTTAAGCGCTATGAGAGACAACCCAACAGTGGCCTTGCGTTGCAGTTCTGCCACCTCCAAATCTAAACACTTGTCCATCAAGTGTTTTCAGAAAGTGGGTGGAGTCAGGTCTTGCCTAGTGTGACTTCTGATTGGGCACTGGAGATCCGAGGCTGTGCAGATTAAAATAACATTCTTTTGGTTGCAGCTACTACTTTGGTTTTCTTCTCTTTCACCCTTCTTTCCCAGTTTATTTTTTAAATTACTCTTCTTTCCCCCTGTCTTTGGGCTCCCTGTGTGTTTGGCTGTGTCTCCTACAGCAGCCATTTTGGGGTTGTGCTCATCAGCACCCTGTGTCAGAATTCCCAAGGCACAAAAAGATTGGAGACCCCTGCCCTAAAGGCCTGAGCACAGGACTTCCTCAATAACTCATGAACAGGACCAAGGCATCAACATGGGGTGAAAAGCCGTTAGGCAGAATCTATTCAGTAAAATGCATCAAAGAACACTGCAACCAAGGAATTAAAAAGCAAAATATTGGTTCAACCTCTGAATGCAACAGGAGGAATGTCTTACCATGCATGGCCACAGAAAATCCCTGGCAAAACCCAGCAACTGGATTCAGAAATCAGTGTATCTCCTGACAGAAGCTGCATAAAATCCATGGAGCAGAGCTTTTGCTAACATCAAACAAAGGACCCTTATCCAAAAGGACCCTTAAAATATACTGAGAAAAAAACTCAGGTGTGAAACTGATACAAGAGCAACAACCCTCGTTAACTCAGTTACAAATGCACTTGCAAAAAAGGCATTCTACCAGCTTCGGTTAGACAGAAGATGGCCACCCTACCTTGACTGACCTGCCCGTGTGGATCTGTGCTACGGTTACCTCGAAGCTAGACAACTGTAATGGACTCTACATGGGTTTGCCCTTAAAAGCAACTTGGAAACTCCAGTAGTCAGAATGCTACAGCCAGGTTAATATCGGACACCAGGAAGAATAAAAGCGTCACATCCATTCTACAGACACTTCATTGGTTACCAATCAGTTGGTAGTGGAGAGTGCCCTCAAGTCATAGCTGACTTATGGCAACCCCTGGTGGGGCTTTCATGGCAAGAGACTAACAGAGGTGGTTTGCCATTGCCTGGCTCTGCAACCCTGGTCTTCGTTGGAAGTCTCCCATCCAATTACTAACCGAGGTAGACCCTGCTTCGCTTCTGAAATCTGACAAGATCAGGCTCTCCTGGGCTATCCAGGTCAGGGCTACCAATCTGTTACCAAGTTTAATGAAAGGTTCTAGTTATCACTTAAAAAGCTCAGAATGGCCTGCAACCCAAATACCTGCAGGACCATTTCCCCACTGTTCTCTGCTGTGACAGCTTCTCTCATCTAAAGCCTTTTAAAGGTGCCACCCTGCATATGGCTAAAATCAGCATTTGCATTCCCAGTGGTGGTTCCCATCTTCTGGAACAGCCTGCCTGAGGCGGTCCCGTTTCTATCATTCCACAAAATTTGCAAAACTGTAATGTTCTAGAGGGCGTTTTTGAAGAGATAAGAACTGTAATGGAATGAAATAGCCCATGAGGGCCCCTTTATAACTGAATAGGATTGTAGTCCACTGTAGGAATCCCATACATTGCCCTATACCTTGTAATCCATTTTCTGTACTGTTTATAGCATACCTTGCCTTACACAGTTTTTTATTTACATTGATCTCTAATTCTGTAATTCTAGTCCAATTGCATTATACATGGTTGCCTTATGCTGATGTACTGTTTTATATCCGGTAATCCGTCCTGAATCACGGCAAGAAAGGCAAACTATAAATAAAGTGAATAAAACAGGAATCGTTCCTGGCTTTAGGATACAGGACATGGCAAGTTTGAGAATGTCGCTTATCCCATGTACATTCAAAATGCACATGCAGCCTAGCTGCTTAGAAACAAATTCACATACAGAGGCCCTTTTCACACTACTCACCGGCTTCCGAAACGTCGCAAGATGTAGCACAAAAAACACGGAAGATAGCGTCTTCTCGCGCAACATCACGCAAAACTCGCATGAGAAGACGCTATCTTCCGTGTTTTTTTGCGCTACATCTTGCGACGTTTTGGAAGCCGGTGAGTAGTGTGAAAAGGGCCCTTGTTACAAAACAATGTATGTAATTTCTATACTTTAATGTGTAATTCTCTTAACGTTTGATGTTCCAATCCTAAATGAGATACATTGCAAAGTTACCACAAGGATATTTCTATGACCAGGATTTTCTTTGGTTGCCTTTGGCTTCCCAGAAACCAATGAATGGGGTGGCCCTGGGCAAACAACACCGACATTTGATGTCAGAAGAAGTGAGATTCAAAGCCAGGAATCCGGGAGCCTAGCTGAGCATTGCTTCCAAAGTAGTATCTATGGCCATTAAAACACCGACTTAAAGAATAGGGAAGTTAAATCACAAAGCCAAGTCAGTTGTAACTGACCTTTGTGAAACCCTCAAACACACTTTCCATTAAGAAGTATTGTTAGCTGTGCATACTCCTGAGCAGCTTAGGAAGTTTTCATGCATTATGCATTAGCCTTTTATCAACCTCCTTTCCCAGCTATCTGGAAACAAAGAGAGTCGTGGAAGTGGCAGCCTTACCAGCTGAGTACATGTGCAAGATTTTTTTTAAAGCGATACACAGTGCAGCTCATGTTCAGCTGGACCTAGCATTACATTGACTTACCTTGCCTTTTTCCTGCTGATATTCTATCTGGATGTTGGTCAACTTAGTCCGCAATTCCTCATTTGCAGCTTGGACAGCATCAACCTCCATGTCAGGCTTCTCTCCCTTTGCACGGCTTTTCTTCGACATAGCTTAGAATATTGATTCTTACATCTACTCTGTGACAGCAGCCAAGCGGGTCCGCACATTGGCATTAAGAAGTAAAGCAGCACTCACTGCCACTCCGCAAAGAATCCCGTACCGTCACGGTCATCGTCTTTCATATTCTGAAAGAGACAAGACAGATGCTGAATGTTAACTGATCAAAAAGAGTACTGAATGCATAAAATAGGCAGGATCCAGCCAAACATCTCATTTCCCTGGCATCTCTTCTCTGCTACAGCCAACTGGCCCAACCTTAGGCTGACTACACACACACAAACATACAGCACATGCATTGCAAACAGCTGTTGGGCTTAACATCATATGCAGCCCAATTACAATGCTTTCTTCAGCCCTTAAGACAGGACATTTGTTGCATAGCGTGGTGCTGACCCACTTCTACAAGAGCAAACTTCAGAAATCCAGGGACTTGTGCTGTGCCTCTCCCTCCCTGTTCCATTCAGCTGCAGCTCGGAAACCAAAGACTTCCATGTTCACAATAAGCCACAGTTCCCTGTACATCTGTCTGGAATCCTTATATATAATCAAGAAGCAAACCACGGTTCATAGTTCAGACCTCAAGATCAACACACAAGTTGCAATCAAGGGGAGGTGGACAGAAGCATGCATACCGAATCAAAGCTTCCCAAAGCTTTCCCCGCAGGCCAGATGAACTTTAAAGTGCCTTCCCACCATCCCACTTACCTGGGCTTTCCCACTGGCCGCTGCGGCAGCGGAGGCGACGGCTCTGGGCCTTCCCCACCTCCCAGCTGGCCGCAGCGGCAAAAGCAGTGGTTCCAGGCCTTCCAGCTGCCCAGCTGCCCACCCATCTGACTCTCGGCCATTTTGGGCCTGTTTTGGCCTGGATTGGGGCCGAAACAGCCCGGATCGGGGCTCTGATGGGTGGTGGATCACTCTCCTGCTCAGCAGTGGCCCAATCCTGACCATTTTGGGCCCTTTTTCTGCCATTTTCAGCCACTTTTTGCCATTTTGGGCCCAATTTCGGCCCTGAATGGCCAGGATTGGGTCCAAAACAGCCAGGATAGGTGACATCAGGGGGTGTGGCATATGCAAATCAGTTATGTTAATGACATGCTTCCAGTGATGTCAAGGGGCATGACATATGCTAATGAGTTATGCTAATGAGTTCCTCCAGCTCTTTTTCTACGAAATGACCCCTGCTTAGGCCAAAGATGAACAACTCAGCTGTGTGTGAGTTGGACATATCCAATGCAAAGTGAAGAAGAAGTTACACATTTGCTTGAAGACATGATTGGTTTTGTAGAATAAAGGCAGAAAGAATAGCTATGATATATTAATCTAAACTAGGCATTAAATATTTTATATCTAGGAATGTTGCATGTAAAAGCCCTGTGGCTTTATCTGAGAGCAGCCCTCTGTAGCTCAAGACGCCCGAGGCATTTTCTCCCACAAACCTCGGATGACCTATATTTCCTGCCTCATTTCTCGTTCCTATGTAATAGGAAATGACTGCATGAGTAGCATGGCTGAAGCTTCTAACTCCTGACATCTTCATGAAAAATAATGCAACCTGATTCCTTCCGCTTGATCCAGAGTCGTTTCAGTGCTTACAAGAGAGGAAGACTAACCCAGATAAATATTCTCATCACAAAGTCATTCAACGGCGAATCGGTGACTGTGCAGTCACCAGTTTCACTTTATACCATCACATCTCTTCCTCCTCCTTCATCCACAAATTAAAGGATTCCACTCTTCACATACATACCTACAAGTAGACACAATCTCCAAAAGCCATTTCTATACTTGGCTGCTTTACTTAGATATACTTTCTCTGTGTGTGTGTGTTCCATATTTGCTGCCTATAACTCTTTGGTCTAGTGTTCTTCACAGAGAAACCAAAAACAATGCTTTGTCCAACTCCACTGAGCAGTTCTGAGTTGTGGATGTGCCTCCTACAGAGTTCATTTCTCTGCAATCAGAGTACTTGCGAAAGATTGAGGATGTCATTTTGTAAAATCTGTTAAACAAATATACCACGTGCTCTTGTATGTGTAATGACCAGGGCTTTTTTTTCTGGGAAAAGAGGTGGCGGAACTCAGTGGGTTGCCCTCGGAGAAAATGGTCACATGGCTGGTGGCCCCACCCCCTGATCTCCAGACAGAGGGGAGTTTAGATTGCCCTCTGCACTGCTCAGCGGTGCAGAGGGCAATCTAAACTCCCCTCTGTCTGGAGATCAGGGGGCGGGGCCACCAGCCATGTGACCATTTTCAAGAGGTTCCGGAACTCCGTTCCACTGCGTTCCTGCTGAAAAAAAGCCCTGGTAATGACTCACCCAGCATGCTTTGCTAGCCACCAAAGACACTTCATTAAAGTGCAGCTTTGGAGCCATCAAATAATTTGGACCCATATTTCAAAACAGTTGCAAAAAAAAAAAGATCTTCTTTCTCCTGCTAGTTACTTTGCAAGTGCAAAATTGCATTCTCTTCTGCTGTGCAGATACTCAGGCAAAAGGAGGATTGTGGTCTTCACTTTGCAGTTATACTGTCATTAATGAAAGAAGGAGCCATTAGCTGACACCCAGAAAAGATCAATTGCTCTTCCCGGACAGCTAGCAAGCAAACAGCATAACAAATAGAGTCACTCAACATCCATTACAATATATTCTAGATCTTTGCTTTCCTCCTTCCTGAATAAAGGTCTCCTTCACTTTGATTGGGAGGCAATTACAACAACAAAAAAACCCTGAAGCCAACACTCAGACAGCTACTCAGGAAATACCCTCGCTGCAATCAATCCAAAGTACTCACTCCTTTCCAGGGTCAAATTCTGAAAAATACACTTCTACAGAAACTGAAAGTATATGGTGTTGACTTAGCTGGCTGCCTATGTCATCCAGAAACCTTCCCCAGCAGTCCACACACACTACGGCCTCTGGAAACTACTTTTCCCAGACTTCCTGATGTCTCAGATGCTGTTGAAGTAGTCTATGCACCAGAGGGGCTTCCAGCAAGTCATTTGGGGAGGAGGAAGGGGGCAGCAGGGTAGGAATTTTTCAAGACATGGGAAAGAGATTTAGAAAAGCTACCTTAAGTCATACAGCTCTTCAGAGTCAAACCAAGACCAAAATCAGAAATTATGACTTAAATTTAACAACTGTCCAAATCAGAAAAAAGGCTGCGGAGCAACTGGCTCAAATACCATCCAGATTCTAGAAAACAGGAAATGTGTATTTCCAAAGTGAGAAAGAGTCACTCTGATACAACTATAATATAAATTTGTTTCCACTACATAGAACGCTAACATCAAAAGTACAAAAAAAAAAAAGTCAAGATTCAATATCAGTGAACCCATGAAAACGATCAACTAATCAACGAATAAATCCCACGCTCTTGTTAAAACATTTTGAGCAAGCAGGTCACTCATCGGCCAGATTCCCCAACATATTGACCTCAAAAGCACAGGCAGCCATCACTGTATTTCACAGAGAAGCCCACCCCTGTCAAAAAATCCCACACATTTTCAAAACTTGTTCACTGTGTGAGCCACCTTTCAATGTCTCTGCCAGAGTCCTGCAGAAGTAGGTCACTGAGAGAAAAAAAGAAATTGTCATGTTTCAGCTCAGTCAAAACTTATTCTAACAGCCTCCATGATTTCCCTCAAGTTAAACAAACAAATCCAAGCCAAAAGAAACACCATCTAAACCAAGAGGCTTGTTAGTATATGAAGTCTTAAAAGTTTGACCAAACTGTGTGAGCACACCATGCACTAGAGCACACAATGAGCCAAGCTACAAGTGACACCTGACACAGGTTGGACACTTGTCAGCTTCCCTCAAGTTTTGATGGGAAATGTAGGCATCCTGGTCTTGCAGCTGTAATGGAGGGCCAAGCCGTAAAACCAGGACGCCTACATTTCCCATCAAAACTTGAGGGAAGCTGACAAGTGTCCAACCTGTGTAAGGCATCACTTGTAGCTTGGCTCTAAGTGATTGACAGGAGAAGAAAAGATTGACTCAACTTTAAGCCTGCTGTATTCTAGTGCTCCGTGACTACAGGTAATTACCAAGGTGTTGCTGACATCCATAAGGGACAGAAATGCAAGTTATTAGTACCTAAAGAAAACATGGAATCTCAGGCCCGTATTATCTTGCCTATCCCACCCCTTCCCCCCACCTGCCATTCTGTTGTGAACATTTAAATATTGACCTAATAAATGTTCAGTTGAATACATCTGATGATGTGACTTCAATTTTGACTCCTGAAAACTTAACATGGGAATAAACACTGGTAGTCCTTAAATTGCCCTTTGGACTCCTGTTTTATCAGGAAGGGTTTGTGGATTACACTGAAAGCCTGCAGTCAACAACAGACTTAAACCTACCCTATTTCAATTTTATTTACTATAATCTCTTATTTTCCATTTACTCAACAGACTCTACATGCAAGAAACATAATCCGGAGTTTTCAGTATTTTTTCAGATTTTTCAAACAAACCTGTGATGATGTCTTGAAAGAGACAACAGAAAAAACCTTGAGAAATCTAATTTTTGACCAACCTTGAGAAATCTAATTTTTGAAAATTCACATGTGAAATAGGTGTACACACTGATAACAATGATCATATTACACACTCCACTGGTTATGTTTCAAAGCAATTTATTCCACTCCAGAGGGACCTATTTGCTATTTTGATTTTTAAAATTGTATCTCACAAATTGAAGGATTAAATGAAGTAAAACTGACTCTCACTCAATACAACTATTTGATAATTTCAAAATCACAGTACGTCATCAAATGCCTATTTAAATACAGTGTGCACAAAGGGGGGTGGTTCTGGTGGGGCTGCTTAGGGACAGAATTCCTCAGGTGAGGTCATATTCAAAGACAATACCGCAGATCATCTGGGGTAAAGACATTTAATTTACCACGGGTGGTGAACTCGGGGTGTTATTAAAAGCACCTTGCAGTTCTACAAGATCAGCCACAGACAAGAATAAGAAATTTTAAAAGAAGGACATACCAACTCTCGGACTACGAATTGCCGAAAGAGCTGCACAGCATACATCAGCACAGAACAGCTTAGCCATGTGCTTAGCCATCTAAAAATAAAGAGGCCACTTGGACAAATCCTCTACCTGTGGAGCAGATGATACCATCTGCTCCTGCCCCAGCCGATCAGCATCACTTCTGCTTTGTGGGAAAGTTGGTTGGGTTGCCCTCACACTCCGGACAACCTCATATTCAGTGGCTTTGGTGGGTACACGCAGCACACACCATGTGTGACAAAGACAAAAAAATCACAGGCCAGAGAATGATTGGTGCTCACTGGCACACGTGAGCAGGACCTGTGGAGATCCTTAGGAGTGAATGAAGGACAAGTATGGCCTCTGGCGTGTATTCTGCCTTGGCATTCCTCCAAGGTACGTGGCTCTTCCGTGGGATGACGAGTCACTAAAAAGCTGGCTTCAAAGCTTTGCTTAATGGAGTGGTGGGATACAGACCACTGCTCCGGAAAAGGCACCTTTGGACTCCAAAGAAAAATCTTTTATCTTAGAGACTTTCAACGACTTTAATCACTACACATCCATATATTGCTAAAGTACCTTTAAAAGAGGGCATCCATAGGTGCAAATTAAAAGCCAGGTGGAAGTACTTTGCAGAGAGAGTCAACAGAGTTTGGGACCTTTCAGACTTGAAATCACAGATACAGGGCAGGAAATCCTTTGTGAGCTGCCCTCCTCCCTCGCTGACACACATTCACAGTAGGTGAGAAGAGACACAAATCACATGTCGATCACCACAAGTAAAAAGCAATCCACATCACCGAGGATCAGGGCCTTTTTTCTGGGAAAAGAGGTGGTGGAACTCAGTGGGTTGCCCTTGGAGAAAATGGTCACATGGCTGGTGGCCCCGCCCCCTGATCTCCAGACAGAGGGGAGTTTAGATTGCCCTCCGCGGAGGGCAATCTAAACTCCCCTCTGTCTGGAGATTAGGGGGCGGAGCCACCAGCCATGTGACCATTTTCAAGAGGTTCCGGAACTCCGTTCCAACACGTTCCAGCTGAAAAAAAGCCCTGATGAGGATACATGTTATGCATCTGCACCGGTCAGCAGCACCTGTGCAGGCAGACAAAACATACCAGGACAGGCAAACAACGTATAAGAAGAGCTCATAGTTTGCAAAATTCCTTTCCTCGAGAAAGGGCTGCTACCTATTACACTGCCTTTGGAGGAAACGGTCTTTCGCAGAACAAACGGAAACTGTTTCCAGGGTGTTCTTTGTAGACAGCATATTCTAGCCCCCTGGCTTTTGTACTGTAGCAAATTACACATTTCAAGGAGTGACAGGGGAACACCAATACGCAGCCTTCTTCTTGAACAGCTCCAAATCTTAGAAGAGGCTTCTTTGATCCTCTGCCTGAGGGCACAAATAGTTTGGTTGCAGGAGCTGTGTGTGTGTGCATGTACACAATCAGTCTGCGCACTTTCATGCACAAGGCTCTAAACAAGAAATAATCCATTTTCAAGTCTACTTGTATGCACTATGAAGTATGGTCAGACACAGGAATCTCATTCCAACTTGACCTCGTCATCTTCTCTGTCTGAAGACAATCTCTGCCGCTTCCCTCCAAACTGGCAGCTGGTTACAGGAGAGTTGGCAGCACACAATGATCTAGAGAAGATTCCTATTACATTGAGGACTATGAGCAATGAAGATGCTTGCAATATGCTAAGACATAACATGCTGCCTGCTTCCACACTCAATTCACTGATTATTCCAAGTTCTCCCCCTGCCCAAATCCCATATGCTATGCTGCACCAAATACCCAGGTGAAAACGCCCTACAGCCTCTCCTACATATGAATAACTCCATAAAACAAAATCCACAGAAGAATTCCAGAGCACCAGAAAAGACAAATTAAGATTTTAAAGGGAACACAGTATTGCACCTATTTGATTTTTATCATGCCAACTGGATCCAGTTGTGACTCTCTGCAAAGGGAATGTAATTTTTACCATCTCACCCCATAGCTGTTTCTAGGGTGGGGGGTCCTTCCCCCATATGAGGGGCATTTCAAGGGGAATAAGAAGTTGCGCTTTGTACACAGATATCTCCACACCATCCAAGTCATGCATATTTTCCCCATGTAATGAGAAACATTTTGCTATTTAGATTAACCTAGTTTTAAATGTAGTAAAATATAAAATTGAAGCTTTTGGATTAGTTCACTGTAAAAACAAAGCAGCTACAATGTACACGTAAATATGTACATGGAACACAGCACACACCAATCTTTTCCCAAAAAAGGTATGCTGAAAACACACAGGAATAATATATAATAATGGAGTTACTCATAATAATAATATAAAAATCAATCACAAAGCTTTGCACCAGAGTTCAGCAGCAGCCCATGCAGGAAACATTCAACAACAGCACCTTCTGTGGTTGCCACCAAGACAGAAACAACACTGGTTCATGCTAGCATTGTTCACACTACAACCTTCTGTATAGAAACTGCATCGGCGACAAAGTGCCCACACCGCCTCCCTTCGCTGCTGGTTGGTGATGATGCACGGAAACGGCTTCGCGCCTGGCTGTCAGTCGCTGTTGGCAGAACGATATAGGATCCAGTCTGGAGCATCACCAGATCCCCCCGGCAGCTGTATTAATTCGACACAAGACAGCATTTTCTCCATCATAGCCAACAGAAGGAAAGTCCCAACTGGGCACGAATGGCTACACTGCAGAGTTCTGGTTGCAGTTAAAGAGCACATATTTGCAACGGCAAGTTCTTGGTATTAAAAAAAATGGGAATTCATTGCTAGTCCCAAATCACTGGGCACTGCTCATATGTCAGCAGCTGATTTGTTTATAAGCTTAAGAACACAGAATTTGTCAAATGTAATGCAAAACTGCTGTTTCAAACCAAACACCCGACCCTTTGGCTTGTTCTGAAGAGACGGAGAAAGCCTACGATAGCAGCTTTTGCAAATTGTCTTGCTGGGGGGTGGGGGATGCTCTGGAGAAAGCTGACATGTCAGTGAAGTCCTAGTGTCCTTTCAGTGATCTTTGGGGGCGGGCAGCTGCAACTTTGCTAATTGTCTTGCTGTGGGGGGGAGATGCTCTGGAGAAAGCTGAGAAAGTCGCAGCTGCCCACCCCCAGAGATCATTGAGAGCAGGCTTGTGACTGGAGGAGCGATTTGCAGAAGCGGGCTTTCTCCGTCTCTTCAGGCAGGCATTCTAACAGAGAGGGGAAGGAACAGAAAGGGGTGGGGGAGAGGGACTTCAATTCCCAGAAAGACTTGCGAAAATGATCAAGTGCCGTTCGCGTGTAAGATGTCACTTGTAGCGAGGCTCTGAGGTAGGGTTACCAGCCTCCAGGTAGTCGCTGGAGATTTCCAGGAATTACAACTGGTCTCCAGGCCACAGAGATCAGTTCACCTGGAGAAAATGGCTACTTTGGGGGGTGGATTCTATGGAATTATGCCATGCCAAGGTCTTTTCCCTCCCCAAACCCCACTTTCTCCAGGTTTCACCGCCCAGATCTCCAAGAATATCCCAACTTGGAGCTGACAACCCTAGACTGAGGGGTGCTGCTGACACTTTTTAGCCTTTTCTGATATGTTTCCAGTCATGGCCTCCCCAGCATGGGACTGCAAGTTCTTACTGGGGAATGTATGGGACACCCCCCCCCCCAAGAGAGAGAGTTCACCAGTTCTTGCTCCCTTCACAATTTCCAAGCAGGAACTCCAAAATAGTTATGTCAAACATTCGTTTACATAGATGAAATGCGGGGGCTGTGTCTGTGTGTGTAAGCACACCCTGAAATTGCTAAGAAAAGGATCCTGGACCACTCAGAATTTTCTTCCTCACTTCAGCCTCATATTAGCCCCCTCGTGAGTGCTACATATAGAGAAAAGACAAGGTATGCTCTAAATAAATCAGCAAACACACAACAGTTGCGTTATGCAAATCCTCTTAGTAATCCCATTAGATTTCATGGCTTGTGATCACCTTTGCACCAATGGCTTTTGAGTCTGTGTCCTTCTGTCAGGTCTCGTATCTTGAACAATCTCACCATTCCCTCTGGCTCCCTATTATATCCCACAGAGGGCTAAGCTAGGGTTGCTAACCTCCAGGTGGGGGCTGGAGATCTCCTGGAATTGCAAATCATCTCCAGGACATAGAGATCAGTTCCCCTGAAGAAAACGGCTGCTCTGGAGGGTTGACTCCATGGAATTATATCCTGCTGAAGTCCTCTTCCTCACCAAATCCCACCCTTTCCAGGCTCCACTCACAAAATTTCTAGGAATTTCTGGACTTGGAATTGGCAACCCTAGGGCTAGCTAACCTTTTTTGGCAAGCGTGCCACTTGTCCAGGCCAAAGTACTTGGCAGTGACCCATTCTAACATGCACAACAATGCACAGGCACCTTCCAGAGACAGTGAGCACTTGCCTCTGGTCTACTAAACAGGGGAGCAGGCCGCGGCACAGTACTGGGAAGGAGGCCAGAAGTATAAGCCGGCCTTTCCCTTACCATACGCATGGGCCTTCTGCCTAAAGAGTGCCACGAATCCCTCCATCCAACCCTGAACTCAGTGCACTTATTTTCTACATGTCTGGATCGCCTTTCCTTCTACCTTTAGCTTTCCCACCTTCTAATCCATCCTGAAAACTCAGTTCTGCAGCAACACACCTTCAGTCGCCTTGGCCTGTGTCCTACCGCTCCACTCAGCAGCCTTCCAACAGAGTAATAGCCTGTTAACTGACAGGAAGGCTCCCTAGGCTGGAGGAAGGCTTCAGCATTTGCTGAGCAGAGTGGAAGGACACTGGCCTGTCCTTCCACAATCAACTGACATCCCATCCCTCTCTGACTCACCACCTTTGGCTCTTCTGAGCATGTTCCGCAATATGGCACTTGTCCCCATGTCCCAGGACAGTGCACGGTGGTTCCCACTATGAAATAGCCACTTGCACTGGAACAGGTGAAGCTGCAGGGCTCCCTGAGCTGCAGGCCTCATGCCAGGGATGGAAGTAAATGTGGCTCTTATGGTCGAGATTACTTAGAAAAACAGTCCTCCACAGTCTGCAGACTGAGTACCACTGCTGGAGAAGATGTGTAACAACCACCGCTAGATTCTTGCATCTGTCAATCATTTACATCCTCATTCTGCAAGCCCAACCGGGTCTGTCTAGACATCTGGAGGCATGCCGAGCATCCCAGTTCATTTATTTATTTTGTTTACTTCACTTATACCTTGCCTTTCTCTCTAGCGGAGATCCAAAGCGGCTTATGTTGCTCTCCTCTCCTCAGTCTGATCCTCACAACAACCCTGTGAGGTAGGATGAGCTGGTAAGAGAGTTTGAACGTTCAAGGTAAATTAAGCAACCACCACCTATTTACGAAAGGGGTTACTGAGCACATGCCCAAGGAACGCCGGAGAGGTGCAGCCTGTTTCTCTCTCTCACCCAGAAACATCAATGCATACAGTTCAGATCTTGAACAGCAGATTCGACCACGCGCAGACACACTTCAAAACATTGCCAACTGATGTAATAATAGCGAAGTCACCATGAACATTCCTCTACTGGGGACAGAGAAGGACCAAAGGGAAAAAATGGAGAGGGCTGATTTTGCCTTCTGAGGACCTGTTTCCATTTTTGGAGAGCACTGAAGAAGACTCATAATACATTTTCTCTTTGGGAGTAAGTTTAATGTTTTTAAGACGTTTTATGTGCTCAAAATATGAAGCGTGAAGATTTTCATGCAAGATTCTTTCCAGCATTAGATAATGACAAGAAGGGGACCTGAAAAACTTGCAGTGTGCGTTTGGGGCCGGGGGGGGGGGGATTACATTCTTCCTGCCAGCTCTGCAGTGGTGGCTCTCCCACACCCCTCCCCTGCCTATTTCCACACCAACACCTTTGTCAGCGTGGCTCACACCGTGGCAAGAAGACAGTGGCTCCTGCTGCTCTTTCTCCTCCTGCCCACAGTTCCATCGCCTCTGCAGTAGCAATTGCCACTCCTCCTTCACTGCCCACTTCCCTCAAAACAGCAGCACGAGATTCCAGCCTTTCCCCCAAAAAACTTTTCTTTCTTTTTCTGGAAACCTGGGAGGTCCCACAGGCCCTCAAAAAAAAGACCCGCTCTCTGTGTCCCACTTCTCTGGGGTTTTTGATCCACATGGTGGCAAGGTTCAGAATTTGATACCTGATCATTTTTGTCCAAATAACATACATTCTTCTGTTTACTACAAAAGGTGTATGTTCTGTTTTCACATTTTATTTTTGCCCCTCTCAGAAGTTAAAAACTAAAAATAGATGTGCCAAAGTAACAGGGTGCAGCAGTGTAGAGCTCTCACGCAACTTTGCTGGTAGAAAATGATGCAGCTATCCTATGCGCACTTACTGGGGAGTAAGCATCACTGAATAAAATGAGAACTTACTTCTGAGTAAACATATATACGATTGTGCTTGCAAGGCTCTTCTTATTTACTTCATTTATACCCCACTTTTCTCCAAAATGGGGACCAAAGCAGTTTACAGCATTCTCTCCTCCTCAATTTTATCGTCACAAAAGGTCGATTAGGCCGAGCGCATGACTGATTCAAGATCTCTCAGCAAGCTTCCATGGCACACTGGAGATCTGAATCCAGGGCCGTTTCCACACGGCTTACCTTATTCTGCAAAATAGCGAAATCTCACGTGAAATCTCGCGAGAAGAAGCTGTTATCACGCGAGAAGACTCAATAACAGCGTCTTCTTGCGAGATTTCGCTATTTTGCAGAATAAAGTAAGCGGTGTGGAAACGGCCCAGGTCTCCCTAATCATGTCAAACACTACACTATGCTGTCTCACTATATATTTTAATGTTTCATAAATATTGGCAAATGCTACAATTGTACATGCCAGCTAAGTTCTAAATTACGTATTTTAAATTTAAAGCAGTAAAATAATCAAAGGTCTTTTCTGACCCTTAGTCAACCAGGAGAAAATCTGTCACAATACAATTACTAATGTTGTTCTTAATTTTGCTGTGTATGACTCAAATTGTAAAAACAGTAAGAAGTAAAGTGAAGTGAAGTAAATTTTGGTCTTAAGCATTGCATACATTTCAATTCCTGCCCCCCGCCCCCAACTTTCTGTTTCTTTTTCCAGGGAAAAAATCCTTTCCCCTTGATTTCAAAGTTTAGACAACCATTCAAAGCTGTTTTTTAGAGGTAGGCCCTCTAAACAGAAAACAATGTTAAAACAAGGTATACAATTCACAATTCACTTATTTTATTTACAGAAGACATATGAATGATAATGCAAACAGATTCAGGACACGGTGCTCTCTTTAAGCCTGTTTGATCATTAGAAACCAGATTAAAAGTATTTTTGTCCTTAGGCAACCAGGATAAAATCTGACAATCCAGTTATTAGTCAAGCAGACTGATTTCAGATGGGGTTCAAGCGATAGCTCCTCTGCATATAATTCATTTCCAACCTCAGCTCCGCATTCACCATACTGGAACAACTTAGTAAAACAATTACAAAGCATGAAAAGTGATTAATTTAACAAAGTGATATGGGAATTGCTACATGAACAATAATGAAGGGATGGGGAACGGAACTTTACAAACATCTCATTGTTTTTGCCAATATCAAGTTACTATTTCAGCGTGAGATTGGGGAACAGCTCACCAATATAACTGGCATTCAAGTTTGCACAATTGGGTTCCCTCCAAAAAAAATTTAAGTTGTTACAAGTACAGATATTAAAAGTAGGAATCATTTCTGAACAATTTTTAGAATGTTGGATAAATATTGAAATATTCACATTTCAGGCAAATTCAGGTGAAATTAATGCTAAACCAGTTTAGTGCTGATAAGTTAAAAAGGTAAAGATGTGCAAGCACCGAGTCATTACTGACCCATAGGAGGACGTCACATCATGACGTTTTCTTGGCAGACTTTTTACGGGGTGGTTTGCCATTGCCTTCCCCAGTCATCTACACTTTACCCCCAGGAAGCTGGGTACTCATTTTACCGACCTCAGAAGGATGGAAGGCTGAGTCAACCTTGAGCCGGCTACCTGAACCTGGCTTCCGCCGGGATTGAACTCAGGTCATGAGCAGAGCTTCGATTGCAGTACTGCACCTTACCACTCTGCGCCATGGGGCTAGTTAGCCAATGATGTACAGAAGCCAGGTGGATGCTTAGTGTTCTCAAAAAGATTCTTCTATGCTAACAAATTTTCCAAAGTAATCATGGCTCAACGTAATTATTACTCTCTAAAGCATTATTATCTCTGATAGCTATGCAATACAATACCCAGAAGTGCTGTCCCAACTTATTACTCCACAATTTTAAATGAACTGAAAGGTGCACGCAAGAATTACTAACAAGGTTTAACAAAAGGGGTTTTATGCATGCTTGCTAAACCATGACGATGCCCACAAAACGGCTGCTTTGATGTCAAGTTTCCTCTTATTAGATCATAACCAGTTTAATTACCTGTGCCTGGTCATTAAACTGGTACACTGTATTTCCCTCTACTTAAGCAATGACTTTGGTACTTTCATGCACTGATTATTTAAAGGAATAGCTCCACAGCACATTTCTGTCATCAAAACAAAACATGCCTTTTTCAAAAAGAAATAATGAACAAAGATAGGAAGAAGCAGAAAAAAGGAGACTGAAATAATGCCTTCCAAGGTTTTTTGCATTCAGTTCAGTGAACTGGGGAAAAAGCAATCCGACTAATGCATACATTAGCACAGGTCTTGTAAGTGGATGATGAAGTGAGCAAAAAGAGAACATGGGGACAATGCTACTAAATGCATTAAGACAAACAATAAGAATCATTTTATGTACATTAGAAGCAGGAAGGCAAAGATGGAGGCAGTGGGGCCCTAAGAAAGAATGGAAAGAATTGTTCAAGGAAAATGGAGAGATCATTTGTGTTTGCCACAATATCCAGATGTGAGACCACTGTTTTTGAGAAGGGTATCCAAAGAACCAAATCAAACAGAGGAGAGATGACTTTTTAAGGCTAATAGACATACTAAGAATTAGCATGCCATTACCAGGTCTGGATGTCATAAACGTGAAGATTCTTTTAAAAACTCAAATGAGAAATGCTTGGATTAGAAACTGATTAAGCAACAGCAGCAAGAAACAGGAGTAAATGGAGAGATCTCCAGATGGAGAGACGTACGCAGTGGGGTTCCATAGGGATCGGCACTGGGACAGATACGATTGAATCTGTTCATAAATTACATGGAATCTGGGCAAACAGCAGATTGCCCGAGTTAGCAGATTACACCAATTATTTGGGATGGTCACAACCAAGGCAGACTGTGAGAAGCTCCAAGAAGGTCTCTCCAAAGTGGGTTCATGGCCACAGTGTGGCAAATGAGGTTCAATGTAAGAGTAAAGCGATGCTCTTTGGAATAAAATACCCCAACTTGTGAATATAAGAGGATGCAACATGAACAAGCAGTGACTGACCAGGAGAAATTTTGTGAAGTTAATGAAAAAGCTCACGTGTATTCCCTGTTCACTTGCCATTCACTTGTGCTCCACTTGACCTGATCAAGTGGAGAGCAAATGAATGGCAAGTGAACAGGGAGGAATACACGTGAGTCTGTTCACTTGCCAGGCAAGTGTCATTCATCACTTGTAGCTTGGCTCTGTACCATGCATCAAAAAGGATAGTGTTGTGCCAGAAAAGATGAGGAAAAGGGCCATCAAGCGGCTGGAGCACCTTCCCGTCAGGAAGGGGAGTTTGGGGTGTTCAGTTCATAGGTAGGTGGCTGGCGGGGGGGAGGGATAAGGTAGAGAAAGAGAACTTCTCCCTCCCTTCCCGCTCCCTCTCCCCTTAAAACTAGAACTGGTGGGCCTCAAATGAAGCTCATGCACCCTAGATGCAGCAGACGAAAGCTCAAGTTCAAAGAGCAACGGGCTTGCAGAAGTCACTGCCACAGGATGTGGTGGTTTTAAAAGGGGATAAAATAAATTAATGCCCGTGGCTGTTAGCCGTGATGACAAAATGGAACCTCCATGTTCAGAGGCAGCAGCCCCCTGAAGCTACAACAATCCTTTCCAGGGGTAACTGGTTGGTTGTTCTGTGAAACAGGATGCTGAACTAGAATGGGCAATTGGCCTGAACCTGCACAGGTGTTCTCATGATCTTATTTAACCGAATGTTAAAACCCTAGAAATATGCTTCCTGGGTTTTTTTAAATACGATCTGCTTTCGGGACAATGATGTATAGAACTGGGATTTATTAGTTTCTTTTCACTCTTCATATAATAACAATCTCCACATAGGAACACTGTTATATTTTACTTATATTATTGGACTTGTCACCCATCTCATCCGAAAGGCTCAAGGGGAGAAGAAGGATGTTAGTTAGTCAACTTTATGCCTCCTAGTCACTAGCCTGCAAGAGGTGGAATTAAGGTGCCTCAAGTCGTATCACTTCAGAAAGATGTACAAGCTAAGAATTTGGCACGTGCTCAGAGGAAGGCCCAAGAGTTTCAGACCTTTAGACATCATCACCGTTACTACTTACATTTTACGGTCATGTCCAAACGAGAGCATCATTTTTTATACCATGTCAAAAGGCACAACCGTATATAAAGCTCATTTGCCCTCATCATGCCTTCTGTCTTACCCCTTCACAAGAATAAGTTTATATTTAACTATCATTTCTGCCTTGCTTTCTATTGGAAGGAAACTCAAGACAACTAACAACATTTAAACACTAAACAAATAAAAACAGAAAATCATAACAACATTAAAAATACAACATAAAACTAAAAAGCCAAAACTAAAAAGCCCAAAAACATTTCTGTGGTTTAATGCTTTCTGGAAAAGTTATACTTGGATATACTTCATTTTTAATGCTGAAAAAAAACTGAAAAGAAACATCATCTTTTTTTTTAAGTCAATGATTCAGCAAGGGGGGGGGGGGCTTTCTCTAGTGGCGTATGTAAGGAAGCTACTTTAAATTAACCAGAACTGTCACATAAATTATCATCCATTAGACTTAGATGAGAACAATCAATATGGTTGACTAGAGATAAGCACGAACTGAAATACGAACCAAAATTCGGCACAAACCGGGGCAGTTCGTGAACCAGCGGTTCATCAGAGCCCATTTCTGACGAACTGCCACAAACTTTTGGCTGGTTTGTTTGGTTTATTTTTTGGTTCATCACTGTAGACAGCCTGGCACCCATCAGTCAGTTTCCTAGGTAACAGGGGATGGACTTTCTGCAGACCTTCTGCTGGCCTGGAAGTGATGATCTGCTGACCCAAATGTGATGTTTTCACAAATCATAATGAACTGGTTCGCGAACCAGGGCAGGTTAATGAAAGTTCATGGTTTGTAGTTCGTGAAATGCAACGAACCACAAACCGCATGGTTCGTTTTTTCTGGTTCGTGCCCATCTCTATGGCTGACTAGGAGCCATATCGCAGTTCCGTGGTTTGTTGTATTCTTTGCTAGTTGTCTCCCTATCGCGGTTACACTGAAGGCTTCTAAACCAAAACGTCTCCAATCTCAATTTCATATGAGAAGAGGATGAAAGGAATAACCAAGCACAAGGATAAAGCAGTCTTGAGGTCATCACAAATAGTGGTTGAGTGTGAGATTTGGTTTGTCTTCAGAGTTAGACTTCACAGCTTCTGAGAATTGAAGAGCCACTTCACACATGGAAAATTTGGGTCTGCCAATGGAGATCTAGCAGCAAATTCTCACTACTCAGGGGAAAGCAGACAGCCGGTGTGGTGTATTCATTGTATATATTACAATGGAACACTCGGCTGCCCCCACTCCAATACCTTTGTGTGTTCTTTTAGTCTCAAGCAGGGCTTTTTCCCAGCTGGAACACGGTGGAACGGAGTTCCAGAATCTCTTGAAAATGGTCACATGGCTGGTGGCCCGCCCCCTGATCTACAGACAGAGGGGAGTTGAGATTGCCCTCCACGCCATGCGGCATGGAGGGCAATCTAAACTCCCCTCTGTCTGGAGATCAGGGGGCGGGGCCACCAGCCATGTGACCATTTTCTCCAAGGGCAACCCACTGAGTTCCACCACCTCTTTTTCCAGAAAAAAAGCCCTGGTCTCAAGAAGTGGAGTCTTTAATTTTGTTTCTTAAGTCAGAACTGTGGACTGCATGAGCCCCTTGTCCTGAATCCAGTCGCTCTCGTTCCTGCTTCTCCTTGCTAATAAACAGATGCTGCTTTGAACACATCTGTCTCTGCTGGGTGAACCTAGCAGGAACCTGAGCGAGTCCCCTATGCCTGACTTGCAAGCAAAAGGGCATCTCAGCTGGGACTTCTGCTTTTAACTAAGTGCTGCACATCCGGGAACGGATGTGAAATGGACTCCATTCCGTGCCGTAATAACCCAACGTCAGGCTTTCCCCCCAGTGAACACATCAGACCTTCCAAGTGTATTGGGGTACTTTACAACAGTCTATGCTGAGACATCATTCTTACGGTCTACAGGTCAAATACTTAATGGTTGCCACAGTCACAGGATTGCCAGCCATAGACATTGTCATTAAACGTATGCATTATTTGTCTTCCATTTCAGAATGTTCTATGTGAAAGCTGCTAGTCCTTCTCTGAATGACAACTGCATTCTGTATCTGCATCCTAGGTTTTATGTGCCACATGGGATAAGAAAAATCTAATTTGGCATCCGTATTTGTTGCATTTTAAAATTTTAGTACATTCTTCCATCAGCGCAAGACTCATGTTAGACAGCTTATTTTTAAAAATTGTACCATTTATCTTATAATCTACACTGAAAACTTTCTGGTACAATAAAAGGTTACTATCTCAAATATACAAAACTGGACAACTATGACCTATTTTTAACCTCCTGATCTATTGAAAAACAAAGAACCATCAAAGAATACCAAGCAAGAGTTTTTTACAAAATAAATAATTAGCGCTTACCCAGGCACAGAAAGAAAGGCTGGCAAATGCCAACTGGTGCCAACCATCTTCTTAATTAAACAGCCAACGTTGCTTAAAAGAAAGACAGCAGATGGTGCAAAGGGGGGGAAGTGAGGGCAAATGCTCAAATATATAGAGAAGAAAGGACTCTTTTGCAACTGAACTTTCCATAATGGCCCATGATACATCTATAAAATACTCTGGTTCTTAGAATAGAAACGATTTCTATGTTTAGCCAAACCTTATTCTAAGGATTATTGGTATCACTCTACTTGGAAAGATGTACCTTTACAGAGAATGTACAAGTGATTAGAACAATTCTAATAACAACAACAACAACAACAAGAACAACAACATTCGATTTATATACCGCCCTTTAGGATAACTTAACACCCACTCAAAGCAGTTTACAAAGTATATTATTATTAGTTGTTGCAGATTTTCCCGGCTGTATGGCCATGGTCTTGGCATTGTAGTTCCTGAAGTTTCGCCAGCAGCTGTGACTGGCATCTTCAGAGGTGTAGCACCGAAAGACAGCGATCTCTAAGGGCCAAACTACAAGTGACGCCTGACACAGGTTGGACACTTGTCAGCTTCCCTCAAGTTTTGATGGGAAATGTAGGCATCCTGGTCTTGCAGCTTGGCTCTCCGACTGCTGTCCAATGGACTTTTCAACTGTCATGTGTCCAACATTCCGCCAAGCTGCCTACATTTCCCATCAAAACTTCAGGGAAGCTGACAAGTGTCCAACTAGTGTCAGGCATCACTTGTAGTTTGGCCCTCAGTGTCAATGTGTGGAGAAGATGTTAGCAGGTAATTTATATCTACTCAGGAAGGTGGGTTTGGGCTGAGTCATCCTGTAAGAGTTTCCCAGGGCGTGGAATGCTAATGGGAGGAAGCTTCACTATTATTATCCCCACAACAACAAACACCTTGTGAGGTGGGTGGGGCTGAGAGAGCTCCTAGAAGCTGTGACTGACCCAAGGTCACCCAGCTGGCTTCAAGCAGAGGAGTGGGGAATCAAACCCGGCTCTCCAGATTAGAGTCCCGCACTCTTAACCACTACACCAAACTGGCTCTTGATTCTACTATTGTTAAGGAACATTCTACGATTGTTAAGGAACATTCTACGATTGTTAAGGAACATCTTTTAATTGAAAAAGACCACTCATCAATAACCTTCCTGCCACTTAATTCCTCCAAATCATTTAGTTGCAGGGAAAGATATGCCAAATGCAATAATCATCATCATTCTAGAAAACTGAGAGGGCTCCATTTCTATGTTACCTGGACCAAAGTTAAAGGGATAGCCCTGTACCCATAAAAAGAATCCCAGAGTATCCTTTCAGACCCCCAGGGGTCCCTGAATCCCCAGTTTGAGAAACACTGTAATATGGCATTCTGTTATTTTTTATAAAAATAATAGGACTACATAATAACAAAATAGCTCAAGGAGGCAGGCAATGGCAAACCACCTCTGTAAGGCTCTTGCCATGAAAATCTCACTAGGGGTCGCCATAAGTCAGCTATGACTTGACAGCACTCTCCACAATCCACATCCACTGCAGCAGAAGGACCTTTTGATGGGGGGAGGGATCCTTTGCCAGTGATAAGTGAATTTACGGAGGATCTATTAGATTCCTTTAAGGGCCTAATTGCAAGTAAAGTGCCTTCGTGTGACAAAGGCCTAGTAATTTCTGTGCTTATGGAAGAAAAGCTTTGGGAGTTGTAGAAAAGCAGTGGGGGGGGAGGGTTCCCAGCCATCTCTTTTCTCCTCCAGATCTGCAACCCTCCCCCCTCCCCCCAAAAAACTGCTGGGCTTTAGGAATACAGGTGTGCAGATAACAGCACACCCCACCCTCAGATGCTGCTTTTGCACACACTGGGTGATGCATTCTCAATTTGCAATTGAATTTTGCTGTTTCACACAGGAAAATCAACTCGCACATGATCACTGTGTGCCCCAGCAATGCATTATCAAACAATGTCTGAACGCAAGCTAAAACTGTCTCTCTTTGCTTAAAGTTTTAGGTTACCAACACAACACAGAATGGGATGCAATTTCAGATTTCCGCAATGCAGGCAGCTCTTGTTTGTGAGCCAGAATTTTTCTTTGTTTGGAATCTGGTTTGAGAAATAGAAGGGCCTCTAGAAGGGGACATGATTTAAAGCTAGGCTGTCATTATTTAAGATCTGTACGTCTCTCGGTTTTAAAAGCCATCTCACAAAACAACCGCGGGGAACAATAATCCAACTCCATGCAGTTAAGATCTACCACCTGTAGGCAACGGTGGTTCTGTCCACAGCTCTGTGGAAAAGGTCTGGATTTCATGTCTTACAGCAAGGAGTTTCCAGAATAGATTGTGGCACAATGCAGGCAGTTGTTGTCGGGGGGGGGGGGGTATATTGGCACCATCCATGTGCACCTCTAAGGGGATATGGAAGACAAGGAAGAGAGCTCATGGAAAAGGAGGATGAGAAGAACCCCCCCTCAACTTTCCCCAACAAGAAGCTTCATATTGACAGCCTGAGCTATTCCAAGTAACTGCAGAGAGAGCTATGTGTATGTGTGGTGCCCTCAAGACACAGCTGACTTACGGTGACGCCCAGGTGAGGGGGCAAGAGACTATCAGAGGTGGTTTGCCATTTCCTGCCTCTGCAACCCTGGTCTTTGTTGGAGGTCTCCCATCCAATTACTAACCAAGGCCAGCCCTGCTTAGCTTCTGAGATCTGATGAGATCAGACTCACCTGGGCTATCCAGGTTCAGGTCACAGATAGCTATAAAAGGGCACAAGGCTGACAAAGGGCCATTTCCAAAAGTGAACTGCCTTACTTTGCCATTATAAGCAGATAAACAGAATAGAAGACAACTGCGTGCCCAAAGAGAAATTCTTCTGTCTCTGATCCTTGCCATATTTTTTTCACTTTGCTTGTGTGTTTAGAATACAAGAACTTAAGAAGAGCCTTGGTGGCTCTGACCAGTGGTCCATCCAGTCCAGCATCTAGTCCCACACACTGGCCAACCAGTTATTCTTGGGGGCCCTCAGGACAGAGACCAAGGCCTTCCTCCCAATGTTGTCTCTGGGCACTGGGATTCAGAAGTTTACCCTGATATCCAAAAAATGGGGAAACGATACTCATATATTCTGCTCCAGAGCTCCCAATCCAGAGCAATTTCTATGAGATGTTGCTTGGTAACCACCCTAATTGCTTCTTTTTTTAAGGTTAGACAGATTTCTTCCACCATCCAATCCTGGATGGCAAGTTGCTATGACAAAGCTTTCCCTAGTGCCAGCTACTGCACCGGAGCGGATTTACAGGACCAAAAGCAAAATTCTCTTGTGCCCTTTTGTCCGTTCAGCAATCCTGTATCTAAAGTGTGGTCATCTCTCTACAGGCAAAGTGGAAGCAATCTGAATATTGTGGCAAAGCAAAAATAGCACAAATAAAACCACAGCCTTTGTCAGGAATCACAAATGGCCTGTCAATTTGGGCATCACACCAAGCCATAGTTAAGCTTCACACCATGCTTTTGGTGCAGCACCGAACTGAGCCAGTATCTCCCTTAAACACTGGGGGCCAAGCTACAAGTGACGAATGACACTTGAACGGCAAGTGAACAGACTCACGTGTATTCCTCCCAGTTCACTTGCGCTCCACTACGTGATCAAGTGGAGTGCAAGTGGAGCGCAAGCGAACAGGGAGTCTGTTCACTTGCCGTTCAAGTGTCATTCGTCACTTGTAGCTTGGCCCCCAGACAGCAGAATGGAATTTGGCCTGTTCAGGACATAATTCTCCATCTGAAGTCTGAACATCAGACAGAGCCTTGTAACCATCTTCTAGGAGCCCAGAAAATGGATGTGATGGAATACCTCCCTTGAACACTGAGAGATCATATTGAAACTTGGGTTGTAAAGTGTAGACACCAACTCTATTCCTGCATCCATTTTCAACATACCCAATTATTATGAAGCGAGGACTTGAACACTGTGTTTTCCCAGTTAATATTTACCTAGTTAATCGCCATTGATGAGGAGCTTTTAGAATAGCCCTAACAGAGATAATTCTAGACTTCCTAAAACATCAATTATCCTGGTGGAGAATGGAATGAAATGGCTTGGTTAGCACTAGAGACTTGTTAGAAGTGCATGTGAATGAACTCAAGGCAATAAGAACGCATCTGTCCACGTTACCAATAATTTCTATGAAACGTGAGAGGCCCCCAAGAGGTAGGTGCCATATTTAGGACTGTCCTCGCCACACAACTCTTGGCCCTGAGCATGGTACACAGGGCAGTTATACAAGCAAGAAGAACCCAGCCGGAAGAGTTTGGTTGTGGCATCTATACATTGTAGTGGTTTGTTAAAACAGGGGTCATTTCAGAGCTTGAAGCTAACACACAAAGAGCTACCTAGTAATATTTCCGTCCAACAACTTTCTGCTATCCTCTCTGCCAAGTCCTGTTGTTCAAGCACTTCAATAGTCTTTCAAGAGCGCAGAATAATTTTTTTTAAAATCTACATTAATTAAGTCATTTGGCACAGATACTCAGTTTGGCTGTAGTCGCAAGAACTGAAACGGAAAATAAGTGCACAGAGAGTCAAAATGGCTAAGTTCAATTAGCAAGCTGAAGATGCGGAATTTCTAGGGTACGTTTTCTTTGTAATAAAGAACAAAAAGGTGACCATGGGTGGCCTTGGTGCATACAGCCTAACGGAGCAAACGATGCCTGAATATTCGTGGCTGGGCTCAGGTCCCAGGACCGGAAGCATTTTAAAGTCACCAGCAGAAATCAGATCAAGAGGAGTTAACCGTGTTAGTCTGTAGTTGCAAAATAGTAAAGAGTCCAGTAGCACCTTTAAGGCTAACCAACTTTGTTGTTGTATAAGCTTTCGAGAACCACAGCTCTTTTCGTCAGACAATGCATCTGATGAACAGAGCTGTGGTTCTCGAAAGCTTACGCAACAACAAAGTTGGTTAGTCTTAAAGGTGCTACTGGACTCTTTACTATTTTGCAACAGAAATAAATGACTCAAGACGGCATACCTGTGTTCGACTCCCTGTTTTTATGAGAGCTATGAGATTCCCCATAAGAACGTGGAATGTCATATTTTCAAAGCCCAATACACCCTGCCATGCCGTTCATTAAGAATTTCCAGGGAATGGCCAAGTCAAAGGGAGGAAAGTCATACAGCTCCTTGCAAGTTCCAAAACCAACAAGCAAAACAATGATCAATTTAACTAATAGGGGGCTCCTTATGGCCACGGTAATCCTTTTGGATGAACCTTGACATCTGACCATTAAAACAAACTGCAACACACAAAATTCTAAGCTGAGAAGCTTAATATTTAATGCACTTCCTGCAGCTACACTATCCTCTACAATTAATCTTTTCTGATATTCCACATCTGCTAAAGTTTCCCTCTCTTGCAATCCATTTCAGGCAGTATTTTTAGCTTCCTCTGACCAGGCACTCTGTTTTAAAGAGAATTTTACTTCATTTATACACCACCTTTTCTCCACAATGGGGACCCAAAGCAGTGCATATCATCCTTTTTTCCTCCGTTTAATCCTGACAACAGCCCTGTGAGATAGATTAGGCTGAGTGTGCATGACAGATCCAAGATCGCCCAGCAAGCTTCCATGGCAGAGTAGAAAATCGAACCTGGGCCTCATCTCGCCTTTTCAGCCCTGGCACCAATTTGGTGGAACTCTCTGACGGTGGAAACCCAGGCCCAGCAAGACCTCTTTTCGCCAGTCCTGTAAGACAGAGATGTTCCGCCAGGCATATGGTGGTTGAGGCGGGTGGGCCACCCAATCGGCCTTCTGAAATAGGGAAATGTTGTCTCCTCTGATCTGCAATGTGTCTGGCAGCAATGTGTGTGCTGCTGTGTGCTACTGAATCGTATTGTTGCAATTGTTAATGTTATGCTACCTTGTTTTTATCTTTATACTGTGTTTATTGAAGTGATCCGCTCTGAGCCTGTTCGCGGGAAGAGCGGAATATAAGTATAATTAATTAATTAAATAAATAAATAGAAGAGCCCCATGGTGCAGAGTGGTAAGCTGCAGTTCTGCAGCCCAAGCTCTGTTCACGACCTGTGTTCGATCCCGGTGGAAGCCGGGTTCAGGTAACCAGCTCAAGGTTGACGCAGCCTTCCATCCTTCCGAGGTCAGTAAAATGAGTACCCAGTTTCCTGAGGGTAAAATGCAGATGACTGGGAAAGGCAATGGCAAACCACCCTGTAAAAAGTCTGCCAAGAAAACGTCGTGATGTGACGTCCCCCCATGGGTCAGTAATGACTCGGTGCTTGCACAGGGGACTACCTTTACCTTTAATTAAATAAATAAATAATAAATATGGGTGCAGCAGTAGCAAGTGGGGCAGGAAGAGGCAAGAATGGGGTGTGCACAAACCCATTCGCACGCTGCTTGCTACTGCAGCTCCTCCACCCACCCCCCACCTCCCCCTCTCCTCCATTGGCCCTGAGCAATAGCGTAGACAGCAGGGGTAGGCAAATTGCGGCCCGCGGGCCACATGCGGCCCGCTACAGAGTTTTTTGGGGCCGGCCAAGACAGTCAGAAAAATCCGCCTTGAACCAAGATTTCCTTCATTTCCTTCATTCCTACATTTGTCTCATTAAACTGATTCTAAAATTAAATGTGCTTGCAGCTAAAGATGATATGAAATTAGCACAATAAATAAATTGAATAAAACTACCACTATTTTATTTAATTTATATTTATTGATTTTTATGATACAATTTATACCTTTTCTGAAATGCAAAGTTAACTAATGAATGCAATCATTTTAAAAGGTGTGGCCCTCCGCTAACCTCCGCTCCCACAAAGTGGCCCCTGAGCCAAAACAATTGCCCACCCCTGGACTATGGTAATTTTACAGCTCGCAGCCTTCTTTCCTTTCCTCTTATCAAGCCACACTGTAATGCTTCACCACAACTTGGCTAGGAAAGGGGAGAAGCCCTTTAAATAGGAGAAAGCTACCCCATGCCAATTGGAAAGCAAAGCTTGGGTCTGCCCCCTCCCCTTAAGGGCTGCAGATAGAGCACCCCGATGAAGCCTTCTGTCACAGCCATTCTGCACAGTCTCCTCTTTGAGAGGGACGAAATAAGGTTTTTATTTTCTCTGGCTCAAAGGGGGGAAAATAGCAGCCGAGGGCCGGCCACAGTGTCACTGAGATGCTCTTCTTTACTGCAGAGATTTCCTGTAGCCCATAAAGGGACGGGGGGGGAATCTCCATGTGGAAGGAGCCAAGGAAAATCTTTTAATACACATTTAACCTATTACAGTACAAAGGCATTAAAGAAACCCCACTGCAGGTTCAGTAAGGCCTACTTCCTTCCCCATGTTATAAAAATGCTGACAAAGTATAAGCATTTGTTTTAATGACCTCTAATCGGACTTTCTATCAATACCACACAAAACGCTGCATGGGAGTAGAATCTTTGCCTTTCTGTATCAAGACAAGCTACTACTAAAGATTCTAAAAAGCAGTCTAAAGAGCTTGTTCTTTCCTATCCACGAGAGCTTTGACAAAAACATACATTCACTGGCCATCTACAGATCAATTTCTAGACAAATCTGTCTCAGGCATAAGGCAAGTATTTAATTGAAAGGTATAATTTTTCGGGACTTAGTCCCCCTGTCTTAGTCTGAGCATAGCTGTCCTGAAAACAGAGTTGCAGCGCCCAGAAAACCAAGCTCTAAAGCACCGAAAAGGTTTTTTGTTTTTCACTTATGTGTGGATGTGGAGGGAGGAGGACAAAATAGATTTTTTTCTAGGGACTATTTATGACCATTCTTTTTGGTTTCTCCGAATCTGTATTTCTTCATTTTTGGATATACTGTTATTTTGTTTTCCTTAAAATAAAATTAGAATTTGGAAAACAGCATGTACACCCATTTAATCTGCTACAAATGACATTACAATATTTTGAGTAAAATCAGAAATTCAAAATTCAGTTCCTTCCAAAATTATATTCAGAAAGCAAGATTCCTTTTATAGTAATGGAGAAAGATGGCTTGTTAAATCTAAAGTGTCCCCACACCACAGAAATCAAATTAAATACCTATATTAAGCGTCACTCATCTGTCTAGAAGAGTGGCATATAAGTGCAGTTATTGTTAATTCAAAACCTTTCCATTAACAAGTAAAAATATTTGGCTGAAGCCATCTTTACTACACAGACTGAAGACATCCATGCAATTGCAATTTCTAGCAATAAATAAAGGACAAGATATCTGTTCAGTATGGTGGCTACATTACAAACCCTTTCCCACATTTTATGGCAACAAATCTAGATTTCAGGTGTGCAGCCATGTTGGTCTGCAGTAGAACAGCAAGATTTGAGTCCAGTGGAACCTTGAAGACCAACAAGATGTTCAAGGTATTCGACTCTACTTCCTGCTTTCATAGCCCTGCTAATCTCTGCTGCTGTAGCTGTGCTACGGCACTTTCTTTGGATATTTATTACTGCTAATGCTGGTTTTGTGTGTTGCAATTACAGTTTTATTCACAAATCGTGCAGTGCATAAAAATGTTAAATGCCCTCAACTGTATCTGGTGAAATATCCCCCCCCCCATATTTTTTCAGTAACACACAGGGCTTTTTTTCAGCGGGAACGCAGAGGAAAGGAGTTCTGGCACCTCTTAAAAATGGTCACATGGCTGGTGGCTCCACCCCCTGATCTCCAGACAGAGGGGAGTTTAGATTGCCCTCTGCACCGCTCGGCGGCGTGGAGGGCAATCTAAACTCCCCTCTGTCTGGAGATCAGGGGGCGGGGCCACCGGCCATGTGACCATTTTCACGGAGGGCAATTTAAACTTTAAAAAACTCCCCCCTTGTTCCAGCTGACCCAAAGTGACGTCATTGTGCAGTCTTGAGTTCCACCACTGAGTTCCACCACCTGTTTTCCCAGAAAAAAGGCCCTGGTAACACACATTTACTTATAACCACCTATTCTAGCACAGGCTTCACATTCAGACTAAAACAGAGACTGGCATATCCTCACATTCGACATGTTGCTTCCTCCTTATAGGGCAGCAAGAACTGGAACATTAACTAGAATTATCTACACCACTCTGAAAACTAGAATTATCTATACTACCCTCTCAAACAACAAGCAGGTAAGGGGGAGGGGTGGACACATAAGCTGCAACTTTTTGCAATTTACTTCAGAATAAGTTCCAGTGAAAAAGTAGGAATTCTGAATAAACATGCGAAGGAGCATGCTGTACGCCAGGAACATCATAATTACAGATTCTCAAAAGTGTCTTTTTGTGGAGACACTGGCTTAAAAAACTTTTAGCATGGATTCAGGGAAGCCACCCTTGCAGCAGTGACCGTTACACAGAGCATAGCCCTGTACTTCTTTATACCAAGTCATTAGAGACCTCACCTGAACCCTTTCAAGTGACAACGCAGCACAGAGACCGTGGTTTTTCTTCACTCACTGCCTACACAATCAGCTCCATTACAGATGGCATTCAGTAGTTAAAAACTGATGAGTTTTTTTTAAAATCACTTCTTTCTTAAAGGTTGCTGTCACTGTGTTTTGAAGATCTGTTGTGTCATGTGCTGTCAAGTCGCCTTCAACCTATGGTGATCCTATGAGTGAAATACCTCCCAAATGTCCTATCATTAACAGACTTGCTCAGATCCTGCAAACTGGAAGACGTGGCTTCTTTGATTGAGTCCAGCCCTCTCGTTTTAGTTTTTCCTCTTTTCCTTCCACATTTCCTAGCATTATTGACTTTTCCAGAGAATCTTGTCTTCTCATGATGTGACCAAAGTACAATAGCCTCAGTTTTGTCATTTTTGCTTCTATGGAAGATTTAGGCTTGATTTGATCTAGTACCCACTTATTTGTCTTTCTGGCCATCCACGGTATATCCGCAAAACTCCTCCAGCACCACATTTCAAATGAGTCCATTTTTTTTCCCTGGTAGCTTTCTTCACCATCCAGCTTTCACATCCATACATAGTAATGAGGAATACCACAGTGTGAAGATTCCTTACCAGTACTTTAAAGTATTTTCCTTTTGGTGCCTACACTTAATAGTGCATTACCTCTGGATCATGCCACCCTACCTAAGATTGCCAAGAGCCCAGGAAAATGTCTGACCTGTTCTTATAGACCTGAAGCAAGTGACGGTCGTCATGGCAAGGAAACAAACATTCTCAGCTACCAATTGCAAAAATAAGTGAGCGCAATCAGCATGTTTTTATTTCTAAAATTTTCTTTATATTTTGCTGCTGGATTTTTATCATGCACTGCCGTACGAATATTTTGCACTGAGAAGCAAGATGGGGAAAAAATCAAATGAAGAATTAGAGGCTGCAGATCCAGCTGCTAGCTCCAGGCAAAGAGACAGCCCAAGCAGGACAGCATAAATGGGCTCCAGCTAGACGGGGGGGGGGGGGGAGGAATCTCTCTGGGCCAAGCTACAAGTGACAAATGGCACTTGAACGGCACATGAACAGGGAGGAATACACGTGAGTCTGTTCACTTGCTGTTCAAGTGTCATTCATCACTTGTAGCTTGGCCCTCTGACATCCAGATCCACAGTTTTAGAGAAGCAGCAGATTCATGCAAGGAGCAGAGCACGACATTCTGACTTATGGGAAACAGAAATACAGGAGTACCAAAGGGAAAAAAAATCTCTGCTTCCCCTTGCAGATTGTTCAAGGAAGCGCCCAGGAAGCTACTGGACACCGGCCAAGCTTTCCCCCTTTGTAACTGAGAAAGCCATTCTGCACACAGAAGTTCTCACATGCACATGCTGCTCCTTCCAAGGGTGGCTGTGGCTCTCTAGGCATCTTCCCAATGCCATACTGGATGCTGCTTCTCAATTAGCTCCCGACACAGAATGCAGCAGCCTTGCAAACAGGCTGTCGGGCCATGTGGTCATATTTGGTGCCTTCAATGAGTTCTTCGTGGCACCCAGAGAGCCAGAAGATGCTGGGAACTGATTCTGGACTGCAGAACTGGGTTCTTGCAGATGATCTCCCCGGACCCCTCCTTCCTCAACCCTAAATTCAGCATTCTCTGTACAGCAATAATCAGACTGCTTCTTAGATGGCTTCATCTGGTGCTCTGCATTCTGTTTAAGAGCAGGCTGAGCCCATGGCAATACTTAACATTTATACGATGCTTTCAGACAGTTAAAAGTATTGCATTACCTAAAACCCTCCCCACTCTGTACAGAAGTATTCATACTGCCCTATTGCACATGACAGTAGGGAGCAGAAGCAGAAAGAGGCTTGCCAAAGGCCGCCTGGTGAATTAATAGCAGAGACAAGATTTAATCCTGGAACCTCCCGTTGGCTGCTTTCATGGGACCTAAGACAGAGGTTCCTATGATCATGTGCCGAGAGCCTTTCACACAACAATAATACGGATGAATCAATCCATCAATGCAATACATTGGAACAATGACATTCTTCTAACCTGTTCCTGCTCACAGCACCTTCTTCTAGACCTCAATTTTGCCTTGCACCTTTTGGGGTGTTAAGATTTTACAGAATCGCTGCAAAAAAATGAGATCAGGACGTCTGCAAGGCTGGTTTTGTTTCTGAAGGTCTTTTGTTAAGTTTGGGGACAATCTGGGAACTGTTAGGAACTCTCTGCTTCACCTTGTGTTTGTGGTGTGTTGTGAATGTTAAATTGATGTGTTTTTTTATTTTAATATATTTCTGCCTATTGGCATTGTAGCTATTTTGAGTCTTCACAATAATGCTTAATAGTATTTTTTTTAAAAGCCAGACCGGTTCATAGATGCTTCAAATTAAGGAATATGGCTACAAACGTCACTGGTGTTACTTCCCAGCAGGTACACCACCCTCCAAGCAGTGACCTGAAGGCATATGCAGAATCGCTTTTCCCTGTCAATAAGTAAGCAAGCATAACCAGCCTATGCACTTTGGAAACTAGGGGAGGGTAGTTTTTTAAAAGCAATAAAAAAATAAATCTCTAAACTTAAGACCTTTAAAATTACAGCATCTGCTGTTCGTGGATTACAGGGTTGTTAGGAAGAAATGCCAGAGGAGAAATACGTCTTTTCAAATTACATGGACCTTAAGGATCCAGGCATTTATATGGTCTATCAACGGCAATAAGTCAGGGTTTCCCAGCATGTGGGGTCCATACCCCAAAAGTGGGCTTGGAAGCTTATGAAAGTGGTTCCCACATTTCTGCTGTTTGATTGATTTGTTCATGCTCTGTTGTTTTCAGTGGGTTACCATACCAAGTACATTTGGATCAATGGATCACCATACAAAAAAGGTTTGGAACCACTGCACACAAGACACGGCAGCTACTGATCAGGAGTGAAGACCAAACGATGGAAATGCACGGGCCAGTCCTGCGGTCTTCACGCTCTCCTTGTAGGCCTTCCAAAGGCATCGTGCGGGTCATAGCTGGAAACAGGTTATTTCTACCCTAACTTTCTCATCTCCCTCACCCCCAGGACCTGAAGTAGCTTACAATACTATTTAAAAATAGCAGCAATGACAATCCAGGAATACGGATGCCATTTGCCCACTATCGGCAGGCAACCCTGCCCCCCCCCCACACACACACACTGGCATTCCCCCATCAATGTTCACTGGAATGGCAGAGGAAAAAAGGAGGGAACTGGCTTCCAAGGGGAGACCAGGAAGTGACATCAACATAGCAACTGGCCCTCTATGAATTCCCCTAATTTTTATGGTCTTTACTGTAGACATCGGGAAAGTTCCTAGAGAATAGTGTGGCACAATGACATCACTTCCGGGCCTCTACCTAGAAGTGACATCGCTGCATTGCTCAATGCTGATTTTATAAATCTCCATCCGCTCCCAATCTCCGACCAGAGAAAGAGGGCTAACCCTGTCCAGGAGAACAGCCCCTTCCAGAGCTGTTCAGGAAGGGCATTCCACAGAATAGGCATCACGGCAGGAAAAAAACTAAGGCTCATGTGGAAGTAATTCTATCAGTGCAAACCTATACATCATTACACCAGTCTAAGTCCACAGATGTTGACAGGCTTGGATGGGAATAACTGTACATAGGATTGTGTGGGATCATAGCGTGAAAGATTATTTTTCAGTTATGCAAGTCCCCAGTTGTAAAAGGCTTTAAAGGGACTCTCAATGCAAAGATCTTGAAATACTCAGTATGAACAAGATCAGGGCTTTTTTTCCAGCAGGAACGCGATGGAATGGAGTTCTGGCACCCCTTAAAAGCGGTCACATGGCTGGAGGCCCCACCCCCCGATCTTCAGACAGAGGGGAGTTGAGATTGCCCCTCTGTCTGGAGATCAGGGGGCGGGGCCACTAACCATGTGACCATTTTCGCCAAGGGCAATTTAAACTTTAAAAAACTCCCCCCTTGTTCCAGCTGACCCAAAGTGATGTCATTGTGCGGTCTTGAGTTCCACCACCTCTTTTCCCAGAAAAAAAGCCCTGAAGAAGATCAACTGCTTCATTTTGAACCAACTAGGGTTGCCAAGTTGTCTCCAAAAGCAGCCCCATGGAAAGAACCTTGCAGTAATCCAGCCCAAATTGCGCTGGCATAGATCAGCATGGCCACATCAACGGAGTCAAAGGGGGAGATGATTTCTGTGCTAGATGAAGCTGGAAAAAAACATTTTAGCCACTGGGATTTGAGCTGCAGGTTTTGACTAGGGTTTTAACGAGGATTTTTAATGGAAGTATGTTATTTATACTTTCATTGTTGTTTTAACTATGAACTATAAGCTCTCTTGAGCCACAAAGGGATGTAAACAAAAGTGAGATGTACATATTTTAATTAATAAATAAATCCCCAAAGCACCTGAGGGCACCATGGCACTTGCCAGTGCGTTTTCTGGTGCCCGCTTACTTCTTAATCTTGGGGACAGAATCAAGAAGGTCTTGAAGGGGCAAGAAGAAAACCCCCAGAAAGCTTCCCATGGCTCCCTACCAGCTGCATGAGCAGCAAAGCACCGAGGTGACCCAGCTAGCTGCGAACACCTCTGGCAGGACCCCAGACACCGACTCCCAGGTTAAGGGAGATCGTTTCAGGTAGGTAGCCATGTCGGTCTGTGGTAGAACAGCAGGATTTGAATCCAGTAGACCTCACCACTATGGGCCAAGCTACAAGTGATGAATGACACTTGCCTGGCAAGTGAACAGACTCACGTGTATTCCTCCCTGTTCACTTGTGCTCCACTTGCACTCCACTCGATCATGTGATCAAGTGGAGAGCAAGTGGAGCGCAAGTGAACAGGAAGGAATACACGGGAGTGTTCACTTGCCATTCAAGTGTAACTCGTCACTTCTAGCTTGGCCCTATGTTGCATTGGATTCCTGCCAATGCTATGTCTTTGTGAACTTATATCTATTTACCCTATGCCATTGTTTGTGGAAATGTTCCTGATATTGACTGTACTAATCTCACACTGCGTAATCTGCCTTGAGTCTTAATGAGAAAGGCGGACTATAAATGACATAAATAAATAATAAATAACTCCCTTCTTCAGAAGGGAGGTCTGACTCTTGAATGCTTATACCCTGAACATCTGGTTGGTCTCTAAGGGGACTCAGCTCCTTCTGCTCCCTTATTAAGAGGCATATCTGAAGACTTCTCCCTGCGGCCTCACAGAGAGAGCAACCCCTGGCTTGGAACCTTCCACATTTCACGGAACCTATCAACATTTTGTGGCTGCCCCTGCCCCTGAGGGATCCATTTCATGAAGGGACCCATCACTCTCTTTCAAAATTCCAGAAGTGTCCACAAACTCAACAAGATTAGAGACGGGAAGCCCAAGGGACTAAATCCTCTGGACTAGATCCCAGATTAGACAGAGTTCTTATTAAGTTCTTACTAAGGCACTTATTAAGTTCTTATTTTTATATATCAAGTTCAAATACTAGCACACTTTCTAAAATATGTTTAAGCACTAAGAAATGATACTCCTTCTTGCTCAAGTTGTTCTTGAATAGTTAAGATTTTTCTTGCCATAGTTCGGGTTGTCAAGAAACTTTTGACAAGTCAGAAGAGAAGCACAGCTCCCTTTTTGTGCAAAAAGGGGAACTCAGTTATTGTCAAACAGGTGGCCAAGTCAAAATATGGGGACATGGTACAAAAACATGTCTCAAGGTGCACCTGTACCATTGGGATATTAAGGCTGCAAAACACTCACTCCAAAACTGCCCTGCTTCTCAGTAGAGAGATGGTGTATAAAACACAACAGGAAATTACTTGAGACCTCTCTTCTCTCCATCTTAGCAGAAACATCATTTTCATACAAACACACTGAAAGATCCAGACGGGTAGCCGTGTTAGCCTGTCTGTAGTAGCAGAAAAGAGCAAGAGTCCAGTAGCACCCACAAGCCTCAACATTTGTGGTAGGGCAGGCGCTTTGAGCCACAGCTCACTTCTTCAGATACCAAGAAAGCCCCTCCTACTTTAAGCCATGTGCTTTTTGAAATATTATGGAGTGGTTATGCAGAATCACCAAATGGCTGATACTGTCTGGCAGCAGCAACTTCTTTCAAGCCAAGCCAATCTTGAAATCCTGCAATGAGCGCAGCAGCCCCAAACCAGAAGAGGCCCCGGAAAGGCACCTGCTCGGGGTTCTCCACATCCTTACCCTTACAAATGAATAGAAAAGGAAGTACCCTGGGCCGGCTTCTGGGGCAATTCTTGAATGCAGCCATTTTTAAAAGCCCACCAGCTCCCGCCTGTTACATAAGCCACACGTTAGACAGCACATTTCAGGCGGGGGGCTCGGGGGGCGGCTGCGTCCCCCTCCGCGCCTCTGGGGTGCCCTTCACTTTACGAGCCCACCAGGGGCCACCGGGCGGGGACTTGGCTGGGGTGCCCGGAGGGGGCGGGCGAGCGACCCTCGGGGCCAGGCTGCCCAGGCGAGCGAGGCTGCCGCCAACCGGCAGGCCGCTCCGGGCTCCCCCGGCAGCTCCCCACGTGCAAAAGCGGCACGCCGAGGACCGCCGGGGCGAGCGGCAGCCTTCGGAGGGGCCGGCCGGGCTCCTCGCGGGGGCTGCAAAGGGCGCGCTCGCCTGGCCCCGACCCTCCCGCGGCGCAGGGCGGCCGGCCCCACCCAGCCCGGCCGCCGCCCCCGCTTGCGGCCGGCGGAGATGCTGCAGGCGCCTCGAGCCGCGGCAGGGCAGCCGAGCAGCCCGGGCCCGCCGCCTCGTGCGCCCCGCCGCCACTCCCGCCAGGCGGCTGCCCGCACTTACCCTCCCGGCGGCTCCTCCGGCTGGAAAGGCAGCAGCCCGCACAGGTGGCCGCCCGCCCGCCGCTCCGCCTCTGCCTTTGCCTCGCCCCGCCGCGCGCGCCGCCGCCCCGGCCGGCCTCTCCCCTGCCGCGGCGGGCCCCGCGATGCTGCAGCCGGGCTGGGCTGGGCTGGGCTGGCTCCGAAGGCGGCGACACGTGCGGCCCAGAAGGCGGCGGCGGCTGCGAAACGCCCGAGCGCGGCGCGCGGCGCAGCCTTTCCGGAGCTGCTCAGGCGCGGCTGGGCGGGGATGGCGGCGCCCCCCGCATGCACCAGCCCTGCCCTGTGCGCCAAAGGGAGCGAAAGCCCGGCAGGAGAGGGCCGCGGGCGGCACCGGCTGCAGGTCTGCGGGCTGGGCTGGGCTGGGCTGGCTTCCTCGCCCCCTCCGGCCCTACCCGGCTCTGCGGTTCCCCCACCCTCACCCCGCAGCCTGGCATGGTACGGCCCAGGAAGCGCTTCGCTGCAGGCCCCGCGATCAGATCAGATCAGAGGCGCTTCTCCGGAGGGAAGCCGGGGCTCCAGCAGGTGGCCCGGCCCTTGGCCGCTGCAGGGCCTCCAAGCAAGCCACATCCGCCCGCGGGGAAAAGGAAGCCCCTCGGTGCGAGGCTTTCAGTTAACTTGTAAGAGGAAGGAGGTGCTTGAGAGCAAGAGTTCGGTAGCACCTGCAAGTCTGACAAAATTGGTGGTAGGGGATGAGCTTTCGTGAGCCACAGCTCGCTTCTTCAGATGCAGCTAGAATGTGAGTCCGTCTGTCCGTATATCTTGGAGAGGGGAATGATTACAGGAAAAGTGATAGCCGGTGAATGACAATGGCAGGCCCGATCGCTAGGGTGGGTATGCAAAGGGGTAATAGATGGCCGCACTGTGGAGAGGGTGGTGAGTTTCCATTCATGGGGCTCAACTGGATCTACAACTGGTCTGACCCAGTAAGAGAGTTTGGCTTGGGAAATTCCTGTAGAGCTGGGGTGGTGGCAGGAGTGGGATTTTGGTTTCTCCTAGGCTCTGTGGTATACCATAGAGTCTGCCTTCACAAGCTGCAATTTCCTCCAGGGGAACTGAACTCTGCCTGGAAATCAGTTGAAATTCCCAGAGAACGCTAGGTCCCACCTGGAAGTTTGCAACCCTACCCAGAAGAGTCCAGTAGCACCTTTAAGACTAACCAACTTTATTGTAGCATAAGCTTTCGAGAATCACAGTTCTCTTCGTCAGATGCACCCAGAAGGTTCCTCTTATTTTCAGTCCAGAAGAATTAATAGCCCTTAAGTCTTTGGAAGAGGGAACAACAACTTCTTGTAATCCCCACCCCTCCCTCTGCAGATCCCACATTTTGCCTTGGTGCTATTTCCAATGGCCGGTGAACCTAGGGTTCCCAGGTCTGTAGGCCCTCCAGATGGGAGAGAGGAGCCCCGGTACTTGTCAGGACCCTATTCCTTGTGCATACACAGAGTGCACATGTGGTCCCAGCGTCAGTGTTGTGGCGTCACTTCCGGAAATGATGTCATCACACCAGCTGTGGGCGAATCGGCCCCTTTGGGACCAAAATCAGCCCCAAGCAAAATGCAGGAGCACTCCCATGGCTCCCATGTGTCTGTTGGGAGTGTGCCCTGTGCCTGTTGCCAGGATGCCTGCCAGCAGCAGGCGAGCTCTGGACAACCCGAAATCTCCCACCAGTTGCCAGCAACTGGCAGGGCAAGCAAGTAAACCACAGGGAGATTGCCTGCCACCGACAGGTACTTGGAATCCCTAAACTAACAACAAGGAACAAAATTGGGGAGGAAAGAGGGATCAGGAAAGTTTTCCACCATGTCTGCAGATGATTGGATACCTTCCCGTATCCTAAAGGTTGGTGTGGTGTTGTTATAGTAACGGCCATAACAACTGAGGGGGCAGTATTGCCTAATGAGAGATGCAGTATGGTAGGAAACAGGAAGTAGATTAGCCCTGGGCCTACTAGGCTTGCCAACCTCCAGGTGGTGGCTGGAGATCTCCCAGAATTACAACTGATCTCCAGGCCGGAGAGGTCAGTTCCCCCTGGAGAAAATGCCTGTTTTGGAAGGTGGACTTTATCGCCTTATTCACCTCCCAACTCTGCCCTCAAATCTTCAGGAATTTTCCAACCTTGAGCTGACAACCAATTGATGCAGCCGTTATTAAGCCTGTTTGAATATCTACAATAACCCTGAGTGTGGAATCTAAATTGTACTCAGTTGCTTGATACAACTGAAAAGGCCTGTAGCCACCACCTCAGTTCTGAATTGGGTTGCCAAGTTTCCTTTCCCTCCCGGTTGTGAGGAACCTGGTAATTACCCCTCGGATGTCTTTGCACACACGCTCCTGATCCGGTGCAATGACATCACTTCCGGGAGGCCCGTTCTTGCGCCTTTCCCCCCCACCGGCCAGGCGAGTGGTGGCGGGGGGTAGGAGGCTGGGAGCGGGGGATCTCTCACCCCCACCAGGGGACCAGCAGCCCTCCTTCTGAATGGGAGGAGTGTAGAATAAGGTCTCAGCCAACAGTCTGAGCACCCAGGCATGTCCTAAGGGAGCAAGTGGGTTGGGGGGATCCCAGCCCTAGACTGTTCACAGCTTCAGTGGTAAGAATTACATGGTGCTTGGAAACAAGTTGATAGCCAGAGAAAATGTTTAAGCATTCGTGAACTATGATCAGATCTATGGGTCTCCATCGGTGGTCTGGCTGGACATGTTTGCACCACCCTCCAGTTGCTGCTGCAGGGGCAAAAGAGTGGGACGCAAGTGAAAGGAGGCAAGGCAGGAGTCTGTATGCAGGTGCAGCAGCCCCTCCCCATTCCCACCCCTCCCTCCCCATCTGCATTTGCTCCTTGGAAGAAGGGCAGGTGTGAACAGAGTTGCCCAAGGGGGTTCACTTCACCTTGACTGTGCCAAGCTGTCCCTTAGGTGCCAGCTGTCCTCCCTGCAGTGTATCCTTTAGTCTGCTATTGATTGCGAGTCTTCCAATACCATCCTAGGTACAGTTGCCCCGCTCCCTTGAAATAAATGGGCTTAGATTGGAGTAACTCTAAACTATTGCAAATTAAATCTTGTACCAAGCCACCTCCTTACCTGACCCTGACCCATATGCAATGCTTGTCTTCAGCCGGAGGTGAGGAGTACAGGTGATACCTGTGAGCGTCCAGCTGCTCTCCAGCGCTCCCGTACCTGATTTGAGCTGCTGATTAGTATGCTGAAATAATCCGCTTTAACAAAGAAAGGCTGGGTATTACAAGGGATTAGAGGCAGAGTCTTTATGCTGTGAAAATGGGTGTATTTACTCCTGACTGTGGCCTGCAGAATGTATACTTTGTAGTGGCTGCAGCTTTCAAATAAGAGAAGGGCTGAAGGGGACCTTCCAGAAATGTATAGTGTGGCTTTCTTTTTTTTCGTGCTGTGCTCTTGGCTTTGGTCTCTGTTGTGAAGATTATAGAGTGAGGGATTCTTTGTGAGGGAATGGGCTGAAAATAAAACAGCCAATATTGTAATGCTGTCAGTCCCTGGCAGGTCAACCCCTCAAGCCCCTCCACACGTTGGTTCCAGCAGAATCAGCTTTATTAGGATCTATGCAGTTCAGGTCTGTTCTCCATCCTGGAGCTCGACAGAAGTGACAATTCAAATCGAGCAATCTATGTTATAGTTGATTTTCCCACACTCTAAATGACAGTTAAGGTTTTGGCACACAAGCCTACAAGCGTTCTGTGAGAACCTATTCAGTTATGACTATGCTGTAGCTATACAATACATAATTTCCAGCATCTGGGAAAAGGAGTGAAAACTGGCATCTAGACACACCAAGGTCACAGCTAGCCGAGACTCGCATATTTCTCTAAGATAACAGGAGAGGCCCTTTCTGGGTCCTAGGGAAGTAACGTCTGCAATATGGTTACAGATGATCAGAGAGAGTTACACATCAATTTAGTAATAAAGCAATATAGCCTCAGGATATTGTGGCACAAGCAATATAACAAACAGACAACCGTGGCATGGCTGTACACAGACATGACATTCCGCCCCCCCCCCCCCAGAGTTCCTCCTCCTTTCACAGGGGTCCAGGTTTGTCAGGATACAGATCATGAAATTTCTTTATAAGTTTAGGAGCATTCACGTTAGAGGATTGGACCCGCTCTTGATAGCTGGGGTCAAAGTATTTCCAAAGTACAAGATAATAAAGGCTATTGTGTTTAAGCTTTGAGTCCAGAATGCTCTCTATCTCATGATGAACTTGTCCATCCACTAGGATGGGGTGGGGGGCTCCCCGTTCAGGATGCCATTTATCTGGTGGGGGAGCTTTCTTTAGAAGGCTGAAGTGAAATACTGGGTGGGTTTGACATAAGTTCTTTGGTAGTTCCACCTCTACTGTCACTTCATTGATTACTTTTTGAACAGGAAATGGTCCTAAAAGTTTCCATCTGAGTTTTTTACTGGGTTGTCCCCCTCGAAGGTACTGCTGAGTAGAGATATACACATAGTCTTGTCTTTGCAATTTCCATTGTGGAGACCATTTCTTGTCAGCAATTATTTTGTATTCCTCTTTGGCTCCTGTTTGCTGGGATATAGGGGTTTGTGTAAAAGGTACTGCGGTTCCTTCATAGCCCTGTATAATCATGAAGGGAGATGCACCTGCGGAACTGTGTACTGAGTTGTTGTATATGTACTCAGCGAAAGCCAGATAATCAGTCCAATTATCTTGTTGATAAACGTTGTAACATCTTAAAAACTGTTCTAACACTTGATTAGTCCTTTCTGTTTGTCCGTCATTCTGAGGATGGTGGGCAGAGCTAAGCCCTTATTCAGTCCCCGGTATTTTGAGTAGCTCCTGCCAAAAGTTGGCAACTAATTGTACTCCGCAGTCGGATATGACCTTATTTGGAAAGGAGTGGAGTCTGACAATGTGTTGCATAAACAAAGTAGCTAGTTTCTTGGCAGTGGGGATGGTAGAGTAGGGTATGAAATGAGCCTGCTTGGAAAACAAATCCACAATCACCAAGATTACAGAGTTCCCCTCGGAGCGGGGGGAGGTCGTTGATAAAGTCCATTGAAATGACCGACCAGGGTCTGGTAGGGGTTTCTAGTGACTGTGGTAGTCCTGAGGGTTTCCCTTTCCTGGATTTCCCCGTGATGCAAGTTTAGCAAGAAGATATGTATTGAGAAATGTCCTTTCCTGGATTTCCCTGTGATGCATGTTTAGCAAGAAGATATGTATTGAGAAATGTCCTTTCTCATATTTGGCCACCAGAATTGTCTTTGTGCCAGGTGCAACGTTTTTAGATATCCAAAATGCCCAGCTAGTTTGGAATCGTGACATTATTTTAGTACTTCACGTCTCATACTGGCTGGAATATAGAGTTTATTGGTTTTGTACCAGTTACCGTTTTCCCCTTGTTGCAGTTCTGCTCTGTGCACCGTGTCCCCCTCCTTTTCAGTTTCTTGTTTAATTTTGTCTTCCCAAGCGGGGAGATCGGGCGGAGTGGTTTTGCTTTTTCCTTGGCTGTGGGTGGTTACGGCCCCTCCCAACTAAGCGGGCGAAAACATTGTGTCTATTACCTCCTCCCTCCGGCTTTCATGTTGGGGCATGTGCGAAAGCGCGTCTGCTAGGAAATTTGATTTGCCAGGGAGGTGCTTCAACTTGAAGTTGAATTTGGAGAAGAACTCCGCCCACCACAGTTGCTTGGCACCGAGTCTGCAGGGGTTATGTAAAGCTTCTAAGTTTTTATGATCAGTCCACACTTCAAACGGCACTTTTGCGCCTTTTAGCCAGTGCCTGCACGTAGACAGCACTAATGTAATAGCCCCAGCCTCTTTGTCCCATACCCACTACTGGCGCCAAGGTCTCTGGCGCCTGTGGCAATCCCCCCCGCAAGCGCACAGCACGCACGCGCCACATACTGCGCAATGATGTCATTATGCGATGATGTCATCGCGCAGCGCAAGTCGGGGCATTAGCCGGCAGATAGCTGGGGTGGCGGGCGGAGGCTGATCCGCACTCCACACACCGCCTCAGCAGTGGCTTGTGGCTGCTGCGCCTGGCTGGGGGCGTGTGGCGGCAGCAGCAGCAGCGGCACGGAGCTGACTGGCTGCAGCAGCTGCAGGCCAGCCACGCCAGCTCCGCAGCACGCGCCTCCGCCCCCAACATGCCCTCCGGCACCTCTCCAGGGCCCTTGCGCCTGAAGCCACCGCCTACCTGGCCTCTTTCAGCACGCCGGACCTGCCCATACCGCCCAATGGCATTCAGTCTCAGAGAATTTTTTGGACACGTAAGCACAGGGGTGTAACTTTCCATTGTCATCTGCTTTTAGCAAGACCCCTCCCATGGCTACGTCACTAGCATCCACTTGTACAATGAACTTACGCTTTTCATCGGGATGCTGCAGAGCAGGTTCAGAAGTGAACGCTCTTTTTAGTTGGTTGAATGCTTCCTGGCATTTTTGCGACCAATTTAATCTTGCACTCGGTTTGGCCCCTTGTAGCCCTTTCCCTTTGGTTTTGAGTAAATCAGTTAAAGGTACGGAAAGTTGGGCAAAATTCTTTATAAAGGGGAGGTAGAAGTTAGTGGATCCTAGAAAGATTGTAACTGTCTCCTGGTTTGGGAGGGCTCCCACCCCACTACTGCTTGGATTTTGTTTGGGTCTATTTTCAATCCATGCCCTGAAACTCTATAGCCCAAGAAATCCAATTTCTCTTTGTGGAATTCACACTTTGACAGCTTTACAGGAAAATGATTGTCCTTCAGGGCTTTTAACACTTTTCTGACCAGTTCTACATGCGATTTTTTATCTGGAGAATAAATCAACACGTCATCTTGATAAACCACTACACTTTTGTACAGATAATCATGTAATACTTCACTAATGAAATTCATAAAAACACCAGGGGCCCCTTGAAGCCCGAATGGCATCACCCGGTACTCAAATTGCCCCAAAGGAGTGTTGAAGGCGGTTTTCCATTCATCCCCGCCCCCCGAATTCTTACCCTGAATTAAGCGTCCTGCAAGTCCAATTTTGAGAAGGTTTTCCCTTGAGCGACCACGCTCAACAAATCTTTGATGAGAGGGAAGGAGGGAGGGGGTATGCATGGAAACAGCATTTATTCCTCTGTAATCAGTACGAAGTCTCAGTCCGCCATCCTTTTTCTTGCTTAACAAAACTGGAGCGGCATGGGGGAAGCTGGCTGGGCAGATGAATCCTCGCGCCAGGTTTTGGTCAATGAAAACTCTAAGCTCCTCCTGCTCCTCTCTGTTCATTGAGTACAGCTTCCCCTTCAGAAGTTTTTGCCCTGGGATGAGTTCAATAGTGCAGTCCGTGGCACGGTGGGGGGGGGGCTCATTAGCTCATTGAGGATGAGACTGCAGACGGCAACATGACAGACGGATCGGCGCCAGGCAGGGACACGACTGCGCGTGACAACCTTGTATAGGGTTACATACCAATCGGCCACAGGTCCGCTCAACCGTGATCCCAAATGACTCACCCAACTGTGTTCATTAGGGAACAGGTGGCCCCAGTTTTGGAAGAACTCCAAAGTCTGTACCATGAAAAATCCCAGTTTCTCTGGGGCTCTGTCGAAATTTGCATCAAGCTTTGGCCACCCGGGATTCACTCCTCGCGCAAGTTGCACTGGTAGTCCTAGCGCTTGCACATCTTGGGGCCCTGGCTGCAGAGGAACCATCCACCCATTGGGTGGGGGTAATACAGGTTCCCCCTCGGTTGTGGCCCTAATTAGGGTTGGTAATGAGGTACCCCCCCAAGAGGTTGTCAGGGAGGGATGTCTCGTAGTGGTTGAGGCCCCAGTTGTGGTCTTGGTCTCTCGGGTGCTAGAACGTGAAGCACCGGGTGATGAGGGCATTCGCCCGGTTGGGTTTCAATTCCCCGGGGCTGCAGTGGCCTTGTGCCCATTCTTTGATTCTGGGGCCTTCCAAATGCCCCCAAGGGCAGTGAATCTTGCGGTGCGTCCCGCCTGGGAGCACTTACTGGTGGTTCTTGATCGCGTCTTGGGAGTGATGGTGGTTGCCGCAGCAGCGCCGCAGCCGTGGCTCCAAGAGTTGAGCTGGCCAGTTGAGCCGTCTATGGGATTCCACGGTCCCCTTGACAGGGAATGGCCTCAGGGATCCTCCCAACTGGAGGCATTTGTAATCCACTCTGCTGTGTGATAGCAAGGCTCATTTGTAATTCCGTCTGCTGTGTGGTAGCAGGACCCATTTGTAATCCAATCTGTTGGGTGGTTTGCGTCGGTATTCTGGTACCCTGTTGTTGAGAAGTAACAGGGAACGCTTGTAGTCCCGTAGCCAAACAGACCCATAGGGACACAGGTTGTCGTGCCATAGTGAAACTTGCAGGTGGCCCGACTTGTTGCAGGTAGGTATCACTCCATTGTGATAAAGGGACGCTATCTTGGGGGTTTAACTCTTCCCCCCCATCGCTTACGGCAGTCCCGGCCCCGATTCGCTCACACAGGTTGGGCTTTATTTCTCCGCGTCATCTCCTGCAGGTCTCTCACTAAGTTTTCGACATCTCGCCTGAACTCATCCAGTTCAGCTCGCATAATTGGTAACTCTTTTGACTCTGGTGTCTCATCCTTAAGGATACCCTGTGGGGGCTCCAACCTGATGGGCTCCCCTTCTGAGGTTGTTTCATCCCAACCCATTCCCGTAGTGCCAGAATGCACTGAGGTTGGGCTCCATCAGGGATGCACCAATTTGGTTGCCGGTGCACCAACTTCACTTGTGCTCCCAGTAGGTTCCCCAACTAGACTTATGGGGAGCTGGAGTCCATATTCCATAGGTCCTGCCGGGTCGGTGGGGGCTTCGAAGTCACTCAGCATGGGTTGAAACATTGCTCCCCGCCGCTGTAGCCTCTTTTCTTTAGTTTTTACGACCATATACTGTCGCAGCATCACCTTGAGTCCAATTCCAATGAGTGGTGCTTCACTTTGGTCTCGCTCCCAGTTCTTTATAGTTTGACAGTGCCCGTTGTTCCAACGTCCCTCATCGCATTAGGGTCTATATTAAGGGTGGGGGCGGGATGAACATTAGGGTCCCCGGCCACCCAATCCACGGAAGTAGGTGCAGGCTGGAGTTCAGGAATTGGTTGGAGTCCCTCAGGCTCCATCACCTCTGGATCTACATCTTACAGCATGATGCTGGTATGCAGTTCCCAAAAGTGTTGAGTCCGGAGGGAAAAGGGACTTCTGTCAAAATATCAGTCCCTGGCAGGTAAACCCCTCAAGCCCCTCCACAGTGAACACATGTTGGTTCCAGCAGAATCAGCTTTATTAGGATCTATGCAGTTCAGGTCTATGGTTATTGTGGGTTTTCCGGGCTGTATTGTCTCAGGGAAAAAAATGTGGAGGATGTTTCACGGCTTGCTTTTGTTGGAAGTCTCATTCCTGGCTTGCATGAGTGAAAGTGTGGGTTCAGGTAGACAAGGAATAAGTTTGTTCCAAGAGACAGCTGATTGCTGTAGAAGGAAAACAACGTATTTTCAAGGCAATAAAAGAGACATTAAAAAATAGAAAAAATAAATATTCCTATACTTACTGATGTTAGTTATAAACCCTGGCGAGGCCCAAAAAGCAGACTTGTGGTTTTTTGTCTTAACCATTTTCCAAGACACTGAGAGATCTCCGTCTTTTGGTGCTACACCTCTGAAAATGCCAGCCACAGCTGCTGGCGAAACGTCAGGAACTACAATGCCAAGACCACGGCAATACAGCCCGGAAAACCCACAACAACCATCGTTCTCTGGCCGTGAAAGCCTTCGACAATACATCAGTTCAGGTCTGTTCTCCATCCTGGAGCTCGACAGAAGTGACAATTCAAATCGAGCAATCTATGTTATAGTTGATTTTCCCGCGCTCTAAATGACAGTTAAGGTTTTGGCACGCAAACCTACAAAAGTTCTGTGAGAACCTATTCAGTTATGACTATGCAGTAGGTATACAGTACATAATTCCCAGCATCTGGGAAAAGAAGTGAAAACTGGCATCTAGACACACCAAGGTCACAGCTAGCCGAGACTCGCATATTTCTCTAAGATAACAGGAGAGGCCCTTTCTGGGTCCTAGGGAAGTAACGTCAGCAATATGGTTACAGATGATCAGAGAGAGTTACACATCAATTTAGTAATAGTGCAGTGTAGCTTCAGCATATTGTGGCACAAGCAATATAACAAACAGACAACCGTGGCATGGCTGTACATAGACATGACAAATGACTCTGTATAGATCTAGGGGGTAGCCTCCTTGGGAGAAGTACTGTTAGCAGTTCTGGTCGCTGTATCTCAAAAAAATACTGCAGAGCTGGAAAAGGTCTGAAGAGGGCAACCCAGTGGAGTTCCAGATCCAGTTCAAGGTGTTAACCTTGGTGTTTTAAAGCCCTTCACGGACTGGGACCTGCATACCTGCAGGACCGCCTCTTCCATTACATCCCCTGCAGGGTGTTGCACTCTGCAGACAAGCAACTCCTGGTGGCCCCTGGCCCGAAGGACATCCGTCTGGCCTCAACCAGGGCCAGGGCTTTTTCTGCCCTGGCCCCAGCCTGGTGGAACGCTCTCCCGCTGGAGATCCAGGCCCTGCGGGACCTGTTACAGTTTTGCAGGGCCTGTAAAACGGAGATGTTCCGCCGGGCCTTTGGCTGAGTGCCAGCGGGTGCCCTCCTTCTTCCATCTAAAACCACCACTTCTTCTGGGGCTGCCCTTGGTCATCTGCTATGCCCAGATACGGACTCCCAATATTTGTTTAAATAGCCTGCTCCTGGACTATTTTAATGATTTAAAAAAAATTGTTACTGATTTAATGTTTTTGTGATTTTAATGTATTTTTTAATGTTGTTAGCCGCCCTGAGCCCATCTGTGGGGAGGGCGGGGTATAAATCGAATTAAATAAATAAATAAATAAATAAGATCATTATGGTTGGAGCACCTTTCTTGTGGGGAAAGGCTGAAGAACCTGGGACTTCTCAGTTTAGAGTAATAACAGAATAATAACATTTGATTTATATACTGCCCTTCAGGATGACTTAAAACCCACTCAGAGCAGTTTACAAAGTATGTTGTTATTATCCCCACAACAAAACACCCTGTGAGGTGGGTGGGGCTGAGAGAGCTCTGAGAGAGCTGTGACTAGCCCAAGGTCACCCAGCTGGCTTCAAGAGGAGGAGTGGGGAATCAAACCCGGCTCTCCAGATTAGAGTCCCGCGCTCTTAACCATTACACCAAACTGGCTCTCGAGATGATTGGGGCATAATATTTATTTTAATTTGTTTATTTATGCCTTTCTCACTGAGACTCAAGGTGGATTACACAGTGTGAGATTAGTACAGTCAGTATAAAGGACAATTTCATAAACAATGCCATAGGGTAAATAAACACAAGTTTACAAAGACATAATATTAGCAAGAATTCAATACAGAGTTGAAGATATGATGAAACTGAACATAAGTAATTCTAGGGCTGACATAGGAGCACATTTTTAAAGCAGCAGATAGTACGTAAAGTAATATAGTGAAGTCTATGGTCCCTAACTCATTAGCAAAGCATCTGAGAGCCCCTCCCTACAGTACAAAAGCCTTTTTGAACCATTCGGTTTTGCATTGTTTGCGGAAAGCCAGGAGAGTGGGGGCTCTCCTGACCTCCTCAGGCAGGCCGTTCCACAGGGTAGGGGCCACCACAGAGAAAGCCTGTATACCAGCTGCTGTTGATTTTGCCCAAGTGCAGGGTGGCACCTGTAGGAGAGCCTGTTCAGATGGGTGAAGTTGCCACAGAGGAACATAGGAGGGAGGCGGTCCGTAGGTAACGGTGGTTTATAAAATTATGCCTGGGGTAGAGAAAGTGGACAAAGAGAACTTCTTCTCCCTTTCCCAAAATACTAGACATGGAGGGCATCCACTGAAGTTGATGGGCTATAGGATCAGGACTGGAAAAATGGAAATACTTCTTTACTCAACGAGTAATTAAGTATTAGCATTCAGCACTGGGGCATAGATGGCTTTATAAAGGGATGAAACGGACTCATCGAGGCTAGGTCCATCAATGGCTACTAGCCATTGCTAATAAAGGGGCCCTCCAGACACAGACTCACCAAACCTCTGCGTTCCAGAGGCAGCCTTCGTCTCAGTGCCGTTTGTTGGCCCTACAGCACAACTGGTTAGCCAACTGTGGGCCAAACTAGATGTGATGATGTCCTTGTGGCTGCCATGAAGAGGTTGCTGCCATTTTAAAATGTCATGAGACCCCAGTCCTGATTGGGCCTGCAGCATGGCCCTCTTATTCCGTCTCCCATGTGCCTTTTCAAATGCTAAAACAGTCATGCAGGGTAGGGGGTATGTAGCATTTTCATCACTAGATGAGAGATGGATAGACAAGGGCGTCTCAATCCTCCACATGGCGGGTCTGTTCAGGGTCAGGCCCTTGCAGCATTTTCAGGTAGGGTTGCCAGCCTCCAGGTAGTGGCTGGAGATCTCCTGGAATTACAACTGGTCTCCAGGTCACAGAGATCAGTTCACCTTGAGAAAATGGCTAAAATGTAGGCAGCTTGGCGGAATGTTGGACAAGTGACAGTTGAAAAGTCCATTGGACAGCAGTTGGAGAGCCAAGCGGCAAGACTAGGATGCCTACATTTCCCATCAAAACTTGAGGGAAGCTGACAAGTGTCCAACCTGCGCCTTTTGTCACTTGTAGTTCCGCTTCTTGTCTGTCTATCCCTAGGAGACCTCCCTCTGAGAATGTCCAGAGTGCAGACCGGAACCAAAAGGGTTAACATATAAAGTGGAATATATTCCTATATATACCAGAGTCCCATGGGTGGCGCTAACTCTCATTGCAACCTGTGGCAAGGGGAGCTGAATGACAGAGGCAAGGAGAAGACAAGTGGTGGGCTGTCTCCCTATTATTCTAATGCAATCGTGGGGAATCAAAGACTTGATGCTCAAGTTTGGTAATGGGATTTTACTACTACTAAATAAACAAGAAATGGAATAACTACAAAAACACAAACTGGAAAGAAGATAATGAAAAACACATAGCAAAATAAAGGGATATTCATTTGTATACCTTCCATATCTTAAATCATTATAAATCATATGCCGCCATAACTAACAAGTTTCCTAACTAGTTTCCTAATTGATATGTTTTAGACACTCCTAAATGTGGTAGTGAATGTATATTTTTGGGTGCAATATTAAAACATACAACCTGTCCTGAAGAGCAATGGGTCCAAGGGGAACAATCCCCCCAAATAACTTCAAAATGGCAAATGTAAGGAATCATGTGTTACATTCACAAGCCAAAAAGTTGCCCGATGTACAGACATGTAGGGTGCATACAGCATTGTAGGAACATATTAAAAATACACAAAAAGTTTGCAAACTAAAAGGGGTGTGAGCAAACCAACCAACACCTATTGGAAAACTACCTTTATTCTGTATGTCACCGAACAAGATGTACATTAAGCTTATTAAAATGGACACTTGGTCATGTTCAGATTGAGCAGTATAGATTAATTCAGGCTCGTTTGGAAGTTAGAGTTCTTGAGTATGGAACTGGAAAACAAGGCATGAGTGATTGCACCTAGAGGTTGAAAGGAGACAAAAATCTGGATAGCTGGGGGTGAGGGTTCGCAGATTTCCTTCAAGTAAACCTTTGATAGCTCATAACAACGTTCTCTTGAAACAGTGTTTGGTATGGACTTCTGAACACGCTCCAAGGAAGGAAGTACTTCTTTTGTAGTTTTGAAATACAAAAAGGATCAATGCATTACTACTTAAGTTCTGTGTAAGTTGCAGGAAACTGATCTTTATCTGAAATCTATCCGTCTATTTGAGGTCTTGCTTTGGAATTCCAGCCTTAAACAACTTCTCACTCACAACAATGCAATTCCAAACATGGACACAAACTTTGGGACCAAGGTCTGCAATAAACCAAGATGCCAACTCTGTCCCCATGTTCACTCCAAAAACCCAGTTGCTGGACTTAACAGCACCAGCTATATCATCTCAGGTTCATTCACTTGTTCTTCATCTTATGCCATTAAGTGTCAGCAGTGTCGTTCAGCTATCTATATTGGACAAATAGTTCAGTCCCTTTGCAAAAGAATAAATGGATCTAAATATCATATTAAAAATCACTACATTCAAAAACCAGTGGGGGAACATTTTAATCTCCCAGGACATTCTATCAGTGACCTAAGTGTAGCACTTCTCAGAGAGATTTTAAAGGAAAACTACAATGCAAAATTGCTGAAATTTTGTTTATTTGCAAATTTGAAACGGTACCCCAGGGCTGAATCGGGACATAGGATTTTTCTCACATTACAGATGCTAATTTTCGGCACTTCATGCCCATGCTCTATCAAGCTAATTATAACATGTATTATAGCTAGCTTCCTGACATTCTAATTTACAGTATCTCTCCCACCCTTGATTATACGGATTCCTAACTTTTCCCACTCTTTGTATCTGATGAAGGGAACTTTGCCTCTCAAAATCTCATACACTGGAATTCTAGTTGGTATTTAAGGTGCTACTGGACCCAAATCTTGCTCTTTCCTGACAATTATATATTTTGTGAATTCCCACTAGAGGGTGCCCTGTGTCCACAGATGTATTTCTACAGGGTTAGGTTCTTCTTGCAATCTTCTTTATAATGCGAATCTATGAGCCAAGCTTCAAGTGACAAATGACACTTGCCTGGCAAGTGAACAGACTCACGTGTATTCCTCCCTGTTCGCTTGCCATTCACAAGTGAATGGCAAGCGAACAGAGAGGAATACACGTGAGTCTGTTCACCTGCCAGGCGAGTGTCATTCGTCACTTGTAGCTTGGCTCTAAAACCTATACTGGTAATTTGCATTCCCCTCCACTTTTTGAACACATTAATCTTATGTAGTAATAGCCAATCTTATATACTAATAGCCAGATACTGGAGCCATAACTGGACAAGACAAATCTTCCTACACATCTGAAAAATGCTCCTGGTTTGCAGAAAAATCTGAAAGCTAATCAAAAAAATATTGAGAAGTTTTTTAAAAACCCAAAATGATAAAAGGAATGCTAAGCAACCATAACGGTTCAGCCAACATTCCAAGCTTGGTTTCTGTCAGTGAAAGGCAGGGGGAGGGGCAGCAGGGCCCATTCCAGGTCTGTTTGGGTTTTTGATGGAGGACTAATTGGTGCCAGGCCCAGAAACAACCACGAGGTGACTTACCCTCGTCTGCCTGTCTTCTGCTAGGAGAGAGAACAACATTCAAAACTGAATATGAGGGTTTTGTTAAGCTCCAAACCCAAAGCAAAAGCTCTTTCTCCACAGGCCTGCTTCACCTGCTCTCTGTCTGTCTGTATAGCCTTATATTAGTTAAGTATATTCTTCTCCATCCCTTCTGTCAGAGATCTCAGATTGGCTTCTATTTTATTTTATTTAAAATGGTTCTATGCCACCTTTCCTCCCAAACAGGGTCATCAAAGTGGGTAAACATTAAAATATTTCAGTACTATGTATCATTTGGTTGGTCCACTCCTAATAAAAGCTATTTCATGGATTGTATCCTGGGTTTGGGGGGACAGTGTCGTTTGGAGCTCTCCAGGCCCCACTTGGAGTTGATAATCCTACTGGGAAAGAGCTTACCCTCCATCCCCATCGTCAGGGCTTTTTTTCTGGGAAAAGAGGTGGTGGAACTCAGTGGGTTGCCCTGTGAGAAAATGGTCACATGGCTGGTGGCCCCGCCCCCTGATCTCCAGACAGGGGAGTTGAGATTGCCCTCCGCCGGCGGGCTGTTTCGTGATTCCTGGGATAGTTTGGCATACTGTACTGTTTTAATTAATTTTAATTAACCTTTACAAACTGTGGTAATGGATTTAACTGTTTATTAGTCCATGTTTGGTAAATTGTGATGGCCTATGGCTATAGACAATAAACTCTTTCAAACTTTGGAACAAGGCTGGCAGTTTTTGTGTGATCTTGTGCGCTCTCTCAAACATTTTGCAAAATTTGGGGCTTCTTTATACCAATGGCTACAACCTTCCTTGCAGAAACCACATTCACTTTTAACAACAACCAATACAAAATAAGCAGCTAGAATCCTTTATTTGCATGAACTATATACATATGCAAAATTTGGGGCTTCTTTATACCAATGGCTACAACCTTCCTTGCAGAAACCACATTCACTTTTAACAACAACCAATACAAAGTAAGCAGCTAGAATACTTTATTTGCATGAACTATATACAAAGTACTTTTAGCACAGTGATTGGACTATAAGGCAACAGCTATGATTAGCCGTTAGCGGCACAAAAGACCAATAGTCTTGTAGGCCTCAGGACGGAGCCTTCGTTCCTACTCAAGCAATACATAACAGGAACCTCTTCTGCTAGTAGTGACTGCCCCTCAGCTACTGGGAGGACACTTTCCTCCCTTTGCGAGGGCCTTGTGTTACTTTCCCTTGGCCCAGCCTCCTTGGTTCAGACTAGCCTTCCTTTTCCCTCCATTTTTCCTTAGCCCAGACATGGAAGAATCTTGGGAAAAGGAGACCTGCAGGGGAATTGCAGCCAGGCCTACTGGGAAATTTACTGTAAGGCCTCAGGCTCCCTTGAGGCCTACAGGCCCAGGATCATGACGGATTTGTTGGGGAACTTCTATGTCACAATGGCGCTGGGGACAAAGCAAAGGAAAACCATACTTGGAAGTAGAGTTGGGGGATCACTGTGTTCATGTCTTAAGAAGAGGAGCCTAACATGGTGAGCAGTGGGACAAGTTCTCCCTCAGGCTAGAGAAAGGACCGTGATAGGTGGACTCTCCCATCCCCAGTAGATGGAGGACTTGCAATGACTTGAAACATCCCCTCAAAAGAATCACCCTATGCGGGTTTATATTCAATCTGCTAAAGAAGCAGCGCCGTGCTTCGGAATTTCTCACCCAGCGATATTAATTTCTGATTGAGAAAGCAAGGATGAATCTACTTTTCGACCTCATCTCCCTCCTCCCTTGCTGGGAGATTTGCGCGATGACAATGTGAACTAACTAAAATGCTGCTGGGATGAAAGGTTTGCCTTTCTTGGGTAGTGGGGAACTTTCTGAGCCATGTTGGAGCTTTGCAGAAGAAACGGCAAAGGGGATCCATGTGCGGAGGAGACACAGGGGCAAAGAAAACCCAGGGGTGCTGGCGAGAGAGAGACATTACAGGTGTTTGTATGCCTATGCTAGACGCCTCTGTGCCAAGATGAAGTGCTTGGTGCTGAATAACAATTGAGATCAAGTGGGTGTCTCAGAAACATGGTGGGATGGGGGAAATCAATAGGATATGGTCATCCAGGACATGAAGGGGCACGTTGGGGGAGGTGTGATTAAGAGGGATTACTCAAGGAGTGATTAAGATGTGTCATTCACTGCTGGCAGAGCGGAACTACAAAAGGCACAGATTGGACACTTGTCAGCTTCCCTCAAGTTTTGATGGGAAATGTAGGCGTCCTGGTCTTGCAGCTTGGCTCTGACTGCTGTCCAATGGACTTTTCAACTGTCACTTGTCCAACATTCCACCAAGCTGCCTACATTTCCCATCAAAACTTGAGGGAAGCTGACAAGGGTCCAATCTGTGCCTTTTGTCACTTGTAGTTCCGCTCTATAGGATGTCATGATTATCATGGGCATTGACAGCTTTAAAAGGGGATTAGACAGATTCACGGAGAATAGATCAGTGCCTACTAGCCGTGGTGACCGCATTCAGAGGCATCAAACTTCTGAATACCGGTGCCTAGAGGCTACTTTGGTGAAAGTAGGCTTGCCAACTTCCAGGTGGGGCTTGGAGATGTCCCAGAATTACAACTGACCTCCAGATGAAAGAAATCAGTTCCCCTGAATAAAATGGCTGCTTTGGGGGGTGGACTCTATGGCATTATATCCTGCTGAGATCCCTCCTCTCCCCAAACCCAACCCTCCCTGGGCTCCTCCCCCAAATCTCCAGGAATTTCCCAACCTGGGGTTGGAAGACCTAGGGGAAGGCAGCAGCTTCTATGCCCTCTGGTTGGCCCTTAAAATGGTCAGAACTGTTGCTACTCTCTTGCTTACTTTGGACGTATTTTAGCTAACAAATTGTGCAGTGCAGTGACCAAAATGTATTTTTGTAAGAATCATGTTGCCCAGAGCTGCCATTGATGTCCTTCTCCCCCTCCATGCACTAATTTCTATTATTTTTGTGCATGAATTTCTACAGAGGAAAACTTGTCTGCATCAATGACCAGCCAGCCTCTGCACCAGAAGGAAATTGGAGCACCAAAACTTGTGACAAGCAACTTGGACCAATTCCTGACAACAACTGATGGCGATGAGAAAGATATTCCTTAGGACAATTCAGGGTTGAAACACAGATCTGCCAACAAAGAACAAAGATTTGTTGGAGATAGACAATTTCGCAATTTGTGGGAATAGAACTAATTAGGTTTTTGATGATTATGAGTTGTTGGAACACTGGATGCTACAGGGATGGAGTTATTTTAAAAAATTATTAACTGAAACCTTAGTTTGAGGAATAAGTTGTATTGAAGCTTCAGCTCTTTCATTTGGATTTTTTAGGAAATGTGCTGATAAATTTTGAGAGATCTTTAGTTTGACAGAGCTACAGCGTCATTTTCTTGAAAAGAACGTGGGGGGCAGGGCAGATTTAAATCCATTGATGTTCTACACACCATGCTTCCAACACACAGGGCTCATTTTGAGGGGGAACGCACAGGAACGCAGTTCCGGCAGTTCTCCAAAGAGGTCACATGTCAGGTGGCCCCGCCCACCTGACTCTCGGCCATTTTGGGTCCATTTCGTCCTGGATTGGGGCCAAAACAGCCCGGATCGGGCCTCTGACGGATGTTGGATCACTCTCCTGCTCAGCAGCGGCCTGATCCTGACCATTTTGGGTTCCTGTTTGGCCATTTCCAGCCCCTTTTTGCCATTTTGGGCCCAATTTCGGCCCTGAATGGCCAGGATTGGGTCCAAAACAGCCGGGATAGGTGATGTCAGGGGGTGTGGCATATGCAAATCAGTTATACTAATAACACACTCCCAGTGATGTCAAGGGTGTGTGGCATATGCTAATGAGTTGGTTCCTCCTGCTCTTTTTCTATGAAAGGACCCCTGCCAACACGTATCCCTTTTTACCAAGGTCCCTTCCATAGAAGGCTCAGTTTGGAAATGCATTTGCCTCTTGAGTGAGAAGCACCTCTTTCCACTTGTTTTCAGAAGCAGCTGCAAAGATGTAACCCGTCCAATTTTCAAACTTTCATTAGAATTAACAGTCCAGATATTGCCACCAGAAGATGGTTGAAGATCAATTAATGCAGCTTTATTGTGAAGTCGTTGGGCTTTGAAGTACACAGCAGTTGTTACTTGCAGGTATAAAAAGCACTGGAAGAACGGCAACAGAGGTACACAAGAAGAATTTAGCTCAGCACAACACCAGGTACCACATTATTGGGCACTTTAACATTTATGGACCCCACTACTTTTTAAATGGTGAAAGATTTGCAGGTCTTTATTAGCGATCACTGAGTGGTCAAGGAAAAAACGAAACACGTTAAATTTTTAAATTCAAAAGACACATTTCTTCCACAAACGGCACCGATTACTGTTATTGAGATGAATGTACAGAAATGACATCCTGATTGAGGAGTCTTTGAAAATAAAAGTTGCAAGGAGTTGGGCTAGTACTCTCTGATCTAAGGGGGTATGTCTTTGCCCCCTTATCCGTATCTTCCTTCCTTCCGTTGGAGAAGTGGCCGAAGTCAGAAATATCATGGGTGTAGAAGATTCGGATCCTCCTCCTCTGGAAACAAAGATGAGTTACCTCCCGATCCCAATTGTCTGTCTCGTGGGCCCCTCGTTCTTCCAGAATTTTTTTCTGCGGCCCCAAGATGTTACACCAGTCTCCTGCTTGGCTGCCTCTCCTCCCACAGCACGTTTATTTAAGGTCAATTTTTGTAGGAGCACCTGACTCTGTGAATGGAGGTTGACAAACTGGTTCAGGAAAAAAAGGTGTTGAATCTGTGTTTACTCAGCATGTGACAAGAAAAGGGAGAATGGACCACAGGATCTGACTTGTTCTACCAGGTCCTGCCTTTGGAACTGCACCTACATCCCAGGAATAGTCAGCTTTTTTTGCAGGGAAGCTGTAGCAGTCACCTCCTCTCTCCACCTTGCACAATGACCAAGGACATATCTGCACTATCAAGTTGACTGGACAGAGACTGTACATTGGAAGGGGTTGGGCCACTTCTATCTGCTTTGTTGCAACTCGTGTCCTGTCTGGAACTGCAGCTACATCGCAAGAATGCTCAGTATTTTGGCAGAAAAGCTCGAGTCACAGCCCACCATTGCCACCCCTCCTTGATGACCAAGGGCCTGTGCGAAGTACCGATGTCGTTTCGATACCCGTTTAGGTCCCTTGGCTTCCTCTAATGAATGCTATCAAGTTTTTTGAGCTTTCTCTGTTTTAGAAATCCCATAGAACTACATTTCCCAGAGTTCCCTGACATGGAAATTGGTTATTGACCCCCCCTTTTATTGTTTGTTTTATTCTGTGTGGTAGAGAATGCACAGAAAAACAGGAGTTGGAGTATATGGCAGAAGGCCAAGATCATGTCAGTAAACTTGAGATCGAAGAATACCACACTGTCACAAGTTCTCATGAAAGAAGAGCTCAGATCAGGAAGCCATGTGATGTCTGGCATCAGCTACCATAATGTCTCTGTAACATCCTCGTGTCTGGCTTCAGTTTTCTGTGCAATGCCCAGCAGTGTATCCTCTCCTCCTAGAAGCCCTCTTACAGGAAATAATTGGCCCCTAGTCCCACCTCTTCTTTGAACCATGACCATTTGCACCAGTTGTTCTCTCTCTCTCTCTCTCTCTCTCTCTCTCTCTCATACAAACACACACACACACACACACACACAAAGAAGTTGACTCATGGTTCTATTATTGAGGTATGATTATAACTACTAACTACAGAGAAAGCATAGCCATCCTCTTCCCAAACCAGAGAGAAAATAATGTTCTTTTTGCCTCCATGCATCTGACGAAGAGAGCTATGGCTCTCGAAAGCTTATACTACAATCAAGTTGGTTAGTCTTAAAGGTGCTATTGGACTCGTTACTATTTAACCAGATGATCAGTCATCTTTGGGAATGATTTTAGCAACAAGAAGACCTTGGGAAGAATTACGCCCCCGTCTTCTGCTGCCACTGGTGGGGTTTCTCCTACATACCGTCCTGAAACCCTCCTCTTGATTTTTGGGATTGCTGATGCCCTCTGCTGGACTCTTTCACCTGGAGTTCTGCACCGGAGACACGTGTTAAGGTGCTGCTGGACCTGTGCAAGGAAGTTGCATGGCTGGAATAGTCACTGGAGCTTTGCAGCTGTGTTTCCTCATGAATTGGAGGAATAAGAGGCAAAAAAAAAAAAATCTGACTCATGCGTCTAAATATTTCATAGCTGATTGCTGGGACTCCAGCCATGGGATGGGAATTTTCAGCATTTGGGCTAAATGCTGCAGGTGCTCTGCAAAGGCAGCGCTCTCTACAGAGATCGAAGGTGGCATACTGTATATGCTCTCGGAAGTACAGAAGTACAGCCATGGCTTCCAAACCTTAAAAAGTTGATTAGAAATCCCTAATCCCTCATATTGAACTATAGTTCCCACAGTTTCTGGGGAAAGAGAATAATTATTAAATGACTTCACGTTTGCGGAACGCATGAGCTCGAACATCAAGGTACTCTGCGTGACATGTATAACCCAGTGTTGTCCTTTTCACAAACATCGATGAACTAACATTCCCAGGCATGCCAGGCCCCAATTCACGTTGGAAGCATGGTACGAGAGGAGGAGGGACTTTAGCCTCCCCTCTGTGCCATTTTCCTCAACTGAAACCGGACATATTTGTCCTGGGCCGTTTCCACACAGCTTATCTTGTTCCGGAAAACAGCGAAATCTCACGAGAAGACGCTGTTATCGCGTCTTTTCGCGCGATAACAGCATCTTTTCGCACAATTTCGTGCGAGATTTCGCTGTTTTCCGGAACAAAGTAAGCCATGTGGAAACGGCCCTGCTGTGGGGCTCCATTTCAGCCTGGAAAAATTCCCAGTCAGTCTGTAGTAAGAGCAAATCGGGGTGGAGAAAGGCCAACTTACCTCTTTGAAGAGGAACAGTTCGTTTGGACCTTAGATGTGACTTGAACTCTTGATACGATACTTAGAACTATCACTTTGTAGTAGTATCTCCTTCAGCCAAACCACCACGTTTGGATGCTGTTTGGATTTGAACCTTGTTCCATCTTCTGTTCTCTCGCCTTGCCTCTAAGGAATGGGAGACCTTTGGATGTGTTACCTACCTCCAAATCCTGGCCATGTACACCTGGCATGTTCTCCATTGTGAGCTGGGACTCTTGCTGCATCCACTAGCAAGCAGTGTCTCATTCTGCCAAAGCTGGTCAATCTGCACAGGAAAGTTTCGACTCTTGTTCAGAGATGACGGCTTTGAATGCGTGTTTCCTTAGCTGCCTGGTGACGGAGGAATAAAAATTGACCCACGCACCGTTTCAGTTGCTCTACCAATGGCCTGCTTCTGGAACCCCAGGTACATCAGAAGAACAGTGAACATTTTCGAACATAAGCTGCCATTGCAACCTCTCGAGTGCAAGGGGGTGCCTATCTATTTTGCTAACTTTAGCAATCCTGGTTTTGAAAGTACTGCTAACTCTATCTTAGAAATCCCTAAGTCCTGCTCATAGTGCCCAGAGTTCTCTGGGAAGGGGAATGATTGTTAAACCCATGGAAGCCTGGTAAGGGCTGACCCTTTTCTTTGCCATATCCATTGATACTAGCACCTCTCACTCTTTGGCAACACATGAGTAAAAACAGTGTCGTTCAAACATCGTTTTGTTATCTTATGGCAGGGTTCCAGATCACTTCATAATAAATCTTTTTCTGGTCAACTCTGAACTCCGCCATCCTGTCCTCTTTTACCATGGATGCCCCCGTCCACTCCAACGGTCCCTATTGAGCAAGGAATGTCCCTTTTTACTGGCATCCCTTTCTTCTGAAAAATCCCAGTCTCTGTCTTATCCCAAATAAAATACTCTCAGAATGAGATATGAGCCTTGCCGCGCTACGGGATCCCAGTGGTAAAAGTCATTGAGAGGGTGGCACGGCACCTCCTATCGAGTGTGTGTGCATTCAAAGACAGCTACATGAACACTAAAGCATGTTTATCCATTTTCCCTGACATGTCAAGACCTGGCATCCAACCTATAGCAAGGGACCACAGTGTATGAACCAAATAAAGAAGAAAGCACCATGCAATTATATCTATTAAGCTGGATGCTGACTGTGAACAGCACTATTTAAGCTGAATTCCTGAAGTTGACTTTGAGGAAGACTTTGTTTGAAATGAGATTCTACCTAGGCTCTTAGATCCAGAGGAGTTAGCCGTGTTAGTCTGTAGTAGCAAAATCAAAAAGAGTCCAGTAGCACCTTTAAGACTAACCAACTTTATTGTAGCATAAGCTTTCGAGAAGAAGTTGGTTAGTCTTAAAGGTGCAACTGGACTCTTTTTGATTTTACCTAGGCTCTTGCTAGCTTCAACCCGGGAGTTTCAACTTAGGTTCATTAAATCACTATTTTCAAAACCATTAAGCATGGGTATATTCAGTTATAATTTGCAGTAATCTTCCCAACGATTTCTATGTTTGCAATTGAGTTTGTTAATTGTTTTATGTTTAATGCTGAGTCACATGATAGCTACCGAAGTTTTAAATTGTTTTTTAATTGTCTTATATATTTATGTTGTAATCTGCTCTGGGCCCGCTTGAGGGGAGAGCGAACTATAAAATAAATAAATAAATAATTTTCTCTTAACACAATTGTTTGTATAATTTTTATTTTATTTTTGTGTTTCCATTGTAATGCAATATAGTTTAACTGTCATTATAATATCCTTATGATACTGCTTTTGATGAATGTATGAGATTTGTTTTGGCGTCCAATGTATTTGCCAGGCCTGTAAGTTGATCTAGAACCACGCACATACTTCACTCCTGATCCGAATCAGTCCCCCAGCATCAAAAGCAGAAATTCTTGGCTATTCGGGAATTCTTGCCCTCCTAAATGCCATCAAAAAAGAGGTTCTGCTATCCACATAAATGTGACCTCCCCCACTGCTGCAGGCTGTCCCTCCTGCTTGATAAGGAATACAATCATTTTGAAAGAACTACCTGTGCACAGATGGTATTCTTTCTTTGTAAAATCTCGTCATCTCTTTCCCTTCTGCCGAATCTGAACCAAGGATAGTGGGACAAAGGAAAAAATCTTGGTAACTCCAGACATGGAACTCCCAATGCCACTTCCAGTTGTGAACACGTGAAGCTGCCTTCTGCCAGGTCAGACCATTGATCGGTCACCTTACGGCTGTGTTGCTCCTCTGTCTGTCAGCAGGTCTCCCGCATATAAGGCAGACCAAGATCTTTCCCAAATCAGATTTTGGAGATCCTTTCACTAGAGATGTCAAGGATGGGCCCTGGCGACTTCTGCGTGCAAACCAGGTGCTCTCACCTCTTAACTCCAGAACTCAAGGGGCACCCAATGAAGTTGATTGAGGGCACTGGGGATTCAGGACTCAGAAGATGATATACTTTTATGCACAATGAAGACACTGACAGTTGGCTTCAAAAGAGGTCAGATAAAATCATGGAGAAGTGGTCTTTGGGTGGCTATTGGGCACAATACATCAGTGTTCGCTGGGTGGGTTGACCACGGTGGGGAAAGGGTGCTGGAGTAGATGTTCTTCTTATTTCCACCGTGTCAATGAAATGTTATTCTGCTGTTATCATTCTACTGGGTGTCGTCCTGGTGAAATTAAAACCTTGATTTGTAAAGGTATCTAATACCATTGTGGATAATAAAATTCTGGAGAGTTCCCTTGGATCACACCCGACACCCTTTACAAATCAAACATCTGCTGGCATTCTCATTTGTATGCGTCTCTTTATTGGCTGTTAAGTGTCAACTTTCTGCTTGCATCTGAGCCTGAGCTTTGAGCACATAATGACATTTCTGAGGTGGGAAACAGGTAATTACTCCTAAGAAAAAATGGGATGTTGATTAGGTTAGCAACTTTCTGATGTGTAGAACATCACATTGGCCTCTGAACCGGGGATGGTGTTCCCAATTGGTCTGCAATTGTGGGAGACACAGAATGATCAGAGTCCTCCTCATTGTGCACAACAGGAGACACAGTTTTGTCCAAATTCTCAACATTAGTTGCCGGGATCCCAGAGAGACGTGTAGTTGGACCTCCTAAGTCCAAAAGCGACACCAGATAGTTTGGGCCCATGGCTTGCTGCTTGGATGTAATGTTAGGGATACTTGAGGGCAAGACAACTCGCCTCCTCAATTAATCCACATATCTTCACATAATCCATCCATCCTGTAAGGCGATAGGCTACAACACTGGGCCTGTCACTGTTTGTACTGTAGCAGATATCCACTCAAGCCAAAGTTTTTAACATAAACTGCATCTCCTATTAGAAAAAAAGTCCTCTTGCTCACTGGTCATGTTGTCATTTCTGTTGTTGTTTGTGATGCATATGTCCTGTTAGGTACAGGTGTAACAGATCAAAACTGGACTTCAATTTCTGTCCCATCAACATTTCAGCTGGAGATAGGTTTGTAATAGAATACAGCATAAACCTATAATTGAATAAATAAGGAGCAAGCTTCGTATTGAGACTTTCACCTGATATTCTGGAAATGCCTTCCGTTAGTCTAGTTGTCGCTAAGTGATATGGTGCAGATGTAACAAGCAAAATGCCATTTTGTTCCATAAATATTTAGAATTGTTGAACAGTAAAGGAATTCCCATTATCCATCACAAGCGTTTCAGGTAATCCATGTATACTGAAACACATCCTTAACCGCTCAATGGTAGCTTCACTAAATGTCCACCCATTTAGAATGCACATCCACCAATATAAGGCATATCTTTCCATGAATGGGACCAGCATAGTCAATATGTAATCACCTCCAACATTGATCTGGCCACTCCCAAGGATAGAGGGGAGCCGCAGGAGGCATTTTATGGCTTTCTTGGCACGATTCACACACCTGTTCCAAAAGCTCAATTTCTTAGTCCATTCTAGCTAGGCAACTTCTAGCTAAACTTTTCATCTTTGTGATACCAGGGTGAGCCTGGCGCAGATCTCATAATATTGTCTCCCGTCCCTGTTTTTGAATTATTCCACGGGCACCCCACAGTACACATCCATCAAGACACTAAATTCACAGCAACTTTGGCAGAATAATACAAGTTCTTTGTCTTCCAAATATGTGGCCATTCCCTCAAAATAAATTTCCCAACTTTGGCTAATTCAGGATCTGTATCAGTCCATGCATTTTTTATCTGTCCGGCTATCACTGGAGAAGCAAGGCAATCTATGAGTAGGACACCATCATCATCGTTTACAGTTGTAGGCACTTCAGGTAATGGTAGGCGTCTTAAAGCTTCTGTATGGTCCAGTTCTTTTCCAGCTCTATTCACAACATAACATTCCTAACATAACAGCCCACCTCTGGATCCTTGGAGAAGTCCTCAGTAGAACTGATTTCTTCTCATTAAATATGAGGTATGTGGCCTGTGCAAATTGTAAAATGTTGCCCATAAATATATCTGTGAAATTTTTGAACACCTAAATGTTAACAGCTAATCCTTTCCAATCCAGCTGTGAGGAATTGTGCTCAGCAGAGGACAAAGTTCATTGACACAAATCCTATGGGTTTCTCAGGCCCATCTTCCATCCGATGAGCCAGAACTGCCCCAATTCTGTAAGGTGAAACATCACATGGATAACGATTGATAATGGACCAGTACATCTGAAGTTTGAAAGAGATGTTTTGATTTCTCAAACATCTGTTCTTGGGATATTCCCCAGTGCCGTGTGAAACCTTCTCTTAACCTTAAGAGGGCAGAGAAGTATACTTGAATTGTTAAACCCCCATTCCCAAGAGGGGTTCCTCTTTCAAGTCCCACCCTCCTTTAAAATTGCCTTCTCCAGCAATCCAAGGGGGCCTATCTTAAACAGAAGGAGTAGTCTGCAGAGGATGTTTTGCCTGACTGGAGAAGGTGCCCCACCCCTGTCGATTTCCTTCCAAAGCAGTTCTTCTTTCTGGGCTCCAGGCACCACTCCGAGCAGCTGCTATGCTTTAGCAAAGGGGCACCTGGCCAGTGTTTTACTGATGATATTTTGTGTGTGTGTGTGTGTGTTGGGGGGGGGTGATTGTAGGTGTCCCTTATTCTGAGCGCTGCCCGTTTCGCAAGGCAGTGCAAGGGGGCTGGCTTACCTGTAGGTGGATTTGACTTCAGTGGACCTTGGAGACCAAGAAGATTGTCTGGGCATGTTTCAAGAGTCAGAGCTCCTTTCTTCCGAACCAACACAGCTCTCTACCTGGATAGCCCAGGTAAGCCAGATCTCTTCAGATCTCAGAAGCTAAGCAGGGGAAGCCTTGCTTAGCAATTGGATGGGAGACCTCCAGCGAAGACCTGTCCCCTCTGTTAGTCTCTTGCCAGGAAAACCCCGCGGGGGGGGGGGTCACCATAAGTCAGCTATGACTTGAGGGCACTCTCCACCACCACTTAATTGCTGTTCATATAAGGATCTTCCTTGGAGACCTGTGAGGGGCTGCACAGAAGCCGCCCGCGCAGGTTCTTCTTCATAGCTGTCCCTCCACGAAGGGGGCGGAGGGGAGTCCCTTAGGTGCACCCCCGGCCAACGCCCTTTCCAAGCGGGCGCCCTCCCAGGCCCGCCTGGTCCTTGCCCGCCCTCCCTTCGCCTCCCTCGGAGGGGCCCGGCTGAGCCGACGCGCCGGCCTGAGTCAGCGGCGGAGCTCCTCCTGGCGGCGCCCGCCTTACTCTGCGCGGAGCAGCCCGGCTAGGACGGCTCCGGACCGGGAGGCCGCGCAAGCAGCTCCGGCGAGCGGGCTGCTTGGCTGCAGGGCGCCCTCGTCTGCCCGTCCGCCCGCCCTGGAGGCGTTGCCTCGGCCGGCCCTCTCGCCGATTGCGCGGGCACTTCCTGGCCGTCCCCGTTCCTTCCGAGCAGCCCGGCGGAGCGAAGGGGCAGCGGCAGCGGCGAGCTGGTGCCTCCCGGCCTGCTCGGAGCGGGCTGACGCGGGGAAGTAAGTTGCGCGGCAGGTGCCCCGGAGCGAGCGCGCAGCGGCCGCGGGTTGCGAGAGCCCGGGGCGACTCCGCGTCACGGGGCCGGCGGTGTCCTGAGCGCGCCGGAGGCGGGAGCAAAGCCGGGGGAGGCGCGCCCAGGGCAGCCCCGCAGGGTGGAGGCTTCAGAGCCTCCGGCGGGTGGCTCGGGCCGAGCAGTGCCCGCTGCTCCCCGGGGCGAGTCCGGGCGCGTCAAACTCCCCGGGAAAGGGCGGCGCTTTCTCTGGCAGCGTGTGCAGGTGGGCGGCGGCTGCTGCTGCAGGGGCTCTGCCGTGGCCTTTCTTGGGGGTCGCCGCCTTTTGCTCCTGGGAGTTTTTGCAGGGAGGCTGAAGAAGAGAAAAGGCCGTGCGGAATGCTATTGCGGGGCCAGCAGTACATGGAGGCTTTTAGGCAATGCCCGAAATCATGCCTTGGGCGTGTGATTTCTTCTCTCCTTGTTTACTTTCTGCTGTCACCAGCAGGAGAGACGCATCCTGCACGCTGCGAAGGATCCTTTATTCTGGAGCTGGGTGACTGCTGGCTCCGTGTAAGCTCCTTCCCTCCCTCTTCAGGCACTCCGAGACTTCCTTCCTGGGACCCCTGGACCCCTGTCTGCCGTCCCATCTTGGCCTGCTGGGGTCAGGCATGCCTTCTGGGGAAGAATGAAACTAAAGAGCAAGAGTAAAGCAGCCCCTATAAGACTAACAAAATTTATGGTAGGGTATGAGCTTTAGTGAGTCACAGCTCACTTCTTCAGATGCAGCCAGATACTTCTTCAGATACAGTATCTGAAGAAGTAAGCTGTGACCTACCCTACCACAAAGTTTATTCAGTCTTATAGGTGCTGCTGGACTCTTGCTCTTTTCTACTGCTATGGCTACCCATTTTTGGTAACTAAGCTGACAGTCATTTGAACTCTTTGGAGCAAGAATTTTAACCCCTGCCTTTTCATGAGGCCATGTACCTAGAAGAGCCCCTCTGCCTTTAACGGTTGAAGAGCTCCCTCTCTTAACTGTTTTTCTGTGGGTCTCTCAGTTTCTGTGCCTTTTTATAGAGTTTTCTGGTATCAAGCCAAAGTTCCTGAAACAGTTAGAAATAGCACTCTTTTTCTGCAAGCAGAAATGAAATTGGTCTCTGGTTAGTCTTCCTGGAGTGAATTCTTATACAGACCGTGGTGCTCTGTGTGCGTCTTGAGAAGTTCAAGAACGGAAGGCGGACAGCTGCTAAGGACGGCTTCTGTGCCCTTCATTCCAGCATGGAAATCTGTCAGCAGAAGCCCTTGAGCTGACTTGGAGAAAACGGGGGCTCTGCTTTGAGAGTAGCGAAAGCCAAATTTCTACAGACCTTGAGAATGGTGCAATTTACAACCCCTCCTTAAAATATGTGTGACAGATCTTGCTGTACTGTGCTTATAAGTTAAAAGTATGCATTAGTTATTTTAATAGGTGCTAATGCTTGTGCCACGCCAGCGGCTTTCAAGTGGGGCCAGTCCAAAATGCTTAATAAGGAGGTGGTTGCCAGACGAGCATTTCGTTCCGCATCTGATGATGAATCAGCACTCTCACTCGGGCCTTTCTCTCCGCCTCAGTGGATTCCTATGAGAAATTTTTTTTGATGCTCTTGGCTCTTTCTCAGAAGGGAAGCCGGAGGCCTTGACGGTCCTCTCACTGCTCCCATATTTATAACTGTCTTGTATTGTTTATACTGTACGTGTTGTCTCCTTTGCCTATGCATGTTAATCCTTAGCCTGTCTTTTTATCGTTTCCCCAATCTGCAGCAGAAATGGACCCTGCACACGATCTTCCTTCAAGCCCCGCTTATGCCGCCCTCAGAAGATCCCAGCTAAATGCAGCTGGTAGTGAAAGACAAGGTGAGGCCAGCTGAGCCTGGAATCCCTTTCTCGAGAGTTTGTTGCCTTATCTCTGTTTTCCATTTATTTATTTAAAATATTTGTATGTCTCCTTCCTATAGGGTCAGCAAGGCAGACAAACAGTTAAAAATTTAACACGACACATTAAACAATTTAAATTTAAAGCAACGTTTAAAACTATAAAAATAATTTAGTAAACACACACACGAACACCAACACTAAAAACCAGGGAGGAGGGCCAATAACGTTTGACATAAAGGGAGTACATCAAACAAAACTAGAAAGTCTTCGTCAGCTGGCAGAAGACAGCCCATATTGTTGCAGTTTTTCGATCTCTTATTTCCAAATTTTAAAATGTCTAGGTAGGATGCCAACTGATATTTTATACTCAATATAATTATATGATAATATTTTAATCAGATATTTAACATCTATAGTTGTACTCTTTTAACCAAAGACTCTTTTAACTTGTATATTGTTTACCAAATAATGAAATGTGTTGTTTTATAAGTTTAAATCTGGTTGTGGACCGTAAATAAACGAAACTGAAACAGAAACTGAAACATGAAACAATTTAAATTTAAAGCAACATTTTAAACTATAAAAATAATTTAGCGAAAACACACATGAACACACAACACTAAAAACCAGGGTGGAGTGCCAGTAACGTTTGGCATAAAGGGAGTACATCAAATGAAACAAAAAAGTCTTCATCAGCTGGCAGAAGAAGACAGCCGTAGAGAGAGACAGACAAATCTTCTTGGGGAGGTAGCTTCAAAGTTTTGGTGCCATGCCTAAAAAGGCCCTTTCTTGGCTTGCCACATACCTAGCCTCAGGTGGCGAGGGCACCCAAAACAGGGCCTCTGAAAATGACCAGAGTGAATGGGTAGATTCGTATGTGAGAAGGCGGTCCTTAAAGTATGCTGGGCTGGGCCCAAACCGTATGGGGCCGAGAAGCAAATTGGGGAGCTGGTGGAAATGGAGCAGGACTCAAGTGAAATGGCTCCGCTGACCCACTCCAGTCACCATTCAGGCTGCAGCATTCGGTACCAACTGTAGCTTTCAGACAGTCTTTAAGAGCAGCCTCACATGGAGTGCACTGCAGGAATCTCATCTCGATGTTACCAGGCCATGAACTACAGTGGCAAGGTCTTTCCTGCCCAGGAAGGGCAAAAGCTGGTGAAAGGTACCCATTGGCAATCACTGCCACCTCTTTACCCAACAAGAGGCCCAAGTACAGCAGCACCACAAAGCTACAAACCTGCTTCTTTAGGGGAAGTGCATTTCAGGTGCCAGTCATCCAAACAATGGAAAGAGCAAGTGAGCTGAGGGGCGTGGGGCTGGGAGCAATTAAACATGAAATGTGAATTTGGTGCAGAGCTTTTTGCATCGTAGTGTGCCTTTTATAAAAGACTAGCAACAAAGCCTCTTGCATGAAAAATGCAACAGGCTGGGAGGGGTGCGCTGCACTGGGCCTCCCTGCTGCCTCCGCGACTGCTTCGGGGCCTCCGGAGGGCTGCACTGTGGAGCTGGAGGAACACGCTGCCACAATGGGCCTTCCTGCCACGGAGGTGGCCTCTGGAGGGATGAGCCGGCTTGCCTGGCTGTCTGGTCGCAGTGGTGGCCTCTGTTTGGTATTTAATTATCTCATACAGCCTGAGGGGGGGGGGGGAGTCCAGAATCCCTATGCAGGGACAAGCAATGACAACCCACTTCTACTCCTCTCTTGCACTGAGGACTTCTTGAGGCCTTGCCATAAGTCGGTTGCAACTTGAGGGCACTTTATTATTATTAAGGCTACACGTAAGAATAGGCTGAAGCATTTAAGACATTATTTTGGGTGTTCTGTAAGATTTAGCCAATGGCTGCTGGCTCCAGGGCCTTCTCAGGAGCAGTTCCCTGCTGATGGAATTCCTTGCCCAGGGAGCCTCTCTTCTGACATCCAGGGAGCTGAGTTTTGCAGAAGACCTTTTTTGCCACCAGAAGGTGGCCAAGAACTGTCTATGGGGGAATTAGATACGTATTGTTTTATTATCTCTGGTAGCTTTGTTGTGTTTTATTGAACAGCGTTTGTGATGAGCATTTGAATTGCTGGTATGCCACCGTAAAAGCCCTGTGGGGGGTTTATTTTGGAAATAAGCAACTGTTGGTCAGGCCTGTTTTGACCTTGCTATGGAAGTGTCTTTGCAGAAGCTGTATCTCCTCTCCTCCAGGTATGGTGGGAGTGGGTGTTTTACCAGAAACAGCGGGTGCCCTCTGCTCTTAATTCTGGGCAATGTCTTTAATTAGAGCCTCGCTTCTGTATTTTGTTGCAGAGAAGAGATGCTTGCGTACATGCAGAACTCTGAATTTCTAGACTGGCATGTTAAGCTACATTATCTCCACAAGCATCCCACTTAAAGCAACAAGCCACAGAATCGCCCTGCCTTAAATCTACTCACAAACAAGTCAGGCATAAAAAATTGCTAGAATATGTGCAAAGAATCCTTGGAAATACACATGGCTGATGCAAGAACAAGGAAGGCGCAAACACGCCTGTCTGTCTTAGAGATGATAGGTATCGGAAGCCCGATTTCAAGCCCTTTCCAGAAGCTTAGATAGTATGTTTACAGCTGATGGGATGTGTTTTTAGACTAATATTTCTCTTGTTAAATATTGCTTTAACCACGTAGTATAGGGGAAAGCAGAAAACTTTTTGGGACTAAAAAAATGCAAATAGGAGTGTTTCTTGGGAGTAGATCCAGAGGAGTTAGCCGTGTTAGTCTGTAGTAGCAAAATCAAAAAGAGTCCAGTAGCATCTTTAAGACTAACCAATTTTATTGTAGCATGCTCGGGGGTCGCATAGACCCCCGAGCATGCTACAATAAAATTGGTTAGTCTTAAAGGTGCTACTGGACTCTTTTTGATTTTTCTTGGGAGTCTGATTCTATTTCCTTTTCTGGAAACATGAGACTTAATGTCGCGATTGGCTAGCATTTCAAAAGCTTAACAGAGCGCTTGAAAATGTGCCCTTCGCTATTTTTAATATCTCCCGCTTCTCTTTTCTTCCTCCAGCGAGCAACCTTTAGTTTGATAGACAAGTGTGTTATTTTCAGGCATATTTTCAGGATGTGTATATACTTGGAGTCTGATTCATTGTTGGCTGTTGGTGCCATTGTGAAATGGTTGGATTCTGAAGATGAAATCTTTTAAACACTTGAATGAAAAGAAGCGGCTTGAGGAAAATAGGACTGTTGGCTAAAAAGCATAGTGAACATTTAGGTCCATGACTTTAAAAATAATGATGTAGATTCGTGTCTTCTGCTGGTAAGCCCGAGTTCTGGGCATGCAATACTCAAATCTAGGTTCCATTTGCAGCCTCCGCTGTCTGATGAGCCCCCAGTTCCAATATACGGGACTTTAGGCAGCTCTGCAAGATGCTCAGCCATCAGCAGAAGTTGAGAGGGATGGCAATGTGTTGATGGTGTATATCGTTGGAGCCCTAGTTAAACTTTTCAGTGGTCTCCCTTTGTATAGTTTTGGCAAAGAATGAGACAGGCAAGAAGCCTACTCTCTGATTTCTTTAAAATCAGATTTGAGGCAAGGGGAGATCTTTTTTACTGGGGAGATTACGTTGCAGTCTGCTTGGATTGCACATGGGAGAAATAGGTTGATTCAGTAGAAGTAAACTCTTCACAGTGGAGTTTGGCACATTATCTTGATTTTGTTGTTGGGGATATACCAACCCTGCATGTTGTATTTCCAAGTCTTTTGAAGGAGGGCAGGCTGAACTCACCATTATAATTACCACATGCTTCCTTCCTGTTATTCCGCATAATGTCTTAACTGAGCGGGTGGTGGTGGTGGTGGTGGTGGTGGTGGTGGTGGTGGGGATATGTCTTCCCCATGATGAGTCTCAGGAGTGCTCCATCCCCCACTTTTTATTTTGGGCACTTCCCAGAAAAAAACGTTAGTGCTGAATCTCCCATCCAGCAGATCGTGAAAGAAACTGGGACCGACAAAATGCCTTCCAAATGAAGCGTGGGTCCCCCTCATTGCATGTTGTTCACCACGGGTATAATACCTAGTATGGGGTATCTTGTAGGGTTGTCAGCTTCTGGTCGAGAACTCCCCTCCCTACGGTACAAAGGCCTTTTTGAACCATTCGGTTTTGCATCATTTGCGGAAAGCCAGAAGAGTGGGGGCTCTCCTGACCTCCTTGGGCATGTTGTTCTACAGGGTAGGGGCCACCACAGAAAAAGCTTGTATATGGGCTGCTGTTGATTTTGCCCATGTGCAGGGTGGCACCTGCAGGAGACCCTGTTCAGATGAGTGAAATTGCCGAGGAGGAACATAGGGAGGGAGGTGGTCTATTTGCCCTGCACCCCCCCCAGCCATGTCTGCTCCAGATGATGATGTAGAGATGTGCGGAAGCCCCTCTTCTCCCCATGTTGTGCTGCCAAGCCAAATTGGGGCCCCACGTGGAATGTTAGTTTCTCAATATGATATTTCTCTGTCAGTCATGGGACCAGCATACCCGCGGGACCGTCTCTCCCCGTATGTACCCCAGAGAGCATTAAGATCGACAAATAGGAACCTATTGGTGGTCTCTGGCCCCAGGGAGGTCCAGGTGGCCTCGACCAGGGCCAGGGCATTTTCAGTCCTGGCCCCAACCTGGTGGAACTCTCTGTCGGAGGACACCCAGGCCCGCCAAGATCTTATATCCTTTCGGCGGGCCAGTAAGACAGAGATGTTCTGCCAGGCGCACAGTTGAGGCCAGTCTTTGATCATTTAGGAGCTTCTGTACTGGTCAGAGGAGCAACGTGTACTGGTCAGAGGAGCAACGCCAGAGGAGCAACGTGGTCATCTGCCCCCCTATAAGTGCAGTCACCACATTATTATAAATTGTGGCCCCACCCCACCCCACCCCACCCCTTCTGTTTTGTTTTGTTTTATATTATGATTGTGGAAACTGGAGGGGGCTCGCCATACGAAATGCTTTTATATGTATTTATGGTGTTCTTTGGTTTTTAATTGTATTTATATGTTTAATGCTTTTGAGCATTTTACTGTAACCCGCCCTGAGCTCGTTTGCAGGGAGGGCAGACTATAAATCGAATGGATAGATGGATCGTTTGGCCTTATCAGTTAGGGCCTTATCCATTGTGGATAACTCTTTCTGCTAATGTGTCCCTGAGGACTGTTGGGGCACGTTGCTTTAAAAATAGTGGATTCTCTGAATTGCCTCATGAATTGCATGTAGCAAATACGAGTGGAATTTTCAGGGATCTGGGAATGTGGAATTCCCCCCCCCCCTTGCACATGGAATGCCTGTGAGAAATGTTCTGTTGGCTTGGAGTTTGTTGTCTGCTGAAGAATCTTTCCCTGAAGCCTAAAAATAGACTCTGGGATAGTTAGCATTCAGTTTCAGTAGATCAAAACCCCTGTATTGCTAGTCTTTGGTTTAGAAAGCAGAGAGTCCTGTGAATTAAAAGGTATATCAAGAGACATTATAGATCCTACGATAAGTACATATCTGCCTCCAAAAATGATAGCTGCATTCTCTGCCCCCCCCTTCAGAGCACCCTGTAAAACTTGCTCATTTCATACCCATGGCAGGAGTGGTGGAAAATGTAGAACTCAAACACGCCAGGATAGGTTAATCACTGCTAAGCATTACTGAAGGGAAGTGGGGAACTAGATAACACAGATTTCTCATTTTTGGCAGCAGCCGTGTGCATGCTTCATTTGCATTTGAGTCAAATAGTATGAAATGCAAATGGTGTTTTAAATTCTGTCTCAGGGAAAAAAATGTGGAGGATGTTTCACGGCTTGCTTCTGTTGGAAGCCTCACTCCTGGCTTGCATGAGTGAAAGTGTGGGTTCAGGTAGGCAAGGAATGAGTTTGTTCCAAGAGACGGCTGATTGCTGTAGAAGGAAAACAACGTATTTTCAAGGCAATAAAGGAGACATTAAAAAGTAGAAAAAATAAATATTCCTGTACTTACTGGTGTTAGTTATAAACCCTGGCGAGGCCCAAAAAGCAAACTTGTGGTTTTTTGTCTTAACCGTTTTCCAAGACACTGAGAGATCTCTGTCTTTTGGTGCTACACCTCTGAAGATGCCAGCCACAGCTGCTGGCGAAACGTCAGGAACTACAATGCCAAGACCACGGCTATACAGCCTGGAAAATCCACAACAACCATCGTTCTCCGGCCGTGAAAGCCTTCGACAATATATGGCCTCAGCCGTTTGATTGCTGCAAGATGAATCTGCAGTAGGAACGCAGTCATATTAGCTGGACACCCCGGAAACTCAAAAAAAACAGCTCCAATCTCTCTCCTGACAGCTGAGAAATTCTGAAGAAGCTTCTGGGTAAATGTGCAGACTTCTTCCTTTGGTTGAGATGAAAGGGTCTTTACTACAGAGAGGAACTAGCCCACTGTTCCCCAACCCTTTTGAGCCTGCAGGCATCTTTGGAATTAAGAGAGAGTGTGGTGAGTGCCAGCCCAAAATGTCAGCCACAGGTGGCAGAGCCAAATGCAGTACCTCCCTCCTTGCTTTGCAAAAGAGTTGCATGGTAACCACACTGAACACATGAAACTGCCTTATTCAAAGTCCAGCTGTTGGTCTGTCGATATTAGTATTATTTTATCTGTCCTTTTGTGGGAAGCCTGATCCAGCCACTTGGAGGACAACAGGCCTGGAGAAGGTGGGGTGGGCTTCTGTTCTTCACGGGACAGTTCAGCTTTCTGGACTTGTAAGACTAGAATGAAGCTCCCTCTCTGCTTTGCAAAAGAAGGTAATAGCAACAGTTGGTCAGGGCTGCAGAGGGAATTAGAGATGGGCACGAATTGAAATACGAACCAAAGCTCATGATGAACCCACCCAGTTCGTGGTTCACGAACTGGTGGTTCGTCAGAGCCCATTTCTGATGAACCACCATGAACTTTAGGCTGGTTCATTTGGTTCGTTTTTTGGTTCATCTCTGCAGACAGCCTGGCGCCGATAAATCAGTTTCCTAGGCAACAGGGGATGGACTTCCTGCAGACCTTCTGCTGACCCAGAAGTGGCCTTCTGCTGGCCTGGAAGTGACATTCTGCTGACGTTTTCATGGACCAAACGAACCGGTTCACGAACTAGGGCAGGTTCATGAAAGTTCGTGGTTCGTGAAATGCAACGAACCATGAACCGTACAGTTTGGTTTTTCCCCAGTTCATGCCCATCTCTAGAGGGAATGCAACCACATGCCAGATAAACAAAACCCAGGTACTTACCAGTCCTCCTGCTCCCCCTAATGGCTGTGATGAGAAGAGGGAGGAATTTCCACATTCACTTATCAATAAAGCCACAGTGGAATAAGAAAGGGCACCGAAAGGGCACCAATTCAGCCTATAGACAAAATGACGTGGGCCACTTCCACCAGTGTTATAAAAAAAAAGTAATAAAAACTTGTGCTCCTGGCAACTTCCACCTAGAACTTTGTAACTGCAGTGCATTTTTTTAAAACCTTAAGGAATCTGATTATACAATGGATAGTCATGGGATGAGAGTAAGTAAATATCTCAAGATCTGATTAACTTGAATTTGGGTTTGGAGGAAGCAAACATGGGTTTTTCAGAGGAGCCAGTGCCACAGTCTTTGCAAAGAAGCGGGAAAGTTTATTGCTTTCAAAGGTTATGAGCGAGTAACTGGTTCTTGTGTGTTTCATCCCAAGAACTAAGTAGTGACCTTTTAAAGTATGCATTTGTTTTGGAGACTGCCTGTTCATTTCTGAGTCAGAGCTCATTGGGTGCTGAAATTGGGCCTTTAAACGTAAACATGTATGCTGAGTGAAGACTCTTCAACTCTTGTAGGAGGAAAGAGGAAACAAAGCCTGTAGAGCAAATTCCCACGATGTCAGCATTCTTTGTGGAATATGGTGGTCTATGGTGGTCTTGAAACACTCCTTCTACACAAACAGACAGAAGCCCCTTTTAATTGGCAGCAGTAACCAAGGGCCAAGCGACAAGTGACGAATTACACTTGCATGGCAAGTGAACAGACGCACGTGTATTCCTCCCTGTTCACTTGCCCTCCACTTGTGCTCCACTACGGTGATCGAGTGGAGTGCAAGTGGAGCACAAGTGAACAGGGAGGAATACACGTGCGTCTGTTCACTTGCCATGCAAGTGTAATTCGTCACTTCTAGCTTGGCCCTTAGAGTTCCAGTTTAAGTGTGTCTGTGAAACATCAAAGTTCTGATTAGCTTTTCTTGCTGGTATAAGATGGAACATAGTTTGTCAGCAGTCAAGGCAATTGACTTGTGTTTAAGAAACTTATCCTTTAGGCAATCCACTTGAATTAGTATATTTTTACTTAAAAAGTAAGCAATACGTAAGAAATAAAAACAAAATCATATAACAAACAAACTGACCTAGCAATACATATAAACAAAAACAAAACAAAGAAAGAAAGAAAAGGAAAGGGAGAAAAATAAGACGAGAGAGAAGATGTAGAAAAAGAAAATAATTTTTAAAAAGAGAGAGCAAAAAAACCCCTAGTTAAACTACAAGCGGGGTTCTGATTTTCTCCGTGACAAATATGTATCATTTTCAAATTTTCATTTGCTCTATGTTAATAATAAAAGCTTTCTTTTTTCTAAAGTTTGTATTCCTTAATCTATAAATCTACATACCATCAAATCATTATCTATTTCATGTAAAAAGTCTATAACCGCTTTCCATTCCACTTGGCTGTTTATGGGGGCCGAATGGTGCTGGCCCCCAAGCTCCCCATAATGCAAACTGTTTGTAAAGCTCAGGTCTTTGGGACTTTTTTTTTGTAGAGGCCATGAAGGAGATGAAGGAGGATCCAGAGGTGCGCTTTGAGGAACTGCTTGAAAGAGCAAAAGCCGGGGAGTCCAAAGCACAGGCAGAGGTAGTTTGTTCATGCTTTGACACCTTGTCACAGGGTGTTCACCTGTTACAGTTTTGAAGACTTCTGCTGTCTGTCTAACTTTGTAAGGAGTTAGATCAAGATGGGTAGCCTTGTTTATCTGTTTGTAGCAGTAGAAAAGAGCAAGAGTCCAGTAGCACCTATAAGACTAACAAAACTTGTGGTAGAGTAGAAGCTTTCGGGAGCCACAGGTCACTTCTTCAGATTTTGGTCTCTGAAGAAGTGAGCTGTGGCTCACGAAAGTTCCAACCCTACCCCAAGTTTTGTTAGTCTTATAGGTACTACTGGACTCTCACTCTTTATAAGACATGCTGTGCTGGATTGTTTTCATTGCCAACATTGCCATACCTGAGGACGCCAAGATCTGTCTGTGGCCTGCTCTTTCACACGTTTTTTTCCTCATCTGTTCAGAGACGTTGTTCCTCCATTCTCCTGCTTCTTGGGAGGGAGAAGAGCAATGCATCTCCCTGGTGCCCAGGCGAGGAGGCCAGCTTTCTGCACTGGCAAATCCACATTTCCGGCCCGGCTCCATCTCTAGTCCTGTAGAGTTGCAAATGAGAAAGTTGGGTCAGGATGTGGGTGACAAAATGTATGTGGATGCCCATCCCAAAGAAAGTAACGCAGTGCAACACCTGGTGGAGTCTGCAGAAACTCGGGCCCAACCAGACATGTTATCCTTTCATCAGGCCTGTAAGATGGAGTTGTTCCGCCAGGCAGATGGTTGAAGCTGGGGTGTAGGTGTGCCTCCCTGCCAGGCTCCTGTCTGGGGGTGGGGGTGGGGGTATTGTGACCCCCTCCAAGCTCATCAAGTGGAGCATTATTAAAATAAACGGCTTTGGAGCAGCCACTTTCCCACACAAACCGTATCGCTTCTGAAATACCTTGCCCTGCTCTGCTCCCACATTGTATTTTTCTCCTTCGTGAGAGAAAAATGTTGCTAATAGGGAGGGCATTACCAGCCCCTGTGGCAACTATCGGACATTTCAGCCCCGGAGATCTCTACTGGCTTATCAGTCACTGTCTCTCCCTGGGGAACCCTGGGGGTCTGTAGCACTGATTAGGAGTCTGGTAAAGAATTCTTACCAGACTTCAGTCCTGGGATTTTTTAGGGAAAGCTGTGACAGGTAAAACCAATACAGATGTAGTGTTCTCCACAGACCCTCTTATAGAGAACTGCTGTAGCATAGTGGTTAAGTGGTTGGGCAGTGAATCAGTACTCTACTGGTTCGAATCCCACTCCTGCTATGAGCTCAGCAGGTGGCCTTGGGTCAGCCATTCCTCTCAGCCCCAGCTCCCCAGCTGTATCATGGGGATAATGCTAACACTAACTTGTTATCCACACAACAATCACCCTGTGAGGTGGGTGGGGCTGAGTGAGAGAGCTGAGATTGACCCTAGGTTGCCCAGCTGGCTTCAAGCGGAGGAGTGGGGAATCAAACCCGGCTCTCCAGATTAGAGTCCTGCCGTTCTTAACCACTAGAACAAGCTGGCTCTCCAGTCCACCAAGGTTGGTGGGAACTGTGCGGAGGAGCTATGACTCAATAGCGGCTTGGCATTTGAGGTGTGGAAGGTCCCCAACCTCTGTCCTGGGCCTGTCCAATTTAAAGGACTTGGATAGTAAGTGTTAAGAACTGTCCTATGCATGTGGCTCTAGGAAGCGGCCACTGATCAAGAGTACATAACACGAAGCTGAATGGACCAGTCGGTAGTCTGAGAGCAGAACCACAAGTGACAAAAGGCACAGATTGGACACTTGTCTGCTTCCCTCAAGTTTTGATGGGAAATGTCGGCAGCTTGGCAGAATGTTGGACAAGTGACAGTTGAAAAGTCCATTGGACAGCAGTCAGAGAGCCAAGCTGCAAAATCAGGATGCCTACATTTCCCATCAAAACTTGAGGGAAGCAGACAAGTGTCCAATCTGTGCCTTTTGTCACTTGTGGTTCTGCTCTGAATCTATCTTGAGCAGCTTCTTATTTCCCTTCGGGGTGTGAACCTGTAGGTATGGTGTCTTGCCACCCTTCAGTGCTTCTTTCCTAGTTTTTCCTTAGACACCTACCTTGGCATGCCATATGGCTACTTTAGCTCTGTGGGAGCAAAGATGTGAGCCGTTTAAAGGAATCTTGTTCTTTTTTGTAGGTGGGAAAGTATTACCTGAAGCTAGCAGAAGACCGAGATGAGGAACTGAATAGCTGCAAAGCCGTGGAGTGGCTGCTCCTTGCAGCTAAACAGGGGCGAAGGGGAGCCGGTAAACTGCTGAAACAATGCTTAGCAGAGCGAAGAGGTGAAGCTCCCTTCTGGTCATCAGCAGTGTCTGTTTGTGGGGTCTTTACACTTGAGTTACTCGAGAGGGACACCTATTAGAAGACTGAGTGCTGCTGATTCACAGTAGAAATTGGGTCTGTGGTCAAATCCTGGTTGCTGTTTTTTTCTTTGTGTGTGTGTGCACAGTTCTGCACAGTTGTCTGCTACTGAAGGAAGGGAAATCTGCACAGTTGTCAACTACTGAAGGAAGGGAAAATGTTCTGAAAGGCTGCAATCCTATGGGTGCTTTCCTGTGAGTAAGTCCCTGTGACAGGCAGACGACAGTTATGTACCCCAGCAGTTCTCTGGATCAGCCCCTAGGAGCTCAGGATGTGGGAAGAATTAAGAGCTGACAGAGGAGATTAAGGTAGTTGGAGTGAGGTTTTGAAGGTGGAGAGAGAGGTGGGGTCACTCTGGCAGAATTGTGACTCAAAGATCTGAGCAGATATGAGAGCTGTAGGGATCTTTTCCTGCCCGTGGAACTGTGGGGTTATTGTGGGCCAGCTGAGGGCTGTATCAGTAGGTTATAAACCTGCCCAAGAGAGGGCTTTCCATACGAGACATGTGGTGTGTAAAATCTAACTTCACACAACTCCTGGTTCAGTCTCTGTGTATCTTCCTCAATAAACATTCTTCCTGATCATGTTTAAAAGCAAACCATCTAGTGCTTGTTAGCTTAACTTGGTTATCAATCCAGGCTTGGTAGGGTTTATACCCAGCCCCAGATTCTATCTGCTTGAACCTTTCTCTTGTTAAGTTCCTGTTGGGAAACCTGGTGTGGTGGAGTAGGCGGGAAGTGGTGAGTGACAGAGGAAAAATACTGTGGGTGGTGGCTAGCCCCCAGGAAATCCATCACTGACTTGTTGAATAACATGGAACTTACTTCAGAGTTTAGTATTGTTTACTATTGTTCCATATATGACTGGGCAGTCCAGGACCAGAAGTTTGCCTTGCTGGTATTCCCCAAAACGGGGAGTTTTTCAAACATCAGATGACAAGTATTGCAAGAGAGCAATCAGCTTCCAAAAACAGTTTTTTAAAAAGAAGATAGCACAGGATTGTGCGTGTGTGTGTGTGTGTGAGAGAGAGATATTTGTGTAAGAGTGTGTGTGTGTGTGTGAGAGAGAGAGAGAAAGAGAGAGAGAGAGAGAGAGAGAGACTAGTAGCCAAGGACAGCCTAAAAGTACAACCCTACCACACAGCATGAATAATCACAGTGGAATCACTAGGGGAGATGTTTGAGTTTTCTTTGCAAAGGTTGTGAATTTCCTGTGCAATAAATCAATTATCTTTAATTGCTTCCTCTTGTTTGCCACATTTTTGCTTTTTGGAGAGCCCCACTTCTGTGCTGTTGTGTAAAAGTATGAAAGTTGCAGTTCTTAAAGGGAGTCTCTGTGTCCAGGACTGTCCCTTGGTGTTCTGGAAGGGTGCATTCTCTAAACAATGGCGTCACTATAAAGGGTTCCCTACTGTAGTTTAATAAAAAGTTTAGAGACTACACAAGGAAGAACTTGGTCACGGGAAAATGTTTTGTCATCACTTTCTATGCTTTTGAATAAATTATGTGCAACCCTAAATATTTCACCCCACCCCACCCCACCCGTGGGATAATCATACCGGGTACATTTTTCTTTTCTTGAGGCATCACTTTGGAGAATGAGCAAGAGGTGAAGAAGTTAGCGTCTGAAACTGATTTGGAAAGAGTTGTGAGAAAGGCTGGCTCGGTCATGTACTGGAAACTAAACCCAGAGAAGAAAAAGCGACTGGCTGTTTCAGAATTATTAGAAAATGTCGGCCAAGTTGATGATGAAGGTTTGTATCCAGATTTACTGATCATGGTTATATTTAGTCTTTCAAATATGGGGATACTTTTTTCTTAGTTTGCTTAAGGAAAACTGCTGCAATAACAGTCAAGGTGGTTGTTTCGCTAACACTTCTGTAGGTGCGTGAGAGGGCTCCACTTTGAGTGCCAAAGAGGTGGGCACTCAGATGTCTTAGACCATATAAGCCTCAAATACTGAGAGTCTGTCTACATGAATTATACGAGGATGCTCAAGGGAAAGGAGACGCAATGTTATCCGGGAAGCCAAGTTTTAAAAGACAGATCAGAAGGCTTTGTCAACTTCACCTCTCTAGAGCAGACAGAGATCACTCCTCAGAGGGTTTGTTTATTTCATTGTTGCCTCCCAAGGCTCTTTAGGGAGGTGAAGGTGAAATGAATAAACCGTCTGAGGAGTGATCTCTGTCTGCTCTAGAGATATGATATTGAGAAAGCCTTTCGATCTGTCTTTTAAAACTCGGCTTCCCAGCTAACATTGCAACTCCCTTCACTTGAGCTTCCTCGTGTAAGATGTCTTGTGTAGAGAGAGACTGAGTCACACCGTTGGCCTGTTACTGCTTACTCTCTGTTTCAACAGTTCTCCTAAGTCTCATAGGGAGGCCTTTCCTAGAGTAAGTTCTGCGCACATTTGCAGCTAGCTGGTGTAAGGCTGGTTGGCGCCCTGGAGGGGAGAGATTGTGACTCCTGTGGAAATCAGCAAGGCCTCTTCTCTGCCCCAAATCACTGGAAACAGCTTTTCCATAACAAAAAAATCAGTTATGGTTTTAATGCACCTGTTTGCCAGAGAAAGAGACATCGGTGTGTAAAGGACATTCTGCAATGAAATGAATGCACTTCTTCTTCTTCTTTTTAACTAAAATGGATGCACTTCTTATTTGCTTTATTTTGCTTTGATTTAAAGTCCTTACAAAAAGCTGACATAAATAGTATTTATTGTTTCAGCTCCTGTCAGAATAACTCGCAAATACTAGGTTATTCTGCAGTGAATTGCACAGGGGCTGAAATTAGTTGATCTTAAGTTTTTTTTTCAACTTACCTTTGGGAAATGTGTCCAGTATTTGGGGGGGGGGCATGGGGGCAGTGAGGCAAGTCTGCAAATGTTAATTTAAGCTTCACTGCTTGATTGAACATTGGAAAAGGCACATATTAATTGGCGGAGAGTGCTGCAAGAGAAGGGCACACTTGAGCACATTTTGCATCTCTGTGTTACTGTAATAGGAGAAGGAGATATAGAAGAGATCTTTTCCTTCTAATGACAAATGGTCGTTTAGGATATCAAATTGTAATTGAACTCTCACCTCTTTATCTCAGAAAGACATCCATCTGTGAAAAGCTTATAGTAGTGTGATTTTTTTTTAATCAAGGGATGATTTAACCAATTAGTCAATGTAAAGCTGTTGAATTAGTTGAAAAATTCTGCTTTGGATCCCTCCTGAAACATCTCTCGTGATCCCATCTCTTCTGAATGGACAGATGACGCTGGGTGATGTTTTATATCTTCTGAATGGCTTTTGTTTCTCCACTTCCTGATCTAACTTGTATTTTTGAGGACAGGTGGTGAAAAGCAGCCTGGCCCAGTTCCAAAGTCTGTTCAGAAGCAAAGAAGAATGCTGGAACGGCTGGTGAGCAGCGAATGTAAGGGCGCCTTTCTTAGGTTGAAATATTGAAGCTTTTAAAAATTGTTCTCCAGTGAACAAAACTTGCTCATGCGCTAAAATTGAAGTCTTGAAGGTGGTAATCCTAAGAACATCTATATGTCAGGGCAACAGTCACAACTTAGCCACTCTCCTAAAACAACAGACTGCCAGTTTAGATTCTACTTATGTGCTGAACTCTAACTAACTTTAGAAATAAGTAACTGCATCTCTCATTTTTTTCCAAGTACTTCATTTAGATGTCTGTCAAGTGACATACCCTGCTCTTTTGTTTAGCTTTAGCTTTAAAAATTCCTTTCAGTGACAAAAAAAGATTTTTCAAGAAGTCTCTTAAATGCACTGTCTTGTGCTACTGAGGGCCTTTTTGAAAGAATGCAAAATGGATTTTGTCAGTATCACATTAGCACAATCACAGGGTCCCCTTGAAATGGATAAAAACACATCCTTCTGTGCAGTCATAATTTTTTTTATTTATGTCATTTCTAGTCCACCTTTCTCACTGAGACTCAAGGCAGATTATACAGTGTGAGATTAGTACAGTCAATATCAGGAACAGTTCTGTAAACGATGCCATAGGGTAAATAGATTCAAGTTCACAAAGACAGAGCATTAGTAGGAATCCAGTACAATGTAGTGGTGAAGTGTGTGGTTCCTAACTCATTAGCAAAGCATCTGAGACCCCCTCCCTACGATATAATGAGCCCTCAAATGTTGTCTTGCTGGACAGCTCTGGACACGTGCTGATGATGGTGGAGAAAATAGCCACTATGACATGTTTGCTACCACCAACGCGCTCTGTTCATCTGTCTTTATGCTTCAGATCTTCACAGTAAATGGTAGGAGCAGAAGCAAGTGAGTTGTGCTTCCTCTCCCCAGGCTGGAGTCCTTCCTTCCTTTTCCTTCCTTTTTTTTAAAGATGGATCTTCACAACCACCCTGTGAGGTGGGCTGAGGGAAGAGTGCCTGGCTCAAGGACATACAATGGGCTTTGTAGCTCAGTGAGGATCCCTAATCCTACGCTACCACTCTGACTGGGACATCCCAGTGACTTCCCCTCTTTTTATGATAGCTCTGAATGTCAGCATGCAAGACAGTTGCTTTTCTAAAAACAGGAAACATGAAATGGAGGAAATTAAGTGCACAATAGTCAAGGCAGAAATTAGTGAAGAAATTCTTTTTTAAAAAAAAAAGCATAGGTCAGCCAGAAGAATGAATTTTTTTTAAAGAATTTTTATTGGATGGGTTTACAAACATAAACATAATAATCATTATCATTTTCCACCCCGTTACATTTTCCCCATCCTTCCCCCCCCCTTTTCTAATGACTCCCAACAGTTTTCCATACCCAACTTAACCTAAAGAATATATAATATAAATTCTTAAAGTCTATAATAATATATATAATATATATCTATATAATACATACTAATCTAGTCTATTTACTTGTATTAACTATCTTAATATAATACTTATCTAAATTAAGAGTATAAAATTATGTAAGTATTTAATAGGTACATATACTAACTGAAAGAAAAAAAAAATATATATATATATATATATATATATATATATATGTAATATACTATTCCTTAAATACCTGTTGTCTATATTATAAATCTATTCTGTTACATCACTAAAATATCGTATATACTCCCTATTACCTATACAACCTTATTATTCAACCTTATGCCTTCCCATATGAATATACTATCTTACTCTTAACTTTATAATACTATAACTCTATACTAATCCAATAGAATATAATAATATACCCCCTTTTAAGCTTAAGTAAGTTTCTATCTCCCCCTTAACAACTATCCAAAGACCACAATTTCCCCTTCATGTCCCACTTTTTCTCCACATATTTCTTGAATTTTTCCCAGCTTGATGTATATTCCAATACTTCTTGCTCTTCAGAAGACAGGTAACATGAAATGGAGGAAATTAAGCGCACAATAGTCAAGGCAGAAATTAGTGAAGAAATTCTTTTTAAAAAAAAAAAAGCATGGGTCAGCCAGAAGAATGAATTACCTTGTCAAATTAAAGGGGTGGTGATGGAAAGTTGAAAAGTGCAGCACTTGCGAACACAGGCTTATGCTTGGTCTGGAAAAGAATAGAATGGCTATACTTTCCGAACGGGTTTCAGCCACAGAAATGCACAGCTGAAAAGTTAAGAGAAAATCCCCCTGATGATATGCACTGTTATCACAACTGATAGTTTCTAAATTGTTTGTATATTCATATATTTGTTGATCTGTTCATTATGTGTAACTTGTTAATAAAAATTAATTATAAAAAAAAATGTTAAGAGAAAATCCGAATGGAGCTGCACATGATGTGCCTGCTGGAGATGGTGGGAGCTGCCCACACAGGCACGTTCCTCCCTCAGCTGTGCAGAAGTTAGTGGTGACTCGGTTCTTATCGACACTGGTGTAGCTACATTTTAGCCACCTGTTTGATCTTTGGATATCCGTCTAGGGTTTCTTCATCTGCTCTTTGTAGTTGTTGCGTGGGCTGGGCACGTGGGGCGGTCCCCTGCTTCCTGCGGGAGTGTTGGGCCCAGGGCTTTGCTCTTGAAGGAGCAGCATTCCACCAGCTTCTCTTCCGCGGGCTGGAAGGCATGTGTGCCCCATGCAAGAAGGGGTACCTCCAAACCTAAAGCTGGCTTTACCTGATAGCTAAGATCTTCACCCTCATTCAACAATCCGTTATTTTTCATTTTTTCTGTAAAGCAGTACCAACTGTTATTTAGAAGCACCGGTATCGACCCACCATTTTTTGTCTTTGCCAACATTCTGATTGTTTGTTTTGACAACCTCCAGCAAAGAATTACATTGCCTTGGATGATTTTGTTGAAATAACCAAGAAGTATGCCAAGGGGATCATCCCAACTAAGCTACTTGGGCAAGATGAAGATGACGACGAGCTGGCAGGGAAGAGTCCAGAGGAGCTTCCCCTTCGACTCAGGGTAAGTATCAGAGGCTGCCTCCTGCCTGCTTAGAGGCGGCTGGTGCTCCCTCGACTGTGCCCTCTTGGACAGGATGTTTCTCTTAAAGCAGCCCAGACTGGCAAGGGCCTTTGGCATCGAGGTATCACCCTCTTGTTGCCCCATCTGTGATGACGACAACAACAACATTCGATTTATATGCTGCCCTTCAGGACAACTTAACACCCACTCAGAGTGGTTTACAAAGTGTGTTATTCAGGGCTTTCTTTCAGCTGGAACGTGGTGGAACGGAGTTCCGGAACCTCTTGAAAATGGTCACATGGCTGGTGGCCCCGCCCCCTGATCTCCAGACAGGGGGGAGTTTAGTTTGCCCTCCACACCGCGGTGCGCAATCTAAACTCCTCTGTCTGGAGATCAGGGGGCGGGCCCACCAGCCATGTGACCATTTTCTCCAAGGGCAACCCACTGAGTCCCACCACCTCTTTTCCCAGAAAAAAAACCCTGGTGTTGTTGTTATCCTCACAACAATCGCCCTGCAAGGTGGGTGGGGTTGAGAGAGCAGTGAAAGAGCTGTGACTGACCCAAGGTCACCCAGCTGGCTTCAAGCAGAGGAGTGGGGAATCAAACCCGATTCTCCAGATTGGAGTCCTGCTGCTCTTAACAACTACACCAGTACGGCCGCACCAGCCAACATGAACACTTGGCAAGTAGACAGAAAGCCAGGAATTATTAGGAATGGGATTGAAAATATAGTGGTTGATAGTATAACGTCCTTGTCTGGATCTATGGTCCAACCTAATTTGGAGGACTGTGTACAATTCTGATACCTCAAAAAAAGATACAGCAGAGCTGAAAAAAAGTGGAGGAGAAGGTTGTGACAACCTTTTTCTATAGGAGTGGCTGTTCAGAGCTTGTCTCACCCCGTTTAGCTTGATGTTGCTTTATTGTCCAGATTACAGATTTAGGTCTGTATTACCATGGCTGTACAACAACCCAGTAGTGCTGCAAAAAAATGTGTTATCAAGAACACATGAGATGGTCACTTGAGAATTGAAAAAAAATGTAAACGGAGGGCTAGAAATGTTTTGTATTGTCCCCAGATATTTACTGATATTGAGGACACTGTTAAGGCTTGTTGACCTGAAGCATTGACTAAGTCAACTAGCATGTAGCTGGATGCAGCTACATGCTAGTTCTGGGTTATCATCATCATCATTATTGCTATTACTATTACTACTACTACTACTACTACTACTATTTCTGTTATGACCAATCACATTGCCAATTAGTAAGCCTCAGGGTGCTTCTGTCTGCCTATTCATACTCCCTTTTTGCATTTATCCATGGTCTGTGTTCAGTTCCCCCCCACAGCTTAGAATTCAAACCTGTTTCTAACTTGCCCAGTAGATTTGTGCCACTGAAATTCTGAAGAGCACCCTTCTCACTTCTTTCTCCAAATTAACACCACCCCTAACTGCTACACTGAATTCATTATTTAGGAACAAAAAGAGTAGCACATAGTAATGTGAGGATTATCTTGGACTGATATACCTTGTGCCAGGGTATGTTATGGTATCTGCCTGTTCAAAATCTTGGTTGTCTCTGCTGAGAAGTATGAGGGTTTTTTAAATTCCATTTATGTCTGCATCTCTAAGAAATTGCCCCATTCATTTTTTATTCATTCATTCATTTACTGGTGGATATATATGATGGCTCATCTGTGAGAATCTTTGCTTATAAAGCAATGGTGAACAAATTGTCCTTTTCAGGCTTTGCTGTAGAGCTTCCAACACTGCAGTGGAGGTTCTCCACAACATAAATTGGAGCATCAATACATTGAGAGTACATACGAGCCCTTGACTATGTTTCTTAGTCAGAGATTAATTGGATGGGCCCAGAAAATTGAGAGGCACTTGACGTGATGATCATTTTATCATCTATGGTGGACATGTAACAAAGCTAAAACATTTTGGAAACAAATACATTTAATTATTCAGAAGATTTTAAAGACTAATATACAAATGAAACTGGAGGCTTTCATGTTGGGACTTATGGACAAACGGTTGGAAATCACTCGTGGTATACTCTTTTTGTATATGATGACAGCAGCGAGACTGTTATACGCTCACAAATGGAGCTACAATGTTACCTATAATAGAGAACTGTCTGGAAAAGATGACAGAGTATGTTGAGATGGCCAAACTTACGTCTTTGATTAGGGAAAAAAATCACTGGACAAGTATATTGCTACCTGGAATCCCCTTATAGACTTTTTGCGGGAAACAGAGAGAAAAGAACTGATGGTTTGTACGTTTGCAGATTAGGAGGCAGGGAAATATATTTTAGAGGGGAAGGAGATGCATTTATTTAAGATTAATTTGGAGTTAAGGGATAATGTTGGTAAGGGTAAATTTGGAGTTAGGGTATAATATGTATTATATATCTTTTCACAGAAAATTGGTAATTATTCCTAATTTCTGTTGGTTTTTTGGTTTTTGGTAGATAGCTGTTTTTTTCCTTTTCCTTTTTGCTGACTTTCTATTAATTTGGGAAATAAATAAATAAATAATATATATATATATAAAAGAGAGGCAATTGATGTTTTGTTTTTGTTAGCAGCTGCTTGATCAGGTAAGAGTGCTAAATCAGAAATGGTTTATAGGAGCATTCATTTGTGTCGCCGTCCTGTTTGAACTGAAAGAACCGAAGGATCCTGGTTTGGTAGTGGTGAGTTTTGGAATCAAGTCGGCCCCTAAGCCCAGCGCATCTGTTGTCACAATTTGCCAGTTAATTAAAAGAAACAGCAGTTTAGCATCTTCCTGAAGAGCAAGTTTTGGCTTGATTTACTTCCACATTCTGTCCAGGAAGCGCACAAAAGTTTCTGACTGTGTTGTGTTTCCTTCCTTTCCAGGTTATCAAGTATCCCCTTCATGCCATTATGGAAATCAAGGAGCACCTCATAGACATTGCATCCAAGGCAGGAATGCATTGGCTGTCCACTATTGTTCCCACGCACCACATCAATGCCCTCCTCTTCTTCTTCATCATCAGCAACCTGACAATTGACTTTTTTGCCTTTTTCATCCCATTAGTCATCTTCTATCTCTCCTTCATTTCCATGGTGATTTGCACCCTGAAAGTCTTTCAGGACAGTAAAGCTTGGGAGAACTTCCGTACCCTCACAGACTTGCTGCTTCGTTTTGAGCCAAATCTAGATGTTGAGGAAGCGGAAGTGAACTTTGGCTGGAACCACTTAGAGCCGTATCTTTACTTCCTGCTGTCGGTCTTCTTTGTCATTTTTTCTTTCCCTATAGCTAGCAAGGACTGGATACCCTGCTCCGAGTTGGCGACAATCTCCATTTTCTTCATGGTGGCAAGCTACTTGAGTTTACCCACAAGTGCGGAATCTTACACCCGGAGAGCACTGCTGACCGAAGTTGCCGCGGGCACGCTCTCTATATTGCAGGTGGTGCCAATAAATTTGGGGCCCCTCAAACTGTTGGGCAAAACCTTTCACAGCATCCCTATTGGCCACTTCTTTGTGTTCAACATGAGCTTCCCTTGCCTTTTATTTCTGTATTTGTTTTATCTGTTCTTTAGAATGGCAAAGATGCGGAACTTCAAGGGCACCTATTACTACTTGGTTCCTTACTTGGTGTGTTTCATGTGGTGTGAGCTCTCGGTGGTTATCTTGCAGCAGTCAACTGGCATTGGACTGATCCGTGCTTCTGTTGGTTACTTTTTGTTCCTTTTTGCGCTTCCTGTTCTACTGATAGGTATTGCACTGATGTGTCTCATCCATTTTGTAAAGTGGTTCATAACACTGGAACTTGTGAAAATTGTGGTAACCCTTGTTTTATGCGCGATTCCTTTGCTTTTCCGGTGGTGGACAAAGACCAGTTTCTCTGTGGTTGGAATGGTAAAGTCCCTATCAAAGAGTTCAATCGTGAAACTCATTCTGGTGTGGATAACTGCCATAGTGTTGTTCTGTTGGTTTTATGTGTATCGCTCAGAGGGGATGAAAGTATATAACTCTACCTTGACGTGGAATCAGTACGGGTTCTTGTGTGGTCCACGGGCTTGGAGGGAAACCAACATGGCCCGTACCCAGATCTTATGCAGTCATCTGGAGGGCCACAGAGTGACGTGGACCGGAAGGTTCAAATACGTCAGAATCACCGACATTGACAATAGTGCAGAATCGGCAATAAATATGCTTCCCTTTTTTATTGGAGACTGGCTGAGATGCTTGTATGGTGAAACCTATCCAGCATGTTCCCCGGAAAACGTTACCGCTGAAGAGGAGGAGCTGTGCCACTTAAAATACCTGGCAAAACACAATTGCCACATGAAGCGGTTTGACCGTTACAAATTTGAAATATCTGTGGGCATGCCTCTCAATAGCACGAATGGGAACAAGATGAAGGACGATGAGGATGTAACCAAAGACATTGTGCTGAAGGCAAGCAATGAGTTCAAGAAGGTGTTGCTGAACTTGAGGCAAGGAAGCATCATTGAATTCAGTACTATTCTGGAAGGCCGGCTGGGCAGCAAGTGGCCTGTCTTCGAACTGAAAGCGATATCCTGCTTAAATTGCATGGCGAAACTTTTGCCGGCAGGAAGGCATGTGAAAGTTGAGCACGACTGGAGAAGTACTGTTCAGAAAGCTCTCAAGTTTGCCTTTGATTTTTTCTTTTACCCATTTCTGTCAGTTGCATAGTGAGTTTGAATAGCACCATTTGTATTGCCAAGACCAAAGATTTGGCTTAAAAGCTGCTGTAATGAGGTTCAGAATGAATGTTAAGAGTATTGCGTTCTGCTCTGCAGTTTTAGTCATTCGTGTGCTGCAATTTAAGCAAGTCACTTACATTATCTGCATATTAAAGCATGAACAGTGTTTCTCACCGGGCTGTATTTCTCTAGTTGATATTAAAAGCACTTTATTCTACAGTGGTGCACCTCTCTTCTCCGGTGTATTTCTGCATATGTAACTTAAAGCTGACCTTGAGGATGGCAGCACAGCTTAAGCGTCTATTTATGTTGTGGTTGTTAGGAAATGTTAGCAGTGTCATGTAGTTCAATTCAACGACCTGTGTCCAACCTCAAAAGGACTGAACTGCGTTAAACTACAAGTTGAAAAAAACTTCTGAGGAGGACCAGTTGCCACACAGTCTCCAGTTCATTTCATTGAAAGTATCCTTCGTACAAAAAGAAACTGATTTTGTTAGACAAGGGCCGATTCCAGACGGCCCTCTGCATCCCGAAACGTCGCGCGTCGTTGCACGGAAAACGGGAAATACCGCGTTTTCTCGCGCAAAACTCGCGCGACCTCGCGCAAAACTCGCGCGACCTCGCGTGAGAAACCGCAATATTTCGTGTTTTCCGCGCGATGACACGCGACGTTTCGGGATGCGGAGGGCCATCTGGAATCGGCCCAGGTCAAGAGTTTGAATGGTTAAGGGAAAGCAATGCATAGAAATTTTGTCCAGGAGATGGAAACAAATATCTGACTATTGGTCTGTGCTTGTAAATACGAAGGTGAAATAAAAAATTTAAATCTGCAATTAAAAAATTTAGTCTTGTTTGAACACGGCACTCTCATGCACTAACCATTCCAGCTGTGCTAGAGTCTATGTAATTTGTGGAACATTTGGGGAATTTTGTTACAAATTCAGGAGCCTGCAATATTTGCAGAGGGAAATTCCATCCACTCTGGTCCCCAATTTCTCTCTTGGTACTCCCTCCACTCCCCCAATAGCCACTTTCTCTGCTTTCCTGTCATACTGGCCAGATACTGAGCAGAGGAGAGTTGAGCTGGTAGTGCACCCCATACTTTCTATTTCAAAGCCTCTTGCTGCCACACACCCACTGATAGGAGAGGGGATGGTAGGAAAGCCTGTCCCAGTCCCATCAGCATAGTGTCTAGTAGAACATGATATGCATGAACAGGCAATTGACAGTTTTACCTGTTTGCTGGGTGGCACCTCCTGAAGGCTTTGCTCAGAGGAGCGGAGCTATTGCAGTGGAACATAGAAGGAGAAGCAGTGTTGCAGGTATGTGGGTCTAAAGCCGTTAAAGATGCTGCAGGTGAATTGAACTTGGTGGTTGCTAACCAACTGAGTGTCTGCAGAAGTGCAGATTCTGCTTCATACCTGATAGTAGCTGGGCTGTTGTGTATCAACTGCAGTTTCCAAGTTGTCTTTAAAGGGAGGCCCATGTAGAGTGCCTCTCCGCAGGCTAGCCTCAAGATAGCCATAGCATAGATCCAGGTCAACAAAGTCAAGACAGGGGCTATTTTCCAAACTAGGTGGAGTTGGTAAGATGCCTCTTTTGTGGCTGCATCAGTTTAATTATCCAACAATAAAGTTGGATTGAGTATCATCCCAAGGCTCTTAACTGAGTCTGCAAGAGTCAACTGGACCCCCGTCAAAAGTGGAGCACACCATGCTCTTTACGACCTTTGCCTTCCCAGCCAACTTTAATTCCATCTTGTGAGGATTCAGTTTCAATTTGTTCACCGTCAGCCATTTAACTACAGCAGTCAGATGTAGGCTCAGTCTCTCTGCCACATCACCCGGCAATTTGGCTAAAGAAATGTCGAACTGGGTATTGTCAGCACATTCATGACTCCCTGTTCCAAAACGAGAATGATTGCTCCTCAGGGCTTTACCCAGAGATTGGACAGCATGGGAGGCAAGAGTGAGCCTTGCGGAACCCCACAAGGCAGGTGCCATGCCATAGAAAACTGGTTCCCAATAGCAACCTTCTGAGTCCTTCCTCCAAGTAATGATTTGAACCAATCCAAACCCTTACTTTCACCTCCAAATGTTTCAACAGAGTGGCCTGGTCCTCTGTGTCAAAGGCTGCTGGTGAGTCTTGAAAAATCCGAAGCAAGGCACCACCTTGGTCTAAATTTATATGGAGATCATCCACTAGGGCCACCAGCACCATCTCTGTTCTGTAGCCTGCTCTGAAACCAGTCTAAAAGGAGTCTAGGGCAAAAGGTTTATCCTGGGAGGCCTGGCGTTGCTCTGCAACTGCTTTTTATCTCATGTTTCCCAGAAAAGGCAAATTGGATACCTTGTGATAATTGGCCACTTCATTCTTCTCTAGTGATTTTCTTTTTAGTAACGGATTGCTACCAGTTTTAGGGCACAGGGAAGGATGCCCTGGGTCAGTGATTGATCTATAATAGACGTTAGGGACAAACCAACAGGTGTGACCTTTACATGCATTAAGCATCCAGGACAGGCAAGGATTTAACACACGTGGTCTTCACAGATCCCAGGATACTATCAGCATCCATTGTAGAATGCAGAGAAAGGTGATCTATAAAGGCAGCTAAGTTGTGAATAGGAAGGTTTTTTTAATTTTTAAACAATCTTGTGCCAGTGCCCGATGAAAGTGGTGGTGGTGGCAGCACTCCCAATTCCAAGCTGCAATTCTTTGGTTTCAAAGAGCAATTGAAGAAAAATTACACAATTTTTTTTGTAAGAAATTGTTTATTGAAAAAAGCTGGTATCAACATATTTATATATGTATAAATATATCTTCAACAACTGTCACCTAATTTGTGCAACACAAGAATACAGCCATGTACACGAGTCCAGTCATCCCCAAACAATCCCGTCGATTGACTGTACCATGACTTACTCTACACCAGTGGAAACTCAAAACCAAAGAGATGAGGAAGATCCCTTTCATGGTTTTATATTGAGTTTTTTAAATATATACATTCACAAACATCAAAAAATGTAATTATAGGGATACCAGTGCTCCAACTAGGCCACTGGTCTCTCACATTTGTTCCAGTTGTTTTAATTGATAGCTTTTTATAAATGGGGTCTAGAAAGCCATTTCATAGAGCTATGAAGAGCTTGTGTAGGACTGCAACTTATTTGGTGTTCAGTAGCTGAGTAATAAATGGAACTGAAATTGAATGGAAAGAGACCCTAAAGAATCCTTTTTATCACTGGCTACTTACACAGTCCAGGCTGAGAAAACCCTAATCCTTGTATCCTTTAAGTGTTTGAAGCATTAAATGGGAGTTTGCAGTTAGTTTTTTTGAATTGCTAAGATGCTTAATGCATAATGCCAGAGGTTCAAAAGAAATATGTAGTTTGGCTTTTAACCAAGTTTCTATACAATTTTACCATATTCTTACTTTTTACAAGGAAAAAAGCCCCCAAATTTAAATTTAGGTAAACTACTATGTACATAAATACTGTCCATGTCTTTCAGAACATACAGTAGCTTTATAGATAAAACATTCCTTGTTCTCGTTTAAAATTAATGTTCACATTTCATAACGTATATGGATGACTGGAAACTGATGTGCATGCGTTGTGCTTCCACACACAATGTACAGCATCAATCCCAAAAATGTCGGGTGCACCTTGTTTTATGTTTTCAAGGCCTTCTTTTTTAAAAAAGCATTTCTTAGAATCTGCAAGCAGTCCAAGTTTTCCCTCCCTCCCCACCCAACTTCAAAGAAAAATACAAAAGCATGCAGGTTTCTTTATTGTGCCTTGTGTTTGTTGAAAGGTTGATAGACAGCAGGGCAACATCGAATCAGCCGATGGTGGTCAATCAGTTGCTTTGGGTCTCCTGCCTTTCAGGATGGCAAGGGGGGGATCTTGTTATTAGGGGTGCGGTCATCAGCCCAGACTATTATTAGGCTTTCTAATATTTGTATTTTCAGTGCCTAGTACTTCCCCATGCTGCTTAAAATACTATATTGCCTGTTTCAGTATTTCAGAGCCCTTGATTCTCGAAAGCTTATGCTATAATAAAATTGGTTAGTCTTAAAGGTGCTACTGGACTCTTTTTGATCTTGTAAGAAGTATTTGTGTGAGACCATTTCACCTGCACCCTGGTCTCAAGCAGCACCAAGATTCCATCTCAGAGCCAAACTACAAGTGACGCCTGACACTGGTTGGACACTTGTCAGCTTCCCTCAACTTTTGATGGGAAATGTAGGCATCCTGGTTTTACAGCTTGGCTCTCCATTACAGCTGCAAGACCAGGATGCCTACATTTCCCATCAAAACTTGAGGGAAGCTGACAAGTGTCCAACCTGTGTCAGGCGTCACTTGTAGCTTGGCTCTCAGTGTAGAGAGGGATAATTTCACACACAACTAAAATAACTACTATGTTTATGTTAAGGCAGTTTTAATTGCTGAATAAAAAGGTTCTCCTAATTAACATTCAGTTGTGCCCGTGCCATGAACAATCCTATGTGGGGTCACTCCCCCCCCCCCAAACAAAAGGAAGGACCAATTTAGACACAAAGGTGTTAACAGCTGTGTTTCTGTTACAGGCTTTCAAATTGAATGCTAGCTATGGAATGTACAAAGGCAGAGCTTTTCAATTAGGAGAAACATGTTCACCATATTCCGCCCACCTTATATACCTAAAGTAAACAGGAAAAAAATTGAAGAATTGCCTTTTTCAGTTGCAAAATAAGGGCCTGGAATGGATGGGAGGAGTGACCAAAGAAGGGCCAGTTGCATGGAGGATGGGGGGGGCAGCTGGTCTTCCACATTCTGTGTGGATCAAGAAGGGCAGAAGGGTATAGATAGACTGTGCTTTCAGAGCTCACCCTCTTGGCTGGTTGGTGCCTTCTGTGGTTGTCAGCTGTAAGGCAGAGAATCCTCCCACCCCGGAGTACACTGGCCAGCTTTACCTTAAGGGGTTGAGAAGATGGACCTACTTGCCTTTTACTTACCTATTTAAAAAGCAAAAGGGTGGATGGAAGAGAGAGAGAGAGTTGATTGATTGGGATTAAAGGTATGGCAATATGGAGAGAGGTTTGTCCTTTGGGTGTTCCTTTCTGCACTAGAAATCACCCCCCGGAACTGTATTTTGCTGGGGTAGGAAAAGCAGGCAGAGACCCACATTCTGTGAGGACACAGAGGGGGGGGGGGGATAGAATAATAAAAAAAATCCCCTCCCTGAGCACTTTGGCGCCCAGCCAGATCCCCCCCTCCCTTTACCTATAGCTGCTTTTTAATACTGAGGGAAGTGTTGGGGCATCCCATCATGACTCTCTTTCACGCAGGGTGCAGTGGTGAGATGGGAGAAACCCGCGTTCAGATTTCCGCTTTGCCATGAAAGCTCTCTGGGTGTTCCTGGGCCGGTCACACGCATCAGCTTCATCTACCACGCTGGGCTGTTGTGAGGATAAACTGGAAGAGGGAAGAATGATGGAAGCTGCTTCAGGCTCCCGTTGGGAAGACAAGCAGGGTATAAATACCTAAAATAGATAAATACTTCCCTACCAACTTTTGACCACCCCAAGTCCCGTTTCTGCTTGCAAGTGTACTATTCGCTACTGCAAACAACACTCGTTGACAGCAATAACATCTTCCTTGAGTTCCAGCTGGGCATTGGCAGTTTAAAATGTCTGTGCAAAACAGTTCTGTGCTTTCTTTATAGCACAGGAATGTTGTCCAGTTGGCCAGCCCTCAGAAACAGGAGGAGAAATGTTTAAAAACCACAAAGAGGACAACCTGTAAAAACACTTGCAGGGCTTCGCAGACCTGGATCATCACACGATCAGAAGGGGGGCGGGAGGGGGGGATGGGACTCAGCCAACTGATGCTTTAATGCAACCATACCTGCCTTTCCTCAATAGGTTCTCCTCCCACTCCAGTCCCCAAGAATTCAGACCGGATGTCTGCTGAGACCAGTATTCTGGCTCCCTGTCACTTACACTGGAGATCATACTCTGGTCTAAATCATACAGGAAGTATAGAAGCCTCCAGCTGGTGAATGGTGCTGTGGTCAGTGGTACAGCACCTGCTGTGTATACAGGTGGTTTAATCTCTGGTGTTTTCAATTTAAAGGATCTCAGGTGCTCAGTGCCTGAGACACTGGAGAGCAGCTGCCAGCCAGTCAGAGCTAATACAATGACTCAGCAGAAGGAAGCTTCATCTATGCAGAAGCCTCCATCTGCTTGTAGCAGCTGTAGCCATTTTGGTCTTCTCTCCATACCACCACCCAAAGGGATTCTTCACAGTACCAACAGAGAAGATGCAACAGCATCTTCTGCCCTGGTGCTGCAAAAGAATATCTGCAGGGTTGGAAAGCAGCTGAGAGAGCAGACAGCAGCAGCAGAGAAGGGACCAGAATGGGGCTTTTCACCATATTAGCCTGTTAGAATGAGAACCGCATTCTTTTAACCACAGGTGCCTCCCGGGTGAGCCAGGCCTTGGGCCTGGTCTTGCTCTGTGACATAGACGGTGCCACAATCTCCTGCCAGCCAGTCTCTACTGTGAGTGCACGTGGTCTTTGATAAACAAGATAAGTTAAAATAACCCCTGATGAGTGAGACAGAGGCAGCCTCTCCTTAGCAAAGAATTTATTTGGACATATTTGCAGTGGTGGCTTTTGCAATTGCACAACTGCAGTGAATTAAAACATCTGTTTGTTACTTATATAGGCAAGAGTGGTCATTAAAGGGGTGAATCCATCCCAGTCACACCTTGATTCCACACACATTTATTTGAGAATAAATTCCACTTAATTCAATGGCATTTACTTCCAAGTCAAGGGTTCAAATGGTTACCACACCCTTCAACACTTCCAAGGCTTCTTTATCAATGGAGGCATCCTAGTGCATGTCAGAGTTCATTTTATCTTGAAATATGTACAGATTGTTTGTGGCTGCAATAGCAATAATATTCTCTGTTGGGTGCCATGCCGTGTGCAGGATCTTCTTGGTAAAGTCCAAACTGTCGACACTGATGTCGTCTTTCCTTCGTTTGCCTCCCACACACACCCGGCGAGGTTTGAGAATGGCTCTAGGCTTGCTGCTCTCACGCGAGGCCTCCAAAGTAACGTCACGCTTGGTGTTCCGGTCAAACATTCGAAAGAAGTTGTTGTAGGCCCCCGTCATAATAACACTATGGAGGAAGGAAAACAGGAGATGTGTTAAGTTGCGGACTGAGGGCATAATTTGCAAAGAAGGTCTCCTGCACGAGCCTCCCTGAAAGGTGCTGTGTCTACATTTTCCTTTGAGACTGGAGGATCCATCCCTTAAAGTTCTACCTATTAACCACATGTCGGCTTAAGAATCTTGCCAAAATCACACTTCCATGGTTCTGGCTTCAAAGCCAGTGTGGTGTAGTGGTTAGAGTATCGGACTAGGATCTGGCAGACCCAGGTTTGTATCCCCACTCTGTCATGAGAGCTTGCTAGGTGACCTTGGGTCAGTCATGCACCCTCCACTTAACCTTCCTCACAAGGTTGTTATAACAACAACATCAACAATAACATTCGATTTATATACCACCCTTCAGGACAACTTAATGCCCACTTAGAGCGGTTTACAAAGAATGTTGTTGTTATCCCCACAACAATCACCCTGTGAGGTGGGTGGGGCTGAGAGAGCTCAGAGAGAGCTGTGACTGGCCTAAGGTCACCCAACTGGCTTCAAGCGTTGGAGTAGGGAATCAAACCCGGTTCTCCAGATTAGAGTCCTACTGCTCTTAACCACAACACCGAATAAAATGGAAGCGAGGAGAGCAATGTAAGCTACTTTGGGTCCCCATTGAGGAGAAAGGTAGAGTATAAATTGAATTATTTATTCTTATTTATGTTATTTATAGTCCTCCTTTCTCAGTGAGACTCAAGGCAGATTACATAGTGTAAGTTAATGCAGTGAACAATAAACAATGTCAATGAACAATGCAATCGGGGATACAAATGCAAGTTTGCAGAAATATGAAAACAAGAAGAGACGGAGCTGAAACAATGCTGGAGCAGAGCATATTAAACAAAGCGGAAATTACTCAGCAGGCTCATATGTAGAGCAGCAGACAGCACACAACACAGTCCCCCCTCCCTTTACCCGTGCCAGTGGAGGTGTGAAGCTTGCCCGGTATAGGAGAAACGTTTTGGCTGCCTGCCTGCTTCCTGAGCTAGAACTCATACCCTTATTCGTAGGTTAGGCTTAAGATTCCAATCTTTCCCCTTTGCTGCAGAGTTCTGGGGGCAAATAAGGGCAGGGCCCAAAGGAGGGGACGGCTTGGCTTGGCTTACTGAATGCCCCACCTGTCCGTCCTACTGACTTGTACTGTGCTGAGTCTAAGAGCCAAACTACACAAGATGAATTACACAAGGACACTCAAGTGAAGGGAGATGCAATGTTAGCAAGTTAGTTTCCAGAATTTCACCTTTCTCTACAGAGCCAGCAAAGATCGCTCCTCAGAGGGTTTGTTAATTTCCTCTTTGCCTCTCCCAAGGCTCTGTTAATTATTAACAAACCCTCTAAGGAGCGATCTTTGCCGGCTCTGTAGAGAAAGGTGAAATTCAAACTATGCTTTCCGGCTAACACTGCATCTCCCTTCGCTTGAGCATCCTCATGTAATTCATCTCATGTAGTTTAGCTTTAAGAAAGAACAAAAGAAAGAGGGAGTTGAGTGTTGCATGCTATCTCAACGCAGTTAAAACTGGGGACTTGATACAGCTGAATGACTTCTCTTGGCTTATCACAGTAGTTACTGTAGCACGTTCAGAGTGAGGACATGTCAGTTAACATTTCCTGGCAGAGATCAACTCTGGCTTCAGTTCATTCTTTTTATACACAGTGTCCCCGTTTGTTCTATTCTTTGGCACACTCCCTCTAGACCCAGAGTTTGCCCAAGTTCATAATAATATGTGTGGCTGTTGGCAAATGAGAGGTGTTAGACTGGGATCTGGAGACCCTGGTTCAAATCCCTACTCTGCTGTGGAAGTTGCTCAGCCACTTTGGACCAGTCACTCTCTCTCAGCCTAACCTACCTCATAGGGTGGTTGTGAAGATAAACAGAGGAAAAGAGAACCATATAAGCTGCTGTGGTACTCACCAGATCCATCAGTCAACAGTTTTCAAACAGATGTTTCTAACTTTAGCAAAGGATAACCATTTAATATTATCAGAGCAAATGGTGAGATATTAGCTAGAAAACATCACTGTTAGGTTGTCACAATATGTTCTGCTAAGCTGCAATGGACAACTTCTGGTGTGCATATAAGACTCTTTGGGTCATTCGATTTCTGTGATGCAGCACAATTTTTCTGTGGTCTCCCCTAAAGAGCAGCCTCAATTCAACTGCTTGCAAAATAAGATTCTTATGATATGACAGGCAGTGTGCAATAAGCAATTTGTGGAAAACAGGCAGAAAGTCTAAAAGAGCTTATTTCCTGTTGTCAGAAAACAGATGCCCTTTTATCTCATCCCTCCAACTTGCTATGTGCCCAGACTACTAAAGCCCTCCATGGCAGTCTCAATGTAATGGATACAAATTCTCAAGAATAATTCTGCAAAATATCGTTTAGTTGTTCATAGCAGAGCTGCATGAGTGTTCCTTTCTGTATGCTGTCAGCTGCACGTGATTAATTGCTGATTAGAGAGGTAAAATCAAATGAGACAGTAGAAAGGATAATCGAAAAGAATCCAGTAGCACCTTTAGGACTAACCAACTTTACTATAGCATACGCTTTTGAGAATCACAGTTCTCTTCGTCAGATGCATCTGCAGACGAAGAGAACTGTGATTCTCGAAAGCTTATGCTACAATAAAATTGGTTAGTCTTAAAGGTGCTACTGGACTCTTTTCGATTTTGCTACTACAGACTAACACGGCTAACTCCTCTGGATCTAGAAAGGATAAGTTACCTGTCAGACCCGTTCCATGCACATTCAAACTTGTCAAAAATGCAGTCATTTTCATAAAGGGAACACAGCTTGCTTCGAAGGTAGTCATGGACCTGTTGAAGAGCAAAAGGTAACTTTATTATCCCAAGTTTAGACCGTTAAGTCACTGGCTCCTTAGTGCTTGGTGGGGATGGCTGACCTTGATTGCCTCAAGCTGCAAATAAATGTGAACAAAATCAGAAAATCTTCCGGGATATAACCTCCTTGATAGATCATGTTACAGATGTAAGCGCATCTCTCTGCACATGCCGTGGCTCCACTGTCAAATGCAACTCATGTGAGACACTTGCCTGCATTCGGAGCCACAGAAATCACCTGCACAATGAGCATCATTCCTTGCCTTGTGCTGAGAGTTGGAGACAGAAAGACACATCAATGTATTGTCGAAGGCTTTCACGGCCGGAGAACGATGGTTGTTGTGGGTTTTCCGGGCTGTATTGCCGTGGTCTTGGCATTGTAGTTCCTGACGTTTCGCCAGCAGCTGTAACTGGCATCTTCAGAGGTGTAGCACCAATAGACAGAGATCTCTCAGTCCGGAAAACCCACAACAACCATAGAAAGACACATCCTTGGTTCTCATTGCTCTCCAGAGAAATCTTGGGAGTTTTTGTGAAGTGCCATCTTTAGATGTGGCCATTTCCCAAGTACTTTATACCTTAACCAAAACGAGTTCTCCTGACTGAGGAGTTTCCAGTTCTTGATCTACATCACCACTTATACATGGGCTCCAAACTCTTGCGGATTATAGGTTTACTTTTGTTGGCTGTACTCAGTGATAAAATCTATAATTTTCTGGGTCTCCACCTGGTTTTGCTTAAAATGAGGGCTCTTTCTATCAAACCTTGTAAAATCGCTCTGATTTGGATGGGGTGGGGCCACCACAGAAAAAGCCCGTGTATGGGCTGCTGTTGATTTCACCCATGCGCAGGGTGGCACCTGCAAAAGACCCTGTTTGGAAGAGCGAAGCTGCCGTGGAGGAGCACAGGGAGGGAGGTGGTCCCATAGATATAGTGATAACCAATACCTTGAACTGACACAGTAACTGATGGGTAGCCCATGGAGTGACTGCAGGATGGGAGTGATGTTCATGGCCCTGCTCGCTTGGGCTTGGAAGGGTGTGACTCTACTTAGGATGGCACTGAAAGCCTCTTCCACTGAAATCCATGCTGTGGGTTCACCCCTAGACTGGGAGTTCCTTGGAACAGGTGCCTCTTTTTGCACACGCTGCTCTGGGAAGGCACGGCATATGCTGATGGCAACAGGTCAAGGAACAAAACAACTTGGGCAAACTGCAGCAGCCCTTCCTTGCTGCTGTTCTCTACCATTCTGTAATTTTTATTTCTATTTTTGTGAAATACGGCAATTTTTTATAGGAGACTGGTATATGCTACAGTCTGCCCGATCTGGCCCTAGTTATAAGCTCTGCACTCAAGCTGGAGCGTGCGTACACAAACACGCCTATTCCTCAGTTTTAAAACAATTCCAGCAAACCATTGTTCCCTCCCCTCTGCCCAACAGCTTTGTTTCGCTTCTTTTACAGAGACGTAGCAGTAGAAGAAATAACATTACTGTCAAGGCACAGAAATGTCTTCAGGATACAGGCACAAGCTTTTCTTTGTAATTTACAAAGATCTATTTTAAAAGCAACATGAAAGGCTTTTAATGGGTTAATAGAAGGCAGCTCATCTACAGCATATTTTAAACCTTTGTGCAAACTTTCAGTTGTAATGGGAAAAATTGCATTATATTCATATCCCACATCCCAGCACAGAAAAGTGTAACTTTTAATTGGCCCCACTGCAGGCGTCTCTTCACAGCTTTGTAGCTCCTGTAGCATAGTGGTTGGGTTGTGAATCAGCACTCTGTTGATTTGAATCCCTCGACTGCCATGAACTCTGCAGGTGGCCGTGGGGAAGCCGCTCTTCTCAGCCCCACCCCCCCAGCTCCCCAGCTGTATTGCAGGGATAATGATAACACTGACTTCGTTCACCGTTCTGAGTGGGGCACTAATCTGTCTAGAAGAGCCATATGTAAGCGCAGTTATTATTAACTGTCTGCCTTATTAAAATTAATATTCTAATTTTAATTTTTAATTTTAAACAGACGTGTTAAGGGTTTTATTGGTTTTGAGATTGTATCCTCTTGTGAGGATTATCCAGGCCAGGGGAGAAAGTATGTATGAGTATAGTATGGAGACATCCAGGATGAAAATAAACAAACATCTGAGGACATATGAAACATGCCTGTTAAAGACGCAGCTTTCAAATTCAAGTTGTACCATATTATGCACCATTACAATTAATCCCTGGGGTTATTAACCCCACAGTGGAGCATAACAGAGATCAAATCTCTGAAGGAAATGGCAGTTCCTTTCTAAAGCTTAACCAAGGCTCTGAGTGTAAGAGTCTCTCTACCCAGGACTTCTGACACGTGTTCTTTACATGTTGGGAGATGCAATGTTAGCCAGGAAATGTAGTTTTAAATGACAGAGCCAGCAGAGATCGCTCTGGAGGGGACAGATTCTCTCAACCCTCCACTGCCTCTAGCATGCTAGACTGTCTCCCCTTCTGGAACCTTTGTCCTGCCGAGGCTCAGTTTTAAGCAGTGAGGGAAGCAGGGCCAAGGGAGATAATCCAGCATGCCAGAGGCAGCAGAGGGCTGTGAGAGAATCTATCCCCTCTTGATCGATCTCCACCAGTTCTGTCTCTTAAAACTACGCTTCCCAGCTAACATTGAGTCTCCCAGCACTTGACGAACACACACCCAGGCGTCTCGTGTAGAGAGAGACTAATGTTTGTTTCTCTCTCGCACGCACACTCTGCAATGGAGGCTCCCACACCCCATGTTTCTTGGCTGGAAAGAATGATTTCCTGCCTGGGATCTAAGAGTGCTCCATATCGCGTCAGAGCAGAATCTCCCCTGCTGTCAAAGGGGAAGAGGCCTACCAAGCCTAGTGACCAAATGTTGTCTGTACAACAGGTTCTCATCCTGTGAGATACCCCTCTCTCTCACACACATGGTAAGAGCACTTGGTTGTAGCATGAAGTTCCTAGTTGCTGAGGGAGTAGATGGCATGCACCAGGACAGCAGCCATTTCATCTTTATCCAGTCTGGCTTTCTCTAGAGCAGGGGTGGCCAAACTGCGGCTCGGGAACCACATGTGGCTCTTCTAGACATATTGTGTGGCTCCTGGAGGTCTCTAAGTATCGCCATGGCCATACATTTTATTTTAGACTAGTTTATTTCCCTCCCTTCCTTTCCTTCTATGTCTTTCCCTCCCTTTTCCTTTTCCTTCCTTCTTTCTTTCCATATCTTTCATATTTTCAATAAAATGTCAGGGTTGCCAGGTCTGACTCAGAAAATATCCAGGGACTTTGGGGGTGAAGCCTAGCAAGGATGTGATGTCACTTTTGTGATGTCACTTCCAAACCAAAGGTCAGGTGATGGCTCTTCCCAAGCTCCACCCCTTCCAATGATGTCACTTCCAGCATACTGCACCAAACCCCACCCCTTCCTGCAATGTCACTTTCAGGACACTCCCCCAAGCCCACCTCCTCATCTGAAGTCACTTCAATGCACCATGTCTTGTGGTTCTCAAACATCTGACGTTTATTTTGTGTGGCTCTTACATTAAGCGAGTTTGGCCACCCCTGCTCTAGAGTATCTGAGTACTACCTCACAATTGCTCTCGCCTGCTCAGCTGTCATGTAGATGAGCAGAAACCTCAGACGTCCATGTTTATGCTTTCCTGTTTCAAGGATAGAATTTTCCAGACCCGAGGATAAGGCCCAAGGCTTGCCACTGTGGAAGTGACTCCCTTTTCTTTCCTTAGCCCCTGATCTCAGCAGGAGCTCAAAGAGGAGAAACCTCTTGGCTTATCACCTAGAGGTGGAGAAGATCTTCTAGAAGCCCTGCTTTCTGCTGTTATTTGGGGAAACAGAGGGAGGCACCCTGCAAGCTGCAACTTATCTGACCTGTTAACCATCAGGCAGGGCCAGTTCTGAGGCCAAATGACCCAAGCATGGAGTGGCATACACCGCAAGGCCACTGCTCATGCCCAACCATCAGAGGCACCCTGCTGGGACTGGACCATCACCAGCTGGATCTGAAGAGTGAGGCTGTGGGAAAGGATGGGTATATTTTGCTTGGGGTGATTATATACCTTGAATAGGTGATGGACAGAAGTACGGCTTCAGACAAACCACTGCTTTGTCCACCAGCAGTGAGCACTGAATTAAAGTTATTTGGGGTTAAACCAAGGCTAACAGTAGTTTTATACCTCGAATGGGTTGGCAGAGTGCAAATAAAGCAGAGAAGTTATGCTGTGTTGATTAAAGAGGCTAAAAAGTTTATTTAAGAAATATATATCTGAGAGTGAAGAGGAGAGATAGAGGCTGTTCCCACACGGCTTACCTGAACCCGGAACACTGAGCAGCATGCCGAAAAAAACGCGGAAGATCGCGTTTTCTCGCGCAATGTTGCGCAACATCGCGCAAAACTCGCGAGAGAAAACGCGATCTTCCGTGTTTTTTTCGGCATGCTGCGCAGCGTTCTGGGTTCAGGTAAGCCGTGTGGGAATGGCCAGAGATAGAGTCCTGACTATCTGACTACATCTCATAGAGACAGTAAGTGACAAAGCAGGAGAGAGAAGAAGCAGGATATTGCCCTGTTTAGCCCAATAGGAGACAAGACAAGGAAATGACCCCCAGGAAACAAGAGAGATGCTGCTCTCACTGTCCTAACTAAGTGATCCTTGCTGCCCCCTGCATAGAAGGCTCTTCTTCCCTTCATGCTGCTGCAGTACACCAGACATGGCGATTTCCAACAAAATGCAGTTTTGAGAAATGTCTAAACATACACTGACTGCCTCTAGCACTAATGACTGAACTTTTAGGGATGGCAACAGCATATGTTAAATGCTAAGTGTTCTCAGAATCAACCATCTTCATATTGTATTTAGAAATATTTATGACACTGCAACAGGCAGGGAACATTCCAGTTTTAAAAAACAAACCAACTACACACCTGGTATGTTTCTACAGGCCTTGTTTCCATGTTCAGATCCCAAACTTTGACAGTGAGGTAATCTCTTGCTAACATATATCGGCCACTGTGGCTGAATTTGACATCGGACACTGAAGAGATAATTTCGGAGAAAAAGGATCGGCTGCTGGGGTCTTCCGGTTCTTCATAAACTGGGGAGGACAGAAAGAAGAAAACAGTGAAGAGGACCATGAAAAGATTATCATAGCTAGGGGTCATTTCGTAGAAAAAGAGCTGGAGGAACTCATTAGCATAACTCATTAGCATGTGTCACACCCCTTGGCATCACCAGAAGTGTGTCATTAGCATAACTGATTTGCATATGCCACACCCTCTGACATCACCTATCCAGGCTTTGGACCCAATCCTGGCCACTCAGGGCCAAAACTGAGCCCAAAATGGCAAAAAGGAGCTGAAAATGGCTGAAAAGTGGTCCAAAATGGTCAGGATCGGGCCACTGCTGAGTGGGAGAGTGATCCACTGCCCGTCAGAGGCCCAATCTGGGCTGTTTCGATCCCAATCCATGCTGAAACAGGCCCCAAATGGCTGAGAGTCGGGTGGGTGGGGCCACCTGACATGTGACCTCTTTGGGGAACTGCCAGAACTGCGTTCCTGTGCGTTCCCCCTCAAAATGAGCCCTGATCATAGCTAACTTTCATTTTCCCACGGCCTTTTCAAATTGTTCAAAACAGTAAACACAGCTTCAGAGAGCTCAGCTACAAGAGACGAATTACACGAGGACGCATGTGTGAAGGGAGTCGCAATGTTAGCCAGGAAGCTGAGTTTTAAGAGAGATTGGAAGGCTTTGTCAATTTCCCCTCTCTACAGAGATTGCTGCTCAGAGGGTTTGTTAATTTCCTCTTTGCCTCTGGAAGGCGCTGTTAGTTTCACCTCCCCTTCTAGAAGGCGACCAGCAGGCAACAGACACAAATAATATTCAGAATCCAGTGGGTGGCCATTTCAGTCTTTCAGGACATTCTTTCACTGACCGTTAAATGTTACTATTATCCTACAGAAGAACTTCAAGGGGAAACTGCAGAATTAACATTGACCAAGAAATTTAACACTATGTCTCAGCCAGATCTTAACAAGGACCTCACTTTAGGTGTTAATATCTTGCTCTTCCCACCCAATAAGTTGTTGGTTATTCCGGCTATAACTTGGTAGCTTCTTCTTGTATCTGTTAACACACTTCATCCTGTATTAGATTTTACATTTTGCATATGTACAACAGTTGGGCGTGCCCCACACTCATGCTGAGTGAATAAGTTATCCTTTGGATCGGATCTTGGCCGTTTCCAGACGGCTTACCTGCCTCCGGAACATCGCGCCATCTTGCAGGGAAAACGCAAAATATCGCATTTTCTCGCGTGAGTTTTGCGCAAAACTCGCGCGAGAAAACATGATATTTCACGTTTTCCCTGCAAGATGGCACGGCGTTCCGGAGGCAGGTGAGCCGTCTGGAAACGGCCCTTGTTTTGAACTGGCCTCTCTAACATTTCCCCTTCCATCCCCATTCTGTTGCTGTGTATATACAACACGGCCTAATGGATTTACACTCCTGCGCATCTAAGGAAGTGATGGGAGTAAATGTGGTTAATCTTTAAGGTACCACCAGACTCCTGTTTTATTTCACTGCTACAGAGTAATATGGCTACCCATCTGCAATCTCTCTCCCAAGAAAGACTTACTGAAAATATGTTGTGTCACATTAACACAGTTTGCAACGTTCATCTGTAAAGTACATCACAAGGCATTAAGTCTTCTTGCAATACTTCCTTGATTCAAACACTTACTGAAAAGTATATAAGAAACTCCAAAAGTGTTAGTCAATTGTCTAACTCAGGGGTGGGCAATTGTTTTGGCTTCGGGGGCCACTTTGTGGGAGCGGAGGTTAGCGGAGGGCCGCACCTTTTAAAATGATTGCATTCATTAGTTAACTTTGCATTTCAGAAAAGGTATAAATTGTATCATAAAAATCAATAAATATAAATTAAATAAAATAATAGTAGTTTTATTCATTTTATTTATTGTGCTAATTTCATATCATCTATAGCTGCAAGCACATTTAATTTTAGAATCAGTTTAATGAGACAAATGTACCCTATCACACTTTTCTACTGTCTTGGCGGGCCACAAAAAACTCTGTAGTGGGCCGCATGTGGCCCGTGGGCCGCAATTTGCCCACCCCTGGTCTAACTGATGAGAGGGAAATCTTGAAAAGTTTGGGTACAGAGGGCACCGCATAGCAAAATATTAATGAACTGCAAAAACTCAAAGTAGAGGGAAAGAAAAAACCTTTAGCAAGTAAGTAAATGCATATCTTTAAATAGCTCTTTCAAAATTCTCAGCATTCTCTAAAGCAGGAACTTTGCAATTATCCTGTCAGGCTTTCAACAGAAGCCTGATGAGCATAAAGCAATTATCTCCTCTCTCTCTCTCTCTCTCTCTTCCGCACCTCGTCCCTTTAAATCATTCCGAGCCAGGAATGACAGGAATTCGATTCTCATAATTATTATGTACAGTTATTGCTAACACCAGAAAGTGTGGAGAGGAAGAGAGACGCTCCAAATGCGTAAGTATTTTTCATGGTTTTGAGCATCCCACCTTTTCAAAAGAAGCAAGGCAAAGAGACGGACCTGCAGATCTAAGATGCGGGAGCCCATCTTCTTGTGCTTATGCGCCCCTCGTGGATGGGCTGTCTTCTCCTCTTACCTACGAATTGGGTCAAGTACTTCTGTATTTTATTGCTTTAATCTCCTTGCCCAAGTGTTGCAAATTTAGACCAATGCCAGGACAGCAACAGAGCTTCTGCCTCTTATATTATACATGAGTACAGGACCCATTGTGGGGTGTGTAACATGAGCCAATAGGAAGAAGTTAGAATGCCAGGACCTAGGGGACCCAGGTTCGAATCCTCACTCTGCCATGGAAGCTCATTGTGTGACCTTGGGCCAGTCGCGAACACTCCGCCTCATCCGACTCACAGGGTGGTTGTAAAGATAAAATAGTTGGGGAGAGTTATGTATGCCAACCTGTGCTCTCTGGAGGAAAGATGGAATTAAAATGTTCTGCAGACTCTTTATGCATGATGAGTGTCTTTGCCTAGCTGCCCCAGAACAGTTCCAGAGGGAAAAACTAGGGCCGTTTCCACACGACTTACCTTGTTCCGGAAAACAGCGAAATCTCGCAAGACGACGCTGTTATTGCGTCTTCTCGCGCAATAACAGTGTCTTCTCGCGACATTTCGTACGAGATTTCACTGTTTTCCGGAACAAGGTAAGCCGTGTGGAAACGGCCTAGATGTGATCGTGTCCCCGTGGCTGCCACAAGCATGCCATTGCTGCCATTTAAAAGTCAATTTAAAATATTATTTGTTTTTATTTATTTGCCTCATTTATACCCAGCCTTTCTCCCCAATGGGAACCCGAAGTGGCTTACATTGTTCTCCTCGTCTCCATTTTATCCTTGCAACGTTGTGAGGTAGATTAGGCTAAGAGGGTGTGACTGGCCCAAAGTCACCCAGCAAACTTCCATGGCAGAGCAGAGATTTGAACCTGGTTCTCCCAGAATATAGTCTGACACTCTAACCACTACACCATACCAGCTCTTGCTTATGTTGTGAGGAGCCCATGGGACAGTGGACTAAAGCATTCTTGCCCCCCCCTTTTTATCCAGGGCTGAAATGGCAGCAGCATGTCGTCATCCCCCCAGCTGTTTTAGCACTTTAAAGGTGCAGAGGGGAACAAGAGCACCACGCTGCACTGTTCAGTAGTTTAAAATGACTTTTAAATTGAGGTGGTGGCCCCCTGGCAGCCATAAGTATGCAGTTGTGTCCAGTTCGGCCCTGAATCTCAGTGGCCAGAGTGTGTGAGTAACAGAGAAAGACCCTACTCTGCCTGGGGGTGGGGGAGGACAGAGCCAGTCCCCTTTCTCTAGCAGGGCAACTGTTTCACCCTCCTCAGCCTTTCCTACATGGCACGGAAAAGCTTAATCTGATTTTTAAAGTTTATTCTAAGCACAGAGATGGACAAACAAGGGGAACTGGGGAAGGGAAATAGAAAACAAAATAGAAATATAGTTTGGTGTAGTGGTTAAGAGTGGCAGGACTCTGATCTGGAGAACTGGGTTTGATTCCCCACTCCTCCCCTTGAAGCCAGATGGGTGACCTTGGGTCAGTCACAGCTCTCTCGGAGCTCTCTCAGCCCCACCCACCTCACAGGGTGATTGTCCTGAGGAAAATAATAACAACACACTTTGTAAACCGCTCTGAGTAGGCGTTAAGTTGTCCTGATGGGTGGTATATAAATTGAATGTTGTTGTTTCTAGCTAATACAACTCTCACAAGATGTTTCCAATCTTCTGTGCCTTCCCTCCTGGCCAGACAGTCATTCAGGTTTTAGGTTGAAGGCTGACAAAAGTCCCCTTCTTCTCACTAGCCCTCATCGTAGGAGTTCAGTGAGCCTTCCATGGCCAGTTAGAAGACGTGGGGCTCCATGGAAGCATTCCTTCCTTCCAATGCCCCTTTGGTGTGCAGGCACTGAAGCTGAACTGCAAAAGTCTTCCATCTGGTGTCTGCCTGAGGTGTCTATATGAGGGAACATTTCCCAGAGGTGGGCCATTATGTATACATGGATCTCGCCGCTATTGTGGTGGCACTTGGCAAAGCACTCAGACAGCCATTTAAGGTGTTAGACCTTGGACGTTTATGTGCCCTGTCACAGCAAATGAAATGGGTTTGGTGCGAGTTTGGGAACAAAACTCACTTTATGGGTAATTATCACCAAACACAAGCAACAGCAGTCCTCCTAAATCCAAAAGCCCACCAGTGCTTAGAATACACTGCAATTAATATACTTGGACATGGGGCATATATCTAAGAACTGTATTTTAATACTATTTCCAAATAAATTCCACTCAATACAGAACCAAAGTATCAAGTGGATTATCCATAATGATCAGTTACAAGCCAGATTTCCTATACAGAGTGGAATAGGAGGGGCTTTTTTTTTTTAACTGCTAAACAGCAGAGGGATAGTTGAACACTGCATATACAGTATGATCTCCATTCCTGGTCAGACGGTCAAAGGCTTGCCTACAATCCTCAACGTACTTGCTATTCAACTGAATAAGAAATATGTGCTTCAAAAGTACCCCATGCCAGCCATCTTCTGCCTGGGTACCGCTCAACGGCAGCACCATAATCCAATCAGCTATTTGCATCAAACTAACCTCTGCCTCATCCCCCTCCCCCTTCTACAACAGCAGGAGACAATGATGCAAACACATCTTCTAGGCTGTTTGTCAAGTCTCAATAATTGCCAGACTGAGTGCCAGGGCAGACTAGCATGATTAGAGAATTGAGCCAAGAGAAGTAAGTCAATTAATGCTTCAGTGAGCCAAAGGCCCACCCACAAGAGAGGGTGCCTGCTGCCTCACTATATAATTTACTGCCCTGGCCTTGTCCCCTTCCAATCAGCCTCCACTGGGAATGGGTAAGTCTGGGAATGTGTCCAGTCATCTAATCACTCCCAACGAAGAGACACAGCAATATTACTTGCCTTCGGAGGAGGCTGACCATTGTGTTTCTGCATGAGCCTACGCCCTGGTCTTGCTCCATTCCAATGAAGAGTCCTGCTCAGATCAGTAACTCGTGCAAAAGCAGGGATCTTACAAAGGTGGGCAATTCTTCCTGTGATGTGGTAGAGGTCCTGAATTCTTATCTGTCTGCTGTGGTTAAATGAATGAGCAAACTAAAACTAGATCCTGGCAAGACAAAAGGGGATGCTGGCTGGGAAGGCAGAGGTCTTGAAGGCCACTGTGCTTCCCTGGGGTTCAGCTGACCCTTGCTGACTTGGGTAAAATGAAAGGTGTTGTCATGGATCTAGAACTATTCCTGGGGAACAAAGTAATGGAGCTGCAAATAATGTTTTTTCCAAGTCAGTTTGGAAGATGGCCCCCTACCTTAAATCTGCTGGTCTGGCCACCTGGATCCACACACATCTAGACTACTGTAATGTACTCTACATAGGTCTCCCCTCTATGTCAACTCGGAGATGCTAGTTGTTGCAGCTTGGTTATAATCAGGAGCTAGGAGGAGCATGCATATTACTCCCATTCTGCTGTCACTCCATGGGCTGCCCATTAATCACCACTTCAATTTAAGCTGTTAGCTATCCCACACATTCCTTCACGGCCTTGGACCCTCATAGTTGCAAGCAGGGGTCATTTCATAGAAAAAGAGCTGGCGGAACTCATTAGCATAACTCATTAGCATATGTCACGCCCATTGCCATCACCAGAAGTGTGACATTAGCATAACTGATTTGCATATGTCACACCCCCTGACATCACCTATCCTGACTGTTTTGGACCTAATCCTGGCCATTCAGGACCAAAATTGGGCCCCAAATGGCAAAAAGGGGCTGAAAATGGCCAAAAAGGGGCCCCAAATGGTCAGGATCGGGCCGCTGTTGAGTGGGAGAGTGATCTACCACCCGTCAGAGGCCTGATCCGGGCTGTTTTGGCCCCAATCCAGGCTGAAACGGGCCCAAAATAGCCGAGAGTCAGGTGGGCGGGGCCACATGACATGTGACCTCTTTGGGGAACTGCCGGAACTGCGCTCCTGTGCGTTCCCCCTCGAAATGAGCCTTGCAAGACTGCCTCTCACCCTATGTTCCACCATGACAACTCCTCCTCTCTGAGCAGGGCCTTCTGTGGGTATCACCCTGCTTGCAAACGGACCAGTTCAACAACTGCCCAAACACGTGCTTTCTTCTTTGTGGCCCCACATGATGACACAGCCTGTCTGGTAAGGTCAGGAAGGCTCCCGCTTGCATGGCCTTCTGCGAACTATGAAAAATTGAATCATTCAGGAGGGAATTTTTACCTAGCTAATAGGGCTGTGCAGAAAAAAATGGTTCAGAAAGATAATAAAAATAATAACTGCACTTATATACCACTCTTCTAGACAGAGTAGTGCCTCACCCACAGGGGTGAACAAGTTAGTGTTATTATTATCCCCACAGTGCAGCTGGGGAGCTGGGGCTGAGAGGTGTGGCTTGCCCAAGGCCACCTGCTGAGCTCATGGCCGTAGTGGGCTTCAAACCAGCAGAGTGCTGATTCGCAGCTGAACCATTTATCCCCTATGCTAGAGCAGCTCTCGATGCTTTAATAAAGGAAAAGAACAGTGGACAATACTGCCCTGTATAGTATGTACAATCTCTTATTGTATATTTTATGCTGCTATGTAATTTCTGCATCGTTTAATGTGCCACATTAATACTTCTACTTAAATGTGGTCTAGCTTTTCTATATTTTATAGTAGTCTGCTTAAAACGAGTAAGTTAAGAAGCAGTATGAGGGAGAGAGAGAGAATAAATACATTCCAATAGTAAGCATTTTGGAGGTATAAGAATGATCTCTTGGCTATGGCTTGAACGATTTTTCTGGCAATTATGATTAAGGAATGGGTGGCCATGGGTAATATTTTTTCATTAATATATTGCAAAAAAGCAATGCCAGAGCTCATTAGGGTGCTTTTAATACAATCCAGTGAGGTCCTTCCCCAGCTTCCTCTGTGGAGTTCCAATGCTATTCATAACCCTCACAGCCCTCCTGTACCTGCTGGAAATCTCTTTGCGACAGACCAGGATATTTCACAGGGAAGGAACACAGCTGTCCTCTGGCCCCCTTTGCTCAGCTACAGCAAGTTCTGACCTAAATGTCCTGACATTTTAATAGAGGTTTGTTGAGTGGGAATGGATATTTAGTTTTTCATGACATGAGGATAGATTTCCTTTCCTTTCCCTGTAACTTAGCCCGCATGCCATATGTCAAGTATTTTATAAGTAATTTATAACTCCATAGATAAATATGGCTAGATCACATGTACATTTTTTATCTTGCCTGACAGCAAGATCTTTAGTTTCTGCTGTTCAGAAATATTCTGTAGATGTTCAGTCCAGGGAGTAATATATTGAATATGGAGCAAATTGTATCGGGGGCGGGGAGCTAAAAAGAATGTGGACAATTGAATCAACTTGGTCCGTACAATGAACACAATAGCGTTGACATGAGGATAAATAACATCCTCCTGATAATTGCTTGCAGATAAGACTGATATTTTAGGAGCCACCTTAAAAGCTGGTGGCCCTCCAAGTCCCCCTACCATGGATTCTGCTATACTTTTAACAGCTTTTCTTTTTAAATAATCGAGGCGGTCTGTGCGCCTTCTGTATTAAATAACTGGCAGAGGCTATGGTAGAGTCAGAGCCAAGCTACAAGTGACGCCTGACACAGGTTGGACACTTGTTAGCTTCCCTCAAGTTTTGATGGGAAATGTAGGCGTCCTGGTTTTACAGCTTGGCTCTCCATTATAGCTGCAAGACCAGGATGCCTACATTTCCCATCAAAACTTGAGGGAGGCTGAGAAGTGTCCAACCTGTGTCAGGCGTCACTTGTAGCTTGGCTCTCAGACTCAGATGTGGGACAACTGGTTTCAAGTCCCACATTGGTTGTGGGGATGCCTGCATCTTCTGGTTTCTGTTTCCTAGCTGTAAAACGTGAATCACAGCCTACCTCGCAAAGTGGCTTATTTCTTTTTCTTGACAGCACTTATATCCCACCTTAGGCGGCTACGTTTGTTGGGGTGATTAATACAAGTGCTTTGGAAAGTGAGTGCCAAGTAAAGGAAGAAACACATTCAAACCAAGCCACCCAGCAGCCCTCTTGGGACTGGTCCTTCAAGCGCTTAAAAGGCTCCCTCATTAGCCTTCGCCAGTTCCTAGGTGGTTCTTGCTCCAGACACTCTGCTTCCCAGCAAGCCTCATTATTTTCTAACTCACAGATCTGGAAAATGGAATTTAATCGATGCCCATTAGATCCTCGTCTCTTTACTTGCATCAAAGGCCTACTTTCATTTCAGGATTACTGTCGGATTTTAGTAATTTATGACTGGCATTTCCTTGGTACTGTGATGTGGAAAATATTCATCTTATTCATGCAAGCCTTACTGAACAAATTATGAAACACTTTAAAAAGATAATGGAAAATCCAACCATGATTCTTATTTAATCATTATTTTATAATACCATATTTTATTTTGCTACCATTTCTCAACAGTCTACCGGGTAAATAGGACAGGGAAAATGGCTGGCCTGTTTCTATTCTTTTAAGGTTAGCCTGGTGTAGAGAAATCACAAGTGATATATTTCATGCATGATAGTTTCAGCTGCGTTTGTCTGCAGTCAAAGAGTAAGATCCCAGTCGAGTAGCATCTTAAAGACCAACTAGATTTCCAAGATATGAGCTTTCAAGAGTCAAAGCTCTAACAAAAGGAGCTTTGACTCTCATAAGGTCATATCTTGGAAATCTAGTTGGTCCTTAAGATGCTATTGGACCTACAGCTTACATTTCACGCATGAAGATAACATCAGTAGATCTATTTCCAGGACACATTTGCAATACTAAGAGTACGAGCAGAACCACAAGTGACAAAAGGCACAGATTGGACACTTGTCAGCTTCCCTCAAGTTTTGATGGGAAATGTAGGCGTCCTGGTCTCGCAGCTTCGCTCTCTGACTGCTGTCCAATGGACTTTTCAACTGTCACTTGTCCAACATTCCGCCAAGCTGCCTACATTTCCCATCAAAACTTGAGGGAAGCTGACGTCCAATCTGTGCCTTTTGTCACTTGTGGTTCTGCTCTCTGTCTCATCGGTTTCCATCAATTATTAGTTTCATATTTTGACTATGAATTCTTGGGAGTCTTGGGGGGGGAGGTAAAATTGGAAGGGAAATGCCATACATTAATTGAACCAATAATTAGTGCTGATTTGAATGTCCTTCTGATTGATTTTCCAGGTTGAAAGTAGCTGGATGGGGTGGGGTTGGAGACAACAGAATAGATTTCGGGGAAGGAAGTCAAATCTTACCTTTTTCATGGCTCTTTATCACTATTCGCAGCCACACCCCCACCCTCACTGCTACTTCAGCAGCTTTTTTTCCTGTTACAGTCCTCTTAAGATGAACCCAGCAAATTAGAGCTCACATGTTGGAGGACTATGACGTCACTATGTGAAATCAATTCGATTTGGCTATTGGCTGTCATCATTAACAGAAACGGTCCCTTTAGATTGAGAGAAATGCATTCTATACAGGTCACATTGAATCAAGAATCACAAATTAGATATTTTTGCAGTCCTTTGACTATGGTGTCCAAAAATTAAGAAAAGTGGGAAAATTCTGCTAACGAGCAAATAAGCGCAGTGTCAACCGTGGACAGCAGTGCCCTCGTGCTTCCAAGTTTATAGCATGCCCCTCCAATCACACAACCAGATCCGCTCTCCATACCATGCCACCTGTTTTTGCTGCTGGAGGCAGGGCTGACCATACCCAGCAAGCAGATTAGGGAGAGGTTGATAGGAACTGAGAGGCACATGTTACATCACCGCTTCGATCTCTAGCTCACTGCTACATGCTGGCCTAAACCTCAAAACTGCCTCTCATTGGTGGTAGCTAAGGTGCCTCTAGACGATGCTGTTCTGTACGGACATGCACTCATTTTAACATGCTTCCCACGGCTGCATGGGAACTGCTTCTAAAAAAAGAAAAAGGAGACACCAAACAGGCTCAGAATGGCTTTTGCTGCTTCACATGGATAATGTGAGCAAAGATGCTCCATGTGGAGCAGCAAAATCAACGAAATAATTATTCAATGCAGGAAAAATGCATTGGGGGCAGGAGATTTTCTTTCCCCCATTGTGCTATTATGAGTCCATTTGGAGGGGGGTCTCTTTTTTTTAAAGAAGCAGTTCCTCACAGCTGCCACGTGACTGTAGGGAGCATGTTAAAACGAGTGCATGCCTGAGCAGAATATTATTACTTAGATGCAGGGCTTTTTTTCAGCTGGAACACAGTGGAATGGAGTTCTGGCACCTCTTGAAAATGGTCACATGGCTGGTGGCCCCGCCCCCTGATCTCCAGGCAGAGGGGAGTTTAGATTGCCCTCTGTGCTGTTCCAGTGGCGCGGAGGGCAATCTAAACTCCCCTCTGTCTGGAGATCAGGGGGCGGGGCCACCAGCCATGTGACCGTTTTCTCCAAGGGCGATTTAAACTTTAAAAAACTCCCCCTTCTTCCAGCTGACCCAAAGTGACATCATTGTGTGGTCCCGAGTTCCTCCACTGAGTTCCACCACCTCTTTTCCCAGAAAAAAAGCCCTGCTTAGATGAGCCCTAAGTCGTGAGACATGGACTTCCTCCTAAGGAACGACACAGTCCACATATGTTGTTTTTGGACCACAATGCGACAGAAAGCTTTCTGGTAAACCAGCAGCCTACCCACGTAACAAGCGAACACATTTGTGAGCTATTCGTGCTGCTGACATTTTTGCCAATGGGTAATCCACACACGGTACAAATGTGTCAACGGGGGACAACAGTGTCCGATAAAAGTGCCCCCCAGCAGCTTACGTTTGGAATGTTTGTCGCAGAGAGCGGAGGCCCTCATGTCACAGAGCCTCAGAGATCCTTTGCTGCTGCTGTAAACAAAGAGATTGCAGTGGTGGGGGTGGAACTCGGATGCCGTGATGACTTCAGTCAAATCCTCCATGTTGGCCGGCTTGATATCGACAATGTCTGAGTAGGAACGGGGTTAAGGAACCAGACGTGGTTTGGAAGAAAGTCTGGAAGTTTTACTGTTTTAAAAAATATATTTATGCACTTATCTTTATATAAAGATTTTCCATGGACAACATTATTTGGATAACATTTTCTCATGACTGAAGAGGAAAGGCAGTCAAGCCCATTGGCTATTAGCAGGCTCATTTATCCATGCTCCCTTTGTCTGGAACACTGATCTGTCCGCAACGTGTTATGCCAATGAACATACATTCTCACTTCAATTTGTAAGTAAAAACAAACTAAAACAAGTGGGAAAGAAGACTTAAATTATCAACTTGCATCAGCTAGAAAGACTTCATTATATCTGGAGGATCCTTCTCATTAAAACATACATGTTTTTCCCCCTCTTTAAATGGCGTCACCTGTCTGAAACATGGGATGCAGAACATGTAGCACATATTTTTAACAAAAACAAGGTCAAGCTGTAATTTTAAAAAGAAAACACATGCATATATATGTATGTATAGGTTTATGTATTTCTGCTATGCATACCTTATTGTATTGTTTATCGGATGTCCCAGCTGCAGATCTTGACTTACACTGCGTAATCCACCCTGAGTCTCAGGGAGAAAGGTGGGCTGTAGATAAATAAATAACCCTGTAAAGGGTTTGGGCTGCAGCTTTTTCACCTACAAGCGCTAGGATTCATTGAGTGATTCCGCACACATTGGATAATGCACTTCCAATCCTCTTTATAGATCATTTGGAATGAATTTTTTTGTGTGCGGAACAAAAAATCCGCCTTAAACGATTGATAATGTGCATTGAAAGTGCATTATCCAACGTGTGCGGAATCAGCCCTTATGTGGTTCTTTGCACATCAAGTGTGCATCCATGCTGGCCATAGGTGGAAATGCTATGCAACATACCACAATCAGTGAATATCAATGATCTCAGTTCAGTGCAGGCAGTTTTTTTTTAAAATGTAAAAGTCTCTTAATTAGATGTAGAACTTTCCTGTAATTAATGTGAAGAGAACTCTTGTGCTGTCATTTCCCCTAGTCATTGTCACCCCTCATTACACACACATGCACACAAACATTTGAAGTCTGATCGGGAAGGGGCTCAGTAATTACAAGCTTTATCACCAAAAGTTCAAGGGGGGGGGGGGGACTCAATCTTATACAATTCACCTCCTTACTACAACCCCCATTCAACATGGCTTTTGTCCACGCAGGTCCCTTCCCTCTTTCGACAGTGGAAAAGCTTGTCAGATCCAACCCCATGTGTTTCTGGGACCTCTTTCCAGGCTTGTAACGTTGATGAATGTATGCCAATGGTGGCCTGAGAAATGTACTTCCCGGAGCCAGCCATGGTGAAGAGTTTCTTGCAAATTCTCTGACTATCATCCCACACCAAATGCACACATTCAGGATCAACAAAAAGTATTATTCCAGGATGGGGTCCTCCAGCCACACAAAACATTTGTAAGAAGCAACTGAGGAAAATGGACAGTCAACAAACCAAAAGACTGCTTGGTTGGGTGCTCTGATAACAGAAATCTGAACAGAGTATGTGTGTGGGAGGCGGGGGGGGGGGCGCAGTGCAACATTAAAGAACTTTGCACATAAGGTTATGTGTGCAAAATCTCCTTTTACATTCTATGCAAGGAGCAGACTTTTGGGGAGGAAATGCACTTGATTTGTTAACAAAGCTGATGAGAACGAGCAGGACAAATTTGTATTCTGAACAAGGTTATTGCAATCTTTGGTATCAGCATGACTCACACCATACTGTACGTTGTTGTACAGAAAATGTCAGTAGCTTAGGCGTGTTGATTACAAAGGAGTTAAATATATTTATATGAAAATGCAGATTGTTTACTTACAAGAAATAACGTAGCCAAAGAGAAGCATTTTAAGTCACATTACATCCAGTAGGAGATGGATGGGGAAGTGCTCCACCTTAGCTAGGTTACGTCTTGTGAGTCTCCCATATCACTTCGCGTGGGTTGCCCTGATATTTCTATGTAATCAAGCAGAAGCAAAATTTCCTTGCTCTGTTTTTTTCCTAAGAAGCAGGAAAATCACCCGTTTTGCCTGTGACATATTTTACATAACTCTCTTCTTCTAGTAACTGCATGTGGAGTGCCTTTCCAAATTCAGAATTCTTATCCTGCCACTACACAAAGAAAAGGAATGCCTTATATGTTGCTTAATGGGACACCCTTGGAGTAGCACTTGTCCCTAGGCCTTTGATCAAGGGAAGAATGTATTCCTTTGATTTTGACAGTCTTTTTAATTATTATTGGTACAGCATTATGCATCCAATTAGCATGGATTCCCATAGTCTCTCAGATAGACTCTTCTATCAATATATATAATCTAAGTGATAAAAATTTGGGGTTTTTTCTTTTTGCTTTAGGGCCCCATTAAAAATAATGAGATTTCACCTTCTCTGAATTAGGGGAAGGTTTCTTTCCATTTGACGCACTTCCCAAACGTATGATTTCCCTACTTGGAACGGTTTTGAACAAGAAAGGACAACCCTGTAGGAAGTACCTTGTCCATGTATAAGTAACAAGTGATTAGTGGGTGTTGTTGAAGATTTCACTCTTTGAAGTCTTAGAAATACACCTTTGTTAAATAAATGCACCCTGCGCCTAGAACATATGAATGAGAAGAACAATGCATTCACCATCATTTTTGGACTTTTCACTTAAAGTTCCACTGCAGACTTTTGCTCCCAGTAATCAGCTAACAAAGACGTCAAGTGCCCCTGCAGTTCTTTCTACCAGCCATCTGCCCAAGCCTGGCGTCATTACAGACTAGAGTTCTGGCCATTAATTAGCCTACAAATCTAATACACTGACTGCCACCAGTTTGACACAATCTGTTTGAAATCTGATTTCCCCCTTTACTCCAACGAATGAAATAAAAATGGATTGTTCTTTCTTGAGATACTGAGGTTTCATAGGCTGGCTGACTGACCCAGTGTCCCATGTCTACCGGTATCAATGCAGCCAGAGCTGTCCAATAGGACAAGAAGCAAGATTCAGTGGGATCAAGTGGATGCAACTTCTCTGGATGGCTTCTCAGGGCCTTCCTCAGATGGTGGTGACTAGGGCTTTTTTTCTGGGAAAAGAGGTGGTGGAACTCAGTGGGTTGCCCTCGGAGAAAATGGTGACATGGCTGGTGGCCCCGCCCCCTGATTTCCAGACAGAGGGGAGTTTAGATTGCCCTCCATGCCGCCGAGCAGCGTGGAGGGCAATCTAAACTCCCCTCTGCCTGGAGATCAGGGGGTGGGGCCACCAGCCATGTCACCATTTTCAAGAGGTTCTGGAACTCCGTTCCACCGCATTCCAGCTGAAAAAAAGCCCTGGTGGTGAATATTCCAGCCTCTGTAGGCACTGGGAACTGCAAAGTGATTCTTTCTTGGAGGGAAAGATCCCAGACCTTCATCTTCTCCTCAACCCTTTTGAGTTGTGTTCAAGGATCATGGGACATAACACTCAATTAGTCACTTACCTCATGAAGTACTGAAATCACTTGGATACTTTTTAGAGAGCTAGACATTCAGGGTCTATATAGCTTCAAGGAAGCCCAGTTGCAAGAAAAATCTAAAATTAAAACACAGAAGATCCTGCAGAGTGTGGGGGTGGTGGTGGTGGTCTGTTCACTCCCTGAAGCTGTACTGCAATGGGGATCCTATTGAACAGAGCTTATCCCTCAATCCCAAAAGGGAGGGGATTGACCTAAAAGAGACCAGGTACTGAAGCAGAGTTAGGGGTCCAGTAAAACAGTAGGGAACTTTATTTATCCAGCATTAGAGAACTTGACTGTATTCCAGCTGGATTCTTTTGTGAGAGTTTTCCCTGTGCTAATTCTTTTCCATTTTTATAAATATTCTCTTAGCAACCTGTTACAGTATTTGGGCCTGGGTCCTTCACACCTCATATCTGGCCATGCAATAGGACACACGAGGGTTGCTAGGTCTCCCTGGGGTGACCTAGCAACCCTCATGTGCAGGGAGCTGTAGTACTTAACCTTTTCTCCTCTAACATGCACAAACCACACCCCGCCATGATGACGCTATGATGACATCACTTCCAGAAGCGACATTGTTGCATGGAGGGTGGAAGTGATATTTTGGGACAATTCTTAAGGCATCGGCCCTGCATGCTCCCGCCCCTCCCCTTCATCGCAGTGGGGCATGAAGGCACGCCTGCCCATTTGCCCAGGATGCTTGCTGGTGGCAGGCAATCGCCAGGCAGCTTACTTCCTCCCAGGCAGAGGTAAGCTTAGGGCATACCCAAACTAAAGCAGGAGCTGGCTGGGGGGGGGGGAGGGAGGGTTCTCTGGGCCCTCCCCAGTCCTGCTAACAAAGGCCTTGAACCAGAGAGGTGGCAGCCAGCCAAGGCCCTTGCCTGCTCTGGGGTTGAAGAGAGCAGGAGGGAAAGAGGGGATATATAGGACTGGAGAACTCCTTGGAAGGTTCTTCCCATTCAGCCTCACCTCTTCCATGACAAAGCCCCATTGAGTAAACATGTGCTGTAAATATCTGATTTCTATTATATCGTCATTGCTACATAAGCAGTTTAGGAATTTGCACATAACTTGCACTGAAAATTCCAGTAAGAGCTGGATTTTAATTGCATCTTTTGCTTTGATCAAAAGGATCAGCATCCTCTTCACAAGAAAACTATCCATACCAGCCAAATCCATTTGACAATCTGCAGCAATAATCTGCATTTCACTGGCTCCAGCAGTCAACAGAAAAATGGAGACTTTCCAGGGTTTGGAACCAAGAACAAATTTTGATCAACGGTCCAACAGGAAGTAAAAGTTAGGATTGCAAAGGACAGAATAAGTTTTCTGCTTTGCGACCAAGAAAACAGAATTTAATTTCATGAACTGACTATACTTGGCTGTTTTTTACTTTGGAGGATCTATAAGCATAGATGGTGTCTCTAAACGAATGGCAGAAAAGAAAGACCCCTTTTGAGTTATAAACTTTGTAATATGGATTATGTAAGTTGACGAAGAAGACAAACTCTCTCTCCTCTTTCAGAGGAAAAGTATATTGGGAGGAAAATATCGTGTCTGGAAGAGCTGGGCACTCATTACATTAAATGTATTTCATTTAAAGGAACAGCAACGATTGTTTCTCCAGGTCCAGATATTAGCTCACATGCTGCCCCACAAGCATCAACAGTTAATTCTGTATCTGCCTTCAGCAAATATAAGATGCAAGGCAGGGGGACAACCACCCCTCCCCCAGCCACCAAAACATCTGAAGTCAGCATTCTCTGATCTCAGGGCTTTGTTACTGAAAACTGGCATTAACAAACTGTTCGCCTGTCCTCAGGGCATATCCTGCATTTCTGGGCAATCCCCAGAGCGTGGTAGGGTGGATAACTGTTTTGTGTCCCCTCCCCCATCTTCCCCCAAAGTAACTTACACAAGATAAAACACAGTGATCTTTGGCTTCGAATGCTAAAATGCATCAGATTGCATGAAGGGCCCAGGGGATTTGCTAATTAAAACCAACCCTTCTGGGACCTTCCAAACAGCCCTGCTCACTCCAAACAAAATATCTATGGACTGTATTGATCTTAGTCTAGGGAAGATGAGCGCCAGAAAGAGAGATGGTGTTACCATGGCAATGACACGGCAGCCCTTAGAGTACAACTCCCAGGAAAAAAGGGAGTCTAGAGTTCTCTTTTGCACAGTCATGTGAACAATCAAAACACATCCTGAAGGAGGCCATTAACATGGGTTAGATATCCCAGAGATGCAGCCGATGAGAAGCGAGCTTTATCAGCAGCCGCCCAGCAGTTGCTGTTTCTCATTCTCCATTTCTAAGATCACTTATCTAAAAGCTTAGGCCACAGGCAATATTGCTAAGCTATTTCACAGCAAACATTGAGAACATCCTTTTTTTTTCTTAGGCAGAGTATCATCTATAATTAAGGACGTGGGCACATTTTCTCCACCAGTGCAACCAACCCATTAAGCCTTTTACAATAAAATTAGAAGATGCCTGCAAAGTCATTTCCTTTCTATTTCTCTTCCAGCCAGATGCTGAGAAAAATCTGTAAATGCTAAAGAATGGTTTAAGGTCATCTGGCTTTATACTTTGTTTACCAAGCTAAACACACATCCTGAGCAGATCTTCATTTAATAGTTAGCATCCTGGACCTGCTTGCCACCATTTTTTACATACTCACAGGGCTTTTTTTCAGGGGGAACGTGGGGGAACGGAGTTCCAGAACCTCTTGAAAATGGTCACATGGCTGGTGGCCCCGCCCCCTGATCTCCAGATAGAGGGGAGTTGAGATTGCCATCCACGCCATCTAAACTCCCCTCTGTCTGGAGATCAGGGGGTGGGGCACCGGCCATGTGACCATTTTCTCCGAGGGCAACCCACTGAGTTCCACCACCTCTTTCCCCAGAATAAAAGCCCTGCATACTCACAAAGCAGCAACACACTAGGGTTTTGCTTGACTTAAAAAAAAAACCTTGCCACAAGCAAGCATTCAAATTTAATTTCACAGGAGCACTTTAAAACCAACCCTCAAACCAAACATGTGTCAACCGTGCATCACTTCATTTCTACTGAGGAGAAAAATCCACCACGATTCCACAACGCTTCTACAGTAATATCTGCTGACTTTAAATCCAAATGAAATGCCTTAAATGAGGCTTGCTATTTAAACAAGAATTTGAAAATGTTGATGGTATTAAATTATTTATAACCTGCCTTTCACTCTGAAGAACTTCCAAGGGGGCTAACAAAAACTAACCATGGCCGATTCCAGACGGCCCTCTGCAATCCGAAACGACACTGAGAGATCTCTGTCTTTTGGTGCTACACCTCTGAAGATGCCAGCCACAGCTGCTGGCGAAACGTCAGGAACTACAATGCCAAGACCACGGCAATACAGCCCGGAAAACCCACAACAACCATCATATTGACTGCTGTCAAACATTCCACATGGCAGACAACATTAAGCCAGAATTTGCATGTGAGTAAATTGGGAAGATCCTGCCATCTTGCTAGAAGCAGCAGAGTACCAGCTCAGCTGAGTTTTGGTTTTTCCGCTCTCCTTGCAGGTACTTAATTCTGAGCATGGTCTGACGTGAGCAGAAGGTCAAGAGCCAAAAGGTTATTAGGGTTGCCAATTGGTCACCACTAGTGGGCAATCCCGTGCTGCTATACTCCTCTTTGCGTCACTGATCAATTTCAGGACAGGAAGAAAATGAATGGGTCACCAATGTTGTGATGTTATTACCAAGTGAAAAACTGGAAGTAACATTGCACCCCACTCTGACACTCTGGGAATTTTACTGATCTCTGTGTACTTTACCATAGAGATTTATGGAATCCCTAGTGTGTCACATTGGGCTGTGATGTCACTTCTCTGCTTCCACCTGGAAATGGTGACAACAATGCTCTTGCCTAGGGCTCTATTCATAAAAAGTTCCCCAAGGTTGCCAGTAATGGGCTGGCAACCTTGAGCGTCATGAATGATCATTCAAACGTGCAATACTCCAGAAAAAGCTTAAGCAGAAGGCTGCTCCAAATATGTGTTTTTCCTTTAAATGCTACTCCTCCGGATAGAATTCCCCCCCCCACACACACACAAACATACCTACTTGCACTTTGAACAGCACCTTGTGCCACGACACATAATAAGGCTTATGTACGTACACTGATTTCTTAACACTTGATGACTTACAGCTGTATATGTGACTGCTTCATGAAAAAGCAATATGAAAGTTCTGCCTGGGGTATCTGATCTGTGATGGCTTATTTACACAAGCAAGTCATGCTGCAGACATCACGTGACAAACGTACATGTGTGAAACAGTTGCAAATACCATAAACAACAGAACTATAGTTTAAAAAACAGACATACCTTCCTCTAGGAGCAAGTGCAGCTTCTTCTGCTGGGGGCGAGCTCTGCTTCCCCTAGTCTCTGATTTATGATGACTATTTTTACGGCCAGTGCTCAGCTTGTTTATCCATTTCAACATTTAATTGTCACTTTAAAAAAAATGTGTCATTTAAAATGTGAAGAAATGGGTGGGTGCTTCATGCAGTCCCAAGGACCAACCAGTCAGTACTCTGTGCAGCTGACTTTCTCCAGGAACCAGGAAGGGCTGGTTGCTGTTGGGATCAATTCTGTCAGGTGGTTTGTGTGACTGCACCAAAGAGGGGTGAATGTTGATTCATTGCAGGCACACCTCTCTGGATATGGCTCTCAGTCTTCCCCAATTAGCACCCACCGTGGAACCGCCTTCTAAGTGGTTCCAATAACCATCATAAATAACAACCCCCCCCCGTCAGTTTCTTCAAATGTCTCCCCCAGCCCACCTTTCCCATGAACCTTTTGCCACAACGATTTAGACCCCCTCTCAACTGAAATTTCACCTAAGTGCATGTAGCAGGAGTCCCACCCACCTCAATCTTCTCTTGTCTCTCCCCACATCCACCCTTTTCCTGTCTACTTTGTTTCGTATTTTAAATTGTAAACTCCTTGGGGCCAAGACTCATCTTATTATACTGTGTAAAGGGCCACAATTGTAATAATGCCAATACAAATGGACCACAGTCAAGAAGAGGGCCTTCCCAGCTTGAAGGCTGCATGAATATATATATATATATATATATATATATATATATATATATATATATATATATATATATATCACTATCTACAAAAGTCTGCAGCAAGCACGACCTCCAAAGCTGTGAAGGGGAAGGAGGGAAGGTATTTAGAAATATTACAAACAGCATAAGGAAGTAGTTATTAATCAATTTCCAGAGGGCAATTTCCAGCGGATAGAGCCACAAATGTTTTCTTGCAAAGGGAAGCTCACAATTCAGTACACAATCCAGTAAAGTGCAATTTCTGTGTTCCAAATACTCCCTGTGGCAAAATGACTCTTAGAATGTGTTTCAAACCAGAGATGCTGATCAGCTGGGTGTAACCATGGCAAAGGATACTGAAGCTCCGGTCTGTTATCGCTAAGTGCCAGAGGTTAATCCTGAGATCATCAGCTGACATGTATGTCTCACAGTCACTGTTGACAGAAATGGAGTTGACATGATAGGTATGGCCATTTGCAAAAATTCTCCTGGGGCTGACTTCTACCATCAAGTCCATTGGCTTCAAGACAGGCACCTGTAAAAATGAACCCTGTTACACAATGATTCTAGCTGGGAATTTTTCCATGGAATTTTGAACTGGGGATCTCTTATCATTTACAGTTCCCATGGTGCCCAGCTACCATGAACACTGCTGTACATTCTTGCAGCAGTTTTCACTATTATTTAAAATTATTTAAAGTATTATTTCTCCTGCCAATGCTAATTAGGGAAGCCATGTCTACATGTGCTTTATAAAAATTGTGACCAAGATTAGGATAACTTCAGAATGAAAGCACCAATTTTTTTTTAGTGATTGATTGATTGGTACATTACATACATTACATTGATACAACACAATACATTAATTGTATTAATGTATTGATATGGTGCGGCAGAGAGACAGAGATCAGATCCCCATTCTTCCACATAGCTCATTGGCTAACCTTGGCTCAGTAATTCTCTGAGTGATTCTGCACACATTGGATAATGCACTTCCAATCCTCTTTATAGATCATTTGGAACGGATTTTTTTGTGCGCGGAACAAAAAATCCACCTCAAACGACTGATAAAGTGCATTGAAAGTGCATTATCCAACGTGTGCGGAATCAGCCTCTGTCAGCTTAACCATCCTCATAGGTTTGAAGCCTTAAAAAGAAAGGCTGCTGATGGTGTTGGAACATATTGAGAAATTTTTTGACGCTCTTGATTATCTTTGTACTTGATTAATAACTTTAATAACTGCCAGGATGAAGATTTGAAACGGGTGAATTTGCTGGCTTCCCATCGCAGCTATTACTCTTTACATAGAATTTTACTTGTTGGATCATCCTGTGAAGAATTGTGAACTTTGATATATATTGCACCATTCAGAAAGATTGAATTATAAAATTGGTTACTTGTTTAGACACTAATTTGTCATCTATAGGCACAAGCACTTTATATTTATATAAGAAATTTTTTTATATAAGAAAATTGTTATATATTTAGCACTTGGCACTTTGTTTGCCTATTGCAAAAGTGTTTTTGATGTGTTGCCTTTCACACATGTAACCATAACGGAATATATGCTTTTAAACATTACATATAAAGAGATTTTTTATAAATTGTATAAAATTACTTTTATTGTGGTATAAAATATTCTATATAGTAAGCATATCACGGCAACAGTTGTTTTTTGCATTTTGGCAGAAAAAAATTAAGCAAATTCACAAATATTACTATAATAAAGAACTATACCAATGGCCTGTTCACATGCTGTTGGGTTTTAATATACAGTGCTTCACTGTTAGATGCCAGGCAATGGTTACTTTAATAAACCACAATGAACTGAAATCTAATGAAAAGAAGTGACTCTATCAACTCACCTGAAGTGAGGTCACTGTAGAAAGATCTTTCAGTTTCCCCTCTTCATCTTTTAAGTTGTATCCCTCTGGTCGCTTGTCTCGTTCCGTAATTTTCCACAATTTAATAGTTTTATCTTAAAACAAAAAAGAAACCAGCACTGTTATTAGAAACAGCCTTTTTAACTTAGTTTTAATATTATAACTCCTGTGTTAGAAGCTTTCATTTCTGTACCACAAAGCATTAAGTGCAACTTGAATGTATTAGCTTAGATCGGCAAGTGAGTCAGCAGCTTCAAGGCCTTCTGCTAAAGCAGCACTTCCGCCCTCCCTGAAGCTGAATGATGGAAGAGATGGAACTGAAATCTGAGGGAAGTGTTTTGAAGGGGACTCTTCTGTTTAAACATAAAGTGATCAGGATGACGTTCCTCTGACATTCCTAAAGCTATTTATCCTCACTATGAGCTGTTCCCCAAAGAAGATCCATTTTAGTAATGAATAGAAACTAGACACAATTCAGCTCAAGTTAGTAGTGACTGGCAGTACCATCCTAAGAACACTTTCCTGGGATTAAGCCTATTCAATACACTTGAGCAGGATTCTGAGTGGAACATCTCTGGATTGCTCTATCGTAGCATTTTCAAATGGAGGCTTTCTTGCAGTTTGCCTGCTGACTCGTAGTATCTTTTCTTTCAGCTTCCTCACATTGTTGTTTTCTATTTGTTGTCTTTCCGTGTGGTTTGAAGAAGCACACAGAAACAATGAGGAAAACATAGAACAATAAATAGAAAATAAGGACATCAGGAAGCTTAGAGAAAGAACGCTGCTGGTTGCCAATTCCAGGCTGGGAAATTCCTGAAGATTTGGGGGTGGAGTCTGAGGAGGGTGAAGTTTGGGGGGGGGGGACTCAGAAGGCCATAGAGTCCACCCTACAAAGTATCCATTGTCTCCAGGGGGTCTGATCATTGTAATCTGGAGATCAACTGTAATTCCTGGTGATCTCCAAGCCAATCCTGGAAGATGACGATCCTAGTACGAAAGCCTCCATGGGAAAAGTCCCGAAGTACCATTGGGAAGAACAGGACTCAAGCAAGAGGCAACAAACATATCCCATCGGTTTCAAGGAGACTTTCATGGCTAACTTTAGCTGGATCAGGACCACTATAACTTTTTTCTCTCAGCATACTAGTAGCAATTTGAATAAATGTTGATTTAATATGATGCTTGTGAAAATACATTTGCAAAGATTTGGCTTTTTGTGAGTCTCAAGAGGACCGGGAAGTTTAATTGTACAGAGAAACATTCAATGAAATGTTGCATGTACATTCCTAGGTGTCACAAACAGCAAAATATCCATCTAGGCTCACTGCTTCCCCTTATGAAGAAGAAGAATGTGCTGTTAAGTTGCAACCAGGGCTTTTGTTCAGCTGGAACACAGTGGAATGGATTTCCGGAACCTCTTGAAAATGGTCACATGGCTGGTGGCCCCGCCCCCTGATCTCCAGACAGAGGGGAGTTTAGATTGCCCTCCTCGCCGCTGGAGCAGGGGGTGGGGCCACCAGTCATGTGATCATTTTCTCTGAGGGCAACCCACTGAGTTCCACCACCTCTTTTCCCAGAAAAAAAAGCCCTGGTTGCAACCAACTCACAGTGACCCCAACCATGGGGTGTTCAAGGCAAGAGATAAGCAGAAGGGGTTTGCTTTCCCCCTGCAGCAACCTCCTCTATCTAAAACAAAACAGATCACTTGACTTTCTGTTACTGAGAACAGAATAATAATTTCAATAGGATACAGTGCAAAAGCCCTCCTGAAACAACAACAACAACCCAGGAACAAGCAGAGTCAGGAAGACTATCCCAGCCAAGGGCTTAGACGGAAAACTCAAGCACACTATCAATTAAGGCTTTCTTGCCCTGCAAAGGTCCCACAATTTTGACGCTATTTTACCAGCATCAGCCCCTTTCTGCTGCTCCACTAGAGGTTTTTGAACGTTTTTTAAAAGATTGATAATTCCTATAGCACTGCAGTGCTACAGGGTTATAGTGCTGTAATGATCTATTGCCACATATCTATTTCAGCTTTGCATAGAATCAGCTTTGCGTAGAATCATTATAGCTCTACAGCGCATGAGTGAAAAAAAGAACAGCAAGAAACGGGTGTGAATTGTCATGGCAGCTGTGATGATCATGCCCCTGAAAACTACGTGTGTTTGTTAAATTGCTCGTTGTTAAAGCCTAGAATGCTGATGCAGAACCTCTTTGCAACTTAGTAGGTTATACTTGAATCAAGGCCATTTGCAAGAGTAGAAAGGGCTGGGGGCTAAAGGTGGGGATGCAGCATTCCCCAACCCCATCAGGGCCTGGCATCCCTAGTTTCAGACCGGAGCCTAAAAGGAAGTAAAGCAAGTGCCAGGTGAGCCTCAAGGGTGCAACTGTTCCAAAGGCAAGGTATTGATACAGAAAATGCCCCATTTCTACTCACGATCCACCTCACCTCTGAAAGATGGGGCACAAAGAGCAGGCCTTGAGTGGCACATATTAACTGGCAGGCTGGATAGTATGAAAAGAGACGATCCTTTATGTGCTTTGGTCCCAAGTCATTTAGGGCCCACTTTGAATTGTGAATTCCCTGTAACCAACCTCAGACAATAGACTGGCCACCAAATTCTGGACCAATTGAAGTTTCTGAACCATTTCCAAAGACAGCCCAATACATAGCTCATTAATCTAATTTGGTATTATATTCTCCTGAGGTCCCTCCCCTCCCCAAACCCCATCCTCCTCAGCTCCATCCCCAAGCCTCCAGGAATCTCCCCACATGGAGTTGGCAGCTCTAAATGCTGGTGATCTGTATATTTCTCCGGCATTCTTACCGTTCGTGGACAGTAGAGAGTGGGCTGCATTCTGCTGCGGCAGCCACTTGATCTTGTTTATTTTTTCCTCTATTTCTAAACTCTTCAAATAGTCAAACTCTGGCTCATGGCTCTGGAAGGTGCTGTAAACATTGTACTCCCCTTGACTGTAAGGTTCATTCTTACTCTGCAAGGAACACAACATGTTAAGTATTAGCCTCGGGGTTTTCATCTAGGATTTTAAAAAGCTTTGGTTTCAGACAAAACTAAAGGCATTTCCAAATTCTCTCATACACCAGGGGCGAATCCACATTACTCATTCTAAGTCGCATGTTCCCCGCATTCCCCACGCAATCCCGAGTGCCAGTCACATTACCTCATTAAACAGACGCATTTCATTCGCATTTCTCCTGAATATGTGGTCACAGGTTTTCAACGAGAGTTTCACGGTGGCCGTGAACGGGCGAATGCGCAATTTACGCGGTTTTTTAAAAAAAACACCCCCCTTTCTGTCTTTCCGGCCGTTCTGAGAGTTCCTATTGGCTGATTCAACTTGCAAGTGCTCCGTAGTCTGCAAAAGACTGTTTTTGACTTCATAGCATTGGATTTATTGATTATGCTGTTTCTGAATCAAATCTAGTAGTTTGAAAAATCATTTTGGGGTGAATCCACCCTCAGAACGGACTCGCAAAACTTCCTTTTTAACTGTTTTTTATTTTTTTTATTTTATATTTCTGTAATATCAAAATTACAATATCCTTATAAGGAAATACAATATCCTTATAAGGCAAGATTGAAATAACGGAAAAGTAATTAAAAAAAAAAAAGGCGGGAAGATCTGTTCCCTCCCTCAAAAGCGGAAAATGCGGGTGTGGGGTGAATGCGGATTCGGCCAGTGACTATTGGGAACATAATGACACTCCAAGGAAGTGAAACTTCAGTAAAATTCAGGCACTGAACTGTCCTGCATAGGAAATGCCCACGAAAGATTCCCACATGCTTCCAAATTTCCAAAAAAGAAACGGGAGAGAGCCATCAGTGCTGTCAATGGGGGAAAGAGAGGCATCATTATCTTCAATGATATTTCTTTACAAGGCAAGATCGAAATAACGGAAAAGTGCGCTCAAAATTTTTTTTAAAAAATGGGCAGGAATAAAAGGTCCCGCCCAAAAAAAGCGGTTTTCGAGCGGCCGTGTGACCGGAGGGACTCGCGAGAAAGACGGATTGGAAGCAGGAATGTGAACGAAGACGAAAAAATCGCGGATTGGAGGCAAACGGAAGATATCCGATAAACATGCGGGTAATGGGTGAATGTGGATTCGACCCGGAACACATGGAAACGGTCATCCCGACCTCATTTCTGCACCTTGAAAGCAGTGAGCAGAATCTTTGGTCTTCTATATTGTGTATACAACTAAGCAAGAATCACAAGATACTCGCCCCTTTTCTTCTGCAATGAGGCCATGCTGAATCACAGGCTACTTTGGAGACAGGAGCGTTCACAGAGCTGTATGTATTGCTGAGCCCTGCTCTCCCTCCGTATTTTCATTGGGTTCAGAGAAATGGGCTTACGCTAAAGGAGAGATGGCTTTTATTTTTGCAATGGGAGAAGAAGGTCTCCATATTGTACATCTTCTTCCCAGAAGACCAAGGGGGCAACCTGACACCAGCAACTTTTCAAACTCACATAGTTTCTGTTTTTGAGCTCCCTAAAGAATACCTGTTTCTTTAGGACAAAAATTTGCTGTAAGATTTCATCCTTTACCCTGATCAAACTTGAAGTATGAAGATTTTCCCAATCTGCGATGCTTCCTGTATATTTTTGGGAAAGTCAGCGAGAATTACATTAAAATCCTAATTTGAGCTTCCAGATCATTATCTTGTATAATGTCCAGTTTTTAAGTTTCCTTATACACTGTTTGTATCTTTCAAATTTGTAAATAACTTTTACCATACTTTTATTTTTCCTTCAGAAACACTTCAATTGGTGATACTTCAAATGAATGAATATTACATTACTTGTACTACTGTTTTAGCTCTCCTCCCCTCCTTTCCAAACAATTTGGCTTTACTATTAAACAGGCATTTTGGTCAGATACTGGCATAGGTGCTGTTTCCCCCTTCTATAACTGAAATGATAAAAGTGAATTTACACATTTTCTGTTATTTATTAATGCACTGAAAATATTCCTAGTTTCCTTTAATCGCTTCACTTAGCCATTTCTAGTCTGCAAGAATTTTCAAACATGTTTTCTTAGGGAGTTTTGTTTGTTTTGGAAAAATGCATATGCTTATATACAAAATTTTTGCATTTCTTTAACAGACCCACACATTAGCACACTGTAATACAGGAATTCAGTGGGTGCTTTTAAACCTCTCCAGGAAGGGTCACCAGCACTGCCATGGCAAACACCAGGAGACTGAGCAGTGAGTGGAGAGGGTGTGACATCACTTCCAGGTTATGCTGTAGAAATGACTCCACATCTGTATGGTTAATGCATGGGGAAATTCTTAGAGAGGAATGGACTATTGAGTCCATTTTCCAGCCATTTTTTCTACCACTCCTCAATTTCTCAAGGGCCACGAGGAAGGCAAATGGCAAGCCCACCCCTAGGGCAAGAATGCAGTTCCTTGCATCGTCAGAATTTTCCAAAGCAAAGCTGTAGGGGTTCCTGTGGGAAGAAGCTGCTCTTTACAGCATTCCTATAACCATGACCTCATCTTTACAATATATCTGACTTCTGTGGCATGCGTGAGATGGATCATTCAATACTCGCCCCATAATAGGGAAGATTCTTTAAGAGGCTCCACTTTCTGCCAGTGTGCAGCTGAATGTTCTGGCATTGCTGCCTGGCTGTCCGCCTCTCCCTCCACTTTCAAAGGCTGTAGTTTCCTGGACAAGCCCCTTTCTCTCCTCCTCAGGGCTTTTTCAGTGGCAGCACCAAAGTTATGCAATGCCCTTCTCAGAGCCAAGCTACAAGTGACGAATGACACTTGAACGGCAAGTGAACAGACTCACGTGTATTCCTCCCTGTTCCTCTTGATCACAATGTGATCATTGATCACTACGTGATCAAGTGGAGAGCAAGTGAATGGCAAGTGAACAGGGAGGAATACACGTGAGTCTGTTCACTGGCTGTTCAAGTGTCATTCGTCACTTGTAGCTTGGCCCTAAGAGTCTCTCTACACAAGACATCTTACACGGGGACACTCAAGTGACAGATCTTACACTTGTTCTCCCATTTTGGATACACATGCACTGCTAGGCAGACAGAGTACACTGGAATATAAGACCACACAGAAAGTAAATCACTTGAGCATCCCCGTGTAAGATGTCTTGTGTAGAGAGACTCTAAGAGAATTTCAAAAGACTTTCTCTGTTGATGTTTAGAGGGCAAGTTACAACTCTGGGTCAAGCTACAAGTGACGAATGACTTGAAGTGGAGAGCAAGTGAATGGCAAGTGAACAGGGAGGAATACACGTGAGTCTGTTCACTTGCCAGGCAAGCGTCATTCGTCACGTGTAGCTTGACCCCGCTTCCCTGTATTTTGAGTTTGGCTACATGGGACAGAAAGGAAAGAGCAGTTTGTGCATTTTACTGTATAATACAAGTGGTTCCTAGGGAGAATATGCCACCATTTAGCACCATTTAGTTTCTCAGGGCCTGAAAGTGACTGGAATTTACTCAGGTTAGGGAAGGAATGCTGCAGGCTGCAGTGTGCTTTCTTAGGCTTGCTAATCAAACCAGTTAATTTCTAATACGGGATCATTTTTGTTTATTGCTCTTTTAAGTGAAAACCAGTTTTGATTTTCAAAGATGAATTCATTATTCAATCAATGTCTCTGATGCAGATATTTGTTAACTTTTTAAATTGTTACACTGTTCACTATTAAATACTGAAATAAGAATTTTACTCTGATAGTAACTAAGAAGTTAAACACACACACACAACCTACCTCTGACTCCCTTTGGAATATAACAACTCGACCGCCTTTGTCCCCAGTTGCCAATAAGTCCCCTGTGTGGTTGAACTCAGCAGTAGAAATAATGTCAGCTGCATAAAGAAAAGTAGAGGCAAAAATGGTTACGTATCTCTGGCCGCACAAAATCTGTGGAAACATCAGCTGTTCCCCAGGAGCCCGAACAAGAGAGTGCCTCTCGTTTCCCAGGCCCACCACAGAACCACAGGAGAACTTTGGTGTTCTAAATGCTCATAAATACAACAGCATTTCCCTCACAATTTCCTCACAAACTGAATTCTAGAACCACTCCTGTATTTTCTCCCCAAATTTTTCAGGCCCACATTTTTTAAAAGAATTTCAGAAGAAATTGACTGTACCCCTGATTCCCAAACTGTCGTAAGATTATTAATTTCTACAAATTCAAGGCTTGCTCACCAAACCCCACTTAAAAATATAACAAGTGATAAGAGAAACTAACATTGTTGAAACTGTCAGAAGTGCAGTCTACAATGTAATGTTAAAAAAGGAGGGGAGTGCATACAAAGACAAGCCTGAAAACTGGCCTTTTGTCTGGATTGTCCTTGTCTCCATTTACTATCTCAATATAAGCTGCAGCTTAAACTAGTGACTCATGGTGTTTCACAGCATCAGCTATGAGCTGGAAGACTGTCTTAGGGCCAAACAATACAATATGCCTGACACATGTTGAGTCACAGGTGCACAATCAGACTATCCATCAAATGTACATCAAGTGCTCGTTTTCTCAGCACTGCAAGGGGGAGGAGCTAAAAAGGAAGTTCCTTCTCTGCAATGCTGCCTTTCAGTGCCAAGCAAAAGAGTGTTTTTCAATGTACGCCTGACTGAGAGTCTCTCTACATGTTACAAAGTACCTGAAGTGCAGGATTGTATGTCTAGTCCTCAGTTCACGTGCAAGCTGTTCTTGCTCAATGCACATGAATGCTGATTTCACAGGAGCTCCCTTTGTATGACTGCATCTGCAAGTGATTCCGGAGGGCAAAGCACCAATTCAACTGTTTTTGCTGCGAGAACAAGTACTGTAGGCTCCTTTGAATTGCCAATTTGCATTTCTTTAAGGTGTGAGAAAGTGTCAAGGTTTGCATTTCAATGAATGGATGTGGGGGAAACTGGGAGTTGAGGAGGAACTGATATCAAACATGTGACACGGATCAAACTGAAGTGTGACTGTACGATCGATTGAGTGCATGGGAAGTTGGAGGGGAGACATGTGAAATGAGGTTTACTTGAGCATCCCTAGGTACTTAGTAACATGTAGAGAGACTGAGAGTCTGGTCATGCATGCGTGACCCAACACGTGCCAGGCATATTGTATGGTTATGCCCTTAGTCTTGGCTCAGACCAGGACATGAGTGGGTGATCTGACCACATTTCAGAAGCAAGCAACAATATACACAGTCGCCATTTTGTGTGCATGGGGCAATGCACATATTTTCCACGCACATACAGCTTCACTACAAGCAAATGTGTTCCCCTAAAAATCTGCAGTGCCATCTGCACTGCAGGGACTGATATTCATTCAAGTAATCATCACTAAGGCTGCTTCCACATAAAAGGCTGTGGTCTGGTTTGCTATCCAAACTGGTGTGGGTCTTTGTGGAGCATCCAGACAATGTCATCTCCTCATCATCCACTTTCCATGTTTTCCTCCACTATGTTGTGATTTTTTTCCAAACTTGGCTTGGTATGATCTTTTTGGAAAGATTGCAGTCAAGCCTGTTTTTATGCTGTGCAGATGTGATGGTGCAAATTTTTGTTGCTATAACACATATCAGCTTCATCTTCCTTGCCTCAGCCCTTATGCGGCTGCCATTTCCCCCAAATCCACAAAAAAATTTAAAATTAACAACAGAGATATTGCTATAGCATTATGAAAATCTTTGTACTAGTTCTTCTGAATTCTCAGCTTTCATGTTTTAAAAAAGCTAAATCTCTAGCCTTTTTCATTGTGGAGATATGCCTTTCTATTTATACCTTTGCAACAAAGGGGCTAGATACTTTTTAAAAATGAAAGCTGTGGATTCAGAAGAGCAATTAGATTATAATGTTATAACACTTTAGCAATAGGTTAATTGTCATTTTTTTTTTAAACACGAAAAGCCCTCTGGTGGTGTGAAGGGGAAGTTGGCAGCTTTTGGGGGCTGAGACAAGAACAGTGCAGGGAACACAGCCCGGGGAATGCTTCTTTGCCACTAACACATATTTGCAGTGCAATCCTATGGAGAGTTACTCCAGTCTAAGCCCATTAAAGTCAATGAGCTTAGACTGGAGTAACTCTCCATAGGATTGCACTGTTGGTTTTCTCAGTGGTATCGAGGAATGTCACCATGTGGAAACATCTGCTGTACTTTGGTCACATTCAGGGACTGACAAATGTTACAATTTTCCTGCATCTGGCAGAGAAACAGCAACCCTCGTAGATTTGAAAAAGGAAGTGAAATTTAAAATTATTACCAAACTACATCGAATGTATTGTTAGGCCACTGCCCTCTTCTACAGCTCTGTATTCAAAGACCCAAGGGGAATTTTTCACAGCAAAAACTGCTTTTTATTTCCCAGTGTTGATGAAAACACCAGTTCTAAACCAGTGGAGATACATGGATAGCATCAGCACTTGTCGAACATAATTCTCAGTTATACAAGAAGGTCACATATTAGGGATGTGCACAAATTTCCCTGCTTGGTTTCTTATCAAATAACACCTTGGGCACCACATATAGCAGGAACTATATCAGCATTGCCAGACATGGAAAATGGAGCTTGAAAAAGAAATTGTATCTCAAAAAAATCAATGATTTTCATAAGTCATGACTCCTCAGCATTTGATCCAATTCACGGCTTCTTACAATGGCCTCTCAGGATTGTGTCCATATGGCAAAGCAAAGAGTGTTTGGGTAGATTTGGCTGCATTTTTAATCCTTGCGTGGCTTTTATTGAGTGGATGATGGGAGAAAATGCAGGAGACAGAAGATCCATACCTTATTTTTGTGTCCTTGCAACTTGCTGTCATGTTGTTAGCACCCTTGAGTTTAAGGGGGAAAGGCCTTATTTTAAACAAATAAAGGTCTTATATGACAAGTTGGTAGTCAGCAGCAGCCTATGGGGCATTCATGGTCCAAGAAACCTTTTCCTTGGGTTAGGCATTCTGCCAAACAGACTTTAACTCCTAAACTGCTGCTATTTAGGAAATGCAAAAGACTGCACAGTGGAATTGATCTGATGGCCAAATTCTCCTTTGCCCTTGGTGTACTATTGCAGTCTCCAGTTCATGTCATTCATACTATTCTTAGCTTACTAGTTCTTAATGGTGAGACTTGGGGTCAGGGCAGGCCTTTAGAAGGAAGCCTCTGAAAATGATAATCAGATATTCAAAGAGAAAACTACACTGCCATATTAAAAATTCAGTGGTGTTTTCCACAGAGCAACACACTTGTGCAGTTTTCCTCACTGCTGCTGTCACTACCAGAGTTACCAATACTCCAGGTAGGGCCTGGAGATCTCCCAGAATTACAACTGCTCTCCAGACAACAGATATCAGTACACATGGAGAAAACAGCTGCTTTGGAGAGTGAATTCTATGGCATTCGACCTTGCTGAGGTCCCTCCCCAGGCTCCACCCCAATTCTCCAGGAGTTTTCCAATCCAGAGCATGCTGCCAATACAGCACTGCAGCCAACAGGAGATTGGGGATTGGGGGGGAACGGAGGGTGTAGCACTTACTTCTGTATCCCTGTCACGTGCGCACACCTCTGCCTACCACAATGACATCACTTGTGGAAGTGACGTCACATGAGTGGGCAGAAGCATGCACTGTAGTTTGGGCTGATTCTTAAGGAATCCTCTCTGGCGCAAAGCACACGTGCGCCCACCCCCCTCACAATGACATAACTTCCAGAAGTGACATCATTGAGGTAGGGTGTGGAAGCCGGCACGTTCGTTTGCCCAGGGTGCCTGCCAGTGATGGGTGATCGCTGGGCAGCTTGCCTCCTCCCGCCAATAATCAGTGATCAGCAGGCAGAGGGGCAAATGACCAGGAGTTTGGCTGTCACCAGCAGGCAGCTGGCAACCCTGTCCCTGCTCTACTTCCCCAGCAGCTGCTACTCCAGTCCCCGTCATGCCATCAGGCCTTTTTTAGATTTTTAAACAACAGTTAAATATTTTAATAATTATATATTATTAATAATAACTGCTCTTAATAACTGCACTTAATCTGTGTATTAGGTTTTATCAGAACTTTTTTTAAGCTGGAACGCGGTGGAACGGAGTTCCGGAACCGCTTGAAAATGGTCACATGGCCAGTGGCCCCACCCCCTGATCTCCAGACAGAGGGGAGTTTAGATTGCCCTCGGAGCAATCTCAACTCCCCTCTGTCTGGAGATCAGGGGGCGGGTCCACCGGCCATGTGACCATTTTCTCTGAGGGCAACCCACTGAGTTCCGCCACCTCTTTTCCCAGAAAAAAAGCCCTGGGTTTTCTTAATTCCCAGATTTCATTTTTAAGTAAATCTCTAGCCCTTTTTGTCACGTTCCCACCCTTCAGAAGTAGCATGCTGTCCTCTCAGAATTACAACTGATCTCCAGACTTCAAAGGCCAGGTCTCCTGGAAGAAATGACAGCCTTGGATAGTGGACTCTATGGTGTACCATAGAGACTGCCTCTCTGCTGAGCTCTGTCCCCAAGTTCCACCCTCTCCAAGCATAGCCTCCAAATCTCCAGGAATTTCTCAAGCTGGAGTCAGTAAGCCTCTGCAGAGATATGCCTTCCCTTACATCTCCATGACAGGCTAGACTTGCTTTTTTAAAAAAATAAATAAATGCGGGGAAGTCAGAGAACCTGATATATAGCTTATAATATTCAATTTTCCAACCCCCCCCCCCGAAAGCCCCTGGTGGCAGGGGGAGGAAATGGCTGCTGCAGGGAGAGGGGAAATGGCTGTTGTATGGGCAGGAGTAGGAAAATCCAGACTTTCCCATCCATATAGCAGCTATCCAGCTTTTATTGTGATATTTCCTAAACTTCGCAGCAAAGCAGATTTGGGAAAAACCAGAGAAATGCCAGAGAAACCCCAGGAGGTGCATAACCGTACCACAATGCTATGGGTCAACTCACTTCCCAACAGCAGCAAATAAGCCACGTAGAATCAGCATCTTAAGAGTCTATTAAGCATGAGCAGAACAACATCCACAGAAGCAAATTTCCCAATCTCTCCTCTCCCACAGCAGCTTGCTATACATTCCAAAATTCTGCACTTGGACCCCGCCCCCCAGGACACCACTGGGGTCGAAGACAGTTCTGCAGTGTGAGTTCTGCAATGTGAAAGGGAATAAATGAAAATCCCGCCCCCCCCACTCCCTTGTCTGCTGGCAGAAGTGCTTCCTGAAAGTGGAAAGCTTCATTAAGATCCAGGCCGATTTACATAAAGGATACTTTTTGAAAAAGACATTGAATGAAAACCTAAGGGTCTCTTTCAATCCTAGTTTCAGTAGAAACCTAATGATTTCTTTCCTCTGTCTCTAAATTGGCAATCTTCAGTCATCATCAGTAAACAAAAGTCAGTCATTATGAGCTACAATGAGGACTTCACATTCTTCACTTAGCTCTTGAATAACCAACCTAACCTAGGAGTGAGCTGGCAAAATAATGAAGGCCAGGGTGAACGTTAAACTACATAGAATCTAAGAGCCAATCTACGTGAGGTTCTCTGGGTAGTGTAGTCTTACAAAGAACAGCCACTTGATGCAATTCTCTGCCACAGGAAGAGCGATGGGAGCGATTTTCTCTCTTCCAGAAAGCCTTGGCCTGGGTTTTCCTCCAGGAGCCTGGGGGATGGGGCTTTACAGGAGCCACAAAATTCAGGGCAGCTGAGAATCTGCTGGGGAGAAGAGCAGTGGAGGGGATCCTCTCTCTTCCTGCCTCCTGTTACGTTCCCCCACCCCTGAGCTCCCAGAAGAAAACCCAAGCTGAGGTTTTATGCAAGAGAGAGAATACCTCCCATTGCTCTTCTGGTGGAGAATCACATTGAGCAGCTGTTCTTTATAAGACTACACTTCCCAGGGAACCTTGTGGGACCCAACACGCACCTGCTCATGTAGTTTCCCTATAAGAGGAATTGCTTTGTACTAATTTGAAACAGTGAGCAGTTTGATAAGACTTTATAGACTTCAGTTATCATACTTGGCAGGAAAGCACTTTCAAACATCTGTATGATTATTATGGTCCTGGGAGGCCAATGTAATAAGAATACGGATTGAAATAAATTAGAATCATTACTGCTTAGCATATTGTTTTTCTAAGGGGTTTGAACTTCTTGGACAGCAACTTCATTTAGGAAGATAACAAACAAGGTGTGATTTATATGAGAAAACATGAAGGGAAATAAGTCAAATCTATTTAAATCAGATCAAACCCCATTCAAATGTTTGTTCAGAAAATGCAAGGGGAAAGATTATTAGCAATCACATTAAAACTAACTTCATATCTGATTCGAGTGCCAGGGCTGCTGCTTATAGAAATCATGATACAGTGTGATGGATTATCGTTGTATCAGTATACAATTAAGACTTTGAACAAAATGTGAGACGTTCACATCTGGATGCATTTGTGAACATGGTGGGTGAGCAGTAGACTGGTACAAAGGCCATCTCCCATCAAAATCCAACCACTCCCAACTCTTGTCAGTTGGTCAGCAGTTAAATTGCCACGCTCCTCTTCCCACCACCCAATATTCCATTCTACCATTTGAAAGTGATTGGCTGAGGCTCCTGGAGGGTGGAACTTGAAACCATCTGTCACCACTCCCCATTATTCAATCACACTGGTAATAGAGGGAACTTCTGTTCTCTAAAGACCTGCACTTTTAACTGAAGCATGGATTAAAAAGGAGAGAAAAAGGAGTCCATGAATAAAGCTTTCCTTACCAGCATAATATAATTTGTAGCATCCTATCTATCAGGAAAGTTATTACTGCTTTTGATACAACTCCACTAATCTCCAGGAGGGTTCCTAGAAACAGATCCCTGTGATATGTACTATCTAATGATAACACATATGAAGCCGGAATAACACTCTTCTGTACCAAGAACACAATTCCTTGCTGTATTCAAAGCACTACAAAGAATGAATGCTTTTGCTTAGCCACCATGTGTCTATGCCAGCAAGAGGGAGGTAAGGAGGGAGGCAGAGAGAGATACAGCTCGATTTGATGGAGAATCTTGTGTATGCTGTCAGAAGCAAGAAGACCGTAAAGGATTCTGAACGTAATTATCTGAGCAGGGCCCTGCATACACTTATTGCCCTATAGTAATGCTGCCACTTTTATTACTCTTTATAGCTGTGATGCCACTGAGCACAACCCCTGAGGATCCTTGTGAATAATTGGATTAGGACGAGACGCAGCTTTGAGAAAGCCCCGCAGGATGCAATGGGTACGAAACCAACAGCATGTCTTGGGCCCAGATGTTGACATGACACTACCATGGAAAAGTAATTTGCACATCTAAATTAATACTGTCGTGATATGTATAATATCAGCAGTGAAAAGCAGGGAGGGGAATATAGAATACAGCCACTTTCCATAAAGTGGTATACACCTTACACTTCTTACCTAGACAGCAGTGAATGACAAAAAATCCACCGTTCTGCTTAGCCCGTTTAATCCTCGACCTCTGGGCAACGGAAGGGGCTGCTGACTGCCTGACCCTTGCAGCACTTCTTTATATACTGCAGAAATATTTTACTGCTCAGCATTTTTCAGGCCAATGTGATTAGCAACATGACCAACTGAAATCCTTTTCCTTTCCCATCAATGATTGGACAAACAGTGCAATACTAATCCCAAACTGTAAATGCCTTAGGACAGTTACTAAAACCCTCGTCAGAACAGCGTTGTACTGAAATGACACTGGAATTGGGCTGGGGGAGGAGCTGGATTTACTTGGTACCAGGGCTTTTTTTCATCAGGAACATGGTGGAATGGAGTTCCGGAACCTCTTGAAAATGATCACATGGCCGGTGGCCCCGCCCCCTGATCTCCAGACAGAGGGGAGTTGAGATTGCCCTCCGTGCCGCTCGGCGGTGCAGAGGGCAATCTAAACTCCCCTCTTTCTGGAGATCAGGGGGTGGGGCCACCAGCCATGTGACATTTTCTCCTGAGGGCAACCCACTGAGTTCCACCACCTCTTTTCCCAGAAAAAAAGCCCTGCTTGGTACCCTAAGCAAGCTCAGCCCACCTCCTACCCCCAGCAGCCCACTGCACTGCCAGAAGTGCAGGCTTAAGCACAAGCTCTCCCCGAGTGAAAAACAGATAAAAAGACAAGAGGCAGGGATGTGCAAAACTAGACCAATGAGAAATACACCCGGAATTTGCTGTTTTGTTTCCTTAAAATGGCTTCTGGAAAGGGGAACCAAATCCAGGAAACCAAGTTATAAAGGCACCCTCCCACTGAAAAGTTTGTGCGTTTCATTTCGGTTCTTATAGCACAGCAGCGGTGGCGACAGCAGACAAGCAGGCAGGCAATGGGAGGAAAAATGCCGCAGGGAAGCGGGGAGTGGTCTGTTCATCAATTGAATTTGATAAAAGTTCTAGAAGACTGCAATTATAAAGACACTTCCCTGGGAGGAAGTACTATTGAATAACATGTGACTTACATCTGTGTAGACCGGTTTAGGCTTGCTTCCCCCCATCCAGCACCTGTCAAAACATTACTTAAAAAAAAAATTCTCCACATCAAGCTTAAGTCAAGCCCCCTATGAACCATTCACCTACTTCACCCTTTCAAAAACAATCCTGCTTGCCCACAGCAAAAGGAAAACTTACGGGAAAAACTTAGGTCTGTTTAGGGGGAGACAATCATGTTGCCTGCCTGCACCAGGGTGTTGGAGATGGGTGATGAGAACACCCCTTTTCATGGCAGATTGCTGAGTGTCAAAAGGAAGGATTTGCCCCCATCGTGGGAACAAAACTGCAAAGCACAAGGAAACATGGCAGCAACAAGTGGCCCGAAGGTAATAATTTATTGGCACTATCAACCCTTAGAAAAAGAAAAAAAATGAACATAAAACAGCATTGTTTTAATGCTGCTGCCGCCCTCCTACAACAGTTTTCCCAGCCAGTTTTCTGCCATTGTGTGCGCCTTCCAACCTTCTTCAAGGTCCATTGTTTTGTGTATGTGTACATAGCGTAACTAAGGAAAAATTAGGTGGATCAATGGCTCAGAGGGAGGGTGACTAACAGTTGACGCAGTTTTTTATTAAGAGCGAAAATAATTGCCTCAGAGCCTCGTTTCCCCAAACTGCCTGCTTGAAAAGAACAGTGTGCGCATGCATCCCTGACATTCGTCTTCCCCAAGCATTTTTTGGAGTCCATAAATACTAAAACCCTTTGCTGTGTGTGCTCTCAGTCTAGGTGGATCAATGGTTTAGAGGGAGGGCTGTGTTCTATGCGATTTTGGTGCCATGAACTGCAAAAGGAGCTGCCCCAAAGAACCTGAAAGCCCTTATTTAAAAGATTGGGCCCCAAATGCATTATAATGCAAGAAACCAAATGGGTAAGATCTAAAATAGCAATGCCCCGGAAAAAAACCAGTAACAGTACATTGTTTGGAAATCCTGGATTTGAAACTGCAACAGGATTTTTTTCAGCACATACCCCTAGCATGAGGCTACATCTCCCTGGCCTCTTGCACAGACACACAACACACACAAGGGGACTTTGGTGATGGGAACTTTAGAAGAAGGTAGCTTTGCACATCAAAGGAGAGCTCGCACAAACAGCCAAGAATGGGAACACTCACTGATACAGCATATTGCTACCATTGCTTTACTTAAAACCCATACAGGTGTTCCATCTGTGGACACAAACACCAAACTGGACCTTTCACTCCTCTAACTCGCGCAATGCGTCCCACAAAGATAAGCAAGGGAAGGAGATTCCCTGCCTTAAATTTTGACTGCTGCAAATCTCTCCCCCCATTTCAATAATACACCTATTATGTAACCATTGAACATAACATCCACTATCAACAGTTCCTAGCAGTGTCCCCCACTTCAAGGGGCTCTGTCCAGATAACCCTCCAACAGGATAAGAGTCCAGGACTGGTCCTGCAAGGACTCGCTATTCTCCGTAGTCTGCTCTGAGGTCACAGTTGAGATTGCGTGCAGCCACTCTGGCACTACGCCTGTATGCCACCTCAGCCTGGGCCCTGCGAAGTGTTGGCAGGTCCTGAGGAACCATGACCCCGCTTAAATCTTCTGCCTGGCATAGGACCAGCAGCTGTCTCGGGCGGGCAGTGTGGGCTCGCTTGCCAGCTCTGGCAGAGTGGCTTCTGATAGAGCTGGGGCGTGGTCAGCAGATATCTCTGCTGTATCAAGCCCTTCCCGGTCCTGCTGGCCTTCATTATCCCCAGGTTCAGGTCCTCAGGGCTTTCTCCTGAAAACTCTGGGTCAGGCCACTCTTGGCCAGAACCCTCCGAGTCATCGGTCTGGTCAAAGGATGGGTCAGCGGGGGTCATGACATCCAGAAATAGTTATTTTCATGATTTTTACAGTTTTGTGATTTTCATTACGTATGCCTCGAATCATTACTCGCCCACAAAGCCTTTTGCTGCCTGGATTTGGCCGCTTGCTGATTTCCATAAAGCAAAAGCAGGTTGAAAATCAATATTTATTGGTTTATTTTCATTTTTCTGTTGTAAACAGATCCCTTCAGGGAGAAAAGTGGGGTACCAATACATATAGATGGAGACTGTACAGCTGGGTGTTGCTTTATATATTCCCTACAAATTCTCCAAAAAGCCAGTTCAAGCTGGCCAGTTGCCAGTAAATGTATGCTGTAGCTTTTTATTTTTCACAAAAGCCACGAACCATGTTGAATCTATCTTGCATCCAGCCAAATGTGAGCTAGCTAACCCAAGTGATTCATGAATCATCTCACAACGGCAACACATCAACGTTTCCTCCAGGAACACATGGGCAATACTGTTTCATGAGAAAGGTTCCTATAAAAAATTATTCTGAAATGTTAACACACATTTTGCTGGTGGAGTAGCAGCTAGAAGGGATTTCTTAGGTGGTTCAGAGAACTGAGAGGAAGAGAGGTCTGGGTTTTCCATACTGCACAGCTGCAAAGAAAAACCTTGATCCCATTTTTGATTCAGAGTTCCGTGCCGTGCAACATCAATTGATGTAAGGTGCTTTACAAAGTAATGCTAGCAAAATAAGAGAAAAATTCCCACCTTGAGGAATTTATTTTCAAAATTCAAACGAAGGGGTATGACAGTGCAAGGGAATATTTCTGTCATTTATAAATAATTAAAAATCATAGCTGAAGAGCCAGATGCATGCAACTTCTGTATGTGTAAAGTGCCATCAAGGTGTAGCTGACTTATGGCGACCCCTGCTGGGGTTTTCAAGGCAAGAGACTAAGAGAGGTAGTTTGCCATTGCATGCCTCTGTATAGCAACCCTGGTCTTCCTTGTGATCTCCCATCCAAGTACTAACCAGTGTCAAGTCTGCCTGGCTTCCAAGATCTGACAAGCCTGGGCTATACAGATCAGGACATGCAACTTCTACCAGTTTAAAAATATCAGGATTATCAGTATAGACAATGTGTCAGTATTCCATATGATTTGCAGAATATAGCTGCATAAACTGAGGCTACTTGTAGACAGTCTCTTGATTGCTGCCATTGGCACCCTTTACCCCTGCAGTATCCAGTTGAAGGTTCCTTTTATTAGCTGTTGTGCTACTGTTATTCATAGAACCAAATAATCATAGAGTTGGAAGAGACCTCCAGGGTAATCTAGTCCAAACCCCTGCACAATGCAGGGAATTCACAACTACCTGCCTCCCAACACCCCCAGTGACCCCCTGCTCCATGCCCAGAAGATGGCAAAAACCTTCCAGGATCCCTGGCCAAACTGGCCTGGAGAAAATTGCTTTCTGACCCTGAAGTGGCAATCAGCATTACCGTGGGCGTGTAAGAAAGGACCACGATAACTAAGCACTGATGTAACCCTTTCTGCCCTCCCTCTACTAAGCCTACCCCCCTTCCCCAACTTTGGCATCTGTGCAGGGACACTGTAACATTATTATCAAGACTAGCAACAAAGCCCATTGTGAGAAAAAATACAACAGGCTCTAGAAAGGGGAGGGTGGGCGGGCAGGCATTCCCTCCTCTTCTGTCGCTGATCCCAGCCGGATGAGGGGGGGGGGCTGGTATGGCCTCCTACTCTGCGCCTGATCCTGGCTGGCTGATCCCGGTGTGCAGAAAGGGCGGGCCTGGCCGCCTGCTCTGTGCCTGATCCCGGCCGGGTGAAGCGGGGGTGGGCATTGCTACCTACTCCGCTCCTGATTTCAGCCTGGTGAAGAAAGGACAGGCATTGCCTCCTATTCTGTATGATTCCGGCTGGGCGAAGCAGGGGGGGGGGAGACTGTTGTCTGCTCCACACGATTCCAGCAGGTTGAATGGGGGAGTGGTATTCCCTCCTGCTCTGCGCCTGATCCAGGCCGGGTGAAGAAGGATGGGCATTGCCTCATGCTCTGCCCCTGATCCTGGCTGGGTGAACAGGCCAGGCATTGCCACCTGTTCCACTCCTGATCCCAGCTGGGTGAAGGAGGGCCAGGCATTGTCACCTGCTCCACTCCTGATCCCAGCTGGGTGAATGTGGGCAGAAGGCAGTGTCACCTGCTCCTCTCCTTATCCCAGCTGGGTAAAGGGTGGGCAGACATTGCCACCTGCTCTGTGTCTGATCCCAGGTGGGTGAAGGCAGCAGGCAGGCATTGCCACCTGCTCCACTCTTGATCCCAGCCTGGTGAATGCAGGGAGTGGGTATTACCACCTGCTCCACTCCTAATCCCAGCTGGGTGAATGTGGGGGGAGTGGGCATTGCCACCTGCTTCCCTCCTGATCCCAGATGGGTGAAGGGCAGGCGGACATTGCCACCTGCTCAACTCCTGATCCCAGCCAGTTGAAGGGGTGTGGGCATTGCCACCTTCTCTGCTCCTGATCTTGGCCAGGTGAAGGGGGGTGGGCATTGACACCTGCTTTGCTCCTGATCCAAGCTGGGTGGAGAAGGGATGGGCATTTTCACCTGCTCCGCTCCTGATCCCAACTGGGTGAAGGTGGAGGGTGAGTATTGCCTCCTGCTCCGCGCCTGATCCCGGCTGGGTGAATGCAGGGGCCAGCATTGCACCTGCAACCTTCCTGATCCTAGCTAGGTGAACAACAGGCAGGCATTGCCACCTCCTCCGCTCCTGATCTCACCTGGGTGAAGGTGGGGGGGGCAGGCATTGCCACCTGCTTTGCTCCTGATCCCAGCTGGGTGAAGGCAGGGGTATAGCATTGTCCCCTGCTCCGCTCCTGATCCCAGCTGGGTGAAAGGGGTGGGCATTGCCACCTGCTCCGCTCCTGATCTCCACAGGGTGAAGATGGAGAACGGGCATTGCCACCTGCTTTGCTCCTGATCCCAAAACAAGGAAGGGCGCTGGGTTAAGGTGGAGGTTGGGCAGTGCCACCTGCTCCACTCCTGATCCTAACTGGTTGAAGGCAGGGAGTGGGCATTGCCCCTCTCTGTTCCTGATCACCGCTGGGTGAAAGCAAGCGGTGGGCATTGCCACCTGCTCCACTCCTGAATCCAGCTGGGTGAAGGTAGGGGATGGGCATTGCCACCTGCTCTGCTCCTGATCCCAGCCTGGGCTTCCCACTGCGACATGCTCTCTGGAGGTCTGGCTGCCTCATGTGGGCTTCCCTCCACAGCAGCGCCCTCTTGTGGCACACCAGGTTAGGAAGTGAGTTGTCTTGAATATGCTTAGCCTTTTATATAGTAGGATGGAGGCCAGAAGGAGAAGAGGCACCTTTTGGGAACCAGATGAGGTTTCCCACCTGCTGCAAATTGCGTCTCGACATTTTCCAAGGGGTATGACTGTCTTTAGTGGAAATGTGAGTGGGCAAGTCAAGTAATAGAGATGAAGGATCAACATACTTCCATGTCTGTCACAAGTAAAGAGAACCCCAGACTGAAACAAAGGCTTGGTGATGGTCCTCCCATCATGGCCTCCCAGCCACCTCCCACAGGATCAAGAGGATAATCCTGCTGCTATCTTGCTGCTACCTTTGGGTAAACCCTGCCACTTTTCCAGATTTGTTTGTATTTTGAGTGGCACTGGTCGGGGGTCCTCCAAAAACCTTTTCTGGTGATTTGCTTGGAGATTACTCTTATATTGATCTGTTCTTCAAGAGCATGCTGGCCATAAGGTTCACAGAATCATATGCATTTCTTCAAGCTACCAGGGCCTTTTAACCTCTTAATGGTACAGATTCTGTAGCTATCTAAATACCAAATCTCTGCTAGCCATGAGGTTTTTTCCCACTTCCAAATTTGCTAAATCCTTCATTATGGTGTTTCTAAGTACTGAATGCACCCAATTCTAATTTCAAGAGATACAGATATAGAAAACAAAGCAAATTATGAAAATTAAAAAGGAGATGTAGCCATGTGCTGCGTAACTCTGTAGAAACACCGAGATCCAGAATTCACAGGAATAACTAATTGGGGGATGAGTATGGGAGAACACAGTGCTGCCAGAACTAATTGCAGCAGAAGCAGAGATTCAGAAGGCGAGGTGGGGGTGAGGGATAAATGGCTGGAATGCTTAGATGCCCATCACTGAGCAGCATCCCCCCTCCCGGCTTGTGCCTTCCAGTGAAGACAATGTATATGTTAAACCACTCTTCAAGGTATACCAACTGAATGGGACTGCATGTAGATGGTAATTAAATTGTTTGAATGAAGGGCACCAAGGGTATTGAGAACAGATTGTACTTGTTAATTCACACAGGGCTTAATGAAGCATTCTTTGTTCTACAAACTCCCTTACTTGACTCAATTAACCCTCTCACCTATCCATCCACACCCACTCTTGGAAAATCCCCAATAAATGGAGAACTCCTTCAGATAAATCCCCATTGCCTATGCTGCCTTGATAGGGTTGCCAGCTTAAGGTTGGGAAATTCCTGGAGATTTGGGTGGGGGGCACAGCTTGGAGATGGTAGGGTTTGGGAAAGGCAGGGGCCTCAGCAGGGTATAATGCCACAGGGTCCACCTTCCATTTTCTCCAAGGAAACTGATTGCTGTCATCTGGAGATCAGTTGTAATTCTAGGAGAACGCCAGCCACTACCTGGAGGGTGAAAACCCTAGCCTGTGTTTAGCCACAAGCAACCGGCACAGCGGCACAGAAGTCAATATCCTATTAAATCCACCCAACTCCCAAATACCTTCACAGATCCAGGGATGGGTACCAGGCAGAGGATTCGAACAGCTAGGTTCCAGAGAACTTTTGCTCGCACAAAATGGCAGCTAACATGCATTTACCACCTGGTATATACTCCACAATAACCAGCAGCCAGTTTCATCCACCCCAAGCCCTGTGTAATAGTCATGTATGACCTGGCACCATTTCAAGTCAGGAAGATGGGGGATGGGGACAGGACTGAAGACCCTTATCTACACACACCAGTCACAGTCTAAGTTGGGAACCAAGGAGAACCTGCAAGCAGTGTGGGATCTAGGGTGCAGACCCTAGCTCCAATCTAAGTAATGTGTGAAACTGAGCGACCTTCACTTTACATATGTTTCAAAACCCTTCTGCATCTCATTCACACTTTACATGCCAGGTGTTACACAGGCACACATCTAAAAACTGTAATGTGTAAAATGGCCCTAATGAAGCTCACAGTCACTGCAATTTGTATCACTGGGTTTCAATAAGGACACATGAAACTGAGCTTATAAAGCAGTTTATACATTGAAAAATAAACATTTCGAACGGACTTCTACAGAGCAGATGTACCCGAAAGGGGCAGCAAATCATGAAGGGAGATGAACCAGTGTCTGTAAGAGACAGTTAGGCTAAGAAAACTTTATTTCTCCCCGAGCAAGATGTTTTTACATACTGTGAGGAAAATAAGGCATCCTCTCTCTGATATGAGTTGCACCTGATTATTGGCTGCTGCAATCTGGCAGGCTACTGTAGTCAGAATCCAGAACCCAGATTGGGCTGAGAGAGAGAAGGAAAGAAGGAAAGACAAAGGAAGGAAGAGAGGAAGAAAGGGAGAGAGGAAGGATGGAAGGCTTCAGCTGGGAGGGAATAAGTACAGGAAGGTGGAAGGGAATAAATACAGCCCTCCTCCTGGCGTCAAATTGGTAAGGGATAAATACAGGAAGGCGGTGGCAACAACTGCAGGGAAAAGATCTCCCCAAAGCTCTTAAGATACATGGGAAGCAGCTAGGAACCCCCTACTGGGAAAGGTGGGTTTCCATTGGTAAACGGACCTCCCCCTGGCTTCTGGACAAGGTTGTCTCCCGCTCACCTGCTTGTTGGTTGGTTGTACAAGCTGGAAGTGAAAGTGGCCTGCCAGACACTCAGGTGCAAAATGTTTATTTTTATTTATTTATTGTCCATCTTTCTTGTGGGACTCAAGGCAGATCACACGGCGTAAGTCAATACAAGCAACAGAATGGGACATCGAATAAACAATGCAATAGGATTTGGACTGAAAAAAATCTGAAATCTGAAAACAAAACTGAAGCAAAACTTAAGTATTCATATAACATGTTAAAAAGATACAAAAATTACATAGTAGGATCCTAACTAATTTATCAAATTATCAAGCAAGACCAAGAACAAAACTAGTGGACTAGAGAGAATTTGGGAGAGAAACATCAATCCAGAATTTTAGAACAGGGGCGTGCAGTTCAGTTCAGAATTTTGGCTGATTTGATAAAATTTGGGAATTCCAAATCAAAAACCAGGTATTCCAAATTTTTACAGAATTTTCAGTAAAAAATCAGTAAAATTCGGCCGTTGTTTTTTATGGGAAACTCATGCTGCAGGAGATGAGAAACTGCTTAATCCAACATTTTTTACCGAATCTGAGAAAGTATGCAAAATTCCAAATTGATTCTCTAATTCAGCTTGGCTATTTCCAAAGGTGTCCCCACCCACTCTCCATTATTTCCTATGGGGAAAAATATCTGGGGCTATCCGGGGGGCTGGGGGTGGCATTTTTCAAGCAAACTTGACCAACATCCACCCAAACCAAACTGAAGCAAGCCACATGGTTGCAACTTAGCCCAACAGAACCAGTGTCATTCACAGCAGCTAGGCGCTGGATTCAGCCAATGGGGCAACACCACAAAACAGAACCAAGCAGTACCCAGCTACAAGCAAAAGGCATTCTCTTGCTTCAGTTTGCTTCTGTTGGCTTAACCAAACCGAAGCAAGGGTTGCTGTTGCACATTAGGCCAACAGAAGCTTTGTTGCAACAGTTTGGTTTGAGGGGAACAGATGTGATTCTCTAGTGTGATGTTGGCCTCCTTGATTCGCTTTGGTGCTGGGAGGACTCCCACTAGCTCAGTGTGTTTCTGCAGTGGTAGTCAGCTTTGACTTTTTCCCATAGGAAACAATGGAGTGGCAGGGGCACCTTGTTCAGGGGCCCATAGAATTGGCCCCCAGAGTACCATCTATCTGAAAGTTGGGGGGGGGGGTCTTAAGAGAACAATCAGAAGTAGATCCCTGCAAATTTGGTGAATTTTGGTTGGATAATGATCTTCCCCAGCCTACTGGATCGCCCTTAGAGTGATTTTCCCATAGAAAACAATGACTGAATTTTTCATAAATAGCCAAACCAAATAAGAGAATCAATTCAGAATTCCAGAAATTCCAATTTTTTTCTCAGATTTGGTAAAAAAAAAAAAAAAGGATTTACTGAACTTTTTTTTAATGTACTCCCCTATTCTAGAATAGCATCACCTGGATTATGCAGTAGGCCTTAATTAATGTGAGAAGAAAATAAATAAAACAATATAGCACCTAACTGTATAATACACCCTCAGGAGTGTGTTTATTATGTGACATAGTCCTTAGTACATTTACATGTAGCTGAGAAAAATAACAACTCAGCAATGAAAGGCTGAAAGAGCAAGATATATGAAGCTGAAGAAAAACAGATATAAAAGCAGGCTTCACAATATCTGCAGGATGCCAAATAAAAGGAGTAATCTCCTCACCTCCCACAAGCAGCTGTTTATGCTATAAACACACAGGTGTAGGTGGAATATTAGGAAATCCTCTGAAGCTCAAAAGAAAATTTGAGCAATGGAGCGATCTGCCACATGTAGAGGCTGGTGTAAGTGCTGGCCAGAGAAGACTTAGGGGAGAGTGGCCAATTGGCAGTCTCCTGGACACACAGGCCCCACTTCCATACACCCAACCTAACGCTGCTTGGTATGTCACTTATGGCTGCAATCCTGAGACAGTGAGGAATCAGCGAGTTCTAAACAAAGTAACTCCCATGATATGAAAAAGAGATGCCACCACTCTATACACAGCATCACCGGTCTAACATTCAGCATTAAGGTTTTCTGCAGTCCCAGATGGGGATGAACAGAAACTCCTGCTTAATTTTACTCGTTTTGTAAAAACTCTTTTTGCTTCCCTTGAAATTTGACAGACATCTTGCCGAAGAAATGACTCCAAGTTAAATAAAATTTGGTGGCACCTCTACTGTTTCTGGATGTTGCCAGTACAAAGTGACTTACCTTAACTAAAAAGCAGGTGCTGGTCAGATAAGTATTAGTATTTTGTTTTATTCATAGCCTCGGTAATAGTGATAAAGTTATCAAAGTATTAAACCAACTGCTTCATTAAGCATGCTGAAACACAAAATGTTGCCACATTAAGGGTGGCTTCATTAAGACGATCAGCTAGGAGGAAAGAGGTACAACATTTATCAGATCTTCCCAGATATTTTCCTAGAACTGGGGTAATGTATATTTGCCAAATGTCCTTGTAAAATGAAAGATATGCTCAACCATTTCAACCATGCCCAATTGGCAAGGGCAGATATGTTGGGAGTAGAGATATTAGTAATGATACAAGGCCTTCTCTGAGCTGTAAATTACTTTTTTAAAAAATTCAATGTACTCCTACCATAGCTTTCTGCTACCATTTACAAAAATTAAAAACAGGAAGGGTTTAGCTGCACACAGATACGTTGTTTAGGATCACTGCCTCTTTCCAAATTAATGCGATTCCTTCTTGATAGCTGTCCGGGGATCACCCTGGGCTCAGAACAATGCCCAGCTGCCGCTTCAGAGCCAGCAGAGACATGACCTCTGCCCTGGCCCCACTCAGCACCTGGGAAGGGACCACAAGACACCCCAGGATGTCTGGCCGAGGTCTCACTGGGCCAGCACAAGGTGTCCAGCGTTAGCACTGGCTCCAGCAGGCAAGCAGGCAGCAGCCCCAAGCAGCAGACCTCCCTGTGATCGGCAGCAACACTGTGAGCTGCTAGAACCTTCACATGGCAGGAACCTCACTGGGCCCAGCAGCAGGTCTCAGGCCATGGCGCAGCTCCGCAATTGCTGCTGTAAGATTTGGGTCTGCAGAGTGGGGCTGAGTGAGTGAGGAGGAGCCAGGGGCAGAGTGAGGAGGAGCCAGGGGCAGAGGGCAGAGTGAGGAGGAGCCAGGGACAGAGTGAGGAGGAGCCAGGGGCAGAGAGCCAAGACTGAGCTAGTCCAATCTCAGGGCAACACCAGTCTGGGAGCAGCTGGTAGGGGTGGAACCAAGGGATAGGCTGGACCGTGCTCCAACCCTTGGCCCTAGCGATAGCCCATGCCACAGGGGTGGGACCAGGGAGGTGGGGTTCGGGATAATGAAGGAGGCCGGGGTGGGGTGGGGTGGGGGTGAATAAAAGGAGGGCTTAGGGTTGCCAGCCTCCAGGTAGTGGCTGGAGATCTCCCGGAATTACAACTGGTCTCCAGGCCACAGAGATCAGTTCACCTGGAGAAAATGGCTCCTTTGGGGGGTAGACTCTATGGAATTATGCCATGCCAAGGTCCTTTCCCTCCCCAAACCCCATTTTCTCCAGGTTTCTCCAGGTTTCACCCCCCAGATCTCCAGGAATGTCCCAACTTGGAGCTGGCAACCCTAGGAGGGCTCCATCCTTAACCAGGCCAGGGAAGAGTGAAGAGTGCCAGGCCAGGGTGCGGAGAGGCCTGGGCTCTTGGGAAGGCACCACTGCAGGGGACCAGGTGATGCAACCCCCCCCCCCCCCAAGGTCTTCCAGTCCAAGGCCTGGGGAGCCCCCAGACAGCGGGACGCAACACAGGAGGACCCAGCAGCAACCTTGGCAGAGGCCATGCCTCACAGTAGCATTCCTATAATGAGGGCTTTTTATACTACACTATTTACTATTTTTATTTCAAAAACTTTTTTCAATAAAATTCATGATCAAAACAATTAAAAACCAGCAATAGAAATTTCAGGGCTTTTTTAAAAAAATGCAAGAATAAAACCAGCCTCCATATTCTTCAATTACCCTCACAAGCTTTTCTGAACAGTTCTGTTTTGCAACTCTTTGTAAGGGCCAAAAGAGCAGCTGCCTTTCTAACAACCCCTTGAATACTGTTCCAAAGCTGGGGGAGGGGACCACACTAAAAGTCCGAGAATGGGCAGTTACAGATCTGTTCTGCAAGGGACAGCCAAAAGGGGGGCATGGAGTGGCCATATGGTAACAGACTGTCCTTCGGGAATGAGGGTGCCAACTCATGGAGAGTTTCACAGGTAAGAACCTGCACCCTGAGAGCCAAACTACAAGTGATGTCTTACACAGGTTGGACACTAGTCGGCTTCCCTCAAGTTTTGATGGGAAATGTAGGCATCCTAGTTTTACAGCTTGGCTCTCCATTACAGCTGCAAGACCAGGATGCCTACATTTCCCATCAAAACTTGAGGGAAGCCGACTAGTGTCCAACCTGTGTAAGACGTCACTTTTAGTTTGGCTCTGAATTGGACCCAGCAAATGGAAAACCTTTTTTTAAAAAACAGAATAGCATACACAGTGGCAGACCTAAATTTTTGGGACCCTGAAGCTTGAACTGTTATGGGGGCCCCTCAGAATAGATTCTGATGAGCTCGATGAGCTTATACAGCTGGGGGTTTGCAAGCCCCCCATGAAAATGTTGAAATTTAACCAATTACAGGGACATTTTGAGGCCATATGAAATGGGTATTAGAGCATATTCTAAGGTCAATATTAAGTACTTCATCTCCATTGGCTTATGATTCTGTCATTAAAATAGCCTTATTTTAATAACAAATACTCCATCAATTTTGCTGGAAAATTCACTCATTAAAAAAAAAAGTTGTTTCAGGGCCCCTCCCGAATTAGGGGCCCTGAAGCTTAAGCTTCATTAGTTACATAGTAGCTCCACCACACATACAAAGTGGTTTGGTTCAGTTAAGACTTAGGATGTCACATTTTAAAACAACTATAATTTCCAAGTCATTTTCAAGGGCAGCCCCATATAAAGTGTGTTACAGTAGTCTAATCTTGGGATTACCATAGTATGGATCAGTGTTATTATTGCTAGATTATGTCAAATGTAATTGAAGAAAAGCACTTTTAAACCACTGTATAAACTTGGCTCCCACAGGGCTTCCAACCTCTTAACCACACCTGTCAATTAAAGATTCACCCCATCCAGAGAACAATTTCCTCAAGAACATCATGCCTGGATTCTATTTCAGCCAATTTTCCCTCAGCCACTTGACCACAATCTCCAGGCACCAGGCAAGGACAGAGGCAGCAGATACCGGGAGCTTATTTAAAGAGCTGGGTGCCAGAAGTTGAAGATGTACTTGAAAGCTTCAGACCATCTCAGTAAATGGGCTTGTGTAAAGGTTGGACACAACATGGGTAATAAAACAGAACCTGCAGAATCCTGCTCATTAAATCCCAAGGAGCAGATTCTAAAACTACCATGATAACCTTCTCTACTCAGTCCAACTGAAAATACCTAAATAGCCTGAGTGCTATACATCGCTCTGAGCCTTATTCTTTTCTCCAGATTCTTTAAGAATGTCAGGTAATCAACTGAGCCCAAAGCAGCTGACAGTTAACACCTCAAAGAAAGCAGTCCCTTAATCAGGGCTTTTTTTCCTGGGAAAAGAGGTGGTGGACCACACAATGGACCACACAATGGTTGTACAAATTAAGTACCTTGAATGTCCCTCTGGCCAATCTTGATGAGAGACGCAAACGCACGGAGTTCTGTAGAGGAAACAATCTAAAATTGTTTATTAAACAATGGAGTAGCAGTTACACTGGGAGTAGAAGGTCTCCTTGTGTCCAAAGCTCATCAGAGCTACAATAGCAGTACAAAGCAATTAATACCTTTTGGTTAATTATAATATTTGTTATCTGATTGGCTTAAAGAATACAGGGGTCCCTCATTGGCAAAGGAGGGGGGACCACCTGTCATGACACAAATGTCCAGGGGTATTCTGATTGGAAGAAGCAACTTGGGTCAGCTGCATAATTACAGAAGTTGCAAGGCTGCCATTTCTTATCTGTCCTTGGTGTTATCTCTGAAAGGAACATCTTCCTTCCTCTCTCACACATCTCCTCTTATGGGCTTATTCCTGCCCACTCCTTTGGCCAATGTAACTTTTAACAGCGGCGCCCCAGAGTCGCTTCTTGCAACCTTGGGGGCTTTCAAGCGAGCTGGGTTCCGTGGGTGGAAAGCTATTGGAATGCACTTGTGGTTACAGCCCCTGGCCCCAGTTTTGCAGTTTCTCTCTCTCAGCCTTGAGAAAGATGTTTCTAATCCTAGCTTGCTTTTATTGCAACATTTTGCATAGACAGTTCTACAAAGGGGATTTCTGTATCAAATAAGGCACAGGTGTCAGGAGTCAAACAGGTGCTCATTAAGCTCATTGAGCACAGTCTACTGATGGCAAGCGCCACAGTGCTTTGATCTTACATTTCACCAGTGATTTACATACATTCTTCTTTGGTCTTTTGTCTCAAGTTTCATTTTCTTGCAAGTTGCATTGCAAATTCTACTTTAGCTCCTGAGAATAATAAAAGTGCATAATACTGAAAGGCACAGAAAGGTATATAAAATCTCTTTCATTAAATCCATTTCCCACACAATGATGTCACTTTGGGTCAGCTGGAACAAGGGGGGAGTTTTTTAAAGTTTAAATTGCCCTCGGCAAAAATGGTCACATGGCCAGTGGACCCGCCCCCTGATCTCCAGACAGAGGGGAGTTTAGATTGCCCTCTGTGCCAGCAACACGGAGGGCAATCTAAACTCCCCTCTGTCTGAAGATCAGGGGGCGGGGCCACCAGCCATGTGACCATTTTCGAGAGGTGCCGGAACTCCGTTCCACTGCGTTCCATCTGAAAAAAAGCCCTGCCCTTAATCCAACTGTAAGTAAAGATCATCCAATAGAGCAACCAAACTGCTTTTGTCCCATAGCCAGGCCTAAAGTAAGACTGGAAAGGGTTTAAGAAGGGCTATGAGTTAGGAACTCATAAGTTATCTAGGAAGCCCTAGAGCTACTCTGCCACCACCTGCTCAACCACTTTTTCAAGAAAGGGCAGGTTAGAAATTAGCCTATAGTTGGGCATGTGCCCTTTATGCACAGGCAGCTTTTTAATAGTGGACAAATTATTGCCTCTCTCAAACCACCAGAAGAAACATCCTCTGCAGGGAAGCATTCATAAGCACACAATGGTGTTCACTAGCAGCAGATTCATCATCACACACTGTTGTAACACCCAAGAGGGACAAGGGTCCACACTGCAGGAAGTGATCTTTATAACAATGTTGACGAGGCTAAAACTGTCATGTAAGGACCAAGTTTGGCAGTAGATCAAGCAAATGGTTCCCAAGGACCAGATGGTACTTGGGAACCATTTGCTTGATCTACTGCCAAACTTGCATCAAGGTAAGAGTGGATCTGAAAGATTTTATCAGCAAAGAATCATGCAAAAAGTCACAGCTTACAGCCAAATAACCTAAGATTCAAACTTTGGAACCATTAAATGTTGAATTAACCTAAATAAGAGTGCTGGAAGTGATTCAGCTGATGCAATGTAACAGAGAAGTAACATTCATTTGCCAATATCACTGCCACCTCATAGTGCATAACATGCTCTGTCAGAATCTGGTATGGGTTTTCTGACAATGTCCCTCAAGACATCTCTCAGCCCTCTTTCATTCCCTCACCTACAAATTAAACCACAGAGCCATGCTCCTACCTGAGAGAGGAGGAGGAGACCAAGGGAGCAACCTTTTCTGTCACCCTAAGGAACCCTAACTAGTCCATTACCCTTGTAGAGAGGATCCATAACCATGTGCAGCTTTAGCAGAAAATGGTTTGACCACGGCACTGCTTATAAATCCAACCTCTTCACCTGACCACTAGAAACCTGCTTGGTTATAAGCGTAAAATTCAACATGTTCCGTTCTCATGTGTCGGATCCAAAACAACCTGGGGCTGACCAATGGGAGCCCAAACCATTCCGACCATAACCTATCAGGGCTGCCTCCACACTGACATTAGTCCCCCCGAAACAACACCTTGGATGTCTCCAAAGATAACCTCCTTAAGGTTAGTCATGGCACTCGTTGACCATGTTGGCCTGCTCGTCTCCCAGAAACAACATGGGTGAGGTACATAGATGGCATATCAGCAAAATATCCAGTCTGTCCCTGGTACCCAACAGCAGGTACACATGGTCAATACTGGCAATGATTTCTGCAATCCTAATCCCTATTGGATACCCAGTGCACTGCACTGATTTACACTATGTAAACCACCTTGAGTCTCAAGAGCCTTGCTACAAGTGACATCTTACACGCGAACGGCACTTGATCATTTTCGCAAGTCTTTCTGGGAATTGAAGTCCCTCTCCCCCACCCCTTTTCTTTCTGTTCCTTCCCCTCTCTGTTAGAATGCCTGCCTGAAGAGACGGAGAAAGCCTACGATAGCAGCTTTTGCAAATCGTCTTGCTGGGGGGTGGGGGATGCTCTGGAGAAAGCTGACATGTCAGTGAAGTCCTAGTGTCCTTTCAGTGATCTTTGGGGGTGGGCAGCTGCAACTTTGCTAATTGTCTTGCTTGGGGGGAGATGCTCTGGAGAAAGCTGAGAAAGTCGCAGCTGCCCACCCCCAAAGATCATTGAGAGAAGGCTTGTGACTGGAGGAGCGATTTGCAGAAGCGGGCTTTCTCCGTCTCTTCAGGCAGGCATTCTAACAGAGAGGGGAAGGAACAGAAAGAAAAGGGGTGGGGGAGAGGGACTTCAATTCCCAGAAAGACTTGCGAAAATGATCAAGTGCCGTTCGTGTGTAAGATGTCACTTGTAGCGAGGCTCTCAGTGAGAAAGGCAGACTATAAATAATGTAAATCAAAACATAAAAAGGAGAAAGGCAAATGGAAAATAATGACCATTTCCCAATTTTGTGTTGATATAGGGTAATATATGGCACTGGGGTTATTTCAGACAGAGTAACATAGTCGAACAATCTAGTTATGTCTCAGAAGCACACCACATCAATGCAGAAGGGAGCTCTTATTGCTTATGGACGTGACATTACACAACATTAAGGTTAAAAGGAGGGGGCACTGAGCCATCACACCCACATCCCGGATGAGCAGAGAGTCCAATACATTGTCCCGCTCATCACCCAGAAGCAATGCTTCCCTCACTATCATATCTGCCTTGCACATAGCAGTGCCACATTTCCACTATCCATCATAACCAACAGCCAAACAAGTGCCCCCTTGGTCCTCTTCGCCAAAACATTGGAAATCTCATCCCTCCCCCACTTACACTGCAGCCAGGTAAGAAGCAGCCACTAGAAGGCACCACTCCTTTCCTGGAGAGCAGAATTCCAGGCTTGGAGAGATGTGCTGGGAGGGGAAAGGCTTCCTCCAAAGAAAGGTCTTAAAATACTAAGTCCTTGTCGGGCTTGAAGCTGATCCTCTTTTTCGCCCTATCCTCTGGAGCAAGAGAGAATGAATATGCTCCATCATGCACATGGCAGCCCCTCAATAGCTATCATGTCTTCCCATAGTCTTCTCCCAGTTAAACATGCCCAGAATTTAACATGTCTTGAAATTCATTTGGTTGGTCTTGGCAGGACGTTCCAGCCTGCCTAAATAATTCTGGATCCCGACTGTCTTCTTCCATGTTAGGTATCCACCCCAGACTCGTGTCACTGGCAAATTTCATAAGCATCCCCTCCATGCCCATGCCATCGCTACCTGGGAAATGGCAATCTCTGCCTCCCTGCCAATCAGGTCCTTGGAAAGGGAGTCCCCTTCCCTCCTCTTTGGAAAGGTTTGGAAGGGAGACTTCAATCATAGGCTGCAATTCAAAAGACACCTCCCTGGGAGTAAACACTATTGAATAACATGAGACTTACATCTGAGTAGGCCTCTTTACGATTGCTTCGGGACTCTCTTTTTCTGAGTCAATTGACAAATCCCTTTAAAAAAAAATCCTGCCTACTCCCACAGCAAAAGGAAAACTTATGGGGAAAATATAGGTCTGGTTTTTTGGGGGGGGGGGATGAGCCAATCATTCTGCCTGCCGGCACTTGCGCAACAGAGAAGACTGAGAGCGAGAATACGCCAATTTGTAGTGGGGTGTTGAGCATCAAAAAGGAGGATTTGGATTTGCCCCTCTTTGTGGGAAGTTGAGAACTAAACTACAAGGAACAAGGCAACATGAAACTAACAGGTAACAGCAGAATGCAAAGGTAGTAAGTTATTGGCCGTACAGAAAAAGAAAAATGTGAACATGAAGCAAGATAGTTTTTAATGTTGCTGTACTGCACTTGTTGGGGCACTCTCCTGCCTTGGAAAGCCCCACCACCACTGTTCCACCTGTCAACACTCACCTTCTAAAGATCCATTGTTGAGTGTGTGTTATTGTGCTTGAGAAAAAACTCATTGGAGCAATGGTTTAGACTGGGAGGGGGACTAATGGTTGAAGCTGTTTTTGGTTAAGCGTGAAAACAGCTGCCCCAGAGCCTCGTTTCTTCACCCCTGTTTGAAAAGCATGTCTTTGCACATGTGTGGTCAACGTGTGCACAACAGACCCAAACTCATGAAAATGGGGGGGGACCCCAAATGGATCAGTTCTGAGCTAGCAATGGCGAATCTGGAACAAACTAGTAATGAAACGGAATTATTCTGTAATCCCCCTGAACCAAAAGTGAAACAGAAATTTTCTTGGTGCACACCTCTAGCCCAACCCTTGCTCCTCCCCTTCCCTCGTTGCAGCTACCTAAAAGCAGGCATGGTGGTAATTTCATTGAGACTGCTAAAATCAAGGACACCCCCCCCATCCTTTATGTTTCAAGCTGCACTCTAACTCTATATCACAGCTTGGCAGGGAAATGCGGGGAAAAACTTGTTAAAGTGTTAAAGGGAGGGGGCAGCAGCTTGTCACTCACAATTCTCAAAGGCAGGGCAGAGCTTAGCTCTGTCCCCCTCCCTGGGGCAGCTACTGGATGGATCCAAATGAATTCTCCACTTGGAGTCACCCTGTAATGCCCTGTTTAAACTGAAGAAAGCTCCTGGCACATCCTGCATACTTAGGTGGCTTCCACACACATTGGATAATGCACTTTCAGTTCTCTTTAGTGATCATTTGGAACTGGGTTTTCGTGTGTGAAACACAAAATCCACTTCCAAAGGATTGTTAAAGTGCATTGAAAGCACATTATTCAATGTGTGTGGAAACGGCCTTGGAATGATTAAACACAACGAGGACATTCCCCTTTAATCCAGGGCTTCCTGCATTCCATGCAAGGGGAAACCCCTATATGGGGCACCCTACAGATCAACCCATATTTAATCACCTTGCTCACAAAGATAGCAGGGGAGACTACCAAACACTTTCCTTAAATCAAGATATACTATGTCCACAGCATATCTATGAGCGTGCAAACCAGTTAATTACTTACAAATGGAGATAAGTTAGTCTACCATGACTTATTCCTGATAAACCCACATTGGCTCCTAGGAATCAACACATTATTTTCTAGATGCTCATAGATGAACTGTTTGATAATCTGCTGTAGAACTTTCCAGAAATCAATGTCAAGCTGACTGTTCAGGTTCCCAGCCTCCAGATAGAGCCAGATCTCCCAGAATTGCAACTGATCTCCACCTGACAGAGATCAGTTCCCCTGGAGAAAATGGCTACTTTAGAGGGTGGACTCTATGGCATTATAACCAGCTGAGCTCCAGCCCCTCCCCAAACCCCACCCTCCCAAAGCTCCACTCCCCAAATCTCCAGGTATTTCCCAATCTGAAACTGGCTACCCTGGTTCTGTACCTCCCCAGGTATACCTTTCCCCTTTTGTGAATTATCAGGACAACTATTTCACCATGGCCGATTCCAGACGGCCCTCCCCATGCTGAAATGTCGCGCGTCGTTGTGCGGCAACGACGCATGACGTTTCGGCATGGGGAGGGCCGTCTGGAATCGGCCCATGTCTCAAAAGTACAGCTTAGGAACTCCCACTAAGTCTACAACCAATCACAAATGCCCTGTGCATTATATATGGTCCAACATGGATACCCATAGCCTGGATAACAGGGTGTGTACTCTGACCGCATACTGGGCACAGTTAGGGTTGCCAGCCTCCAGGTGGTGGCTGGAGATCTCCCAGAATTACAACTGGTCTCCAGGCCACAGAGATCAGTTCCCCTGGAGAAAATGGCTATTTTGGGGAGTGGACTCTATGGAATTATGCCATGCCAAGGTCCTTTCCCTCCCCAAACCCCACTTTCTCCAGGTTTCACCCCCCAGATCTCCAGAAATTTCCTAAGTTGGAGCTGGCAACCCTAGGCACAGTTAATAATAATAATAATAATAATAATAATAATAATAATAATAATAGATTTATATACCGCCCTTCAGGACAACTTAATGCCACTCAGAGCGGTTTACAAGGTATGTCATTATTATCCCCACAACAAAACACCCTGTGAGGTGGGTGGGGCTGAGAGAGCTCCAGAGAGCTGTGACTAGCCCGTCACCCAGCTGGCTTCAAGCGGAGGAGTAGGGAATCAAACCTGATCCCACACTCTTAACCACTACACCAAACTGGCTCTGTTAGGATGGAGACTCTAGGCCTTCCCTCAACTACCAGCAAACTAAGCTCACTGAAGCACTTATTATGGGAAATAGCACATGCATTCACACTCTGCTAAATTATACTCAGTTCTTACCGTCTCTCTGTACACAGACACGCACACATATGGCCCCCACCCACCCCCTGCCAACAGCCTCTTCCTTTACTTTTAGATTTCAACACTAGCTAGCTGCAATTTTTTCTCTTGGACTAGCATGTGATTTGATTTTCCAGAGAGTATTCTCAAAAAAAGGAAGCTGGTTGGTTTGAGCAGGCTAAGTATCATAGCAACCGATCTATGACCCAGCTAATGTGTGTCTGAAAGGCAGCCAGCTCTCCTGGACAAAAGCAAGCTCGGAGCCTGATGCCAATGAGTTTTTACCAGACGTCAGAAGAGAAATGAAAAAGCCGTTGCTGTTCTTTCTGATTGCTGCGGTTTTCTTAACAGTATGTGAGAGGTTTGCCACATAAACCTATCGTTATGTTAGTGGGTTCCCCAGAGCCCAGAACAAAAGGCACATAAGCTCCACACACATAAGCATGTATCACAGAACACAGAGTTGGAAATAACTGGACATAGGTTTGCAGCAAGTTAGAAGGCCATCATTTTACGGTGTCAACGCAGTGGGTTGTGAAGTGAGTGAGGAGGTTTTCATCTCTTGTATAACCTGATTGCTGCAAACATACTTGCTTGATGGCTTTTGAAGTCTAGAAGGTCTTTTTTATCAGCATAGATAGCTGATGGCCACTAACCTGAAAGGGGCAGCTTGGAAGAAGTAAGAGGTTGAAATGCAGCAAGCAAAGGGGCCAGAGAGAGCGCACTGGGTTTTGCAGCTGGCTTGCCAGAAGGGAGGGAGGGCACCATGGCCACTGTATATTCAAATAAATGGGCACCACACAAACACCACAAGCCTCCAGTGCGCCCATCTAGCAGCATTCCTGGAACCTCCTCCTGCTCAGGCATGTGTGGCGCCCATGCAGAAAACATTATGCTGAATTTTCATGAGATAAGGCCAATTTTGCACATTGCAAAAAGGAAATATCCATATTATTCAGGCTTTGCTTTGTGGCACTTCCTGCAAAATGCAAAGGCACTCTAAGAGACTAGTCAGTACATTAGAGTTGCCAGGTCTCCTTAACCTCACGGTGGGAGGGGGAGACCTGGCATTTACTTTTTTTACTCCCAGAGCCCTGGGAGTGCTGCCAGGCCCTGTGTAATTATGTCACTTCCCAGAAGTGACATCATTGTGCAGGGCCTGGGAAGCCTGTTCCCCTGCTTCCTCCCCTTGTTCGCCAGGGGAGTGGGGGCAGGGGAGTGGAGGGTGGGAGCGAGGAATCCCCTGCCCCCACTGGGGGACCAGCATCCCTACAGTACACAGAGGGGGAAAGTTCATTCTCTTTACCTCAACAGGTATTGAAATGTTATGATTGCTTCTGTTTAGGATTGCAGTTTCCCCCCCTGAACTAGTGTTCCCAGTTCCCAGATGGTGGCTGGAGATCTCCCAGGATTACAACTGATTTCCAGGTGAGAGAGATCAGTTCCCCTGGAGAAAATGGCTGTCTTCAAAGGTGGACTCTATGGCCGTATACTCAGCTGAGGTCTCTCCCCTCCCCAAACCCCACCCTCCCCAGGCTCTGCCCCCAAAATCTCCAGGAATTTCCCAACCCAGATTTGGCACCCTACCCTGAACTTTAGCATGGCAAGTTGCTAATAGACAACTGACCTTTCTGATAAACTTTTAACAGTCTGTGTCAATGAACCACTTCCTCTTTGTTCTTGGCTTATCAAGGCAATAACATTACCTGTGTGCATTATTGTACACTGTGCTCTACAGAACTCCTACTTTTAACAGCATAATGAAACATTTATTCAACCAATGGAAAGCAATAAAGAAATAAAGATAAAAGAGGCATCAAACGCAGCAGAGTTATAACAGAAGTTGGCTACACACAGCAATGCTCCACCTTCTGCTTTGCATAATGGATAAAGGGAATAAAGCCAACTGGGCTTTCTGATGTGACCGTTTTCCGATTTTCCAAAGATACTAAAAATTCTAAGGAATACAGTTTGCCAAAAAGGCCACTCTATGCAAACAAAGGAGCAAGGAACAAGGGTGCAGGTACATAAAAGATAAACAGTCAAGCATGGGTTGTGGCAGAACTATGATGATGTGAACAAGAAGAAAAATCAACAGGCTTCTCTTGGGTTTTTCCACCCCACACTACAGCTTTGCAGTTATCTGCAATCATTCAGGCAGATTGTGAGTGACTATGCCTCGTCTTCAAAGAAAGGTGCTTTTATTCACTGTATGTAGGACAAGGCTTGTTTGAGTTTAGCGCCTTCAGATGGGGTAAAGAAAAAAATGTGACAGGCACCCTTACCTCCAACCCCATCTTCAGACTCAACATCATAGATGCTGCTCAGCCCTTCCATGTCCTCCGCAGGGCAATGCTGAATGTAAGATTTCCCCAGGGACAGCCTGCTCAGGCTCCTGAAGAAAGCTGAATCCACAGCAAGCAGTATCTTTCAAACAAAATGTAAAAAAAAATAAAGCCATTGGAATCTCTCCACTAGCAAAAAAAAGTTTGCTTTCTTCCCTATTTTTGAAGACCTTTGATACCAACTAGCAGAAATATTGCTCTTGGTTAGAGAATAAACCAACAGTCCTAGGCAAATGACATGAAGTCTGAGGCTGTAGCCCATTTCACTTGACACTCTCCATCTCTCATAGGTGTAAGACAAACCAATATATCACTCCCTCCCACACACAAAAATAACCCTGTATCTACAGAAAGTATTTTACAAATTGACCACTTTGGTTTAAGACCACTTCATTCTGCTATGTCCTCTATTCAGTTAATAGTACCATTTCTTTTTTAAAAAATTGTATTTTTCAAAGTGATTGTTATCATGTTATTGATAACCGAGTTTGCAAGATTAGGAGAATGTTTTGAGCTTTCAAATATTTCAGATATATGCAAGCAAACAGGGTGGATCCCCCCCTTTTTTTTTTTTAGTTTCACAAGTCGATAGGCTTGGACATCTGTCACCGGCATCCCTGAATACTCCAAGAACATAAAATTCCTCCTAGTAACAACTGTTGGGCATGTAATTATTTGAGTGGCAAATTATAATGGAAGGGGCTTAGCCACCACTGGCCCAGACTCCATCCCTGCACCTAATGGCCAGCAGGTAGCCATATCTCCGGTAAAATCTCTCCGACAAGACTAGATTAAACTAAGCCATGTCTGATTAATTATATCTGTGTTTGCTAAGGGTTTGAAGATTCAAAGAAGTTTCTCAAAATTAAACCAACTTGAAGTTGAAATATTGACAGCTTTATTACAAAAAATAGACATTTATGAGACATTTAGAGCTTCATGAGTAGAATATCTACCTCAGTATAAAGTGTGAACAGTACAAATACTTGGATTATAACTGCTTTTTAACATGTTATAGAACGGTAAGATGAAGATTACTAGGTTCTCATGATCAAAGTATACGCTCATCTCTTATAAAAAAATATAAATATACATGAAGAAGCTCAGCTGGAACAATAATTTTACTACAGAAAGGTGCCATTTTTCTTTTTCTTATACCAGCAGGATTCTGATTTCCACAGCAAGCAACTCAGAAGCTGGAAAAAATCCAAGCTCAATTCACACTTCAAGCACTTTTCAACCCCTCTCCTGCTATGGCAATACAAAACATGCTCGTACCAGGTTTCTGAATCCATTGAGGGAAATACAGGCAGATTAACACGCAGCTGCATTTTAACATTCTTGTGTTTTATATAATGCACTTGTGATTTAGATTTAACAAGCCAAGGACCTATAGAGGTTCATCACCAACACAAAAATTAGATGTAAAGCAGGAGAGAAGGTACAGGCACTCTACTTGCATCCTAGTTCCAATTAGTCACTTGTTCTTATACCATTAAATGATCTCATCAAGTGCTAAGGTGATAATAGCAAATATATTCAGCGATGAATATAAAAAGTTGGCATGGAAAAATACCATTATGATCAACACAATAGATGGATATGGCTTCACTACAAACGTAATATGATTTTAATTGGTTATTTTGCATACACTAAATATGTTGCATTCTGGAACCTCTGAAATGCACGCCCGGAATTCTAAAGAAACAGGGACTGGGTTTATCTGTTCTTTCTATTCTCTCTTGGGCAATTTCCTTAAAGGGACGGCCCACTCACAAAATGTTGCTAGCTTTCCCCCTTCACTCTGCATGCCTCCAATTACAAAATGGTAGCATGCTGTTTGGTTTCTGTTTTCAGTGCGTTCTCAGAAAAGGTGCTGAAAAAACAGAAGTCAAACAGCCTGCTAACATAGACGTGTGGAATGAAGGGGGGAAGCCAGTAGCGTTCCGTGAGTGGGCTGTCCATTTAAGGACATGTGGAAACAGCCTTGGTGTAACCACAGCTTTTCTGTTCTTAGTGAAAGCATAGCACTGAAGACTGTCTACTGGAGAATAAAAGTGTCCTATTTAGCTACTTTGTACCATCCAATCACACCATGAAGTCAAAGTAAAACTTTGGGCAAAACTACATTGTCAGAAGTGAGTTGGTGGGTGGATGTGGGTTGGGGAGGGCATGGTAGCTTTCTTCATCTACCAATTCTTCTGTACAAATGCCCAAACACACACTTTCTATTAGTTTGACAAATGCAAATATAAAAACAAACATTTGCCAAAGTAATGCATAGTGTAGTTGTGCCCTGCATGTTTGGTTATTCATGTACTGGAGTCAGGATTGTAAAGATTTTCTTCCCATCTCAATATGCAGGGAGTCATCTTCTGTAGTTGCTCCAAAGCAATTAACAGTTCTGCCCTAAATAGAATTACATCACTCTAACTCCACTGGCGTCAGTGGTATTAGAAGGGTGAATTCTGTTTAGGATTGCACTGTAATCAGCGCCGGACCTAGGGTTGCCCACGCCCGGGGCAACCCTAGGCTGACCACCTTGCGTGCGTGCACAGTGCGCACGCGCTCCCCGCACTGTGTGATGACATCACTTCGGTGACATCATCACGCAGGGCGGAACGGCGGAGGCAGCGTGCGGGGCTGAGAAGCCACCCACGCCATTCGCCTCCCCGCAGGCAGCCTTGCAGCCCTGCGTGCTGCCTTTCGCCTGCCCTGCAGGACAGGGGGTAGCCAGCTTGCCACATACCCCCTGCCCTACAGGGCAGGCAAAAGGCACCGCGGGCAGCCCCACAGCCCCCTGCACTGCCTTTTGCCTGCCCTGCAGGACAGGGGGTGTGCGGCAAGCTGGCCACCCCATCCTGCGGGGCAGGCGAAAGGCAGCGCAGGGGGCTGCGAGGCATGGGGGGCTGCTGCCTGCGCCCTCTGGCAGCTGGCAGCTGTTCCCAGCGTCCCCTCCCTGGTGGCACCGGGGGCAAACTATCCCCCCTGCCCACCTCGATCCGGCCCTGACTGTAATTCTGCTGAATTTCACACAATACTTTCTTTTCATTGCCTGTGCTTAAAAAAAAATTAATCAAGGTTAACTGAAGGCTAACAAACTCAAAATTAATCATGACAAAAAAGAGATGCTACTGGTGGGGGGGGGTCTGTCCCAGGAAATGAGATACCTTCTGTTTTGCATGGAGTTGTGTTCCCCCTAAAAGAGGTTAGTAAGCTTGGGGGTGCTCCTGAACCCGGGCCTTCTGTTGGATTAACAGATGGCAGCAGTGGCTAGGGGTGTTTTTCGCCAGCTTCGGCTGATGATGAGCATGCTGCAGCTATTCCTGAGGGGAGGGGAGATCTTGTCACTATGGTGTGTGCCCTGGTAATATCTAGGTTAGATTACTGCAATGCATTCTATGTGGGATTGCCCTTGAAGACTGTCCAGAAGCTACAGTTTGTATAGAATGCTGTATCCGGAATGCTGACTGGAGAGGATCATAGGGACCAGTCTTGTTCCGTCTTCACTAGCTCCCAGTTTGCTTCTAGGCCCAACTCAAGATGCTGGTACTGACATTTAAAGGCCAATATGGTTTGAGGCCAACATATCTTAAGGACTACTTTCTCTCATATGAACCTACCCATTCACTCTGGTCATCTTCGGAGGCTCTGCTTTGGGTGCCCTGCCATCTGTGGCTAGGAGTGTAGCAACCTAAGAAAGGGACTTCTTTATCATGGCACTAAAACTTTGGAACTGCCTTCCCCCAGGAGATTTGTCTTGTCTCCCTCTATTGTTGTCTTCCATCTGCAGGTGATTTTTTTTTGTTCTCTGTGACTTATCCCCAAGAACTGCTATTGGCCTCCTCCGGGATTTTTGGTGTTATATGTATTTATAGGCTTCTATTGAATTATTATATATATTCTTTGAATTATTATTTATATACTTTATTTTAAATATTTTAATGTTTGATGTTCTCCACCTTGGGAGACCTATTTGAGTCAAAAGGTGGTATAGAAATGCTTTAAATAAATAAATATTTCCCTTACTTAAAAATGAGACAATGTAATGGAAATCTGAATTTATGGTCAGCTTCAGTTATATAATATAAGCCGTGAAATCCAGTTTGTGTGCTAGAACTTTAGAAATCAATTCTTAAACTATGACCTTGCTTACTGCAGCTAGAAGCCTTGGAATAAATAAATGCCCTGAGCCAGAAACATTCCGCATATCAAAATGACAAATAGCACAAATGTACGTGTGTATACATAACAATGGAAAGGTCGTGCAATTACACCGTATTGTCTTTCCCTCTCCTCTGTCGTAATAATGTTCCCAAGACAGGACTGAGTAACAAACTAGAGTAATTCCTAGGTGGGGAAAAGCCACAAGAGCCTACTCGTTTTTATAGGGTGACAACCTAAGCAGCCACTCTCCCCCTCGGTGGTGCCTCTTCTAGGGCAAATGCTTCAAAATACAAAAGAAAACTAAAAGCCTAACACAAACAAAGGCTATTTTTCTCACAACTTAGACTGGACACAGAACATCAGACCTGCCTTGCAGGATCAGGTTAGAAGTTCCTTTGACTATTCATTATACTAGATACTGATATTTCAGTATGATATTAATTTTTCCTTTATGGTTGGCAAGAACTTTGTATGTCTAGCAATGGATTTCTAAAGCAGAATTACACCCGTGTAACCAGGGCTTTTTTTTCAGCTGGAACGCGGTGGAACGGAGTTCCGGAACCTCTTGAAAATGGTCACATGGCTGGTGGCCCCGCCCCCTGATCTCCAGACAGAGGGGAATTTAGATTGCCCTCTGCGCCGCTCCAGCAGCGCGGAGGGCAATCTAAACTCCCCTCTGTCTGGAGATCAGGGGGTGAGGCCACCAGCCATGTGACCATTTTCGCTGAGGGCAATTTAAACTTTAAAAAACTCCCCCCTTGTTCCAGCTGACCCAAAGTGACGTCATTGTGCGGTCTTAAGTTCCACCACTGAGTTCCACCACCTCTTTTCCCAGAAAAAAGCCCTGCTTGTAACTCTACTAAAGTCAATGGGTATAAAAGGATGTAACACTGTTTAGGTTTTGTAGACTATAAGAGGCCAAAACCAATTTCTTCCCACATACTGGCTTAGATCCAAAGTAATGTTTCATATATGTAAAATTCCTACTGAGTGCTTTTTTTTCTTTAAAAGGAGATGCCATGACATTTCCCCAAACCCACCAGCCGAAAGAAGTGCCAGTACTGCAGACCAGCATGTATTGCCTGGGGAAAGGCCCTGTTTCCACCCATGGGGTATGACTCTCTCACCTCCCCTGCAGAAACATGATTTCAGGGAGCGTTTTGGGTTGCCGTGGGAAGGAAGAGGCATGAAAGAGACTCTCTGCAGGCAGAAATCCTTGTGTTCGTAGAAACACTAGTTTATATCCAAGACAAGTGCGAGAGCCATCTCTCCCCTCTTCCCCTTGAATATTCTCTCATTTCACAGATGTCATAGGGTTGTGTTCAGGCAAACACTCCAATGTATTGATTCTCCACTATGAATCAGAGATTAGCATTTTCACACATTTATCCCACACACATATGACAAAATTCTGGCTTAACATTTTACTATAAGCACAAGCAAAAAGAAAATGGATATCAGCAGGGCTTTTTTTCATCAGGAACACGGTGGAACGGAGTTCCGGAACCTCTTGAAAATGGTCACATGGCTGGTGGCCCCGCCCCCTGATCTCCAGACAGAGGGGAGTTTAGATCGCCCTCAGCGGCACGGAGGGCAATCTAAACTCCCCTCTGTCTGGAGATCAGGGGACGGGGCCACCAGCCATGTGACCATTTTCTCCGAAGGCAACCCACTGAGTACCACCACCTCTTTTCCCAGAATAAAAGCCCTGGATATCAGATATGTATATGAAAGAATTTGATGAGGGCAGGACTTAAGAGGGGTGTGGCCATTCCTTTCCATAAAAACCTGGCTAATTTGGCTACAAGACCTGGCAACAAGAGCATGGAAACAGAGGAATTATTCTATATTTTCACTGACCATGTGGTCCTTCCTCTCACACAAGAGCTCAGTCATGTTCACCACATGATAAACCAGAAGAATCAAGAAAATACAGACTGTCCTTTCTTAGCACTTTAAACATTTCTACGATTAAGTAATTTAGCATTGCTATAGCATTTTCACCATGAAGAGAGCAATACAGTTGTTCTGTTTTTGTTCACAGCAACACTTGCATGAGGACTGAGCCTGGACCTCCACCTCCCAACTATCCACTGTGCCCAACTGCTTCCCCACTCATGCTATCCATGTAATTCCTGCCACTTGAAATGCATCGTCTTGAATATTTGCTAGAAAGGCAAGTATGTATTTTAAAAAGGAAGAGATCAGCTGCAGTAAGGGAAGGAACACTGAGGAAGCTTCATCTGCCATAGAAATCAAGAGGTCTAGTACTGTCTCCCGCTGTCCAAAATTAATCAAGTATATCAAAACTCTGACTGAACTGTGACTTAAAATGCTGTTTTCCTCTGCATTATGCATTGGGCACTGTATATTAAACCAACGGAGAGGGGTCAACAATAACAATTAAAATTTGGTTGCACTCTAACTAGAAAACAATAAAATGCTGTAATTAAATGCTAGGCAGGTAATGACCTTTTCCATCTCACTCTCTCTCAAGATCTAGATCACATAACTAATCCCCCACCATAATCCGTAGTTCAACCAAGATGATTATGTTCAATAAAGATGACGGCATCTTCCAAACATTCCACAAATGCCTGTCCATTTCAATGTTTATAGCCTGGCAAATCATACTTTCACTGTGTTAAACATGAGGTTATGTGTCCTAGAGGTTGTGTGTCCTTTATTACTTACTACATTCTTCTTCAAAATCCAGCAAGATTTTATCAAGTTAATTTGATTGGATGCAATTCATTACTGCTATATGAACAGAAATACACCCATCTTCATACTTACATACTCCACAACTTTTCTCTTTCATGTAGGAAACCAGTTACCATAACTGAGGTTGGACACTTGTTAGCTTCCCTCAAGTTTTGATGGGAAATGTAGTCGTCCTGGTCTTACAGCTTGGCTCTCCATTTAATTAAAGTTTACAGAACACCCCCCCCCCACACACACACCCAGCTGAGGGGAAGGGGGGCGCCCAGCAAGAGCCCGACGCCTGTACTCCCCTCCCGACCGCATGTTCTCCCTCCCATAGACTGTCGCTCTGTAAACTTCTGTAAGCTGCAAGACCAGGGCCGATTCCAGATGGGCACAAATAGAGCGAGTGCTTTCGCTTTTTCAGCGACCTCACTCGTAAAAACCCACAATTTCCCGTCCCGGCTTACCTGCGGTCCATGGCGCTCGGTTGCGCTCTATAAGCGGACGGTGTGAACGCGGTATTGCGGGTTTGCACACTTCTGGATGCTTCGTCACCGTGGAGAGGCCCTCCCCTTTCCCTCCTTCCTTTGCCGGCCGGCCGGCAACAATATTCCCTTAATTTTTTTTTTTTAACCGGGCGCCATTTGTGCAGTCGTGCGTTTGCGCACATCGAACTGCGCAAATGCGCGCAAATGCATAATTATTATCAGAACACATGGTCAAGATTTTTATTGCTTTGTTGTTCGAATCATTTTCCGTCTTTGCGCAATTTCATTGGTTTAGCCCTCTCGAAATACGCACTCTCGCATGAGGCTTTTCTAGCTGCCGCCATTTTGTCACCCTCAAAGAATCCAACTTTGCCACGTATCGGTGACCTTTGCCCTGCAGACTTGTGCGCCGATTGGAGGGGCCTTTTGGGGGGGCCATTCTAGGTTTCAGAGAAATCCCAGCATGCAGCCACAGGTGCACACGCAGGTGCTCGTGCCATAGCTGGGTGTTAGGAGCAGCATGGCCAGCGGAGGGGAAGTGGCTGGGAAGCGGGGGGTGTCCTGGCGGCATAGAGAGATAATGGATCTGCTACACTTCTGCGGGGAGGAGAAGATCCAGGAAGCTCTTCGAAACACCCATAGGAACTTGGACTACTTCGAAAAAATGCCTACATTTCCCATCAAAACTTGAGGGAAGCTGACAAGTGTCCAACCTGTGTCAGGCATCACTTGTAGCTTGGCTCTCAGTGTACCTTAACTACCAAACTAAATTAATGCATACCAGTTTGAACTGCCTAAATGCATCTTCACAGAAACTATGTCAAGGATGCCAAGGCTGCTTTATCTTATTAAGTATACGGATCGTAATTCATCTCCAAGATCTTGTAAATATCTATGCTGGTTGCCAATCACTTACACTTATGTTGGTACGTCACCAGCTTACAAGTGGTATCACTGTCAGGAAAAATACTGTTCAATGTAATCAGTGATGTTAAAATTGAGTTCTTTGCTATAATCTGTGGATGACATGTTCGACATCTGCAGACCATATGGTGTACAGCTCAATGTAAGAATGAAGCCAGAAACTAAAAGCAGACTTCCAGCCTGCGGCACACTTACAAGACAATTTCAGGACAGATCGCTACAGGCTGGTTGACACAATCACGGTTCAGGATAATTATACTGAGGCAATGTCATCTACAAAAACTAGAACGGTGTTTCAAGAAACATCTCCTTACATTACTACTAGAGTTGCCAACCAATCTCCAGACTATAGCAATCAAGTCCCCTGGAGGTAACATTAGATTCAGAAGGTGGGCTGCATGGCATCACATACCCATTGAGCCCCCTCCTCCTGAAACTCTGCCTTCCTCAGGTGCCACCCCCAAATCTCCAGGCCAAAACAGAGTTGGCAACCCTAATTACTATGTAGGTTACTCAACAGGCATCACTGTTTCTCTATGGGAAAGACGATAGCCTCGCTACACTTTATTGTCAATTTCTCCTGGATGTTTTTTTTAAAAAGGTGAACGAATAGAAGACTATTCTACAATATTTCTACAAAACTATTCACTATTGCCAACACAGTCTAGAGGAGAAACCCAGATTCAAATCTCCCCTCTGCTGTGAAGCTCCATGGGCCAGTTACTTTCTCTCTGCTCCACCTACCACATACAGTTTACATGAAGCTGAAATAGGAGGAGGGCAGGGCTTTTTTTCAGCTGGAACGCAGTGGAACGGAGTTCCGGAACCTCTTGAAAATGGTCACATGGCTGGTGGCCCCGCCCCCTGATCTCCAGACAGAGGGGAGTTTAGATTGCCCTCCACGCCGCTCGGCAGCGCAGAGGGCAATCTAAACTCCCCTCTGTCTGGAGATCAGGGGGCATGGCCACCAGCCATGTGACCGTTTTCTCCAAGGGCAACCCACTGAGTTCCACCGCCTCTTTTCCCGCCGAGCGGCGCGGAGGGCAATCTAAACTCCCCTCTATCTGGAGATCAGGGGGCGGGGCCACCAGCCATGTGACCATTTTCTCCGAGGGCAACCCACTGAGTTCCACCACCTCTTTTCCCAGAAAAAAAGCCCTGGAGGGGGGGATGTGTGGTGTCAGGAACTTCTTGGAGGAAGCATAAGGGATAAAAAAAATCAATAAATAAACTTGTCAACCATCTTTTAGATAAACTGAAATAAGTTTAAGGGTTGTTATTTCTGGATTTTTAAAAGGAGAACAGATCACACAATACCGTGCTTCCTCATCAAAGGCTCAATCCATTTCCAGGAATCACATTATCAGAGCAGCCTTGTAGATGGTGCGTAATTAGGGGACTGTATGTGGAATCCTAGCTTTGCCACATGTCCTATATATGCACCCTACTGCTAGATTAGGAGCATAACAAGTAGTATGGATGCTTGATTTATGCCCATGGTAAATTTTAGATAATGATGAAGTTCAGATTGTTAGCACTGCTTGCCCTTAGAAGTATAAAATTACGAATATTGGAGGGGTGTGTGTGCAGGAATGTGTGCACATATATGAGAGAGAGAAAGACATAGTTGGGCACAGTTTGTCATGCTACAGTTCCTTTTCAGCACACAGGCATGGATGTCACAGCCAGCTGTCAAAACCAGAAGGGACATCATGGAAGGCAAGGACTACGTAACACCCCAGCAATGATCAAGGTATGAGGATGGTACTGAGAGGAAGTGATTCAGGCTTTCTCAAAGGAAACTTTGGGTTACGGGGGCTTCAGGCTGGCAGCCGCCTAAGACCACAGTCAGCCTCAGGAGCTGCAACAACATTTATGACAGGGCGAGAAGCAGCCCCACAGTGAAGGGAAGGCTTGTCAGAAGAGACTCCTGTGTGAGGGGAAACCACATAAGGCCCTTCTGGGGGACAAGGCAGCAGCCACTGTTGGGCAATGGACAACATGGGAAGAAAGAAGACTTCGTCAAGAGGCCAATGATGAGGGATTGTGGAGAGTGACTTCAGGTTGGGCTGGAGCAAATTGGAACCCCCACCACCACCACCCACCTCCAAAATCTCCAGTGCTCTATAAACTCTCAGGGGCCTGAACTGCTCCCTTCTGCTTAGGCCCAAACGACACATCAGATTTTTCAACAAGTTTCACCATATTCATACAGCAGCTGCAGGGAAAGGCATTGTTTAAAGTTCCCAGGAGCCCTATTAGGCTCAGGTCAATAATAACACAGGTGGAGGGTGGGCTCCTGCCTCTCCCCCAACCCCATCAGCTGTTTCCTCAGCCATTTCAGCTCAAGGAAACGGTGTGGAGGGAGAGGCAGGAGTCCCTCCTCCCCCTGCCCCACCATCCCAAGCTTAGTTACGTTTTGGAGGACTATAAAAATGCCTTGATGCTCAACTTTCCTTGACCTTCTGGAGCATTTTCAGTCCTCATTAGGCCAGTTTTAAATTTTTTTCCTTCTTGTTAAAGAGATGTTTTTTCTGAATACCTGACAAACACATATTTTTCTGCGTACCCAAGTAGATAGGGATCTCGCCTTTGTCCTTGGTTGGCCTGATTTTTCTGCTTTAATCATCTATATAGGTGTCTGCCCATTTATTAATTAATTGATAATTAATTAATTATCTCCTATGATCTCCTATGATGAGTTAAGCAGCAAAATCTGTACAAGTAAAATCTATTTTTTTTTTTTTTTTTGAAAAATTTTTATTGGGTTAGAATCCATTATTTCCACATTTACATTCAATTTTCCCCAATTTTTTCATCTCTAACCCCCTCCCTTTCCCCCCCCCTTTTTGTTGACTTCCAACAGCTTTCCAACCCTTTGTCCCCTTTCCCTTACTTTTATTAGCTTCCTCTATCTAAAACAAATATATATTCTCCATTATTCTAAGCAGTACATCCTTAACTATTTTTAACATTATATGCCCAAACTGTAAGCCTTTGTTTCTATCTTAGATAAACAATTTATCCCAATTTTTCAATTTCAGGTATTTCTATATATCATAAACCATATAGATCATACATTCGTTTATATCAAACAATTTGACTTATTCTCTATATATATTACTCATTCTATCTTTTTATAATAGTTCTATATATCTCTCCTCACGTAGTCAATCAATTTGACCCATCTATATCTTCAGACATTCAGTTTGGTACAAAACTTGTCAGAAAAAAAAGAAAATATTGTTAGTTAATCGCTCCTTATATTTAGTCCTTATAATTAATTATTTTCTCTATGTTCTGTTTGTTAACCTACATATATCTATATATATGTCAATCTATTAATCTGACTGCTTATTAATTCACATTTATCTCTTCTCCCCCCGGTAAAGTCTCCCCCCTCTACTTCAATACTTCAGTAGTTCTCAAACTGCCACAGTTTTCCTCCCACCTCCCATTTCTTCTCCAGGTATTGTTTCAGCTTCTCCCAGTCTGTGTTGAACTGCCCTGAGTCCAGATCTCTCAATTTTCTTGTCATCTTGTCCATTTCAGCCATATACAGCAATTTGTAAGTCCAATCTTCCATAGTTGGCACTTCTTGTACTTTCCATTTTTGCGCATACAAAAGTCTAGCTGCTGCTGTCATATAAAATATCAACGTCCTGTGTTGGGCTGGAATTCCCTCCATTCCCAAGTTCAGTAGCAGGAGTTCTGGGTTCTTATTAATTTGAAATTGTAAAATTTCACTCATTTCTCTTATTATTTCCCCCCAGTACTGCCTGGCTACCTCACACGACCACCACATATGATAGAGGGAGCCCTCATGCTTCTTACATTTCCAGCATTTATTAGAAGTATTCAAATTCCCTAGCGCAATCTTCTTTGGTGTCATGTACCAACGATAGATCATTTTATGAATGTTCTCTTTGATATTAATACATGTCGTTGTCTTCATTGTAGTTTTCCACAAGTATTCCCATGCCTCCATTGTTATTTCTTTATTAAAGTTTATAGCCCATTTCACCATTTGTGTTTTAACTATCTCATCCTCGGTATACCACTTCAACAGTACTTGGTATACCTTGGATATTCTTTTCTTATCTTCTTTAAGAAGGGTCTGCTCTAGTTCCGAATTCTCTATTCGTATACCTCCCTTTACAGAGTCCGAATTATATAAGTCTCTGATCTGTCTATACTGGAACCAATCGTAGTTAGGTGATAGTTCCTCTTGTGTCTTTATTCTAAGTTTGGATGCTTCAGTTTTAGTTATTTCTTTATACGTTAAACATTGTTGTTCATTATCAACAGCTCTCGGGTCTATCACCTCATATGGAACCACCCACAAAGGGGTTCCTTCTTGTAGATAAATTCTGTACTTCTTCCAGATTATGTATAGACTTCTCCGAACAAAGTGATGCAGGAACATCGAGTTGACCTTTACTTTGTCATGCCATAAATATGCGTGCCATCCAAATATTTTTTTATATCCCTCTAGGGCTAATAGTTTCTTGTTCTTTAATGTCATCCATTCTTTCAACCAAACTAGGCAGATTGCATCATGATAAAGTCTCAGATTGGGCAGTTGCATTCCGCCTCTTTCCTTTGCATCTTGTAAAACTTTCACTTTCACTCGAGGCTTCTTGCCTGCCCAAACAAAATCTGATATTTTCCTCTGCCATTTTTCAAATTGTTTGGAGTCTCTGATGATTGGTATTGTCTGTAGCAAAAACATTACTCTTGGTAACACATTCATCTTAACTGCTGCAATCCTACCCAACCACGACAAATTCAATCTATTCCATTTAATCAAGTCTCTCTCTATCTGAGTCCATAGTTTTTCATAATTGTTTTTGAATAGATCTATGTTCTTTGCAGTTAATTCGACTCCCAAATATTTCACTTTACTTGTTACTTCACAATCCGTTGTTTCCATTAACAATTGTTGTTTCTGCTTAGTCATATTTTTGCATAATATCTTTGACTTCTTTTTGTTAATGAAGAAACCTGCCAAGTCTCCAAACTCCTTGATCTTATCTATCACTCTTGGCATGTTCTCCAATGGGTCCTCTACAATTAACATTATGTCATCCGCAAATGCTCTGACCTTGTATGAATAGTCCTTTATTTTTATTCCACGAATTTCATCATCTTGACGTATTTGTATCATCAGAATCTCCAATACTAAAATGAACAACAATGGAGATAACGGGCAACCTTGTCTTGTTCCTTTACTTATCGTCAATTTCTTGGTCAATTCATCATTCACCACAATTGCTGCAGTCTGGTCTCTATAAATTTCCTTAATTGCTCTGATGAATCTTTCTCCCAATTGTAGCTTTTCCATAGTGGCAAACATAAAGTCCCAGTTTAAATTGTCAAACGCTTTTTCAGCGTCAACAAAGAAGAAACCAACCTCTTTGTCACAACGCTTGTCATAATATTCAATAGCATTGATCACTGTCCTTAAGTTGTCTCTTATTTGTCTGTCTGGCAAAAAGCCTGCTTGTTCCTCCTCTATGACTTCCGAGAGCCACCCCTTCAATCTCTCCGCCAATATCTTCGCAAAAATTTTGTAGTCATTGTTGAGTAGCGATATAGGTCTATAATTTTTCACATTAGTCAGGTCTTGGCCCTCTTTTGGGATCAATGATATATTCGCTTCACTCCAAGTTTCTGGAATCCTTTGATCCCTTAAAACCCCATTCATCACCTCTTTTAGGAATGGTGCCAGTTCATTAGCCATTGTCTTATAGAATTTAGCCGTAAGTCCATCTGGCCCTGGCGCCTTTCCTAGATTTGCAGATTGTATTGCCTTACTTATTTCCTCGTCAGTTACTTCACTATTCAACTTATTTCTCCAAGCTTCCGAGATTTCTGGAAGTTTGGTTTTCTCCAAATATGACGCTATTGATTCTTTGTTTACTTCTTTTTTATTATACAGCTTAGCGTAAAATTTATAAAAGGCTCTACTAATGGTAGCCTGCTCCAAATACGTTTTGTTATCTTCGCAAATTTTATTTATTATCTTCTTTTCCCTTTTCTTCTTCAATTGCCATGCCAGGTACTTCCCAGGTTTATTAGCACCCTCAAACGCTTTTTGATTCAGTCTTTTGAGATTCCACTCCAATTCTTTATTGCTCATTGCTGTTAGCTGTTCTTGAAGTATTTTAATTTCCTGGTATACCTTCTTTTTCCCTGGTCTCTTTTTTAGCTGTGTTTCTTTGGCTTTTATTTTCTCCTCAATCTCTTGTCTTTTCTCCTCTTTCTTCTTTCTTGCTCTACCATTTAAGTCCATTAGTATGCCCCTTACAACCGCCTTGTAAGCATCCCAAACTTTATTGGTTGGTACGTCTTTATTCACGTTGTATTGTATAAAAAACTTTGTCTCTCTTCTCAGTATTTCCATATTCTCTCTTTCCTGTAACAAGTCCTCATTTATTCTCCATGCTTTCCTTTTTCTCTTTTTTCCAAATTTCCACATAATTGGGTTGTGATCTGAGCCTACCATAGGCATTATTTCTACCTCCTTAGTCCATAATGCTAAGTCTTTTGAGGCCCAGATCATATCAATTCTTGATAATGTAGAATGCCTTGCAGAATAAAAAGTAAACTGTCTGCTTTTAGGATATTCTCTCCTCCATACATCTTCAAGAGTCTCTTGTTGAATCAACTCAAAAAAAAGCTTTGGTAATAGTCCTCTTTTCTTTTGTGCCGTTGTAGTCTTTTTGTCTAGTTCCAAGTCTGTCACTCCATTGAAGTCTCCAGCAAGAATTATCTGGTCGTATGCAAGATCGTCTAAATGCTTCCTTAAATCCTCAAAGAAGCTTTCTTTTGCACCGTTAGGTGCATAAAGTCCGACTACCAACACTCTCTTTAAATTCCAAATACATTCCACTGCTACAAATCTAGCTTCCACATCTCTCATAACAAATTTTGGCTGTAGCTCCTCTTTTATGTACAACACCACTCCTCTTTTTTTCTTGTTGGAGGCCGCTACATATTCTTTGCCCAATTTTCCAGATTTTAAATATTTTACATCCTGCTTTCTGATATGGGTCTCTTGCAAACAAACAATGTCACATTTTTGTTTTAGTAGCCAGTGAAAAGTATTTTTCCTCTTATTCGGTGAGTTTAGTCCATTTACATTCCAAAATAATACTTTACACTCCATACTCATGATCTTGTTGGTAAGTCTTTTTCATTGTCCTTAATAAATCGCTCCATCTCTCGCTCAGATCTGATGCGTTTTTTGGCCCCTCCAAACTCAAAGGACACTCCTTCCGGTAACTCCCATCTGTACCTGATTTTCATGTCCTTCAAAATCTGAATTAGCACTTTATATTTTTTCCGGTCCAGTAACACTGATCTGGGCAGTTCCTTCATTATAATAATCGTCTTGCCATCAATCTCCAATGGATCTTGAAACTGTTTTGTCACAATCCTCTCTTTCATATTTCGTGTTGTAAACTGCACAATCACATCTCTTGGTAGTTTCCTCTGGGTTGCTATTCTCGAATTCACACGGTATGCCACATCTAGGATAGCCACAACTTCCTCCTCCTCCTTCCCCAGGTACTCAGCCAACACCTCAGTCATCTGTTCTTGCGCTGACTTTCCTTCCACTTCTGGCAAGCCACGAAAACGTAGCTGCTTCTCCATATGTTTAGTTTCTGCAACTGACATTCTCCCCTTCACCAATCTCATCTCTGTTTGTTGCGTGTCTGCTAAATTCTCCATCGCGTCTTCTACTGTTTTAACTCTCTGCTGCGTTCCTTGTAATTCACTTCGTATTGTTTCCATACCTTTTTTCACTTCTGACAGCTCCGATTTTACTGTCTGTGTAACCTCTTTAACCTCTTTTATCAGCTCCAATTTCGTGTCCTTAAGTTCTTTAATCATATCTAAAAGTTTTTTGTCCAGGTTTTTATCCAGGTTTTCTATTGCCGATTGCCACTCTTTTTTTGACATCGTGGGGCTTGCTTTAGCTCGCTCCCACGAATCCGCTCTCTTCCTTAACTCCGTGGCGTAAAATTTAACGTTTTTCTATTTTAAATGTCCCGGTCTTCTTATAGAAATTAAGTTTTAAAGAGTCCAAAATGTCGGGCGTCTTTTCTCTATGGTTTCTCTATGATTTTGTAATCCAAGATGGCCTACTTCCTCTTCCGCTGAAGCCGCGACCCTTCCCCTTTCAAAAATGGCGATTCCCTACTTCCTGCCCTCCAGCAAGGGCCGCTTCTCTCCAGCCACTCTATTGTTATTACGCACTTCCTGTCTCCCGTCTTCCCACAGCAGATCTCGCGATGGTGTCTTTTTCTCACAGCTCCAAAGCCACAGGTATTCAAAACAATAGTCCCATTTCTTTAATAACTTCTTTAAACTTAGTCTCTTTTTAAATTCGATTCCTGCCGAGTCTTCCCCTCCTTTTCACTAGTCTGTTGCAGTTTAAAAATCTACTTTTTTTCCTCTCTGTTTTTATCAATCTGTCCCGTCTCAGAAGATAATGATCTTTACCTTCTCTTCACTTTTCTCGGGTTGTAATCGCTGTTTCGATTTTAAGTTCTCCTCTCAGCTTCTTCCCCCAATCGATGCTTGGGTATGTAGGTCTTATGCCAGCCGAATTGGCCCCAAAACTGCCGCAGAGATTATAGCCGACCCGTCGCAAGGTGGGACCTCAAGGATCGGGGGGAGACTCGCTGTGTAGAGCCCTCCCTCGTCCGAGATCTAGCTCACCCTAGGGTCTTGAGCGTTCTTTGCCTGCTCCCCGCCTGAGAGCAGTCGGCCGCGGGCTATTTTCACCCCGCCGGCCGGTTAAAACGGCAGTCCGGTCAGCTCCGCAAGTGGAGCTGCGTTAGACCTCCATGGATCCCAAACAGGAAGTCAAGTAAAATCTATTTTTAATTGAGATTCGTCCATATCTTTGAAAAATCGTATGAACATTTCCATTTGTGAAGGAGGTGGGAGGGAGGGAGGGAGGGTGGGAGGAAAACCCCATCGGCCGTCCCAAATCTCCATTCTGCAGCAGTGCCCCTTTCCCTTATTTATGGGAAGAGAGGGGTATCAAAAACAAACTGGGTAGTAACTGGTGCCACCACCAACTCTGAGAGCCAAACTACAAGTGACAAATGACACTTGCCTGGCAAGTGAACAGACTCACGTGTATTCCTCCCTGTTCACTTGCCATTCACTTGTGCTCCACTTGATCAAGTGGAGCGCAAGTGAATGGCAAGTGAACAGGAAGGAATACACGTGAGTCTGTTCACTTGCCAGGCAAGTGTCATTTGTCACTTGTAGTTTGGCTCTCAGAGTATCCCCTGCTACATGGAGTTGCATATATTGCATCCTGTACCTGTATTGCCCATTCAAGGCTCTGCCCAGGGCTTTTTTTCTGGGAAAAGAGGTGATGGAACTCAGTGGTGGAACTCAGGACTGCACAATGACATCACTTTGGGTCAGCTGGAACAAGAGGGGAGTTTTTTAAAGTTTAAATTGCCCTCAGCGAAAATGGTCACATGGCCAGTGGCCCCGCCCCCTGATCTCCAGACAGAGGGGAGTTTAGATTGCTCTCCATGCTGCTCGGCACGGCGCAGAGGGCAATCTAAACTCCCCTCTGTCTGGAGATCAGGGGGCGGGGCCACCGGCCATGTGACCATTTTTAAGAGGTGCCGGAACTCTGTTCCACCACGTTCCTGCTGAAAAAAAACCCTGGCTCTACCCAATGGGGACATATCCCCATTGTCGCTTGTCATGTGGGCAAGATGGAGTCCCTAGGTAAAGACTTAGTCCTTCATGGCTTGTGTCCATCCAAGGAGAAGAGAAAGATGGAAGACAGCTTCTTTCTAAGGTTATTGGAATGTGTAATTGCTCTTTGGGATTCCCCCATGGTGTTGTTCTGAACTTCCTGCCTCAAGAGGAAGCAAAATCTAGCCATTTGGCTGTGCACATCTCTGTACTCTGAGGTGTGACATTCTGACAAGGTGTGAGATGGTAACTCTTTTGTTCATCTTAGGCCAGAGCCAGTAGAATCTGTAATGTTCTTGGGGATTGATACCTCATTCCCCTGGCCCCCTCCTTTCTGCCAGCTACAAGGTTGTAGCCAGCCTCCCACCATAGGGTTGCCAGGTCCAGTTTGGGAAATTCCTGGAGATTTAGGGTGTGGATCCTGGATAGGGCGGGGTTGGGAGGACAGGGGCCTCAGAATGGTATAATGCCATAGAGTCCACCCTCCAAAGCAGCCATTTTCTCCAGGGGAACTGATCTCTGTCATCTGGAGATCAATTGTCATTCCGGGAGATCTCCAGCCACCACCTGGTGGCTGGCAACCCTATGAACAGTGTATAGTCCCAGCGGCTGATTGGGCTAAATTGTAGAGTGGAGGGCATTTCTCCACAGCCTTAAGTGGAATCCTGCCACTGGTCCAGCAGCACAGCAACAGCAGCTCTGCAAGGCCTCAGTCTGGGTTTTTCCCCCCAGTTCTGCTCTCCGGGATCCTTTTAGTGGGAGATTCCCACAACTCTCACACTGAGCTCTAGTCCTTCTCAGAAGACTCATATCGAACACAGACAGTTCTCTGTGACAGGAACAGCAATGGTTTATGTAAAACACTATGAAACCAGACTTTAAAACGAATGTTAAGAAAATCTTATTTACTTTCAACTCTTATCAAAGAACTTTGGATACATAATCATCTGCCTTTCATCTGACTACATTTAATTATATCTGCACATCAACAAAAACTCATCAGAGATGGCTTTTGTTTATGAGCTACTGAAGAAAGTGTAAGGTAATTTACAATTTTGGTATCACCCAAAGACAGAAGCAATGACCATCTTTAATATTAACCCATCCGGATCAAAATAACCTAAAACAATACACAAGCATGCCCCTAAATCTCAGCCTTCCTGATTAAAAACTGCCATGGAAGTTAATTAAATAAGGCTTTATGTGGCCACCTTACTGAGGACTGCAATTTTAATTTTCATATTTCTCACTAGACATGTGTTTTGTTGTTTTCATTTTAAGGAGAAAATGCTAAAGAAAAGCACCAGATTAAATGGAAGAGAGTTATAAATAAGCAAAGGGATAGAACATTAAGTTATTTCCAGTACACACCCTTCTTCTGCACTATTAGATAAAATCTGTGCAAATAACATTCATTGCAAAGCCTGTAAATGGTTCAAAGAAAACAACTTTGTGAGCATTCCTATATTTTATTATTTTTTATTTAATCTATACCTCCACTTTTCTCCCCAATGGGGACCCAAGGAGGCTTATGTTATTTTCCTCTCCTCCGTTTTATCCACACAACAACCCTGTGAGGTAATATAGGCCAAGATTGTGTGACTGACCCAGGGACACCAGCAAGCTACCATGACCAAGTGGGGATTTGAACCTGGTTCTCCCAGATCTTAGTCCAATCACAACACCAAGCTGACTTATATAACATCTGTTTATCTCATTCATGAAAGATGATTGAGTGCTCCTGGTCCAGTTTCAAAATTTTCGTCCAAAGCTAGAAGCATAAATTGTTCTTGTGACTCACTTAGGTGACTGTTTATATCAGAGGCATATCAACATAATTAATCAACATCAACATAAGAGTCATAGGACTCTTTTTCAATGAACTATCAAGGAAGTGAGAGGGGAGACACCAAACGCATTTTCACTTTCCCTTTGGCCTCCTTAAGAGGCCAGTAATGTTTTTAGAAGGATTATTTCCAGAACTGCATAAAATGGTTTCTATTACATGCCAATATTGTGTGTCTTTTGTTCTGATATGAGAAAGAACCAAAGTCTCTCACTCACACACACATCTTTACTTCTTGCTTGGAAGCCAGAGATACCTGTACCTTCCTGGAAAGATTCAGCCCACACCACACACACACCCGGCAAACACAAACTTCAGGAAGATCTGTGTATCTCTGAACATCAAATGAGATGTGTGAGTATGGGGGAAGAAGCATGAGACTTTCATGCTTCCAACAAGTTCCGTGCTGCCCACTATTATGATATGCCATAATTTCAAATAATTTGGAAAGTAATGTAAAGGTAGCCCCCTGTGCAAGCACTGAGTCATTACTGACTCATGGGAGGACGTCACATCATGAAGTTTTCTTGGCAGACTTTTTACGAGGTGGTTTGCCATTGCCTTACCCAGTCATTTACACTTTACCCCCAGGAAACTGGGTACTCATTTTACCGACCTCGGAAGGATGGAAGGCTGAGTCAACCTTGAGCCGGCTACCTGAACCGGTTTCCGCTGGGAACGAACTCAGGTCGTGAGCAGAGCTTGGACTGCAGTACTGCATCTTACTACTCAGCGCTACGGGTAATGTACTGCAGTGCTTAATTAACCCTTGCATATATACTAGAATAGTGCATGTAGATGTGTTATCCTATACAGTACAGCTAATAACCCACTATATAAAATAACCATCTAGATTTTGGAGATGGACACAGTTTCAGGTTTCACAGTTTCTGCCTGGTTCCTACAAGTGACACGGCTGAAGCTTCCTCATAAGAGGCAGTCTGGTGGAACGTCTGAATTTTTTGAAATGCTGTTTTAGAATACATTTGAAACAGCAAGCAATTTTACTATTTTAAAAATAGTGATTATAACATACTTTGCAAACCGCTCTGAGTGGGCGTTAAGTTGCCCTGAATATAAATCGAATGTTGTTGTTGTTATTATTATTAGTCATCAATGGAAGGAAAGACCAGAAGTCTGTGTGAAGAACATGACTCTATGGGAGCAAGCCTAAACAGGTAGATCTACTTGGAAGTAAATCCCATCTTATTCAATGGGGCTTCCTCCCAGGAAAAGGTGCTTAGGGCTGCATCCTTTATGTGCAGGTGCAACAGGTCACAGGTGCAGCATCAGATGGTAAAAGAGATTAAAAAATTTAGGCCTACGAATGCACACGTAGAAGGGTAAGGAAGCAACTACTGCCCAACTCATCCTTTAGTTGCCAATTAGCTGTATTCTTGCTCACCAGGGGCAACCTAGCAACAAAAAGCTAAAACTGCCTTGGAACAAGCCTACGATGAGGCTCCCACCATGCACAAGGCGGTCTGAAGCAACTTGAGAGTGGACCGCTGTCCTCAGAACATGAAGTCCCTTGGGCTCCGGGGCCAATGACTGGACAGACATAGAGACTGACCTTCCCACTCACCTCCAGAAGTGCTCTCTTCAGAAGAGGGTTGAGACACATTGGCCTGGCAGTGTGGGGAAGCTTGCATGGCTGCCGCCGCCCATGCTATGCCAGTCCTGTGGAGAAATAGAGGACTTCAATTGCCAGTGCTGTTAGTTCAGCACCTGTCATGTTACATGTGCAGAAAAAGAAAAGAAACTTTGCGGATCCCCTCTCCATTAAAAAGTGGCAAGGAAACCACAACCCCTTGTATGCTCTTCCCTCTGGACTAACTCTGAGTCAAAAACATGGCAGGTACAGTTTCTCAAGTGACATTTCAACAGACGGATGAAGATTTTGTAAAGTGTATTCTGTAAAACCTGTGATGTCTGAAGGACACTTTCCAATGAGGAAAACTGCATTTTATGTTCATTAGCTGCTCCCTGAATCTTTTCTCACAGCATGTTTAGAAAAAAAGCATTTGATGAGGTAAATATCAAAGGTTTTCTTTAAAATATCCAAATCCAAATACCGTTCATGCTCTCCTATTTCCCAGCATATCTCAATCCAACTGACCTCTTCAGAAAATGTGTTTGCCCTATCAGCAGGTCAGATTCCCCCTACCTGGGGTCTCTCCTATAGGAGGGAAATCTGGGGATCCAAAAAGTGACTCAGAAATTAAATAAATCAATACTAATCTATGTGATGAAATTATCAGGTTCCTCTGAAACCTCTTACAAAATCTTATTAACCTCTCACCCTATTGGGGAAAGCATGCAGAGCAGTATAAGGGTCTATATGCTCCATGTCGGGAAAATGGCAGTGGCCGGGGCGGGGGAGCTTAAATTCCCCAACTCTCACACTGCAGACCTGCTCTGAATTACGGCCACACCTGGGAGCCCATTTCCAGGCCTCTCATTGTCTCACCACATCCAGTGGGACTGAATTCCATAAACTAACCGGGCGTTTTGTCTTCAACATTCTGCCAATTCATTTTAGTGGGTGATACCATGTTCTAATATTACGAAAGAAGAAGAACACATTCTCCATATACATTTTCCAGTATCTGATATCATTTAATTTAAAACTAAAGATCTTGATGTCAGATCTGGAGTTAAGCTTGCTTGGTCTTATTAAATCAGATAATCATAAGAGCAACTGGGACAAATTGGTGAATTACAAGCTAATGTGCCTAGGGATTTCAGCAGAATTAATAGGGAGAACAAATGTTGATGAGCTAAGACATCTGATTCGAATTCGTTTGAAACATCTCGATTACAAAAAGCACATCAGTAAGGTCAAGAAGAACTTGCTCAACCTTCACAGTTGGCCTTCCCCTACCAGTTCGTATCCCAATATATTTTTATGATTTAACATATCCTGAATATAGATGCGCCTGTATGTTGGTGCGCCTTAATGCTTTACCATCTGCAGTTTTGTCAGGTACAGAACATGTAATTGCGACCTTAATAGTATTGAATCCATTGGCCACATAATTTTAAGCTGTCCTGAATTTTTAAAACTGAGGGCCAAGCTACACATGACGAATGACACTTGAATGGCAAGTGTATTTCTCCCTGTTTACTTGCCCTCCACTCAGTCCACTTGCTGTTCAAGTGTCATTCGTCATGTGTAGCTTGGCCCTTAGACACGAGCTGATTTCCCCCCTAATTAGTAAGGATTCTGTTTCTCTAACTGCCGAGACTTCCAGACTACTGAGCAATGAATACGAATGGGTTACATATAGGGTTGCTGGATTTTTGGCTGCTGTGATAGAAATATGGAAACATTACAAAACAACTGCATAAACCAATCAGTATGTGGGTAGCTTCTCATTAACTACCGAAACATAACCTCTTAGCGCCTGTTTGAGACCACTGGGTTGAATGAACAGTAATAGAAAAGAAAGTATCTGATAGCCCTTTTTAGGAGTGAAAAACCACTATGCGTAACATTCCCACCTGGCTGCACAGCAATGGGAAGGCATTAGGAAACTGTCCATTTTATTTTTGACCCTTTTTCTAAGAAGAACCGAACAAGAGCCCTGCTGGATCAGACCAGTGGACATCGAGTCCAGCATCCTGTCTCACACAGCGGACAACTATTTATCTTGGAGGGCCAACAGGGCCATTCCCTGATGCTGCCTCTTAGTACTGGGTTTCAGAGGTTTGCTACCTCTGCATATGGAGGTTCTTTTTATTCACTCATAGCTAGTAGGCACTGATGAACTTCTGCTCCATGCATCTGTCTAAATCCCCTTTTAATCCCCAGCACAGAATTTGCTTTTTTCCACTGCCCTTATACCTGAGTTGACATTTTCAGTGAGTTATCCACCAGGAGTCCAGTATGAACTGGGTAATCTTAGCTAATTCTGGATCATCATCAATGCTGCAGTGTATACACGAAGCTGGGATTTTTTCATCAACCTGAATAGAAGGCATTGACTGCATATGTGCCTCCTCGCTGCTCACTCCTTTCTGTACCATGCAGCTGACGAAGAGAACTGTGATTCTCGAAAGCTTATGCTACAATAAAGTTGGTTAGTCTTAAAGGTGCTACTGGACTCTTTTTGATTTTGCTACCACAGACTAACACGGCTAACTCCTCTGCACTCCTGACTTTAGATCATTTGGCTCCAGTCCTTGCAAGATATCCGACCGCCTTCTTATTTCCATCTATTGCAAGAATTGCATGTTTGCACAGACTGTCCAATTCCTGTTTTGTAAACAGTTATCAACCCATAAAATGACCAATTCTATGACTGATAAATGTATTTAGAAACTTTAATCCAGTCCTTTGAGGGAGAGGTTAACACTGGAGAATTCATGTTTCAGAATCAACAGACTAGCAACTTCAATTCTTAGTTAATCTAGAACCCATCTTGCCATGACAATGTGGTCCTTTTTATTAAAAACAAAACAAAAATGTGTTCTAAATCCTTCAAATATAATCATTTCACAATAAATAGTACAAATGGTCCTTCAAAGTTTTTACAAAGATGAAAGAAAAATGCAGGCAGCTTCTGAAAAGTATCCCCACACTATCCTTTTTTTAAAAAAATTCACAAGTGTTCTGTTTGAGAAGTATTTCTTAATGCTTTTATTTTTGTCAGGGTAAAAGGAGAGTAATTGACTAAACACAAATTGATTTTAAATGTCTCCCTTCCTAGAATGAAACTGAACAGAATCTTCTCCATTTTCTCAAACAGCTACTCTGAACAGTACTATAGTATAAACATTAAGCATGTCCTTTGCGATTTCCAGCCCAGCCTCTATTTATCTCCCCATTTCATTTCCGACAGTTCAGCCTGCTTTTTAAAACCCCTATACAACATAAGTGATGGCTGTTTCCAAAAGCGTGAACAGAAGGATTTGACTTCCAGTAGTCTGAAATGTAAATCTGATCATTCCTAATCTTACACAATGTTATCCTTTACATGCTTACACCAAGATGTTCTAGGTGATTCAGTTACAAACTGGCAAAGGAATCAGAAGTTTCTTATTCTGTTATCTGCACGGTTCAGTGAAATCAGAATGTTTGCCTTATGGAGGACTTCACACATTCCTCAATGAGCATTTGAGCGTGCAAAGCAAACATTATAGATCTAATGCCACAAACAACTTTCAAACAAAATGCTTTTGAGTGAAGTTAATGCACAGGTTTAGGTCTCTGCTGTAATAAGCTACTGAGCAACGAATATACACACCTGTACAAACTGAATCTCAGGTGTTAGTTCTGAACTAAACTATCATCTGCAATTAAGGCATTCATAATAATAATAATAATAACATTCGATTTATATACCGCCCTTCAGGACAACTTAATGCCCACTCAGAGCGGTTTACAAAGTGTTATTATTACCCCACAACAATCACCCTGTGAGGTGGGTGGGGCTAAGAGAGCTCAAGAGAACTGTGACTCGCCCAAGGTCACCCAGCTGGCTTTGTGGAGGAGTGGGGAAACAAACCCGGCTCTCCAGATTAGAGTCCCGTGCTCTTAACCACTACACCAAACTGGCTCTCACTATCCCTGTGCAGCAGACACTATCTCTCACTATCTCTCACTATCCCTGTGCAGCAGACACTGGCTCTCACTATCCCTGTGCAGCAGTCCCGTGCTCTTAACCACTACACCAAACTGGCTCTCACTATCCCTGTGCAGCAGACATTTAAAACGTGCAGATACTCACCAGCAAGGGAAGATATGGTGTAAATGGAAGCTTGGGGGAGGGCAATAAAAGTATTTTGCCAAGCCCCACCCCAACACCTGGAATTGGCCTTGGAGACAGGTTCAGGAACGGGGATTGCTAACTGATCAAAATAAGCCTGGACAGATTTTTGCTTTGGGGCCAATTGCCAGAAAACAAGGGCAAAACCATCTTACAATATTTTGAATATACAGCCTCTGAGTAAAGTGAAGGGGTATCTGTAGCATATTTGTAATTAGCCATTTGCTCATTTGCTTGAGAAAGTATCTCTGGCCTCTTGTAAACAAATGCACTCCTCCTCAAAGTGAGTGTTCCCTTTCCCAAAATCATTCCTCTTTTGCTCTTTGAATAACAGGCTTCTCTATGTGGATGAGGCAATTAAATCCTAAATTACATCCCAGGAAGGGAGAGAGAAATTTAGATTGATTAGTTGAGCTAAGAAAGGAAATTGAATCCTAGAATAATTCCACCATTTGGCCAAGCTGTCAATGAAGCCATGAGTGATTGTTACTGGTTTCCCCCACTTGGCTCCTTAACATCTTTTATCCTGACTTTTTAAGTCATTGGACTTTTTAAGTGATTGGATGAAGTGATTTTACTCAGATGGGATTGGAGAGAAACGTTGAGCTTGGACCACTAAATTAAAAAGAAAACTCCCAGCAGCAGGAAAATCCATAATCCTGGATTAGAGTGCTAGATCAAGATCTGGGAAGTGAGAAGACAGGATCTGTGTCAAGATTCTTGGTCCGTGGCCTTTTCTACGCAGGCGATTTACTCCTCTCTTTTTGAGCTGTCACTCAAGGATCAGATTCATTTTGGCTATCTATCTTTCCCCACACTGATTTTAATCCCCCTATGGGTTCTGCCTTTGTCATGGGCTGGGCCCGCCCAAACTGGTAGTCCAAGCACTAACATGAAGCCGAGGAGTGTTCAAGAGTCACAAGCCAGGTCCAGTCTGTAGTCAGAGCGGTAAACGCCAGGGGTGTGTCTAGGATCCAAAAGCCAAGTCCAGTCCGTAGGTCAGAGCACGAGGGTATCAAGGCAAGGTGCAGGCAAGAGCAAGACGCAAGGTACCAGGAAGTGGTTGCAGATAATCGACGCATTGCTTCCACACCTGGCAGTCACTCCAGACTGGCTTTTATAGCCAGGCGCGGTTTTCAGCCAGCTGCTGGGGCTCCATCCTGATGCTACTCATCGTCGCTCTCCAGCAGCTGGCGTCGGCTCAGGAGATGAGCACTGTGCCGTCTCTCCTGCAGTTCCAGTCTTTGGCATTGTCTACAGCGTTCTTTGGGTGTGGGTGAACCTGGGGGGGGGTGGAGGCCCCTGGCTGTGCTGCACCCGTAGCCTGGGATGTCCCTGGCTGAGCTTCCCCTGTGGTATTGGGGCCAGAGGATGCTGGTGTCCGAGCTGCTGGCTGTAAGCTCTGATTGGCCAGCAGCTGTTGCTCCTGATTGCCGGCTTCTGCTGAGTCAGGGCTAGGGCTGGTTACACAGAACTCCTCTTCTCCTGAGGAGTCCTGGCTGGCTACACGAGGTTCCTCTCCTCCCGAGGAGACCTCCCCCTCAGACTGGGCCATGACAGTCTTTTTTTGTCTGTGCCACCACGAAATAAAGAGGATTATGTGGTGAGGTGTGGACATCATCTAAGGTTGCCAGGTTCCCTTACAATCCTGGCGGAAGGCTTGTGGCCCCAGCATGTTTCGCATGCGATGATGTCACTTCTGGGTGCCATCATCACATGGGTGCAGGAGCACGTGCGCACTTCACAATGGGCCGAATTGGGCCTCAAATAGGTCCAATTCAACCTGTTTTGGCCCCAATTGGCCACTGCAAAGTATGCATGTGCTCTTGGGGTGGTGCAATGATGTCACTCCTGGGAGCTACATCATCACGCCGCCCCCAGGAGCCCTGTTCCCATGCCCTTCTCCCCTTCTGGCCAAGTGAATGGTGGCAGGGGGTGGAATGTGAAAGTGGGGGATCTTCCACCCCCGCCGGGGGAATGGGATCCCTAACGTCATTGTTGGCATCACTAATCAGCATCACCAGTGCCATCACATCACCGCTACCCTTTTTTTACTTTTGCATATGCCCAATCATGTTGTTATTACATTATGGTGACCAGAGGTACCCAACTCCAAGATGTTAGCAGTGGAAAAAAACAAAAACAAAAGAGAGGCAAAAGTGAAATCCAACATGGTGCATATGCAGTGTTGCCACAGAGTAACCCCAAATACAGAACTTTTAACCCCAAAAGCTGATCTTTGAAAATCTAAAAGAGATCCATGAAACCACAACACAAAGTAACCCTGGCATTATATTGTTATGACATTACATCGTTATGTTTGTTTTTTAAAAAATCCCTGATACACAACAGCCAAGCTCCAAATAGTACAATAACAACATTATGATGTTATAACATCATTAAGTTTTCTCCTTCAAAGAAAGGTGAGTCTTTGGAAAAGAGGGGACGAGGGGGAGGGAGAAAGGAGGAGGGAGGAGCTGAGAGGAGGATGGAGAGACCAATCAGGAAGAAGTGATCTGCAGGGGGGGGGTGGAACAGAGGGCAGGGGGTGGGGGAGTAAAGGAAAATTCTGCACGATTGAAGAAGCTGACTCAAAACCACATCAAGAAAAACACTAGATAATAACTGCATGCACAAAATTTGAGGAGATTCCTTGAAAACACTGCACTGAAATCTGAATGAGGTGTTAAGTGTGAGGATTTGTGGGGGACGGGGGACTCTGAAGCAGTATGGGGCCAGAATGGCAAAAACCAGCCCAAGCAGAAAAAGCCTGTTACTCATTCCCAGGAAGCGGAATGTATAGGTTTTTTGCAAGGATGGGCTTGGCTAGCAAAATACCTTTTCATACTTTTTTGTAGTGTTCTGTCCAGAGCTTTTTTTCTGGGAAAAGAGGTGGTGGAACTCAGTGGGTTGCCCTGGACAAAATGGTCACATGGCTGGTGGCCCCGCCCCCTGATCTCCAGACAGAGGGGAGTTGAGATTGCCCTCTGCACCACCTCCCCTCTGTCTGGAGTTCAGGGGGCGGGGCCACCAGCCATGTGACCATTTTCAAGAGGTTCCGGAACTCTGTTCCCCTGCGTTCCAGCTGAAAAAAAGCCCTGGTTCTGTCTAAAACTGTCTACTGATTGCTCCCCATTATATGTGCTTTCTAGGATTTATCTTTAGTTATTAAAGGTTTGTCTGACTTTAAATCTTTGGGTGAGAACTGACTGCTTGGGGTTACAGTGACCATTTCTGTCAGCACTAAATAGGACAGAGCCGATGGAAAGATGCAAAGGAGGAAGAATCCGCTCAGATGCCTCTCCTTTTCTCACCCACAGCACATGTACACACAAGTTTCTGGGCTTGCAAATGGGGCCAGGTTCAACAGATTTTCCTTTTGCTGGTGGCAGATCCTACTGGGGAAAGAATCCTTGGAAAGTAAACATTTTAAATGCAGGATCCCTTCGGTTCTCAGCCAACTTGGACCATAAAGCTGCAAAGCCTGCTGGAGGAAGCTGAGCGCCAAGGAGCATCTGTGGCCCCCATAATGCCAAATCTGCATCAAAAAAGCAAACACAGTAATTTTTCTAAATGCCACTTCAAAAGTTACCCTAGCTGAATGCAGTCATAGCAACCAAAAAACTCATTATCCAAATAGCTTTTTCTGTGGCTGGCAGTGGTTGTGGTGTTGCTTAAAGAAATGATGTTCTTATCATGCTAAGCATCTATGATGCTAAGAATTTGATGCTTAGGCAAATTTTACACAGCTGGCTAAAACGGGATCTTGTGGCTTGCAAGTCTTCCGTTCCCACTGGCTGAAGGACAATGTATAGTGGTGGTGACGATGAGGGGACAGGTGTGGTGCTGGGCAGGGAAGGAGGCTGAGAGGTAGGAGCAAGGAGAGGATCTTTGATATGCTAAACAGAATAACAAAAACAACAACATTTGATTTATATACCGCCAGGGAGGGGGTGCCAGGAGCAGCTCCCAGCTGCTGGAGCGTGCAGGCGGCAGTGCAGGCAGCCTCGCAACCCCCGTGCTGCCTCTTGCCTGCCCTGCAGGGTAGGGGGTGCACCGCAAGCTGGCCGCCCCCTGTCCTGCAGGGAGGCGAATGGCGCGGGCAGCCTCGCAGCCCCCCATGCTGCTTTGGCCTGCCCTGAGGGCAGGGGGTGCGCGGCAAGCCAGCCGCCCCCTGTCCTGTGGGGCAGGCGAAAGCAGCGCGGGAGGCTGCGAGGCCGCCCACACCATTTGCCTGCGGGGAGGCGAATGGCGCGGGCAGCCTCGCAGCCCCCCATGCTGCTTTGGCCTGCCCTGAGGGCAGGGGGTGCGCGGCAAGCCAGCCGCCCCCTGTCCTGTGGGGCAGGCGAAAGCAGCGCGGGAGGCTGCGAGGCCGCCCACACCATTTGCCTGCAGGGAGGCGAATGGCGCGGGCAGCCTCGCAGCCCCCCATGCTGCTTTGGCCTGCCCTGAGGGCAGGGGGTGCGCGGCAAGCCAGCCGCCCCCTGTCCTGTGGGGCAGGCGAAAGCAGCGCGGGAGGCTGCGAGGCCGCCCACACCATTTGCCTGCGGGGAGGCGAATGGCACGGGCAGCCTCGCAGCCCCCCATGCTGCTTTGGCCTGCCCTGAGGGCAGGGGGTGCACGGCAAGCCGGCTGCCCCCTGTACTGCGGCGCAGGCGAAAGCAGCGTGGGGAGCCGCGCTGCCTCTTGCCTGCCTTAGAGGGCAGGGGGTGCCCGGCAAGCCAGCCACCCCCTGTCCTGCGAGGAGGCGAATACCACGGGCAGCCTCGCAGCCCCCCGCGCTGCTTTTGCCTGCCCTGAGGGCAGGGGGTGCGGGGCAAGCTGGCTGCCCCCTGTCCTGCAGAGCAGGCGAAAGCAGCGCGGAGGGCTGCGAGGCCGCCCACGCCATTCGCCTGTGGGGAGGCGAATGGAGTGGGCAGCTTCTCAGCCCCACACGCTGCCTCCGTCCACCCTGCGTGATGATGTCACCAAAGTGACGCAGTAAGCCAAGGGTTGCCCTGGGCGCTGTTCAGGAGAACTTAATGCCCACTCAGAGCAGTTTACAAAGTATGTTACTATTATCCCCACAACAAAACACCCTGTGAGGTGGGTGGGGCTGAGGGAGCTCCAGAAAGCTGTGACTGACCCAAGGTCACCCAGCTGGCTTTAAGTGGAGGAGTGGGGAATCAAACCCAGCTCTCCAGATTAGAGTCCCGTGCTTTAACCACTACACCAAACTGGCTCTCTGAAAGATCATCCCTGGCTGTCCCTCTCTTTCCAGGCACAATTCAAAAAGTGCTAGTTCTTACCTTTAAGGTCCTAAAAGACTTGGGTTCAGGGTACCTGAAATACTGCCTCCTCCTCTATAGACCACAAACACTGCACTCTATCCCACGCACTCACCCCACACACATACACAGATGGAGAGCCAGCACTTTTCACTGTTGATACCTTAACGTTGGAATGCCTTCCTCCTTGAGGATCACCTGAGGCCTACCTGACTGTCCTTTGGATGCTCAGACCAAAGCATTTTTTTTAACCTAGACTTTTAACTAAGGGTTACCATAATTTTTCAGTTGTTTTATGGTCTGCTTCAAGCCTGAAGGCTGTTGTAGAAATAACATTTTAGGCTGCTCAATGTTTGTTTTATGCCGTTTAGTGGCTTGTTTTGTTATTGTAATGGTGAGTCACTTTGATCAGGTATCTGGAGTGGCAGGATATTTTATTTATTTATATTACAAAATGGATATCCCGCCTTTCTGCTCTCATAAGGGCCACCAAGGCAGCTAATAAATTAAAACATTCATAATAAAATCACACCTTAAAAGAACTAAAGCCAACCAAGAACACATCATTAAAACAATTAAAACTAGAACGAAAATACATACAAAAACATAAAAACAATTCAACAAGGATATGCATTTTCTAAATAAATGCTGTATCACTGAGTCACAGTCGCACCTCAAGGGGAGGAATGGGGCAAGGGGCAGGGTAAAAGCCTGTTTTGCCCTCGTTGAAAGACTGGAAGGCAGCCACGTCCATGCCCAGGGAGATCCCAGCAGCCAAGAGCCTGGAAGCATGTGAGGGAACTACTGAATTGGATTCTGAGGAACCCTGTGAGGTAACTTGGGACCTACACCTTGCACAAGGGGCTCTTGGCTCAGACACGAAGCTACAAACAAAGAGACCTCTGATTTCTCCTGCCACGTAAGTTCCTACTGAATCTTCCAGCCACCCAAGTAGCCTGCCAGAAGTAGGAATGCGCACTTAAAAAAAAATCAGTACTTTTCAGATTTGGATATCTGGAATATCATATATATTCAGTATTCCCAATATTTGGGTCCTAAAATATTAGTATAGTATTCTGATTTGGGTTTTATTTGGAATTCCAAATATAATCAGTTCCATTGTTCTTATGGTTCCCAGGTGCCTGCCAATGGTGGGGAAATGCCTGGGGTTTTGTCCTCTTGCCCGCCAATCTGCCAGCAATTGGCGGGAGGTGGCAAGCCCCTCAGAAGTTGCCCAGCACCGGCAGGCACCCTGGGAACATGTCACGCTGGCTGCGGGAGTGCTCCTGTGCTTCCTTTGGGGCCAAATCGACCCTGCACAGAGTGCAGGAGCACTTGTGTGGCCAGCGCTATGACATCACTTCCAGAAGTGACATCATCGTGCATGAGCCAAGAACACGCTTGCAGTTTGTGTGCATTCGAGGAGACACACGCTGGAGGCAGAAGGGAAGTGTTGGGTCCCCCCCACACACGCGCGCCGGGAGGGTAGAGAGACCTGGCAATCCCAATTATTCCCTAAGGGGGAATATTTTAAGGGGGCTGGAAGGGCCATTTTTCAAGCAAACTACATCAAAGTTCCAGGGAATCTGGTAAAGAGTCTTGAGGTCTAGTGGCTATGGCATTTATGGCAAAAAAATGCCTGCCTAGAAGAAAACCTTCTGAAATTTCAGACTTGTTAACATTTATATCAGACTTTGGTTTCGGATATAATGAGTAAGCTCAGATGCAGTGAATTCTGGGAATGGCTGCAGTTGCCACGGAAGGCAGAAAACGCAGAGGAAGAGGTTGGTTAAAGCAAAGATGGCTGGTTCGCAAGAGACAGCTGGGATTGTGTGTTGCTTATCAGCTCCCCTTTTGAGCTGCCAGAGGTCACACAGTCCTATGAAGGCAACAAAAGTCACTGCACCAGAACAAATGAAAATTGATACCAAGAGACTATTTTGGAGGGTCAAAAATACCTCTGCAGAGCCTGGAAGGTGTGAATTGACTGCCACTGAAAGCAAACATTCCAACCAGGAGAGAAAATGGTAGGAGAGGACTCTACAGTGGGGGGGGGGGGGAGGAGGAGGGGAAGAGAGAGACAGATAGAAGATCCCAAAGATCCCAGCATAATTGGAAGAGGAAAAACGAGTGAAGGCCTCATCACTTCCCTTGGTATAATAAGATCTCGCTGTTTCCTTGCTTTTATCCCTTTCTTATCTGCTCTCACTCCTCAATGGTCCTGGAAACATTCGCAGCAATATTTGGGTGGAGCTCCACTTGTAATTCTTTTTTGAAGGAATCCATACACATCTGTTAGGGTATACTCATATTCAAAAAAGAAATCACCCTCCTTAGGCAACATCGACAGGAAGCATTTCTCCGTCATTTTGTCGTTTTGTTTCTTGGAGCATCAACATAATGTTGTCCTCTAATCATCCCCTTGGCAGGCTTTCCCCATCCTTGGAATGTTCTCTCTCTCAAGTCTGGCTCTGTATGATCTTTTCATTTCAAAGAACGGCAAGCCAACCAGGTGAGGACGTGTACATTTTCAAAGGTCCCACCCATATTGGTGCCATTTTACTTCAGGAAGTCCCTCACCGTAGCCATTTTCCCCGCCAGGCTTTTTGAGGGCATTTTAAAACAGTCTTTAATTGCTGTTGGGCTATAGCACAATAATGTTACCCTGACCTCTTGCCATGATTTACTAGTCCCTTTGAAAGCCCAGTTTTCATTTTTTAAAAAAACTATCTCTAGCCCTTTTCATTGTGGAGATATAAGGAGAAAGCATATTTTTAAAATCCCTCAACAATTGCACGGCAAAGTTAAAATGCAGGAAGAAAATGGCAGTGAATGAGGAAAGTGTGCATAAAATTCCTGGACAGCTGCTCTGTGGCCACTGCCAATGCCTCTGCATTCATGACAGCAGTGACAAGGAACAGAGAATCTTTGTCGTGTGGATGCAGCCTTAACCAAAATATTAGGTTGCAATTTATATATATGAGTGTGTGTAAAATATAGCAGAAGGACAATCAGGTCCAAAACAAAGCCCACAAATTGAGGAAATGAAACAGAGGGCAAGTGGGGAAGAAACAATGAACCATCTCAGCTCTTCTTTACATGAGACCCTTTATTAAATTGACAGTCACTGGAACAAACTAGTAGTGTGTTGAAGGGATTAAGAAATCCAGCCCCGTGACATATTTTTAACAAGTGAATTTGTTGCAGAGTTCAGAAAGAGTGCAAAATAAAAATGTCAGCAAAAAGAAAACTTTAAAATGTCAAGAATACAGCCACTGGATCTCCGGGGCCAGAAGTCAGAAATGGTTGCTTGAAAGGGGGAGTCCACTTGGTAAGCTACTAGAAACTGTGCTGGCTCTGCACAGCCCAAAGGCATGTACAACCCTGGTGTGTCTTACTGGCAGGCAGTATGAAGTTACTGGACATAAATACCAGGAGCCTGGCCTTAAGCCCTTGTTCAGTCCACAAAGCCTTCTGCATTTCAAGCCCCAACCACTATCCTGACACACCTTAAGCTTCAGCTCCAAATTACAGAATAGCCACCCACTGAACTACCTGGTAAATGCGCCCTTTCCTAAAGCAGCGGAAGTCAAGCATACCCTAATCCACAGGAGACTACAATGTTTTATTAATTCATTTTCAGACCACAGTAGATACATGGAAGATCCAGAGCAGTTGGCCGTGTTAGTCTGTAGTCGCGAAATAGTAAAGAGTCCAGTAGCACCTTTAAGACTAACCAACTTTATTGTAGCATAAGCTTTCGAGAACCACAGCTCTCTTCATCAGATGCATTGTCAGAGAGCTGTGGTTCTCAAAAGCTTATGCTACAATAAAGTTGGTTAGTCTTAAAGGTGCTACTGAACTCTTTACTATTTTACAGGAAAGGTGTACCTCTCGACTTGACAGCACATAATGGTCACACACCCAATAACCTAGCGGTACATAGACTTTGCTTCTTACTAATCCTCCTCCCTATCTTAACTCATAAAATAATGAAGTCAAGAATAACTGAAGTCAAAATAATTAAAGTCAAGCTGAAGAATTTCTTTAAAGGGGGAGGGGAGTGGAATCAACACTTGAAAACAATTAAAAGGAGATGGAGAGTAAAATGATGCTGCTGGAACCCAAATTCTCTAATAGCAAATCTTCATATGCTTCCAGATATTCCATCCTATTTTTATAGCGCCTGTACACATCTTTGTTATATTTCCCTTCCATGTAACGCTAGTCGAAGCTCTTATGTTCTTATGTCAGAAGGAATGTTTGATTTCTAAACCCCCACTAAGCATGACTGTCATAGTCTCTTGAGTCCTGCATCTCCAAGCACCGCACATCTATCTCTTTTCCAATTATGGCTAATCTTTCAGAAGTCCAGCCGAGTCCCTCTCAGTAGCGGCCCCTTGTTGGTTCAATTTCAGGGTTCAGGTAGAAGTCCAATGAGAATGAAAAAAACCCTAAAAGCAGAGTTACTTCCGTTTCCTTAGACATTTGTTAGAAATGAAAACGGTGCCTAATGTTCTTGTTGCCTCAGAAAAATCACCGATAACGAGCATGATCATGGGCCAGTCTGGGCTCAGTGAAACTGAGGACTCCTCAGGAGGAGAGGAGCCTCGTGTAGCCAGCCCTGACTCAGCCCAAGCTGGTGATCAGGAAGAACAGCTGCTGGCTAATCGGAGTCCACAGCCAGCAGCCGAGGCAGAGCCACCAGCACCCTCCAGCTCCTACACCACAGGGGAAGCCCAGCCAGGGGCTTACACACACACACCCCATGTTCACCCACACCCAAAAAACGCCGCAAGTGAGAGAGACGGTGCAGTGCTTGCCTCCTGGGACGATGCCAGTGCTTGTGGATAGTGATGGTGAGTAGTGTCAGGATAGAGCCCGAGCAGCTGGCTGCAAACCACACCTGGCTATAAAAGCCAGCCTAGAGGAACTGCTAGGTGTGGAATCAATGAGGTGAATTCCAGCTATTATTGTGGCCACTCCCTTGAACCTTGCCTTGCTCCTGTAGCCTCTGGACCGTGCGTGCCCTGTCTCTGCCTGCCTCTGGACCTGACTTTACTGGCACTGACCTATGGACCTCCTGACTTGGCTTTTGGACTTGGACTTTGGACTTGTGCTCTGACCTTGGACTGGACTTTGGACTACTCTGCTTGGGCTAGCCCAGCCCAAACATTTTGGCAGAGGCTCAAATGTTCAGGAAATCTGCAGCATTCTTGTGAACTTCACCTGACTAATTTCTAATACGTTGCTAAAAATGTGAATAATTTAATCGACCAAATCTAGACATACAGATCATAGCTTAAACATTTAACACAGCTGGAAGCTGCAATGCACTGTTTACTGTAAGCTCAATAAACAATTGGACTAGAGCATTTATACCAACTGAAAGACTAAAAGTGATCAGTGAAGCTATTCTTTCATTATCAGATGCTACTGTGAATCTCCTTGAATATTTCTTGGTAGGGGAGTGTGTGGGGGAAAGAGAAAGGAATAAATTATGCAATATACATAATAGTGATGGATCTTCCTTTTATGTGTATAATAAGAGGCAGTCTCTTCTCATTTTTCAGCTATAAAATATTCAGTAATTCAACTGTATTTCACAGTTAAAGGCAGAATTAAAAACTGTCTTCCTCTAATTTCTTTAGCTATTCTGAACCTGAAGCAGACGCATTCATCAAAGAAAAATGTTGTACTTGGAAAACCAAATATAATACAAGGCACATCGGTTTTCCCTTTCAGAACGATGCATGTGCTGATAAAAGCCCCTGCAGCGAGCGGCAGGAAATGTTTTGCGTGTCCCCCTGAGTTCTTCAGCTTTGCATTCTTCAGTACTTTTGAAGTGCCGTTTTCAATTAGGAAGAGATCAGTATATTTTATACATGAGCTTACAAATTCTGACTTTGAACACAGCAACTGATAGGGTTGGGATAATATTGTTAAACCCTTCCTACTTACGCGAGCAGTAAGATGTCCGGTGGTAATAACACTACAGGGCTTACTTTCCTTTGGAAGAGAGGAGACTTGTGAAGTCTTTGTAACGTGCACCTTATTTACAAAAATACAAGAACAACATAGTGGAAGCAAAAGACAGCCAGCATCAAAGACACTGTAGACTCCCCATAATCCCCCCCTCCCGCTGCAGTTGAACTCACGAGCTCTACAAACTCTTCTTCCTCCTAATTCAAACTGTACAGATGCAACAACCAGGGCTTTTTTTCAGCAGGAACATGGTGGAATGGAGCTCGGGCACCGCTTAAAAATGGTCACATGGCCGGTGGCCCCGCCCCCTGATCTCCAGACAGAGGAGAGTTTAGATTGCCCTCTGTGCCACACCAAGCAGCATGGAGGGCGATCTAAACTCCCCTCTGTCTGGAGATCAGGGGGCGGGGCCACCGGCCATATGACCATTTTCGCCGAGGGCAATTTAAACTTTAAAAAACTCTCCCCTTGTTCCAGCTGACCCAAAGTGACGTCATTGTGAGGTCCTGAGCTCCACCACTGAGTTCCACCACCTCTTTTCCCAGAAAAAAAGCCCTGGTAACAACATATTGTTTCTCTGGCCTTCCAATGGTCAGAAAGGAAACATCTTCTAAAGACAGGGGTACAGAGATTTCTAACCATTAGCTCCCATTAATTGGTCTTCCCTATTAAAGGATGCAACATATACAACAGGCTTAACAACAATGACAACATTCAATTTATATACTGCCCTTCAGGACAACTTAACGCCCACTCAGAGTGGTTTACAAAGTATGTTATTATTATCCCCACAACAATCACCCTGCGAGGCAGGTGGGGCTGAGAGAGCTCTGAGAGAGCTGTGACTGACCCAGGGTCATTCAGCTGGCCTCAAGTGGAAGAGTGGGGAATCAAACATGGTTCTCCAGATTAGAGTCCTGTCGATCTTAGCCACTACACCAAACTGGCTCTTAGAAACTCTCACATCATTGTACATCTGCATAATTATTGTTGCCTAGCCAAATTCAGACTGACTCCAAATATGTTAGCTCTAACCATAGAAACCCCCTATTGGGGTAGGGAAGAGCAAGTGGAACCTTAGAGACCAACAAGATTTTTTAGAGTTTAAGCTTTTGAGAGTCAACATTGACCTTCTTCTTCTGCTTCCTCTTCTGCATGGGTGTAAATGAAGAATCTGTTTCTGATGTCCAATATGTCAATCCAAAGATTTTTGAAATTTCTGCAAAATATACTAGGTATATTCTCTAGAGATCCAGAAACTGCTCTTGCGAAAGACAACCTTTAACAAGACCGAGTAGTGGGCTCTGATACCTTGAGCTGATACTGATTCAAAAATCTCCTGGCACTTGCTGGCCACTAGTCCTGCTGCAAGATATAGGTATGGTTGAAGGAGGGGCCATATAGTGAGAAAATTCAAAATACGCATGTGTTAAATTGCTCAGAAGCAGCAAAAAAATTCTGTTTAATTTTTGGGAGGTGGGAACAGAAATGAGATTTCTTTTATCCAAAACTGAAAGGGGCAGTCAGGATGGTCAAATCCATCTAAGCCGTTGTAACAGAAGCTCGTATGGGATGGGAATGAGTTTGTAGAAAGTGCAAAAATGAGTGTTGGCAGGAAGATCCCATAAGGAAGCAAGACAGCTTTAAGAGCCAAGGAGAGCTTTTATTCAGCAGGAGCCTTGCCAAACACAGGGCATTTTGAAAAGACAGAAATGCTGGAAACCTAAATTGGCAGTACAGCAAGCAAAAGGGATCAGAGGAGCACGTTGTTGAAGGCAGAGGACTGGATCCAGTGGTACATTTTCAACATTGCTAACAGCTTGATTGTCAGGAAATACTGTAGGAGGCGAGTGACAATCCAGTGGAAAGTGTCTGGGTGACGATAGGGGAGGGAAGGACAAGCAGTATTGTGGTTGGGGTCTGTTACAGGCCACCTGACCACAGAGATGAGGTGGATTCTACCCTCTGTGAGCAGCTTAATAGGGTATCCAAGAAACACAACCTTGTAGTTATGGGAGACTTCAGCTTCCCTGATGTGTGCTGGGAGACCAACTCTGCCAAGTGTCCAGGGTCACACAACTTCCTGACCTGGTTGGCCGATAACTTCCTTTTGCAAATACTGAAGGAAGTGACAAGGGGCTCGGCCATACTGAACTTGATATTAACCAACAAGAAAGAGTTGGTTGATAGGATAAATGTGGAGGAACCTTAGGAAGAAATAATCACATCCTCCTAGAATTCCTTTTGCTGCAGAGTATCAAGGGAGTTTGCAGCCAAACCTGCAGGTTAGATTTTAGTAGGGCAAACTTTAATAAACTTAGAGACGGGATGAGAGTTATTCCATGGACAAGAATATTGGAGGGGAAAGGACTGAATGAAGAGTGGGCTCTCCTAAAAGAGGAGTTGTTGCAGGCTCAAGCTATCACCGTTCCAGCGAAATGCAGTACAGGATCTACGAAGCCAATGGGGAAGAACAGAGAGCTCTGTGATGAGCTAAGGAGGAAAAAAGAGATGTTCAAGAAATGGAGGGAAGGAAATGGATGGAAGGAAATGCACCCAAAGAAGAGTATCTAGGGGTAGCTAGGCACTGTAGGGCAGCTGTCAGAGAGGCCAAAGCTCAGAATGAAATTGGCCAGATGTTCTTTGGGGCAAATGCAAGGTGAAGGAGGCAATACCCCAAATGCTGGGTGAAAATGGAGAAACTCTGACAGAGGACAGAGAGAAGGCAGAAAAGCTCAATGCCTACTTTGCCTCAGTTTTCTCCCTGAAGGAGAGAGTAGGCCCACCTAGAGATTGTAGTAGGCAAGGCATGGGCTTGGGGCTGCTGGTTGGCATGGGCAGAGAAGTTGCGAAGAAGCGCCTTGCTGCATTGGATGTGTACAAATCCCCTGGGCTAGATGGGGTGCACCCGAGAGTGCTTAAAGAACTTTCAAAAGAACTTTGGACCAATAGTGCGCAAACTGTAACAACTCTAGGACCACCCGTTTGATTGAGAAATTTTCACAGACCACCCCCTCCCCAAGCCCTTTGCCCTCCCACACAGGCACACACCACATGACAGACAGCGTCTTTTCAGAGCACATAATGGCAAGCGTCTGCCTCTTCCATCCTCAAGACAATAAATGGATACCTTTATCAGCTTTCACTTTAAAAGTAAGATGAAGAGAAATATTTGTACTATCTGAATGTGATCTACAAGGTCAGATCTCAGAGGGCAGCTGATTCAATAGGGGCATGATAGAAAATGTCCGAAACTAAGTTCTAATCAATCTCCCCCATGACTGGGAGGCACTTAGTACTAGAGTAAGAAATTTTCTTATTGCTTAATAACTTATGGAGAGAGAGTGGCTGAATCAGGGTGGGATGGGGCCAGGGATAATTTTTCAGAGCAGTGCACAAAATTTGGAAAAAGAGGAGCATCAATTAAAACCTGACCCTCCAATATTCACTTCACTATTATTATCTACAGATGCAGAGTGGTGCCTCTTTCTCCATGATCTAACCTTTTGCATTGGAAAAAGAGAGTCCACTTCAGTTTTATTCTGGAAAGAACGACGACTACATTTGCACTCCTCAGCCAATGAGAGCTCCAAGAGCTAAGCTACTGATGGCTGGGAACTAGTACATTTTCGGACTATGGCTCTGAGGTGATCCAGAAGCTGGTGAACTCTACAAGTTCCTTCCGTTCAAAGGAGGGGCAGCGAGTTCCTTCATCGGAGGTGGGGACAGTCTGCCCTTCTTTCCTAGAAAACTTCTGGGTTACCAAGATGGGTGTGAGAGGGCTAGCCTCGCATCCATATACACGATTTGCAGTCCCTTAGGGGAAACTAGACACCAATTTGAGAAATATTTATTGGTGATGGGGCAGTGGCATAGCATGGGTTGTGAGTGCCCAGGGCAACTCCTGGAAGGAGGTGGTGCCTGTGGCACCACGCACGTAAAGTGTGCACACACTCCCAGGCCCCCACGCGATAACTTCACTTCTGGGAAGTGACAGCATTGCGCAAGGCACAGCCGCCCCTTGCAAGCGTTCGCCTGATTCAGGGCCACTCGCTTCCCCACCCCTTACCCCTCCGCCGTAGCCGCTTGCCCCCGGGAGCGCTCCCCTGATTCAGGGCCACTTGCCTCCCTGCCCGTTACCCCTCTGCTGCAGCTGCTCACCACAGCCACTTGCGCGTGCCGCCGCCTGCTCGGCCAGCAGTTACGGAAGGCCACCTTGGCACCCAGCAAGCCACCTACCCTGTTGGCACGGCAGGTGGCCAGGGCAATGTGGGTGACCTCCCGGCTCCTGCAGACGTGGCACAGGCTTTCCTCGGCGGCCGGTGGCCCCTCTGACCCCCCCTTGCTACGCCACTGTGATGGGGATACTAATTGCTCATTCAGAGGAAACAGAATCCCCTTTGTAAATAACAAATCATGCACCACTTCTCATATTCATAATTGTTATTCACCATCTCTCCCAGGATCAGTTATCTACTCTCTGGGATGACCCTGGGGACCAGATCATCTGCTGGCAGAGCAAGGATGTTATAGCTACTAGGTGACTATCTAATAAGTGTATTTATTTATGTTAGCTATAGTCCGTCTTTCTCACTGAGAATCAAAGTGGATGACACAGTGTAAGTCAGTACAGCCAATTTCGAAGAAATTTCAATAAACATGTAATAGGGTATCTATGTGCAAATTTGCAAAGATTTAAAACCAGCAGAAATCCAATATAGGGCTGAAGAAATGCTGAAACACAGCATAAGCAATTCTAAGACTGACATATTAAACAACATTGGAACTACCCAGTATAGGCATATAGCAAATAGTAGTAGAGTCTATAGTCCCTCCCTATCCCTCTACTGATGCATCTCTTTGAGACTGCCTCCTTACAGTACAGACCTCCTATCTGAGTAAAAAACCCTTTGAATAATTCAGTTTTGCATCATTTTTGGAAAGCCAGGAGAGTGAGGGCCTTCCTAACCTCTTTAGGTAGATCATAAAGTGGAGGCCACCACAGAGAATACACATATATGGGCAGATGTTGATTGTGCCCAGGTGCAAGGTGGCACCTGCAGAACGCTGTTCAAATGAGCAAAGCTGCAGGGAGAGAGGTGGCCCTACAGATATGATGGCCCAAGACCATGAAGGGCTTTGTAGGTGACAGCCAATACCTTGAATTGAACCAGGTAAATAAGACGTAGCCAATGAAGTAACAGCAGAACGGGAGTAATATTCATGCTCCTCCTAGCTCCCGATAATAGCCGAGGTGCAGGATTCTGCGCCAACTGGAATCTCTGAGTTAACTTAGAGGGGAGACCCATGTAACAGTGCATTACAGTAGTCAAGTCTCAATGTTACCATGGCATGGATCCAGGTGGCCAGACAGGCTGTATCGAGGTATGTTGCTATCTTCTAGGGCTACACTGAGTTTTTGGAAAGCATTTTTTTTCAGCTGCCTTAACTTGCTGTTCTAGTAGTAGCACCGGATCCAGAATAACCTCTAAGCTCTTAATTGAGTCAGCAAGGATCAGACAAACTCCATCAAAAGTGGGGAGAACCATGTCCATCAAGATCTCTGCCTTCCCAACCAGCATCACTTCCATTTTGCCTGGGCTCCATTTCAATTTGTTTGCTTTCAGGCATTTGACCACAGCCATCAGGCAGCAACTCAAGATTTCTACTGCATCCCGTGGTGATTTGGATAGTGAGTTATAGATATGCCTGCATGTTGACAGCATCCATTTTCATAGCTACAAATTGCTAAAAGCCAGGGATGATCAGATGTTACCATAATGGGAATGAACGACTAGAAATCTCTATCTCTTCCCCTGCGTTTAAAGGACAATGTAGAAGCTAGTTGAAGGGGAGGGGAAGATGGACAGTGTCCTCTAGTCATAGTTGATTTATGGCGACCCCTGGTGGGGTTTTCATGGTGAAAGACTAACAGAGGTGGCTTGCCATTGCCTGCCTCTGCAACCCTGGTCTTCGTTGGAGGTCTCCCATCCAATTACTAACCAAGGCTGACCCTGCTTAGCTTCTGAGATCTGATGAGGCTGTCCAGGTCAGGGAATATACTGATTATAATAACAAAACTTGCTAGTCCAACTGTGCAATTCACATGAGAAGAGTCAGAGGTCTGGGAGGTAGCTAGACTGGAAACAGCCAGGGCAGCTGCATGAGGGGTGGAGCTATGCAGCTGCTTTGCAGATCTGATTTGGTTTTGCTGCCTCCTTTTGAAGTACTGGCTCTCCCAACGGGCCTAGAGAAAAATGTCCTACCCCTTTAATAGAGGCTTCATGCATGGAAATGGCAGGTGAAGCTTTTTGTGGCTTGGAAGTAAATAATCACATGGGAGTTATCATCCTATTAAGCCTCTTTTAAAAGGACAGAGCATTTTTTTTCTCTAGGCAATTGTGAACCCTAGAAAAAGGTGATTACTCAAATGGCCAGGGAAGGGTGGGAAAGTAGGCTAAAAAGGACTAGGAAAACACTAAGGTAAGAGCAACTTCTTTTGCCAGTCCAATCAGCTACTGCAATCACTGGGCCAACCTGCTGCAGTTTCTCTCCCTTGTTCCTCAACACCACAACCACAGCGTTTGTCTTGTGCCCACCACCCCTGGCAGCCAGGCAGGCATTCATTTTACACAGAGGCAAGGACATTTCCCAATCTCTACAACATGTAGGGCCTAGAGCAGAAGCGCCCAGTGGGATGCCAGCTGTTCCTCTATGGGTGCCACCTTTCTATTCTAGCAGGGTGCCTGTGCCTCTACAGACAGTGAGACTTCAAGTGCTGTTAACCTCTCTCAGCCCAGCATCGCAGAGAGCTGCTGCCAGTCAGATGTTTTGAAAAGAAAACGAACTGGCCTAGGTGGGCTTCCGTATAAGGCAGCTTCATATACAAGGGCACTTTGCAAACCATTAAATCTATAGAAATTACATGGACTAAATTTTGACTACATAAACCTACTCATTAGTAAATGTTTGCAGAGCTGGTCCTGGGTGGAACTCTACGGGTGAAGAGCAGGAGTTACACCGAGGAAAGTGCTGGCCCCCATTCCCTCCTCTGGATCATAAAGAACAGGTGGGTCTACACAGGAGAAGGAGCCCCCTCTGATATGCTGTGCCAGCCTGTTTAAGTTGAACTCTTAATGGGGAGGGAGGGCAGTGCCACTTTTAGGTCCTTCTCTTGGTCATCGGGACTTGAATGAGGAACTTCTTGTCTGGTGTCCCTTATCTTTGGTAATGGGCCCCATAAATTGCCAAGAGCTCGGAATCTGTCATTGTATGGGTTGGCTGGCAGAGAAGATTTCAAGCACAGTTACATCAAACTCAAAATTAAGCGACACGTGGAGAAGGCGCATTATGTGCTTGGGGACCGGTGAACCAGGGTGTTACCTAGGAGGTAAAGAGAAGATGATAAAACAATACAGTGAAGAGAAGGTGGGAAAAAGAAGAGGATCATGGAGTTCAGAAGTGGGTGAGAAGACTTAAGGTCATTTCTAGGTAACGGCAAACTGTGCTGTCCAGTTGTAACCAACTTATTATAACCCCATGACGTGCCACCTCTTGGGGTTTTCAAGGCAAGGGAGGAGCCAATGACGCCATGGCCTTCCTCTGCATACCAACTCCAGTCTTCCTTAGTGGTCTCCCATCCAAGCACTAGTCATGGCCAACCCTACTTAGCTTCCAAACTCTGACAAGATGGAGCTAATCTAGGCTATTAGAGCTGCTACACATTTCTAGGCGTGTCCGTGTGTAATAACTGGGTGAGGCAAGGGGGCAGCCGAAATCCATACTCTAAGAGACAAGAAAAGTTGGCAAAAATATTTCCTGGTAAGACCACATGAACGTTAGATACTGATGCAATATTTTCCATGTTTATGCCTCTGCAGGAATAATTCCCAAAGCACTTCTATGTCGAGACCAGCCCTAAGAGTCCAATTAAGTCAGCTGATCTGCATTCATACCAAAGAGAAACTTTTCTTCTTCAGCTCTAGAAATGATCTTACAGTTAATTAATGATGGTTAGAAAGGAAGAGAAGGCCAGCATCCTTCGCCCGTTTTCTGGCTCCTTTCAAATGGGAAACATGGCCGTTCTTACATGTGCCACAAATTCTCTTTTTTGGGAAGATTCAAGTTCCCATGCAAACAACCAAGCAATGGAGACTTGAAATATGCATGTTCAAACTTGAGGGTTTAAAATATGATTGAATTAACTCCTCTTATGTATTTTCAAGAAAAGAAATGGAAAGTACTGAAGCAGCAGCAGCTTGAAGCCTGTTTGTCATGAGAAAGTATAACTAATTAGTAGTCACATTACTACAAAGAGGCTAGCAGCAGGGTGGGGGGAGGACATTGAGAAAAGGGAGAAGCTCTGGGGGTACTACCTTCTCCCACCCCCCCTTTAGAAGACTGTTATGGGAAGGTGACTACATTTGGCAAATAAACACAGTTGACATGTGAACCGCTAGCAAAGCATGAGTCAGCAGCATGCTCAGCCATTTAAAAACATCCGCAACATCTGTTGAGCTGCATTTTTAATGTTTTTAACATTAGCCAAACTATCACCTCCATCCAGGGGATAAGAACTCTGGGTACAAACGCTACCCCACATGTCGGAACAGTTCAGTTTTCATTCAAGCTGCAACCACCCACATCATGTGCAAACCTGCATGTCAAATACAGCCCACTGCAGTTGACATCCCTGCTGCCCGTTCTGGCCATCCTTTACATCTTAAGAAAAATTACGTCGACACCTGCTGACAAACATGCCCACGTACAAAGGTATTGTAAACAAAAACAGATCTCAACGCAACACAAATAATACACCGATACAAACATTCGAGGGGCAAGAGAGAATACAAAAGCAGTAGCAGCTCCAGAGGCCACACCGGCAAAGGGAATCTTCTGATCGTGCTGAACGGCTCCCCAAGATCAAACAGAGTAACTGGCAAGTCCCCCTCCCTCAATCTGCTCTATATCTCTCATAGTCCTGCTTTTTTGTGCCTCCTTACCAATAAACAAGCATGTGCCCGTTGACAACATTTCTGGAGGTGGCACTATGGAATGGCAGCCAAAGCGGCCAAACACATTCGGTGCCAGGTTTCAGAAAAGGCTACAGGAACAGAATATTACCTTACGCAACACACAGCTATACACTTGGGAAGGTCACAACATGGATTACACATGCTAACGTTGCTTGCAACGGCTTATTTTAAAACCATCTTTTCAGTGACATGCCATGGAGATCTGCAGCAGGCAGAGCTCACGTTCATCTGAGCAATGAACGTTTTCAATATAAACCTCCCATCTCCATGCTGATTATAAGGACATCTTTTTTTATACAACATTTCAAGCAGACAGACATGGCAGAGCCTTAAGGAACCAGCCTCTTCTTTTCGGTCTGGTGCAAGGGAAAGATCAGACATATTTCCAAAGACATAAGCTCCACCTAGCAAATTCTTGTTCTTACAGGTTACCCCCCTAGCCATGCAGAGCCAGCTTCCCACCACCCTCACTACTATGTGACAAGCTTATCAAAGTATCCAGCGTATTTTATTTCTTAACAGGAACATTACATTTCAGAAAGGCCGAGGAGACCCAGTTTCATCTGCTACCCAATAAATGTTTTTTCATTAAGCTGGGCGTATCCAAACACCTTAATTTTTTTATTGCTTCAAATTTTCTAGCAATTAAATAGCAGAAGATAGATTATGGCAGCATCTTCGTTACCTTCAGTCACATAGTTGTGGTCTCGAAGAAAGCCGTGGTTAATTTTCCGTGTGTCCGTGTCCTCGCCCATTTACAGCAGGATTACTCAGCATGCCTATCCGCAGTGGACTGATAGAATCAGCAGAGGTCGTCACAAGAGCACCATCCATGCTGCTGCTGCCTAGCAGAGGCAGGGAACAGACTGGGAGACAGCGGACAGCATAATGAAAGCTGGTGATGCAGCACAGAGCTGAAGGTGAAGGTTAGTTGAGAGAGAGAGAGAGAGAGAGAGAGAGAGAGAGCCTGCGTGGGGGGCACAAGGAAGCCTCCAGAAATTAAAAATGCAAAAAGCACCAGAGGGGGCCCAGATGCAGGGGAAAGGGGAGCTTCTTCTTGCGGTGAAATCCCTTCAGCCGATGCTCCTTCAACAAGCGAAGGCTGCTCCCAAGGCTTGTTGCTGAGGAATGTTGCAAGAAGCGAAGAAACCAGCAAGCAGCAGACTGCAGCCAATGTTGCCTGGGAGAAGCTCCGCGATCGCCCTCCGTTGCAGCTACTGCTGTCATCTGCGTCTGCTGCATCCCAGCAAGCCCCTCCCAGCCAGTCGCTCACCATCCAACCAGGCAAGATTTGCATGGAAGTAAAACTGAAAAATGAGAATGCAGGTAATTATTTCAGCTCTTCTGCCTGGAAGCTGGGCCTGAAATTTGAGTGCAGGGAGGTGGGCGGGGGGGGGGGGGGGGCGCGGAATGTCAGCATGGTGAAAAGCGCTGGCTTTGGCACATCTCCAATGTTCTCATAACAGTGGTCAATCCTTTTATAATCAGCAAAGCGGATGATATATGCTTAGTAAGAGTTCAAATCACAAAAAAACCCACCTGTGTACAAAAATAAACCGTTGGAGACAATTTCAGGACAAAATGAGTGAGATCTAGTTCGTTCTTTGCAAACTGTATCCTCTTCTGTTCCCTCCTTCTTTCCTTCCTTTATGTTACATCCGCAGATGTCTTAGCTATTGGAGTAGCTACAAAAAGATGAAGACACAAGAGTTTCTTGATGATCCCATTAGTTGTTAGCATTTTTCCTTTTCCCAACCGTGCAGTAAAAAGGAGGAAATCTCCAGTGAAGAAAGATAAAGAGTGCAAGTAAACCACGTTCACGGGGCCCAGCACTGCAAACTGTGTGCAACATTTATCGTTTTACCTGAGAATCCGTCACTGAAATCAGTGGTGCTGTCCATTGCATAGAGGTGCCAATCCGTATTTTGCCCGAAAATCATATTATTCAGCTTGCTCAGTGCCCCACCAGCAATGAGGACTGCAGGACTGAGTGCAGCGTTAGCTACGTGCAACGCCCAATCCAAGGCACATTCATCCTGCTGAATTCAAAAGGATCTAGCAAGCATGAAGAGGATTTAATTAATTAATTTTGTAAATTTAGATTATTTATTTATGTCATTTATAGTCTGCTTTTCTCACTGAGACTCAAGGCAGATTATACAGTGTGAGATTAATGCAGTCATTATATCCTGCCATTCTTACTGAGTTTCAAGGGAGATTACACAGTGTAAGTCAATACAATCAATGGCTGGGGCATTCAATAAACAATACAATTGGGTGTGAGTTGCAGAAATTTGAAAAAAAAAAGCAGAAATATAATACAGAGCTGAAACAATATGGAAACAAAACATAAAGCCATTTAACATAATATATTTAAACAACACAAAAACTACCCAGTAGGAGCATACTTGCAGGAACAGATGGTATGCAGTAGTGTAGTCTACAGTCCTTTCCTTTTACCACACCATCTCTCTGAACCATTTCCTTATAGCACAGCCCTATTGCCTGTAAAAGGGCTCCTGAATAATTCAGTTTTGCATAGGAGAGTGGGATCTTTCCTGACTTCTTCAGGATGGCCGTTCCAAAAGGTGGGGGCCGCCCCAGAGAATGTGCATGTACGGGCAGCTGCTGATTTTGTCCATTTGCACGGTGGCACCTGCAGAAGGCCCTGTTCAGATGAGCAAAGATGCCATGGCAAAACACAGGAAGTGACATGGTCCCATAGATATGAGGGACCGAGGCCATGAAGGGCTCTGTATGTAGTAGCCAAAACCTTGAATTGAGCCTCGTAACTGAGTGACTGCAAAATGGGAGCATTCTGCCCCAGCTGGAGTCTCCATATTGACTCTAAGGGGAGACCTATGTAGAGTGCATTACAGTAGTCTAGTCTCGATGTTACCGTGATGTAGATCTACAAGGCCAGATCAGAGGTCAATATAGGGGCCGTCTTCCACGCTAGACTGAGTTGGAAGAAGGCCTTTTTTGCAGCTGCATTAACTTGCTTCTCTAGCAGCAGCGCTGGATCCAGTATAACTCTGAGGCTCTTAACCGAGCCTACAAGGGTCAAGTGAATGCCACTGAAAGTAGGGAGCACAACGTTCTTCAAGATATCTGCCTTCCCAACCAGCATCACTTCCATCATGTCTGGGTTCAGTTTCAGTTTGTTTCCTTTCAGCCATTTGACCAGGCAGCGACTTATGACCTCGACTGCATCACCAGGGGCTTTGGAAACCTAGGTGTCATCTGCATATGGATGACATCCAATTTCATAGCTACAAATGATTTCTCAAGGTTGAATATAGAGGTTGAATAACTTGGGCGATAAGATTGTGTATCTCCTGCTACTTTTGCCTCTAAACCCCTCAACAAGATGGCGTCATCTACTGTGTCAAAGCCTGCAGATAGATCCAGGAGGAGCAACAAAGAAGTATGGCCTTTGTCTACATACAGTCAGAGGTCATCAACTAAAGCCACCGGAGCCGTCTCTGTCCCATAACCTGGCCTGAAATTACCGAAAAGGGTCCACAGCATAAGGGTTAACCGAGAAGACTTGGAATTGGTCTGCTACTGCTCTCTCAATCACTTTGCCCAGAAAGGGCAGATTAGAAACTGAGTAAATATTAGCCATATCATTTTGCTGAGGGATGGTTTTTTAAGTAGTAGGCAGATAACTGCCTCTTTGCGTGGCTGAAGGAAGGCACCTTGAGTTAGCAACTAATTTATGATAAATATCAAGGGCTTTTTAATATGATCTTTACAAGACTTAGAGCCAAGCCACAAGTGACGCCTGACACAGGTTGGACACTTGTCAGCTTCCTTCAAGTTTTGATGGGAAATGTAGGCGTCCTGGTTTTACAGCTTGGCTCTCCATTACAGCTGCAAGACCAGGATGCCTACATTTCCCATCAAAATTTGAGGGAAGCTGACAAGTGTCCAACCTGTGTCAGGCGTCACTTGTGGCTTGGCTCTTAGCAGCCAAGATGGGCAAGGATCCAGGGCCCAAGTAGTGGCTTTCACAGACGCTGTCAATATCCATCACTGTAATTGGGTCAAAATGGTCCATAAGCAAACAAGATGGCGTATTAAGCATTTCTTCCACCTCACCTATTTTACAGGCAGCGTCCATGTCAGAGCATATTCGTGCTATTTTAGCAGCAAAAAAACCTGCAAAAGTGTCACAGCTAATTGGTCTTGAGACAGTAAAAGTTTAGATTTAGGAGACAGAAGATGTCAAGATACCTTAAGCAATTGGGATGATTGTGATGAATCAGCAGACGTAATGGTTGCTGAGAAATAAGGTTTCTTTGCTGCTGTCATTGTCACTTCACAGGTCTTTCAATGGGCTTTATAGCATGCTGTATGAGGTTCAGTTTCTATCAGCATCTTTCTAGATGTCTTCCAGCCCTATTTTGGCTTCTGCCACAAGAAAAGGAGAGGTCAATAAGGAGCAGTTTCATCAACGGCTTCAGGGAGCTTCATGTTCCTACAACAGCCTCCCATGATGGTCTGACAGATGTTGTATGCATGGGCAAACACAATGTTGTGCCCCCTCACGTGAAAGGAAAATGCTGGTTGGTGGCAGTCATTTATTGTGCCTCACTTGCCCAGGGGGTAATCAGGACGGATGGAAAGAAGGCAGAGGGGTGGGGGCAGGACAGTCTGCTACCCAAGACAGGGGCTCCCCAGCTAACCCCTCCCACACCGAGTGCCCCCCACAACAGTTGAACGTAAGATCGGGTTTATGAATACATCAGTGGTCAACATAGAAAAGATGAGGAGGAAGGACCAAATCTAGCCCCTCCCCAAAGTAGTCAGCAGTGCCAAAGCTGACTGCTCCCCCCCAAAAAATTACAGCGTGCCCACATGAAACCTTTACAACTTTGAATCACAATAAATATTGAATGAAAACACATATAGTAATGAAGTTTGCTTTACTGAATAGAATATATCCAAAAGTTTATTTAAAAGTTTATTTTTACATACAGATATCCAAATTCCATTTCAACACGAGCCCCCAATATCGCCCAGAGGATAGCAAGCCCTGTTGTAACCCACCCTGAATCCACTCACAGAGAGGGCGGGCTAGATATCGGAAAATACATATATACATACGTACTGTAATTCTGGGTTCACTTAATGTCACTTTCCATCTCTCGCACAGCATGAGGCTTTTCAGATCCTTATAATGCAATTTATTTTTGGCTGTAATAATTTTTCTGAGTTGCTTTACTATATGCAAAAAAGCGTTGTGTTATGCAACCCCATTCAGAAGCTGTACTTATTCAAAGCTGTAATGGTTTCATGTAGAAACTCTGTTCATGAGCCTATTAGGACATTTCCTGAGTTAGATATCAAGTGAGGGCAGTACCTTTTTGGGCCAGTATTTTGCCACTAACAATCTTGCTGTTACTGTAAGATTCTGGTAGAAATAACTGTGGATCTTTCTCTCTTTTCCCCACACCTGACAAAATAATATCATCATCTCACTTACTGTATTACAAATGATAAGAACATAAGAAGAATCTTGCTGGATCAGACCAGTAGCCCATCTAGTCTGGCATCCTGTTTTACACAGTAGCCAAACAGCTGCCCTGGAGAGCCAACAAACAGGGCATAGAGTCTACAGCCTTCCCCTGCTTCTGCCTCTCAGCACTGGCACTGAGAGGTTTACTGCCTTTGTATATGGAAGTTCCCTCTAATCACCATGGCAAGTAGCCATTGATGTACCCAGGGCTTTTTTTCTGGGAAAAAAGGTGGTGGAACTCAGTGGGTTGCCCTTGGAGAAAATGGTCACATGGCTGGTGGCCCCGCCCCCTGATCAGGGGGCGGGGCCACCAGCCATGTGACCATTTTCAAGAGGTTCCAGAACTCCACTCCACCACGTTCCAGCTGAAAAAAAGCCCTGGATGTACCTCTCCTCCCTGAATCTGTCCACCTCCCTTTTAACACTATCTATGTTTGTGGCCGTCATGACATCCTCTGGCAGTGAATTCCATGATTTAATTACTCAGTGTGTAAAGAAGTATTTCCTTTTGTATATCCTGAACTTATTGCTCATCAGCTGCGTTGGTGCCCCCTAGTACTACCATGGGAGAGGAATAAAAAGTACTTTCTCCACCCCATGCACTGTTTTATACACCTCTATCATGTCCCCCTTATCTTTTTTCTAATCTGAAAAGTGCAAGACAGCTTGTTCCAACTTTTTATATCACGTTCATGGTGACAGTGGAACTGGCTCACCTAACTACTCTATTCTCCAAAATGTCTCCATTTCCTTATTTTAAACCAATGATAAATTGGCCACAATCTAAATTCTAACTTTTGATATAGGAGACTGCAAGGCCATCGTTTTTCCATAACTCAGTTATCCTGTTTTGGATTCTTGCTTTCTTAAAAATGTCATATACATTTGTTGAACAACATCTGGAATAGTCAGCGTCATTTGAAAATCAGAGCTCAACTCAGAGCACTTGCAGCTAAAGAGGTGAAATTCTAAAGTATTCTATACACTTATGATAAAAAGAAAACGCATTCTGCTTTAAACAAATGCCGCAAGAGAAGTATTCTCCTTCACATTTAGTAGGGGTGGTCTAACATTCAAAGGTACTGGGAGATGCCCACATCTATTGAGATGAGTGATGTGCCAAAATTTTGTGAGGTTCAATTTTGGATGTTAAAAGGGGGCTTTGAAGGGATGCAAGACTTAAGGATGTGCAATTGGGTATATCCAGTTTTAAAATATACCTGCAAAGTACTTTAACATTATTTTTCAGGTATATTCATGAATCCTGACTGATATTGGGATTCTTGGTCCCAACTAATCAAAAAAATGTGGAATGACTAGGGTCAGCATTTTAAAGATTGCAGCAGGTTTAAGGGTTTGGGTTTTTTAAAAGAATTCTACAAGCAGCTTTTCAGCAACTAGCCTGTAATGACAAAGAGAACTCTTACAATTACCAGTACAAAGGAACAGAATAGAATCACCAAAAAGGAAGAAAGGGAGACCCTGTTCCACAAGATCCAAGAAACCAAAAAGAAATTCAAACCATGGCTATGGATGCTGAACTATCAACATGTTAATACATTATTTGATCAGGACAAAATAAAGAAAAGATGGAAACAATACACTGAAGAACTATACAGATGAGAAGGATGACAAATTAATTCAAAGAAGAATCTTTTGATTAATAATCTGCAATTTTAGAAAATGAAAGCTGCGCTCAAAGCAATTCAGAAAAAAAGAACTAGGAGGAGATGGGATATCAACAGAGCTATTACCAGCTACAGAAACTGAGTCCATTAAAATCTTTACAAGAATATGACAACAAATAGGAAAACAAAGTAATGGTCGACAGTCTGAAAACAATCTACATTCCAGTTCTGAAAAAAGATGTCAAAGATGGCAACAATTACCATTCCATCACATTCATTTCCCATGCAAACAAACGAATGCTCAAAAATTTACAACCAAGACTCTTACTATATATGGAACATGAAATGCCAGATGTGTGAAGAAACCGGCTTCTTTTAGCCCACTCCTTGGCTGACAAAAATTTGATTCAGTCTTTTGGCTGAGTCAGGCCACAAGAGAAATTTATGGAAACTTACTGAAACACAAAGCTAGCTGTTCCCAAGAGATAAGCTCCAAGATGGTGTTCGCAGAACCCAGGTGTGGATGAGATCATCAAGGTCAAAGACCATCGTGGAAGGCTCGTCCCCTGCATTCCATCTCCTTAGTGCTTGGTGCATCAATAGGTGCTCTCATTGCAAAAATCTCAGGGGCAGAGAGACATAGTCACATGTCTTAGCAACACCCTGATTGCCCTGACAGCTGAACATCAAGAAGACAAAAGTAATGACTACCGGGAACTACAGAATTTTAAGGTTGACAGAGAAGAAACTGAAATGGTTAAATATTCATTGGCTCCATCATCAACCAAAAGGGAGACTTCAACCAAGAAATCAGAAGGAGACTGAGCCTTGGAAGGACAGTTAATGAAAAAACTAGAAAAGATCCTTAACTGTAAGGAAATACTGGAGACCAAGATAATGCACACTATAGTATCCCCAATTATTGGCTGATTTCACACACGTTGGATAATGCACTTCCAAACCTCTTTTTAGATAATTTGTAACGGATTTTTTTGTGTGCAGAACAAAAAATCCACCTCAAACGATTGATAAAGTGCATTGAAAGTGCATTATCCAACGTGTGCGGAATCAGCCATTGTGTATGCATGTGAAAGCTGGACAATGAAGAAAGCTGACGGGAGGAAATTGATTCATTTGAAATGTGGTGTTGGAGGTAGGGCTGCCAGCCTCCAGGTGGTGGCTGGAGATCTCCCAGAATTACAACTGATCTCCAGGTGACAGAGATCAGTTCCCCTGGAGAAAATGGCTGCTTTGGAGGGTGGAATCTATGGCATCATACCATTCTGAGGCCCCTCTCCTCCACAAACCCCGCCCTCGCCAGGCTTCACTCCCCAAATCTCCAGGAATTTCCCAACCTGGAGCTGGCAACCCTAGTTGGAGACTTTTATGGACACCGTGGCTGATTTGCCTGAACCAGGAACAACACTGTATGGGCACTCCCAAATAAAGCAGGGGCTTCTTGCTGTTCACAAAGGGAAAAATCCATAAGTGGGAACAGCTACAGAATGGTCAGAGGAGTGAATTGCTCAAAAACAGCTAACCACAAAGACAACTCCTTGGATAGTCAAATGGCAGCAAGCTGCTCACTCGGCTCTGAACCCAAATGTTGTATTGTATATGTTGTATATGCACCTGTGTGTACATGTTGTATAAGCACCTGCGATTCTCCTGCTACTCCTCTTATGAGTTAAATTGACGAGACCAGAACTTGAGGTGAACAACTCAAATCTATTTCAATACTTTCTTAATGTTGCAGAACCCATGAAAGAGCTGCAGTCCTCAGAGATCCTGATGGGAACAACAAATATCATCATCTACTAAGAATTCTCTTGCCTCAAGCATGGAATGCATTGCTCCCTGCTTCTCTATGATGCTCCCCAATAATAATAATTGCACACGCACATGCAAAATTGCTGATTTCTCTTTGGCCAGCAGGAGGCATCTGGTACACTCTTTAGTGTCTTTAGTGCCACCTAAATTCCTTGTTCTATTAGGAGGAAACGAAACAAAAGCTCATTTTACCTTAGGTTGAATAACTAAGCAAAACAGACAAAAAAAGTAAAACCTCTCTCTGATCTTTATGCAATTCCTAGATGCTACTAAGTGCTTAAAGCTGTGCAAAAGCATTCAAAGGCTAAAGGCACCAGGGAACTGTGTGGTCCCCGTCTACTCCAAAGCAGTGCTTAAGGGAAATTCTATCCCTATTAGCAATGAAGGCACTTTGCATGTCTGACCACACTATGAAAACAAAACAAAAAGGATTAGCAATGAAGGCACTTTATATTCCTGACCACACTATGAATGCTCTTTGAGCCAACTAAATTGAAGCCTAGATGGAGTCCCTTTATATAAGCCATTTCCCATCCTCCATATGACTATAGGCAGGGCTGTTACTAGTTGCGCGCATGTGGGTGGGAATATTTACAGTAAGTATATAAAGGAACTCTGTCCAAGATTGGCTCAGTTTGCTCAGGAATAGCTAAGAAACTCCTTCGTTCCATAGAGCATTTCAGCCTCAGCCTTCAGTTAATAATACTTCCTTCAAATGCCAGAGAATGGAGGAGGGGCAGCACAGCAGAGATAGCCTGTCTGAAACAATGGAGTTTATTATTCAGTGATGCAGCTGAAACCAGAAGGTTGAATTAGCTCCAGCACCCTCCAACATGTGGGCCAGGAGGGTGCTTTAAACAATTACCTTGTGATTGTTCACAATTTGCCAGAGACCATGGCAATCACAGCAACAAACTATTCCTCCGGAAGGAAGACAGGCCAGAAATAGGAGTATCTTTCAGATCTGGGATATAGACAGTGAACTTGTGTTCCTTCTGCATTCAACATGTGCATCCTTTAAAAATATGATCAAGAGAAGTTAGCCGTGTTAGCTTGTAGTTGCAAAATAGTAAAGAGTCCAGTAGCACCTTTAAGACTAACCAACTTTATTGTAGCATGCGTTAGTCTTAAAGGTGCTACATAAAAGGTAGCATGCCACAATAAAGTTGGTTAGTCTTAAAGGTGCTACTGGACTCTTTACTACTTTAAAAATAAGAAAGACGGTAACTAAATCTTATAGAGGATTTCCAGTTCTGTGGACTGTAAAAATCCTGTGGATCCAGGCAGTATCACCACGAAGGGATGGAGCTGTATCTTTTATGTTTCCTATGGGCATGAACTGCACTACTGTTGATGGTGCTGCGTAATCAGCATGTGAATTTATGAGGATCCATTTAAAATCACCAAGACCTGTCTTCTACCCAGACCCCTCAACAGGTTCATTAGAAACAGCCTCAGCCCGGAAAATCCACAACCATCAATCTCAGCTTGCTATACCAGCCAGCTCTATACACAGTGATGCCTAAGCGTGGGGCTCCCATCCCCTTGGAAGGAAGCACTCTACCCCTCCTCAAAGCCCCCCCCCCTGCTCTTCCTGATTGATGCGTTGCCAACTTCCAGGTGAGGCCTGGTGTTCTCCTAGAATTACAACTGATCTCTAGCAGTAGAAAAGAGAGAGTCTAATAGCACCCATAAGTCTAATAAAATTTGTGGCAGGGCATGAGATTCCGTGAGCTCTGAAGAAGTGAGCTGTGACTCACGAAAGCTCATAACCTGCTAGAAATTTTGTTAGTCTTACGGGTGCTACTGGACTCTTGATCTTTTCTACTACAGACAACCTAACACGGCTACCCATCTTGAACTGATCTCCAGAGCACGGAGATTTCCCTGGTGGGGGAATGGAGGATCTGGAAGGTGGACTCTGCAGCAGTAAGAGCCCCGATTCTGCCCTCAAAACTCCAGGAATCTCTCAAGCCAGAGTTGGCAACCCGACGTGTTGCTGCCCGGATGGCAGCTGGGGCCGGGCTGCTTTCCTGGGGCGGGAAAGAGGAGCTCGGGCAAGGCAGGGAGTGGGCGCGTCGCCCCCACTGAGGGGCTCGGCCGCCTTCCGTGCGCCGCCACGGCGCTGGGGCCAAGGCCCGGCGAGCGCCCGAGGGCTGAGGCGAAGGAGGCGGAGAGCCGAGGCGGCCGCCTTGCGTCCTTCCTGCCTCCCTCAGTCAGGGCGCGGAGGAGGCGGCGCCTCGCAAGCAGGAACAGCACGCAGGTGGCAGGAGGGCCGGCCGGAGGGGAACGCGCGGCAGCGGCCGCCCGAAGGGACCGGCCAGGGAGGCGCCTCCGGCCGGGGCTGCGCGTCCAGGTAGGCAAGCAGGAGGCGGCGAGGGGCTGCCGGCCGCCTCAGCCTGGCTGGAGTCCCCGCTTCGCCCGGGGAATCTCTCCCTTTCCACCCTCCAGGGGCGGGAGCGCGCTCTGCACGCGCTCAGAGGCGCCCCCGGCTTCCCGCCCCGGAGCGGCTGGGGACCGTCCACGGCCGGCTCCGCTCTCTGCAGAGTCAGCAGCGCCGCTTCCTGCTTTCCGGAGGCGGCTGGAAACTCTCTGCTCGGGGGGCCCCGAGAGGCTCGCCAAGCCCGCGCCGCCGCTCCCGCTTCTCTCCGCCCTCCCCTTCGCTGTTGCCAGCTGGCCGGGAGAAAACGCCCTGCCCCAGTATAATGGAGACCCCATGCGGTCGTAGCTTTTCATGGCAGGCAGGTAAACAGCATCACACCAAACCTCTGTGGAGGGGACAGGATGTCCTTCTCCAGGCCGCTTGGCAGCTCTCTCCTCACTAGTTCCTGTTTTCTTTTGGAATTCAGCCTAAGGTTATTCTTTCTGCCGATGTAGTCATTCTGTAGCTCTTGTTAATCTTTCATCTCTGATTTCTCGATATTTTCTAATCGGTCTTGAGTCCTTCTGATTGTGGCTTGTTAAACCCCATATCTCTGTCTCTGTTTTGCATCTCTGTTCTCTATCTCTGCATCAGTATTGCTGGAACTCTTTACCTCTTGATTGGCTTATCTGTTTTTTTTTAAATACACCATTAAGATTCATATATTTCACCTAATATATGTCTTAGTTTGGACTTTTCTCCAGTTACGAGTTTTTTCTGTCTCCATTATAACCACACTGTTACTACTACTACTATTACTAATTTTATTTATTTCATTTCCTCCCTGAGACTCAAGGTAGGTTGCAAAATATGAAAAGCATTTTGATCAAACAGCAAAAAAATAATCAGTGCAATAAGACTGGAATTACAGAACCAGAAATCAATGTAAACAAAAGATTGCCGAAGCTGACAAAAATGGTCAGAGGTATGAATGAAGAAAAGAGGTGCAAAGATACAGGACATGGTAGTTAAAAAGGGGGAAGTGACACATACAATAGACATTGCAGCAGACTATAATACTATCCCTTATAGAAGCATCTTCCTGAGCTGTTCCATTATCTTACAATTCTAATTCCTTTATAAAAACGCTCTCCTGGACATTTTTGTTTTGCATATTCTGTGCCTGATAGAAATGTGAGGGTCTTCCTCATCTCCTCAGGCAGGCTGTTGCAGAAGGTGGGAGATTCCACTGAGAATGCGCACGAATGGGCAGTTGCCAATCATACACCATTGGCAGGCTGGCACCTTCAGAAGCCAATGTTCATATGAGTGAAGCTGTCACACTGCTAATTGATCACTAATCAGATAAGTGTCTTTAGAATGGGTGTGACATGCACGTTCGTCCTAACACCTGACAGGAGGTAGGCAATGGCATTCTTTACAAACTGGAGTTTCCAAGTTGTCTTTAAAGGTGGACCCATATAAAGTGCATGACAGTAGTCTACCCTCAAGGTACTCATAGCATGGAGTTCTGTGACCAGATCAGGTAAATCAAGGTAGGAGGGCATCTTCTGAGCTCACTGAAGCTGAAAGAGTGCTCTTTTTTTGCAGCTGTATCAACTTGCTTCTCCAGTAATAAAGCTCTCCAGTATAAACCCTCAGCTGGTAACTGAGTCAGTGAGTGCCGGCTGGACTCTGTAGTAAGTGGGAAGCACAGTGTCCTTCCAGACCTTAGTCTTTGCAAACAATATTACCTCTGCCTTTTCAGGATTCAGTTTCAACTTGCTTGCCCATAATCATTTAACCACAGCAGTCAGGCACTACTAGTTCGGACCTCTATAACATCGTCAGGTAATTTCAATAAAGAGATACAGAGCATATTGATGACAGTCTCCCCCCAAACCACACATGGTTTTCCTTAAGGACTTTATATAGAGATTGAATAGCATGGGGGATAAGAAAGACTGAAATTCAAAGAAGGCAGGTCCCACACTGATGACAACTGGTAAGCAGTAGCCCTTTAAGTCCTCATATGGAATGATTTTAATCAGTCCCAAGCATGGAGGTAGAAACAGGGTTTAAAGAATATGCTTGGGACTGATTTAAATCATTCCATATGAGGACTTAAAGGGCTGCTGCTGACCAGTTGTCATCAGTGTGGGACCTGCCTTCTTTGAATTTCAGTCCTTCTTATCCCCCATGCTATTCAATCTCTATATAAAGTCTCCCCCAAAACCACACATGGTTTTCCTTAAGGACTTTATAAAGAGATTGAATAGCATGGGGGATAAGAAAGACTGAAATTCAAGAAGGCAGGATTTTACAAGTGTCATTCTCTTCAGTCATGAAAGAGTTAACTTGTTTGTGTATAGTTAGGGACAACTAGTTTGCATGAGACCAGTTAGATGTTGAGTTGTTCTTCCCACCAGGGTAAAAGGGGAGTTGCATGCCTAATGAACAGGTCTTGGATTGATTATTGGCTGACCAGTTTTATCGGGGGGGGGGGGGCAATTGACATTCCTTCCTTTTCTCAGGACCCATTGCTCTCCAGTTAGTTAGACCTTTACCTTTAGATCATCAGGATGTAGGAACTAAGGCTGATTCCGCACACGTTGAATAATGCACTTTCAATGCACTTTATCAATCATTTGATGTGGATTTTTTGTTCCGCACACACAAAAATCCGTTCCAAATGATCTATAAAGAAGATTGGAAGTGCATTATCCAACGTGTGCGGAATCACTCTAAGTTAGCTATTCTTTATTTTGTCTCCAGTGTACCCTATTTCCCCTATCTGTAGTAAACATTTGTTCTAGAAGCTGAACACATGTCTGTGATTCTTTATCTGCTGTGCAAATAATTTCTACTCTGCAACGATACTTATCCAACTCAAGTGCACAAGCTGGCAACTTCTAAAGAGTGAGTTTCTGCCATTCTTCTTGGAAGTCTTTTAACTTTTACCAGAACAGTTCATGGCTTAGTTTGCTGGAGTTAAGTACCACTGACAGTATGTCCCAGTGGCAACTCCCCTTCATTGGTCATGTATTCACTTCTGAAGGAGAAATTGGAACTCTAACTATGACCATAATGATAGTCCTCGTGCTGTGCAATGCTCTTGCTGGTGATCAGAAGCACACTTCTAAGGATAAAGAATATCAGCGTGAATAGGATTGTGTTATCACTGCCTACTATGCATAGAGTTGCAGCCCAAACCTACTCCTGTTTAATCAGACGCAAGTCCCATTGTGTTCATGGAGCTTACTTCCAAATGTAAGGTGCCTCGTGGAGGGAGGTAGTAGGGAGCCAAAGGGGTGCAATATGGTAGGGGAAGGGGAAGTTGACATTTGGGAGATTAGGGAGGCTTGATTGAACAGACCATTTCCCTCAGTTGTGCTACCTCCGTAAAAGCACACAAACAACACTCGGCTGCCTTCCCTTTTGTCTACCGAAAAGGACAGGTACAAGATTTTAAGGTGCAATATTAACAGGTGTAAGGATTTGCATGACTGGATTTCTGTGGTCAGCTTTTGCTCCTAAGTGAAAAAGATCTCCTGTAGCGCTTCCTTATACCCCAAGTGATATGAATTGAGGGGGGCTCTCTTGCCCTCCTCCTGCCCTTTGTCGATGAATGGCTCCCTAGTCATTCATTCTACAATGGTGATGTATTTTAACTTATTGAGAAAGGGCAAGACCTACTGTAATTAGGTGTGATACAGTAAGTGCAATCTTAATATTTTAATAAATTGCAGTGTTAAAGGTAAAGGTAGTCCCCCTCTGCAAGCACCGAGTCATTACTGGCCCATGGGGGGACATTGCATCACGACGTTTTCTTGGCAGACTTTTTACAGGGTGGTTTGCCATTGCCTTCCCCAGTCCTCTGGGGAAGTGTTATTGCCGTGAAGTGCAGTGTTAGCAGAACAAAATATGTGTCTTGCTGCTCTTAAACTTCTGTAGATTATAATGTGCAGTTTGGCTACTCTGCTTTATCTTTTATACGTTTCTAAGAAATAAATGTAGATGTGTCATCCAATATGCATTCAACAGTGAGATGTTGCTTATTGCAACTCCCTGACAGATGTGTACCTGTATGTTGAATGCGTTTGTTGAATTCAGGTGTGCTATGATGATATCCTAAATCTAATACATGAAATGCGCCCCATCTCAGTGTCAATATAGGACAGCTCAGCTCTTTATGTTCTTCATAGTATTTTGTGACGCCCAGTTTCCTTGTCATGGTCTCTTGCTTATTTTTAAAATTCAGAGTATTGGTTTTAATTGCTGTTTTTATGTTTTGTGTGTGTATTTTAGCTTTGGTTTTATTGTTTTAGTGTTGTGTTTTTGTTTGGTTTTAAAAACATGTTTTTATGTTAGCTGCCTTGGTGGCCCCGATAAGGGTACAAAGGCAAAGTATAGATTTTGTAAATAAATAACCGTGACAGTTGTTGAATTGTTTATCTTCTCAAAAAGTTCTAAAATAGATTTCCATGAACAGCTATTCACTTTGTGGGTGTGAAATGTGAAAGCACAGTTGTATAGTAGGCAGGAAAAACTGGATGTTGTTGTACCTGTTTTGGCAAAAATCAAGAGGTTGCTTGCCACGTTACAATATTTAGGTGTATATGCAAGATGTTTTAGGTGTACCCATGTGAAATGTAAAGGATGACATGAATGCACAATGTGTGAAATGAACTTTTCCTCTGCTGGGTTAGGAAAGATTCTGCCCCTCCCCCTTGCAGTGCTGTCTGCGGTTTAAATAAACAGATAAAACATCTTCCCAAACTATTTGTTGTTCGCCTGTCTTGGTTTTGAGTGACAGTGTTGGGAGAATGAGATTCCTGGGCTTTGTTAGAGCATTTTTCCGTCAGCCAGGAGTTTGCTTAGGCCGTCTTCTCTTAGCCTAAGGGAAAACTGTAACTGGGGGGAAATTTCGTTTCTGGGACATCCAAACAAGTCACAACAAGGCATAGTGAATGGTTTTTATTGCCAGAATAAACTTTATTTTAAAAAGTTCTTAAATTTCATCGTGTCTAGTGCACTGTCTCAAAGTCTGAATGCCTGTCTCTTTGCATGCAAAGGGGATACACAACTTTTAGCCATGTAGACAAGAATTTCACAGTTTGTTCCTGTATATGGTTTTTATTATTTATTATTTTTGCTTGTTTAGTGCCTTTTAGTCCTGGTTCTCCCATTCTTGGTTTTTATCTTTATGACAACCATGACAGATAAGATTAGGCTAAGAGGGAATAATTAGGCCAGAATCACCAATATGTTTCTTGGCAAGTGGCGATTTGAATTTGGGTCTTTTTGACCCTAGTCCAGCCCTCTAACCAGTACACCACACTATTTGGTCGGCTTTGCTCATTTTCGACGGTTTTAATCCATGGAGCTGCATGTTTTGCCTCTTCGAATGCTTTTTTTAGTTATTGCTTTTGTGGTTTGTGTTCGGTGTCTACCTTTGTCAGCTGATGCGGCTTGTAGCATACTACCTCTGGTTTATTTTTGTGACAGCAGTTCAAGTGCAAAGTGACATTAGCTGGGGCCACAAATGTTAACATTACCTCTCAGTATAAGCAACACATTCCATATTTTCTAAAACATTGAGTTAAATATTTAAGAAATGTATACTGTGTATACTTTAAACCAATGTATTTTTATGGTTATAGATGCAAACTAGTGTGCATTTTTGTTTAAGAATTGTCTGAGGAGTGGGTAATAATAATGGAAACTTTTGACTGAAATCATAGATTCAAACCATTCCTTTTCCTAGATGATTTAAATAAATTCGTCTAGTAATTTAAATGCATTTAAATAATGTCATCTAGTATTTATCCAGTAATCTGTCTTTCCTCCAAGGAGCGCAGAGCAGAAAACATTATTCTCTTTACCACATTTTGTTTGCACAACAACCCTGTGAGGTCGCTTAGGCTGAGAGAGAGTGATGGCCCAAGGTCACCCAGCAAATTTTATGGGAGGGTGGGAATTTGCGCGCAGGTCTCCCAGATCCTAGTCAGACATTCTAACATGGCACCACACTGGCTTGTTCTCTAGGAGATGCTTTCTTCGAGGTACTGTGTTTGAAACCTAAGTTATCGTACCTCACTTCTTGTAAACAGAAATAAACGGAGTATATTTTGTCTCCTGCAGGTATGGTGTCATATACGTTGGAGGAAAAGCTAACCAGTATGTCCTCTTTCTGTGTGGACTGCCCTGATGGTCTGTCAAGACACTTGTTTTGCCTTCCTGGCCTACTGTAGGCCCCTGAGGTAGGTCCACAAGGGTGGGGAAGAAGGAAATAGAGGAAGAGTTATTGGATTGTACTACAGAACACAAATAAAAACACATTTTGTCTTCTTTCATCAGGGCCTGACTTCTGGCTTTTTCACTCTCATCTGTTGCCGTTGATGATCTGTAGAGGTAAGCCTGCACAAGCTCTAGCACTCCAGTTGTCCCCTCCCCCAAAGCATTTGGTCATCACCACCGTCAGTCCCAGCGATAGTACACAGATGTTGACTTAGAGCCAAGCTACAAGTGACGCCTGACACAGGTTGGACACTTGTCAGCTTCCCTCAAGGTTTGATGGGAACTGTAGGCATCCTGGTCTTGCAGCTTGGCTCTCCAACTGCTGTCCAATGGACTTTTCAACTGTCACTTGTCCAACATTCCGCCAAGCTGCCTACATTTCCCATCAAAACTTGAAGGAAGCTGACAAGTGTCCAAACTGTGTCAGGCGTCACTTGTAGTTTGGCTCTCAGAGCACAAACTGAAAGGACAATGTCGTTTAGCTTTCCCTTTGGCACCCGTCCTAGGACCTCAGCCAAGATTTATAACTGTTCTGCATTGTTTCAAATATCAGTCCCTGAGTTTTTATGAGGTTATCAGTAGTAAGCTGTATGTGTGGTTTTTGAGCTTTGCATTTACTGCTCTAAAACCTCCGTTCTGTAAGGGATGTTGAATTCTGTGAACTGAATGGATAAGCAAATTAAGTAGATGTGAGTGGCTTGTTTCCTGTGGAGCATTTCTGCTGACCGAAGAAGTTTTTGTCAGTGAAGCAGACATTCCTCTCCTTCCCCGACCTGCTGCTCCTGGCGGGGGACAGAAGTCTGCCATGAGAGGGGAGAAATCTGTGAAAATTGCCCCCCTTCAATTTGCAAAAAATGGTCGATAGGATCCAATCTAAGGGATTATGGTTACTTTTATCAAAAAGAGTCCAGTAGCACCTTTAAGACTAACCAACTGTATTGTAGCATAAGCTTTCGAGAATCACAGTTCTCTTCTGCATCTGACGAAGAGAACTGTGATTCTCGAAAGCTTATGCTACAATACAGTTGGATAGTCTTAAAGGTGCTACTGGACTCTTTTTGATTTTGCTACTACAGACTAACACGGCTAACTCCTCTGCATCTATGGTTACTTTTAGTTATTGGAAGGGGCAAAGAAATATGATGGATGCTGAAGCAAGTGTAACGTCTCTAGGATGTAGTGCAACATGTACAGTGTTTTGATTTATAGTCTCTGAGAACGGCTTTAATTGTTCAATATAGCCTCTTTGACATAGATGTGATAAACATTTGGTCTGGGTCATATAAAACGGCTGCCTCGTTTAGGACTGACTGATGCGCTTATGTTCCTGATCCCACCTCGCATGATCAGAGATTGCCGTTCCTTTTTCCTCCCTTCTTTTCTTCTCCTTGTTCCATTCTGAGCAAAGCCATGTCATAGCATTGTTGTTGGAGAGTGCCCTCAAGTTATAGCTGACTTATGGCAACCCCTGCTGGGGTTTTCATGGCAAGAGACTAACAGAGGTGGTATGCCATTGCCTGCCTCTGCAACCCTGGTTTTCACTGGAGGTCTCCCATCCAGTTTCACTGGAGGTCTCCCACCAAAGCTGACCCTGCTTAGCTTCTGAGATCTGATGAGATCAGGCTCACCTGGGCTGTCCAGGTGCACGTCATAGCGTGCTATGATATGCTATGCATGACATAGCATATCATCTGCATAAAAGTTATGGCTAACCAAGTTGTACCACACTTGCAAACCTTGGTTAAAAACTGAGCATGATAAATGTACAGTGTGTTTAATAAGGGAAGATGGATTCATGTGATTATCTTGTGGTGTCAGGACAGTATTGAGACTAGAAAGGTTTTATTTCTTGACAGCCCCCTAAGGGCATTCTCATCAATTTATTTTCCAATCACTTTCTCCCATCTTCTTATATTTATTATTTATTTTATTTAAAGCAGGGGTTTTTTTCCACGGGAACACGATGGAACGGAGTTCCGGCACCTCTTGAAAATGGTCACAGGGCCAGTGGCCCCGTCCCCTGATCTCCAGACAGAGGGGAGTTTAGATTGCAATCTAAACTCCCCTCTGTCTGGAGATCAGGGGGCAGGGCCACCGGCCCTGTGACCATTTTCGCCAAGGACAATATAAACTTTAAAAAACTACCCCCTTGTTCCAGCTAACCCAAAGTGACGTCATTGTGCGGTCCTGAGTTCCACCACTGAGTTCCACCACCTCTTTTCTCAGAAAAAAGCCCTGATTTAAAGCATTTTTATGCCACCTTTCTACCCACTGTAGTGTCCCAAAGGCAATAAACAATCAAAAAATGTTTAAAACAATGGAATAAAACATATAAACACAGAGATACTCAAACAGGGAAGAGGGCCAATGAGAATTAGTGAGGGAAAACCGAACACCTTTGATTCTTGTCGATAGTCACTGCTCAACCTGGGAAAGAGGAATTGAGGGGAAACTCCAGGAGCATGGTCTTTCTCCCCAAGCCTAATTGCATCATGGGTACCAAAAAGCAAAAGAAGCAATCAAACAGCGGCTCTGCGATCATGCTATACAAACAGATAGGGCACAGATGCAGAAATACTCAACAATTCTGCAGCATGCCAAATGCTTCCAGCCAGCAGATTATCTTAGATCCCTTGAGATCTTGAAATATCGGAGATCCTTTACCCTTACACTCTTCAACGCTTTACCTTAAGCCCTCTTAGAAGGCAGATATCATCGTGTTCCCCTCCCTCAGCATCTCTGCCCATGCCATACAGGGAAAGTAAAGTCTGTTGAACATGATCTGCTCCACTGCCCATTCTGCAATGACATCTGATCTCACTATAAAACTCCAATCTTGTCAACTTTACCAGGAAGATCTGAACAACATTATGTCTCCCTCCTTCTTGCACACTCTTCCTAGGAGATAACTAACAAAGTTGCCAAATTTTGCCTTTGGTTGTGTGGGATACGCAAGCGGTTGACTGAGCCTCAATAACTTACTTTCTTGTCAAAGGAAGGTATCATCTCTCTGTCCCCCTTACAACCTGCACCCATTGTTCTGTGCTCATTGCACTGCATGTGCCCTCCCTATTCGTATTTTTATTGTTTTTTATTCTATTCCTTTTTTACTCTCCGGAGCTGATTCGGTATCAAAATAAATTGATTGATTGGAATTTCTGTTTGCTCCTGGTCAGCTCTTGAGATACATAGAAAGTCTAGGTAAGACTCAAGGCTTCGAGGCAACCTACCTCACAAGGTTGTTGTGAGGATAAAATGGAGGTGAGGAGAATGATGTAAGCCACCACCATTTTGCATATGGATTGGTGGTTGATATGCTAATCTTATCTGCAGGGCTATTGTAAGATGTAGAGTATTTTGTTAGTCTGGTGTTTTTCAGGACTGGAAATCATGCCCTATTCATTCTTAAGAATGCAAAAGAACCTCCTCAGGATACAGCGAAGCTTCCCCCCATTAGCGTTCCACACCCTGGGAAACTCGTACAGGATGACTCAGCCCAAACCCACCTGCCTGAGTAGATATAAATTACCTACTAACATCTTCTCCACACATTGACACTGAGAGATCTCTGTCTTTCGGCGCTACACCTCTGAAGATGCCAGTCACAGCTGCTGGCGAAACGTCAGGAACTACAATACCAAGGCCATGGCCATACAGTCCGGAAAATCTACAACTAACGTTCTCCAGCTGTGAAAGCCTTCGACAATAAATGTGGAAGTGCTCGTGTCAAGAACCTGCAATCTCTCCAAATGCTTGTGGGCTTTCTGATTTTGGAAGCACTCCCCCAGCCCAGACACAGATCTCAGTGTCTTCCTCTGCAGAGAATGCTTACATGACAACTCTCTCCTCTCTGGCAAGAACTAGCAGCAGTTTCTAGAATTCAGAAGTTGAGTACTGTCCTTAGGGTCTCATGCTGTGCTTTGTGCAACCAGCTAACTACGCAAGGGTGAAGTTGACCTCCGGTCACCTGATTGCCATGCAAGCTTGGTGGGTGACCTTGGACCAGTGACATATTCTTAGGCTAATCTACCTCAAAGGGTTGTTGTGAAGATAAAAAGGAGGAGAGGAGAACAATGCAAGCCACTTTGGGTCCCCACAGGGGGAAAAGGTGGGCTATAAATGAAGTCAGTAAACAAGGCTTCAATCTTAACAATGGCTTCCTGGGAGTAAGCCCTTTTGAATTAAATAGGACTTTCTTCCAAGTAGAACTGCTCTGCATTGCTCCCTAAATAAATATGAGAAGTGCACACAAAGTGCCTGTTTGCAGTGACTTGTGTCCTGTGCTGGAATGGATTGGGTGAGTGATGAATTACCCTGGGCTGACTTGGACTTCAACCATGGAACCTGCCTCTACTGCTCACTGGGGAGGAGGGCATGGGAGACAGTTCCGACCAATGGAAAGGAAGGCCAAACGTGCCTTGTGGAAGGTTTGGGGTTTTATTGGCTTTTCCTGTCAAAGGAAGCAACGAAGGAGGGAAAAATCTGAAGGCCACGTTATTGCTCACATGTCCTTCTTCACGTGGAAATATGAATGGCTACTTCCCTTTCCCAGGTTTTCTGCAACTGGAGCTGCAAAAGGCAGATGTGTTGGGTGGCCAGAGTTCGTGAAGCAAAACTAGTCCCACTTCCTCCCTGAAAGGGCTTGCATGAGAGCTTCATTTTGGGGAAGTTAATTCTTGCTTTCTTCAGCATTTAATAAAGAAAATGATGTGTCTGGCAAATGTTGCTGTAATGGATGCTACTCCATATCCTGAACCTGCAATGAAAATATCCTGGGTGGTCCTTTTTTGTAGCAGTGAATGGGAAATGGGCCTAGGAGTTTTTCCTCCCACAACATTCCACAATTTAAAGTACCCCACCCTGATGTTGCAATACTTGTATCTTTCTGTTTTAGAGCTAATAGGGGTGTGTGTGTGTGTGTGAGAGAGAGAGAGAGAGAGAGAGAGAGAATTTGGCCCATACTTTGCACAAAAACCCCCTGCTTCTTTTGTTCAAAGTCCTCGAAAATAAACTCATGCAAATTTAATCATTCTGTCCAGCTGAAACTCACATTAACTAAAAACAACCTTTATCCATTGACAACCACCCAGACTGTATAAGGATTTGGGGTGCTAGTGATCTTAGCTATATGACTGCCTTTTAAAACCTGCATATTATATTTCTAGTAAGTTGGAGGTTTATATTTCTTACTTGAAAGGTTGCTGTTTGAAAAGCATCATTCTATTAAAATACTTACCGTCAGTGATCCACTATGGATCTGGCACAGTCCAGCAGGGAATCAAAACTATTTTATAAATTAGAACTTAATGCTTGTGAGTGGAAAGATGAAGCATCTCTTATATTTAGGGCTGTTGCCTGTAGAAAAAAAGTCCTGTTTCCTTAATGGAATATTGTTTGACCGGGTGGTGCCATTTACTTCCATGCCAGGAGGGAAAGGATATTTTTTCCCCTCCAGGTTGTTGGCATCCCCACTTACAGTCTTGGAACTGATTTAAATATTCTGGTTGTACAACAAAAATTGGCCTGTGCAGCAATCCATGCCTCTTGTGTTTTGTTAAATTGGACTGTGTAGCTTGTGTGTGTGTGTATCCCTAGTGCACCAGGGTGGGCATTATGCCTACTGGGGGGGCATGTGAAGTATCAGGCTTAAACGGGCTGTTAATTGCTGGTAGTTTAGGGATCACTTGTTGATGGAATTGTCTTAAGTCGTTGAGCAGAGTGTCTATTTCTTTGTGGCTGCACATCCTCAGCTCTGGTCGGACCCTTTGAGACAATAGCAGTGCGTTTTAGGATTGTGCTCCTACATTTTGGTCAGTTTCCATGTTGTGAGTTTTTTTTATTCTTCCCTTGCTATATCTCAGGGTTTTGCAGTGTGCATGTGTGATTCTTACTAAAAAGTATAATTGTTTCATATTTGAATCGAGAAGCAGCTTTGCATTCTCATGAGAAAGCAACCTAGCAGCAAGATTGAATGTTGTGGGCAAGATTCACAAAACTAAAGTGGAACTGTTCTGGATAACTGGCAGGCCTCCACTTTACTGCCTGCCTAAGGGTGAACCTAGACATGACCCAGCCTAGGAGATCCCCTTTTGAAATTCTCCCCCATTTTTAAAGCTAAAAGGGGGGTGGCATGGTGCTGTGAGAGGGATTTCCCCCTTTTACTCTGCATTGTTTTATCAGTCATGGACTCTGGAGCTGCCGGCCCCACCTAGCAAGGGTGGGGGTGACTTGCTTTGGACAAATGAAGTAGAGGTAAAAGCTTAAACAACACCATGACCCCCCCCCTCCCATCTGTATCTCCCCTTCTCTGTGATTGCTGTAAGGCTTTTAAAAAACAGTGGGAGGTCATATATGCCTGTCTTGGTTCATGTCTACGTTTGCCCTTAGCCTGCAAAAGCAGGAGCCAAGCAAACATGAAAAGGCTCATTTGGACAGCCTCTCTGTGTTGATGGGAACCTGCCTCATCAGCTGAAGAAGCTGACTTGTCTAGCAGAAAGGCTTCCTGCAGAGAGGCACACGGTGCCTTTCAGAAATGCAGGTGATCTTTGGGGCAGGATCCCGTAGTAGATTGGGAAGTGAATATGGACCCAGAAGAAACCCAGCTGAGCAGCTCCTGCCAGCCAGCACTTTTGGGGTCATTGAACTTAGTAGCACCAACAGTAGGCATTGGTTCATCCTTTGCCTCGTCCCACCAAATGGCAGCAGCGCAGGAAGAGACAATTGGTGAACGGGCATCAGTTACCAAGGATGGATCTGAGCCAAGTGGCTCCTGGAGGCACCGGCAGAGTTGCTGTGGTTGGCCACCAACAGCCTTCTAGGCTGTGGGAAATGCAAATGTAAGTTAAATGACCAATCCGCCCCTGGCAGGATCCTGCCCATGAGGGTTCCACAGAAGATATAAAAAGATTAACGGCCTCTGTTCCAGCCTGTGCTTTTGTGGCTTAGAGCCCACTTCTTCCAAAGCCAAAGGGCCATAATCACAGTGGGAAGGTGGCATGACATGGCCCAATCTTGTCAGATCTCAGAGGCTAAGCAAGGTCAGCCCTGGCCAGTACTTGCAGGGTTGTTTGGCGGAGGAAGGTAATGGCAAACCACCTCTGCTCCTAACTCACCTTGAAAATCCCTTGATGGGGTCAGTTGCGACTTGACAGCACACAGATATACAACATAAGCAGAAAATTGCCAGCTGGATCTCGCTGTTTAAGAAAGGAGTCAGTAGCGGCAGGGAATGGGTTGGGGGCACACATCTAGGAGCGTGTTTCTTGCCTGGGTCCCCCTTTAACCATGCCCTTCTGTTCGTTACATTGTATTTTCATTTGTTTGGTTGTCATTCTTTAAATTAGTGTTAAATGGCAAGTGATAAGGAAAGGGGGCTTCAGCTCCTATAATTCTTTTTTGCTGTGTAATCTTCTAGTGCAGATCTGCCCAGCATGAGACCCTGCCCCGCCCCACGCAGAAGACAGTGCACCACTGCCCATACATGGCAGTGCCTGCCAGTCCTTGGCACACGCACAGGAGCTTGATGGAGCGGCTGGTGGGCTGGGGCAGGCCTGCCCTGTGGCCCTCACCTTCCAGCTGAGTAAAGACCTTGTGTGAGGCCTTTCGGGGGAGAGCGGAGCTGAGCTAGAGGGGTGAGAATTTTGGGATGCTCTGTTGGATACAGGAGTAGGGGTTGGAAGAGAGTCTCTTAAAACTGGGGTTATGTTGGTGATGTAAGGTTTACATCTTATTTACACTTCAGACTCACTCCACAGCTACATAGCTAAAACATGTGCTCATCCACATACTTGTCTGAGATAACGGTTCCTCTTTCATGATTGTTTCATTATTGCTCAGAAATGAAGAATAGCCTTCATTTTATTGGAAAGTTCCATTTCATTCTCACTGTATGTGCTGTACTTGTGTTCTGCACTATTGAACTGAAGCATTTGTGGCAATAAATTCAACCATTTACTGTTAGTACAAAAGAATCTTTGAACTGGCATCGTGGCTTGGAATAGTAATTAGTGTGGTGGTGGGGAGAACAGACTGCTGTGTTAAAGGCAAAACCAAAAATATTTTTTTCTTGTAACTGATAGGGGGTACAGAATAGAGGGGAAAGGAAAAAGAGAGTCATGTATTTGAAAAAACCAAAAATCTTTGATCCTTTGTGGGGTAAACACATAAATTTTCAGTCCTGGCCCCAACCTGGTGGAACTCTCTGTCTGAGGACACCCGGGCCCGTCAGGATCTTGTATCATTTTGGCGGGACTGTAAGACGGAGATGTTCCGCCAGGCTTACGGTTGAGGCCAGCATGAGATCCTTACTGAGCCTCCCACTGGTCTCCCACCAAGTGTGAGGTTATACAGTGTCCATTGGCCGGCTGCCCGACGTATGGGTACAGCATGGGGCTATGTAGTGCCCTTCGTTAGCTGACCCACATATGGGTTGCAGTATGCTATCTGTCCACTTCCCTCCCCCTGTATGTTGAGGGGCAGGAACCTGGAATTGACCCTGTCATGGGACAGTTATTATCTGCGGATTTTATGATTTGAACTGTTGTTTTTATGAACTGTTGTTTAATATTTGTATTGTATTTTATAACTGCTGTACCTTGCCCTGAGCCTGCTTGCGGGAAGGGCGGGTTAGAAATGTTAATGATGATGATGATGATGATGATGATGATGATGATGATGATGATAGAGGGTCTTTTCAGGCTCTGAGCCAGCAAGAGCACCAGTGAGAGTCTACACAAGACGAATTACCGGAGGACGCTCAAGTGACGGGAGATGCAATATTAACCAGGAAGCCAAGTTTTAAAAGATCAGAAGGCTCTGTCAGTTTCACCTCTCTAGAGCTGGCAAAGATCACTCCTCAGAGGGTTGGTACCTTTGCCTCCTGAAGGCCCAGTCAGTTTCACCTCCCCTTCTAGGAGGCATCTCTGCTGGCCTTGGAAAGGTGAAACTGACAAAACCTTCCAATCTGTCTTTTAAAACTCTGCTTCCTGGCTAATATTGTGTCTCCCTTCACTCGAGCATCCTCGTGTAATTTGTCTTGTGTAGAGAGGCTCTGAGTAGGCTTGCAGCAGGAGTTTGCAAAGTTCATCCTCAGCATGCGCCTAAAAATGAAGCTGGAGATCAGCACTGCTGCTTGTGCTGTTGGACTGCTTGAGGGCAGTGGAGGTGAGCAAATGCATTCTGGTGTGTGTGTGTGGGAGGGGGCTCCTGATTGGGTAGCTGCTGCCTGTTACATTTTCCGTCCTCATGGGACAAAAGAGTAGCAGTTGTGTTTGGTGAGTATGTACAAATATCCCTGCTGGCTCAGTGAGGGTTCTTCTAGGGCAGCCTTTGTTTCCAACCCTAGGAAGCCCAAAAGCATAGGATGCCCTTCGTCATCCCTAGCATTTGATATTCAGAGATAGATTGCCTTCTTCTTTGGAGGTTTTTAAGCAGATGGCCATCTGACAGCAATGCTGCTTTTGTGATCCTAGGCAGATCGTGAGAGGGAGGCAAGGAAGGATTACATCAGTGCTTAGATCTTGTGGTCTCTTCTTACATGCCCAGGGTAATGTCGATCGCCACTTTGGGGTCAGGAAGCAATTTTCCCCAGGCCAGTTTAGCTAGGGATCCTGACAGTGTTTTGTGATCTTCTGGGCATGGAGCAGGGGTCACTGGGGGGAGGTAGTTGTGAATTTCCTGCATTGTGCAGGGGGTTGGACTAGATGACCCTGGAGGACCCTTCCAACTCTGTGATTCTATGAATATGAAGGCTCCATTTAGTAGTCATAGCTGTAAAAAAAAGTTTTTAATTCGCTTAAATCTTTTATCAAGCCATCTCTGCTAGGATGGTTATATAGCCTTCCACTACTGAATTCCATTACCAATAGTCGTTAATTCTGTGTTATAAGGCTGCAAATATATTTTTCATTTGGTCCCTAAGGTGAGGGGGAGAGTGGAGCTGTTCCAAGTGTGGCATTATAGAAAATGTGGATGCGAAGAAGAGGCGACGAGGGCTCAGATCTCCTTCTCTGCCTCAGTTCCGAGCTGATGGCTTTGGCCAAGTGCCCTGCTTCTATCTAGTCCAGCAGTAATCTTCCAAGTCCCTCTGTGAAGCTTACAAGCAGGGCAGGGACCCCTGTAGTTTGTCCTGAACGTCTGGTGCACAGAGGAAGAAGGTGGTTGTGGGGCCTCCCCTTTCGGGATGTACCTGCTGTCCCTAGTAGTAATGCTTAACCTACTCAAGTTCTAGATGGATATCTGTAAAAAAATATTAAGTTCTAGATTAGAGTCTGTAGAAACTGTGCAATAGTGATGTGCTGTCATTGATGGAGTCTCTTCATAGTTAGGACAATGAGCATTCCTGGCATCAGTGCGTGTTTACATCATACGTTGTGTCCTGGCCTTGAGGGCACTCTTGCTTTGGAGAACTTTGTGTGAAAACCAGGCTTCGGGTGCTGTGGCAGAGAGCAGAGCGCAGCCTCCCGACTCTGGAAACACATGAGCTGGGAACACATGGCATGGGCTGATCTAAAGCTTATTCTATAGTGCAGGGCTGGTTATCAACAATATTTGTGGTTGGACGGGAGCTTAAACAACCTGCAACTGCAATTAGGTAACTTCAACCTTGCACAGCTAGCTGGTGGGGCAAAGTGCAGCATGAAAGCCCAAGGACAACACACACACACACAACTGCTGAACTCTGCTGGCTACTGTGAGTTCTTGCCAGAGATGGGAGATGAAGACTTTGATGTCTGTGGGGGTGGGAGTGCTTTCAAAACCAGAGTGCTGACATGCATCTTTGGATCACACAAGTCCTTGAGAGGATGGGCAGTCTTCGTGACTATTTGCACATTTATTTACTTCATTTATGCCCTTACCTTTCTTCCCAAATTGGCGTACGTTGTTCTCCTTTCCTTCACATTATCCTCACAACAACCTTGTGAGGTAGGTTAGGCTGAGAGTGTGTCATCCAGCAAGCTTCCATGGCAGAGTAAGGATCTGAACATGGGGCTTGCAGATCCAGACTGACTAAGCACACTGTTGCTGCTGCTGCTGCTCTTGTTATCATAATCATGTGCCACTATCTGAGAAAGTCACAGAGGATTTCCTGCTGGGTTAACAAATGGTTTCTTTGAGCCAGACTAGATATGGCACCCATAGGTGTAACCCGTGGATGCCAACACCATCATAGAAAGGAATTTGGCCATTTAAAAATGCCACGAGGGCAAGATCCTGATCAGGCCCATGGCATAGACAGGACCAGATGATCCTGTTTCACCCTGTGTGCCTTTTTAGGTGCTGAAAGAGCTCCCCCACAGCTGTTTTGGCACTTGAAAAGGCACGGGGGGACGACAAGAGCATCTGGTTCTGCCCATGCCATGTCTGCCCAGGATCTTGTCCATGTGTCATTTTTAAATGGCCAGATTCTTCTCTAAAATGATGTGTGCGTGGATTGGACCCACGGATGCTGTAACATCTAGCTTGGCCCTTTCTAAGCCCACTTTGATAGAATAAGAACTTGCAGATCAAAGAATGTGGGTCCAGTTTACAGAGCAGCAAGAACAGAAGTAACAACAACAACATTTGATTTATATACCACCCTTCAGGACAACTTAATGCCCTCTCAGAGCATTTTACAAAGTGTGTTGTTATTATCCCCACAACAATCACCCTGTGAGGTGGATGGGGCTGAGAAGCTGTGACTGACCCAAGGTCACCCAGCTGGCTTCAAGCGGAGGAGTGGGGAATCAAACCCAGTTCTCCAGATTAGAGCCCTGCTGCTCTTAACCGCTACACCAAACTGGTTCTTCATGCAGATCAGCGTTATCTCATTACTGTACACTCTGCATTATAGTTCATAGGATACCTTTCTGTTCACATAGTCCCATAATTAGGAATCAAGCCTATACCTATTATTGTATATGGATTTTGTGTGCTATGCTTTTGTAAGTTATAAAGCTTTTGCCCTATTGGTAGGGACAGTTTTTACCTTTTCATATAAAGGATGAATTGGCAGTTTCTGGGGACCAAATTGCCCAAGGACAGCAAAGTAAGTACCTTCTTAGGAGTATGCAAAGTTCAGAATGCAAGTAGTTTTAGTTGAACAGAACTTTTGTAGGCTATTAAAGATTTTTTTCAGACGGTGGTACTAATCCCTTGTCTTGAACCTTGTTTCATGGTCAAACCATATGCATTTTTAAAAATTTAAACCTCACCAATGAGGCTGTTATACCTGTCTCTCCAAGTAGCTTCTGCCGATACGATTTACCTCAGTGAAATGGTGCTGGTAGAAACTCTTAAATGCTGCTTTCTGCGCTGCTTCCCTAGTCGAACCAGCTGCTCCACACAGGTGTCTTCAGTTTTAAAGAAGAAGATGGTTGTGGGCAGGGCTTTTTTCTGGGAAAAGTTTACTTAAAATAAACCCACTGGTGGAACTCAGTGGGTTGCTCTTGGCAGTGCGGAGGGCAATCTCAACTCCCCTCTGTCCGGAGATCGGGGGCGGGGCCACCGGCCATGTGACCATTTTCAAGAGGTTCCGGAACTCCGTTCCCCTGCGTTCCAGCTTTAAAAAAGCCCTGGTTGTGGGTGAAGCTCTTGTAGACTAATGATGTCCCCTCTGTGCTTTGGATAAACGTTATAATACTTGGATAGGCTTTTCAGTGCCCATTCTCACAATAATCCTTACAATAGCATTGTGAGGTGGGCAAATGTGCTGGAGGCCCTTGCCTGAGGCCCCTTCTGGCTCTGTGGCTGAAGGGAGCATTGACTCAGAGTCAGCAGCGCTTCCCTTCAGCCATTGCGCTGCACCAGCTTCCTTTTTGAGCTCATGCACAGTCAAGGTTTTTTTGTGGTGATTGTACTTGCCAGCACCTTTCTGTGTATGTTTGGGGGTGGGGGGGACGTCTCTCAAATCCTGAGGGGGGAATTGATAGAAATCGGTGCAACCTGAATACAGGCACTTTTTTTTTTTTAACAAAAATACCACTGCACACAGCCATCTAGGGGCAGATAAGCCGTATTAGCTCTCTGGAAATATGGGCTGCCTTTGAGTTCTTCTTTTCTTCCGTTCTCATCAGTTGTCTGTCTTTCCACAATACAGAAATAAACTGGGACTTTCTGCTTTGTCATTTATTTTATTTTAAGTAGACTGCATACTTCCTGGAATTTCTGATGCACGTTTTAGCACCTTTGATGCTAAGACGTGCAAGTTATTTCCCTACGTCATTTTGATGTAAAGTGGAAAAAATATATAGTAACCAGCTAGGCTGAGATTTGCTTGCCTACAGCTGGCCATCTAGAAATGTGTTTCTTCTGCAGGAACCATCAGCCCATGCTACAAGGCATAGGTGCTCTGGGAGATGAGGACTCAGTGCCGTTCCAAACAGGAGACTGTTGACTGTGGCTAGATTCTTTCACATGTTTTTATCCCATCATTCCTCTGAAGATCTCAGGGCCGCATATAGTTTACCTATGTGAGGCTGAGGGGCAGTGATTGGCTCAGTCACTCAGTGAGTTTCTGTGGCTGAGCGGAGATTTGAACTCAGGTCTTTCAGGTCCTATTCTGACATTCTGTTACACCCCACTGCCTCTCAATCTGGTTTATCTGTTGAGCCGGCATGTAGCTGGTTAACTAATGATGTTGTGTGTTGGTAGGATTTGTTCCAATGCAAATGTGTACTATCCGTTTCAGAGCCATGACTTCGGAGGAGACGTCTTGGCCTGTCCCAATGAAGGCGATTGGAGCGCAGAATCTGATGACGATGCCTGGAGGTGTCATCAAATCTGGATACCTGCACAAAAAAGGAGGCACTCAGTTCCAGCTCTTAAAGTGTAAGTTGGGAAGGGTTACTTCAGGCCCAGCCCAAGGGGCTTTCATTTTGAGCTGTGACAAAAGTCTGTTTATATTTGCATATGCTTTCGAGAACCACAGCTCTCTTTGTCAGATGCATCTGACAAAGAGAGCTGTGGTTCTCGAAAGCTTATGCTACAATAGTTGGTTCATCTTAAAGGTGCTACTGGACTCTTTACTGTTTTGCAACTACAAACTAACACTGCTAACTCCTCTGGATCTGTATTTGCATAGGTGCTTCACCTTACGGTTTGGTCAGAGAGAAGCAGAATTTGATTGGCATGTTTTTATTGCAGCAAAGGTGCCTTTTTAAATTGCTTCTGTTGGAATTCCCAAATGATGGACATGCTGCATTTTTACCTGGGAGAGTTGCAGTCTATCGCTCTTGCGATTGGTGTGCGAAATGCAATTGTGTTTTCATCTGCTGGAATCTGGTCACTTGTAACTGGTTCCCTGTGAACTGTGGGTTGAAAATCAGAAGACATGCTCCTTTCTACACTTCTCCTGCACCACCACCACCACCCCCGGCAATCCATGCTAACCATGTTCTCTCATAAGTATGGTGCAAACTGTGGATTCAGACTGTATGATCAAGATGGTTAAGGATGGTTCAAAATGCAACAGTAAACCTTGGCTAAGTCTTGACAGTCTGAGAGAGAAGAGGAGGAGTCTTGCCTTTCTGCGGCTGGCTTCCAATTTGCAAACCATGGTTAGAGAGCCAGGGTTGCATCTGCACTAGGCCAGTATAAGCTGGTACAGATGTGGAGTGGGAAGGGAAAGGATTGGTATGCTTTATCATCCTCTGAGCATGTTGCTAGTCCAGAGTTCTTTTTGTCAGCCTGTGAAATTGAGTGAACTGATATTAACTGGCTGCCTCTGGCCTCCTTTTTCCTCTTCCCCTTCCCTTGCTCTTCCTTCCAGGGCCACTGAGGTTTGTGATTATCCACGAGGGCTGTATTTACTACTTTAAGAGTAGTACATCTGCATCTCCCCAAGGTGCCTTCTCACTGAAGGGCTATAATCGGTGAGTAGTGCAATATGGTACAACTGTATTTATGTCACTGTGGGATTATTTCAATCTGCTTCTTTTTAGATATATCAGTGCATGTCTGATTACTGAGTATAATCATTCCGTTTATACGAACTGAAAGGAAACCAGAGTATGGTTTCAGTTATCTCTACAGGGGTAAGATGGTGAGCAGTTAGATTATTTGGACATTGTTTGGTTAAATATTTTTACAATTAGGAGAAGCCCCCACTGAGGAATTACCACAATTAAAACATGTACAGTTTATCATGGAATTTTATAGACTTCATGTGCTAAAGTGCTCTTAGTGCAAACTCCCAATATATTTTCAAATACAATAAATACTCCAATAAATACCTATAAATAGGTATTGTACAATAAATAGGTATTTACAGTAAGATTGTAAAAAAGGACATATTTGATATTAACTGCTGTATTACTGGACTGTATTTATTGGATGACATTTTATCAGGGTATTTGTTGTATTTGAAAAGATATTGGGGGTTTGCACCAAGAGCACTTTAGCACATAAAATCTATAAAATTCCATGATAAATTGTACATGCTTTAATTGTGGCATTTCCTCGGTGGGGGCTTCTCCTAATTGTAATTTGGTCTAGAGACCGAGGTCACCTCTTTTTTGCATTGGTTAAACATTTGGGCTTTTATCTTCATCAGCAACAGAAAGCTGTTTATGCATCCAGATGTTTAACATTTTTCTGAATACATTTGTCCTGTAGGTGCTCGGGTACTGCTTTGTTTGGGAAATTTGTATATCTGCTCTGATGTAAAACAGTAATTTTTGTTTTGGCTTGAGCTTCACAACTTGCATATGGTGGGAACTCTCTTCCATTACAGGGTCATGTAATACAAATATCTGCAGGTGATAGAATATTGTATCTTGTGAGATGACGTTAAGACACTGATTATATTTTTACCATAATAAACATCATATAACTAATATAATAATAAACACAAGTAGTATATAATAATTGCTCGGGGCATATGTTCTAGCTAGCTTTAAGAATAATAACAAACTAAGAGAGATTTTTTTGGAAGAGCCTACTTTTAAAAAGCATCCCTCCCCCTTTTTTTTTGCTAAGAGCACATCGGACATTCTCTTGACAGCTTCCAGTTTGGACGTTTAAGCCAACTGCAGAATGCCACATAAATAACTAAGAATTAATCTACATGTATAAGGACACATACCATGAGAGTCTCGGCCAGAAATGTAAGGGGTCTCAGGCAGCCATGCATTTGCCACTAATAACAGTAGGATGCTAGTAATATATGTCTTTCTACTGAGAATGATACATGCTGATCTAAAACCAAATAGGTTTTATAGATCTTATACTTTGTGATGCTTTCTTCTGCATCCTCTAAGCATTCAGAAACGATGGGATAGGTTAATTATGTGTGTTGAATCATCAACGCTGATTTTGAAAGTTAGACCATCTGTAGTTCCTTGCATTTTCTTGAGAATATTCCTCATCAGTCCAAGCCTGCCATGGTGGGAAACTTTCAGTGGTGCCTGTTGCTTTTTGCCCTTTACTGCTGTTAATTCTTTTGTTGCCTTGCTGTGTCCAAGCCCTGTTATAGCCTGCCTTTCTTACAGACACACAAGCTAAAACTGCGTGTCTTGCAACTTTTCTGTTGGTCTCTTGGGCTATTATGCCTGCTACACTTTCAATAAAAAGTGTCCCATGAGAAGAGATGCTAGGCTTCTCCTACTGTAGAAAGGGGGAACGATGATGAATGACTCTTCTGACTCCATTCAGTGCTGGCCTGCAGGCTGTTTTCCCCTCCTCTTGTCTGTAGCTCAGAGGTGCAGTGGGGGTGTTGATCCCCAAACGTGTGCATCGTGATGGCATTAGGAAGCAACAGCAGTGGAGGTGTGCATAGCTGAACATACATGTCAGGGCCAAGTTGGAACCAGGGTTTGCTATACTTAATCCCTCAGATCAGTTGCTGGAGGGTGGTGGGAGCCTGAACTGCAGGCTGAAGATGGGGAAAGTATGGAAAATGGGAACCTGAAATTCCCTGACAACATGGTAGTGTTCAAATTTAAAATGTCCACGTTGACATTTCAGGAATGGTTTTCTGCTTAAAGAATGGCTTAGCAACTGAGCTGCCTGGGTGTGAATTTGCAGACTTTGTAGGTGAAATTAACACAATCCCTTCATGCCAAGGCTCACACAAGTGCTGCTTCCACAAAGAGGTAATAGGGTTGTTGTATTTTGGTGAATGAAGCAGCACAATGAATGAGTGTCCTTGTAACTATTGAGCTATACAGAGTTATATCCCTGTGGCTCCCTGCATGAATTACTTTTGTTTATAGTATTCTATTTTACATTATAAAAGCTTGTGCAGCACTCAGTGGAATGAGTCTGAAACAGGGAAGAATGTGGTCCCAAATGTTTAGCATACAGGGTTAATAATCAAGGATCCAGTAGCATTTCCCAAATACCTGTTATGCAGGATACTGATCTGTGACGCAGCCGCATGCCATAGGTCTATCAGGCAAGCACCATCTGCTCTGACGGAGACTCTTCAGGGTCTCTGGGAGAGAAAGGTCCTCCCCGTCGCTTGAGATTTTTCCACATGCAGAGGAGGTGTTCTTCAAGGGAAACTGTTACAACCCCCTTTCTGTCGTGTAGTTAGATTTTGCCTTAAACCCTCCTTTTACACCCTCTGGGTAGATTGCTGCCACCAGAAATTATATTCCAAAATAGTTAACTTAAATTTCCCCTTTAATTACGTACCCAAGCATCAGGCTCCTTCGTGGGCCTATGTGGCCCTGAGGATAGGAATAGGATATAGGGATAACAGATACTCTGGGATTAAAAAACGAAAAACAATACACTTTTATTTTTACAAGAAGCGTATTGGTTTCACACTATTACTATTACTTACGTTTGATGGTTTCAAAGATAGTTCTCAGTTCTAAAAGTTTCTTTTCATAGGCTTAGTCACATAGATACATATAAACTTTCCCTCTCAGGCTCACACCGTTTGCCTACTTCAGATATCAATTTCTCACTCAAATACACATAGATTTTCTCTCAGGCGCACACACAGTTTGCCTGCTTTAGATAGAATGAATGTTTTTCCTCTCAGACACACAGAGTTCAGATTTCCACAGAGGTTATTTTTCTCTCAGAAATTCATGGGCACTCTCAGGCTGCACACAGCTTGCCTGTCAAAACCCAGGCTGAATATTTATTCTCAGAAGCACACAGTTCAGGCTTCTCTCAGATTGCCTGACTGAACTAGAATCCTTTTAGGTTTCTTCTACACATCGCCTGTTTTTCTCAGAGTCAGTATCTCTCTCAGAAATGCATAAACACCCTCAGGCTGCACACAGCTTGCCTGCTTTGTCCTCTCCTTGCTCAGTAACTAACAACTGCAGTTCACTCCTTCCACACTCTCCGTCTCTCTCTCTCTCTCTCTCTCTCTCTCTCTCTCTCTCTCTCTCTCTCTCTCTCTCTCTCTCTCTCACACACACACACACACACACACACACACACACACACACACACACACACACACACACAGAGAATCAATATAATTACAGAGTTGTAGCCCTTTCCTAAATCCCACAGGTTTATCAGTTGAGGAGCAACTTGTATGAGTCCTCTGATGGCTGAGAGAACTGCTTTCTCTTGGTAAAGTTTCCAGGGGAAAGCGTTACAGACTCTGCCCCATGGATTGTATTGAAAGGTCATCCAGTAATTACGATCATATGTTGTGCCTCCTGTATAAAGAACATAATTTGAGGTTTTACTAAAAGTATTACTTTCACTGTTACACAGGGTTATGAGGGCAGCAGAGGAAACAACGTCGAGCAATGTATTTCCTTTCAAGTTGGTTCACATTAGCAAGAAGCACAGGACCTGGTTTTTTTCTGCTGCCTCCGAAGACGAAAGGAAGGTGAAATCATATTTATGTCCCCCAAAATATATTTAAATTGACCGGGCATTTGAAAGGAAATTGCCTCACCTTGCCAAAGTACAGTCCAGGTTGCTGCTGAAAGTTTTGAACACTTGGTTCCAGAGATATGTAATACATTCCCCCAGTCAAGAGTTTGACACATGAAGGGATTTCTCTATGTAAATAATCTTGAATATATGCTTGTTTTGTAGGGATTCTCTTATTTCACAAGCACCTCAAATTCTATTAAATCTCATTTATCTAATTTTTATCATGCCCATCTTTCAAGGTGCTCAGGGCAGTGTACATAACTTGTCCTCTCCCCCATTTTATCTTCCTAGCAACCCTCTGTTGTCCAAGATTACCCAATGAGCTTCATGGCCAAGTGGGAATTTGAATCTGTCACAGGCTGAGAGCTGCTGTAACAAAGTGGTTAAGTTGCTGTGATGCCAATCAGTCTGCCGGTTCAAATCCCACTAATACCATGAACTGAACAGGTGGCCTTGGGTAAGCTGCTCCTCTCAGCCCCAGCTCCCCTGCTGTATTGTGGGGATAAATTTATTTGTTATCATATTTATATCCCGCCCTCCACGCAAACAGGCTCAGAACTGCTCACAACAATAAAATACAAGGTATAAAGTTAACACACCATAAAATACAGAAAAGCAATCACAACAATCCAAAATTCAGGCGTCTTTAACAGATACAAAAACTACTGTAAAAAGCTACAGGAACAGCTATGATACAGTGCTCAAGGCAGTATGGGATGGGGCATGGTGGCCAGAAGGGGACAGATCGCTGGCACTCAACCAAAGGCCCAGCAGAACGTCTCCGTCTTGCCAGTCTCCATCGGGAGTGCGTTCCACCAGGCCAGAGCTCTGGCCCTGGTCAAGGCCAAATGAATGTCCCTCAGACTGGGGATCACCAGTAGCTGCTTGTCCATAGAGTGCAAGGCCCTGCAGGGGACTTAATGGGAGATAATACTGACTTTGTTCACCGTTCTGAGTGGGGCACTAATCTGTCTAGAAAAGCAGTATATAAGCGTGTTGTTGTTATCATTATCACAAAGTTCATAGTTGGGTATTGTTTCTGTAATTTTACATTGCATGTGTGTCTGTTTCAAAACAGCAGGAAAAAAAACCTCATTTGAAATAAAGTCTGGTTGTTGTCTTTTAGGATTGGATGGCCTCACTTAGGAAAGAAATAGACCGCTACCATGAGAAGAAGGAAATAATCACTGACTTAAGGTTGCACCTGCAGGCGCAGGCATTACGCTACTCATTCATTCTTGTGACTTGTGTTAAGGAGGTCTTTGTAAAGTAGTTCCTGTTACTTGTAACTGGTGAAACTTAAATAAGTATTTGCCTTTAAATAGCAGCCATTGCTGTACTTAATGAAGACTTTGTGCAACACTGTTTTAAAAATTTTACAAATCTCCTTTATATTCTCAACTGCTTTCTGTAATCCTAACAGTCATAATTTTATGAATTGTATTGCTGGCCAACAAGAATTTGGTATGATTATGTAGGTACAATGAAGGAACTATTTTTTTTTGGATTATTGATACTCCGTTTTGCGTTTGTGTGTAAATCACCATCAGGTCCAGAGTTTTGTAGCTTTCATTTTTGCTACTTACAACATGATGGAGCTGGTTGTCATTTCCGTTTGCAAATCCTTGATGCAGTATTTTGTTAAGTTGTGGTTGTGTGGTGGTCAGCTCTCCAGCTAACAGCGCCTTGAGAATTTGAACAGTGTGGTTGTGCAATATAATGGCCATTATGACCATAGTTGCCTTTCATTTCCTTGATTGCTTTTGAACAACTTTCAAAGGGCTGCAGAAGTTTCACCAGTAACTGTACCACAACCTTATTTCTAGAAAACAGTATCAACCAAAACTGAAGCAAATAAGTAGTTTCCCATTTCTGCTATTTGGCGTACTTTAATTTTAGCATTTACGTAAGTGCTGGTGGCCTAACTGTACAATCTTTCCCCCCTCTATTTTCAGTGACTCTGGTTCGGATGTTGACAGTTTCTATGGTTCTATAGAACGCCCAATTAATATCAACTATTCTCAGCATTCAACAGAAAATTCAGGTGAGAATAGAATTTTGACATTTGAAAAAGGTACCTTGCAGAGAAAAGCAGGCAACTACAGGAGAGGTGGAGCAGCAGCGAGCAAGAGGGCAGTGACACAAAGTGGAGGCAAGCTCTGTGCTGCAGCAGGAGAATATTGCAAGGCTGGCATTCCCATTCCACCCCTCCACCCCTGCCTGAGCTCCAAAAGAGCCATTCAAGCCATTGCCAGCCACCTTTTAAACTGCGTGGCTCTGGTGAGCCTCACCCCACCTCCATACTTCAGTTTGGGATTCTCTGGTTTGACATTGGGGTTTGTTGGATTGACATTGGTCCTCTTGCTGTAGTTTGGTTCTGTTAGGATTTGTTGGTTCGGCTTGCATTGGGAGTAGAATTTGTACCGGGGCTGGCTTTTGGCCAGAGGTTGCCTTTACTTAAATGTTTTTCTTTGGCTGGAAAGCCTTGGAAATGTTTCCCCCATAGGAAACAATGGAATGGACAGGAAGGTGTTGCACCAATATAGATAAAAGCACATGACATTAATCAATACTGAGTAATACTAGGCCAAGCTCTTGAATTCTCTAGATGAACTTTTAAACTTTGCATGAACTGTCTGTGTGTTTTTTCCTATGTGTTAGGTAATTCTAACAGGTGTGCTTTCATCCTTTGACAGTTAATTAAAATAGTGGACTCTATCGAGATTAATGTTCCTCTATCAGAGATTCAACCAATGGTGATCTCTCAACTTAACTTTTCCTGACACTTCTCAGAGATTTGTAGTTTTGTTTTGCAGATCTGAGTATGGCGTAATTTTTTACTAATTGTAAGGTTGTACAATAGAAATTATGAATATTCAGTGAAGCATCAGACCAATAATTGTTTGTTTGTGCTGTCATGTGAATAGACCTTAAATATTCGCATATGATGAGGTATAAAATTGCAAACACAGATAGAATGGTAGAGCTCTGATGGAAGAAATCTCTTGAGAGAATTTAGGTGAGAACTTATTTTTACCTGTGTATTTCATAGAAACTTTGATTATGTTAAACTTGGAATTTATTAAGAAATGTTAGCAAACTTATTTCTTACTGTCTTTCTGTGTTCTGTTTTTATAGGATTTATATTAATAGCCATTTATATTTTGATTACTTGCTTCATTAAAAAACTAGGGTGTATTTTCAATAAAGTGAAATAAACTCTAGACAGGTGTCTGTGTGTTTGATAAAGAATTGCAAAGCAATATTGAACCCTATATAAATAAATGTACTGATAAACAGCTGGTTCAAAGAACTTATCTGTTTGACAGGTCTGAGAACTAATTGCTGTAAGCTTTCCAGGAGAGAGAGGCATCTTTCTTTTGGTTAAGTAGAAGCTTAGTTTCAGACACGGGCAAAAGCTCGTTACAATGGAATAGGTTCTTTGCTGGAGTTTGCTTGAAAAATGCCCCGCAGTTTCCCAGATAGTTTTTCCTTTAGGAAATCATGGCTGGATAAATTCAAGAGTCTCTAATCTTACTGAACCGATTACAGAATCTGACCCAGATTTCAGGGGTACTGAATTTTTATGGATCTGTATTGAGCTAATTTGTGTGTGCATGTGAATGTGTACACACCCCTACTCATGAATGCTATTTCTCTGCGTTGGCATTTCTGCTGTTGTTCACATCGGCTTCAGGGGGAGTAAAACCAATAATACTGACCTCCACAGCAGCAGAAAAAATACTGGATGTATAATGCAAAAAGGACACACAAAGGGTAAAAGAAAGGTTTAGGGTAAAACACCATAGTTCATGAAATAGATACTCACATATAGATCAGAACACAATATAATACATAAGCAAAAATGACAATGTCTTAGACCAGAGTTTTGCTTACGTATTATATTTTGTCCTTCTCCATTTTTGTAGTTATGTAAGCACTGATTTGCATGAACCATTGTGTTTTACATTAGATCCTTTTTATAACCTTCTTTGCCATTTTTTTGGGATGAGCCTTCCACTGCATTTGAACTTCTGTTTTTTGCTGGTGTAGGCCTATACTATGTGGGAGTTCCTATGAGTAATAGTAAAGAGTCCAGTAGCACCTTTAAGACTAACCAACTTCATTGTAGCAAAAGCTTTCGAGAACCATAGTTCTCTTCGTCAGAGAGCTGAAACAGACGTAACGAGATACCTAGGTTCAACTCATGTTCTCTTACCTCAAGGTTTGTCGGTAAGTGTAGGCATCCTTGCAGGTTAAAGTTTATGCAGCTCCGAGCTGCATGGCTTCAGGTGGGGGCCAGGTGAGCAAGGGGGAAGATGCAGCGATGCCTTCGCCCAGCCCCCGCAGAGCGATGCCAGGCTGCATGGGGAGAGCAGGAGGAAAGGCGCCCAGAGCATTGCTGCATCTCCCTCCCCCCCGCTCACCTGCCCCCCCCCCCCCAAAGCCACCTGGCTCGGAGCTGCATAGCTCGCCGTTGCTCTGTGGGGGCTGGGCAAGGGGTGGGTGGAGCAACGGTCCATGCAATCGGGGTAAGGGCTTTGGGCAGGGGCCAGGCGAGCGAGGGGGGGAGATGCTCTGGGCGCCTTTCCTCCCGGCTCTCCCGGTGCAGCCAGGCGTCGCTCTGCAGGGGCCAGGCCGGGTGAGTGGCGGGGGGAGATGAAGCGATACTCCATGTAAGCGGGGAAGGGAAAATGCCACGATGCAGCTCGATAGCAGGAGGAAAGGTGCCCCACACCTGCACTTCTCTCCCTGCTGCTCTGTAAATGCTAAACTTTAAGCTGCAAGGACGCCTACACTTCCTGACAAACCTTGAGGTAAGAGAACACGAGTTGAACCTAGGTATCTCATCACATCTGTTTCAGCTCTCAAATGCATCTGATGAAGAGAGCTGTGGTTCTTGAAAGCTGATGATGCATCTGACAGAGAGCTGTGGTTCTCAAAAGCTGACAATGCATCTGACGAAGAGAGCTGTGGTCCTTGAAAGCTTATGCTACAATAAAGTTGGTTGGTCTTAAAGGTGCTACTGGACTCTACTATTTTTCAATTACAGAGTAACGCGGCTCACACCTCTGGAGCTATGAGTAGTGGCACTCTCCCTGGCCTTGTGAGTCCTCTCCTCGAATTAGCTGTCAGGTTTTCTGGGAGCTGAGCACCTTGATTGACTCCTAGCCCTACCCATCACCAAGGGCCCTCATGTGAGGATGTTGGTGGGACGTCACTTCCTCCCCAACCAGACTTACTTCCGGCTGAGCTGATTGCACTAGGAACCTGTTGTAAGGCCATTGCAGTAGAGGCCATGATGTGTGTTCCAAACTTTCAAGCTGCATTTTAATGTGTGAAACCTGATTTCAGATTATGACCAGGATGAAGAAGAAGATTACTTGCAGCCAGATAATGCAGACGGTGTAAAATGTGAAGGTATGTTGAACTGGGATGTTCCAGCATGTCCATGCTTCCTGTTGGTGACATCCATCCTTGCATAAAATATTTGAACGTGGTTCAGTAAGCAGAACCCTGCATTGGTGTGAAGATATAAAGAACTGTTAAGAATTTGTCAGAGGGGAAGCAGGTTAATAGATTACTTGAAAACACATCCGTAAAAATGGTTTTGATGTCTTTAGTTAAGATGGCCTCCTGTCCTGTTAAGTTATCTTTTCACAATACTCTAACCTTGAACCACAAGTTTTGGTTTCTTTATATGTGTTGTTGTTGCTGCGGCCTCCTCTCCCAACAGCTCACTCTGAATTCTGCATCAAGTTCTGCCTGTCTCAGCCCAGCTCCATCTGCCATTCTTTTTCAAAGGACATCCTAAAAGCCCAATATAGCAACAAACTACACCATGCTTCAGAATCCCTCTCCCAAAGGTGGGCTGGTTTCCAGAAGTGAGTTTCCACGCCTTGTGTCTATGCACAATAGATTTATGTGCATCTGCTGTGAATTTCACCTTTTTTCAGTTCCGCAGTTTTACTTTCGGTGGGTTAGGAATGGTTTGATGAAACCAGGAAACTTAAAATTTCAGCCCTCCCTTTCAAGGAATCAGCTCTAGACAAAAAGGAGAGAAATGGTGGTGTACCTTAGCATGGAGGGGGGAAAATGCCCACAACATCTGTGTCCCAGTTCAGCAAATTTTAAATCTATCACTCATTGGACCTTCCCAAATACACCTCTGTAATGTATTGCAAAGTGTCCTTCCAGACATACAGGACAGCTTTGGGTCACTTACAGTGCAATCCTAAACTGACTCCAGTCTAAACTCATTGATTTCAATGGGCTTAGACTGGCGTAACTCTGTTTAGGATTGCACTGTTAAATGTATATTTACAGCATGTACTTCTTACAGGTGGTTTCAGGTTGGTAGCCATGTTGGTCTGTGATAAATGAGCAAGATTCAGGTCCAGTAGCACCTTAGAGACCAACTAGATTTCCAGAGTTTATGCTTTCGAGAGTCAGATGTCCCTTAGAATGGAAGGTTGATTTGTGATGGTCATTGTTGTTAATACATACACAAAGTAACGTTTTTCCCAGTTCCTCAATTACTGCGAGGCAGAAGTCAAGTGTGCTCCTCTTGTTAAAAACCATTTGTCCAGGTGTCTGATCCAACTTTCTCAGTGGTTTGCATCACTTCCTAAAACTGGGGCATTTCCCTGATCTCCTCCACTGGTATCTAAAAGCACACATTCAAAGGCCTTAGCTAACTCCAGTGGGCTGGGGTGATGAGACCCCTCCTGCACTCCCCTGCTCCTGCCTCCTGCACTCCCCTGCTTGTGCTCTGCCTTCCTGCTATGGGCTGCTTTTTGTAAAGAATACTTTTTATTTTATTGATAAGTTTAAAAACCCAATAAAAAGGAAAGAGAAAAGGAAAAGAAAGAGAAAAATAAAAGAACAAAAATTATAGAAAAAGAAGAGAGAAAAATAATACATATTTCCATTTTTCTGTACAACACCTGTCATAGTTTTACAAACATATACTTGTTTTGATACTTGTTCATTTTTTCTCATCACATGCAGAAAACCAATAAGGGGGGTTCCAATTTACTATAAAAGTAGACAGTGTTTTATCTCTGATCAGAGCTGTAAGTTTAGCCATCTTCACTAACTCCATCATTTTCACAATCCAGTCATTCATTGAAGGCAGTACTGTACTTTTCTGTTTTTGTGCATACAAAAGCCTAGCCGCCATTGTCATATATAAAAATAGGGTACCATGTTTGTTTTCAAACTGTTTGTCCATTAGTCCCAACAAAAAGGCTTGTGCCTAGGGCTTTTTAAAGCATTCCAGTTGTTCCCCCACCTGGATTTCCTCTGGCAAAGGCCAGCTATAGTGGCAAGGAGGGGGCGGGTTGCTTCTCACACCGCTGTGTATCAAGAAGAGAACCATCCCGGGCAGAAGGAAAACCAGGTGTGGCTGGCCCTGCCCATGCAACCTGCTAGGGTCACACCATGAAGAATCAACTTCTGCACCACTGTGGCTATATGTGAAGTGAAACTGTGTTGTTCGGGCTGCTGTTGCCTCATTCTGTTGGTTCCAGACCTTGCTCTTACTCTTCAAAGTGAGAAGAAAGAAGCTAGTCTGATGCCAGGCAGGAATTGGCTTTTACTCTCCTGTCACTGTTGAGCTGAAACAAGGAGGGAGTACTTGAGGATCTCTTGGATCAGGATTCACAGGCACTTCTGCAAGGAAGGGCATGCTGAGCACCAGTCTCCGTGTCTGCTGTGCAGTTCTGGAACTTCCTTGCCTAAGCCTTCATTTCAGAGACTTGGGTAGACTTTCAGAAGGCAGGATTAAAATGATAGGCCAGAACTCCCCAACCTTTTTTAACCTGCAGGCACGTTGGAATTCTGACGCAACGTGGTGCATGCAGCTACAAAATGGCTGCCACAAAATGGCTGCTGCAGGAGGTGGAGCCAGACACAAAATGGCTGCCACACGTTACATACAGTCACACAGTGAAGATTCTTGAGCTGTGGAAATCAGTTTCTGCCAAAACAATGTTTTTAAAAATCTACACAACCAATCAAATCTCTAATGGTTATTCAAAAGTCATGCTTGGCCCCACTAAGCCCCACAAAGCAGTCACCTGACCCCACCTACTTTCTAAAAACACTTGGTGGGCACCAGGAAAGGTGTCAGTGAGCACAATGGTGCCCATGGGTACCATGTTGGGTACCCCTGCCGTAGAACACCTTGTACATGGGTAGCACAGATGGACAGCATCTCCTCGCACTCAGGGCAGCGCCACAGTGCTGCTCCTTCTCTGTTGCTCCTTTCTCATAGCTTGGTGTGCTGCTCTGCAGGGAAGCCGTTGTGGATCTAGCTGGGGCTGAGGATAGAGAAGCCAGGAATAGGGACCCAGGCTTGAGCCTTTTCCTATTTGAGAGCAGGGAGCAGGGCTGATTTCTCTGGTGTTCCATTGCTTGCTTGGGGGTGGGGGTGGGTCTTAAACAGAGAAATTTCTATATATTCTATTCACAATGTTGTTATTTATTTTTTGACCTAGTGTGCTAACTCTCTGCTCCGCTTTTATGGTCGGAGATGGTGCTTTATGCCCTTCTGCTGCTCTCTTAATAGGAGGCCAGAGTGCCTGCTGTCATTAATTGGTCTGTGGCACTGGTTTTTCTCATTGCTATATTGTTTGTAAAGATTGCTGTGAGCTATATTAGTTTTCAAGGAGAGTGCAGATAAAAAGTTTCAATGAACAAAGCGCTGAGGTTGGGACAAGGGTGCTGGCTTGGCCTGGCACCGCTAGGGGAGTCTTAGCTGCCATTTGACCATCTTTGTAGTATTGGGACAAGTGAGTATGAAGGATCTTTGGAGTGTGTGGAAAGAGAGCATGAATGTTACCGATCGTGCTGTTGTCAGACTTGCTAATCTGCCTAAAAATAGCACTGGCATTCGGCCATGCAGAGAAATGATCGTTCCCGACAGCCACTGCCTCCGTTGTGGACCGAGACCTGGAGTTGGTTCCTCAGGATGGAATAGGAAGTTCCTGCCAAGAGTCACAGGAATCTTACGCAGGCAGTGGAAGGATCAGTTTTAAAAGTGGGCTTTACTTTAGACCCAGCATAACCCCCAAGGCAGTTGTAACAAAGGGAGGAGCCAAATACTAAATGGATGTGTGATCCATTTGATCACATGGTGTATGTGGGGGAGGGCCTCTGTATCTAAAGTTACCATCTGTCTGATTTTAAAACACTCTAACTTGCTTTCCTGGAACTAAGGGAGGTATCATAGGGTCCTCTTCTATCACAGGAGAAATGAAATCCTGTCCTCAAGTCATAGTTGACTTATGGCGACCCCTGGTGGGGTTTTCATGGCAAGAGACTAACAGAGGTGGATTGCCATTGCCTGCCTCTGCACCCTGGTCTTTGTTGGAGGTCTCCCATCCAATTACTAACCAAAGCTGACCCTGCTTAGCTTTTGAGTTCTGCCAAGATCAGGCTTGCCTGGGCCAGGTAGTCATATTTAAAATGTGCGTTTGTCTACTTAAGCAGGCAGTATAAATGAGCATTTACTTATCTGTTCTTCTGTAAAAGTAGCAACCCTGCAAGTGGCAGATGAAAAAATTGGACTATGAGGCCCTGAGATAAATGTCACCTACCAGCTTGCAAACTCTGATGTTGCACCCATAAAATTTACTTGAAGCAAATTTAGCTTAAGGAGAGAGAATGTTTATGTGAAAGAATTATTGCCATGTTTTCTTTACATGATCATGTATGTGTTTGTGTCCGTGCCTTGTTGCATTCCAGCCATATATTTATTGTATTTTATACACATGGTTACAATCTGCTTGATTATTGATAACACGCAGTCCTAAATTGCATGTCCGATTCCGTTTTTGTTCAAAAGACGTAGCTATTCAGACTGCCATATAATTCTTGCTTTCGTTGGCTTCTTTAATAATGCAGATCACACAGTCCTGCCACCAGCATACCCACCTCCTCCAGTCCCACAGATGGGAAAGTCTTCCTATTCAGAGGCCCGGGCACGTTTGCTGACTGGCAAGTGCAGTGTGCCTGTGCTTCCCCTGCCACCTCCCAAGAAAAGCTTACCCGATCTTAAGCCTGAAGCTCTCTTGTGTATGAGAGGGGACCTTCCTTTACAGTACCGAGCTGAATGTAATGTGAGACCTCACCTAACACATCAGCAAGCCAGTGGCCCAGGATCACCAGTGCCTCCAGTTCCTCTAGCCAGAAAGCCCACTGGTATCGTAGAAACTGCCTCTCAACCAACTGTACGTCTGTCCCTCGCCCACGTTTTGCCTACTTCTGAAGAGAGTGAGAAACTAAGAGAGTTAAAGCTTTCTGTGAAGGTCCCGCCTCCACTGCCAAGCAACAAGCCCAGATTGACACACTGTCCTGTGACGCCTGCAAATATCAGACCACACAAGGACAGTGGCAAGCCGGCACTACTGACACCCAGAGTACTGTCTAAATCTCAAGTGCCTACAGAAAAGCCACCTGTACCTGTACCCAAAACCGAGAAGCCTTCACCTCCACAGTAAGTTGGAAAGCAGGGTGCATGATGTGACGTTGGTCTCATGTTCCAAATCAGGTTCTCTCCCTCCGTGGCGCAAAACTATAGTTTAACTATAGTTAGTATGATTGTCTGAATGCAGCCCTCTCCGTAACTGGGGTTAGCTAGGGTAAATTAAATCATGGTATGCAGTTGTTTTACTGACCACAGTGAGTCTTGAATGATACATCAGTATGGTATTCTGGCCTCATCCTGGTCCGTTCCTTAGAAATGCCCTTGTATGTTGTACAGCTGCAGAGAATACCTGGCCAGAGAGAAGGCATGAGACCAGGTGCAGAATGATTGCCTGAGAGCCAAGTCCTGGTTTGACCAACTAGCAAGAGTTAAAATAAGCCATGGTTTCCTGTGGTGTCTGAACTGAGCCACAGACTGATATACATTTGGTCATGTGGTTACATTGAGCTTGTCTTTTTGCACACATGTTCACACATCCATGTCTTGGAATTTAATGTTCACAAATGTTACTAACTTTAGTGGCCCACCTATCAATACATATATGAATCTAAAGACCACCTTTCTTCTAACCTCAGAGTCCACCTATTTAAAATCCTGCTGTTCTAGGATTAGGAAATTAAAAATTCAAATGATATGGGATTTGTCCTTGATTTTTTTTCTCAAAGGAGCGCAAAAGAACAAGTGGGGAAAAGAATCATAGCTTAGGAGCCATTCTTTGCTGGCTTACCTAGTTAAGTTTGATAACTTCAGCTTGATAACAAAAGCAGTTGCTAGACTATTTTTTTCTTCAAAGTAGTTGCAGTTTTTGTTGCCACTGCAAACAGCTAAAGGGACTTTGTCTCTTTTCCAGCTGTGCCTTGGCTTCAGAATAAGACAGAGATAAAATAAAGGAGATAAGATCTCTGTTCTCTGTAAGCATGGTATTTGGACAACTGGCTGACTGAGGTGTTACATTAATTGCTTGTGCCTTGATGATCACAAAAAGGATTATGAACAACAGAGCTCTGCAAAGCAACAAATGATGCTTCTTTGTTGCATTGGGGGAATAACTTCTTTGGCATTTAAAACATCTAAAATTGGTTTCCATATTTCATCATATTCAAATAAAGGGACTGCCATATGCAAGTTCTCAAAAAACGGATTCTGCATAATCCTACCCATCAGATATTGCTCCCAGATTTTCTGATACCATTTTTTTAGCAGTGGGCCTTTGAGGGATTTCCAATTCCCAGCAATGACCAGATGAGCAGAGGCAACTAATATCGAAACAAGAGATCTGGTATCCTTATCTAGTACAGAGTTGGGCCAAAAATCCAATGGGGGCTGTGTTCTGTGTACGTTTGGTATTGCTTAGTTCAGTTCTTTTCAGATTTGTGTTCCTTGGAACTCTGAGGTTCCCTGGAAATTTTTTATGGACCTCTTAGTGGGATGATCTAGAATGTTACTGGAGAAAACGGCTTGTCCATTATCGCTAATCTTTGTCTGCCATGTGTAGCTGCTAAGCATTGCGCTTGCAGTTGATAGGGGAAGGGCAAAGGCTCAACAAGTCTGTCTTGTACCCTACGCAAACCGAGTTTAGAATGTGTCTCAGGTTCTAAACCGAGTTTAGAATGCGTCTCAGGTTCTTCAATCTGCATGAGGTTAGGAGGTTTCGTACAGACCTGACTGTTTGTAAGCTCTTCTCTAAATATGGCAAAATCTGAAAAACACTGACTTGTTGACAATTAAAATAACAATATGAAACTGAACCATTGTGCATGGCTCTGTTTACGCTAATGGTGCAATGTATCCTTTCTAATTTCAGTTTAGGTTCTGTTTCTGCCAGGAGATCACCCCCAGATGGGCAGAGCTTCCGAGGTGCTTCATGTGAGAAACCAGTCGTGGGTTCAAAACCAGGCGTGTCTGGCACAGATTCAGATGAGGAGTATGAAAAAGTAAGGCTGCACATTCTCAAAGATCATTTCATAGAGAATCATGTGCCCAACTGCCGTGAGACACATGGGTACAACTAGTATGTGCTGAGTGCCCCATCCTCAGAGCTACAAAATGAAGGCATTTTGGAAATAGGGATTTGCACAAAATTCACAAGTATATCATCTTGTCACAACAGGCTTTTTTCCTGTGGGGGTAACTGGTGGGGCTTTTAAAACATACAAAGCAGCTTTCAGCTGTGCTGCCATCTTGTAAGGAAGTTGCAGGCTTGTTGTATAAAGTGCAAACTGAGAACACATATGCAGATGTCAGTACCACAAGGCCTGTTGTTTAACATTACTGACAGTATTTAGTTTATTTACAAGAAAAAAACCCCAAATCTTTGGAGTTGAAGACTGGGGCAAAGTGGAATAATAATAATATTATAATAATAATATTCGATTTATATACCACCCTTCAGGACAACTTAACGCCCACTCAGAGCAGTTTACAAAGTAGGTTATTATCTACACAACAATCACCCTGTGAAGTGAGTGGGGCTGAAAGACCTCCGGAGAGCTGTGACTGACCCAAGGTCATCCAGCTAGCTTCAAGTCAAGGAGTGGGGAATCACACCTGGCTCTCCAGATTAGAGTCCTGCTGTTCTTAACCACTACACCAAACTGGCAGCAATGAAACACAGACTAGGGGCTTGATAATGAGATTGGGTGAGGGCACTCTTGCTACCCACAAGATCATGAAACCACTCTTGCTATCCATGGAACTATCACTGTATTGTTTTTGTTGTTCTTTTTACTTCACAACTTAGTTTTTTTTCTTGCAGGTTGAGCTGCCTACTTCAATATTTGTCAATACAACTGAATCCCTTGAAGTTGAAAGGTATATTTATTTTCTTGTAAACAATTGCTCAGGATATAGGTGGATCCTAGTGGATTGGAAACATGGAGGGGAAGTTGAGTGAAGGCTGGAACAGGGACAGAATCCAAAAATCTGGGCACTTGGCATATACAGGCAAACAGCAATTGCCCTGTTGTAATGAAAAGGTAAAAAGTGCCTCTGCAATAACCAAACAAATATGAGCAAAAAGCCAGTGATGTAAGAGAGAGAATATTTATTTGATGACACTAGGAGTGATTCCACACATGTTGGTTAATGCACTTCCAATCCTCTTTATAGATCATTTGGAACGGATTTTTTTGTGTGTGGAACAAAAAATCCACCTCAAATGATTGATAAAGTGCATTGAAAGTGCATTATCCAACGTGTGCGGAATCAGCCTAGGTAAAAAAGATATATCCCAGTCCTGATAAAAGACATGATTTTTATATTACTATCTCTATGCATTTCAAGTTATCTTTATCACGGTATCTAATAATATTATCATCTCTTGTGCCTTCCTCATTCAACTGCAGCCTGGAAAAGAAAAACCCAAGAGAAGAAAGCACGATAGATGATTATATTTGATCTCCTAATGAAGCTAACACAAACATTCTGTATCTTGCACTATTGGCTGTTCGCTCGTATTTGTTAATGAAAGCGTGCCATGCAGCGTGGGCAGGCAGAGTATGTGGCAACCTTTGATGATGTCATTCTCTGTGTGCCTACTTCTGTAATGAATAATTGGCTTTCTGATTCCTTGAACATCATCTATGTGTTGAGCAGCTTTACAAGCTTTAATCAGGCTTAATAACAACAGTAATAATATTTGATTTATATACTGTCCTTCAGGACAACACCCACTCAGAGTGGTTTACAAATTGTGTTATTATTATCCTCACAACAAGCACCCTGTGAGGTGGGTGGGGCTGAGAGAGCTCTGAGAGAGCTGTGACTGACTCAAGGTCACCCAGCTGGCTTCAAGAGGAGGAGTGGGGAATCTGTTCTCCTGATTAGAATCCTGCTGCGCTTAACCACTATACCAAACTGGCTGCTTAAAATGTCAGAGTTTGTTGTTAAGAAGTCAGTTATCAGGTTTAGTCCTTGTTGTTTTGTTTCAGGCTCATTTGTGTGTGTCTGTTTCTCAAAAAGTGATTGTTTGGTATTATCACACCATTTTAGAATGTTCAAAGCTGAAAGTCTGACAGGGCATCCAAAAAATGGACTATTCTGCATTAGGAACTCATCAACGAAAACTGGAAAGGTAACAGAAAATAATTATCTTGAATATGAAACAGTATATGTGATTTCTCTGAAAAGGAAAATTTTGTACAGTGCAGTTTATGTGCATATTTATCTGGGGATTTTTGAGAGCCCAGATTGTGCTTCTGCAGAGGTACCCTAGCTCTTCAAGGCTGTGGGTGAATCTTGCTGGGATCAGATATCAGGGGCTGGGACATGTGCCGTCCTGCTGGGGAAGCATGGGCCAACCCACCCTGTCCCAGGGAAAGACTGAGGGGCGTATGAGGGAATAAGTTCTGTTTGTGAGCTTTGAGGAATCTGGCAACCTTCAGTCTGTGAGAGTGTTCTTTTTCTACCTTTTCATTTTTTTCTCTACTGAATGTAATCTTCTAATGAAAAATTTTAAAACTTTCCTGGGGTTCTTTATACATCTCAGACTTGGCAGCTGAACCAGGCAGCTCTGCCTTGCAGTAAAAAGTTCTCTGCCAAGGGACCTCTAGGAGCAAGGGAGGGGGTTAACGTGGGCATATAAAGGAAAACCCTCTAAAGCCAGGCTGGTGGTGGTGGTTTACAAAGAGATGAAACATCTGCCCTTGACCCATCTCAGTTGAGCTTCAGGCTTGGTTTCATAATTGAAGCAGCCCAATTGACCTTGGTAGATGATCTCTGATTACAGTTGGTTAAGGGCAGTCCATTGCTGCTGATATGACTAGATCTATCGACAGCATTGATCAGCTGTGCTCAGTGCAGAGGGGTAGCCTCTGTTAGTTTTGCTTGTTTTTGTAGGCAGGAATCAAAAGAGTTTCTGAAGGAGATAAAGAATAATCTAGTTGGGACTTGTTGTATGGTGTGTCTCAAGGATCTATTTTATCCCCAAATAGCCGTGGCCAAGAAAATGGCCTCCAGAGGGCCGTTAAATACTTAAGGCCCTTTCCAAGAAGTTCAGTATCAACACCCCAACAAGAGGCAGGATCAACAGACAAGAGGGAAGGGGACTGGATTGTAATTCAACCAAAGACCATCTTAAGTTACAGGGCAGAACTCCATGTTGCTGGTGGACTGGGAAAGGCCCCAGCACATGAGCAAGGCTGCCTGTAGCTCACTCATTGGGTTGTCCGGCCCCTTTGCTAGAATTTGGTTTTATCAAAACGGCACTTTCACATTTCATTTTCATTCCCTTTGCAAGATATTGGCTGAAGATGGAGGAGCATCTTTGATAATGCTGAGTTGTTTGCTTTTCTTCCCTTTTCAAGGTGCTAGTTGTGTGGGATGAATCCACCGAGAAAGTGAGAAACTACAGAATATTTCAACAGGTTAGTAAAAGGGCGGTATGTAAAGATGCAGGAGCATACACAAGTTGTATAATATGATACATATGATACTTTTTTCCTCACTCTCCTCACCCCCACCCCCTGCCATCTGTGGCTTGTTCTGAGCTAAAGTTTGGTTTGAATCTGGACATTTGATGCAGCCTTCAGACCATAACTTCCACAAAATGAAGGCTTGTTAACATGTTTAGCTGGAGCCAGTTCGTTCCATAGAGATGGTCATCTGTCCAGTCTGAGATTGTTGGATTGGTCTCAGTATTCCTCATTTTAGTGCCATGGGATTTTTCCTGAGGTGGTCAGTAATCTTAGATGTCTATTTCAATCTTGCAGCAGGACTCAAAGTTCTACCTGGAGTCAGATGTGCAATTCCCAAACCTTGGAAGTCTGATCGAACACTACTGCTGCCACGTCTTGCCAGGCCACAACATTCTGACACTTCAGTTTCCTTATGGCTGTTCTGGGCCAAGGTGACACACCTTCATCATCCACCACGTAACATCCATACACAGGGGAACACGGGCTCTAAAGAGGAATGTTTTTCTGCCCCCTAAACTGACCATGGATTCCAATAGTGGACTTTGTTTTTCTGTTCTCCCAGTTGACGCCTGGGTCCATTTCTGATGGTTGTCCTCCTACACACTGTATAGTTTTATTGAAAAAATTACCTGGTACCGTTTTTCAGATTGGACTGGTGGATATCATGTAATTATTAGATCACGTTGTCAGAAGAGGATGATACGTTTTAGTGCAATGGAATCTTTGCAGACTTGGCTCTTCAGCAGAACTGAGGCTGAACGACAGAGGAAATTTTCCAAAAGCAAGGTGCTAGAAATGTTTTGCTGGCTTGTTTGAGTCAACAGTCGCTCTTGACAAGCTATTGAAACCATTTATAATGCTTTTATTATAAATATATGCAACATTTCAAAGAAGAAACAGATTGAAAAAAGAAAAAAACCCCACTAAATCTCATTGTAATGTTACTGACACTTATTAGTGTTGGATGTGCCCTGATTTTCTCAGCCAGTCTTCCAGAGATGGATACTTTTGCTGTTCCCACTTTTTACTACCAAAATGTGTGCTGCAGTTCAACACATTTCCAATGCAATTCTGATATTCCCTTTATACTGCCTTTCTAAGATCAGCTAACAGAAATGTCCTTGCTTCAAAGGGAGGGTGGTGTCCAATCACATTATGCATGATTTGGTTTCTTGATCTCCAGTGCCCTTTCCAACATCACCAAATATGTTTGAAGTCAGCTTGAACAGCATTACATCTCCAGCACTGTGCACAAGTTAAGTGTTTATAATGATGCTCCAAATAGCAAGAATCCCTGATAGCTTCTTTACAGAGCATGAAGTCAAGGCATTGGGTCTTGTGTACATTTGGTAATTTCCTAAAATTTAAAATAATCTTTGAAATCATTCCAGCCCTGCATCTTATGTGTAGGCTGCATTCAGGCATAAAATTTAAAAGTGGTTCAGTAAAAATGTGCATGAACTAGTTTGTTGCTTGGTTCTCTCCCTCCCTTCTTGCGTGGAGCACAATGAAAGAATCCGAGTTAGAAACTAAAATCCAGCTGCCCATTATGTATTAATATAGTCATGCAGGTTAATCTGAGTTAGTTTGTCCTCCACTAGCTGCTGTTCTAAGATAGATAAAAATTGGGTTTAACTACAGCTAAATTTGCCAACTGAATGCAGCCGTAATATATTTCCACACCATGGACCAAACATGGAGGCCGTTTGTAATTTTTTGATGTTTGGAAAATATTTGGACCTCCAGAGCATTTTCATGTTGGTGTGAAGGCAAGCGCTCTCGTTTTTTATCTCCAGCAAATGCATGCTTATGTAAGTGACAGCCCCCCGCCCCCCCCCCCCCCCGGTTCAGTTTCCTTTTGCTTAATGAACTACAGAACACCCACAAGCATCCTGAAAATGCAGGTGACCAAAGTACTACTAATGTTGAGTGTGTTAAGCTGTTTATTTACACAGAGCCTGTATCTACTGGCTGTCATCCTAAATCCTCTGTAGCTGATCTTCACACTTTTTTTTGCTGACATTGCATATGAAAAAGTTGTTTCAGTTCTGAGGACTGCATTAGATCCCAGCGATTATTTCCACTAATGGGAAATGGGGATATTTGCTAGTTCTCCCCTCCTGCCGCAGACCTCATGCTTTGTCCCCCACCAGCAGCACTTAAGGGAAATAATTGCACTGAAGATGAGGAGAGGAAAACAAGGATGTTCCATTCTGCTAATGAATTCTGGATATTATTGTTGGGATCCAATGGAGTATCTGGACATCTGGGGACTTTAAGGAGGGATTGGGATCTCCCGGAAAGCAGCTGACATGAGGATTATACAAATAGATCATGAAAACCCTACGCATTGACTTCCCCTTTCCCAAACCTGATCTGTGAAACAGATAACACCATAGAAGTCAACACTGACATTCTATTGTTTTCATAAGGAATCCTCTTCTAATTAAATTTTTTTGCTGATGGCTGGCAAAGGGAAGCCAATGGGTCCAATGGATTCAAGATATTCTTATCTAAATGTTACTTGCTAGAAATCATCCAGTATAATGGGAAACTTTCTCAGACTACACGGAATTGAGTTAAACATTCTTGAACTGTAACTTTGTAAAACTTTGCCAACTTCATTTTATATTAAGAGGTTTTAAAATTCAGGACTTGCACTAAAATTTCTGTTGTATTTCATGTATTTTATCTGGCCCAAGATCCAAATAATCAGTTCATTAAAATCTCTTGTACTATATATTTATTAGATTCCTGTTCCTCAGGAGGCGCCTGGGTCATGAGGGTAGACATTTGGTTTTGCACAACTCCCATCAAAGCTTTTCAGAGCACACTGCAGCCTTAATCAGAATTTGCCTACTTGAAAGGCCTAAATCTGTTAGTTTTATAACCAAATCTGTGAATCTAACCAAAGAAATGGCTTGGGAGTGGAGCAGAGGAATGCAGAGTCCTAACTGGACTTCACTTCTGTACAGCGCAGCTCTGAATCAAAGACAGGGATGGTGGCACACATGCAACACATATTTCTGAATTGTTTATACATGCACACAAACTTTAATCATATTTGACTGCATTCTATCCAGAGACATAGCACTGCATGCGATCACTGCATGCGAACATAGCACTGCATGCGATCTGTATTTAAAATGCTGAGCAAATCAATTTTGTATTTTTTTTAAAGAACTGTGTATTTGAAATGCACGACACAACTGAGCAAAGCTACTGGAACATTGTATACAATGTATATGACACTGCAAATGTAGACTACTATTTTTCTGTGAAATTCTTTGAACATCTATTCTTTTGATAGAGAAACACATTTATGGGCAATTTCTACAAATAAACGTAATTAGATTTTTACAGATTCCAGAACACAAATGATCCAATCTTTTTTCATATTTGAAGTCAACGGGAAGTCTTGGGTAAGTCTGAAGTTCCCTTATCCTCATATCCCATCTGGAAAAGGAAACTGCCCTATCCTGTTTCATGGGTCGGGGTTGGATAAACTGGGGGAGGTTATATGGGACATAATGACTACAGTGATAAAGCCCGTGATAAGAAACAACCTTTTACTGGGTATTTTTAAATTATTAATTGAATTACATATATGATCAAATCAAGTGTTAAACTTGCCACCCGTCAGCAAAAGGCCAGAGATTCTACAGTGAAGTTCTAGCTTTGTGCCCATCATTCTTTGGCACATAGAGAACCAGGCCCTGGAAGATTGATTTATTTATGTCATGTATAGTCTGCCTTTCTTACTGAGACTCAAGGCGGATTACACAGTGTGAGATTAGACTGTAAAAGAGATTCCTTCCTTGCTGTGGATTCATCACAGACTGCAGTTTAATGCTTGAGAACACTGGGCCTCTGTTTGCTCGGTAGCTTCATGAGTACTTAAAGGAACTAATTACCTGTACCCTTCCCAAGCCCTAGGAGGAGTCATGAGACATCCTGAGGTATCCCAGGTAAACTGAAACATTTTGGGATAGTATTTCGGGGGAAAGTACCTTAAACATCAACAAAGCTACCAAATGCAAGGTTTCTGTTGTTCATGGAGGCAAAGGTGCATACCAGCAACTTTTTAAAAGGTTCCCTTAGGGATTGGATCAGTGACGCTACAGCCCACATGCAGCACTGGAGCACTAAAGGGGGATAGAAACTACCTGTGGGATTTTTAAGGGCTGTTTCTAAAGCTGATGGTACTGTTTAATTGGCCTTGAATGCACTGTCTGATGCAGAGATGATTACTTGAAACCTTCTTGGATGCTTTTCAAATTATTTGCAGAATTTAGATCCTACCTTTCTGCCCAATCAGGGCCACCAAGGAGGCTAACAATTAAAGGTAGAGGATGATAAAACATACCATAAAAACCAGTTAAAACCAAAAGTAAAATACACACATAAAAACACAGGCCCGGCAATTAGAACATAAGGCAGGAAGGAGAGTCACAAAGGGACCAATCACCATATTAGTCTATCATAGCAAAATAAAAGTTCCAACAGCACTTTAAAGACTAACAACATTTTATTTCAAGTGGGAATCATAGCTCCCTTGGTCAGATACATAGGCAGGAGAGGTCATTGAGGGAACAGACAAAACAAGAAAGGTTTCGATGGTTGTTGTGGGTTTTCTGGGCTGTATTGCTGTGGTCTTGGCATTGTAGTTCCTGACGTTTCGCCAGCAGCTGTCGGGACCACAAAGCGTAGCATCCAGCGTACATCGGGACCACAAAGCGTACATCGGGACCACAAAGCGTAGCATCCAGACAAGAATAAAAGAACATGAAAGACACTGCAGACTTGGACAACCTGAAAAATCAGCAGTGGCTGAACATAGCCTAACTCAAACAGGGCACACTATCTTATTCCAGGACACCAAAATACTGGACAACACTTCCAACCACTTTGTCAGACTGCACAGGGAAGCCATTGAAATTCACAAGCATAAGCAAAACTTCAACAGGAAAGAAGAAACCTTAAGAATGAACAGAGCATGGTTTCCAGTTCTGAAAAACACCAGGCTAACAAAACACTCTATACCCGACAATAGCCCTGCAGAGAAGATTAGCACATCAAGCACCAATCCATATGCAAAAGAACCTCCTCAGGATACAGTGAAGCCTCCCGCCATTAGCATTCCACACCCTGGGAAACTCTTACAGGATGACTCAGCTCAACCCCACCCCTCCTGAGTAGATATAAATGACCTGCCAACATCTTTTCCACACTGTGACACTGAGAGATCTCTGTCTTTTGGTGCTACACCTCTGAAGATGCCAGCCACAGCTGCTGGCGAAACGTCAGGAACTACAGTGCCAAGACCACGGCAATACAGCCCGGAAAACCCACAACTATCGTTCTCCGGCCGTGAAAGCCTTCGACAATACAAAGAAAGGTTTCATCTCATTTAATTGCATAACACTGCATAAAGTTGTGTTGCTAATATGTTAATGCTGTAAATTGCCAAGGACATTAATGGGCTGTTGTAAAGAGCTGGAAGACATGTGATTGCATCCAACCCTGATGCAATTTTATCTAAAACACTTGAGTCAGAGAATGGAGCTGTCAGAGAAAAATTGAGCTTTGAGCTGCAGCATAGGCATGTTGATTTCTCAAGGAACCCCACCGCATATGAAAGGCCAGTGAGCTTTTGTGAGATGCACGAAATGATATATTTGGATGGTAGATTATATACATGTGCATTTAGAAGGATAGGGGAGCTAATACAGAGAGCTCAGAAGGCCCCTTCTGAGCTAATACAGAGCCACAGAAGGCCAGAAGGTTCCAAGGCAGGCATATTGCATTATTCTTTTGACTGGTTCTCCCTTTCATCTCTGCTCTGTAAACATTCCTGTCAGACCGAGCCATTATTAACAAAGTAGGATTAATATGAATACTGCCCTTCAGAGGGGCACAATTTGAACCATTACCTGACGCAGACTGTTCTGTGGTTGCTGCTGGTGTGTTGCATCCTGTCCCATAATATCACCCCCCACAGTGCTGCAGCATCCCAGCCAGCTACAGGCTTCTCTTGCCGCTGGCCAGAATGCTGCTCATTGCAAGGGTGATCACAGTGGAATAGATGCCTCGTTGTGGCTGAGCCTTATGATCAGCATAGTATGCAGTCCATGGGCTGTATGTTACATGCCCCTACTGAACAAAAACCTGTAAGAAAGGAGAATTGCTTTCTGTAAGTGATGATAACAACAACAATCCATTTATAAACTACCCTTCAGAGTGGCTTACAAAGTGTGTTGTTGTTATCCTCACAACAATCACCCTGTGAGGTGGGTGGGGCTGAGAGAGCTCTGAGAGAGCTGCGACTGACCCAAGGTCACCCAGCTAGCTTCAAGTGGAGGAGTGGGGAATCAAAACCGGTTCTCGAGATTAGAATCCTGCTGCTCTTAACCAATACATCAAACTGGCTCTCCAGTAGCTAATTTCCCCCCAGTCTCTATCAGCCTTGGACTCAGAGGGACTGGGGTGGTTAAATCAAGAGCCAATGTCATCTAGTGGACCTTTCCTCTGGGAAACTGGGCCTCTTGCTTTTTTGTCATATCCACCCTACCCTTTGTGCTATTTGTAGTTGTGTAAGCACATCTCTCTCTGCCTGTAGCATATAACTCTTTATGCATCCGAGAATGGGTTCTGGCTCATAAAAGCTTATGCCACGATTTATTAGTTTTTATGGTGCCATAGGATTAGGGTAGTGGTAGTTTACAGTAGACTTACACAGTTATCTCTCTTGGGTTTGTCTAACCAAGTTGTGACATAGGATAGTATGATAGAATGACCAGCGACTCTGCCTGGCCCGCTGAGGTGTCTAGGCATCAGTGATCACCGGAATTTCTGCCTGTCATCACACCACTCTCCCAGCTGGCCCAACCCTCAGAGGGGGTTTCTTTCCCTCTTTCAGTACTGCTGCCACCAACTGGCCATTTTAGGAATTACCTACTAAGAGGACCAGTGCTTCCAGCTTCTCTTCTCACACTGACTAGTGCCTGCAGGTCTCTCAGACACACAGGTTTTTAAAGACCCAACTCAAGTTCCCTGCAGCTACACAACAGCTTTGGGGAATAGCTGTTAAAAAAACAAAGGAGAGCCCAAGAGGACATAGAATGCCTCCACGGGGGGAGGAGGAGTTCCTCCCTCCCCCTCAACCATTTCCCCATATCACGATAGCCATGGATGGAGGGGTTTTCTGTTTTTTGCTCCATGTGGAGTATTCTGTGCACATGGAGCAGTAAAAACGGCGGTGGGGGAGAGCTCCACCCATGCTATTTTTACATGAAATGCTTGAGAGGGAAGGGAGGAGGCCGTCCTCCCCCTGCGGAGGCATTCTGTGGCCCTTTGGGGATCCTCTTTTTAACAGCCATTTACTTTTTAACTGCTGTATTGCTGCAGATACCCAATTTGAGTCTGGGGAACCCAGACCCAACTCTTTAAAAATCTGCACATATAGAGAGATCTCCAGTCTCCCACTATCCAGTGTCTGGTCGCCCCAGGAACAGCTTACTACTGTAGTACGCTCTCAGGGAAATAGAGATTTACCAACAGACTACCTCCCTTCCCCTAGCACCCAGTTTGAATAGTGCATTCCAACAGTGAAAATCTGTATGGTAAAGAGAACAATTACTAGCATTCAAAACAGTAAAGAATTTATTAAAAGTAAAATGTCTACACTAGAGATGGGCATGAACCGAAAGATGAACCAAAGTTTGGCACGAATGAAGCCAGTTTGTGGTTCGTGAACCAGTAGTTCGTCAGAGTCCATTTCTGACAAACCACCACAAACTTTAGGGCAGTTTGTTTAGTTCATTTTTCAGTTTGTCACTGCAGACAGCTTGGCGCCGATCAATCAGTTGCCTAGGCAATGGTGGATGGGCTTTTTGCATTTCTTCTGCTGACCCGGAAGTGGTGATTTGCTGCCCCAGAAGATGTTTTCACGAACCAAACAAATCGTTTTGCAAACTGGAGCAGGTTTGTGAAAGTTCATGGTTCATGAAATGTGACAGACCACATGGTTCATTTTTTTTCTGGTTTGTGCTCATCTCTAGTCTACACACACACTCTCAGCACAGCAATAGATTGAGCAAAATAATACAAAAGATATAAACATACAATGCCTCTAGTTCTCAAACTATACATGCCCTGTGTGTGTATTTTATGCCATCAAGTCACTTCTGATTTATGGCAACCCTATTAACAACCTCAAAAACATCCTATCGTTAACAGCCCTGCCTCCTTTATTGAGGCAAGCCATCTCATTTTGGGTCTTCCTGTTTTCTTGCCGCCTTCCACTTTTCCTAGCATTGTCTTTACCAGTGCCTTCTCATGATGTGTCCAAATGATTGCCTCAGTCTCGTCATTTTAGCTTCAAGGGACAATTCAGGCTTGATTTGATCTAGAACCCACTTATTCATCTTTTTGGCGATCCATGGTATCTGTAAAACTCATCTAGCACCACATTTCAAACGAATCACCTTTCTTCTCATTAGCTTTCTTCAGTGTCCACCTCTCACATCAGTATGTAGTAATGGGGAATACCATAGTGTGGATTATTTTGATCTTGGTCCTCAGTGATACATCCTTATCCTTAAGGATCTCTTCTAGTTCCTTCATGGCTGCCTTTCCAAGTGTCCATCTCCTTCTGATTTCTTGGGTGCAGTGTCCTTTTTGGTTGATGATTGAGCTAAGGAATAGAAAATCCTAAACAATTTCCATTTCTTCCTTAAAGGTATGTAATATCTTAGTAGTTATTACTTTTGTCTTTTTGATGGTCAGCTGTTTTGGCATTTTCTTCTTTAACATTCATCATCTCAAGTCTTCACCATTTTCTGCCAGTAATGTAGTGTCATCTGCATATCTCAAATTGTAAACGTCCCTTCCACCCATTTTTACTCCACCTTCATCTAAATCTAATTCAGCTTTCCTTGCTATGTTCGGCATATAGCTTGAACAGATAAGGAAATAAAATGCATCCGTGTCTGACACCCTTGCCAATTGGAAACCATTGTTTCCCCATATTCTGCCCAAACAGTAGCCTCTTGTCCAGAGTACAAGTTGTGCATCAAAACAATCAGATGTTGAGGAACGCCATTTCTTTTAGCACTTTCCATAGCTTTTCATGATACAAGCAAAAGCCAGTTTGGTATAGTGGTTAAGATCGATGGGACTCTACTCGGAAGAACTGGGTTTGATTCCCCAATCCTCCACTAGAAGCCAGCCGGGCGACTTTAGGTCAGTCACAGCTCTCTCAGAGCTCTCTCAGCCCCACCCACCTCACAGGTAATTGTGATTATAACATACTTTGTAAACTGGTCTCAGTGGGGGCTAAGTTGTCCTGAAGGGCGGTATATAAATCTACAGCTTTGCTGTAATCTATAAAATCCTGAGGCTCTAGCCCCAAATCTCCAGGAATTGGCAAGCGCTTCTGGTTTGAACCCCTTCCCATACGATTAGAGCAGTAGCATTCCGGAGAACTGAGTAGGGCAGCGTGTGCTTCTGTACGCGTTTATGTATATAAATGTTTTAGAAATGCGTGAATTCGTGTGAAAAGGGTTCAACGATTTTAACGAAAAGAATCCGGAGGCCATGTGGGGGTTACTTCGGCGAAGAACGAACGGCCGTGCTCGGTTCCTTCACGTCAACTGAGCTCTCAGGCGGGACGTCTCTCTCTCCCCGACCGCTAAGAGGGTGGGCGTCCGACGAGTCGAGGCCCGAGGCGGAGGCAGAAAGTCTCCCGTCCAATTTCTCAGCTCCCCTCAGGCGGCGCGCCAAGCTTCCGTTAAGATTCCTCCGCTGGGTCGCCCCCGGAGGGGCGGGGCGACTTTTTGCCCCCGCCCCTTCCTTAGGCGCATCCAATGGGCAGGCGGCTTAGTGGCGGTGTCAGCGCTGGCCAATGGGGGCTGCGCTCTTTGGCCTGCGGACAGCCCGAAGCCGCACCCTGGCGCCGCTGAGAGGGAGGTGGGCTGGGCGGACCGACTGACTGACTCGGCCCGGAGGTGTCCGTCGCGGCCCCGTCGTCTCCTCCTCGTCCCTGCGGGTGAGAAGGCGCGCTGCCTCGGCGCGGGAGGGAGGAAGCGGGGAGGGGCCCTGCTGGCCTGCCCGCTGCCGGCGGGGCGCCTTTCCTCTCGGGCCAGCGCTGGCCCTCCAGGCCGGGAGCGGAGGGGGCGCCGCCGTTGTTTTCGCTCCTGACGGGCCCTCCTCGGGTGGGCGTCGCCGGGAAGGGGAGCCCCCTGCGCCGGGCTGCGCTCGGGAGGGTCGCGGCGCCGGAGGCCGAGGCATCTTGAGGCGGCGGGAGGCTGGCTGGGGAATCGGGGCTGCGGTGGGGCGCTTGTTCGGGGGCTTCTCCGTAGCTGTTGGCGCGGAGCCCGTCGGAAGCCTCTCCTCGCCAGCAGCCACAGGTTGTGCGGCCGGGGGAAGCTGCATCTTGAGCGGCTCCCATCCTGCTGCCTCGTCCTACGCGGGATGCAAAATGGAGGCTCAGTTGGTCCCCCGCTCCTGGAAGAGCAGATCACGGCCCGGGCCAAGCGGTGCCTAGTCTCTCCCCTCAGGAATTGCCCGCTTAGTCCACTCCGGGCCCCTGTCGCGCCTGCTGGTCTGCTCCCTCCCCCCACCCCTTCTACTGTTCCTATTCCCCTGCCCCGAAAGGTGGGGTTTATATAGGGTTTGTTTATTAACCCTATGGCCTCGTTTATGAAAATGCCCTTGAAACTGACTGTATTAATCTCACCCTGTGTGTTCCGCCTTGAGTCTCAGTGAGAAAGGCGGGCTATAAATGACATAAATAAATAAATAGGATGATACCTGGAGCTTTTCTTATTGTGCAGTCTCCACTGTGTGAAGACTTTAGGCCTGTGGGGTGGGAAGGGGTGAGAGACTCTGGAGGGAACCAGGGGAAGGTCTGTTGGCAGGCAGCATCAGTCTGTGTGATCTCCAAGTGCAGGGCAAATATGGTATGAAGGGTGGACCAGAAGGAGCCTTGGGCTGGGGAGTCCATGGTGGTTCTCCAAGGCTGTATTTAAGGCTTCTATTAAATAAAACAAAAACGTATACTCATCCAGTAGTCATTTATTTTCTTGGATAGTAGTTTAGGTAGCATTCAGCACCTGGTATGATCATCTTCAGTCGTGTTTAAGTCAGACTTAAGGTGACAACTTCCAGGCATGAAGTGGTAACTAAGAGTTTTGTTCTCAGAATAGGTTTGGGGTTTGCTAGAAAGAGTGGGACTTTACTGGCAGCAGCTGTTTAGGAGGTTACAGTATCTTTCTAGTTTTATTTGTGAACCATGATCCTAAGTACTATGAATACTAAAATGTTCAAGATTTTTTTTAAAAAAACTTTTAGTTAAAAAGAAGTGTTAAGGCGTTTAGGAATTCACTCATACACTAGGAAACAGAGTAGTTGTAACTTGTTGTGCCAGCAGCAGTGGCCAGGAATACTTTGGCTCAGCTTAGTTGGTGTGACTTCCCTGGGGAAGGTCTAGCTGTCTTTCATTTATTTCTTTTATGCCTTGCTTTTGTCCCCAGTGGGGACCCAGAGCAATTTACATTGTTTTCCTCTGTTCCAGTTTTTCTTCACAACAACCTTATGAGGTAGGTTAGACTAAGAGTTTGTAATTAGCCCAAGGTCATCCAGGAAGCTTTCTTGGAAGAATGGGGTCTTGAACCTGGCTCTTTGTCTTCAGTTAATCTCCATGCCCATTTGGGTTAGAGAGAGTGGTGTATAGCTGTAGCCTTTTAATCCCCTAAATGGGTGAAGGCCTGGTTGTTAGTTGACTGCCAGTGTGCTCATGTGATGTTGTCAGTGTGTCTGTTCCCTTGCCCATCTGAAGTATGATGCACAGGAGAGGGCCACCTTAGCTATAGCATGAAGCCTTTGAGACTCTTCTCGGCTTCCTTCATACCATAAAGACATGGCTAGATGAGCAAGCACATCTTGGGTCTTCTAATGGTACACTTCATTGTTGCATTGGTGATTGGGTTTTTTTAATGATTTTTTTTAGTGTTCTATTTTTGTTTCTTGCTTTGGGGGGTTCCCATATAGATATTAGAAGATGGGATAGCAGTGTTTTTCTTAAACCTACCACTTAGTTTCATGCTCCTGCCCCTTACTTTGTTGGCCTGTTAGCCTTAACTGACTGAAGTTTGGAACCAATGCTGAAGCTGGGTAATGAGATTATTTATTATTTGTTTATATCTTGTCTTTCTGTAATGCCTGAGGCAGTTTACAAAATATATCCATATATAGTTAAAATGTGCAGTAATGTGCATCAAGTATTATATTTATTGAGATTTGTTCCTTTGAATTCCAAACTTAATTTCAACAACTAGTCTCTAGCAACTATTTTATGCCACATAGTTCAGTTGTGTGCATGTGACAAGTAGTGATTTTTAACAGTTTTTAAAAAATAGCTTTAACTGTGTGCTCTTGCCATGGTGATCCGTACTCAGGTTAGGTTATAGTAATATGCTCTGTGTATGTGGCTGCCTTTGCAAACTGCTTGGAGATGTCATCTGCTCCAAATGTAGTGGCCAGGCTGTTGTCAGGGGCTGGACACGGGTGTTGTCACTCCTGTGCTGAAAGCTGCACTGGCTGCCCATCTCTTCCCTGGCACCACTGTTTTTTTACCTTTAAGGTCCTATGCGGCTTGAGACTAGGAAGATGCAGCTTGCTGTGCAGAGGAACATAATGTCAAAAAACCATCTCTGCTCAGCTCTTGTCTTGCTATAAATCAGTTTTGATTTGACTACACTTTTTTTTTAATTGAGTGGTTTGATCTCTTTAATTTGTGTTTAGACTGCTTCTAGCCTGTGGGCTGTTTTATGAAGATCAGTTTAGGCTGCTAAATGTTTTATGCTGTTTTTATGCTCAGGCTGAATTTTTAATGGCTTGTTTAATTTTAATAGTTATGCTGTTTAATGATTTTTTTTTCATGTTTCACATGAGCCTCTGCCAAGCAGGTCTCTGGAGAGGTTGCATATACGCGTTCTTAATAAAATAATGTTTAACCAAAAAGTAAAATCAGCTGATTGTTTAACAGTCATGGTATAGGATAATGTGTCCTGTTATGGGCTGAAAATTGGTTAAACAACAGGAAGCAGAGAATGGGAATAAATGGACAGTTTTCACAATGGAAAGAAGTAAGCAGCAGGGTTCCAAGGCTTGGTATTGGGGCCAGTGCTGTTGAATTTGTTCATAAATTATTTGGAACTCGGAGTGAGCAGTGTAGTAACTGAGTTTGTAAATGACACGCAGCTATTCAGGATGTTGAAAAATAGGGAGGCTGTGAATTGTTCCAGGAGGATCTCCACAAATGGGATGAGTGAGCAACAATGTGGCAAATGATGATAAATGTAGGCAAGGGTAAGGTGATGCGCTTTGGAAGAAAAATCCCAATTTCTAGTATATGCTAATAGGGCCTGGACTTGCTGAGACTGAGAGAGAAAGAGACCTTGGGGTCATAGTGGATTGCTCAATGAAAGCATGTGCAGGGGTTGATTAGGAAAAGAATTGAAAATAAAACAGTCAGTATTATAATACCCAATATAGAGCTATTGTGCAGCTTCGCTTGGAGTATTGTGTGCAGTTCTGGGTACCATGTTTCAAAAAAAAAATTGCAAAGCTGGAAAAATTTCTGAGGAGCACAAGAAAGATGACTGACAGTTATGGGGGAAAGCTGAAAAGTTTTGAGACTTTTCCGGTTAGAAAAAAGACAAGGGGGGACATGGTAGAGGTTTATAAGATTATGCATGGAGTAAAGAGCGTAAGAACTTTTCCTCCTCACCCAAAATACTAGAACTTGGACATCCAATGAAGCTGATGGGCAGTAGATTTAGACCAGACAAAAGGAAATACGTTTTTACATAACAAGTTATTAAAGTGTAGGATTTGCTATCAGAAGTTGTAGTGATGACCTAAGGCACAGACAACTTTAAAAGGAAATTAGATTCATAGAGGATAGGTCTTTCAGTGGCTACTAGCCATGGTGGATAAAAAAACCCTCCACTTTCAGAGGCAGTAAACCACTGAATATCAGTTCTAGGAGGCAACTTCAGGGAAATACCTTAGCCTCTGTGCCCTGTTGTTGGCCCTCCAGAGTAACTGCTTGGTCAGTAAAATCAAAAAACGTCCAGTAGCGCCTTTAAGACTAACCAATTTTATTGTAGCATAAGCTTTCGAGAACCACGGTTCTCTTCGTCAGATGCATGGAAGGCAGAAAGAAACTGGTCAAATATAGAGGAGGAGAGGGGAGGAGGAGGAGGATGTAAACAACTCCTTTGATATGGAAATGCAAACAGCTCCTTTTGATGTGGGGATCAGTTTGCTTGTGTAAAGGTTCAAAGGAGTTTGCCGTGTTAGTCTGTAGTAGCAAAATCAAAAAGTTAGTCTTAAAGGTGCTACTGGACTTTTTTTGATTTTGCAACTACAGACTAACACGGCAAACTCCTCTGGTTGGTCAGCGTGTGAGATAGGATGCTGGACTAGATGAAGCACTGGTCTGATATAATAGGCCACTTTTTGTGTTCTCATAGCTGGAATAAGTCAGAGGACTTTTTCCAATGGAAAAGCTAGGAAACCTGTGGGAGCACTGAAAAAAAACTCTTTAAGAAATACATTCTCTTTTAGAATGAATGAAAATACCTGGTTTTTCTCTTTCAAAATATATAGCACAGACAAGTCCTCAGAATAAAAAAACTGGGAAATTTTGTGGAGCACTGAAAGACACTTTTATGATTACTTTTTCCCTTTTGGAATGAGTGAAATGAAAGACAAGCTTTTGCTCAAAATATGTAATATGAAAAAATTATATGACAATATACAGCATTAGATTATTTTTGTGTATAATGTAGATATATATAATATTTTCAATAATTTTTTAAATTTAAATTAGGGCCAAAAGTATGCTGTAATGTGTTTAATAGCACATTATTAAGGAGTTCAGTGTTTTCAGCATTAAGAAATTTAACTTGGTATTGAAATATACTGATAGCACTACCTATTGTGAGTGGTTCTGTTCAAATAACACTTCTTTTGTTTACTACGGAACTTGTTTTCTACTTTGAACTTTTATTTTTTCCCCGCATGATAAAAATCAAGATCCATGTTCTATATGGTAGCATGGGGTGCAGCAGCTTGCAACTCTTTCCTGCATATTGGGTCTTCTTGTAATTTTCTTGTAGACATTTATATTCTGTAAGTATGCAAATAGTGCAATTTTATGTTAATTGAGTTATAATTAATGGATTTTAAAAACTTTATTGGATTTTAAACTTTATTATTGTGCATATATCAGATTTTTTTCAAATATCTGTACTATTTCCACCCCACCCCCCAATTTTTTCCCTCTGGTTTCATAATTTTTGGAAATTTTACACCTCTTGTTCTGTGTTCACGGAGGAATTCCTGGCTCACCTCAGATCAGACTATAACTGGGGATGAGCCACTCATGTTGGTTGGCATCTAAGGCTGCCGATTGTGTGCTTAGCACATCACGAACCAGCCGTGTCACTAATGAATGGATGGATGATCATTACTGTTGCTTGCTGCTAAACATGCTAGCCATCTTTGTTATTCTTCTCTCTTCCCAGCAGTGATCAAGAGGATTGTGACTGCTGAGGAGCCTCTCTTTCCATGTCTCTAGGGCATAATTTTGCAGCCTTTGGAGAACTCTCAGCCCCTCCTCCAAGCTCAAATCCCATTCTGTAGACAGGTGAGGTTGGTAATGAAAAAGACACAGCAAACCACATTAAAACAACTGTAAAACAAAAAAAATATTGGACAGCTTCTGAATGTAAGTCTTATCTATGAGGTTTCCATCTTTCAGTCTGGAAAGGCTCCAGCACTTTTGGAAGCTGCACTGTGCAGAACCAGTGGTAGTGCTGCCTCTGTTACTGCTTTCCCTGGAGAGAGACAACTGTGCTGGTTATATAATGGTTAAGTAGCTTGTAGCGGTGTAGGTGCCAGTCTAGAATGAGAGAATTGGCAACCCCCTATCAAGCAGCTAGAAGATTGCTGGCTGCAGTAGTTGTGGGTCATGTAGGCTCAGCAGGTGGTTGGGCTCTGTGCTGTGAATGGGGCCCATTGTTGGCTCAACCCGTATTGGAGGCCTGCCTGGAAAGAGCTTAAAGAAGAGCCAAGAACAGTAATAAGCAGTGTTTATTGGTAGGAACAGCTTCTGGGCTTTGAGGATGCTGCACGTGTGAATAGAAAAAGGAGGAGGTTGGTAAGGTTCTGAACTTTTTTTCAAATTTTTGTATGGAAAAAAATAGAAATTTTCAGCAGAATTGAAACGTCACATGATTAAAATAATAAAGATTCTAATGTACACTTCAGGCATACAACATGTTTTCAAGGATATTTCTAGTGTTCAGGTGTGACTAATGGTGTCCATAGCTTGATTGTGTGGACAATAAATACACTACTGAAGATAGTTTCAGATGAGTAACTCTGCTGGTCTGTAGTAGAACAGCAAGATTTGGGTCCAGTAGCACCTTAGAGACCCAACTAGATTTCCAGGGTGTGAGCTTTCGAGAGTCAAAGCTCCCTTTGTTAGACACTATTGAAGAAATCAATGTCCTCAGTGCTAATCAAGTTTAACGTGTGTCCAAATGTGCTTCTAGTACTACTATGATCGTATGAGAATGTTCTTGTCAAAATAATGTTTCTTTTTGTTTTACTGCAAAATTAGTGGTTTAACTCCTAAGCTCCATGAGTAAAGTCACACTAGAGGAAGGCAATCCCCACTTCCCACCCCACATGCACACACACACTGCTTCCTGGCATTTGCCTTTGCTGCCTGAAATTGTGCTCCCAAGTCAGAGGACCTGAAGGACCAGAGTTGGGGGAGCAAAGTAGGAATCTGCAGTACGAGGGGGGAAATTGGCAAAAAGTCTCTGTGTGCAGTTGGAGCAACAAACGTGCATTGGCCATCAGCTGCTGTTGGCTTCTTTGCTGCTGCAGTGACTACCGGAAAGGGTTGGAGCCGCATGTTCTGCTGTTGCCACTCTGCCTGGCTTTCCCCTGATCTTGCTAGGTATGGAAGCACTCTGAACTGCACATGTCAGAAATGAGGCACCTTTCTGCCTCTTTGGTGGGGCATGTGCTAGAGGTGTAAAGGCCAGAAAAAATTGTGTGTCCATGTCAGGATAGGGGGGCAGGGAGAACTTTGGGGAGCATCCAAAAACCTTCATTTTCTCTCTAGGATTGCTGAGATGCCTTTATTAAAATACAAGGTTTACTTGCTCAGTCTGTAGTATGTGAACCTGAAAGAGAGGGTCACGGAGCAACGACTCCCCTAAACAAGAAAACCGTGACCTACTGACTAAAGATACATCCAATCACTGAATTTAAACAGTTATTTATGTCTAGTATACAAATTGAACATAAACTCTAAATGGTTATGCAACTGACAATTTACAGCTCATAGGAAAAATGGTACAAACATGAGAACACAGCGTCATACAGTAAACAAATCATAAAATGCAAATGCTGAGTTCTGTGTTTATAAAGGTGTGAAGGTTCACTACGTTCAACCGTATCAAATTTACAGCAGCAAAAAGCTTGCAAACATGATACAGACTTAATAGGTGACAACCCAAAGTATTATTATTGCAGCTCTAAAGCGGTTACTTCTCTGAGTTTCTTGCAAGCTTTCAACATAGTGAACCTTCGCGCCTTTTCTTGTTTAGGGCAATCTGTAGTATGAACATATAAGGCAATCTATAGCATTAGATCCTGTCCATAAAATAGGCATATGCATCATACATATACATGTAATGAAACTAAGTCAACAATTTATTTTCATGTATTTGTTATTTATAGTCTGCCTTTCTCGTTGATACTCCCCAGTTATAGAGAAGCTGATGTTTCTCCTTTCAGACCATTCGTTTCCTACAGAGTATCACTCTTTGCTGTAGCAGCCAAAAAAATTCGGGCCTGAGCTGTCGTTGTTGTTTATTTTAAACATTTGTAATGGTGATCTATAATTTTGTTGGATTCTTTTATGCATATCGATTGTAAACTGCCTTTGGCCATAGACAATAAACTTTATTGTACCCCTGTACAACTGCCATGCATTACTTAAACAGATGGGGGCACAGCTTTCCTAGCTCTCTCCCAGGAAGCCTCACTAATATGGAAATGGGCTATCCAGCATCAGATCAGTCTCTCTGAGTCGGTCCAAATCTCAGGAGTGTGAATGGTCTGTCCACAGGAAATTTCTCCACCCTGTTTTTGCAAAGTGGGGCCATCCGACCATAGACCTATTTGACACATACCTCAACAGGAAATGTACATGGTATTGCTCAAGGCCAGGGAACGGATTCCTTGGTTAGGCACCCTTCTGTATGCATTCTGCCCTCTATTTCTTAATGATGCTAACGCTCAGTGGCATGATGAGGAAAAGTCCCTTGGCCTCTTAATAGCCTCTTACTAGCCAAGGCAGGCCTGGTTTGCCGCTCCCTTTCAAATGCCACAGGGCAGAATCCACCATTTCCCCCTAACCCCAGATCTGCTGCAGGGTGAGGTGGTTCTCCACCATGGCCTGGACACTCTAAAATGGACAGCCTGATTTATCTCCCCTGGGCCAATGTTTTCCTCCCCAGTTCAAGGGCTTCCGTTTGAGGCTAGAAAACTGTATCCTGCAGCATTGAGGCTGATTCCCCAGTGGAGTCTCTCCTTGGTCCTCACTTCAGTCATGCGTAGATCTTTCCAGTCCCTAGCTACCTGCTCTCTTAAGATATTGGCAGCTAAAACAGCCTTTCTGGTGGCCAGAACCTCAGCCAGGAAGGCGAGTGAATTGTGAGGAATGCAACTGTTGGCAAGGCCGTCCTGAAGAGTCTCTTCCATTAAAGAGCTTCACACCCTCTTCTTGAGTAAATTAGCTCACTAATCTCCCAAGTGGGATCACATAGAAGACATAATGATGAAAACAGGGTTACGTTTACCTGTAACTGTTGTTCATCAAACAGTCTTCTGTGCAGGCATACATCCCTCCCTCCTCCCCACCGTGAGCTCTTTTTTCTTATCTATCTTCTGCACCAGTGGCTTAGAGAACTGAGGGAGGGAGCCACTTGCCCTGCCTTTTATAGCCATGCCTGGGGGGAAAGCATATGAAAAGTATCTTGCTACTCTAGGATATCCTTACTGTAGTGAGCATCTCCCTATGCTAGGGGCTTAGAACATCCACAGCTGGCCTGCTCATGCGCAGGTCCCATGTGTGCCTGCACAGAAGATCATTTGATGAACAACAGTTACAGATAAGTGCAAACCTGTTTTACTTACAAAAACATATGAAATGGCACAAACTCCCTGTAGGAGCATATTAACAGCAACAGATAGTACCCAGTAGTATAGCTTACAGGCCCTGTCCCTTTACCAAGACACTTCTCTAAGCCATTTCTTACAGCACAGGCCTATTACCTGAGTAAAAAGCCCTCCTGAGTAATTCGGTTTTGCTTAACTTGCAGAAAGCCCGAGAGAACGGAGGCATTCCTGACTCTACAGTTAGGCCATTCCATAATGTGGGGCTACCACAGAATGTGTGTACATATGGGCAGCTGTTGATTTTACCCATGTGTGGGATGGCACATGGTGAAGGCCCTGTTCAGATGGGCAAGGCTGCTGTGGCTGAAAAAATGCTTTCCACAAACTCGGTCCAGCCTGAAAATGGCCCCCTACCTTGACACAGCCAATCAGTTTGCCTGGGTCTAAGGCATGGTAACAGCAAGACTTTGTTGACAATGCCTCAGTTCTGTTATTATCAGAAGCTGGGCAGAGTATGCATATTACTCCTATTCTGCAATCACTCCATTGGCTACCCATCAGTTCCTGAGCTCAATACAAGGTTTTGGCTGTCACATACAAAGCCCTTCATGGTAAAGACCAAGGCCATGAAGGGCTTTGTATGAGATAGCCAAAACCTTTAATTGAGCCTGGTAATTCACGAGTGCCCAGATTTGCATAGCACAGGCTACCCTGATCTTGTCAGATCTCAGAAGCTGAGTGGGATCAGCCTTGGTTAGTAATCGTATAGGAGACCACCAAGGAAGACAAGGATTCCTATGCAGAGGCAGGCAATGGCAAGCCACCTCTGTTAGTCTCGTGCTGTGAAACCCCCAGGGGGGGAATCTCATATGTTTGCTGTGACTTGACAGCACTTTTCACCGTCAACTACTGATGGATGACTGCATGCTCTGCAGAACTACTAATAATCAAGCTGTGGCGTTTTGTAACCGCTGGAGTCACCAGATTGCCTTTGAGGGGAGACTTACGTAGAGTGTGCTTTAGAGTAGTTCAGTCTCAGTGTTACCATGATGTAAATTCAGGTGGCCAGATTAGCTGTGTCAAGGTAGGGGGCCACAGTTGGGAGATCACCCCATGGCTCTTAAGCTAGTCATCAAGGATCAACTGAACCCTGTTGAAAGTGGGAAGCATAAGGTCCTTCAAGATCTCCTTCTTCCCAACCAACAATACTTTTGTCTTACCAGATTCTGTTGATGTTGCAATGTACATTATATTCTATTGAATAGTTCAGTTTTCTCAAGTAGCCAGTTTGGTGGTGTGGTTGGAGTGTTGACCACAACACAGCTTCAGACCCCCACTCTGCCATGAAAGCCCATTGGGTGTTGCTGGGCCAGCCACACACTCTTAAGTGAACCTTCCTCATAGAGTTGTTGTCCAGATAAAATGGAGGAGAGGAGAATGATGTAAGCCGCTGTGGGTCCCCATTCAGGAGAAAGGCAAGGTATTAATGATGTAAATAAATAAGTATAATTTAATATGCTAATATGCTGCTTGCCTTAGGACTGTATGAGACGCTGTCCAAATAACACATTTTTTAATTACAATTTTACTAATCGCAATGCTTATTTTTTCCTCAGCCGAAAACTAAGGTGCATGTTAGAGATCTAACACACTAGATTTTTAAATAACAACAACAACAACAACATTTGATTTATATACCGCTCTTCAGGTCAACTTAATGCCCGCTCAGAGCAGTTTACAAAGTATGTCATTATTATCCCCACAACAAAACACCCTGTGAGGTGGGTGGGGCTGAGAGAGCTCCAAGAGAGCTGTGACTGACCCAAAGTCACCCAGCTGGCTTCAAGAGGAGGAGTGGGGGAATCAAACCCGGTTCTTCAGATTAGAGTCCCACCCTCTTAACCACTACACCCAACTGGCTGATAAGGATTCATTTTTCTGATTAATATTAAAGTGAACACTTCAGTGTTTTCTGTGGTTTAGAAAACTGGATAAGTATTTCCTGTGCATTACAGGCGTCTTTGCCAGCAGAGCATATTTTCCTGTGTTGGCTTTACTGTTGTCTGCAAGCAGGATGGACACCAAAGGCTGCTAACATGTTAAGGGAAAATAATAAGTCAATAGTAGAGCTGATCATATGTAAGAATATGTACATGGGCTAGATTGAGAGCTTGTTAATTTTCAAATTATAATTTTTGATAGTTTAAGCAGCTGCTTGATTAAATGAAACTTCTATCCTTGTGCTAAGGTAGCATAGAGTGCTTCTGTCTCTCACATGAAGTGTTTGCATCTGTTCTTGTAGAAAACTAAGGCATTAAAACTTTATAAATATGCCATATAGTTCAGTTTTATATGATAACTAAATTAAATGATTCATTTTATATTGTTAAAGCAATAAACTAATAATCGCACGTTAAACTTGGTTAAAACTTGGTTTTAATTTTTTTATTGTAAGTCGCCTCATGTAGGACTGGATGGGGATGGCACTGAAATAGCCTAAATAAATACGTGGCTTTCCATGGCTTCAAAATGTCTCAAGCACAAGCATAAATTTCAGCTGACAAGGCCAGCCAAAAGCTCTGGGCCTATGATGTTCCCAGAGAGCAGTTGGGCACCTACCGTTTTGAAAAGGCACAGATTGTCTTTTTAAAAATATTCCCATGTCGCCTTCTTTGGAGAACATGGCTCAAAGACTGTACAAACAAAAGTCCATTGGCACCTTAAAGACTAACACTTTTGTGTGAGCTCTTGGTTCTCCCCCTCCCTCCCTGTGTTCTAGGTTTTGAGAAACCAGAGTGTCACAGGTTGATGTAGGGGTGCCAGAACCTTCTTCTTGGAAAACCCTAGTGGCCCTTTTCTATTCTCCATGTAGTAACTGTCACCAGTCAGACTATTTATTCCCCCACTATTTTGCCATCCCAGTCACTGACTCACTAGAAAGTGGGGGTTTTGTGCATGTACCCGTAAGGAACAGTGGCTTTCCCTCTTCCTGGCCCTAGCTAGTTCCTCTGGCTTGGCTAGGTGGTTGGTATCTCTTTGTGATTGAGCAGCCAGGCGCATGGGCAGGAGTTTAATTGCAGTCCGAGATCTTTAAAACAGCAAAAAAACCCCACTTTTAACATAATTCTCTGCTGACAAGAAGCATAAATAAAATGCAACCGGAATACTGGCTTAAGTTACATTGGTCTTGGTGTTTCTCCCAGACAAACGGATAAAAGTGAGCTGCAACTCAGAGAAGCCAACATTGAAATAAAAGCTGTTAGTCTTTAAGTTGCCACTAGACTTTTTATTTTGCAGCAGTGGAGCAGCATGGCTACCCTTTTGAAATCAAAGACAGTAGATAAGCAGGTAACGTGTAGTCCTTTATCCTATCTCACAGATATACATTGGAAGTTCACAGCTAGTTTTACTAGCTTTCTTAAACTTTTGAAGGGCATTAAGTGATATAGGTGAGAAACCAGAGTAGATTAAACGCAAATTCCTCAAGTTTATCAGCTTCTTCAACCATGGAGTGAAAAAAGAAATCAGCCCTTAAATCATGTTATCTGCTTTAGAAAACTTCTGGTAACCAAGGTACTGCTTGTATATGTAGTGTGTGTTTATGTTCACATTGTATATACTGACTATATATCTTCTTGTTATTTTGATTTATTACAAGTGAGCTAATTTAAAAAAAAATTGTATAGAGCTTTATCATGTTCAGTGGAAAGCAAATTAGGAATTTTATAAATAAACTGGGATTTTAACAAATAAATCTTTGTATGCATTTTTAACAATGTTCTAAGTAATGGATATTCTACTTTAAAACCAAACGGGTGTGTTGTGACATCTTAAAGACTTGACTTAAAAGGTTATTCCAGTGTGGAGTCCACTTACAGCATCTGAAGTGGTCTTCAAAAGCATATGTTGGAAAATAAAACGTAAATACAGAGTGGTACCTTAAAGGCTGTTGAAGTGCTACATCAGATCATCAAGGTCCCTCCAGGTTAGTCCTTATTAGTGCATGAGAATAAAGAAAGGAGCACATAACAGAGCTCATCATTTATTGTTCTTCCTACAGTGAAAGTTCAAAAGATAACTGAAATGCTTTAACCACTTCTCAACCACCACTGAATTGTGAAAAAAGAGTTGTTCTTGAAATGTATTGTGTGGTTCCCTCCCTGGCATACAGCAACTCTGGAATTATCTTTTGGGGGATTAGAATATAGTATACTGCAACAGAGAAAGTTTGCCCATGGTGTTTGGCTGTGTGAACAAAAGATGATGTGAATAGGTTGGTAACTTTTTCAAGCACTCATAACCTAAGCCTGGAAATGTCATGTCACAGGTCTGTTGCTACTAAGTCCTGATGCCTGAAATATACTTTTCATTCGCTTAAAATTAAGAACAGCTTCCTCATGGCCCAGCGCACCTCAGTCTGGATTACAGCCCTTTTCACACAGCCTTTGTAAACCATTTTGGCTGCTGGTTGCTAGTGGATTTTTGGTACCCTTTCAAACACTTGGCTTAGCTGCCAGTTGCTAGCAGACTTTCAAAAAGCCTTTTCAGACAAAGCTGCTTCTGTCCTGTTTGCAGTTCAGGGTTGAGCCTTTTTGAAAAGCCCTTTACTTCCATTCCCAAGTGTTCTTTGTGCTTCTGATTTGCTGCAGTGCACTGTTTGAAATGTTGGTGGCCCTTTTGTCAGTGCTGCCTTTTTTATTTTTCTGCCCATGTCTGTTTTTTTAAACAGATAATGATTAGTGCTACAGCATTGTAATGGTAGGTATAGCAGGTTCTCTTAATTCCCAGCTTTCATTTTAAAGCAGTCTCTAGCCTCTTCCATTGCAGAGATATGCCTTTCCCCTTATATCTCTACAAGGGAAAGAGTTATGGATTTACTTTTTTTAAAAAGTTGAGAATTAAGAGAACCTGCTAATTTCGTGAACCTAATTTGGATTAGGATCACGAAATGAAGCAGGAGAGCGGCTCATAGAGTTTTGTAAAGCCAACCACCTGTTCATTGCTAATACATGCTTCAGGCAACCAAAAAGACGATCGTATACGTGGAAATCACCGGATGACCAATACAGGAACCAAATAGATTACATAATTTGAAGCAGTAGATGGAGAAGCTCTATTCTCTCAGCTAAAACAAGACCAGGAGCTGATTGCGATACAGATGATGAGTTGTTAATATCAAAAATTAGAATAAACCTGAAGAGAAACACTAAATCATAGTGCCAAAGTACAATCTAAATAATATTCCTGAAAAATTTAAAGACCAGGTAAGGAACAGATTTGCAATACTAAGTTTAATTGATCATGAGCCAGAAGAATTATAGGCTGAAACTAGAGATATTATCAAGGAAGAATGTGCAAAGACTATCCATGTAGCCAAAAGAAAGGAGAAGCCTAAATGGATGTCTGAGGAAGCTCTTAAAATTGCTAAAGATAGACGAGAAGCAAAAACAAAAGGCAACAGAAATCAGATCTAAATGCAGCTTTTCAACGACTTGCATGCAGAGACAAAGAAATCTATTATAATAACCAGTGCAATGAAATAGAAGAGAACAACAAAAAAGGAAGAACAAGAGATTTGTTCCAAAAGATCCGAGAAATCAAAGGGAAATTCAAGCCACCACTTGGGATGCTAAAAGATCAACATGGAAAAACAGTATCTGATCAGGACAAAATAAAGGAAAGATGGAAACAATACACTGAGGAACTATACGAAAGAGATGGAAGGATGACAGATACTTTTGACAAAGAATCTTTTGATGAAGAACCAGAAATCCTAGAAAGTGAAGTAAAAGCTGCACTCAAAGCAATTGAGAGAAACAAAGCACCTGGAGTAGATGGAATTCCAATAGAGCTATTTCAAGCCACATAAATGGAGTCCATCAGAATCTTAACAAGAATATGTCAACAAATATGGAAAACAAAACAATGGCCCACCGACTGGAAACGCTCAGTCTACATTCCAATCCCAAAAAAAGGGGACACCACGGAGTGCAGTAACTATTGGACAATTGTGTTAATTTCCCATGCAAGCAAAGTGATGCTTAAAATTATACAGCAAAGACTCTTACCATATATGGAACGAGAAATGCCAGATGTTCAAGCTGGATTCAGAAAAGGAAGAAGCACCAGAGATCACATTGCAAATTTACGATGGCTAATGGAACATACCAGGGAATTTCAGAAGAAAATTAGCCTGTGTTTTATAGATTACAGCAAAGCTTTTGACTGTGTAGATCATGAAAAGCTATGGAGAGTCTTAAAAGAAATGGGAGTTCCTCAACATCTGATTGTTTTGATGCGCAACCTGTACTCTGGACAAGAGGCTACTGTCAGGACAGAATATGGGGAAACAGAATGGTTTCCAGTTGGCAAGGGTGTCAGACAAGGATGCATATTATCTCCCTACCTGTTCAACCTTTATGCAGAGTATATCATAAGGAAAGCTGGATTAGATCTAGAAGAAGGTGTAGTGAAAATTGATGGGAGGAACATTAACAATTTGAGATATGCAGATGACACCACATTACTAGCAGAAAATAGTGAAGACTTGAAACTACTACTGATGAAGGTTAAAGGGGAAAGCGCCAAAGCAGGATTACAACTGAACATCAAGAAGACAAAAGTAATGACTACCGAGGAACTACACAATTTTAAAGTTGACAATGAGGACATTGAAGTTGTTCAAGATTTTCTATTCCTTGGCTCAGTCATCAACCAACAGGGAGACTGCAATGAAGAAATCAGAAGAAGACAGACTCGGAAGTGCAGCTTTGAGGGAGCTAGATAAGATCCTTAAAGATAAAGATGTCTCTCTGGGAATCAAGATCATCCAAACTATGGTATTCCACATTGCCATGTATGGATGTGAAAGTTGGACGGTGAAGAAAGCTGACAGGAAAAAAATTGATTCATTTGAAATGTGGTGCTGGAGGAGAGTTTTGCAGATACCATGGACAGCCAAAAAGACAAATAAGTGGGTACTAGATCAAATCAAACCGGAATTCTTAGAAGCTAAAATGACAAGACTTAAGCTATTGTACTTTGGTCACATCGTGAGAAGACGAGACTCTGGAAAAGTCAATAATGCTAGGAAAAGTGGAAGGCAGCCGGAAAAGAGGAAGACCTAAAATGAGGTGGCTTGACTCAATAAAAGAAGCCACGTCCTCCAGTTTGCAGGATCTGAGTAGGTATGTTAGAGAGAGAACGTTTTGGAGGTCTTTCATTCATAGGGTCTCCATCAGTCGGAAACAACTTGACGGCACATAACACACACGCAAGAGAACCTGCTACACCTACTGTTACAATGCTATAGTAATATTTTGTGCTGATTTTTTTTTTAATTGCAAAAACCCTGGTGGGCTAGAAGAGGGGAGGGGAGCCTCTTCTGTTGCCAGAAAAAGCAGTGGTGTTTGAAATGGCCACAGTGACTCACGGTTCATAAGTGATGTAAATGCTGTTTGAAACTGCCCCCTCCCTATTGCTTTACACTAAGTCAGGGTTGTTACTGATAACAACTGGGTTTCCCTTTCACTTGAAATGTGAAAGGGGCCTTAGAACTTCTTTCCATGTAAACTGCCACCATGGCTGTAGATAGACTAGAAATCCCGCCCTGTGTTAAAATGGGAAGAGCTTGGGCAGAGTTTACATATTAGTCAAGTATGTTTACCACTCTGGTGGTAGATGTGGTTGGTTGTAACCTTGGATAAGCTGCTGATCAGTCTAGTCCTGTATTGTGGGCTAAATCACCCCACACTAGCTGCAAAAAGAACATTGGATCAGTTAAGCAAGGCCCGGTACGTGAGGCAACAGGCAGGACATGTGCTGCATATTGGTTCTTACTGATGACTGTGTGGAAACAATATAAGCCTGAATAAGATTAGGAAAGAAAAAATGAAAGCAACAGAGACCGAGAAACCTCAGCGGCTGCCAGAAATGTCAAGCGATGCTGCCAACATTTTAGATTAATTTATGTATTAAGGAGAAAAATGCCTTTGGTTTTTGTAGCTTTCTACTTTTTCTTTTCAAATGAGGTCATTGTAGCTTTACAGCTAAAAGCCACACCCAGACTCAAGGCCAAGAGAAATGATATATTAAAATGCTTTCATTTGCATGCTAGGATTGGAACACCGACCTTGACAAAAAGAGAAACTAAAGAATTACAGAACAGCGCTACTTATGTTCTTCACACTCAGGGAACATGTAGTGCACATAATACAGATGGATCAGAGTGAAAATCATTATATATGTTATGTAGAAGATGACTGATCATTGCAACAGTTTGAAAAACATGGGGAAAAGAAGGTGCTACAGACAAACCAAATTAAGCTGAAGATTAATGCAGCGACTACTGCAGCTTTCATAGAATTATATGAAGTCTCTGTGAAAAAAATAAGCACACCCTTGTTTTAGTAGGATTAATGTAAGAACTAAGGCTGAGAACTGTGGACCAGAGATGCAAAACTTCCAGAAATTTGAAGCTATGGGGAAATGTTTCTACTGGAAATTGTGTGACAATTTCAGTACCCATCAAACCTAAGTTTGGAGCTTTAACATAAAATCCATAATTTAGAACATAGTATATACAATTGTGCTATTTGTCATATTTATATATTAGGCATATTTAAATGCCTTACAGTGTAATCCTAAACAAAGTTACTCGTCTAAGCCCACTGTTAGTACAGGCAAACTAGTTGATACGCCCAGTTATACAGAGTGAAGTGTGAACTGCTGTACTCTGTGCTACCTTGGCTCATATACCTTAGTTTGTGTCACCTGAAAGACAGGAGAGTTGAAAATTAAAATCACACACACAAAAATAATTTAAAAAAAAAATGAATATTGTAGCTAATAAAAGGCATTGGATTATTTGGACAGAAAGTGTTTCATGCAGTTGCTATATGACTAGCTGCATATTTGGATATCCAGTTAAACTTTATCACTTTGGAAGCACTGAAGTCTTCAATATCATATTCACCAAACACAATATTGCAAATTGTAAACAATTGTCATATTTGGACATATCCTTGAAAATACGTTGTATATGACTTTAATTACAGGAATTATCTTTACCTAACACCAGGGCTCATTTCGAGGGGGAACACACAGGAACACAAAGAGGTCACATGTCAGGTGGCCCCGCCCACCTGACTCTCAGACATTTTGGGCCCATTTTGGCCTGGATTGGGGCTGAAATGGCCCAGATCAGGCCTCTGATGGGTGGTGGATCACTCTCCTACTCAGCAGCGGCCTGATTCTGACCATTTTGGGCCCCTTTTCAGCCATTTTCAGCCCCCTTTTGCCATTTTGGGCCCAATTTCGGCCCTGAATGGCCAGGATTGGGTCCAAAACAGAACAGGTGATGTCAGGGGGTGTGGCATATGCAAATCAGTTATACTAATGACACACTTCTGGTGATGGCAGGAGGCATGGCATATGCTAATGAGTTCCTCCAGCTCTTTTTCTACAAAATGACCCCTGCGTAACACTGTAGACTGTTTTACATTAAAAGCTGTATTCTACACACTTTGAATGAACTAAAGCTTGTATCAAAATATTTTATTCCAAAATTTCATAGGCGTTCTTTTTTTGTGCTCCCCACAATTTTGTATTTCTCTGAATATTGGAAAAGTTCTCAGGGGGAAAATGTTTTTCTTCTTCCTGGGCCTTCACATCTCTAATATAGAGAACCAGAACCAATATTTTAATTGTCAAGCTTGATGTGTAAATATTTTGAATCGCTTAATTGGTGAGTGAAGAAAAAGGTAGGTTTTGGTGCAGAGCAGTTTTTTTCTTACTTATATTCTGTATTTGTCCACTCTGCCTGCATTTTTCATGTACTCAAAAGAATAGAATATGTACTCAGCTCCCACACGTTTCCCATGTATTTCTTTAATAAAATGCTTTGAAACACATGACTTGGCTATTTGATCTCTCTGTAACTGAATGTGTTACAGCAGAATTGTGTATTTTACTTTAGCCAATACCTTCAGTTCTTGAAATAGCTAAAGTTTTTGTCGTGGTTGCTCTTGATGTAAAGCCTTTAGCTATTGTTATGATTTATTTTATTTTTTTAATTTACATTATTTATAGTTGCCTATCTCACTTAGAGTCAAGTGACACAGTGTAAGTCAATACAGTCAATGGCTGGGGCATTCAATTAACAATATATTCATTATAAACAATACAATAGAAATCCAATACAGAGCTGAAATTTTATGTTCTGTTTTAAAACATAAGCAAATTGACATAACATATTAACGTGGAGAAACTAGTGGGAGCATACTTACAGCAACAGACAACACATAATAGTATAGTCAACAGTCCCTGTCCCTTTACCGACTCATCTAATTGATCCGTTTCCTTACAGCACAACCATGTTACTTGTGTCAAAAAAGCAATTCTAAATGAATTGAGCTATGAATTGAGCCCAGTAACTGAAGGGAAGCCAATGGAGTGTCTGCTGTATAGGAGCGATATGCACGCTTCGCTTAGCTCCTGATAATAACCGAGGGGTGGCATTATGCATCAACTGGAGTCTCCAAGTTGACTTTGAGGGAGTATGTATGTAGAATGAATTACAGTAATCGGATAGCTCAGGAGAGCGTGATCTCGTCAGATCTCAGAAGCCTTGGTTAGTAATTGGATGGCAGACCTTCAGCGAAGACCAAGGTTACAGAGGCAGGCAATGGCAAACTACTACTGTTAGTCTCTTGCCATGAAAACCCCTCCAGGGGTTGCCATAAGTCAACCATGACTCGAGGGCAGGATTTCATTCATTCAAACTCTAACCATGGTGTGGATCAGATGGCTAGATTAGCTATGTTAAAGTAGGGTCCATCTTCCAGGCTAAACTAAGTTTGAAGAAGGCGATTTTTGTAGCTGCATTAACTTGCTTCTCTAGTAGCAATGCCAGAATCTGCCAGAGTCTACTGTACCCCATTGAAAGTGGGGAGCACTTCGGTTTGTTCGCCTTCAGCTGTTTGACCACTGCTGTCAGCCAATGGGTTAAGGCCTCTCTATCACTCAGGGATCTGGGTAGAAAGTTGAAGAGCTGGATTTCATTTGCGTATTGATGACATCCAGTTCCAGAGCTATGAATGGTTTTTCCTAATGGCTTTACAGAGATGTTGAATATCTTTCAGCATATGCAGATAAAATAGCATTGGAGAAGCTCATGAGGCTGCTACAGTATGATTGCTGGATGCCTTTAGTGCTGTTCTGGGATATAATTCATAGAGGAACCCCCTCAGAAATAATTAGTATTAACAGTTCCCATAGGTATAAAATGGCAGTTTGTTGTTCCTTTAAATTTGTTAGGTATCTGAGAATATGTCTCACTTCCAACCTGAAATTGCTAGGTTCTGTGTGTCACCGAACTGGAGATGATGTGGGTAGGTCTCATCCAAAACCTTCTTCTCCAAGACTCAGTTTTGCCAGCATTCGTATTTTTACTCTTTACCATCCTAATGTTGATGAAATATAAAATTGAAGGTTGGAACAAAATGTTAAACTAATTTGTGTGTGCTGGGAAAAGCACTGGTCTGTCATTGACCCAAAAAAATCAATTTCCAAGGGTGGATTTGCTCTTCTGAATTAACTCCTTGTTATGAGTTGGTAGCTCAACATTGTTTGAACTTTCAGATAACTTCATGAAAGTGGGATGCCCCTCTGCATTTAGAACAGAAATGTGGCGAGATTGCCTTGGAAGTTTGATTGGGAAATTGCCAGTAAAATAGCAGAGCTCATTTAAACATCGAATTTGACTCCTGTGTTACTGTTATCGAGGGTTAAGTATAAGCCTATGCACATCTTCATCCTTTATGGTAGTTAAGTAAGCTAAGTTTAACAGGGATGGTGTTACTAGATTTTGTTGAGTGGGAAAAACATAATACATCACAATTTTAGGCTTTGATTATTTATTTGAGACATTTTTCACAAAGCAAATTGGGTAAAAAAAACTGGATGGATTCAGTACTTCTAGATTCCACATTATTCTGTGGTAGGAACTGGACCCTTAATTACATTTGAGGAAGACATTATTTTGTGCAGATTCAAAGAACAGTTATTAGACAACAGAATAAATGGAAAATTTGTGCATTGGAGGGAAGTAAGTAGTGAAGTCCTGGAAAGACTGTAATTGGGACAAGTGCTTTTTAATTTGTTCATAAATGATCTGGAATTGGGCATGAGTGGTGTAGTGGCCAACATTTTAATTTTTACTTTCCCAGTGTTCACTTAATATAACCGCATAATCTGTGAATGTCAGTTCAGGAACCTTGTTGCTCGCAAAACCTGTCCCAGCTTTCTCTAATTCACAGATCAATAGACATCAAGATAAAATAAAAATTGGCAACATTGGCTCATCTTGCTGTGCTGTTTTTTTGATGGGAAATAGAGCAGTAGATTACGTTTCTAAGTGTATTTCAATCTGCCCATTTGTATAGGAGCCTCTCATTATGGCAGTAATATAATCGTCCTCTCCTGTTACGTATTATCAACACAACATGGCCATTAGAAATGGACTTGAAGGCTTTAATGTTCAGAAGTTATGCTCCTACCATTCCCCTCTTTAGCTTTTTTCAAAATGACAGTACTGAACATTAGCAGATTCTCCATGCAGCAGTAAAGCCCCTGCCTTCACCAATCTGCAAGTCATAGTTTTTGCAAGCCATCTAGTGATTAAGTCACTGGAAGTTTCCAATTTCCCAGAGTTTATCAATTTTTCCAACTCCATTGTTCAAAACATTTTAATTCTGCGCCAGATATTTTGCAGTATGTATTATCTGCCACTCTTATGTAGCTGCAGCTGACCAAGTCTGTCCAAGGGGATGAATGACATTTTTTTTATATAAGGCAAACACTATATCAGATGCAGTCCAGCATTTCAACTGTTTTGTGGCACCAGGAATTGATCTAACTAACCTGGACTGGTCTTTCCCATACCAAATCTAAAATTGCCTAGCAGCTGATTGATTCTTTGGCCCTTGCATCTGGCAAAGGGGCTTATATGGACTGTCACCTTTGGCCTGTTCTGTAGCCATTGGAAAGCCGCCACTGGCCTTTGGGGAAGTGAAAAGTACAACTATATTTTGTTTGGAAAAAATCTTTAATGGTTGTCAACGTAAATTGGTCAGAGAAAGGGAGGGAAATGATCTCATGTTTGAAAGACCCTTTGCAAGAGGCAATTATGCATAACTAACATGGAAAATAATGGTCAAGAATAATGGGAATAAAGAGGCAAACAGCTAGGGTTGCCAGCCTTCAGGTAGTGGCTGGAGATCTCCTGGAATTACATCTGGTCTCCAGGCCACAGAGATCAGTTCACCTGGAGAAAATGGCTACTTTTGGGGTGGACTCTCTGGAATTATGCCATGCCAAGGTCCCTTCCCTCCCCAAACCCCACTTTCTCCAGGTTTCTCCGCTCCAGATCTCCAGGAATTTCCCAGCTTGAAGCTGGCAACCCTACAAACAGCTTTAATGTTAACTGGAAACTAGACAGTAGGAAATATTCATATTTTTCTGGTTTTCCTGGAGGAAGGAAATTTGGTGAGACTGCATAGGAAGTACAGTACTGCTTTTCATAATCTTTCTTGGGTTCCTGCCAGTACCACAGGAGCCTGAGGGTTGTGCTGTTTGCTCTCATCCCCTCAGTCTGCTCAACTAGTTGCATCCTCATTCATTTAATTGGGATAGGTCCCCTTGTTTGAACAGTCTAATTGTTGTGTCAGTGTTTCCTTTAGAAGTTTGTCAGAAAATATCTGAAATGGAAAGTGAAGTCAAATATTGCCAAAAGTGTTCACACAGACTTGAACAAGCAACTGAATAGCATATGAATAGTAAATGAAAGAAATCTCTATACTTGAATTTTCCTAGGATAGGTGCCTTGAAAAAAAGTAATCTAACATTCAAAGACTTCAAAATGTTGCTTATAATTGCTGCCTTTTCCAGGCATGCTCAAATAGTTGTGTATGATATGCTGTGTCTGTGTCTGAAAACATCCTGAAGAGCTTACCTAATCTCAAGGTGAGATAGTAGAGGTGTTAGTCTTGCATTAGTAGAAAGTGTTTAGTGCCAGAGGAATTCACTCTGCAATGAAGAAAGTGCTGGGCAGGTGGGAAGGGAAAGTTTACTGTCCAAGACTTTAAGTAAAGGCAATTTTAGTGGAAAGATTCCCCATTCCTCTGCTTGAAGCCAGCTAGGTGATCTTGGGTCAGTCACAGCTTCTTGGAGCTCTTTCAGCCCCACCCACCTCACAGGGTGATTGTTGTGAGGAAAATAATAACACACTTTGTAAACCGCTAGAGTGGGCGTTAAGCTGTCCTGAAGGACGGAATATAAACTGAATGTTGTTGCCATTGTTATTATTATAAACTGTTTAAATAAAGTAAACATTATCTACAGTAACATTCAATAGAGAATGAGGATTTAAGAGCCATTTTGCCGGGTTCTGTAAAAGCAGCTAATTTTCTCCAATCTGGTTTGAGTGGGAGAAGTGGTCAAACTAAATGGAAGTTAAAATGTAGCTAAGAACCCAAGTTTCACATTTCTCATGTTGTTGTTTTGACAGAGAGGGTTAGTGGAGTAAAGTAACTTTGGCACATAAATGACTCAGTAATACAATATTGATTATTTCCATAGGATCACTGAAATAGTGCTATGAATGGTGAATCTGGAGCAGAGGTGGTAACTTCACCACCTCCCACAGCCCCTCACAAAGAGAGATATTTTGATCGAGTTGATGAAAATAACCCAGAGTACTTGCGAGAGAGGAACATGGCGCCTGACCTTCGCCAGGATTTCAATATGATGGAGCAAAAGAAGAGAGTCTCCATGATTCTTCAAAGCCCAGTAAGAGTCTATAGTCATCACTCATGATCCAGTCTGGTTTTGCTTGGTGGTTCAAGTGTAATGCAGCCTGGGAAGCAGAGTTGCATGAATTAAACTACATAGCAAAAATGTGTTTTGTGAGAAACACCTGCCTCAGGAGTGGCGCTAACTTCTATATCTGTTTTAAAGAAAAAAAATTGAAAAAGGTAGAATCTTAAGGTGCATGTAAGCACTTGGGTCGCAAATGCTGAGCTCCCACATTTGATCTTTTCCCCCATTGTATCTCCTTATACTCCATTGGTGGACTTTCCAGCAGCTCCCCTAAGTTTCAGAAGCAGGTTGGGATCCTGCTTTTGTGTGTGTGTGGAAGTGGGACGGGTTCAGGTGACACTCTTGTGTCTCATTTTTAGTAATGCAGGGCTGCTTTGGACATAACTATTCTCCTGCCCAGAGCTAAATTTCCTGTAAAAAATTACAGTTTGTACCATATCCTATGACAAAAACACAGGTATCTCTTGTGTGGCAAGACACCTGGATCAGTGGCAGGTTCTTGCCACACACATCGTTGGCCACATAGAAAAATAAGTGCTAATCAGCATTTACAATTTTGTTCTATGAAGGTGATCTGTGAAGGAAAATCACTTTTGCATGAAGTAGTCCTCAGTGATCTTGCATTATTTCTATTGTTCAGTTTACTTTTCTTTGCTATCTTACAAGCCATTAAAATATATATTATACAAAATAACTGCATAATAAGCACAATGTTGCATATGTAGATCGATAAGAAGTAAACTTTTCTACCCCTTGGCTGTGCACCTAAAGGACAGTAGCTGGCTCATTAAGAATCGCTGGTTACTTCCAAGGGTGGAAGGAGGGAAGCTTAATTTGTTTCAAGTTCTGCCATATTGTACTAATTAGTGTAATATCCTGCTAGGCGTTTTGTGAAGAATTGGAATCCATGATCCAGGAGCAGTTCAAAAAAGGAAAGAATCCAACTGGCTTATTGGCTTTGCAACAGATCGCAGACTTCATGACGGCAAACGTGCCAAATGTCTATCCAGCAGCACCGCAAGGTGGAATGGCTGCTTTAAATATGAGTAAGTTACGACTCCTCTTTTGGGAATGAATTGGGACTGTTACACCTGGCACCGGTATGGTGTAGTGGCTAGAGTGACAGACTAGGATTTGGAAGACCCACTCTGGGGGTTCGAATCCCCACTCTGTCATGGAACCTTGCTTGGTGACCTTGGGCCAGTCACACACTCAGCCTAATCTACCTCACAGGGTTGTTGTGAGAATAAAGTGGAGAAGGGAAGGATCTCCATCTGCCTTTTGTCCCCCCCCCCCAATTTGGTCTCTGATCATTCTGATCATTTCAGTAACGGAAGACACTTTCGTCACTGAAACAGGCCTTTCCTGTCTCTCTTCCCCTTCCGCTGCAGCCAATTAATCTTGCTGACACAGGACAAGAGACCCTCAAGAATGGCATGGGGAGCAAACAGCAGGAAGGGGAAATTGGCAGAAATTATCAGAAAACCTAGTTACTATCCAGCCCAGTCTTAAGGGCCTGCCCATTCCATTGCACACAAGAGCATCTTTGCAGGAACCAGTTTCCAAGAAGATCAGTGGAGAGGCTCCAGCCCGATGTCCTGGCTTGCCGGCAGCTGATGGTTGCTGACCAAGCAGCTCCTAGGCCTCCAAAAGGGCAAAAAGGTCATTGTTCTTGCACAGAACCATGGCAGGAGGCTGCTGTGTGAGAGGCCACCCCAGTGCAAGAAGAGGGGCATTGTGAACTGTTTTGAATGCCCTTTCCCATTCCTTAACAGTGTGCTTTACAGTATATACCACACTATGGGTGGCATCTCTGCAGCATCAAGGTCCCCCTTCTTTACTGTCACTGTAATGGTAGGATACATATAGAAGGGGAGTGTAGTTTGCTGTTTACCCACCAAGAGGGTCTTTTCCAATCGAATTTGGTCCTATCCTCTTCTAGCAACTGAGGCTTTCTCTTTGTGGCCAGACCTTGGTGATTTTTTTAAAAAATCCTTATAAATAACTTGGATTGGAGGTGGGAAAATCCATTAAATATAAGAGACCTCCAACTCTTCCTCCATGGTTTCATGGGCGCTGGGCTGCACCCCCCCCCAAACCAGTAAGGTTCAAAGGAAGAACAGGCCAGACTTTCCCAGAACTCAGCTATCCCCTCAGGAGCCGGTTCTGCACCAGCTTTTGCATTTTATTCACTGTGGGCTGTTGAGATTATTTATTCTTCTAATGATCCTGAGATTTCTCCCACCCCTACACAATCCTCTCAAAGACACAGTGCTCTTAATTACAAAAACTCTGTCAACCCTGACGTTGGGGGAAAACTTGGAACCTGAGTCTCAACTTTCTCCCCAAGGAATTATGAGAAACATATCTAAAATAAACCTGCATCACCTGTTTCCTTTTGTTCCCTGAAACAATTGCTCAAAATGCGAAGGAAGATATGGGGGGGGAGGGTGAGATTTATACATTTATTTAAAGTGTTTATATCCCACCTTATCTCCTGATACTCAGGATAGCTAACAATGCCACAAGGTTTCAGGGTCATAAAACCCAACAGTCTAGTTGTAGCCCTTCAACTTGTCATTCCCCGTGGTCTTTTCAAGCCTGATGAGACCTCTGGGACATCAGCCTCTGTCCATACCTGCTCACATACTCTTGGTGATTCAGGCATGGAGAAAGCCACGTCACAGACATTGTCAGATGCTCTACTAGTAGTTTCCTGGCAAACCTGGACATGAACTCACAGTTCTGTCCCAGCACCTCACATCCTTTGGAGTCTGATTCAGCACCTCCCTTGACAGAGCTTCTCTCCCAGCAAAGAGGATTGACAAACTACAGAAACCCATTCAAATGTGTGTTTGCTTAATTAATTCTAATCGCTTATATCCCACTTTTTCTCCATGGGACTTTTTCTCCATGGGACTCTGCTTCAGGTCCTCAGTGGATCTTACGACTATGCCACAGATATAAGACTTCATGAACTCTTGTATACAGAAAGAGACCTGAGTGAGACCCCCACTCCATGCCATGGTGGTGCCTTCTTCTCCCATACAAACACGGTGGCCAGTTGCTGTTGTCTTCCAATAATTATTCCATCTTCAGTTGCCCTCTCTTTCTGCTGGTGGCTTCAGTGCCCTAGTTTCTCCGAGGGTGTTTTCCCTCAGACAGTTGCCCTGTCTCCTCCTCACCACAGACCCTAGCCTATCACAGTGGGGCACATTTCAAGGACGGAGTGGTTCAAGGGACAGTAAGGAAGCCTCCCACATCATAGTTGACTGAAGCTGAGAGCAGTGCAGGCCCTTCAGGCTTTCCAGTGTCAGTAAGGTGGGCATGTCCTAATAAGGACAGATAACATGACCATCAAAGCATAGTCAGTTGATAGGGGCACATGCTCCTGCCAACTTCATGAGGAGGTCATGGCACTCCTTTGCTGGGCACAGAGCAGCCTGTTGTCCCATCTTATTCCTTTCCATACTTAAAGATACGTGTGCTGTGGTAACTTAGGGTGCAGCACTTAGCGGCCTTTTCTCAAGTATTGGTTAAACTTGCAATTTTTATTATTGAAAGCAAAGATATTTATACCTTTACACTCCATAAATATGTCAAATAGTACAATTTTTATGCTAAGTTATAAATTGTGTTTTATGTTATTAAACCAGTAAAAGCAGACCAACACTCGCTTGATACAATTTTGACTACAGTTTTGGATGTGATAATTGCCCCTGGCCTTTAGCCTGTCTGTCATATATGCCTGTCTGCATATCTTCCATGAACGTATTCTGTGTTATGTACTGGTCCTGTGAGGGCATGAGAAGTTTCTTATTGATGTTAAGGCAGTAGGTTATCTTGCAAGTATTTACTTTCTCTTTCCCCGCTGCCTCCAGAAGTGTCCTTGATGACTGGCTGTGGCCAGCTCAAAATGTATCCTTCTTGGGAACTGAGATTATTTCATTCTTTGTTCTGTCTAGCCTAAACCTAGCTTCTCCCTTTCACCCCCACTGGTTCTTTTGCGCCCAAAACTTTAACTGTCCTTATCCTGATGGCAGGAACGTTCCCTTTAACTAACATCACCAACCTCATTTACGTCACCTCTGCCAATTCATTTGTCTGAGCACCTTGAACTTGATGGATCTCTAATAAAGTTACTTCAACCAATACACCTGTGTGTTTGCTGTGGAGAACTTGGGAATTCTACCTGCCAAGGACTGACACTGTCTCTGGAGAATGAATGAACTAGTACATTTTATAAATTCTAAATAAGAGTGAAATGCTTGCCTCACCTGAGTATATACTGTAACTCTTGTTAGTTTGAGGCATTGCTGCTGCAGACATTTAATTGCAGTGCTGAGCATGTCTTTTCCTTCTCTCTTCAGGTCTTGGCATGGTGACACCTGTGAACGATCTCAGGGGATCTGATTCGATTGCATATGAGAAGGGAGAGAAGTTACTGCGATGTAAACTGGCAGCTTTCTACAGGCTAGCTGACCTGTTTGGATGGTCACAGCTTATTTACAATCACATAACAGTGAGTATTAAATCTTCAGATTTGGATTTCTGTTTTTTTTTTTTAATTCATTATTTAGAGCAAAGTTAGCCAACCATGGGAGGAATCCAGTCCCAAAAGTAGTCTTATCTGACCAGTGTGACCCTATCAAATCTTAATCAAGGTGTGACATAAAACTTAAGCATATTTTACTTATAAGGAAAAAGAGGAATAGGTCCGTCTGGGTATTTCATGCATATTTTATCTGGAAAGGCAAAGGAACATTTCCTTCCTGTTCCTTTGGGGGCGTGGGGAGTGCTTTCTGGAAACAGTATCTTTCTGCTAGACCTGTTGTTAGTTTAGTGCTAATTTTATTACAGGGCTTGAGCATTGGTGAGGAGGCTGGGTTGTTTCAGCCCCCGGACTAATATCTAGAGAATATGTTTGTCATACAGAATATACAAATGAAATGGCAATTCTGGGAAGAGATGTTATCAGGCTAGGATCCATATTCTAGTGGACTCTTACACTACCTCAGAGGAAAAGCAGGAGGAGATGAGTGAAGTATCGTATCTATCTGGCGCTCTTCTTTTAGCACACCTTTCACGCTTGGCGTCCAAGGACCCCTCGCCTTCCTGGACAGCTTCCTGCTCCTGATGCCTTTTAGGACATTCTTACTGTTTAGCAATCTGCTCCTGGTATTTTTTTCTTTCTGTGTGCCTTGCTGTCAGTGTGCACTTTTAAAGGGAAGACTTCTTGCCTTTTGTAGCTGCCTTGACTGAACCACACTGATATCACCATATGTAAGATGATGCCTTTCCTAATTTGTGATACATGTTTTGAGCTTCCTTTATTGCACATTTAAATAATTTTCAAGCATCCTGGAGGGATTTGACCCCTTTTACCACCACCACCCTGCTTCCTTTTGACTAATCCACTGATTTTTGAGACCCTTCCTCTCCTGAAATCAAATGGGGTCATGTTGGACTTTTGGGGCAATGTTCTTTTTATGTAAATATTGAACTTAAAAGATCAAGCCTAGGGGCTGCCTCCCCTCTAGTCAGATCCATGACCAACTGCTTGGTCCAATGAAAGCCTTTAGCATCTCTGAACTGCTTTATAATTTACAGCCAAGGTACATTCAGTGTGCATCTAAAAGTCATCTGACTGTGATAAATCTTGTGTTTGCAAGCATATACACCATAAAAAGTATGGTACTCAAAGAAAATCAAGGATGTGTACTTCCTGGGGCCCTGGTCTGGAAAACCCAGGTGAGCCTGGTCTTGTCAGATCTCAGAAGCTAAGCAGGTCAGCCTTGGTTAGTAATTGGATGGGAGACCTCCAACAAAGACCAAGGTTGCAGAGACAGGTAATGACACGCCACTTCTGTTAGTCTCTTGCCATGAAAACCCCACTAGGGGTTGCCATAAGTCAGCTTTGACTTGAGGACACTCTAGCTCCAAGCTTCCTGGGAGCTGCTGTGTTCTGCACAAGACAGGCCCTCATTTAGTTCTCTGAAGTATCTTCTGTACTTCTGTATCTCCTGAAACGTCAGGAACTACAATGCCAAGACCACGGCTATACAGCCCGGAAAATCCACAACAACTATCGTTCTCCGGCCGTGAAAGCCTTCGACAATATATCTTCTGTACATTCAGGAAAACAACATCAATTGAGAATGAAGCAACTAAAGCAGCCGAGTGGTTAAGAGAAATTACGTAAAAGATAGACTCAGAAGCCTGGAAAGCTCTTCACAGTCAAGCTTTGTTATAAATAAAGACAACTTTATTTTTTTCACTACAGCTGTAGCCTAATGCTCCCATTGCAGCTGGAAGCTCATTGCAATGCTGTGGTCATTCCCTTGAGCATTATTATGGTGGTTGCCAATAAATTAGTCACAATGTGGACGACTGGCACAGACTCTTAGCTAAGAGTGTGTTCTTACTGCTTTAAGATGTATATTATCAGGGACATCCAATACAAGTGCTGCAGTTATATTTTAGAGAGACAGTAAAACCAGATGGTCCACTGCACTAAGAAAAAGAATGAATCATTATCTGCAGCAGCATAAACAGTATTACTGTTTTTTAAATTTCTATTTAAGAAGCCAAACATATCCAGAATTTTGTTTCATGGCACTGCAAAGGCTTTTCAGAGGGAACTAATCATAGCTTATTAGCTGGCATTCAGAGTGAGTTTCCAAGAATAATACTTCTTCCCGATCAGTGTTAACAGCAACCTTATGGACACCTTCCTTTCTCTGCCATCCCATTCTCATATGGGCTACAGGAACCTCTCCTGGTTTCCCTGTAACTGCTTTCCGAAGTGTGTAGTAGTCAGGATTCGTATCTTCTGGTTTCACAAGGTCTGCTTTTATCAGGGTAACTTTAGATCCAATATCTAAAATGGCTTAAGTATTTTCTCCATTTAATTGTACCTTTCCCCTAAGCTCTGTATCAACATATGTGCTGCTGACTTGAATACCACATAAATATGATTTTCAGTGTTTCCGTCTTTGGGATCACCTGGGCTTGTATGTCTTCTCTTGGTTGCTGAGAGAAGGTGATGAGGCTCTAGGGCTGTCTCCCTTTTTATCAGAGGATGTCCTAGCTACCCTCAGCCTATGTTTAGGAGCCATCAGTCTTCCTACTTCACCTGCTTGTGTGACATTCAGAGGTAACTTGTCTTTAACAAGAATTTTTATTTTGGAGGGCAGTTGAGATAAGAATTGATCAAGAATCTTCAGATTCCTCACTTTCTCTGCTGCGTCTGCTTTGACTGAGTTCAGGCATTTGTTAAAAGATCTCCCAGCTTTGCTCCAAAGGCTACATATGACTTCCCCAGCTGAGGCTGTAAAGTTCTGGATCTCTTTCTGAAATGATCAGTGCCTAAAGTGAACCTGTCATATACTGACTCTTTAAAATTTTCATATCTTACCACTTTGTCTGAGGGGAGAATTTCATATACCTCAGTCAGTTTGCCTTTCATAAACTGTTTCATAGGAATGTTTTAATTTTGTACAGCATGATCCCCAGCACAATAATTTTTGGTGGTCAAATTGTTTTTCACCAGCAGAGATGCTGGTTGGATCCAACCCAAAGTTTGTCCATATAAATTTGTGAAAGCTGTTCTTAAAGATAGAACTGAAAGGCACGTAGAAAAATAAGCCCTACTGAGGAAGAGTCAGCATGGTTCCAGTCTCACTAGCATCTTAAAGACACAGACACAGACAAAAGTGAACTAGCAGACATTATGCACTTGGAATTCCAAAGAGCTTTTGATAGCCTTTTGCCTTGGGAAATGGACAAACCCTCTAATTGATTGGAAACTAGTTAAGCAGCAAGAAGGAGCAGGAGTAAATGAGCAGTTGTTGCAGTGAAGCAGTGGGTGGGATTACTCAGGAACCGGTTTAAGGAACGGTGCTGTTTAATTTGTACATAAATGATCTGGAATCGAGTGAGTAGCAAAATGGCCAAGATTGCAGAGGGCACCGAATTATTCACGATGTGAGAACATGAGCAGGTTGTGAGGAGCTCCAAAAGGAACTCTTCAAATTGGGTGAGTGGAGGGACTTCCGGTTTGGGATCCATGGAGGTCTAACGCAGCTCCATTTGCGGAGCTGACCGGACTGCCGTTTTAACCGGCCGGAGGGGTGAAAATAGCCCGCGGCCGACTGCTCTCAGGCGGGGAGCAGGCAAAGAACGCTCAAGACCCTAGGGTGAGCTAGATCTCGGACGAGGGGGGGCTCTACACAACGAGTCTCCCCCCGATCCTTGAGGTCCCACCTTGCGACGGGTCGGCTACAATCTCTGCGGCAGTTTTGGGGCCAATTCGGCTGGCATAAGACCTACATACCCAAGCTTCGATTGGGGGAAGAAGCTGAGAGGAGAACTTAAAATCGAAACAGCGATTACAACCCGAGAAAAGTGAAGAGAAGGTAAAGATCGTTATCTTTTGATACGGGACAGATTGACAAAAACAGAGAGGAAAAAAAGTAGATTTTTAAACTGCAACAGACTAGTGAAAAGGAGGTGAAGACTTGGCAGGAGTTGTATTTGAAAAGAGACTAAGTTTAAAGAAGTTATTAAAGAAATTGGACTATTGTTTTGAATACCTGTGGCTTTGGAGCTGTGAGAAAAAGACACCATCGCGAGACCTGCTGTGGGAAGACGGGAGACAGGAAGTGCGTAATAACAATAGAGTGGCTGGAGAGAAGCGGCCCTTGCTGGAGGGCAGGAAGTAGGGAATCGCCATTTTTGAAAAGGGAAGGGTCGCGGCTTCAGCGGAAAAGGAAGTAGGCCATCTTGGATTACAATATCATAGAGAAACCATAGAGAAAAGACGCCCGACATTTTGGACACTTTAAAATTTAATTTTGGCAAGAAGATTGGGACATTTGAAAAAGAAAAACGTTTAATTTTACGCCACGGAGTTAAGGAAGAGAGCAGAGTCGTGGGAGCGAGCTAAAGCAAGCCCCACGATGTCGAAAAAAGAGTGGCAATCGGCAATAGAAAATCTGGATAAAAATCTGGACAAAAAACTTTTAGATATGATTAAAGAGCTTAAGGACACGAAATTGGAGCTGATTAAAGAGGTTAAAGAGGTTACACAGACAGTAAAGTCGGAGCTGTCAGAAGTGAAAAAAGGTATGGAAACGATTCGTAGTGAATTACAAGGAACGCAGCAGAGAGTTAAAACAGTAGAAGACGCGATGGAGAATTTAATAGACACGCAACAAACAGAGATGAGATTGGTGAAGGGGAGAATGTCAGTTGCAGAAACTAAACATATGGAGAAGCAGCTACGTTTTCGTGGTTTGCCAGAAGTGGATGGAAAATCAGCGCAAGAACAGATGACTGAGGTGTTGGCTGAATACCTGGGGAAGGAGGAGGAGGAAATTGTGGCTATCCTAGATGTGGCATACCGTGTGAACTCGAGAATTGCAACCCAGAGGAAATTACCAAGAGATGTGATCGTGCAGTTTACAACACGAAATATGAAAGAGATGATTGTGACAAAACAGTTTCAAGATCCATTGGAGATTGATGGCAAGACGATTATTATAATGAAGGAATTGCCCAGATCAGTGTTATTAGACCGGAAAAAATATAAAGTGCTAATTCAGATTTTGAAGGACATGAAAATCAGGTACAGATGGGAGCTACCGGAAGGAGTGTCCTTTGAGTTTGGAGGGGCCAAAAAACGCATCAGATCTGAGCGAGAGATGGAGCGATTTATTAAGGACAATGAAAAAGACTTACCAACAAGACCATGAATATGGAGTGTAAAGTATTATCTTGGAATGTAAACGGACTAAACTCACCGAATAAGAGGAAGAACATTTTCCACTGGCTACTAAAACAAAAATGTGATATTGTGTGTTTGCAAGAGACCCATATTAGAAAACAGGATGTAAAATATTTAAAATCTGGAAAACTGGGCAAAGAATTTGTAGCGGCCTCTAACAAGAAAAAAAGAGGAGTGGTGCTGTACATAAAAGAGGAGCTACAGCCAAAATTTGTTATGAGAGATGTGGAAGCTAGATTTGTAGCAGTGGAATGTATTTGGAATTTAAAGAAAGTGTTGGTAGTCGGACTCTATGCACCTAATGGTGCAAAAGAAAGCTTCTTTGAGGACTTGAGGAAGCATTTAGATGATTTTGTATATGACCAGATAATTCTTGCTGGAGACTTCAATGGAGTGACAGACTTGGAACTAGATAAAAAAACTACAACGGCACAAAAGAAAAAAGGACTTTTACCAAAGCTTTTTTTTGAGTTGATTCAACAAGAGACTCTTGAGGATGTATGGAGGAGAGAGTATCCTAAAAGCAGACAGTTTACTTTTTACTCTGCAAGGCATGCTACATTATCAAGAATTGATATGATCTGGGCCTCAAAAGACTTAGCGTTATGGACTAAAGAGGTGGAAATAATGCCGATGGTAGGCTCAGATCATAATCCAATTATGTGGAAACTAGGAAAAAGGAGAAAAAGGAAAGCATGGAGAATAAATGAGGACTTGTTACAAGAAAATGAGAATATGGAAATATTGAGAAGAGAAACAAAGTTTTTTATACAATACAACGTGAATAAAGAAGTACCAACCAATAAAGTTTGGGATGCTTATAAGGCGGTTGTAAGGGGCATACTAATGGACTTAAATGGTAGGGCAAGAAAGAAGAAAAAGGAGAAAAGACAAGAGATTGAGGAGAAAATAAAAGCCAAAGAATCGCAGTTAAAAAAGAGACCAGGGAAAAAGAAAATATATCAGGAAATTAAAATACTTCAAGAACAGCTAACAGCAATGAGTAATAAAGAATTGGAATGGAATCTTAAAAGACTGAATCAGAAAGTGTTTGAGGGCGCTAATAAACCTGGGAAGTACCTGGCATGGCAATTGAAGAAGAAAAGGGAAAAGAAAATAATAAATAAAATCTGTGAAGATAACAAAACGTATTTGGAGCAGACTACCATTAGTAGAGCCTTTTATAAATTCTACGCTAAGTTGTATAATAAGAAAGAAGTGAATAAGGAATCAATAGCGTCATATTTGGAGAAGACCAAACTTCCAGAAATCTCGGAAGCTTGGAGAAACAAGCTGAACAGCGAAGTAACTGACGAGGAAATAAGTAAGGCAATACAATCTGCAAATCTAGGAAAGGCGCCAGGGCCAGATGGACTTACGGCTAAATTTTATAAGGTAATGGCTAATGAACTGGCACCATTCCTAAAAGAGGTGATAAATGGAATTTTAAGGGATCAAAGGATTCCAGCTACTTGGAGTGAAGCGAACATATCATTGATCCCAAAAGAGGGCCAAGACCTGACTAATGTGAAAAATTACAGACCCATATCGCTACTTAACAATGACTATAAAATCTTTGCGAAGATACTGGCGGAGAGATTGAAGGGGTGGCTCTCGGAAGTTATAGAGGAGGAACAAGCAGGCTTTTTGCCAGACAGACAAATAAGAGACAATTTAAGGACAGTGATCAATGCTATTGAATATTATGACAAGCGTTGTGACAAAGAGGTTGGTTTCTTCTTTGTAGACGCTGAAAAAGCGTTTGACAATTTAAACTGGGACTTTATGTTTGCCACTATGGAAAAGCTACAACTGGGAGAAAGATTCATCAGAGCAATTAAGGAAATTTACAGAGACCAGACTGCAGCAATTGTGGTCAATGATGAATTGACTAAGAAATTGACGATAAGTAAAGGAACAAGACAAGGTTGCCCGTTGTCTCCATTATTGTTCATTTTAGTGTTGGAGATTCTGATGATACAAATACGTCAAGATGAGGAAATTCGTGGAATTAAAATAAAGGACTATTCATATAAGGTCAGAGCATTTGCGGATGATATAATGTTAATTGTAGAGGACCCACTGGAGAACATGCCAAGAGTGATTGATAAGATTAAGGAGTTTGGAGATTTGGCAGGTTTTTATATCAACAAAAAGAAGTCAAAGATACTATGTAAAAACATGATTAAGCAGAAACAACAACTATTAATGGAAACAACGGACTGTGAAGTAACAAGCAAAGTGAAATATTTGGGAGTCGAATTAACTGCAAAGAATATAGATTTGTTCAAAAACAATTATGAAAAACTATGGATTCAGATAGAGAGAGACTTGATTAAATGGAACAGATTGAATTTGTCATGGTTGGGTAGGATTGCAGCAGTTAAGATGAATGTGTTACCAAGAGTAATGTTTTTGCTACAGACAATACCAATCATCAGAGACTCTAAACAATTTGAAAAATGGCAGAGGAAAATATCAGATTTTGTTTGGGCAGGCAAGAAGCCTCGAGTGAAAGTGAAAGTTCTACAAGATGCAAAGGAAAGAGGCGGAATGCAACTGCCCAATCTGAGACTTTATCATGATGCAATCTGTCTAGTTTGGTTGAAAGAATGGATGACATTAAAGAACAAGAAACTACTAGCCCTAGAGGGATATAAAAAAATATTTGGATGGCATGCATACTTATGGCATGACAAAGCAAAGGTCAACTCGATGTTCCTGCATCATTTTGTACGGAGAAGTTTATATACAATCTGGAAGAAGTACAGAATTTATTTACAAGAAGGAAGTCCCTTGTGGGTGGTTCCGTATGAGGTGATAGACCCGAGAGCTGTTGATAATGAACAACAATGTTTAACATATAAAGAAATAACTAAAACTGAAGCAGCTAAACTTAGAATAAAGACGCAAGAGGAACTATCACCTAATTACGACTGGTTCCAGTACAGACAGATTAGAGACTTATATAACTCGGACGCTGTAAAGGGAGGTATACGAATAGAGAATTCGGAACTAGAGCAGACCCTTTTTAAAGAAGATAAGAAAAGAATATCCAAGGTATACCAAGTACTGTTGAAATGGTATACCGAGGATGAGACAGTTAAAATACAAATGGTGAAATGGGCTATAAACTTTAACAAAGAAATAACAATGGAGGCATGGGAATACTTGTGGAAAACTACAATGAAGACAACGACATGTACTAATATTAAAGAGAACATTTACAAAATGATTTATCGTTGGTACATGACACCAAAGAAGATTGCGCTAGGGAATTTGAATACTTCTAATAAATGTTGGAAATGTAAGAAGCATGAGGGCTCCCTCTATCATATGTGGTGGTCGTGTGAGGTAGCTAGGCAGTTCTGGGGGGAAGTAATAAGAGAAATGAGTGAAATTTTACAATTTCAAATAAATAAGAACCCAGAACTCCTGCTACTAAACTTGGGAATGGAGGGAATTCCAGCCCATCATAGGACGTTGATATTTTATATGACAGCAGCAGCTAGACTTTTGTATGCGCAAAAATGGAAAGTACAAGAAGTGCCAACTATTGAAGATTGGATCTACAAATTGCTGTACATGGCAGAAATGGATAAGATGACAAGAAAACTGAGAAATCTGGACTCAGGGCAGTTTAACACAGACTGGGAGAAGCTGAAACAATATCTGGAGAAGAAATGGGAGGTGGGAGGAAAACTGTGGCAGTTTGAAAACTACTGAAGTATAATAAAAGTATAATAGAGGGGGGTAACTTTACCGAGGGATGAAGAGATAAATGTGAATTAATAAGCAGTTAACAGATTGATATATAATTAGATATATAGAGGTTAATAGATAGAATATTGACAGAAAATAATTAATGATAAGGTTTAAATATAAGGAGTGAATAACTAACAATATTTTCTTTCTTTGATAAGATTTATATGCACCAAACTGAATGTACAGAAGAGTCAAATTGATTGACTATGTGATGTGCTATATAGAATTACCATAAAAAGATAGAATGAGGAATATATAGAAAATAAGTCAAATTGCTTGATTTAAATATAAGATTTTTATGGTTTATGATATATAGAAATATTAGAAACTGGAAAAGGGGATAAACTGTTTATTTAAGAGGGAAACAAAGACTTACAGTTTGGGTATATAATGAGAAAAGTAGTTAAGGATGTACTGCTTAATATAATAGAAAATGTATATATGTTTAAGATAGAGGAATTTAATAGAAGTAAGGGAAAAGGGACAAAGGGTGGGAAAGCTGTTGGAAGTCAACAAAAGGGGGGGAAAGGGAGGGGGTTAGGAATGAAAAATTTGGGGAAAATTGAATGTAATGTAAAAATAATGGATTCTAACCCAATAAAAATTTTTTCAAAAAAAAAAACAAATTGGGTGAGTGGAGGACAGTGTGACAAATGAGGTTCAACGTGAGTAAGTGTGAAGTGACACACATCAGATGAAAAATACTAACTTTAAATATATACTGATGGGGGTTGAATTGGCAGTAACTGACCAGGAAAGCGATCTTGTGGTCATGGTGCATAACTCAAGGAAAATGTTGACTCATTGGCAGCCATGAAAAGGGCAAATTCTGTGCTAGAGAGTATTAGGAGAGGGACTGAAAACAAAATGGCCAGTCCTAATACTCTGGTGTTACGCCATAATGTGGCTACATTTGGAATGTTATGTACAGTTATGGCCTCAAAAAAGGACATTGTCCATATCTGCTACTCCAGAGGTGGAATCTGGAGCTGTCACTCCCTCCTTGGGTGCCTTGTCCAGCCTGGATGTAGGGGAAGAAGACTCAGAAATGGGAGAGGAGGGGAATTTACTTCACTGTGCTCCATTTCTTTCTCCAGTGATCTGTCACTCTACAGAGCCCTCTAAAGCAGCTGTGCTCTTCCTCCCCAGCCTCTGTCCTCAGGGCTATTTAAAGGAACCACTAGGGGTGGGACAACCCCAGGCTCACCCAACCAGCCCTCCTCCTGTGGGGTTCCCTGGGCTATGACAAGGAGAGGGGCCAGTGGCTTCTCCTGCCCTCCCTCCTCCCTCAAGGCCCTGCCTCAAGATGGGCTCCTTTTGGCCACTATCCTCCTCCCCCACTCATGGCTGTCAGTCCAGGGAGAGTTCCATCCTTGCCCTCACCTCTCGCAAACCCTTCCTTTCCACGGCTGCACCAGCCTGACCCCAGGGTGACTTGCTGTTTGGCCGGGCTGCCTGCTCCAGTGGTTTCCTCTCATGTTGCCGAGCCAACTGCCAAGAGGCCGTCACTGGAGACGGCCCCACCCTCGATGCTCCAGACTATATCAGTTTGCTCCTGCTAGTCATCATGTTGGTGGCTACTGACACCATTGCTGTTGGCAAAGCATGAATGTCTCCTTTGCTGCTTCCCACTGATGTTCTGTCTGCTACCCCGAGGCTCTGCTTCTGCTTCTCCCTTCATGCTCCATAGAACCAGTGAGTGCAGGATCAGGGACCTTGAACATATATTTATTGTAGCACTGGAACAGGTGCAAAAAAGAGCAACCAAAATGCCCAAGGGATTGGCACACCTTTCCTACAAGGAAGAATGGAGGATGTATTGTCGAAGGCTTTCACGGCCGGAGAACGATGGTTGTTGTGGGTTTTCCGGGCTGTATTGCCGTGGTCTTGGCATTGTAGTTCCTGACGTTTCGCCAGCAGCTGTGGCTGGCATCTTCAGAGGTGTAGCACCAAAAGACAGAGATTTCTCAGTGTCGTAGAGGTGTTCGATGTATTGTCGAAGGCTTTCACGGCCGGAGAACGATGGTTGTTGTGGGTTTTCCGGGCTGTATTGCCGTGGTCTTGGCATTGTAGTTCCTGACGTTTCGCCAGCAGCTGTGGCTGGCATCTTCAGAGGTGTAGCACCAAAAGACAGAGATCTCTCAGAGATCTCTACAATGCCAAGACCACGGCAATATAGCCCGGAAAACCCACAACAACCAAGAATGGAGGAGTTTGATTTTATCTTGGGGGTGGGGGTTGTATTTTCTCTATTCTAGGCAACTGGAGAAGGGTACATGTTTTAACTTAAAAGTTAAACTTTAAAGTTACGCAAACACTGAATGTTCTGATGTCCAGTGAAACTCATCTGTAATATCTTTTTCTAGGATCTTAATGCCACCAGTAGGATTTCAGGGAGTTCTTCTACATTGCAGACTAATCATCAGATTTAACAGTAGTACTTCAGCACTTCATGTCCTTTTTTCTTTTAGGTATTTTGTGGACTTGTGTTATTATTTTTGCCCCTGAATTACATGTTAACTCTTAGACATGAAAGAGATTATTTTTGTCTTACTTTTCATACCAGTACAAGATTGTTTTCAAAGTAGTATTTGTGCATAATCAATTTTTATTCCTTCTATTTGTAGGTCAGAGTAAATTCTGAGCAGGAACACTTTCTCATTGTGCCTTTTGGGCTTCTCTATAGTGAGGTTACTGCATCTAGTCTGGTAAGTAAAAAAAATTCAGACAAATTAAAATTCATTAATGCCTGAATCACAATCTAACTGAAATTTTGTGTGATGAAATCCTGTTGAAACCAGTAGAACAAGCTCTTTTAATGTAAATTAGTCACAACTAACTTTTGCCAGGGCTGAGGATCCAGCATTTATACCTCCCCCCCGCCCCCATCCAAGTACAAGTGTCTTTTCTCTTGAGATTCATTTGAACCTTTTCCTTTGGCATGAGCCTATTACTGATTAAAGGACAATATACTATGTGCAGCCCCGGTGTCAGAATTTCTGGCTCTGGAGGCCAGCTTTGCATGCGCACACAGTGCTCGTGCCCCCCCTGGACTCTGTGATGATGTCATCATGTGATGACGTCATCACGCAGTGCCGCCGACGGGTGGCTGGGACGGCGCGAGGAGGCCGCCCACATGCTGCCCCGGCCGCCTGTCGTCCCTGGCCTGTGGCTGCTGCGCCCGCCAGGGGTGTGCAGCGGCAGTGACAGTGGTGCGGGGCTGGCCGACGGCGGCGTGGAACGCGTGCCTCCGCTCCCGGTGCCCTTTCTGGCCCCGCGGCGCCCGCATCCCCCACCTCACCGCCTCAATGGTGGTGCCGGCCCTGACTATGCATGACTCTTGAGAGAAAGGAGAGATATTGTGCAGACTTCTCAGTGCCTCCTTGTGAATTCCCAGGTGTCCTCTCCCACCGATTTCATATAAATAGCAAAGATCTCTGCAGAATTAATTCAATGAGGTTGTTTTGGAATTTTCCAGCATGGAACAAGGCTTTGCTTAGCACAGCTTGCTAATGAAATGGTTCAGAATGGTTGCACTTTTTACTTAGTCTAGGTACATATAGTAAAAGTGCAGTTGTTTCAAGTCATTTTGCACAGGTGGTTCTTCCATATGTGTAAGCCTGGCCCATGGGTAGGCCATTGTACTTCAGGAGAATTGTGTGCAGTTGTCATGAGAACTAATCCATTCTGAAATGACTCATTTTAGTTAAATATATAGCTAGTTTTTCTGTGTATATACTTTTTCATTCTGTGTAACTCAGAAGCCTTCAGACAGTTGCATTGATACACCTGGTAATAATTCTTAACCTCAAGAACTCCTTCAAATGTTGCATTGCACAAATAATGGTTTACGGTGGTAAGTAAAGCGTCATTGTTTTAATTTTGCCTTCACTCTCCTATTGAGATTTCCCCTATCATCATCATAAAACAGAATACGTCAAAAGCATCAAAATGCCAATAATTTTGAATAGCCGACCATGTACTTGCGAAGCCTCCAGTTGTCTTTGCTCTTCAGCAAACTTCCCATCCTTGATTGCCCTGGCCATGTTGTGGTCTCTCACCATAACAAACAGCCTCTTGATATGCAGGAGCCTCAAGAAGAGCAGGCGCCACAAAGCAACTCTAAATGTCACCACTGAGTTGATACTCAGAGCACGTCCAACATGTGGAACTGGAGCTCCTCCAGCCAATAATGATAAGTGGAAACAATGTAAAGAAAGATCTGTTCTCAATTTTTTTTTTACACAAATGTCTCCTGTTGTTTGATCTGTTCGTTTTTATTAGGAAGTTTAGGTACGCTGTGTAATCTGCCTTGAGACTCAGCAAAAAGGTGGACTGTAAACACAAATAAATAAATAGGTGCCAGTTTCATCACTTCTGATGCTTTGTGAGTTATCTCCCTGAGTCAGAGTTGTCTTCAAAGCTAGACACCAGTGAAATGAATGCCATTATAATTCCCATTTGTTTTAAGATGAATAACATTGAACAGATTCATGTGGATAAACACACCTGTGCAGAAAACAAATCACCACAGGTGCAAGTCTGTCTGGAAGGGTAGCCAAGTGCCAAGAGTTGGTGATTCAAGGCTATTAACCCCTGAGGAGGCTGGCAAGCAAGCAACTGATGTTTCATCCACTGGGGTTGCCCTAATAGCCTTTGCATACAATTGTTATGCAGGTTCTAGAACAGATGAACACAGTGTGACCTCAGAGGCTTACACCAACAGCCAGGAGGGCACCCAATTCAGCAGGAATTGGAGCATCATTTTTCTTGAGCGGTGCAAAACTTACTCTGTCTCAGAAGTCAAGTCTATTATTACAGTCTGCGACCAGTACATATAAAACAATTTGCAAATCAGTTTAAAAACAGTTTGAGACTGGATACAGGGGAAGAACGATGAATAAATATAAGAGTAAAAAAATAAGATCATCATAAATTAGTTGTTTAAAAGGTTAAAATGCATTCAGTCTGCCTTATGCAATTTACATTGCTTGTAGACCTGGGCACAAAATCTTGCTACTTGACGTGTTGTCTGGTGATTCCAATCAGACAAAAGATAATCAAGTTTGATTTTATTTGAACTTCCAGGGCATCGTTCTACTAATGGACTGATGGTTTCCGCTCTAATTTTACTATGACTTGGGCAGTTAAAGAAGATGTGCTCCATTGAGTCAATTTCTCTTAGGGGACAGGAGCAAAGCCTAAGAGAATAAGGGACAGCTTTAAACTTTCCTTCCAGAACGGCAGAGGGTAGAGTCGAACTTCTAGCTAAAGTAAATGCCCTTCTGGAGTTACTGGATTCAAGAAAGTAAAAATAGTCTGCAGGAGAGGCAATATATTTAGTAGTATCTGAAGAAATAAAACCTGGTGCTCTAAGTAAATCTGTTTGTCTTTCAATGTCTGTCACTCTGTGCTTAATGAGTGATTTTGCCCGGTCCAACCCCATGACTAGCAAACTTTGAGGGGAAAGACCCAATTTTCCCAGGGATTTCAGATGTCTCAGAAGAGTTAGCAGAACGTTCAGACTGCTTGAGTCAGAAGATGGTGGGTCAGGTGGAATGATCCTGGAGATCTTTAGTCTATCATTCATTTGGGTAAAGAAAGGAGAAGTGGCTCTTCTCTGCATTTAGCTTTTGCAGGGGGAGTGTTCACAGTTGACAAGCAGGTGAGGGAACCTTTGCCTCTGTGTGATTCTTTTACATGATTGGTGGAATTGCTTTCATATGTATTGTCGCACACAACAACCATGCTTCAATATGCATTTTACATCATGGGTTCATTGAGGAGCTTTCAGAATGATCGAATCTATTTCCGTGCTGCAACGGGATGATCTGGCTTCTGAGGTCTAATGCAATTTTGTGTTATCAGGTTAAAATAAATATTCAAGGTGATGTAGTTGACCGTGGAAGCACTAATTTGGGAGTGAATCAAGCTGGCTTCACTTTGCACTCTGCCATTTATGCAGCTCGACCTGACATTAAGTGCATTGTTCATATTCACACACCAGCAGGGGCAGCGGTAAGAAATTCCTTCTTACTCTAGCTATGAAGTGTTAAGCAATTTCACATAAAGTGGTATAGCTTCCAGGAGAAAATAAAAGGATGTATGTGATTTTTTTTAAAATTCCCACTTCCTAAAAAGGGGGGAGAAATTGTCTTTTCCCAGCAGCAGTCAGTAGAAGTGATAGGGGGTGCTCAGTGTCGAAGAACAGAAATAAGAAGAGACTGAGCTCTTTCACTCCCACTTCAGATAAAAATTAGACAAGAAAAAAATCAGCCTTATTCAACCATGGTTAAAATCTCCTATTTTATAGTGCAGTCCAGTGCAGAATTATTCCAGTCTAACCCCATTGATTTCAATGAACAGACTGGATTAAATCTTCAAAGAATGGCACTGTTAAGAAAATTTGCACCTGCCTTGTTTGATGAGCACTGGGGTCAGGTTCAGATAAGTGGAAAATATCTGAGCATATGTTAAAGAGCACTTTTCTGTGGGCAGAAAAGCGTAGTGATGGGTGGCCAGTAGGTTGAGTCAAGACTAGTCTCTTCAGCATTAAGCTCTCAGCCCTCCTGTGGCACAGTCACATACCTCAACAGTGGTTATAAGAGGAATGGGGCAAAATTTTAAACACCCTGCGTTGAGGTAGGAAAGAACATGGTGGTTTTTTTGTTAAAGAGAGGAGAGGAGCTTTTTAGGACCAAACCTTTAGTTGGTTCCTTTGCTCTGTAAGTTGATAAATGGTTATAGAGATGTCTTCTAAATGTCATGAGTAAAAATAAGATTTCCTCCCTAAAAATAATGTAGACATTTGAGGGTAAGGAGCTCCACTTTATTACTGAAGCTGCAGCCCTTCTTTCTGAGGAGATTCCAGTAAAAGTTCTGTTAAACAGCAGTGTTCCCCTCAACATTCATGATATTTTAAATGGCTATTATTATGCACTGCCGTAACATAGGGGTTAACTGGTAGGGCTGCAAATCAGCATTGTGCTGGTTCGAATCTCGCTACAGCAATGAGCTCAGTAGTTGGCCTTGGGTCAGCCGCTCCTCTCAGCCACAGCTCTTCAACTGTATTGTGGGGATAATAGTAACACTGACTTTGTTCACTGATCTGAGCAAGACGCTAATCTGTCTAGAATAGCAGTATATAAGTGCAGTTAATATTATCATTATATGCTAATAATTTAAAATAGTATAAACATAGGTAATATACACTATTACTGCTTCTTTGATTCTTCTCTGTAAAACCTGCTATAACATCTTCAGGTGTCTGCAATGAAATGTGGTCTCTTGCCTCTCTCACCTGAGGCACTGTCCCTTGGAGAAGTTGCTTATCATGATTACCATGGGATTCTTGTGGATGATGAGGAGAAAGTGCTGATTCAGAAGAATCTAGGGCCCAAAAGCAAGGTTAGTAGTAGCAAAGCTATCTGAGGCACATTAAAGACCAGTAGAAATATGTTTGCCCTGGAACTTTGTCTTAACTGCAGCTTTCCTTTTTCTTTTTCTCTTCCCCAAGGTTCTCATCCTCAGAAATCATGGCTTGGTGTCTGTTGGAGAAAGTGTTGAAGAGGCTTTCTACTATATTCATAACCTGGTTGTTGCTTGTGAGATCCAAGTAAGCATGATCTCTGTTTGTTTATTTTCCTGTGACTGTAATTTTAAAAAGCTGGTTGATAGAGATCATAACAGAAACTGTGTGATAATAATTACATCTCCATTATTATAGAAACTTTGTTTTGATTATTTTAAGGTACGTACTTTGGCCAGTGCAGGGGGCCCGGACAACTTAGTGCTGTTGGACCCTTGTAAATACAAAGCAAAATCCCGATGTCCTGAGTCTCCAGAAGGGGAGGGGACAGCATCTCATCCAAAATGGCAGACAGGAGAGCAGGAATTTGAAGCTCTTATGCGAATGCTAGATAACTTGGTAAGAAATAAACCTGTTCTGTTCAATTGCTTAGCGCTAACGGTTTAGCTTCCAATTAAAGGTTTTGTTTCCAATTAAAATTTTCAGAAGGATCCTGGGCCTTGGAATAAAATTATTTTTAAGAGTTTCAGAAGCAGAAATAAGAGGGCCTTTTTCCAGAAAAACTGACTGACCAGCTGTCTTTCTAAAAATAATACAGAAAATTTGCTAATGCTGAATCTGCGCCTTTTGCCTCTGTTTTAACTATTTTAAATGCTACTGATTCTGTCCTGGTGCTGTTGTATTTTGCCTTGTTCGTTCATTTTAACACGTCTTGCAATTACAAAGGCGTGGACTGGTGCCACCACGTAGGTAACACAATCCAGGAGCAGTTTTATAGAGTGCCTCCTTGTTGTGGTCTCCACCTTCTGTCTCTTGTAAACAAATAAGAGCCACTATTGCTAGTGTAAGGCAATAGCACAGCTTAATCACCGCTAGCTGTGCTGACATGGGCTGCTTCCTAGTGATTCGAATCATTATTCATTTTTCTTTTACGTACTTTAAATATCATTGAGATAAGATAATAAACTATATATTTCTTCTGTCTGTTGTGGGACAGTAAAATAGCATTCTTGTTTTGGGGAGGAATAGAATGGTTTAGGAGGAATGGAATGGCATGTGTTCAGAATCCTGTCCTCAAAGGAGCTGGCAGTGCCAGTCATTATTATTTATTAAGCTGATGAGAGTGGCGAAAAGAGCATTTTGGCACCTTCTGTTTCCTTTACAGAATTGTGCTGATCGCCACCTGCCCCACCCATGATACATGCAACAGCTAGAGTATAGATGAATGCTGCCCAGCTCTAAGGTTTTACGAGAATGCCTTCCTAAGCTGATTAGTTTCAATTGACTTAGTATACCCTTGATTAGAGTGTCACTGTGACAGTCCTAGCTTGAAAAAGGACTCTGCTTTCTCCTGATGGAGTTTTTGTTGGTCAGGATGTGCATGGGTCTAGTTTGCAAGGACCCAGCATGGATGGAAATGAACAGATCTTGAACTGCCTCCCTGTATTATAATTTATAGATTTTCCTCGTGAAGGCAAACTTTGTTTACTATTTTATATAAGAAGACTTACACTGATTTTTCTATTGCAGGAATTCCTTCAGTGTGTTGGCCATTTTTTGTTGAGGTGTTAAAACACCAAAAGGTCATGGGTACTCAGGGCTAAACTTGACATTTACAGTGTGGCGTATGATAATGGTTACCTTAATGACTGTTAGAGTTTTTTTTAAGCAATCCTGTCCAAAATGATGAAAGCATTTTATTGTGGTGTTTCAGGGTTACAGAACTGGCTACCCCTATCGATGCCCTGCTCTGAGAGAGAAGTCTAAAAAATTCAGTGATGTGGAGATCCCCGCTAGTGTCACAGGGTACTCTTTTGCTAGTGATGGGGACTCAGGCACGTGTTCCCCTCTGCGGCATAGTTTTCAGAAACAGCAGCGAGAGAAGACAAGGTGGCTGAATTCAGGCCGAGGGGACGATGCTTCTGAAGAAGGGCAGAATGGCGGCAGCCCCAAGTCGAAGACTAAGGTGTGGACGAACATTACACACGATCACGTGAAACCCTTGCTGCAGTCTCTCTCGTCCGGTGTCTGCGTGCCAAGCTGTATTACCAACTGCTTGGTCTGTGCCTACCTTACTGTTCATAGTTAGATGATGTAGAGCAACTTGGGGTGGCAGGCACTGTGAGGCTTTGAGGATAAAGTCAAATAGAGCTGCTTCCTTTGCTTTCTAATCCGGCTCCATTGAGATGTCCATTTAAAGTGCTGTAATGGTAGTAAATACATTGTCTTTAAATGGAATCCCACTTTCTCAGTGGAAGGGAGTGGCGCTGTGCTGTTCAAGCTGATGAAAAAAAAATAACAGCTTTAGTTGAATAACTTGATAACAGAAAAGAAAATATATTATAGGAAAAAAATCATAATTAATATCTTCAGCTAAAGCAGCATATTGTCTGAAAAAATTCACACAGCTCCATGTAGTATTCCGTCTAGAAGCCTGATCGTAATCTGGAGTATATGCTTTAGTTGCCACCACTGAATGCAGTCAGTGGGTCTGAACAGGATGAGCTCAAGTGTATGTATGCCAGTCTGTAGACCACCAATAGACTCAGGTTTCTAAAAGCTTTATTTCCTGTTTAGCATTTCTTCCACTTAATAGCTTGACCTCTCTTGCTCCTCTATCACCCCTAAAGCCTCCCAATGCTCACAGCCTTCTGCATGAATTGTTGCATGTAAGTAGATGGCCATAATTTGACAATCTTTCCTCCAGTATCAGCTGGGTGTGGCATGACTAAAGTGCAGCTTGGGCAATCATCAGCACTACTGAGGAGACTTAGTTATAAGAGTGCTGTTTTACAAAGTTAAAACGTACACTTCAGTGCTGATTAAAGGTTTTCAAATGCTATCATGTGGATTGTGGTAGCAGTTTGGAAGTGCTGCTCATCATAGCATATACTATTTTTAAAATTTGTACTTTATGCATGAATACAGGCTTTTGTAATGGTTGGTTAATATATTGCTGATGATATAATAAGTAACTTGAAGTTTTAATGGAATCTTTGTAATATAATCAGAAATCTGAAAAATGTGTCTTTTTTTGAAAAAGTGAAAGCATTTTTTGGAAAAGTTGGCAAATATTTTTTTCAAAAGAATTTGAGGTGAGGCAGAATCCCTGTTTGGTGTTACCAAGTAGTATCTAAAATGCTTAACCTTTGAAAATGAAAAACATGATGGCTGAGAAAACCAAGATTTCTGCATAATTTCAGGTTTAGGAAATGTAATATGTAACAGTAAATATTCTGTCCCTATTAAGGCTGAAGAATATAACTTCATTTTTTAAAAAACATTTTATTAACAAATCCCGAGGGGGTAGCCCTGTTAGTCTGCTGTAGCCAAGGTAACAAATTGTCTTTTGTTACTTGAAAGTTGTCACATAAGTTTTCATGGGCCCAGAGGCTCTTTTGCATCTGATGACATGGGCGCTACCTCACTATAATAAATTTGTTAGTTTTTGATTTGCAGCTAGGCTGTTAGTTTTATTAAAATATAATCCAAAGTATAAAACATAAAATCAAGGAAGTTTAACTGTTAAGCATAACCTTTCAATTAAATTATTTTACATTACTTCATAGTTATCAAAACTTAAACTCGCATTTGAACATCAGCCATTCAGTTTTCCTTTTCCGAAAAGTAAGAAATGCTTGCCGTAAACCATTGCATAGCATTAATACCGAGCTTACTTATCAACAAGGACAAAATTTCAGACATAGCTATGAACTGCCAATTCTGGCACCCACTTCTCGATAGCTCTTTTGCTGCTGTCATATACTAGTTTTCTTTTTGGACATATGCCTTGCACGCCACTTTGCCAAACCCACACATATAATAATATCACTGTAACTATAACCTTTTAAATTATCAGATTACTTCTAAGCAGGTAGGGTTGTCTCTCCTCACCCCTGTTGATCCTTAGCCCAGCTCTTGTGTCTCTGATGTGAAGGAAAGAGGAGTAAAGCCACCAGTGCCCCTCTGTGGCCAGATTGCTCTCTTACCTGGTAGCTGTTGCAGTGCTTGGGTGAGAGTGCTGAGGCTGTGGAGACAAGGCGGGGGGGGGGGTGAAGAGGGCAGGCCCTTTACTTCCATCCCTGGCATGAGGCTTGCAGCTCACAGCTTATCTGTCCTATCTGTAGTCCTTGTGATGGCTGCTCCTAGGTGAGATCCAGCTACCTGCCGCAGGCCCCACAGGACAATGGCCTTGCCAACTTTCCTGAAATGTGGAGCAGGTACCATATGGGAGATTATTGTCCAGAAGAGCCTTAGTGGCCTGTCAAATAGCCACAGGTGGCTCCTGAGCCACGGAATGTGTATCACTGATACAGAGAATAGATTTAGACCTATAACCTTTTGTAATTTTATAGCTATCTGCTGTATTTGTATTGTAATAACCAGCTGTCAACAAATTGCATGGGATTGCCATCTTTTATCTACCCATTTGTGGATATTCTCTTTGATTTTGCTGTTGTGAGATTCCTTAAGCATTCAATATTCATGAAAGTTGGGTTCAACATGCAATAGTGATTCTCTCATTTACCTTAAAAATAGCAAATATGGCACATTTTGTGCTTCTAGTGGCCATTGTGTTTTTCTAATATTTAAAGGTTAAGTATTATGAATATAACTTGGCAAACCATGAAATGGATTGGCATTCATAAATCCATTAGGGAAAAAACTGAGAACGGTCCAAGCATGTTAGATATTTGCCAGATATCTCTGTCTGTAGCCATTCTAATATCAGTTTCAAGTATGTAAAATCATACTGTTCAAGTGCATAATACATTTTTACCCTCAGTATAAAGTTGAATATTTCCCTAAATTTTGATTGCAATTTTTCCCTTTCAGAATTTAAGGAGGGAAAGTTGTAGCTCTCGGGAAATACTGAATCATTGGAAAACCCACAGGAAAGGGATGTTCTCTGAACTGTGTAGTGATTTCCCCCCCCCTTTTTGTTGAAGATTAACTAGCATTCTTTACTTCGTAACTGTCAAATCCTGAAACCGTTTTTTTGTTCTTGGCAGTGGTACTACCATGAAAATATTTATAGGGTTTACACAGTTTTCTTTTGTTTGAACATATAAAGAAATGACTATTTGAAACTATCATACAGCAAAATTAGCACTTAAAAACCACTGTGTTTTTAATATTTTGCTAGAGCAGCTTGTAGGAGTTATGCTGCAGTATTCCTAGTTTGTGTATTTAATTTTTAATGCCTTTAGTTTTAAAGAAGTTTCAGTTATGTGAAGGTTTTTAATATTGTTGTTAAATATCTTTAATAAAAAGCTGGAGTTATTTTTACGTGAAAAGATAAGAATCAGTGAGTATCCATAGCTCCATGTTCATTCCATTTTTTTACTTCATACTTGCAAAACATTTTAAAATTGTGTTGCTTTTTAAGAGTTCTATTTCTGGCTATCTTTTTTGTCTCAGAATTATTCAGGGTGGGGGTTAGCATCTGTGTACAACAGGTTTGTTTCAAATGTTCAGTGCATTTTCTGTGCATTAAGAATTAGAATGTAACAAATGAGGCTGAGCATTTTCATAAATTATTGTGGAAGTCAAATGCTTATACTTGTGGCACAATGCCCCCTTTCCAACATACTAAATGTACTGGCCATATAAAACAACCTCCTGCAAACAAACCATGAAGTGCTTTGTGTATGGGGTTTTTCGTTGTAATCTCTTAAGCTGTAAGCTTTTATATGAAATATTTTGACATCACCAAACTCTTCCCTTAGGCTGAACCATTTATTTGCCTGTGCAGAAACAATTCTGAAAACAGTACATTCCGAATTTTGTTTTGAATTCAAAACTTTGGTGATGCCCACTCTTTCCACACACGGAATCATTCACTCAACCTGGTTGTTGACATCGCACTGCTTCTCATATTCCTGTCATCTTGTGCTTTCTGTTGGCTTTGGTGTGTTTTGAGTTCCAGGGAAGTGAATCAATGATGGGAGAATTAAACGGCAGCTTTAAATCTTGGTAGTCCTGCTGTATTTATAGACTGACTTTTCCATCTGATTTTGGATGAAACAATAATACTTCTAAACAGTGCATTAAATCGGCATCTGCTGATTGATTATTTGGTTGCGCTCCACTGGATCTGTGGAAGCTATTTTCTGTAACACCTTTCCCAATACTCTGCTTACTCAATTTTATAGTTGATTATTTTCATCTTACTTCTGAATATGCAAAAATGCAGTGTATCACAATTGAGGAATGGTTGTATTTTACAATGCTAGAATGCAGTCATTGATTCAGTTCTCGGATGTACATATGCATGATTTAGTGTGCTGTAAACTTGCTGCTATGAATGTTGTAACTACGTTAGCAATTTTAATTTATGTAATTATTCTTGATATTACAGTGGACTAAAGAGGATGGACATAGAACTGCCACCTCTGCTGTCCCAAATTTATTTGTTCCCTTGAACACTAATCCAAAGGAGGTCCAAGAAATGAGGAACAAGGTTTGTAGTGGCATCTCTGAATGATTTTTATGGCTTTTGAAATAGTGCAAAATATGTATATATTGAGGGATTCTGAGGGAGTTTTTTTATTTAGAAATGTTATTTCTCTTCGTTGGTATCATTCAGGCATCATAAAGAAAGTGGTAATTGTCTTAAACAAGATAACTGTCTGAGGGAATGGGGAAAAAACATACACTCAGAGCTAAGCTTCAAGAGATGAATTACACGAGGAGGAGCACATGAAGGGAGTCACAGTGTTAGCCAGGAAACTGAGTTTTAAAAGAGATTGGAAGGCTTTGTCAATTTCCCCTCTCTACAGAGCCAGCAAAGGTCACTTCTCAGAGGGTTTGTTAATTTCATCTTCGCCTGCCAAAGGCTCTGTCAATTTCACCTCCTCTTCTAGGAGAGGAAGAGGAAATAATAAAGAACCCTCTGAGGAGCCATCTTTGCTGGCTCTGTAGAGAGGGGAAATTGACAGAGCCTCCCAATCTCTTTTATAACTCACCTTTCCTGCTAACATTTCGACTCCCTCCACGTGAGTGTCCTAGTGTAATTCCTCTCTTGCAGTTTAGCTCTTATTAATGCCTCCTCCACAGAACAGGAGCCTCTGCTGTGTGGGATTTGACTTTTCAGCTTAGCCTGGGAACATGCAGGGCCTGTCTTCTCTCTCAATTTGGCAAGAATCATACAGACCCTCTTGGCATTGCCTTAAGGTGTCAGATACATTGCTGAAGCGGCAACTTTAAAGCAAAATAAACAAATGCAGCAAGGATCAATCATCATTCCTCCCCCTCTTTATATAGCCAAAGTTTCTTGGCCTTGTCCTTTATTATAATAGCTTGGCTCCCAAAGTTAGCACAGTCCACAGATTCTTGCTTGTAGTTATGAATTTTAAGTCTTTGGAACTGCGTTCCCCATTGAATTGTTGTAAGTCTATATATACTTTTCTGAGAGCTGAATTTAGAATTTTTGTTACAGTCTGCTTATAGCTCTGGCTATAACAAATGTCAGTTATGCTTTTGTATGCCCTGTTCAAAGAGAAGCATTTGAAAGTGTATTTGCAATTTTTAATGACATGTTTTCTTAAGGTATGAAAAGCAGCAATAGAGGAAGTGTTCTTGCAGTCATTCCACCAAAACTACACTTCAAGCCTGTCACAGAGCATGTAGTATTGCCTTAAATACATTTTGAAAGCAGGATTCTAATTGGCTGCTGTGAAAAAGTAATGGGAAATCTTTTCCTAAGAGCTTAGTTAGGTGAAGTCTGATCAATCCTTTTTGCAATGTCATATTATGACTTCATTTAGTGCTGGCCCCCCATGTTCACAGCTGTCATGATCTGTCCCTCTGCTTAGCAAATATCCTGCTCCAAGGAGCCCCTTTCCGTCTTTCCTCTGCAGAAGCGAATGCCATAAAATGAGCCATTCATGCTGTAAATGTACAGCAAAGATGAAAACTGCATCTTGCAGTCCCAAAATCTGGGGTTTAGTGCAGGACGCTTGGTTGCCTGGGAGCTTAATCCAGTTCACTAAGATGTAAAATAATAAATTACAGTGGTAGCTGATGGAACTGATTCCTTATGTATCTGAATCGCCTCAACCAAGATGAAAGGAGTCCTTTTCTTGTGGCTCATACATAGATGAGACCCATGAGCACATTTTTGTCTGCTGTTTATATGAATTTCATGTCATTTCCGTTTTACAGATCCGGGAGCAAAACCTGCAAGACATTAAGACTGCTGGTCCACAGTCTCAGGTTCTTTCCGGGGTTGTTGTGGACAGAAACCTAGTACAGGTGAGGAAACGGGCTGCTTAAAATACTCATTTAGAGGTAATTTGAGGTTTCTTCCTGCTGTCACCTAACGCATCACTATGAAATTATTCTTTAATTGGCAGAGACTAACTGCTTATACGGTAAGTATTAGAGGTAATGTTTTTCTGTTTTTGCAACCTTGCTTAGGGTCAGAGCTGCAGTGGAAGCATGAATGTGTCGCCATCAGTGCTGGTTGCAGTGCATGAGTTGCACAGGCTGCTTTTCCATGGGCCCCCATTCTGAACTAGTCAGGCTTTATGTCATGGTTTGGATTTGAAAAACAGAGTACAAGTCTTATAAAAAATGAAATCTTTGATGCAAACTATAGATTCATGGGAAGGACTAGTTTGAAGGTAATTACGTGTCTTCCGGTTAATAGATTAAAAAGTTGGGCTTTATCCAAATGGGGGGTGGCTAAGCAAATTTGAGTGATAACAAATGCATTTTTAATGTACTTTATGAAGTTTGACTAGTTATCATGGCCAGGGCATCTTGGGTTGGGGTTGACAGATTTATGCCTGTTGCTTTGTTTTCATTCTTTTTGTATCCACTAGTAGCTGCATTTCTGCATGCTTTTTAGACCATATCATGCTGCTGTTAGCTAATAAAGAAAAGCCCAAGCTTTGGTTTGCTCTGTTCACTCAATTTACTGTTGCAGGATGCTCCCCTCTCAGACTGTACGGAAACAATTGAAGGGCTCGATCCCACAGAGCAGGCCTTTAGTCCAGCTAAATCTGTCTCTGTTAGAAAGGTACTTACTGCCCTGTCATACTGCTCTAAATGCTGTTGTTTGCTCTTTTACCTCTGTCTTACCCTAGTTTGTGACTTCCCAAGATTTGCCTGTAAATGTGTATAGGGCCAGGTGAATCTACAAGTTATGCATGCGAATGTATGTTGATGTAAACTATAAAGTACCCTTCAGAATAAATTATAAACATTTTACATTGATCTTACTAACTTTTCTGCTCTTGGAAGATGGCAAGGTTTTTTTGTGTGTGATTTTGTTCTGTGCATGGTCTTTTTCAAGTAACTATAATTTGAGATCCATTTTTTGCTAGCCCGAATGTGGTCCCAGTTACACAAGTCTGACTTGTTTAACCACATATTATGTTACACAAATAATTTAAGTCTGGTGGTAGCTATTTTCCTGTAAAGAGGCATGCTATATGGCTAGACTTAGAAGACACTTTCTAAAGACAAATTTGTAGCTGGCTTGTGGGAGTTTATTTCACAATGCAAATTAATCAGATTTCACATGGGAACATGTTACTGGATGATACTGATCACGTGGATACTTCACCATCTGGCTTTCAACCTAGATTTGGGTCTGCAACCCCCTTAACTGCCCTAATGCACAGGGAATGGAACAGTTGGTGTGCATCTTTGTTGGTTCTTCGGAGAGTTCAGTTGGTTGCAATACATCAGCCATGGTCTCCTGTATCACCTGGAGTTGAGTGACATATTCTTCCTTGAAGGGGCATTCTAGAAAATGGTTCAAGGAGACTGTTGCTCTCCATCATGGCTGTTAGCCTGTGCGGATCTACCCGGTTGCATCTCATTCATTTTATTTCACATCTACGTAAAATGGTTAGGTGACAAAATTGGGAAATGTGGTTTGTGCTGTCATCAGCAGAATGCAGATGATACTTAGCTCTGTATCACTTTCCCATCAGATCGTAGGGAGGAATTATACCCTGAACGGGTCCTTGAACTGGGCGACCAAGCAAACCTAATAGCGAAGTAGATTGGAATATGTCTGATCCTGAAACCTCTGGATGTGGTTCTTGTGTCCATTACTTGTCCAGGTGTCGGCAGTAACCAAGTATGTCATTTGCTGAGTACACCTGTTCCCTGGATGAAAATAAAATAATTTGGGTAACTCATGCATCCATAACATCCAAATTAGGATATAATTGTATCTCACTTTCCATGGGGCTGCCTTCGGAAAATGTTCAGAAACGATAGCAAGTCGAGAAAACAGCTGCAGAACTGGCACTCTGTGTCCTGTTAACAATCCAGGAGTGAGCATGACTTCCATTCCCTAGACCAGTTCAAAGTTGACCTATAGAGGGTCCAGGAGGCACCAAGGGCCACAAAGCTTCTTTTAAGATCGTTCTTCAAGGTCTCATCGTACAAGTATTATGCAGAATTTAAATGGCTAATCTTTAGTTTTCAGGTTGATGTTGCAGGTTTCATCATAATTGCCAGCAATAAGAATACATTTGGATGCAATTGTGTCTTAATTTTCAGATCCTGAAATGAAGTGCCTCCTTTTAGAATAAATCTCTTTTTAAAGAATAATCTATTCGAATATACAGAATTGTGTAAATGAATAAGTGAATTTTCCAAATGTCCTATGTGACTTCTTTTTTTTATTTGTAATGTTGAATGATCCGGGCATGCTATGGAACATTGCTTTATATGGTTAAGATAAAGTGATTAGGATCTCAATCTCTATATAGTAGAGGCAAAATAAGTGTTTTGTACCCACGTTCCAGGGTTAAAGCTGTGGCAGTTGGTTTAATGAGCTGGTCATGCACAGCCCAGCACCACCACCACCACTTGAGGAACATTTGCAAGGTGAAACATCCAAGATAAATGAGAACCGTTTGAAAGTTCTCATCTGAGGTAAGCCCTTCATGGGCTGTTAGGTGGAATCAGGATGTAGCTGTCAGCTTGCCCAAGGAACAGACAAAAAATGACTTAATACTTGTCTTTTCCTGGGACAAATTCCTTCCTGTTTGTCCAGGGTTGGGGCACTAATGTGCTGTGCTCAGAAAAGTTAGCTTGTTTTGTAGAACTGCCAGCATGGCTCAATGGTTAGAGTGTGGGGTTAGGATCTGGGACAGCCAGGTTAAAATCCCTACTCTAACGTAGGCCAGTCACACAAACACAGCTTAACCTACCTCACAGGGTTGCTGTGATGATAAATGGAGGAGAAGAGAATGATGGATACTGCTTTGAATCCCCATTGGGGAGAGAGGTGGGGTTTAAATGAAGTAAATAAATTATATCCCCGCAGTTGTCTGAGCATCCTTTCCTTCCTGGATGATTTGCATGTGTTTTCTGCAGGGTTATTTTTTACCAGGTGGTTGGGTAATTTAAGAGCTCTGTCCATTCTGCTGCCTAGAAAATGCTTTTAAACAGCAAGTATATGGCCAGTCTTAGGCCTCATACTACATTTTGATATATTGTCTGAGAGTGGAGAAGCACTGGATGTAGAGATGATGCACCTTCTGAAATGCCCACTCTCATGAAGTCAGTTGAATGTTGTAGCAAGTGGTGGTTTGGTCACGCACCCTGCTGTGAATGGGAGGTGGACTGCTGACCTCCCTTGTGCCAGGAACATACGGCAAAGTGGAGAAATCTTACCTTCTTTAAACAGAACAGGAAATGTTCGTTTTCGTTTAGTTCAGACTTGAATCGTTTTTTCCTATTGTTTTAGACCTGAGGCATTGTCCACACTCTCTAGATTAATTGGTGAAAGACCTGTCTTTGCTTTCAACCAGGGAGAATTGGTGACAGCATCCAAGGCAATAATTGAGAAGGAATACCAGCCACGAGTCATCGTGAGCACAACGGGGCCAAACCCCTTCAACAAGCTCACAGACAGGGAACTGGAAGAATATCGCCAAGAAGTGGAAAGGAAACAGAGGCAGTCGGAAGGTTTGTGTTTGTCGGACATTTGTACTGCTGTGGAATAAAGATGGCGGGGATACGTAGTTTAGTGTGCCTGGCTTGCTCTAGCAATCCCATTGGCTGGTGTCCATTTTGCTTTCATAATGTTATGGTGTGATGATTCCGTGCTTGCAAGATGTGTCCTACAGAGCTGTTGCTATCATAGCAGGGCCTAAATGGGAACATTCCATTCTAGTCGAGTCACTAGAACTTGTAGTTACCTCGATCAGAGTACAAATACTTATAACCTGTAATTCTTGGAGGCATTATAGACATAGTTTCCCCACAAAATTCCCCTGCTCTAAATGCAAAACAAGATTGTGCATGAGTACTGAGCCCCCATACATTCAGTTTAAATCTGGACATGGAGCACAGTGTGGGGAACCAAGCAAAAAAAGGATTATTTTTGTAAGGCTCTGTGGAACTTGGGGCAAGCCTAAGTGCTCTCTGTATGGAGCATTGGAAAGGTGTTTGACCAAACTCCAGGAGACTTCCTAATGCAAGAAGTCGAAGGGTTTGTTACTTTCTCCCCTGGCACTCCCTGAGGGGTCCTCTGTTGGCTTCAGCAAGTAGTACTTCATCTTGTAGGTAGTTTCAGTAATCAGAAGCCCCATCTTGATGCAATGCTATGATGTTAGAGAAATTTAAACAGCACGATTTGGACTCTTTGGAAAGAAATTACAAGGATTGAAATAATTAAGAGACACTGTCATAAGTAAATGACTTAGCAATTGGGACTGTCTGGCAGATCAGAGGTGTTGCTAGGACATTTGAAGGCTCTTATTCTGTTCCTTTTAATGCATCTGTCATGTCAGCTAAATGTGCTCTTGTATTTCAGCCTTATACAAGAGCTGCTTTGTTTTTTAATTTGGCCAATGAATATCTGTATTGTAAGTTTTATTTAAATAATAGAGGTTATATTCTAGAGACAGTCTGACTGTGCTGTGTGTTTTGTATTGCTGCTAAGCAAAACCAGGAGTGGCTAAGTGGATATATCTCCCAACTGTACTGTCACCTCAGTTTTGTTGACCCCCCCCCATTTTGCTCCCCTTTTGCCACAAGGATATGACAGTTCCAAGGATGTTTGGTGAGGAGCTAACAGGGCAAGAAAGATTTTGCTGTCTCCCCAAAAGCCTCTTTATGCACAGAAGTGTTGGGGATCAAAAGTCCTAAAATAAAATATTTCTGGTTGGCACAACTTCTTCTGCAGTAACATCATTGAATTCTTCTCCAGATTAGAAAAGATAAGCAGGACCTCAGCCTTTAGAATAGCATCCCTGTGGCTGTCTTAGGTGACTTCTTGTGCTTGTCGGGAACCTGTCGTGCATCACATTCAACTGGCAGAAATGCCAGCCAAAAGAATGTCACACACCAGACAGCACAATTATAAGATCCAATCCTGAGGTATCTCTTGATGCCCAGTTTCTGAATTTGGGATACCTGAACTGTCAAGGACAATTCAGCTTTCTGAAGCTGCAGAGTTTGTTTTGCTATTTGTGTAAAAAAAAAAAAAGTTTAGTGTATCCAGAGGACTAGCAGTGTGCAGTCTGGGATTTGAAAACAAAGCCAGATCATCATCATGTCTTCTGTGCAGTCCCACATGGGACCTGCTCATGCACAGGCCAGCCACAGATGTTCCGAAGTTCCTAGAGGCATGAGACATTCGCCTAGCCTTTGCACGTGCTTTGCCACCACTGAAGAAGGACATCTCCTTTTCCCGTTCCTCAGATCTGTCAAGTTTTATGTGAGTTTCATGGTTTCATGGTGTCGAAGGCTATCTTCAAGAATTGTTTCTGTTGTGGCATGAAGATGGCCCAATCAAGATGGGCACGAAAAATACCTCTTCTGTCTGTGCGGAGGCCATGACACCTTACGGTGTGTGATCTGCAAGCAATTCATGCCCAAAGCACTTCATGAAAGGGTGTCACGGTTTAAAGCAGCTCTTTGAGTGTCAGCACTGAAGGGCTCCACTGACTCTGATCACACTGTCGTGGATAAGGAACCACAGCACCCAGAATGGGCCTCCTCGATTCCGCCAGGCTCTTCGGCATGTGACATGACTGAGAAGGACCAGTCGGTTCAGCTGCATCCTCATCAGTTCATCCTTGGTGCCAGTCAGAGCCACCTGCTGAAAAGGCTAAGCTCAAGTAAAAGAATATCAATAAACCCTCATCATCCAAGGCACATAAGAGGAAGAAATCCTCTTCTTTGGGTCCGACTACCTCAGTTCCATCAAGTCCATCTAGGGTTCCAAAAACTCAATCACCAACTTCCAGACGTTGCTTTGTGTTGATTCCGTCTCTCTCAGAGGGTGAAATTCCTGAAGTCATCGAATCATCTACAGCTATTTCCACACTGTTGCCATCTCCAGTCTGGCCTGCTGAAAGGCATAGAGATTCCTCAGTTCCATCTGACAATAACAATCAACTGGAACTGACTCATCATCAAAGGCGCTATCGGTTCCATTACTCTCCGTATGGGTCCCCTTATCATTATTATGAATATGAGTACGAAGGTTCACCGGGTATGTACCCGCTGCCTCATTACTTCTTCCATGATGAAGACTCTTATGTGCCAGTTCACTTGGAACCAAGGCATAAAGCAAAATCTTCATCAGTTCCTACTATGGTTCCAGAAAACAGTATTGCTCTGGAAGTGCCATTGAACCTTGCCACACAGTCTGATAACGGCTCCAGTGTTGGTTCAGATTTTACATCAGAACCATCTCCACCAGAATTTCTTACTCAGGACTCTGACATTTCGCCAAGTGAGGATCTCCATTTGTACACTGAACAGTTAGTTTGAATGGTGAGATGTTTGGAAATTGAGGTGAACTGCTCTGCTCTGAACTCTTCAGATCTGGTCTTCAAGGTCCTTCATTTGGAAGCAGCTGGGCCTGTAGCATTTCTGATCATGCAGGCGGGATGCGTGATGTGACCAAAAGTGTGTGGTCCAGTCAAGCTTCAACTCCAGTGATGTCTAAAAAGCTGGATAATATGTATAAAACCAAACAAGAAGGGTCAGGCTTTTTCTTTACTCACCCCCTGACCAATTCCATTGTCACAGCCCGTCCAAGGGAAAGGCCTCCAAAAAACATGGGCCATTCGGCTCCAGTCACTAAGGAAGACAGGAAACTTGACATATTTGGTAGAAAGGTATATGCTTCCGCAGCTTTGACCTTTAGAATTGGTATAATTATGAGGCTATCATGGCCCACTGCCAGCTTTTCTTATGGGAAAAGTTAGTCCCATACATGAATTTATTTCCTGATGACAAGTAACGGCTTGCTAAGATCTTACAAGGAGAAGCTTTAAGGCTCTCAAAGCAACAAATTAACATGGCTAGGCATATCGGGGATTGCTCTTCCAGAGCTATAGCCCCTGCTATAGTGAAAAGTAGACATGCATGGCTCAGAACAATGGCACTAGCCCTTCACCATAGGATGAGGGTGGAAGACCTTCCCTTTGAGGGATCTGACTTGTTTCGTCCACTTCAGATGAAAATCTAAAAAGATAAAACTCTAAAAAAGATCTGGTGACAGCCAGATCCTTGAGTATCACATCCCTCTACCCAAATCCATTCAGGCAGAGATATCCTTATAACAAAGAAAATTGCTTCTGTTCTCAGCCAACGCACTCAATGTCCAGAGACTCTCAGCAGCTTCTTCCTCCATCTCTGTTGAACCCCATAGGAGTTACTTCAGAACCAAGTCAAAAGATGGTTCCTGCTATCCAAAAGATCAATCTGGTCTGAATTAGCAGAGTTTTTGACACCAGACCCTACCTTGCCCCGCCAAACAACTCATCACAACCCAATGTAGAAGTGTGCACACTTCTACATTGGATTGCTCTTTAATTGAATTTGTTCTTGGCCAAGTGGTTATGTGTTGAGCATATCTTGCTGTGGTTTAAATTTTTACTGATTTCCTCATATTATGAAATTACGATTGCATTAGCTGGACAAGTCAGGAAGAGTTTTGAAGTCATTCAGTTTCTCTTCATAATGGATGAGCTTTTTACAGAATTGCTTCCTGTGGATGGAGTCAGAGCACCTCTGCCCTCCTAAGTCAGTTCCAAATTGCCTTCCTCCTTTAACAAGGGTAATGACATAGCCAATGAAGAGACTGCCATTTTAATGCAATGGCATCGCCATTTTTACTTATATTAGAAACTGGCTTTTGGACAACGTCACAATACCTCAAATAATACAATACCTTAAACAAAGATATCTGTGCCTGTGATTCAACTTTTCTCCTTCTTGCCAAACAGCATTGATTGGGTAGAGGTCTGTTTAACTTCTGTATACTGTTACATTTTGTAGAAGACTCAGAAGATGCCTCCCAGCAGAGAGAAAAGGGTTCTCCAGACCATCCTGCTGCTGGTACTCCACCCAGTACTCCGCTGAAGCTACAGGAAGGTATGACCTAGGGAGCTAAATTCCCGTTCATTCCTATTGGGGCACCTCTGTTTTCATGTTTCAGTTACTACATTGGCTAGTATTCACGAGAGAGGATTATTTTTGTATTTTTACCATGTAAAGCTCTGTAGCTAAATGTGCTAGTGGTTGTGCTCACAATAATAAAGAAATGTGCATGAAGAATGTAAAAATGGTCTTGCTGGACCAGACCAAGGTTTGCATAGCACAAGGTTTGATTTCCACTAGCAGCCAGCCCAGTGGCTCTGAGAGCTCTCAAGCCGTGCATGGGAAGGATGGACCAAAGCCCGTTAGTGGTGGGAGGTATGCTGTCTCTAGGCACAGAGGTCAGAGGAACTTTCAGTTATGATAGCTGTTGATAAACCTCGCTTCTCTGAATTGGTCTCATCTTTTTAAAAGACAAGACCAGTGCCACATCTTTTGCCAGGGAATTTAAAGGTCACTTACTAACTTACGGTGAGTCAGTTTTTGTGCGTGGCTGAGTTCTTGTATTGTGCAAGAGGAAGACATTTTTTCCTCTGTCTCTGTACCGTGTGGTGGTGGAAACTGCTGTCAAGTCATACATGACTTATGGTGACCCCTGCTGGGGTTTTCAAGGCATGAGACTAACAGAGTTCGGTTGCCGTTGCCTTCCTTTGCATAGCAACCCTGCTCTTTGTTGAAGATCTTCCATCCAATCACTAACTAAGGCTGACCCTGCTTAGTTTCTGAGATTAGACAAGATCAGGTTTGCCTGGGCTATCCAGGCCTCTATATCATGTATATCGTCGTAAATATCCATCTTTTGTTCAACTTTGTAAGCAAAAAAGCAGAGGAAGTATCCTAAAACCACATAATGACTTCTTGGGTGTTTTCCAGCTTTCTCATATCTTTTTTAGATGGAGAACGGGCCCAGAATGATGTACAGTGCTTGAAGTGTGGCCATGCTGCAGCTGCAATAAACTGTTTGCTCTTTTTATTAGTAATGGACAGTATGGTTTGCCTTTTTCATTGCTGCAGCATATTGCAATGAGTTTTCACTGAGCTTTCTTTATGACCCCAGGATCTCCTCTTTCATAGATAATCACTGCCAATACAGACCCTGTCAGTAGAGATCAGAAATTAAGATTTTGTTCCGGTGTGGATTGCTTTGCACCTAACACTGAAACTCATCTGTAGTCAGCCAGTATGAAGAGATGTTTTTGAAGCTCTTCTAGTCTGGGACTTACAGAATAACTATTGTATGGAAATCAGAGAGTTGGCTTGGAATACTTCTGAAATCTGATTATGTTCACAATTTGTCACCACGCTGACTTTGAAATGAGTAAGATTGTTGTCCTGCAGTTCTTTGTGAATGTATGCGCTCTGCTGTGCGCGTGCATACACACATGTACTCACTCCAAGAAAGAGGCAGGCCTTCTTGTGCAGATGGATGCCTGTGCCATCTGCCTCGTGTCGAGATGAATGAGGAGGGTCTGCTCATCCAAGAACCCATGCACGCTGGGCAGAGTGTGTGCTGGCAAAAGTTGAGTTGATTCTGCTTGGTTATTGCACATTTCTTAAGCATTATTGTAACTGGATTACACCTCTGGGCATAGTTTTCTGTTTCAATTTAGAGGCCAAGTTAAACATTGGTTTTCTTGAAGGTCTCTGTATTACCAAGCAATACCAGAGACTTCTGTTGACCACAATGATTTGGGTAAACACAAATTAAGCATACAAACAGGTGTAATCTAAGGTGTGTTGTGTGTTTTCCTTTTACCCTGGGAATTATCACTTGTCTGTTACGAAGCTGTCTGTTCACTCCACCTCATTCAGTATTCTATAAGAATGGTTCTGACCATTCTTTTAATATAACACAATGGCTGTGATGGATGCATCGATTCTCTACTTGTGCTTTTTTCTTCTTGTGGCTGCGTTACAAACAGGAGGTGGATATGCTAAAGAATACCTGTTGCCATAGTAAGTACCATCCCACCCACCCCCCAACCTGTTCCTGCTGCTTTCCCTGACTTTTCTGTGCTTTGCTTCATTCTCTGGCATTTTTTTGTGAAGTTTTTTGTGTTGGGTTGGTGTTTGGTTTGGTCAGTCAGGCATTTACAGTTTTAAAGTATGCTTAATTATTTCAGTTGCTTTACCAGAACAGATCAATTAGAGTGACATAAGCAAGAGCTGAGTTTGTACTGATAGTTGAACTTGAACATGGTTCCAGGTCTTTTTTTTTTCCAAATCCAGATTCCTTAATCAAAGACATTCAGATTCTGATTTTGAGCCCAAACTGCTAGTTTCTCCAGTAACGAGTCAGTAAAAGAGCCCCGTGGCGCAGAGTGGTAAGCTGCAGCCCAAGTTCTGCTCACGACCAATCCAGGTGGAAGCCGGGTTCAGGTAGCCGGCTCAAGGTTCACTCAGCCTTCCATCCTTCCGAGGTCGGTAAAATGAGGACCCAGTTTCCTGGGGGGAAAGTGTAGACGACTGGGGAAGGCAATGGCAAACCATCCTGTAAAAAGTCTGCCAGGAAGGAAAACATCGTGATGCGACATCCCCCCATGGGTCAGTAATGACTCGGTGCTTGCACAGGGGACTACCTTTACCTTTTTTAATGAGTCAGTATGTTCTTTTAAATCCATAACAGAACTCTGAAATTGCCTTAAAAGGGGAAACATGATGTTTCAAATAAAATACTCTCATCTGAGTTGTGTTGGCTTCACAAGGCTCTAGCACACAGTTTTTTCCATGGGTTTTTATGTCCTTACTGATTCTAAGCCTGTGGGGAGGAGGAAACTTGAGCTATTCTTCTTCTCTTTGTACTGGACAAATGGTCCTCTCAAATTCCTGTTGCCCTGAAATGAAATCCTGTAACTCTGGTAGGGTTTGCATTTCTCTCACATACTCTGAAGCAAAGGGCCCGCCCACTGAAGCTCTGTATCATGGATTCTGGGATGGGAAATGTCTTCATGGTCACTGTGTAGGCAACACTGGTGGGTTGCTGCACCTGCACAGAGCCCTGTTCAGAACCTTCTACAGCTAAGCTTGAAAGGACTTCTGTAGACACCTCCTCCTGCTGCAAAGGAGGGACAGACTGTCCAGCTCAGTTCTTTGGTTGCCACAACAGCTGCATCATTAGAAACGATCTCGGTTGTTGTACTCCCCAGTTTTCCAGCTTTCTCTTTTGTGAATTTTACTTGCCCCTTCACTCTTTTTTGTGGTGAACTAAACATCCCAATCTCTTCTAAAAACCCATTTTCTCCACCTAGGCAATCCCTAGATGCTCAGCAAAACGCACACCCTCATCAACATTTTGGAACTTCTTGCAGTGCCCCAACAGCCCTTGGACATTCTTAGTGGTGCTTCATGTCAGAGTGCTACATCTTGCTTTTATGGGAAGTACTATGTAGAGAACCAGGAGAGAGTAGCTTCTTACATGATTCACTGGATCACACTGGGATCTACCTGAGGAGCAGAGAGAGACAACTATCTGGTAGATTCCTGAGCACACCCGCAAGTGAACTTAGTTGAAACCAGTTTTTGCCTTGTGGAAGCATCCACCCACAGGCTATGCTTGCTTACACAGGGAGACAGGTGAAATGTCTTGGATTCTACAGGAGAGCAGGCCAGGATGGTCAGTCTCTCAGGGATGGATTCCTGGCACATTGGGTTGAAGTGCCTATCTCATCACATGTGTAGGACCACGAGGGCTGCATCCTGAGCACCCACTAGCAGCCCCATCAGCTGTGTTCCTGTACCAGGTCAAGGTAACTTTCTCCCACATTCTCCATCAAGCACTTCCTGCCGCTGTACCAGAATAGAATACTCACACAGTCATCAACAGATTGAAGCGAACAGCTTGATGGGTTGCTCCCTCAAGGGGCTATCCTCCCAGCTCGAAGGAGTCCTGAATGTGAAGAAACTGTCTGCTGTTTCTACCTTTTCAAATGGAACTGCTTTTACATCTTAGATCCCATAACTGAGACCTATTCAGTTGTCCTGGGACCAATTCTAGATTACCTTCTGCACACACAGCCAAGGGCTTGATTTCTGCCTTGAAGTACACTCAGTCTCTGTCTCTGCCTTTTGCTTCTGTATCGGTGACCAGTCACTGTTTTCTCAACCTATGGTTCAGTGGTAATTGGAGGGATCCTCCCACCATCCCTTCTGTTCTTTCTTGAAGCCTTTGGGTAGTTCTTTCATAGTTCACGAACCATTCAAATGAACTCTATTAACATGACTTTCACCTGTTGTCCCTAAAGATTGGTTTTCTGTTTGCCATAAGCTGTGAGACAATTAAGTGTTTGCACTTCTGATCCTGTACTAAAACAAATGGTTCACCCAGATGAACAAATTACTTTCTAAAATTGTCTCTAAATTTCTTAGAACTGGGACCTGGTCTTGCCTGTCTTCTTCCAAATGTATCCTCAGATGGACCCTTAAGAGGGAAGCAGGACATTAGCTTTTTATATTGACAGAACAACTTTGTTCTGAAAAGACCCCCAACCTCCTCATTTGCTGTGGTGGGCCACAAAAAGGTCCCCATCTCTCTACTTAAGCCATGAATCACTAGACCAGGCAACAAATTGACCCTTCTGCACTGCTTGCCACGCCCCCTCTGCTAGGGCATCTTCTTCTTGAGTTATGTAGAGCAGCAACCTTGTCCCAGCTGTCGGTCTTTGTGAAGCACTATGCCTTAGATGCATCCGGGCCACAACAGATACGCTTTTGGAGGGCCTATGCTCAGCTCCATGTTCGCCAGATAAAATGTGTCCTGCCACTCGGTAGGTAAGCTTGCTAATCCTATATTTGTGTGCCTGCTCAGAGATCCAAAGAAGAACAGGTTACTTAGCTGTAGCTTTTTTCTTCAAGAGTGATTCTGCACATGTTGGATAATGCACTTCCAATCCTCTTTATAGATCATTTGGAATGGATTTTTTCGTGCGCAGAACAAAAAATCCACCTCAAACGATTGATAAAGTGCATTGAAAGTGCATCATCCAATGTGTGCGGAATCAGCCCAAGTTGCACAACCTACCCTCCACCTCTACCATCATTTGGCCTTTTACGTGTACATTTGGTCTTCCGCATTGCTCCAGGAAAGAATCCAGAGGGATGGCGAAGCTCTGGTGCTCCCACTATGTGTGTTGGTGCCCTCTTCTCCTGAGTGGATGGAACTAGTCACCAAACATTCTTTCACACATAGCTGCAGGAGGCAGCAAAGGAGGCTCTGTATAGGCTGGAATTCCAGTGGCATGGCTGTACTGATGATCAGAGCACCAGTGACAGATAAGCCGCCGTCTGTCACTCTTCACCACCTTGAACTGTGGAATTCTTTCAGTGCAGCTGATTAAGTCACTGCCTGAATAGAACCATACATTGTTGGCTTTTTTAACGGGGTGACTTTATAAGTGAGGCTGTTTTATCCATAAGGATGATTTTTACTTAGCTTTTATAGTGCTGCAAAATTTCGAATTCTGCAACACTTTCAGTTTATGACTTGAAAATTGTTTCAAATAAAATGTAATCATTTGATGTTGATATGCTTAAGTATCTGAAGAAAAGGTTTAAAAGTTCAGCCTCTTTAGTGTAACGTTTTCCCTCTTGTGATGACTGAGTAGTGCAGCACCAATGGCCTTAAATGTCAGCATTTTTTTACGTTCTCTTGAACATTTACCTTATTTATACACAGGTTTTCTCCCCAATGAGAACCTTAAACAGCCTGCGTAATTCTCTCCATTTTATCCCCACAACAACCCTGTGCGGTATGTTAGGCTGACAGGATGTGATTGGCCCATCATAACCCAGCAAGTTTCCACGGCAGTGGGGCTTCGAACATGGCTCTCTCAGATCCTAGTCCAGCACACTAAACACACCACCACACAGGCTCTAATTTTTTTTTATTATTGATAAAATTCTTATTGATAAAATAAGCAACATTCTTCAAATTTACCTGGACAAAATATTTGGCATGTTGACATGAAATCATTATCTTTCATGCTAAATGTAGGGGGAAAGATCTATGCTATGAAGTATTTTCAACCAAGTTAATCATACTACAGTTCTATTAGGCAACTTGTAACCTCCCAAATGGCTTTCTCCTTTCACCCTGCTTTTGAATCATCTTAACCCGATTTAAAACTTCTAACATTTTTGGTTTGCTGAGTTTGGAGTGGTTGTTACTGCTGAGCTAACAAACCCCAAATTCTTATAAAAGCTTCTACGCTTCTTATAAAAATGCATCACATACAGAATTGTGAAATATAAACGCCAGAAAGAAAAATGAACTAAACACTGAAATAACTTTAAACATATGCAGGATGGGAAATTTTCAGGGCAATACTAATGATAGAAGTATTTTTAAAGTCACTGCTACAACAGAAAACCACCACAGCACTTTATTAACATTAAAAGAACAAAGTTTCAAAAATTGCTGCTGCCACTTTTTGGAGTGGTGGTGGTGTGACTTGGTTTAATTCTGTTTCTTCCTGAGTGCAAACTGTAGGGGCTAAAATGTGATGATCCTGGACGCGTCTGCTGTGTCTGACATACTCTTCAAATGAAGCTCCTCTCCCTTTCAGTCATGGCCTTTTCTCCCTAAGGTCACTTTCTGCTTTAATGCCCTCTTTCCATCGTAGGACTGAAAGCCTATAGATGTGGGATAGCTAAGTGAATTTTTTCACTGTTTAAAGAAAATTTAGGCTGAAAGCCAGGTCATGCATAATGAAAAAGCAGAAAACAGGAACCATTGCTTCCCCCACCCTCTTCCACTGCAGTGTCTCTAATCCAGCCTGAATTTCGATCTATGAGCTCCAGAAGTGATTAAGGAGAACTCATAAGCTCTCATGACATCCTACCGGAAGCAGGAGCTGATGCAAGCGTCTGCTTTTGCAAGCCTCTTACCTTTTTAAAAATATTGAACCAGCCCTGATGGATCTGTGTGAGTTTGGAATCTTAGTCTGTTTTTAATATCTGCAGAGTCCACAGATAAAGGCATTGTATCGTTTTCTCTGTTTCTTTTGTGGATGAGCAGGCAGCAGTTAAATTTGCCTTCTTCCTGGAGAGTTGCTTTCCACAGAAGGTCTCACAGCCCTTCTACAGAGAGATGCTTATAGCCAAAGTGGCGCATTGGGTGTCTGGCACAAGCCAGTCTTCTGGACTACAGGTAGCGGATTCTCTTGGACAAGTTTATGAAACCATAACTCCTCCAAGAAGGTGTTAAATGGCCTGTAAAGCTTACCATGAGAATGAAAACCAAAAGAGGCTTTGACAAAATGAAGGTAAACAAGCATGAGTTCTCTCTCATGTTCAGTTTATATAAGCAAAGTAATTACCAAGTTGGATTAAGGTAAAATGTGGCAAGTAGTAACACATTTTTTGTATGTTGCCATAAGTGCTTTTAGTAGAAAGACAAATGCTGTAAGGAATGTAGGAACCCAAGAGGAATTTTTTGCACATGAACCACAGACCAACGTCTGTCACTTTATTAATGGCATAGATCTGCATGATTGAATTTTGACTCTGCAAACTTTGAGGGAAAGAGTTCCACGTGGCTAAACAGCCACTTATGTAGGGACCAAATGCCTGGCTCTGCATGTAATTTATTGCACAGAGCAGATTTCTGTTTGAACCCATTTAGGCACCCAGCACACCTTAACAGACTTTTCCCTTTCGATTGCTCCACTAGAGAGGCAGCCTGACCAGGTTTACAAAGATGATAGCGATGCTGCAACTTTCAAGCAAAGCCTCCCAGACCTCACCCCTGATGAGCCTTCTGAAGCCCTCACCTTCCCAACCTTTGGAAAAGAAGAGGAAGGTAAATGTGATAAAGAACTGACCCCAGGCCAGACTGAGTGTCCTGCTGAAAATCAAGAGCCCCAAGCGCAGCCTGGTGAAGAAGCATTGTCCCCATTGGCTGAGGAGGGGGCAACAGCGGATGCAGGCAGTGATGAGTCTCCTGGGAAGTCTCCGTCCAAGAAGAAGAAGAAGTTCCGTACGCCTTCCTTTCTGAAGAAAAATAAAAAGAAGACTGACTCCTAAACACTTTCAGAAATGCTGTCATGTGTTAGAATTTTAAGTTTATTAACCACTAGAATGTATCGGATCGTACTGAGTGTTTTTTTGTCTTTCATGTAAAAAGCAGAACAAATAACACCCTCGAGTTACAGCTTGATTGCTTAAGATTATAATGGAAAATTAACAAGCAGAAGGTGCTAATCCTGTGTATGCCGCAGTAGCTAAACTGGATTTATTCCTAGTATGTAAACCATGGAAGAAGACACTGAACCACTGTGTGTAACTTTTCAAGCCCACATTGCTTTATATATGAAGGCAAGCTATTTTCACAGTGTCCTGCTTAAAGTGTGCTGCTATCTGCTCACTCTAAAAGTGGTTCTTGTCCCAGAGCCTACGTTGGTTGTAAGTGGCTTCCAAAATCCTTGCAACTGGGAGGTGACTCTGCATTTATATTTTTGAGAGTTTATATTCTTGAACTGATCTGCTTCTGCACTGTTTAACTAGAAGCAACGCTATCCTGAGGCTTTAAAGAATGTGGTCTTCCTCCCTTCTTATTTTGGATTGTAGCTTAGCTGAGATATTAAACCTACTTGTTTTGTCTAAGAAGAATGAAGTGACTTCTTGTTTCCTGCTGAGCACCCTGCCTGTTTTCTAATGAAGCTTAAGGTAATCTGTTCAACAGAATAATCACCTATTTCACTAACTTGTTTTCTAGCAAACGGTAGAATTCCAGCTCCTAGAAACCTGGGGGGGCATTGCCAAGTCCTGGGTAAGAAAATACACGTGATCCAAGCTTGTGGCCTCCTACGTGGGCCTGGCCAATGTCTGTGGCAGCTGCTGGTCCTATAGTAGCAGCAGCTGCATACAGCAGTGGCTTTTCCCAGTACTGAATTAAAGCCAAGGCCGGGAAAGCCCTGGCAAGGTTTGCTGTACGCTGGCATTAAGTGGCAGAGCTTGTCCTTTTCTCTCAACGCTCTCATTTAAAAAATGCAGAGACTAAGCTGGGTAGCGTGTGTGAATGTTCCAGAAACAGTGAAGGTTTTACTCCCATAATGGGGATTCTTTCACAATTTAAAAGTCAGCTTACATCCGATTGTAACAGAAGCAAGTAAAATTCCTGTATGACTTAAGGTCAGGGGAAGCTATGATACTGTTTTTAACGAATTAGCTAGAACTTAGTACTGGATGATATACCACTTCAAGGCTGTGTAATGGAAAAATAAGGCTTGGTACAGTAGCATTGAATGCCTTACCCTTTGTACTTTGAGAAAGCACAGACTATTAGAATGAGTTCAGTGGTTGGGTGCAGCTTCGTTAGAAACAAAATGCCTATATTAGGCTCCAGATAGGTAGGTATGGAGCAGTTTAAAAGAGCAATGCAAATTAGCCTCTTTAAGACTGGTGCAGAAGGGTTATGGGGAGAGGAGCGTTTATGGTAATAATGCTACCACTGCAGGAAAACAGAGAAGCAGCTGACCACTGCAAGAAAAGAGGAGAGACCGGAACCGTTAATGTTTCCCGTGGACTGCATGGCACTAATGGCTTTCAGCTTGTTTCCTAACTTTGTATGTCCTGTGAACACTAATCAGCAGACAGTCCTGATGTTGCACCGCTGTGTCACATGGCCAGAGGGTTGCAGCTGCATCACAAAAGCCATTGCTTCATGTTTCTGTTAGAAAATGTAGGGACTCTAATTATCTTCTGACCACATATGCAATGACTTCGAAGTTCTAATTTTGTAGTTCTCAATTCTTTGTATTACAATATGAAATCTAGTTGTGTATGGTGTGGTACACACTTGGGGCGGGGGGCGGGGGGAGCAGAAGAGTCCTGTATTTTTTCTTCGGTTGTTGTATCACTCAGTTCTAATCACAAATAAAATTCTTCAAAGGATCCATGTGCTTTTTCTGTCTGTTTTGTTCAAGTGCTGTTGATTCCCTCCTGTTTGATTTTTCAGTACGTTTACAAAAAAGCGAGGAAGAATAATTGTAAATACAGCTAGTGCATAACTATCTATAGATAACAGCAGTTATTCATACCTATTTGAACACAATGAACATTTTCCGGATTTTTTAAAGAGCCCACAAGCTTGCTAGAAATCTAAACTAACTGGTCCATGTTAGTCTTTAGAAGATAGTTTTCTCTATCTTTACCAGTTAAATATTTCATGAATCAAATCCATCATGTTATATATTGTTTTGTTTCAGTTTGTGATGTAACCAACATATGTATTGTATATTTCATTGTAGAATTTATTTGTGGCTTTTGATGAAGCTGTGAGCCTTGCAAAACGGGACAATTTAGCCAGGCAAACCCGTTGCCAATCTCCCGCCGGGAGCAGCCGGAGAGTGTGGGCGCTCCCGTCTTCTTGATTTGACCCTCGGCACTTGTGAATAAAGCTTTGGATTGCAGCAGCGGTCCTTTGGCGTGTCCTTAGTGTGCCTTTTGCCTTGGAGTTTGGGACCGTCCCCCCTGTCCTTTTGCCATATATTATTTTTAAGCAAATGAATAGGTTGAGATCTCTTCTCAGCAATTAAAATCTGACACCAATACTGGCCGCTGTTTCAACGTTTTAAATCTGTATAATTTTAGAAATTATACTGCACCATACTGTGGTGCATTTTGTTTGTGATGCTCTCCAGACCCCAGAGGGGTTTCTAGATAAATAGGAGACTGCCTGTTTTGGAAAGAAAAATGTATGGAAAGATCCACCCACCACACAGACTTAACCTTTTTTCTGTACTTGGCTACTTGCTACATGCACTGAGGAATTGCGGTGCGCTCCTGATGTCTGAGATGCAAAGGTTGAGTGGGTTGACCCCAGCCCTGAAATGACGGGTTGTAACGCTTCAGAAAATAGGCTAATGATGGAGAAGGCAGGTGTTCATGAATAACTTGATTGAATAAGCAGTTTTAAAAGCAAAGACAGTTTACTCAGATGAATGAGAACATAAAATTTCCTAATGTAACAAAAATCCTGTATGTTTACAGTGAAAATATAGAAAGCTGGAGATGGAATGGAATGTCAGTCCAAATCATTTCAGGTGAGCAAACCAAGCTTCTACCCAGCATAAGGCCGGCTGGACAGATCATCTTGCTGTTCCTGCTCCAAAGAGGAAGAAAGTATATCCACATAGAAGCCTAATGTACTCTTTTACAGAAAAAAAATCTCTGCCAAGGACTGCATGAGAGGTGTGGGGAGCAATGCAAAAGTATTGTGTTGACATTTTAAATTTGACTAAACACTGAAAAACAACAGGAAGGCACAGGGGATGACCTGCACTTAGAGACCTTGGTCTGCTTGCCAAGCAGAACAAAAACCTCCAAATTCATCACAAGAACTAGCAAGCTGACAGCTCCACCTTTGGTTCCAGAGGGTCAAGATGACTCAGCAAGGAGAATGTCTCATCTCTCAGCCACAGCTCGATCTAGGTTCTGATGAAGCCATGGCCCTCTGAAATTCTTGCCACATGATGACTTTCTGCAAAATAATGTATTTCTGAGCAGAATAGTAAGAAATCTTCCAGGATATACTCAATTATCACCTTATGAAGGTCTTTCCAGCAGGTTGTCTGAATCCCGCTTGTTAGTTCCCTGATATTACATGGGCTGGGCTGTGACCTGGCTTGTCTTGTGTCATATGTAACACCTAGTTTGGCCCTCAAGTATAGCCTATCAGTACATGTATGCTTCTCTAGTGGGGCAAATAGTGGTTATCTGTGGCTATTTCAGATTAGGAAAACTGTGTAGGGCAGGGGTGCCCAGCTTTTTTGAGCCTGTGGGCACTTTTGGAATTCTGACATGGAGGGTGAGCACAACAACAGAATGGCTGCCATAGCACATGGAGCCAACCAAAAAAGTGTCACAGGAGGAGGTAGAGCGACACATGCAATCATACAGAAGAAACCAAAGGGCAAAGGAGAAGAGGGGTAATTAAACTGAAAACAGGAGTGAGAAAATAAAAGCAAAGGTGTGGTGGCAGCTGCCGCTGAAATGTTTTAATCTGTCCAGCCAACCAGATCTCCAGTGTCCAATCAGAAGCCCTGCTGGAAAGATCTCCCTCTGGCCCCACCCACTTTCTAAAAACACTTGGTCGGTACCAGAAAAGATGTAGGTGTGTGCCATGGCGGGGAGTGGGGGAGGCCTAAGGGGAAGCTTAAGCTCCCTCTCCCTGTGCACCACAGTCACGATCCAAATCGGGCCCCAATTCACCCAAGAAGTTTCAGCACGGAACTCCCAGAAAACATCAGATTTGCAGTACCCAGGGCAGATGCATAGGAGGGACACAAGGACTTGTAGTATGTAGTTCGACGTTAAAATCCTTTTAACTGAAGATTCTGCATGTTGAATCTTCTGCATTCCAGGCAGATGCTCAGCCCCTAGCCTAGGGCCCTTCTTTCAACAGCCTAACAGGAATTCTCTCATCCGCATTTCCTCCCCCAGTGACCAAGTGGTATGAACAGATAATTTCTGACACTTGGCTGCAATTGCCTTTTTGAATGCAGGCAGGGAGGGGGGAGTTGCAAGCAGCTGTGTGGAGTCCCGACTGTGTAAACCTGCAACCCCAAGGGCAAAGACCACATTCACCTTTGGAATACAGGAATGCTTTGAAAGCTGCAGAGTGCGTTTTACCAGACAAACATTCCACAATCAGTTCAATCATTGTAACAGAACTTCCCGAGAGTGGAGTAGGAAGATTGTGTCTTTGAAAGTTTCTTCCAGGACAAAAAGTCCTTGCCTATTGAAAGCTAGCAAATCAGGAAGGACCAGCAATCCTGCACCATTCTTCTGATGCAGTCTAGCCCTAGAAGCCCTTTTGCTGAATGTTTCAGTTGACTTTTAGGAGGGATTCTAACATGTGCTCGTTCATTAACTATCCAAGCAAGCCTTAAAATTGTATTGAGGGGAAGACTTAACTATATTTCAGTGGTCTTCAAGCATGTAACTGCATGAAGAAATGTTGGATTCTGCACCTGGCATCAATTATCTCATCGTTCCTCTCATTCTGCATAACTTATTCTACAATTGCTGCTATTCTTCAGAATTCATGACTTAAAACATCTCTTCATTAACAACTTCTTCCTACTGACTTCAATCCATTGGGGATCACACTGTAAATGCACTGAAGCTGCAGTGTTCTACAGCCAATCAGATTTGGCAACAGGACAGGCTACAGCCTCACAAAACGCTGTGCATGAAAGAGAGTCCAGTAGCACCTTTAAGACTAACCAATTTTATTGTAGCATAAGCTTTCGAGAATCGCGTTCTCTTCGTCAGATGCAAGGAGGGCAGAAGGAAACTGGTCAAATATAGGGGAGGGGGAGAGGGGGGATGTAAACAACTCCTTTGATATGGAGATGCAGACAGCTCCTTTTGGTGTGGGGATCAGTTTGCTTGCATGAAAGGAATCTCTCAGTTTTTGAACTTAAGCTCTTCCTCAGGGAAATAATGTTTCATAACTGGGACAGCCCTGGAATCTGTTCTCTGAAACGACTTTCCTTCCCCTTTTTGACGTCATGCTTAGCTATTTTTACTTAAGTAGAAATTCAGCCACCTATCACAGAAGAACCTTTTCCAGATACCTGGAGTGCTTCTCCTGGTTCTTTCTCATTGTAGGTCATTGGGCAAAACTAGAGAACAAGGAGAACACATGACCGCTGCCAAAAACAGCAGCCTTGTGTCTCATCCTGTCCTTTCTTTCGATACAGTTCTGTTAAAACCCAATGCTCCCATCAATGGCAGTTTGCTGTCACTGGAAAAATGCCAGTTTTCCCCACCCGTGCAACTGGCAGCAAATGAAGGACCAGCAGAGGAAGTGTGTCTGTGATGGTGTTACACCAGATGGCTTTCGTTTATAAGACATTACCGGGGAGGGGAGATGCAGAACTGCTGCTTTCTGTAGGAGCAACATGGCCTTCTTACTGTTCTGTTACAACCTTTTTAGGTTCCTTTTTATCCAAAAATAGCTCAAATTTGGTTCAAAGACCCGTGGAACTTCCACATTCAGCATCCTCTGTGCCTTCCAGGAAAAAGGACCTCAGCATATAGAGATTTCTCCCATTCTCTAACTGCTTCTCCTCCCCCAAATGAACAAATGGTACCATTAACAGCACAAACAACTCTCTGCCCTCCCATGCCAACCAAGGTCCCAAGGCTACCAATCACACCATCAACAGCATAATCTATGCTTCCCCTAGTCACCCATTCTAAGGAGATGGTTCCAGCCTGAGCTTTCACTTGGACATCATAGTACAGGGACATACTATGGGGATGTGCATATTATGTTATATTGCACACTGTTGCTGAGATGTTTCTAAAGGGCAAGAAAGTCCTTCCAGATGATGACAAACACATTACTGAAAGAGGAAACGAAAAGTGTGCTGGGTTAATTCAGAATCAAGTATACCCACAGACTGCTCGGCCACAAACGGCAGCAGACAAGAGGGTTTCATTGGAAAAAGTCTTCTCCAAGTCTTAGCCTCTGTGTCTTGGATAAGAGGGGTTATGTGAGGGCTTTTCTAGTCCCAGAGGTTCCCCCCACCCAAATGCCCCTCTCCCTCCTGATCCCTTCAGCCCTGGAACAGGCAAAGGCCTTACTGGCTGCCACCACTCTGGTCTGGGGATTCAACGAGGAAGGAACCAGAACACCCACACTTCCCTTCACCATGGTAAGTGATGGCAGGGGGTGGAAGATGGAAGCAGGGGAATCCTCCACCCCTCCGGGGGAATGGGATCTTGTCTAAGGTGGGTAAAATCCTCTGGCCACTGTTCACGGTACATCTGTCAGCTGCTCAGACCCCCAGCAGCCCTTCTGGAGGATTTAACAACCCCCTTAATTCGTCTGAGGCTTCCCAGTCTCTGGGTTCTTTACCTGAGGGACCTTGCACACAGTGGAACAAGCACTCAAGACAAAGGCATAAATGTAGTCGTCGTTTATTGACTTAAGAGAGTGTTTGCAAGTTTGCAGTAACCACTCCAAAGGCCCAAACAAAGGCATATAAAACAACAAACAACTTATTCTATTCTGACTAAAACCTGACTGACTAGACACATGACAAACTATCTTGCTTTCTCTGATGAAGTTCGAGTGCTCATACTCACAACACTTGTCCATAGCTCATGCCAGGCAGCACTACTCATTTGAAACCTGGCAGGGCACAAACTCTCCAACATGCCAGTAAGACATGCTGTAACAGGAGGTGAGAGAGAGCGAGTGAGAGAAAAAAAGGACCGCTAAAAAAACCCACAATGAAGATACACCTTTTAAAACTATGTCGGGCAATCAGAACTCACTTTGATATCAAGATTGCCAGCCTCAGAACTAAGACAGAGGATGTGCAGTATCTGAGGCTCTCTGTCTCTCAAGGCCAACCAGTCTAAGCACAAGAGACAGCTGCACTTAATTAACTAGGCTGTTCGCTGCTGTCCAAAAGAGCATGGCCAAAACTTTACCTGCTAGGTCTCAAGAGTCCAAGCCAAATGCTCTCATTAGGCCTGAAAATTCACTGTTCTAGACAGATTCCTAAGCTTCCTTGAGGCCTACAGGCCCAGAATCATGACACCCTGAAGGAGTCTCCAACTTGGCTCATGAAATACAGTATCCAAGAAGGTATGTTGTGTTTTGTGTGCAGAAGTTGAATTTGATAAATGATGCAATTCTTGATCTTCTATTTTCCTTCATGGAGTTGCTCCAATGGCAAAAAGGTTACAGTCCCATTAAAGACATCTGTAAGGATGGACAATAACTTTATTTTCTCAAGCTGGTAACCTTGAGAGTATAAATGCAACATATATGACAACACTCAGCAACCACATGGCATTTAATGTTCTTCAGCTACTTTAGCCTATTGTAATCTGTACAACCACTCAGTGGGGCAGATCAATTTTATTATCTTTATCTTGCAGATGATACGTTGCTGGTGAGAAAAGGAAGGGGGCCTAACCTAAAGACACCCAGTAATTTCAAGGCAGAGGCAAAACTCAGTACTGACAAATAAAAAATTAAACATGTAAAAAATGTAGGCTGCTTCTTTTGCCTGAGGAACTCCACATGATGAACAAAGAAGGAGTTCCAAATAACAAGAAAAAAGGCGCAAATAAAAACCCCACAAATTGTGCTGGTCCAGGTCTGCCACACTAACTCTCCCAGGCAGCAAGCCACAGGGTAACAGTACCGCTGCCAACTATCTGGAAGAAAAGGTCCTGTCCCTTTATTTATTTGCCTCCATGCCATGAAAAGCATCAGCTGTCCATTTTGACATTGTTAAAGGAAGAAAACATTTTTCTCTAAGTTTGTTGGCAACCCTAGCTAACTCTCCAGCTATTCTGCTTGTGCCTTTGGGGCTGGGACTGTAGAAACGTAGATTCAAATCCCTTTTCTCATGAATTTCAGAGCTCTTGGGCCAAACACTCTTTCAGCCTAACCTTTCTCACTTGGCTATGGCGAGAATTCAGAGCAGAAAAAAAATATTTATGTCTTGACTATTGCTAAAATTTATATTGGTTATTATTCCTTCATGCTTGAGAGTTGCCCCTACCTGGATATTCCAGGTTAGCTCGATCCTGCCATCTCTCGGAAGCGAAGGCCTTGTTCGTTCTAGGACAGGAAACCACCGAGGCAGTCCAGAGTCACTATACAGAAATTAGGATTTAGAGCAAAAAACTCAGAACTAGAAGAATGTTTACTACAAGAGGGGGGGAAATGATATCGAAGATATGTAAGATTTTGTTAAAATGGTTTACAGAAGATGAAGTAGTAAAAGTGCAAATGGTAAAGTGGGCTATAAACTGTAATAAAGATATTATAATGGATGCATGGGAACATCTGTGGAGAAATATCTTAAAAATATCAACATGTACCAATATAAGGGAGAATGTATATAAAATGATTTATAGATGGTATTTAACACCTAAGAAATTAGGTTATGGGAATAGCCAAATGTCAGATAAATGTTGAAAGTGTAAAAAGCATGAAGGGTCGTTTTATCATATGTGGTGGTCATGTGAAAAAGCTATGCAATTTTGGGGGAATATTGTTGATGCTATGTCAGATATATTACAGAAAAAAGTGAGTAAGAACCCAGAGCTGTCTGGAGATCAGGGGGCGGGGCCACCAGCCATGTGACCATTTTCATTTAGAAGATTTTGCGACCCAAGAAAGAACGCTAATGTTTTATATGACAACGGCAGCAAGGATGTTATATGCACAATTGTGGAAAACCCAAGAGATACCGACAACAGAAGATTGGATACAGAAATTGCTGTACATGGCAGAGATGGACAAATTGACAAGGAAAATAAGAGAGCAAGATTCAAAAGAATTTGTTACTGACTGGGGGAAATTTAAAAGATATTTGGAAAAGAAATGGGATGTTAAGGGGAAAATATGGTTATTGGATAATTATTAAGGGGGGAGATAGGTCTTTACTGATGGTAACAACAAAAGTTAGAAGATGATAATAATAGTATAAGAAAAGATAATTTTTATGTTAGATTATGTATTAGTTAGAATAATGGATATAGTTAAATAATGGGTTGGAAAGCTGTTGGAAGTCTACCAGAAAAGGGGGGAGGGAGTGGGTGGGGGAAACAAGAATATAGGGGGTTAATAGAATGTATGTTAATTAGCATGTATGTTAACTCACCCAATAAAAATTTTATAAAAAACAAACAGAGTCACTATACAGAGGCAGGCAATGGCAAATCACCAACGCAACAACCCCTGAACATCTCTTGCTTTGAAAACCCCATAATAGGTTGCCACGTTGGCACTGCTATTTTAACATCATGAGCTACTTTGGATACTTTTGCAGGTGGGGGTGGGGGATTAAAGACACTTTAAATACATACAAGAAACACAAAAGTTCATCTCCTATACATCACAGGATTAAAGACCTTATAAACATTTGAACATACTGCATATAGAAGGAATCTGTGCATATCTAAATATATTTAGATATTTGGAAATCTTTTATAGATACCCAGGGCTTTTTTCTGGGAAAAGAGGTGGTGGAACTCCGTGGGTTGCCTTAGGAGAAAATGGTCACATGGCTGGTGGCCCCACCCCAATCTCCAGACAGAGGGGAGTTTAGATTGCCCTCCACGCCGAGGAGTGGCACGGAGGGCAATCTCAAATCCCCTCTGTCTGGAGATCAGGGGGCGGGGCCACCAGCCAGGTAACCATTTTCAAGAGGTTCCGGAACTCCGTTCCCCCGCGTTCCCCCTGAAAAAAAGCCCTGTAGATACCTATGTATAGATTTGCCAGTGGTGTTTTTGTAGCCAGCATTGTATTCTTTCTTTTTTCCCCTCTCTCTCCTGCTTGCTTTTTAATTTTTTTAAACATTTTTTCACCAATAAATAAATAAAAACTTAAAAACTTGCTGTGGGGAAGACTGGCACGATAACACACCTCCCAATTTCCAGAAACGTCCTTTATAACACTAGAAAGGCAACTGTGCGGTGACAAAGGCATGACTCCCAAAGTTGCCAACTCCCATTTGAGAAATACCTGGAGATTTGGGGTTGGAGCCTTGGAGAGGATGCGATTTAGGAAGGGGAGCCACCTCAGTGTGGTACAGTATCGTGCAGTCCATCTCCCAAAGCAGCCGTCTTCTCCAGGGCAACGGCTCTCTTTCACCTGGAGATCAGTTGTGATTCCGGGAGATCTCAAGCCACTGGCTCCCCACTCCCAAGGAGCCGATGCCAAGCGCGGGGCGGGGACTCTTTCAGGGCAGGCCGGGCTCCAGCAAGGAAAAGCCGCCAGGCGTAGGCGAGGCTTTGCGCCCCGAAGGACGCCCTGCTCACTTTTGACGACCATCTTCTGGGTGGGCGCAGAGAGGCTGCCTTCGGGGGCCGGCGCCGGGAGCAGGCGGGCCTCCCGGGCGGGGTCCAGCGTCGTCGGCGGCGGCGCGCCCGTCCTCCGGGGCAGCCTCCGCGGCTCCTCCAGGCGGGCGTCGCAGAGCCTCTTGTTGCCCACTTGCGGCTTCTCCAGCCACACGGCCACGGCCGCCAAGGAGCTCGGCCGACCGCTTCCCCCAGAAGCTCCATGGCAACGCCGCGATGCGCCCGGTGATGACGTCACGTCCGGCGGGGCCTAGAGCGGCCGCTTCTGACTCGGCTCCGGCTCGAGAGGCGCCTCCAAGCCGGCTGGGTCTGCGCTAAAGCTGCGAGGCGAAGGAGGAGCCTCCCCGTTCCGCAGGGGGCGCTCGACCGGCTCGCAGCCTGATTCCGACGCCGGCAAGCGCCGACCCTCGCCCCCCGCCTGAGGGAGCTCGGAAGGCCGTCAGCCGAGTGGCTGCTTCGGGGCGCCCTTGGGCGGGTGAGGCGCGGCGGGGAGCGAGCGCGAAGGACGCCGAAGGGAAAGGGCGGGAGGCGGGACGCCGTGGGACCCTCGGGGCGCGTCGCCTGCGGTGGGGCTGCCTTCGCCTTTCTCCTCAGTGCCTGAGCCAGGCTCGCCCCCGAGGGAAGGGGAAGGCGCCTGGCGTGTCCGAAGGGCGGTGGGAAGGCCAGCCCTTGGCGGGTTTTGTGGCCGGTGGGCTTCTGCGGGCCGGAGACCCGGCGCTCTGGAACTGGCCGCAGATAATGCTTATCTGTCAAGAGGGGTCGTCGTGTTAGTCTGTCTGTAGCAGGAGAAAAGAACAAGAGCCCAGCAGCACCTAGAAGACTAACAAATTTTGTGGGAGGCTAGGAGCTTTGGGGAATCACAGCTGAGTGAGGGCATGAGATTTCCTGACAGCTGTGGTATGGTTGGAGCTTTCCCGAGTCATAGTATCTGAAGAAGTGAGCTGTGACTCTTGAAAGCTCCGCCCCTACAGATGCTGCTGGACTCCTGCTCTTTTCCAACGCTTATCTATATGCGATAAGAGCATCTGGAGTACGGACCAAGTCCAAGGGCTCGTAGGCAAACCAAGTCTGGAAAGAGAGAGCAGATCTCACTGCTTTTGTCCTGCTCTGCTTGTCTTCTTGGTGTGTCTGTAAAGGAAAGAATTGCCGGGCAAGGATGGCTTAGGCAGAAAGTGTGAGATATTTACCCCAGAGCACATGTGAGGGTCACCAGTGCTGATGCTAGTCCGTTATCAGTGGCGCACTTAGATCTTGGTAATGGACAAGCACTCTTGGATAGCATCACAGAGTGTTGCGCTTTTCGCTCTTTTGCTCTCTTGCATTTCTGTTAACACCAAGTTTCTCATGGGGAGGAAGGCAAGAAATGTCCACAGCATTTCCAGACCTCGGTTTCCCCCAGCAATGGTCACCAAGAAGAAGTGGCGCGAAGGTCTCATGAAGGAGTTCCTCAGGAAGCACTTCTTTAAAGTTACACATTATTGATGGTTGGGGGAATGTTAGCCACTCAGAAGGGGAAAATTAATTGTGAATCTTCTCCAAGGGCACCTGCTCAATCCTAGGATGCCTCCTTGGACTGTCAGGGAGGGGGGAGGGTGCACTGGCATAAAATTGTTTTTGTAAATGTGGTTTTGGTGTTTTCAATATTTCTTGGTTTGTTTCCAGCACAGTTTTATGTCAAGATGCCATCAGCCAGTGATTTGAAAGAGGACAGCTCTTGGAATGCTTCGCTGCTGCCAGACTTACCCAGAGGGCCACTCTGTACTTATCGGAAGAAAGCATCCTTCAATTGGAAGGAGATGGCAGTGTTCATAGAGGATGAAGATCTCATTCAGTTCAAGGTAACATTCAAAACAGTAGCTTGCTTGGCAACTTTCTAAATTAAGTGAGAAATATTGCATCACTACTTAGAATACATTGCCCACAGTTAGCTGACAAAATGAAATGCATTAGGAAGTAACGGCCGTTCCTGTAGACCCTGACTGGGGGGGTGGTCACAGTTGTGTTTTTCCATAGTTTTGCAACTTCTGGATAGAAAGGCAAAGGCTGCTGCTTTGTGGTGTTGACTAATATTTTGAGATTGTTAGTAAGTCACTTTAAATAGGAGTGAATTTATTGCAGCTTCTTGTAGGATTGAATGTAGCATTGCCCCAAAATTTGAAGCTACAAGAAAAATCAATTTATGTGTGGTTGTTTTTTTTTAGGCCTGTGGGAAAACCAAAATGTTGAAAACATTGAAATAAAAGTGATACTCTGTTAACAAACGTTAGTGGAGGCAGGGAGGCAAGTCATCTTAGGAAAGGGAATCAGATATTTAAACGACCTCCCCATCTCCTTTTGCTGCCACTACTGCCCAGAGGTGCAACGGAAACTGCCTGAGAAACCCAGGACACTAGAAGAGCTTGACCCCACTGAAGAGGGCAGCTTCTGGTGCTTCTAACATCCACTTCCAGTGGCATGGTGATCTAGAAGAGGCAACATCAAGCAGTGTGTGTGTATTTTGCTACACGCACACCCCGCATTGATGAGGGGCTTGGAGACTGGCTACTTTAACATTCTACTGGTGTCAGAGAGGACAGTGAAATACCAGCCTGGAGAGAGCTGGGCTGTGAATTCTGGTGCTGGTTTGTGCATCAGTAGGAATGGGAAGCAGTTTCTGCTGCATTGGCCTGCACTAGGGCATATATATTTTGTTTTGTTCTTATGTACATGTATTTGCCAGTATGTGTTTATGGGAGATAAATGGTGCCCCAATAGCAGTATTGACAGGCAGAGGGAGAGCTGGCTGCGAAAGAAGTTCTTGTCAGTTAAGGGGAAGAGCGGTTGGACATCTGCAGGGTTTCCTCCTCTTGTATGCCTCCTCTAAGCAAATGAGCACCAGCTCCCTCAGGCCTGCAGGTGGCCTTGCTAAATGCAAAGTTGGTCAAACAACAGTCATCCAAGATTTACAGTACACTCCTAAGAAGAGTTACTCCAGTCTAAGCCCATTGACTCTTCTTAGGATTGCACTGGAAATTCTGTATGAGGAGGGGGATCTGTTTGAATGGGATGGATGGTAGTGACTTCTCTCAGCTACGTCCCCCAAAGTTCTTGATACAGTATGGAGAGGCAGTGGTTAGGAAGGCAGTGATTATGCTGACGGATTTCACCTTCCTAACCATAGGTCCTTAGAACACTCAAGTGGATTATGGTAGTGGGAACCCTGTGGAAGCAACACTTTGCACAGTGGCAGAGCTGGCTGCCCCTAATCTCCTTTTAACCATGTGAAAATGAGGGATGGGGGGATTAAACTACACCAACCCATCTTTTTACAGGGGCAGTTAGGGCTGACTTCCAGCCCTTGAACGGGGTACTTTGTTACTAAATATATTTTATTTATGGGGAGATTTATACCCCACTTTTCTCTTCAGTGGGGACCTAAAGGTGCTTACAATGTTGTTCTCCTCTTCTCCGTTTGATTCTCACAACAACCCTGTGAAGTAAGTGAGACTGAGAGAGTGTGATTGTCGCAGGGTCAATCAGCAAGCTTCCACAGCAGAGTGGAGTTCGCACCTGGGTCACCCAGTTCCCACTGCAGAATTCTAACTATGACACTCTAACCAGCACACCATTCAGGCTCTCTCATTGATAGATAGGTATAGATATATAATTGGCCGGGTGGGTTAAGCCGATTGCTAGGGCAGTTAAGCATAGCTCTGTGAATGGCTTCTGCAGGTGTGGAATGATGTAAGATTTTTTTTTAAACTATCATAACTATATATTGGTGGAGTAGGTGAAACTTTGATCTGGTGGAACATTGGATCTGGATTGAGCTGGCTTCTCAGTCCTCCTGGCACACCACAACACTTCCCATTTCTTCCATTTTATGTCAGTTTAATTAAGATCAACACATTTGTGACATTATAACTCAAAGTTATGATGTCACAAATTCCCTCCTGTGCATTAATTTGGAGGTAGATTGTTGTAAAGAATTTAGTCCAGATTCTGTTCTCCTCTGGGAGGTGTAGCTCAAGCCTAGGATTGTAAGAAACAGATACAGCAATAAAATTACTGTATCATTTTAGATATGACTGTTTGCAAGCATCTTTATATTTAAAATCATTCTGTTGCCATTTGTCATCAATGAAGAGCCGAATATTCACCGCTTTTGAACATGATCCACTCTTTGCTCGTCTCCCTGGAGAAGAATTATCCCTTGAGAATTATCGAGAGCTGACCTTCCTCCGATGTAAGAGACTTTTTGAATATGATTTTCTAAGGCTGGAAGATATCTTGGAGAAACCATTAAAAGTCATGGTGCTGATTACCTGCCTGGGGATGTATGATTGGTCTCTTGGAGCCAAATATTTGCTGAACTCCCAGGTAAGGACAATACAAGTGCAAGAATCATTATAGCTGTAGTTGCCAACTGGAGTCCTTCCTTTCTTCTAGAAACCTCTGTGTGTGATCCCTTGAGTGGGAAGTGCCAGTAGCTCCACACATTATTTTTTCATGAGATAATTGAACATAAAACAATTGCTTGAATGTTTGAAAAAAGTATCACAAGCCAGTAAATGTACACTGATCATTTATCACATCACCCAAATATGTAACAATGGGAGACAATGTACTGCATCTCAATTATCTAAGCTGTCTGTCCTGCTTCAGAGACGCGTCAAGTTTTTTAAGCTAATGGTGGCTCCGTATACTTCGATAGGCTTAAGCTAATAATTAGCTTTTGGCAGATCCAACATGGGGTTCATGCTGCTTCTTTGAACAGGAGCAACGTGAAAGCAATCCATAGTCAACAGGAAGCAGCAATTCAGACCATAAGCAAGCCTAATTTAGGAGCCTTTCTTGGGATTGAGGACTGCTGCGAGCCACCCAGGAACCTTGGGAAAACAGTGCCCCCCCCTGCAATAAATGTAAAGGAGAAAGGGAGGGAGGGAAAGGACTTGATGCTCTTGAATGGAACCAAGCTCCTTTTTAGGAATCCATATTCACTCACTTTGCTTAAATGGACATCAGAAAGTTCTTTCTTGCTATAGAAGAGTACTTGCTGTGATTTCAGGTCAAGCAAAAAGTTTCTAGGTTCCTAAAGAGGCCTCCATTCATTGCAGAAGCCTTAAGATTTACGATCATTGTGCAGGATGAGATTAAAATAAAGCAAGTGGCTTTCTCAGGTCTCCCCACAGCAATCTCTGAGGATTTTGTACATCTACTCACCCCCTCCCCCTCTCATCAGCCCTTTTCCAGCCTATTCCTACTTGATCTCTGTGTGATTTCCTCCTTTGGCTAGTGCCAGGTACATCCCTGCCTGTCTTCCCTCAGCTACCAAGACACACCATGGGTTTATTTCTAACTGATTTCTGCTAGTTCCTTTCTTTTTTTAGTACACCATGAGACACAAGTCTGGGATCAAAAAGCTTTCAGTTGTTTGTAAGTTCACTCATGATCTAAAAAATCTACAAATTGGAGGTTTGGGTGGGAACTACTTATCTTCCATACCATGAAGACAGGATCGTTCAGGGAACACAAGACTGGAAGCACGTGGGAACTGGGACAAGTGTTAAAGGGGCACCTCTATTCCTACCTTCACCTGATACTTTCCAGAGTTCTTACTTATCCTTACCAGAAGCTAAGAATTTAAACTGAACGGTAACTCGAGTTGTAGCTAGATACATGAGATTACTACAATGTGGGGGAAACCATTAGAAGAGTGCAGAAAGTCTGAAAGACCAGCAGCTTCTGCAGGCACAGGGGCCAAAGCTGTATCCTCTAGAAAAGAGGAAAAATCATTGGTCTGAAATGCATTCTACTGCAGAATAGGATGCTTTTTGCCCTTCCTGATGCATGCAGTGGAAAGTTCAATCTTGCACAGACCTCCTCAAGAAAACCCATCCGTAAAGGACAATTAGTTACTGCTTAAGAATACTCTGCAAGCAAGGAAATGCTTAGTATTTTGGGGAAGAGGGGATCCTGCATACCTGATGGGATATAATTCTGGAGTGATGGCAGCCTTAGCCTGTGGCAGCATAATACAAAGGAGCCTTAGGGCATCTTCAGAACAAATAAAATTGTATTGCGTTGTAGTCCACAATAGCTTACGCAGGAGTTTGTTAGTCTCTGCGGTGCCACAACATTCATCCTTTCAGAGAGCAGCTGGGACTGTATTCTCTTGGGTTGGGGAGGGGAGGATACCTGAGCTGCGATCTCATCCACAGACCTTTATAAGAGAGATCCTTTGCTGACCATAGCTTGTTCTAGGTATCTGTTAACAATTTGCCTGTTGTTTGTGCATGTTGACTCCTCACCTTGATATTTGTAGGTGTTCAAAAGTGCAATTGAGAGTTCGGGCTCGGAAAGACATGAAGACTTCCTTAAACAAAATGAAAACATGGAGGTACCTTTTTCTTGGTTTCTTTATATGATGATTTGTATGAAACCTCTTAGTGAGATTTCGTGTAGCTTTGAACATGAGTGTTATCAGGGTGCTGATGCCTCCAGCTGTATATGGATTTGAGACCCCAGAAATGTCAATCTCCTCTCTCGACCAGTGTGACACCTGTGGGCCAGCAGGGGTGGTCTCAGCCAGGAGCAGCATGCCTGGGCCTCAAGCTGGAGGTGGAAGGATACAAAAAAGAAGAGGTTCCTGCTGTTTACACCTGTCCCATTTGGACCGCCCACTCACGGTGATGCTGCTCGCACCACTCAGCTGGGGCTCGGTCAGTGATTCTGGGTCCCCATTCTTCAACTTTTGCCCAGGGCGCCAGAATCACTAAGACTGTCCCTGTGGACAAGTGTCTGAGGGCAAACTAGCTGGATCTGAATCTGGACGAGGGGGTGGTGATGCTGGTGTCCTGGAGGGGGCTGCACTTCCTACACTTGATGGGATTATGCTGTCTCTGGCAGAGTTGATGAAACACTTGGGTTTTGGGTATGTAAGTAAAACACATGGCCTCCACTGTTAAAAGTGGTTTTCCCCCCAACTTTTTTGACCTGTATGGAAGGGGCTCACCTGCTTGGGCACAACTGACCTAGCCAGGCTAATCCCGGCCACAGTAACCGCAAAGCTGGTCTAGTATAGTTCTCTCTCCTTGTGGTTCTCCTTGAAAACAATCATTTGAAACTACAACATGCAGTGGCCTGCTAATGAGTTAGTACTAGCCACTGTGCACATTATTCCCAAGTATGTTTCCAGGTTCAATTCCAGGTTTTGTTTCTTACCTTGAAAGCCTATCTTGGTAGTGGACCCACATACTTAAGTGACTGCCTCTTTACCCATGTAAACCTGCGTAGGGACTCTGCTCTTTCAATCAGGCGGCTGGATCCAGACTAAAATTTCAAATGTTAAAATGGAACTTTTCTGCTTCCTCCTTCCCACTGCAGTCCACTGATCTCCACAAAATGCTGCTTCTGGGAGACAGGAGGCCCTGAGAGCCTCGCTACAAGTGACATTTTACACGTGAAGGACACTTGATCATTTTCGCAAGTCTTTCTGGGAACTGAAGTCCCTCTCCCCCACCCCTTTTCCTTCTGTTCCTTCCCCTCTCTGTTAGAATCGCTGCCTGAAGAGACAGAGAAAGCCTACGGCAACAGCAGCGTTTGCAAATCATCTTGCTGGGGGTGGGGGGATGCTCTGGAGAAAGCTGACATGTCGGTGAAGTCCTGGTGTCCTTCCCCTCTCTGTTAGAACTGTTAGAATCGCTGCCTGAAAAGTCAGAGAGCGCCTGTGGCAACAGCAGCTTTTGCAAATCGTTCCTCCAGTCACAAGCCTGCTCTCAATGATCTTTGGGGGGGGGGGCAGCTGCAACTTTCTCCCTTCCCTGGGCGTCCTGCTCAGCTTCACCAGCATGTCAACTTTCTCCAGAGCATCCCCCCCCCCCAAGCAAGATGATTTGCAAAAGCTGCTGTTGCCGTAGGCTTTCTCTGTCTCTTGACAGCCATTCTAACAGAGTGGGGAAGGAACAGAAGGAAAAGGGGTGGGGGAGAGGGACTTCAGTTCCCAGAAAGACTTGTGAAAATGATCAAGTGTCCTTCACGTGTAAAATGTCACTTGTAGCGAGGCTCTGAGAACTAATGGGGGGCGGGGTTTGCAGCAGAAAGGGGGAATCAGCAGAAATTGCCAATTTAGTTTGGAGCCTCTCGTGCTGTCAGGTTAAATTGGTCTCTGCCTGCTTTCTCTGTGGCTGCTCCTTAGTTGTGAAATAGGCTGCTGACCCCTTCCCTAGCACCCACCAAGAGTTTTAGACAGTGGGTGGGGACAGGTGAGGCTTTTGCCCAGTAGGGTTTCTGATTGGCCATTGGAAGTCTGATTGGCTGTACAGATTATTAAAAGTTGCTACAGCAACAGCTACCACAACAGCAAAAGGAGGTTTACAGTGTGACTGAAGGTATGCTGCATGTATGCAAGCAAATATTTTTAAACAATACATTAATTTTAAAAGGCATCCTGTTAAACAGAGCTTCTGACTGAAATGCTGAAGAGTTCCTATTTTAAGTTACATATGACCTCACTCCCTATCATTTTGTGGCTGACTCCACCTCCTGAGGCACGCATTTTGTGGTTGCGCCCACCACCCTGTTTCAGAATTCCATAGGTAACCACAGGCAAGCAAAGGTTGAAGAACCCTGCTTTACATAATACACATTACTGGAAGATTATAATTAGGAGATACCGCTCTGCTCTTTTTAAGTAGAGGTCCTTTGTTTCTTTAACCTTAATACCCCAGAGAATCTTGTGGTATTCTTGTTCGATTAAACACACACTAAGATCAATTTTGTGTGTGCTTTCCTACAGAATTTTGGGTGTTTTGCTCTGACTGAACTCAGCCATGGCAGCAATACCAAGAATATGCGTACTACAGCTAGATACGACCCCTCTACACAGGTTAGTCCACAGTTATGGCCATTCCATTTTAGTGTGGTTTCCTTGACCTTATATTTAAATCGAGCTGTGTTCTGGCCACAATGATCTTTTCTGTACTGGCACCTGCCAGAGTTATTTGATATGAAGTAAAAGTGAAATTGCCTCATGGATTCTCCCAGATGTGCTTGCAGCTTTGGACTTCTCTGACATCATTCCCATCTGTAGGATCATCGCCAAAAGCACGGCTCTGATGCCTGTTTGAAAGCAGATCCTGAACCTATAACTGAGGAGCCACGAACTGGAACGTGGAACTGAACACGCAGTCTGACAAGAAACACCTTGGGTTACCATTAATGTGAACAAAATTATTCTTTGCCATTATTGGGTGCCTAGTAGGTTCCTTAAATTGGGGTAATTAAACTAGGAAGAGTGTTGGGAGACGTGAGCACCCAACAGCAAATTTGACACACGTGTTTGGTTAGAAATTAATGGACAAACTAATTTCATCCTCCAATATCCAAATATTAGCTGATTGCTTCAGGGCCCAGCTAGAATTTTTGGGGACCGGCTGTGAGAGAATCCTCTTTGCGGAGCAATCTGCTTCATACAGCATGAGGGAGAGAAGGCTGATTTCAGTAGACCCAGTTAGAGTAGACTAGTAAGGCCCTAACTAAGGTGACAGGTTTCGTGTGGGCTGATTGTTACGTGAAGTTAATTCCTGCAGCATAGGGGGGCTGATTGGCAGGCACCTTGAGAGAGGAATTCTAAGCAGGTCTGCGTAGAAGGAAGTACCATTTTACTCAGCAGGGCTTACTCCTAGGAAAATGCTCTTAGGATCACACCCTGAGACCTCCAAGGCTGAGGAGCGGTTCTGAAACTATCCCATCCTGAACTTTGGTGGGTACGTGTGTTGGGGAAGGGATGTTCCTGGTGCTGAATAGTATTGACCTTAGGTGCTAGAGCAGCACCTTGGGGCAGGGGGATGGGGGTGAAGCTCAGCACCACTTGGCATTGCTCTTTGTGCAGACTAAGATAAAAGAAGCTGGCAGCAATAACAGCCACGTTTTGAGACAGGGCAGATTCAACACAGGGGTTGGTAGGTCACTTGCTGGTGGCAATTCACACCAGAGTTAGTGTTGTTAATTTTATATTAATTTACTTATTTTCAAATAATGTTTTTTTGTTTGTTTACAACCCTTCAGATACTTAAAGAGTAATCCTATCCCCCCTCAGCCTTTATCCTAAATAGACTGGGACCAGCATACCTGCGGGACCATCTCTTCCCATATGTACCCCAGAGAGCATTAAGATCAGCAAATAAGAACCTACTGGTAGTCCCTGGGCCCAGGGAGGCCTGGCTGTCCTCGACCAGGGCCAGGGCATTTTCAGTCCTGGCTCCAACCTGGTGGAACTCTCTGTCGGAGGACATCCAGGCCCGCCAAGATCTTATGTCCTTTTGGCCAGCTTGTAACACAGAGATGTTCTGCCAGGCATACAGTTGAGGCCAGTCTTTGATCATCTTAGGAGCCTCCCTACTGGTCTCCCACTAGGGGGGCAACAAAGTCATCTGCCTCCAATTAGCGCAGTCACCAGATTATTATAAAGTCTGGCCCCACCGCACCCCCTCTGTTCTGTTCTGTTTTGCTTGTTTACATAATGATTGGGGAATTGGAGGGGGGCTGTCATCTGAAATGCTGTTTGCATGTATTTATGGTGGTTTTTTGGTTTTTATTTTTTTAATTAGTTTTCAAATAAGTAACAAATAAAGAGAAGAGAAAAAAGAAAAAGAAAAAGCAGAAAAAGAGTATAGTTAGGAAGGGGAGAAAGGAAAAGTAAATATATCCATAATATCCTGTTTACAGCAGTGCTCAATATATCATTAAACATTCTTAGTGATAAGATGTACTTTTAATAATAAGATATTTGAATCCTTTTACATTCTTGGCAAATTCAAGTCTTTATGTTTATTTGTAATCCAGTTGTAGAACGGTATCCAGGGTCCGACGAACTCTTCATTGTCAATTTATCCATCTCCGCTGTTTCCATGATCTTTCCCACTAGTTCTTCTTGAGTTGGTATTATTTGTTGTTTCCAATAAAATGCTGATACAATTCTAGCTGCTGTCCTGCATGTATTATAAAATGTTTTTGCTCTTTGTTAAATTCGTCCAGGATGCAATTCAATAGGAACAATTCCGGCTTAAAAGGTATTGGTATCTGTAAAATTGTATGGAGTACTGTATGTGACATTATCCAAAATCTACGTACAACTTTACAAGTCCACCACATATGATAAAAAGTTCCTGTACATTTTCCACATTTCCAACATTTACTTGGAGTATTTTTGTACATTTTAGCCAATCTGTCTGGAGTTATATACCGTCTATAAAACATTGTATATATATTCTCTTTAAAATTTACCGATCTAGTTATTTTCATATTAACCTTCCATACTTTATTCCATTGTTCTGAATCAATCTCATATCCCAAGTTTTGTGCCCATTTAATCTTACAACCTTTTGCCGCTTCATTTTCCTTCTTCATTCGCATTTAAAATACATACATTTTAAAAACAGCTTTTCATCAGAAGCACATAACAGTTTTTCAAACTCAGTTTGCTCCATATAGAAACCCCCCAATTTTTTATCTTTTTGATATCTGGACTCAATATGTACTCTTGACCTCCAATCTAGATTGAGATCTTGCTTTATCAATTCTTCTTTTGTTTTTAAAGACCCTTTATCATCCAATAATTCTTTATATCTAAAAATTTCTTTGTTGAGAATACTTTCGGCAGAGTAAAAGCTTCCAAGGGGGAGACCCATTGTGGCGTTTTAGTATATATTAATGGTACAATTTTTTCCCATACTGAAAGAATAAATTTCCTTATTATTTGATTTTTAAAATATTTATGGACAGTAGCTTTACCGTACCAAACAAATGCGTGCCAATCTAGCTTTAAGTCATGGCCTTCAATTGCCAACAGTCTTATCTAACATAATCCACTCTTTCATCCACATCAGAATGATTGGGGAATTGGAGGGAGGCCGCCATCCGAAATGCTGTTTGCATGTATTTATGGTTGTTTTTCGGGTTTTAACTGTATTTATATGTTTTAATCTCTGCAAGGGAAGGGTCTAAAGACTTACATTTTTTAAAATGGAAGCTGGGAATTCAGAAAATCTGCTGTACCTATTATTACAATGGTAGATCAATATATTGATATGAAATTGACATTAAAAAATTGCAAACACCCTTGTAACCCAGGAGAAGGGGTGGTGGCCACTTCTGGCTCTGAAAAAAACTGCACTTTTTGCTGATGCTTGGTTGTTTTCTTTATCATTCTTTTAAGCCTGCAATTTACTCGGTATTTCAACCTTTACATTTTGCTTAATTTAATATTGTTACGGTTTCCATCAGTCCAACCTCATTTGGGTGAAATGCTTTTGTGCTGAATATATGCAATTTAGATCCATCTTCAAAAAGACCAAGGATATGCTTCATAGAGGGATATATTCCCTTCAACACCCTTATAATCCAAAATTGTGAATAGACAGTTTCACGGTGATCTACTTAGTGTGCTATTGCATTGGCTCAAGTACCTTAATGGCTTCATAGTGTTTGTTAATAGATTCCTGTGATGATTTTAGAAGATTGGGGATCTTTATTTTATATTATTTCCTTGCCCTTCTTTGCTTAGAGAGTAAAGTGGGAGATGATTCAGCACCTTCCTTGCTGGTGCTGTGCTCAAATGGAGAGCAGAAGGGTTATGAGGAGGGCCTGTAACAGGCTAGGCAAAGGTCCTGTTCCCCCAAGAATGTACTGAACTTATAAATCCGGCCACCAACAGGTGTTGATTCCAAGCTTCTTGACATCCAGGCAGAGAAGCAGTCGACAGTACCCTTTCTGCCATGTGGCCCATGAATCCCTCTTGCTACTGCTTCAGCCATCCCAAAGAGCCACTTGCTGCTGCTTTTCCTGCCCGTCCATACCAGCAGCCTGGCCTACTGGCCTAGCAGTCCCACCCTCTCTCAGCTGCCATTGCTGATCTCTGCTGGCTCTGCGCTGGCCCAGGATTGTCAGCCACAAGCTGCTCCCTCTGAGACAGGCTCTGCCTTCCTGAAACCTGCTGCTCACTACTGTCTGGACAGCCTTTCCCTTCCCTCAGTCTCTCTCGGCTCCCTGCAGGCTGTAGTTCTCCTGGCCCCAGGTGGGTGTGGTCCCCCATCCGCCTGGCCCTGTCACAGTTGAAAACAGTGTTGGAACTCATAAAGTTTCACAATGCTTCCCACCCAGTTAGGTGGAGCCAGTATTTCGGATTTTCATCTTCGTATTGTGTCACTGAACATTCCTTAGGCATGGCTGCTGGGCAGGGTAGAACTTTCCCAGAAGCACTTGGCATGGAGGACAGATTTCATCATTCATTCCAGATTTTAGGGCTACACAAAGAGGAGGGTGAGGACGTTGGATGGCAGCAACCTAGCAAACTGGGTGGCCAGGGTGCCTCTTGATACAGTGATGGCTACTAATAGCGAGGGACTCTAAAGGGGATTAGACTTATTCGTGGAAGAGGCTAGGTCCATGAGTAGCCATGGAGACTAGAGTATGAAAGAAAGGAAAGCTCCATCAGTGGCTCCTTTGCATACATGAGAGAGCCAGTTTGGTGTAGTGGTTAAGAGTGGTGGGACTTTAATCTGGAGAGCCGGGTTCGATTCCCCACTCCTCCGCTTGAAGCCAGCTGGGTGACCTTGGGTCAGTCACAGCTCTTTGAAGCTCTCTCAGCTGCACCCATCTCTCAGGGTGATTGTTGTGGGGATAATAACAACATACTTGGTAAACCGCTCTGAGTGGGTATTAAATTGTCTTGAAGGGCACTATATAAATTGAATAGGAATGTATATTGGAACCACCATATGGAGTGGCCATTTGCCTCTGAAAGCAGTTAACCCCCCCCCCCCTCTCTCTCTCTCTGGCATAAACGTGTGGTGTTCGTATAGTCTTTGAATATTTATTTTTATCATTTGTTCATTTATATGACCACAAAGGGAACCTGGGGTAGCTTGAAGTGTTTTCCCCATCTCCATTTTAACATAGAACAATGGTGAGAAGTAGGTTAGGCTCAGTGTATGGGACTCGCCCAGAATCACCCAGTTTGTGTAATACCATTAACTGATTAACGTTTTAATATTTATGCCTTGTTCAGGTTTCTGCTTTGTTTCAGATTTCCACAATCCCAGTCCTATTGCATTGCTTATTAGATGTCTTTTCCTATTGATTGTATTGACTTTAATTGTTTAATCCATTTTGAGTCTCGATGTGAAAGATGGACTAACAAAATATGTTTATGGTCTGAATAAATAAAAATAATTTTCCTTGCAGTGTGAGCTTGGGAGATAGAGAACACTGGCAGTAAAGTTTTTTTTAAAAAAAAAGGAATTAAAAAAGAAAAGACTTTTATAACTACTTTATGACTTACCCATTCACCTCTGCAAGAACATTCTGTGTCCTCCATGCTTAGCTTTCCCCAAAGCAGGTGACAGCAGTTTTTGTATTGCCTTTGTCAGCTGCAGGGGGCTTGAAAGGACAAAGAGCAAGGAAGGCTGCCCTTCCCCACCTTCTCTGCAGCTGCATCCTCTCCTCTCATCCTCTGCCGTACTGTCCTGTCCATCTGTGCCTGGGAATGGTATAATTCGGGTCAGGAAAGCTTATGAGAGTGCAGTTCACAAACAATAACACTTCTATGAATCTGAACCGGAAGAGAGTCCTGCTAGTACATCCCACTACGCACGCTTTAAAAGGCAAAAAGAATTTCAGAGCCAAAATAGAAAGGAGGGAGGTCGTCTTGCTCCCTGGAATTAAGGCCGAAGGGTTAAGGATGCAACTGAAGGTTGTGGATCCAGAGTCTCCCCCGCCAACCCACTCTAGTTCAGGATTGGCTTGGTATTTATGAGCTTTCTTGGAGTTTTCTTGGAAAAAAGCATAGTTTACCTAGTGTTATCTTTTGATTTGATGGGTTGATTTGTGCATCCTTATTTTTACTCCTTATGTGAGCCTTCTCAGATTTCACCCTGCAGATTTCAGTATGTGTCATGACTAGAGATGGGCACGATCCAAAAAAAATTGCCGATCCAGCTGATCGTGGATCGGCGCCGGTGACGATCCCAACTAAACGATCCACACCGATCATCTCCCGTTCCAGATCCGTGGATCGTGGAGGCCAAAGCGGGGTGCGCTGCTATTCCCAGCTATGTGGGAAGGTGGGTGTTGGCGGCGGCCACCGGGCACGGCGGGCACGGGGAGACGGTGATGAGCCACCTCCCCTCAGGGGGCAGGGAGTCTGGCTGCTCGCCGGCGGCACCCCCCATGTGCCCGCCTGCCAGGCCAAAAAGGAGCGCGCTGGCAAGAAAAGAATGGTGGGTGATGCTGGCGGCATCTGTGTTTGTGTTTGGCCGTCAGAGCTGCCTATTAGTTTGCAGGGATGAGATTGGAGTGTCCATGGCTACAGAACACCCCCTTCCCCCTCCCTCTCCTGGGTGTCTTCTCCCAAAGGAAGCCCTGCTTATCAAGGAAAGCTGGGCTTCCATTCGGGTTTCCAGGGCGACAGAAGGAGGGAAAACACAGCTCAGGCATTCCCCTGGCTCTGTTGCCCTGGGAATAGATTACTGGTGCCTGAGTGTCTGGCTTCCCGATCCGAGCATGATCCAGCCCCCTCCCGATCACTGGATCGTTGGCCGTGGCTGATCACGATCTGCTGAGTCACGATCGCTCGATTGCCATTATCATGGGGTTTTTTGGATCGTAATGTGGACCGGGCCCATCTCTAGTCATGATCCCCTCTGGCTGGCTCAGTGACTCTAACTCAGAGGAGGAGTCTGAGGAGCCCAGGACAGGGATCCAGGAGGACCGGGGGGATCAGGGAGGGCCTGACCCTGCAGAGGCACCTGCAGACCGGCAGTAGTAAAGGCCACCCGGCTAGGGAGACCTTGCCATCTGCTTCTGAGATAGCCACTAGGACAGGGGTCCCCACTGGGGTGCCCGTGGACACAATTGTGCCCCCCAACATCTTTCTAGCTGCCCACTATGTGTTTTTAGAAAGTGGGTGGGGCCAGGGAGCTTTTGCAAAGCAAGGCTTCTGATTGGTCATTGGAGTATTGATTGGCTGTGCAGATTTTTAGAAACATTGCTTTGTCAGAAACTGCTTCCACAGCACAAGGCTCTTCACTGTGTGACTGATGGGAAGCCGTAGCAGTCATTTTGTGGCAGCCATATTGTTGTTGCACCCATCATCACACTCTGCCAGAATTCCAAATGTGCCCGCAGTCTCTAAAGGTTGGAGACCCCTGCACTAGGCCTCTGCCAGGCAGGATGCAAACCCTGGCCCATAGCTCCTCAGGGCCTGCTCACATACCACAAGAGTAGTATCGGCGAAAAGGCCAGGCTGAGGCAGCACAAAGGAGGCGCAGTGCCGGCCTGGATCCAGCACAGGGCTCTGAGACCGATACTTCTTTGCAAGATCCTGGTCGAGGCACAGAAGTCTCAGGAGCTTCCACACTGGCCAGCGAGCGCAGCTGAGCCAGGTCAACTCCAACTGATTTTGGCTGAAGCTTGAGAAGGTTGTATTGTGGCGTCCACTGGATGCAAGCCCTGCACCCCAACTTCTTGCCTCCAGCTCCAGTGGAGCCTCTCAGGCCTCACTAACCCAGCCTGAGGCCCTGCCGTAGAGCGCAGGATGGTATTGTGTTTTAACTCTCTATGTTCCCAAAAAACCCCCAGTGGGAACAGCACTGGTGTGGAAGGGGGGAAATCAAACTTGGAAACAGCTGAAGATGGCAGATGGTGCTGGTGAAGCGCAGGCCACAGATCTTGATAAATCAACAGGCTTTCATGTCCGTTCCTCTTCAGCGTTGCAACTTCTGTCAGATTTTGGTCTTGATTTTCCTAAAATATGTTTTACATTAAGATTAACTCTGAGGATTTCTGTCCAGATATTTTACTGTATTTCAATCTGACAAATTCACAGCATAAAATAGAGGCAATAGTTGGATTTCTTTTAACGTTGTGCTTTTACAAAGGGACGTTAAGACAGCTTGTAAAATTGATATGCTTTTTCTTGTCCACTGTGTAGGAATTTGTCATTCACACACCTGATTTTGAAGCTGCCAAGTTCTGGATTGGCAATTTGGGAAAGAATGCCACGCATGCAGTCGTTTATGCCCAGTTACATACCCCAGATGGCCAGTGCCATGGACTGCATTCTTTTGTTGTCCAGGTAGGGATGAAGAAATGTTGCCTTTCTAGAATGTTGGAATAAACTTTGATGGTTTTCAACCGGACCCCAGAGAAACTTCCAATGAGTGTGTCCAGCGGTTAAAACCTGAAAGTTATCAAAAGCCATACTGCCCCTGGTTAGTGTGTAGATCTGTCCTTGAAATATGTGCCTGCACTCTGCAGTGCATGTGGATGTGAGAAAAGGCAGCAATTCCCACCTCCCTTTTCTCTGTTTATAAGATTGCGGGAGATGAAGTATCTGCATATGAAGTTAATTCAGGAAATTTCTCCTAATCAAAATAACCAAGTTTAACGTTTTATTGGTAAGGAGACAGAAAAGAGTGGGTAGACTCTACAAAGAGGTGAAACCCAGCAAAATAAGCAAAAGAAAACAAAGTAACCTTCTGAAATCCTTAGAGCGTCTTTCTGCCCTGAAATACGGATCACCCAGCCTGCAGCTAGGCTTGGCAAGAGACAAAGTGCCGAGTTCTTGACCTAACAAAAGCTTACTCCCACCTTTCCTTTATGATCCTAGGATGTCTTTGCATGCAACCCTTCAGATAGTGTAGTGTGTTAACTAGTGTGCAGATGAGTGCAGAGAGCAAAGGCTAGGTGTCAGCTTTGGGGAAATACCCGCTGATTCCTCCCCCCTCACAGTTTTACAGGAGACTGATCCAGATGGCAAAGGTGTGCTGCCTGTGTCTCATGTTTTGCTTACTGTAAACTGAAAACCAGAACCCATGTGCTTCTTTCATAAAACATCTGGATCTGTCTGTAACTTGAGCCACAAACATTTTGGTTTACCTTGGACCACTTGTGTATCAATCCTTGCAAGGTTAAACATCACAGGATATGAGGAAAATGTTATTGTTATCTCTAGAAAATGTGAATAGTTCAATGTCTGTATTGTTTGTGATCTATGAATAAATATATTCACTTAAGGATTTAATACTGTGACAAGAAAGGAGGGAGGAATTCTTTAATGTACAATTCAGTTGGTATCAATAATACTAGATCAAGATGGGTAACCACATTAGTCTGTCTGTAGCAATAGAAAAGAGTAAGAGTCCAGTAGCACCTATAAGACTAACAAAATTTGTGGTAAGGTATGAGCTTTTGTGAGTCACAACTCACTTCTTCAGATAATGCTGTTAAATAATGCTATTTAACGTTAATCAATAATGCTATTTAACGTTAATCAATAATGCTATTTAACGTTATTTTTACAGGGTCACTTTTTATCTTTCGACTAAATATTTTTCCTTCTGTAACTTGGCCCACAGGCCACCTCATTCTTGACCCCAGCGCTATTCCAGTTCCTTGGATCACATTATACTGCTGCGTCCTCGTGTGGAGGGGGAAATGGCAGCCTTATGGTCATTGAATGCTATTGCTAGCCTGTGTTTAAAGGGTTAGGGCCCTTGGAGACATCCGGGACCCTCTTCAGAGGTACATTTTTCCTGCCTGACATGAAGGGAATATGTGCCTCAGACTCACAAGTGCCCTTTACCTGTGCTCCTTCCTTCTCATTCCCTTCTGCTCTTAACTGATGACGCAAGTGCCGTATCAGACTCATCTGGATTTTTGTATGTCTTTGCCTCAATGCAGTCTCTGTGTACCCCTTGGAGTCTGTGTGTAGAAAGTGAATTTAGAGAGAGAGCAGGTAACTGTAACCATAGTATTGTGCCAAAGCGTATGTTACTTTCCAGTTAGAAAGACTGGGGGGGGGGTGAGTGTGCAAGGGCACACATGTCTGATGCTCATGCGCCTTCCATGTTAAGTAGAAAAATGTTTGACTGAATTGGCCTTAATGGAGCGATCTCTGAGCATACTAAACTGTTTTGTGCCACATGGGCATTTTTGTACCTGGAAGATGAGTTGCCCTGTGTCAAGGGTTGAGGGCAAGTTCTTTTCCTATGTCCCACCTAGGAATGAGTGAACGTAAAGAGGGACAAGACTAACCCTGAACCATATCTAGAGAGGGCAGCAGCTTTTGCACCTTAATCTGTTTTCGTGTATTAAAACCTATCCTGTGTAACTCAATGAAAACCAGCAACATTTAAGCTAGTCCCTGTCTTTATAGTCACACACCATCTTTGTAGCTCCTGCTCCTAGCCTCACCCTGTGGTTCACTTCTTGCTCATGCTAGAGCCTGAAAGAGTCCAAAGACTGCCTGTTGGAGGTCCCATTTACCAGAATAATAATAATAGTAATAAACAAGTGGAGAGCTGCAGCAAAATGTTGTGGATCCTTTTCAGTTTCCAAAGGCCTGCAGAAGTGAGAGCAGCCCCAGTTTTGCAGCCATCCTCAGACGACCTAAAGATAGCTTGTTTCCATCTTTCCTGGCATCCTTAGGGGCTGCTGAGGCAGTCCTGGAAGTGGGCTTTTTGCAGAATGGCTGGGAAAGGGGAGGCAACTGCACCTCTTCTCCAGCTATCCTCTTATTTTAAAAAGTATCCCCTTCCCCTTTTCAGATTGTTCTTGAAACCCATGGCTTCTCCTGGGTTTATAAAAACATGACCAGGTCGATCTGAATTGTGTCCATTTTTTGGACTGTGTTTTGTGGAGGCCAAGTTCAGAATTAGGTATAGAATTAAATATGCACAGGGTTCTACATTCAAGACCAACAGTGTATTCAGTAATTTCTTGAAAATATTTCATAGAATTGAAAATTATCACAAGAATATAATGAAGGCTTTTGTTACAGGTTCGAGATCCAAAAACCCTGCTTCCCATGCCTGGGGTACTGGTGGGTGATATAGGTAGGAAACTTGGACAGAACGGTCTAGATAATGGGTAAGTATCTACAAACATTCTTTGTCTCTACAAGATAGTAATGCAAACATGTGGAATTTCTTCAGCCCTCATAAACAAAGACCCTTACTAGTTTATCATAAAGTAGAAAGTATCTTCAGGGCAATCAAGTCCAATCTTCCAGAAACAATCCTAGGACTTTGGCGCTATTTATTTAGAATATTTATATCATATCCTTATGCAAAGTGACATACAGAAAACATACTGTACAGTTTAATACTAAAAAGTGTAACGCTGTATAAAAACAATAACGGAAACCCCCTCAAAATATGTGCAGATAGCAGCCAGCCAGCAGTAGCCCTTGATGCAAGAACTGCAGAGCCTCACTTAATTTCAGAGGGTCTCCAGAGCAGACCCGATTCGCAAAGATTCGGGATTTCCGAAACACCCCCAGTGTACCAGGTCTGTTTCAGAAACCCCGAATCAAAGATTCCCAAAGTGATTTGTATAGCTTCAGGAAGCTTCGGGTCAAGGGGTTCAAGGGGTTCTATGCACAGTGGCACAGAAAGGGGCATTTCAACCCCTGAATCAGCTGCTTGTCAGGGGTTTCCCAGACAAGCGGCTGAGTCCAGCCTGCAGGAGTCAGGCGATTCCCTGGCCCCTTGTGCAGCAGGCAAAGAGAGCGCTCTGCGGTGCAGCTGCAGACTGATGCCTACAGCCCCATCGCCTCCTTTGTCCGCTGCAGAAGGGGTCTAGGCAGCACTTCAGAGTTTTTGTCCATTTGCCTAGAATTAGGTGGAAAGGACAGAGAGACATTGACATCTTTGCAAATTGGGTCTGATTCGGGACTTCCTTCCCACAGCAGTTGCCTGTTGAGGAAAATGGGCAGGAAAGCCTATGAGGAGCTTTGTGGCCCTCTGTAAGACAAGTGTCCAAGAGGTAGAGAAATAGTTTCCCAGGCCCATCTTTTGAAATCTTCCTACTAGGAACAATTGGAGCCATTGCAAAACCAGGCCATTTAATCTATTTTTAAAAAATATATGGGGGCAGCTCAGCTCAATGGTAGAACACAAGGCCATCAAAACCTCATTTAACAAGACGTGAACTAATAAACAACTTATTAATAGTCGCTAAGGCGTTAACAGCTTTACACTGGAATAACCAAATATCTCCTTCATCAAAACAATGGCTCTCAAGAGTTTGGGATCAATCTATTATTGAAAAGATTACAGACAATTTGCATCAAGATTCCACTTCAAAAGGTCATCTAAATTTTATGGAAAATGTTGGCCCTTTTTTGAATAAATCAACAAAGAAGGGACACAATCTTCGAAACAACTATATCAAAACATTCTTAATTTGTAATTATTGCTATTAAATACAATGTTTATAGATAAGCTGTCAACAACTATTCATTCAATGTTTAGTATAAGATGAACAAGCACCCTTGAGTTGTTATAAGATGTAAGCAATAAATGTTGTGTTTGTCTAATATTGAATTTAAATTTTTTTAAAAAATTAAAAACCCTCATTTAAGAATTCTAGCAAAATATGGAACCCTCTGTCTTTGAACAGGAGATTTCAAAATAAATATGAGAGGGTCAGTGGCATCCCAGAGGGCTAGTCTAGCCAACGCGCCCATTGCTGGGCCTGTTTTGTCCTGGGCAGGTCTGTTCCTTGCACAGCTAACCAGCTGCCTTTCCAATATGATCTCTGTTTTCCCACATTCACAGCAAAGCAGAGTTTCACCCTCCTAAACTCTCTGACTTGTGCGGTCTTAGTTTGGTGTTACTCAGTCTTATGAAAGAGGCTGTGTATTATTTCCACATTATAGTTTCTCAGTACATGGACTCGGCATGCCATGTGGTCCGTTGTTCGCTATCCCCAAATTGTTCTGGAAGCAGGGGAAAGGATGGGCAACAGCCGAGACAGGAGCTTGCACCTCGTGTTGTGATCACAGTCTGCAAATCAAATGAATCCCTGGCATCACTAACAAAACAGATGTAGAGGAGATTGCTTAAGAAAGTGAACAAAAGTACAGGCAACAGCTGAAGTTAGAAGGTGGTTTATATACGTAAAGAATTCAGCATGTAGAAAATGTCTGTGTATTTACAGAAAGGAAATAGATTATTTAATGTGCACCATTATAAACACTTCTGTCTCACATACAATTTGTGTTAAAGTCCACCTCCCTCCCTCTTGCCCATGCAGCACATGCTGCCGCATATCTTTTTGCTTTGCGAGCAGACCCAAACTTCAGCATCACTCTTTCGTATGTAGTGTGCACATGGTGCAAACCAAGGGCCCCTCCCTCGGAAACGCAGGCGGCATAGATCTTGCATGCTGTCCCAGGGTACAACTTCCTTCCAGCACTTACTGGGCTCTGCCTGCTCACTCTGGTGGCAGCTGGGGGCGGGGGCGGGGGGCAGCAGGCTACCCCCGATTAGCCTTAAGCCTGGCTGTAGTCCTCTGCAGACGTTCCCAGCCCCCTCAGAGCAGCCACCCTCCAAGAGGCACTGCTAACCTGTAGCTTGGCTGCCCCCATCCAGAGGGGCTGGCTCACTGGTTCTTCATACAGGTGAGGTAGTACTGGCCATGGGAGCTGGAGCAATGTGGGAGGCCAGGGTGCCTCAAGTGATAGGGGTTAACAGCTGCTGCAGGAGTGACAGACCACTGGAGGCAAGAGAACCCTGCAGGGGATGAGGCAGACGAAGCAGATGGGACCGGGCCCAGAAAGTCCCTGGGCTGAATCTGGCCCAGCCAGACTGGACACCTGGAGACTGGAGGGATGTGGCCACCAATGCCAGGGGCTTTTTCGTTGTGGGCATTAGCACTTGGGGATGGTTCCCTTCTTCAGCTTCTTAGCATGAAAACCAGCCAGGCAGCCCTTGCTGCTCCTCAGGAACAGATCAGTGGAGCTCCTCGCTGCCTCTTATGTTAGGAGCATGCAGTGTGTATGCACTGAACAAGTGGGAGGGAGGCCATGGCAGTACTTGGGGCAGTCAGGCTGCAAAAGGAATGTTGCGAGCCTTGGGTCTTGCTTATTTAAACTGGTGTGACTCCGCCACTGTTCAGCAGAATTTCCTATGATCTGCTCACATTCTCACTCTCAACAAATACATTCCAAATGCTAGATCATAATAGGTGAAATCATCTTTTTTCTGTTGTTGAACAAAATGTTTCAACTTTACTGAAAAACCAAGAAGCCATGAACTGTGGAACCACCGCCATGTTTCTCCATTATAGCAAACTGGACCATTATTTTGTTCCTGTTAACATTTTTGTGTATTTTTCCTTGAGTAACAGGCATATTGACCCTTAAGCTGTCTTGTTGTTAATATGTATCCTCTCCCCCTCTTTCCATATCCTCTTTTATATCCAGCTTGAGAGAAGAGCATTAAAGGGATTTACTGGGGAAGAATACATAAACATATGCACAGCTGCATGTGCTTACAGCAGTGTACATACTAAAGAAAAAATTCTCTTATTTCTGTTACTAAATGTTGTTATTGGAACGAGAGAAAGCTGTTGTGTGCTTTTGGTTTATTTTCATAAGCATGTACCCTGGGCATATGCCCAGAGTAGCCAGATCTCATCAGATCTTGGAAGCTACGCAGGTTAAATCCTAGTTAGTACTTGGATGGGAGACTGCCAAGGAAGTCCAGGGTTGCTATGCAGAGGCAGGCAACGGCATACTGCCTCTAAACGTCCTTTGCCTTAAAAACCCCAGCGGGGGGGGGGGGGTCGTCATTAGTCAGCTGTGACTTGATGGGGCCTTGCACACTCACTCGCGTACCAATAGCTGCTCTCCAGCAGGTGGCACACGTGTTTCTGTGATAATATAGTGTTCTGTAAACTCTTGAATTCGATCTCTCTTGAATTTATAGTAGCCACTAGGTTTTTCACAGTAATGAAGGTAGATTGTGCAAAGATTTATATAGGCTCTTTAAGCTTAATGCTGAAACTAGATGAAATGTTTTGACAGAATTCCAATTTTTTTTCTTGATGCCTTGCACCTGTCAATTCCTGCCCACTTTTACAACTTTTTTTTATCATTTTCACAACAGTGGCCCCGTGTATATTATCAGAACTGAAAAGCAGTTGTAATGGAAGTCTCTCTTTTTTAATTTTAACAACATAACAGATATTTATAACAGTATAAACAGTGCAAGCATATGCTCGAAACAGCATATAAAGAGCGTTTAACAATATTTACAATATATATAGATGCCCAATAAAAAGAAAAGGCGAGTCTTAATAGATGGCAATAACTTTATCAGGAACCAATTTTAGATATTTACTTTGCTGTTCCATAAAGTCCAAAAAAGGCCACCATTTCTCATAAAAATTAGATCGGAAGTTCTGGTTCTCAACAATCGAGATGCAGTCTGCCTGGATCTATATTCTATCTATATATATGCAGTTAAAGGGACATCTCAACCCAAAAGGTCTATTCCCTATGATATTTTGTGACAACTATCGGTCACGCTGGCTGAAGGTTGTTCAGAGATATCTACTGAGAATTGGACTTTCTCCCCAAATGCTTCTTCCTTATGGAACAGAGCATGCCAAAAAAACAATAGTTAAGCAGAGAATTGAAGATACTGAATACCAATCTGACCGCTCTAGTTTACAAAATACAAAGGTTTGGGTTAACATCAAATACTCTTTGGAACTGGCAAACTATTTAACATCTTTAGAAGTAAAAGGGTTTAGAAGGGCCTTCACTTTAGTGAGGTGTTCCACTCTTCTGCCATACTTGAAGGCAAGTATAAGAATATCTGCTATACTAAAAGGCCAGTCAACATAAGTAGAGACTATAGAACATATGTTTTTTTCATGCTCACACTGTAAGGTGGCACACAGCAAGTTAATTACCCTGTTGTTTGGAATAAACCTGCATCTCTCTAAAAACTTAAACTTGAGTTTCTTTTAGCAGACAGAGATCACTTATCAAGTAGCCAATTTCTGTATGATGATACTCAGGTTAAGAACATTTTCATACTTAGATGTTATATCAAGTTTAATCTGTTTTTTTACCTGTTTATACAAATTGTGAAATTTCTTAAATATGTATTTCTCCTGTATGTCTAGTCTAAGGGTTGCAATAATAAAAACAATCAATTTCCCATAGGTTAAGAAAAACAAGTTCAGGACATGGTTGGATAGTGTATCCTGTGATTTTTTTCAATCATGTTGAAAATCAAAATTCAATAATGAGAAATCAAAGGGCGGTCCCACCAACAATTTAGAAAAGAGCCTATTTGCTTACAGCCATGGCAGCAGTATGGGTCGTAAGAAGAATTTATGTAATGTAGCTTGAGTAGGGTTAAGTACCATCTTCTTGAAAGTTATTCTTATACACCGGTTTTGTGTAGTGGTTAAGAGCTCGGGACTCTAATCTGGAGAGCTGGGTTTGATTCCCCACTTCTCCCCTTGAAGCCAGCTGGGTGACCTTGGGCTAGTCACAGCTCTCTGGAGCTCTCTCAGCCCCACCTACCTCACAGGGTGTTTGTTGTGGGGATAATAATAACATATTTTGTAAACCACTAAGAGTAGACATTAAGTTGTCCTGAAGGGCAGTATATAAATCAAATGTTGTTGTTGTTATATTGATTGCATTGATGGAGCAGATTTTTGAAGACCAAATCTGGGTCCATTGTGAGTCAGAAATAGGTATATTACAATCCGACTGCCAGCGGAGCTGATATCTTGCTTTTTTACACCGTCTTTGAGAGTTTTAAATCTTATATAAAATAGAAATGAGACCTTTTTCTTTTGTGCTCCATGAAATCAACAATCTTTCAAAGTCAGTTTAGGATCTTTTAAGTTGTGTTTGGATTTTTGAACTATTAATTAAATGATTTAACTGAAAATACTCAAACTATGAAATTTTGGTGTTACTTGATGATTCCAATTGGGACTTAGATTTTAGAGTGTTGTTAGAAGTAACATCCCATAGTCTTGTTAATTTAAGTGCTCTCCACAGAGGAAAAACTTCCTTGGAATTGCCAGGAATAAACCATTTTTGTTGTAAAAAAGATAGCGGGGAAATATGTAATGGAAGTCTCTTGACAGCATACTTGGCAATCCACCATTTGTTGGATCCTACCTAGAATGCCTGTGGGTCAAGATAATTCTCCCGAAAGGCAGTTAATGGAAGAATGACAGACCCCTCCCCCCCAGGAATAGCTTGGAGGGAAAACCAGATCTGCGGGGGCGGGGGGGGTATCAAAAAATCACATCCTCTCTAGGGGGAATCTAGTCCAATATGCGGAGCAGTGAGTGATAAGCCTGTGTGGTGTAATGGTTAGACTAGGATCTGGGAGAACCATGTTTGAATCTGCACTCTGCCATGGTTTCAGCATTAGACTCTTCTTGGGGAGCTGGCCAGGATTCTCTAGGTTCAGCTGGTGAATTAGTGATAGGAATATCAGCTCAGGGTATCTAGATGACATGAATATTAATTCTTCTGGTAATTAACAAACATGCAGGCTTCCCTAAGATCTAGAGGGAGCGCCTACATCATTAGTGACTTTAGCAGAGGGAGCTCCTACACCTTTGAGTGACAAAAGGAAACTATACCTTTTGGCATAAAACACATTGTAATTGTAGGGCTCCAGTAGACACTGGACTGCTGTAATTTGTGACATGGGAAATTAAAGGTAAACTCTTTTGGCGGGACAGGAGCACTCTGGAATTGATAATACTGTCATATCAGGTTCTGCTGCTTCTGACGTTTTATTTAATTTATTTATTCTCATTTATAGTCTCTGTTTCCCACTGGAACTCAAGGCAGATTACAAGTACAGTAGAACTATTCAATCAGTCATGCAATTACAAAATAAGATGATATTCGAATGATAACACTTGAGTCTAACAGCAGAGATTTGTAGTAAAGCAAACCTATTCAGTCAATCAACCAGTGGATTACAAAATAAGATAACTACAGTTCAGTTTAACAGCAAGGATTCCTAGTAAAACAACATAACACAGTGTGGCTGGGATTGAAGGACTGGAATCAAAAACACACTAATCCTAACAGAGGTCACTTCCCAAGCTGATCCAATCCACCACAGCTCTATTCATCTACAAAAATGCCTTCTTGAGCAAATCTGTTTTGCACAGTTTGCAAAACGGAAGAAGCAGGGGGGGGGACTTCCTAATAGCCTCAGGCAGACCACTCCATAATATAAGAGCTACCACAGAGAATGTTTGCGAACAAAATTGTTGTGGCAGAACATAGCTGGAGAAGCAGTCTTGCAGACACGTAGATCCAATGTCATTAAGGACTTTGTAGGTAATAGGTAGAACCTTGGATTGAAGCCTGTACCTGATCAGTAGGTAACCAATGGAGTGCCTGCAGAGTGAGAGTGATATGTGGATTCCACTTGGCACCCAATAGTAGCTGAGCCATGGTGTTCTATATCAACTGGAGTTTTTGGGATGTCTTTTAAGGGCAGACCCACATAGAGTGCATTACAGTAGTCTAGCCTCAGTGTACTAGGATGAATCCACGTGGTCAGGTCAGCAGAGTCGTGATAGGGGGCCATTTCCCAACCTTCTGAGTCCTGTCTCTAAATAATGATTTTACTCCATCCAAATCCCTACTTGTGCATCCAAACATTTCAATGGAATGGTCTGGTCCTCTGTATCAAAGGCTGCTGTTTAGCGTTGAAAGAGCAGAAGCAAGGCCATTGCCTTTGTCTACATTTATATAAAGGTCATCCATTAGGGTCGCTGTCTCCATCCCATAGTCCGACCTGAAATCAGACTGAAAGGGATCCAGGGCAGAAGACCAAGAGAGCCTCGACTTTCAAAAACTTAATACCTTGGAAATCTTGTTGGTCTTAAAGATGCAACTGGACCCAAAAATCTTGCTGCCCCATATAAATAATTTCAAGTGGTTAGCTGTGTTATTCTGCAGCAAAAGAGCATAGATTTGAGTCCAGTAGCACCTTAAAGACCAACATGGTTTCCAGGGAATAAACTTTCTAAAATCAGGTTCTGAAGAAGAAAACGTTGACTCTCGAAAGCATGTGTACCTTGGAAATATTGTTGGTCTTTAAGGTGCTACTGGACTCAAATCTTGCTCTGATGAAAGAAATCATGTGCAAGTTCTGCCTCTTTACTGTTGGTTGTTCCCTTGGAAGGGGCGTGAACTCTGCCCTCTGACCCTGCTAGATTCTGACCTTTGGCCTCTGGGCTCTGCCTCCATGCCTTGTCTTTTGCAAATTGGCAACCCTATATGACTGGCCTTGGCCATTCATATCAATAAAACCAAACAAAATCCAGGAGCGTCTTAAAAGACTTGCAACATGAACTTTCATGGGACAGAGCTCACTTCTTCAGATACAAAGGGATAAATGAACGGCAGACTTTGTGCAACAGGTCTCCTTTGTGTACAGCTCCTGTCCTCTGATTCTGCCCTGCTTCCCTGAAGCTGTTTCCCTCTCCACATCTCCTTCAGGCCACACCCACCTCCCTCAACTGGGCTCCTTTCTGAAAAGAGCTCTCGGCTTACTACTCTGATATAAACGAAGTATAATATATATATGGCCATATAGCTGAAGATGGGGGTAGATAAATGTAGGTTGGCTGGTGGGTGAGTAGGAGAGAACGAAGCAGGAAAAGGAGAAGATATGAGGGCTGCCAGGAAAGGGAAAAGAAATAGTAGGGGAGAGGAAAATAAAGGTGCTCCCCACAAGTCCTTATGGCTCCCCTGTTTATTATCTTCGAATTGTTGGAACGCTCTGGCTGCCAGCTGTTCCTGGCCTGTTCTGTCTTGGTTCTGTATTTTGGTGCCCTCACATCCATAAGGATAGTGTTTATCACTGCCAGGAGAATGCTTTTCGGATACATCTTGTTCACTGTCTGGTTCATCGTCTGGTTCTTCTACTGCCCTGTGAGTCATGCAAAGCACTTGATCCACGCTCAGTTTCTGGTAAAACTGATGGAGTTGGTGCCAAGTGAAACATCTGCCTCCTGTGTGGCTGCAACGTCTTTCTCTCTGGGTTTGGGGACTGTACGTTCAGCCTTTTAATTTAGAGAACTCCTGGGTCCGTAAGTGTCGTCTCTGCAGTGAATTCCTTCCTTTATTGACAGGTTCGCCATGTTCCACAATGTTAGGATACCCAAAGAAAACTTGCTGAACCGAACTGGAGATATCACAGCCGAGGGCACATACACGAGTGCATTTAAGGTAGGGATTGTGCTTAATTAACCTCTGTGTGCTTCATGCTTGCACTTAATCTCTTTCCAAACAGGATTCCTTTTATTCGCCCATCCTTTTAGTTCTTCCTCACATGCTCTTCAGGGCATTTTCCATCAAGGCTTGTTTCAGTAAATGAGGATTAGGAAGTTCAAACATTATGTCACCCATGGTTGTTGTTATTTAGCTGAAAAAATTGTGTGTTTTAGCCAATGCAGACATTCAAGGTGGTTTGCAACCGTAAAACATTATATACATACATACAAACACACACCTATACATACATACTATAAACAAATATAAAAACCACATTAGAAGGTGTAAACTCACCAGAGATTAACAGCTAAACCCTAATAAGAACACAATTAAAATGAATAACAGTGGCACTTGAAAAACCAGCGGTGATAAAATAGCATAAAAGCAGGCTAGACAGCAATGAAGAGCAAACTGAAATTTTAAAAGTACATCTTCATAAAACAAATACAAATAATGGCTTAAGATCAGCAATACCCCCCCCCACACACACACACACACACAAACTTACAAAATCCCTGGGTAAATAAAGAAGTCTTCTGACACTGAAAGCTTGATCATCTCAGAACCAGGCGGATAAGGGAGGAAGGAGAGTTCCATAATCAGGATGTAGATCCAGAGGAGTTAGCTGTGTCAGTCTGTAGTTGCAAAATAGTAAAGAGTCCAGTAGCACCTTTAAGACTAACCAACTTTTTTGTAGCATAAGCTTTCAAGAGCCACTGCTCTCTTCGTCAGATGCATCTGACGAAGAGAACAATGGCTCTTGAAAGCTTGCACTGCAATAAAGTTGGTTAATCTTAAAGGTGCTACTGGACTCTTTACTATAATCAGGATGATACATCTAAAAAGGCTCTGTCTCTTTAACAATCACTGGGCCATTTTTAAAAGCAGCCTCACGTAAGGCTCTAACATGGATGCAGTTACAGAATGAACAACTGTGGCCAATCCTTACCTTCAACAAAGGGTCAGCCAAATCTGGCATACCACTGACACAATCTTTTGTTTTTGACAGCTGTAAAACAACATCTCCCAAGTACAAATTTGTTCCTTAGGGAGAGTACAATCACTTCTAGAACAGGCTGACTCATCCAAACCAAGCCTCTTGCCTGGACTGAGCTTCGGTTTAAACTTGGTCTATTTTGGCGAATTTGTTGTCTATGGAAAAAAGTTGAAAAAGTTCTTAACATTTTTGTTGTTATTGTTTGTATTGCCTTGTTTCCTTAGGATCTCAAGCAGCGTTTGGGAGCTTCTCTTGGAGCTTTGTCCAGCGGAAGAGTTATGATTATAGCCATGTCTGTGGTTAATTTAAAGCTTGCCGTATCAATAGCAATTCGTTTCTCAGCTACTCGGCATCAGTTTGGACCAACAGATGAGAAAGAGATCCCCGTTCTTGAATATCAAATGCAGGTGAAAAACAGAGATCAGTTAAAATTAGAAACACCTGATGAGCATCTAACATAGACTGAGGATCCAGTGTCAACTTAAAACATTAACACAAGCCTTTCATATTCTCAGGCATGGTAACGGCTTTGAAACTCCACGGGCACAGCTGACGAGCATTATTGGCTGGCCCCGCCAAAAGCTAGTTGAAGTTCTTAATACCTGCAAGAGCCTATGGTATCATAAGCAAGAAGTGGCTGTTTGGTTGGGGGGGGGTGAGGGAGGGAGGTTTCCAAGGCTGTGTGTTTTCTAGATAGAAACAGCCGTAGTTACCAAGGGAGAAGACGCAGAATTAACTCTGCAGGGCTCCCTGTTTAATGAGGAGGGCTGTTTGGTTTTTTTCTCCCTTAGTATTAGGAAATACGATTGCCTAAGAATATTTTTCATGCTTTAGCAGTATAAAGGAATCTTGGCAGAAATATGGATTGCTGTCCAAACCACTTTTCTGACATGTTACTGATTACTAGGATTTGCTAAGACTCATCTTTAAGAAAATGTACTCACTCATATTTTAATTTACTGGGTCATAAGGATCCAAAGTAATATGCATACATTGGATGTAAAGACGTCAGAGCTTTCACAAGTTTATGCAAGGGTTTTTGTGTGTTTACACGTATGAGAGGGGGTAATATTGCCTTTGTGTGTTTTGAAAGCGAACTCTTTCATGTGCATCCCTCATGCAAATTCCATTTTCATTCCAGCAATGGCGGTTGATTCCTTATTTAGCGGCTGTCTACGCCTTAGACCATTTCTCCAAATCGTTGTTTATGAATTTCATTGAATTCCACATTGGCCTTCTAATGAAGGACAAGAGTCCACGGCAGGTGAGGGATTTCTCAGTTATTATTTGTGTGATGAGGCCACTACCCCTGGCATGATCGAAGTGTGTACTTTGTCCCTTGTGGAGGGTTCCCCTAAAATAGCAGCATCTATGCTCGATGCCATTATTTTTCTGAGATGGGAAACAGTGAGATGCCAAAACAGTTTGCAGAGCTGAAGGTTTCTGACTGCTTCCAAACCTTGGAAATTCATCCCCCCCCTTTCTTACCCAGGTTCTCAGTCCCTAATGCCCCCTCTGATCCATTATAATAGAAGTGAAAGATAGGGAGAAGAATGCCTTGAGGAAAAATTCCCTGTATGTTCAGAGGCTTTCAGCCTGCCCGGCTCCTTTTTCCCAGCAGGGAGGATGATCAGCTTCCAGAGGAAGAGATTATGCAGCAAGGACACACAGCCTATTTTCATCTGAGGTGCTTCCCAAATTACTAGAAGAAACCATTCCCTCCTCAAGCTAAGTTAAGATAAGATAGGAGGAGGACAGAAATGGGAGCTGCTCCTGTTCCTACGGCCAAAGGAACTAAGGCCCTTTTCTAAACAAGGCGATCAGGTAAATGCAACTGCCAACAAGCTCTCTATCCTGCCTGACAAAATTATGGACAGCTTAGAAGTTCAACAGATGGATGCTCAGAGGGGCCGCTCTTAGATCCACAGCAGTCATCCCAGCTGAGTGCGATTTATTTTGGTTTTTGTGTTGAAAATAGAGTGAGGCTGTATTCAGACGTCATGCTAAGCCCCTGTTTGTTGCAAAAGACACCAAGTGGCTTATTTCTCAAGGTCTGTATACAAAGAGACGTACAGGTCTCAAAGCAAAAGCGCAATCGAGGATTCCTGGTTTGAAATAACGTCCAGTTCCTCTTGGTACACTAACACGGGCACCTGGGTAAATCAGAGGTTGTCTGCTCCCCACAACCTGGCTAAGAATCCCAGCTCATGGGGAGTAGCCAAATGCTTACCAAGGCACCTGTATTTTGTACCTGATGTGGATCGGGTCTTTGTCCACTTGATCTCATCTGATCTGGGAAGCTAAGCAGACTGGACACTGGTTAGTACTTGGATGGAAGACCACCAAGGAAGACAAGGGTTGCTACGCAGAGGCAGGTAATAGCAAACATACCTCTGTTACTTGCCTTGAAAAATCCAGCATGGGTCACCACCATAAGTCGACTGTGACTTGATGGCGCTTTACACAAGCACACTGAGTTATGTTATGTTGTGTAGTATTTGTTGCCATTACTGTTTCTACAGTTCATAGTTTGTGGGGGTGTGGACTGATTTAAATCAAGGTGATTTAAATTATCAACGGAAAAGACCAATTTAAATAGTTTAATAAACTCCCCTCTGATTATTTAAAAACTTCCTAAATAAAAGTACTTACTGGTTGGTTGCTCTAATGATAAAACATACTGATGTAAAGTTGAACATAACCTTTATAAAACCTCAGACGGTATGCAATGTGTTTCTTAAGTATTTAACTTTTTGCTGTTTTCTAGAAAATGACACGCGACACATTCCTTAATTTTTAGTTGATGTTCATAACCCCCGACAATGTCTCCCTTACAGTGGGCGGCTGTGGCAGCTCTTTGTAGACAGGCCCTGCTGCTTCTTTCAAGGGTCTCCTCCTGCCACTGTCTGGTGGACGTAGTGAGAGCTGAGTTAGCATAGAGGTTAAGTAATTGAGCTGCAATGCAGCACTCAGCTGGTTCAAACCCCACTCCGCTCAGCCCGGCCTCTCCGGCTGTATTGTGGGGATCATGATAGCACTGACTTAGTTCACTGCTCTGAGTGGGCCCTCATCTGTCCAGAAGAGCAGTATACAAATGAACTGTGGTGGTTGTTACTTGGTCACCTTTCTCATAACTCTGCCTTGCTGTGCCTCACCTGACAGAAGTAAATACTCCCAGCCAGAAAGAAGGCCTAGTGGCTGTTACTGGCGAGATCTGTGACGCACGAACTTTCGTGTTCTGCTCTTCCTTTTACAAATAAAAGCATCATTTTATAAGAAGGTCATGATCAGTTTTAAGAGATTACACGTGGGGACCCACGAGACTCGCAGGGGAGACTTGCCTTCCTCTTCAGCCACCAGGCGGGCCAGCCACTCAGGGCCACCCAGCTTGCCCACCCGCCTGCAGTGTTGCTCCTGCTCTCCTCCCCCCACCCACCCGCATGGCTCACATGGTCCGGAGGGACAGCTTCTGCTCCTCCTCCCCTGCCAGCCTCCCTGCAGAGGAGAGGTGGCAGAGGTGCAGCTTTTAGCAAAGGAGAGGGTGAGCAGTGGCAGCTCCCACTGCCTTGGCGGCAGAGGGAAGCTGCATGTGGCAGAGTCACTCCCGCTCTTCAATCCCTGCCTGCAGAGGAGATGAGGCAGTGGGGGGGGGGGCAGTGCAACTCCTGCTCTTCTTTCCGTGCCTGCCTGCAGAGGAGAGGCTTCAGCAGTGGGCTTCCAGAGACTCCGTTTGGCCGACTCTTCCCCTTCCTCCTGTCCCCAGGTTTAGGCAGACATCGTGTCTCTGTTTGGGTTTGGTCTCAATTTGGGTTTTTTTTATATTTTCTGCAAAACGTGGGAGTTCCTTGGGTCTGCAGAAGAATCCCCTCTCTCAGAACATAGCCTCCTTCTCTGGGTCTGTCAATCCACATGGGGGCCAGGCTCAGCATTAGATCTAGGACAGAACTGCAGATTTAATTTTAAACTGGATTGTTTTTAATAGAGAAATGTTCTATGTATTGTCGAAGGCTTTCACGGCCGGAGAAGGATGGTTGTTGTGGGTTTTCCGGGCTGTATTGCCGTATTGTCTCAGTGACACTGAGAGATCTCTGTCTTTTGGTGCTACACCTCTGAAGATGCCAGCCACAGCTGCTGGCGAAACGTCAGGAACTACAATGCCAAGACCACGGCAGTACAGCCCGGAAAACCCACAACAACCAAATGTTCTATGGTTGACTCTAAACCAATTCTGTCCACCCTGGGGGAGACGCTGCCCTTCCAGGTTGGGCTGGGATGTGCCTGGAGGAGAAGGCTCCTTCCTGCATGCACAGGAACAAGGATGTCAACATTTCCTTCTTGGTTGTGCTTTCGTTTTGCTGTTTGTGGCTGCTGGTATGACAGCCCATCTCCACATCGCAAAAGAGAGGCTCCGATATAGCAGAGGACCTTTGTTAGGCCAGGAGTCTTTGTACGTTGACTGTTGTATTCTTTGTTCCCTTTTATATCAGGCTGAACTTGGGCGTGAAATACATGCCTTATCTACTTCAGGCAAGCCGCTGTCCTCCTGGCTTGCACAACAAGGAGCCCAAGAATGCCGAGAAGCCTGTGGGGGCCATGGCTATCTGGCCAGTAAGTCAGTTATTTCATCAGCTGCACAGCTAGAAATCTAGAAAAAGAGTTTTACTTGGTGAGGTCCTGATTAAAATTAAAGTTGGGGGAATTAGCCTTCAAGGAGACACAGCGAGAGGAGGTAACTGCATGATATCCCCCAATATATACCAGGATCATTCCCTTCGAGAACTCTCGAGTCAATAGACGCGTGTTCAGTTGCAAGGCTTCTTTATTAACAGAGCAAAAAGAGCAAACACAGAGAACACACATACAGAGCTAACTCGAAAACAGGGAACAAGTGGAAAGAGTAATTGGGATGGGATGGTCTTTACCAGTACTGAAGGAAGAGAAGGTCCGCAGAAGTAGTAGCAAGGATAGCCATTCAGCCCTTTCTGCATCAGGTCACGCTTACCCTGATGCAGCATGCTGCTTGGGAATGCTTTCAGACTCCATGTTGTCCTCGGAAAGAGAGTGGCAGGAGTTTCCCAAAGCACCTGTTATCAGTGCAAGCTTCTTTGCCAGCTGTGCCCATTCCTGGAGAAAGCTGACTTGGTCGCAGTCAGCCGTGCCTTAGTAATATCCTGGGTGGATAACAAATAGAATCTCATGACATGGTTTGGGAACTGCACGTGGTACATAGCGCAGCTTCAAAGATCATTACAACAACACATTGCCTGTGTTAGGAGAACAAGCTGCAGATTAAGCCCGTGTTATGCCATCTGTGCTGGTTTCCAGTTTGTTTACTGGCCCATACCAGGTGCTGCTTTTCATGGTCCCCAGCACCTAAAGAACCATCTCTACCTGGAACATGAGATGCACAGGAGGGGCCTTCCTCAGGGAACCTACCTTACTCTGGATCCATCGAGGTCAGTGAAAGGTGGAGGCCGTTCACGTCACCTGCTACCTAATCCTTTTTGTAAGTCGGCGGTGCCAGAGGCTGAACCTGGAATCTGCTGCATGCAAAGCAAATGATCTCCCACTGAGTCATGGCCCCTTCATGTCCCAGCCTTGGTTGGCTAGGACATGGAGGAAGGCCTCTTCTGCTACTGCACTCCACCTGCAAATGCCTTCCCCAGATCAGAGAGTGACCGTATCCCCAAGGGCCTTCTGTACTGGACCAAAGACCTTCCCATTCAAGAAGACCTTTTTTATTTATCATATTTTATGTTAGTCTCAGGGGGAAGTTATTTCTCTTCAGCTTATTATGAATTAAGGGTTGGGAATTTTTAAAATCTGCTGCTTATACATCCAAAATGAACTGTGAACTGTCTTAGGGACCAAATATGGTCAAAAGATGGCTAGAAATGTAAACAATAAAGGAGTGTTTTTTTATGCTGCTGCATAAGCTTTTTCAGGCTTGTTTCTTTTCTAGGTTCCGATTTTACCACTGCCAGGTTTTACACCAAAATAGAACAGGCTGAGTGATTGCAAACTGCTAAATCTGTAGTTGAGCACTGCCCATATGTTCTGCAGAACTACTGAGGCTACATTTCATGTTGTTTGTGTTTTTCCCCCCCAAAAGTGAATCGTCTGGGTGACATCCGTAATGACAATGATCCAAACTGCACATATGAAGGAGACAACAATGTTTTGCTGCAGCAAACTAGCAACTACTTGCTCAGCTGGATGAATGCCAGGCATCAAGGTGAGGGTGTAGAACTAGACGGAGCACTAATTCTAGGAGAAGATGGGCAAGGCCTGTCAGTGGGTTGGAGTTAAGGTGGTCAGCAGAAGCAGTTTGCGAGCCAGTTTGGTGTAGAGGTTAAGACAGTGGTAGGATTCTAATCTGGAGAACCAAGTTTGATTCCCCACTCCTCCACTTGTAGCCACCCCACAGGGTGATTGTTGTGGGGATAATAATAACACACTTTGTAAACCACTCTGAGTGGGCATTAAATTGTCCTGAAGGGTGGTATATAAATCAAAAGTTGTTGTTAAGCAGCATTCCTGGATCCCCTTTTGATCTTTCCAGTTCTCTGGTATGAAGGATGATTTTAGCAATGAGTTTCATATGTTGGTTAAAAGATGAACAATTTTCACATTTGCGTTCTTTAAGAACCATCAAGTGTTGGCCATACCAGTCCATTCAGGCTTAGTAGTCCTTAGGGTTGCCAGTCTCTGGGTGGGGCCAGGAGATCTGGAATTACAACTGATCTCCAGACCACAGAGAGCAGGTCCCTTGGAGAAGATGGCTGCTTTTGAGGGTGGACTTTATGGTATTATACCCCGTGGAGGTCCCTCCCCTCCCTAAACCCCATCCTCCCCAGGCTCCATCCCCCCCAAATCTCCAGGAAATTCACCACCCAGAGTTGGCAGCCCTAATAGTCCTAGAACTTGCCTCTCTTGTCCACCTCCGTTGGACTTGATTCTTCAGACACTGTTCCTGAAAACAGTGACTCCAGAATGGGTAAACACTTCATGTTCTTCCGTGTGTTAACAGACCAAAGTATTCATTCCGTTTGTCTGCCATTTCCCAGTCTTCCTTAAGCAATCTTTTTACTCCTTTGTCCTCCAAAGGCTCAGCCTTCCCCATCCCTGTACTGTTTGCCTGCTTCTGATAGACCTGAAGAAATTCTTATTATTTGTCTTAATGTTTTTGGCAATCCGCTCTTCAGATTCTGCTATCATTTATATTACTGTCATGTTTTTGCCAGAATTTGTATTCCTGTCTGTTTATGTTATTTAGGTCAATTTTCCATTTTCGAAAAGAAGCCTTTTAGCCTTTTATGGCTTCCTCCACTTGTGTCATTAACTATTTCAGCATCCTTTTAGACTTGGTGGTACCTTTCCTAACTATGGGATATATTTTATCTGGCCCTCATGTAATGTAGTTTTAGCTAGTTTCCAAACATCCTGGAGGGATTTGTTTCCCTTGATTTTTCTTTTAACTTCCTTCTGATGAGTCCCATCATTTTTGTAAAGCCCCTCTTTTGAAATAAAGTCAAAATTTTGGACTTTGGGGCAACTTTCTATTATCATAAATGTCCAGTAGTTCCAATGCAAAGTTATTCACAGTATTCAGAAACTTAGTCTTTGTGGGCATGACTTGAGCACACATTTGCAAGACAAACCAAAAGCTCTCTCATACAAAAGTGAATCCAATGCATTCCAAAATATAGTGTGTTCAAATTAGTTAAACAGTTACATGGTTCAATACAAGCATACAACACATCTACATATAAATGTACTGTATGCTTGTATTGAATCATGCAACTGTTTAACTTTTGGTTTGTCTTTCAGATTGGGTTGCTCTCCCTTTAAGAAACCTCTTAGTTTAGCTTGAGCATACCTTTGCCAAGTTAGCAGAATGGTACTTGACCTTGCTCTTTGTTACAACATTTTTTTGCTTTAGTTGCCTTCTTTCTCTCTCTCGATAACATTGGACTCAACAGCCCCTTCTGTAGTTGTTGTTCAGAGCAGTTTTATGCACAGGACATCTTTATTGTGCAGAGTGTCCTTTTACCAGATTCCCCACCACTAAAGTCTACACCTGTACACTGTGGACTTGAGGTCAGTGGCGATGCAGCCCCCGTCTTACACCCTGTTATCTGAGAGGTAGGGTCCATGTTGGGCTATTCATACGCTGCTGTTGGACGGTCAGCAGTGCTGATAGGAATCCTTCTACACCGCTTCTGCAACCAAGCTGGGGCACAGGAATCCTGCGCCCCAGCCTAGTTGCAGAGGCGGTGTAGAAGGAATGAGGTAGGTGAGCTGAGTCCAGAGGGAGGCTGGCTAGGAACAGGACTGAGATCTAGGCAAGCGCACAATTCTCAGGGAGTTCTTCTGCTCCCTTGCCACATCCCCAGTGTGCCCCCCCCATTGGCTCTTGCATCAGCAGTGCCATCTGGGCAGTACGATTGTCACAACTTATCATTATTTTATGCAGCCTCAAGGGTAAGGGTGGCAGAGATCCCTGATGCTGGCAGGATCTCTTGGATCCGCAGGGGCAAGGAAATATCTTTTCATTCAGCCAGTGCAAATGAAGCATAGGGTTGCAAAGCAAGTTTCTCAGCCAATTATGTTCATTTAAACCATAAACAATATCTGGAGCTTGTGTCTTAGAGTGCACAATTGTCTGTCATTTCTAAATTGCAAAAATGAAGACAGTGTTTTTTTTTTTAAGTTGGCAGCTTAGAGGACAGTCTTGTAAAAAGGAAAGAAAAACCCTGAAGTATGAATGTGATGTTAAGGAGAATGCGTGCTTGACACTGCTGAGAAGAGAGCTTCCTAGGAGGCGATTATCTCTGTGAATGCACAGATGAGCAGATTTGTGCCTCTCACTGACTTTCAAAGCTGTCACTACTTAGATCTTAATGTACTCTGTTTTTTTTTTTGAAAAATTTTTATTGGGTTAGAATCCCTTATTTCCACATTTACATTCAATTTTCCCCAATTTTTTCATCTCTAACCCCCTCCCTTTCCCCCCCCTTTTTGTTGACTTCCAACAGCTTTCCAACCCTTTGTCCCCTTTCCCTTACTTTTATTAGCTTCCTCTATCTAAAACAAATATATATTCTCCATTATTCTAAGCAGTACATCCTTAACTATTTTTAACATTATATGCCCAAACTGTAAGTCTTTGTTTCCATCTTAGATAAACAATTTATCCCAATTTTTCAATTTCAGATATTTCTATATATCATAAACCATATAGATCATACATTCGTTTATATCAAACAATTTGACTTATTCTCTATATATATTACTCATTCTATCTTTTTATAATAGTTCTATATATCTCTCCTCACGTAGTCAATCAATTTGACCCATCTATATCTTCAGACATTCAGTTTGGTACAAAACTTATCAGAAAAAAAGAAAATATTGTTAGTTAATCGCTCCTTATATTTAGTCCTTATAATTAATTATTTTCTCTATGTTCTGTTTGTTAACCTATATATATCTATATATATGTCAATCTATTAATCTGACTGCTTATTAATTCACATTTATCTCTTCTCCCCCCGGTAAAGTCTCCCCCCTCTACTTCAATACTTCAGTAGTTCTCAAACTGCCACAGTTTTCCTCCCACCTCCCATTTCTTCTCCAGGTATTGTTTCAGCTTCTCCCAGTCTGTGTTGAACTGCCCTGAGTCCAGATCTCTCAGTTTTCTTGTCATCTTGTCCATTTCAGCCATATACAGCAATTTGTAAGTCCAATCTTCAATAGTTGGCACTTCTTGTACTTTCCATTTTTGCGCATACAAAAGTCTAGCTGCTGCTGTCATATAAAATATCAACGTCCTGTGTTGGGCTGGAATTCCCTCCATTCCCAAGTTCAGTAGCAGGAGTTCTGGGTTCTTATTAATTTGAAATTGTAAAATTTCACTCAGATCTTAATGTACTCTGAACTGGTATTTGGATTTGTTTCAGACAGAGGTCCCGTGACATCTCCACTGGGTTCATTAGATTATTTGGAAGGCTATGACCACATTCTTCGCCAGAAATTCTCAGTCTCAAACGTTCATGACTGCATGGATTCTTCAGGTAACTTGGTTCACTTTGCTCTTCTCATTTCACATGCCTTTTAGGTGGGCCCCTTTTCTGGGAAGTAGGTCTCCATGGGACAGATGTGATTAATGTGCTTAAGACTGCATCCGTAGAGATTTTTAACATGTCAAAAACAAACAAAAACATAAAAATAGATTTTATTATACATCTAGGAGAGATGGTGACTCCCTGACTAAATCCATCAATTCAGACAACATTAGTTGTAAAAGGGTATATTGAGAGGGTCAACATATAGAGAGATCCATAGGATGATTGTCGATATCTGAGAGCTAAGATGGGTGAGTTACAGTGTCTGGTAATGTAAGAGGATAGATACAGTGGAACATCTCAGAAACCATATGGAAGACGGCAGTCATTAAGACATACTGATTCCAGACTTGGGCAATAGAGCAGAGTGGCTTGGATCCAGACCAACCTTTCTTATGAGCACAAGGGCTTATAATAGGATTGGGTGGGAGGAGATGGAGCCCTGTGGGCAGAAATCTGTGCACTGTCGAAATGTTAGTCTAAAGCCAAACCCCCACCCAGTATGAAGCAGAGTGTCCCAATGGCCACATTCAGATTTATCTGTGATGGACGTGAACGCTCCCAGGTGCTGGATCTGAGATCAGAAAGCAATCAAAGGAATTGGGAAGCCTGGAGTCAAACACCAATTCTCCATACCACCTGTATGCAGACACTGGAGTAAATTGGAATTTGTTTTCTCCCTATAAAGCAAGATTCTAAGCCTACTTTATCCTGGTTTAATATCCCAAATTTTAGAGAAGAAAACTCTGCCAGGGAGAAGAGGGAGAGAATCCCTCTTCTCCCTGGCAGAGGTTCTTTCTCTAGGCATCTTGTCTAGTCTGCTCGGCAACCTCTCACCCACTGGTGCGCTCAGCTCCTTTTGGCTGTGAAGTGCATTTAGGGGAGCAAGGGGAGCATACTCTCTTTCGCTGCTGCCAGCGTGCTTGGCTCCCTCTGACCACTGCCGGAACGCTTGGCTTGCTCCCCTAAATGCACTTGGCAGCCAGAGGGAGCTGAGTGCCCCAGTGGGCAAGAAGGAGCTGAGCGGACTAGATGAGATGCTTAGAGAAAGATCCTCTGCCAGGGAGGAGAGGGATTCTCTCCCTCATCTCCCTGGCAGAGGTTCTTTCTCACTAGATTTCCCGTGGAAACTTACAGGAAACTGACACGTGGCCTCCTCGTGTCAGGCATCTCGTCTAGTTTGGCTCTCAGCCTCAGTCCCCAGTGCAAGATGAGAATAAGAAGATCTGACTGGGCTGTGGATAGGATGATTGAGAGGATGATCGTCCTCACGGGCTGTGTGAGTGCCACGTGTTAGTCCTCACTAGCGGCACAATCTCTGATAATGCATTGAATGATTTATTGACAACAATCCAGAACTGATACTGGGAGCCTTCTTCTTGAGAAGAAAACAGCTGGTGAGTCAGTTGCCAGTGCCCGTTTGCTTGAGGCTTCATCCGTCCTCAGCCCTCACAGGATGTTTGAGCAGCAGCTTGCTCAGGAGCGAGGGAGGAGAAGGCAACATTCTGGTGAGAACTGCCAGAGGTTCCTCCTAAGGTGTCTCTTCTCTCCCTCGCCTGCCAGAGAGTTCCTGAAAAGTGTGCCTGTCCAGGGGGTGGGGTCGGGGGTGCCATGTGGTCCAAGATACATCAGCAAACTCTGTAACTGATCTTATATGTGTATGTTGAATATTGAATATTGGATTAGGGAGAGGCTTTAATTATTGGGGGGGGTTAGGTGGGGTAGGGGATTTCACTGGCATTTGGTGTGTTGGCCATGCCTGCCGAGAGGGGACTTTCTTGTGTTGGGGGGAGCAGAGAAGGATGTGTGGCAAATGGTTAGAACTGGAGTAGGGGTTGGAGATGTCAAGGACGGGGCAGGACAGGAGATGTGGTGGTCCCACCAGAGTAATACAGGACAGCAATTCCTAATTTATAACATTGAGAAGCACTCAGGACAGCTTCAAATATATGAAAATATCAGTAGCATTTTACATTAAAAAACCCCAAATCATAAAATTAGTTATCAATAGTAGTGTGACCGAATGATCAGTTCGTGGAGGTGGCTGTGAGGTTAAAAAAAGGATTGTCTGTTCCAGATGAAAAAGGTGTTTTGCTTAACCAGAATTTATTTGTAAGTACGTATGCATGATAGCTGCAGGGTGTTGATAAGCATATTAGTTTCATAATAGTTTCTTAATCTTGGTGGTTTCAACATAGTGATATATTCTAAAACGTATATTCACAGAGAGCCAGTCACAAAGATTAATTTTCCAAACAGATCTTCACTCAGAATTCCGCATGCTTATCTCTGCCTTCAGATTTCAATGTGGTGTTTTCAAGGCCTTTCTTCAAATTTTCTGTAACCGCTTTTCCCCCAGTGTTTTTCTCAAGGCAGTTTAGACTTATCTTTTCCTAACGTGCAGAATTTCCCTTCCCCCACCCCTCTGCCGTCTGTTCTGCCCTCTTTCCCCCCTTTCCACCCCACATCTCACTTATTGGTCTCTCTTCCATGTTGTCTCTCTCTCCCTCCATCCTCCTCTCAACTCTTACCTCCCCCTTTCCCCCCTTTCCGTGATGCCAAGATGCGCCTTTTTTTGTAAAAAGCTTAATAACATTGTTCTAAATGTTGACATTATTGCTTTATGAGAATTATTTACCCTCCATGTTGTCTTGGATTATAAAACATAGTGCCACATGTGCTATCCATTATCCTATGTCATGAAGTCAGCCATCAAACATAAACAAAAATGTAGACAGTCTGAGCATTGCTGTGGTATGACTTGAAGACAGAATTAATTATTTAAAACAAGCTTAATAATATAATAGCGTCATCTAATGACAGGGTTACTTAGTGTTTTGGTTACACGGATCTCTTTTAGGTTTTCAAAAATTAGTGTTCTGTAGCTCTTCGGATGGTCTGGGTTTGGGGTAGCTCTGCAGGATCACTGCACACGAGCCGTGTTAGTTTTTCTTTTCCTTTCCAGAACTTTCATTTGAAGGAGTGTTTCACTCAATACTAGGGACACAGTGCCCTAGTTCTGCCATTAGGATAACCACCCCCTTTTTTCCTATTCGAGAAAGGGTTTGTGCAGAATACCCATCCCACCATGCAAGTCCTGGGGGCAGTGGATGGATTAAGGGCGGGGGGCGGGGGGGGAGAGAAAGACATTCTGTTGTGCAAACTTGTGCAGGGATGGGAAGTACCCAAAGCATTTCCTCCCTGCGGATGCCCAATGGGGGAGGGTTTAAAAAAAGGGAAAATAATCCCTTTTACAAAAACTTCTGTGGGGAGGGTCCCAAGGATGAGGGAAGGTGAAGAAATGAAAAACTTAAATGGCACCTGGTGGCTCATGAGGAGCAGTAGAGAGAAGTTCTTTCTTTCTCACCCATCCATCTCACCACATAATCCTCTTTATTTCATGAGGGTGTGGGATAAAAAATCCGGCACCACCTTGACTGCCCACCAGGATTAAAAGCAAAGTGCTGAAAAGTAGGTGGCCAAACTGAATTCGATCCTTGAGGGGTGACTATTCTGAGAGGAGCAAATTGCCTGTGTGGAAAAGCCCTTAGGCTGTGTTCATCCGCAAAGCAGAACACACAGATTAATTAAATTAAATACAGTCTGTCAGAACTAGACAAGAGTAGACTCTCAGGCTTTCTCACAGTTTCCTTGCCTTAGCCAGAATGAACACTTTCCCACAGCCCTCAGACTAAAAACTGCAGTCCGCTCTTCCTTTGTATTTTGAATAACTTAATGCACATAGCAAACAACTGCATATTCTTTTTCCAGTATCTCTAACAGCATACAAGTGGCTGGTTTGTTACTTGCTCCGAGAGAGTTTCCAAAAGCTGAGAGACCAGGAACAATCCGGTTGTACTGAGTTTGAGGCCAGGAACAACAGCCAGGTAAACAATTTCTAGAATTCCGTGAGTTTGGGTTTTGTTTTTGTTCTGCATAGTTTTTCATGGACTACATTACTGACCTGTCTCTTTCAACTTGATTTTGCCTGCCCACTCCCCACCCCCGCTTCCTCAGAGACCTGGACCTCCAGGACCCCAGTAAAGCTGCAAATGATACCTGACAATCACAATAGTGTGGTTTGATTGGTGAGAAGTTCTAAGGGGGCAGTGCTTATACCGGATTGTTTCCCTTTGCAGGAGAGAGACCTAGGACACCTTTGTAGTATTTGCTTTATTTACAAATATAAAGATGTACACACATGAAGCTGCCTTATACTGCATCAGGCCACCTGTCCTCAAGGTGAGTCTTGTCTGTTTATACTGGCAGCTATTTATATTTATATACTATTTATACTCTCCAGGGTCTCAGGTCAAGGTCTTTCCCGTCATTTTCTGCCTGGTCCTTTTTTTGAAAGTGGAGATGCTGAGGATTGAACCTGGGACCTTCTGCATGCAAAGCAGAAAACTCTGCTCTGTCTGTTTTAGGTAATACAGCCTCAGTAGAAGAAGAGGAGTCGGCACACAGCTCCCTGCCGTGTGTGATCTCTGTAGTTCTCACTGAGCGTATCTGGCTTCAAAACAGCAGAGGTCTGTAGGGAGGGGGCTGTGACTCAGTAGCCCAGCATCCGCTTGGCATGCAGAAGGTCCAGAGTTCAGTCCCAGCATCTCCAGTTAAAAGGACCTGGCAGTCGGTGATACGAAAGACCTCAGCCTGAGACCCTGGAGAGCCGCTGCCAGTCGGAGTAGACAATATTGACCTCAATGGACCAATGGTCTGATTCAGTATAAGGCAGCGTCATGTTCATGTGTGTATTCAGTTGTCATCTCTGGAAAGTGTAGGGAGACTCCACATTTTGACTCCTGTGGATTATCAGGATCCTTAGTTGATTATGTCCTTTTCCTTACAAAGATTAGCATATCTATGGTTTCATTCACTGTGACTGTTGCTTTTCCTTTCTTCAAGGTATACTACTGTCGTTCTTTAGCGATAGCTTTCATCGAACACACTGTTTTGCAAAGATACCATGATTACGTCCACAGTGCTGACACACCCGCTACTCTTCAGCCAGTACTAAAGCGCCTCTGTTCACTATACGGACTGTGGTCTTTAAACAAGCACATGGCTGTGCTCTACCAAGGTGAGGTTAACATTCTGCCTGTATAACAAACTGAACTTTTGAAAGCCATGAAGCTCTTCTTCTGGGTTTTTTTATGCAATGTGTTATATTTGCCTAAAGTATGAATGGATACATCTGGAAATCACAATGATCAGGGGGCTAAAGTTGTGTAAAGATGCTAGGGTGCAAGAGGGCCAGAATAAAGGAGGAAGGGGGAGTTCTCTTGTTGGTGGCAACCCAATGCTGAAGAAACAGTCTTGGGCAAAGGGGGAAGGTAGGAAAGGCTTTTTAAACAGCCAACCCCCCTTGGGTCTCAGTAAATCTCAGCACAGATTGAGGACCAAGAGGGAAATTTTCCCAATAAAAAATGGGGTTCTCTAGCCCCGACTCCAGTGGCTTCTGCTGGGCATCCAGTGTGGACTTTTGCGCTCTTGTTTTTTGTTCCCATTCTTGCCAATGCAAAATAGGGGTTGAGTTTTTATGTGCAACAACTCTCCTGGCTCAGATCTTCTCCTATGCTGAGATGGAGGGTATTCTCCTCCTCGGAAGAGACACTCAGGTTGGAGATGCAGCAAACTATTCCCACCACTCAATACGACATTTGCCCCAGAGCCACAAATGGCTCCCACCTGTTAAATTCTGCCCCATCTGGGGGCAAGGAATCCCACTTCCAACTATCTTCTATGGCTGTCCATTCTGATTTTTGAAATGGACCCCATGTACCATTGTTAAGATTGCAGCAGCAGACTCCATAAGGCAGATTTCTTCCTTTTCACCATAGAAGAGAATCTGTATCCCATTTCTCCCAGATGACTGCTGGTTCTTCAGGTTTGAATATAAGCAGCAGCACTTCTGATGCCAGCTTTGCTTATTCGACTTAGCTACCTTCAACAAGATTCTCATGACTATCGTCTGTCCTCACTCCCTGGTTTACTCACTTCCAGGAATCGGGTTTTGTGATACTGTCTGGTGCTTACAGGCTTTTCAGCAATAGATGAAAAGTGCTGTGACGCCAGTGGAATAAATCCAGTACTAGTGCACGATATTCTCCTCTAGGATAAAGTGGACAAGATCAGCAAGACAGCATAGAGGGATTTTCTGCTGATTTTCTTAGCAGTTGATCCACTGGAATCGGTTTAGATTAAGTTCTTCCACATGTCTGCCCTCCCTCTGCTTTTTAACAGTTGTGGAGTCGGTTTATGTTCTTCCTCACGTGCCCTAAAATATCAGTATTTTCAAGCAAGTGTGCTGTTACCATCAGCGGCATCACAGCACCCCTCCCCTTTTTTATTTTAAGCACATGCTTAAGCCCCCCAGTCTCAAGCTTTCGCAATTTTTTTTATGTTGTCAGTTTCATAATATTATAATGATCTAGTGTTGTAATAATAGCAGCAGGTTCTCTGAATCTCCAGCTTTCATTTTTTTAAAAAAGTAAATCTCTAGCCCCTTCCATTACAAAGATTTGCCTTTTTCCTTTTTTCTTATATATCTTCCTTACGTATTAGCTGAACTGCCAGAGGAAAAAGGAGAAAATATTTCGCCTACCGTTGATCCCTGGCAATCCCCAATCCTGGGACTTCTGATCTCCAGTCTCAGACTAAGACTGCGCAGTTCATGTCTAGATTCCCGGATGCAGATATGGATGTAAGAGATGTATTTTCAGTTCCCTGACCTTCAAGTCCGCTTTCTCTCTGGTTATGATTCTCCTTAGGGTTCCTGAGAAGATCAGATGTGCTCATTCTTATTGTAACAGCTCCATTTTATTTATTTTGATTATTTCGATTCTTCCATTTCAAAAATCCGGTATCAATTTCTTCCCTCCTCCCCCACAATATATCACCCCTGATTGGTGTAATTGGAATGGAATGGATCTAGCTTGGATGAGGTGCCCTCCAGCCAGCTAATTACTTTGAATGTCTTGAGAACAAAGAAAGGAGTCAGGCGCAGTTCTGTCTTGGATGCTGGAACAGCCGCAGAAAGAGTGGTTCACAGAGCTGATTGCTCCTATTTTGTTAGGGACTGATTCTCCAGATACTGGAGGTCTTACAAGAAAGGCTGATTCAGGCTCTTGGTGACATCATTTTGAAGACTGCCAGCAGCCTAGGGCAGCATTCTGGGAGTCCAGGAAGAGGTGATTAATATCACAGTACTATCAACTGTTTTCATTAGTTCAGTCCTGGAATGTGTGTTTCCATCTTGTCATTTTCTCTTGGTGCTAAAGACACTTTTTGGTGTCTCTCCTCCTTGCTTGCAGTCCATTCTCTTGTCTGAACCTGCCTGAAAGGTCTGTCTTCTCAGTCACATCTACTTGGTAGGTTGGAGAGGTCCATGTCCTCTGCCTAAGGAAGGTCCTAGCCTATTTCACCAGGTCAGGATCTTCCATTCATTCCTTTCATAGAAGACAATTTTCACCTTAGGAATGAAGATCCTGACCAAGTACTGGTTGTCTTCAGCTTCTGCCCCAAACCCTCACATCCTGAATCCTTTGTTCTTTTGACCTGGCCCTTGTGGCCAACCGTTACAGGTCTGTCCTCAAAGGAGGGTGACACAGACATTCACAGACTGGGAAACAAGCATCTCATTGCCATCTTGATGAAGGCAATGCTAGCATTCTCAAGTTAGTTTAAATGTGATTAATTTTGTCCACAGTTTTATATGCTCTTATATCTATTGAAGAGTTCAGTGTTTTCAATTTTAACTTAATATCTGCTGATACTTATTGTGACTGTGTGAGGGTGTCTATGTACAAATAATATACTTTTGTTTACGACGTGTTTTCTATCATCAACTTTTATTTTTTCTTACCTCTCACATAGCAAAAATTAAAGATGCACATGCTACGGTAGCGTAAGGTGCAGCAGTTTGTAGCTCTTTGTTACGTATTGGGTGTACTTGTATTTTTTTTATAGAAAATGAAAACATTCATACTTTTAAATTCCGTAAATATGCCAAATAGTACAAATTTATGCGCTAGGTTGTCAATTTTATGTGCTAAATTATAAATTATACATTTTTGTGGCTAGTTTAGGCTTGCTTAGCTTTCAGTTTCCCATGAATTTCTGTTTTTGTTTTTTAACAGAAAAAAATGATTTAATGGGAAAATGTGATCCCCCCCCCCCAACCCCCCGACGGCTTCAAAATTTCCAGCAATCGTCTATCTCTATCCTGGCTCATTTAGCTAAGATGGATATCAAGGGCTCCTGCTCCAGTTATTTCAAACTGCTGCCCAACTCTGTTTCCAACTTGTTCCCCATGATGTTCAGTTTCATCTGTATGAAGCTATTCTGCAGTCATGCAGATATTTGGGGTGAAGTGTGCTGAGCATACAACAACCCTGCTTCTTCTTATCAGCAGAACTGGATGGAACAATGGAAGGTGTAACAGGAATAGTAATGGGCTGGCTGAAGGCCAGTAAATGGAAGCTCAGTCCACACCAGAACAAGTTGCTTTTCAGTGATAACCAGGGAGTGAGGAATCTGCTTGTTCTAGGTGGGGGTTGCACTCTTCCTGATGGAGCAAGTTCACAACTGGGGCAGGGGGTGCATTTAGATCTATGTCTGTAGAGTTTCCTCCTTACAACATTGCCCCTGGTGCCTTCGCTTCTGAGTTTCATGCCCCTGGAAAAGTGTTTTCGTTTTCCCGGGCCTTTGGCGTGAGGTAAGTTACAGAGGTGTTTCCTTCCTCTTGTCCTTCTGTTGGCCCTACTTGTTATTTCAACCAGCCTTACAACGTTTAATCTGTTGCAGTTTTTATTGGCCATTTCATAGTTGCTGTTTCCCTTTTTTATTACTTTTACAGTGTTGTGTCATGAAACTGTTTCTGTTGTGTTTCTTGGTGTTATCTGGAGGCACCTGGAAAGCAGGACACAGAATAATATAAAGGCCAGCACCAGCACCTTGAGTATAGCCCAGAGACTGTATGTACCAAATAGATGTATGGAATTTTGTAATGGAAACAGAGGGCTTTAGCTCTACTTATTATTGTATGTATCTTTCAGGTGGCTTCGTTTCAGGCGAAAAGGCGGGCAGACTTGTGCAAGATGCAATTCTAGAGCTTTGTTCAAAGGTATGTTCCAAATTTGGCTTAGTAAAATACTAAATCGATAACTGACCCTAAACAGTGGCACGTTTATCTGGAAGTTTCACACTTTATCAAGGGAATGGGGGGGTCAGCCTTTTCTTGAAGCTCTGAATATAGTTTTGGGTCCAAAAAGGACCCAAAGTGGCTTATAAGAAAAAAAAAGATACATAAAAAAAACCAGAGCACAGCAAATGGAAGGAAAAACCCAAAACAGGTATATCTCAGGCTGGTCCTGGCTGGCTTGATTGAGGTCACAGGTTGTGAGCCGCAGGAGAGTCCTTTGGCTTTGCCCCTCAGATTACGCCTCTCACCAAACCCGAGCTTTATCAGGTACCTAAGACAGGAACGGGGAAAGCAATCCTCAGCAAATACGTTCCGCCGCTGGCATTCCTCCTCCTCCCTCCCTCCCTCCCTCCCTTCCTGCCTTTCTCATCCAATGAAAATGGAGCATTATTCATGATTTCTTCTTATCTGGGAAAATTTGAGAGAACTGCCAGTCGGAGCAGCATGAAGAGCACCTGCAGAAGATGGCAACGGACTGGAATCTCAGTTGGTGGAGAAAGCAGGTTTCTTCCCACCTTCAGCCGTGTGCATCCCTTTAAGTTATTTCATAATAAATGAACGAAAGGTTCACTCCTAGGAGCCAAAAGTGAAGCGCGGTCCTTGGGGTTTCTTTCTCAGTGGGGGCAGAAGCTGATCTCTGACGTGAGGTGGATAAGGGAATTGCACAGCCAGGGGATGAGGCAATAGATACGCTTGTGGCAGGCATCTTTTCCGGGTTAATACGAAGATTTAAACTACTCATAATATTATAGAGGGTGAGAAGTGTAAGCTATAGAAACTTGCAAAATGAAGTCACTAACTTAGCTTTTGAAACAATAGCAAAGATAGACTTGATGCTGGGGCTTTCCAGATCCAAAGGCTTCAGCTGCTGTTAGCTAACAGTTTGTCACAACCGTGGGGCTAATGTGCTGTCATTTCTTGGTCGCCACGGAAATCTCAAAGGTGTTTCCAATTTCTATTCTTTGTTTCTGCCTAGCTGAAGGATGAGGCTGTTGCCTTGGTGGATGTTATCGCTCCTCCTGACTTCATTCTCAACTCCCCCATTGGCAGAGCAGATGGAGAGGTAAAAAAAAAACACCCTCTTTTTTCCAAAGCTCTGCCAGAGATTACAGTGACCAGATGAAAAGGAAGACGAAACTTTTTTTTCTTTCAGTAATTGCATCAAAAAGAGTATTTCAGCACAAATGTCTTTCCTGGCAAAGTGTACCTGTCAAAATTCCCCCCTTTCCCATCTGGTCCTCCTAGTAAGAGGCAGAAGTGTGCAGTAAAACACTTCATTGGGAGTCCTGTGTTGCCGTTTTGTGTTAAAAGTGGGTCCTGGTTCAGGAAAGGCCGAAGCTGGCTGCTTTAACAGGAGCCCCTCTGTTTCTTTTGCAGCTGTATAAGAACCTGTGGAGCACCGTCCTCCAGGGCAGCAAAGTGCTGGAGAGACCTTCTTGGTGGACAGAGTTTTGTGCCAATAAACCTGTTGTAGGTAGACTGAGGTCCAGAATGTAAGCGGAACGGCATACAGGAGTGGCCAAGGTAGGATTGGGATGACGAAAGAAATCATGTTTTAAATGTTGAAAATGAAGGTAATTTTGCTAAAGGAAGTACTGCGTGGCACAGTGCTGAAATGGCAGCCACGCCCATGCCCAAAGCTGTTGGCATCATCACACCAAGACCCACGCAGCTCAGTTCCTGTCCAGTTCTCACTGGCGTGGTTTACTCAAGAACAAGATGCTCTTCAAGCTTGGATCTTACTTCCCTGTCTGTTTAAGAGAGCTAACACGGCAATTCCAACAGCATTTTGAACAATAACCCAGAAGTAATTTCATGCTGGAAAATAACTGTAGCAATTAGAAGGAAAATTATGTCCGCATAAAGCTATCCAGGTTCTTTGTTGCTATTAATTTAAATAGTTCTGTTAAATTCACTGAAGAGCCCTGTTATGGTTACTGACCAGAAGTATTTATGTCATCTCAGAATTTGGCACACTGAGTTCATATAAGATGAGATTTTGATTGTCATGTTTATGCCTCTCTGAGGCAACTAATTCTGTAGTTTTTTGTTTAATGTATATTTAATTGATGGCAGTGAAAATGTTAAATTCTACATAATCCCTCCAGTATTCTGCATTGTATCTGCATTTTTAGTTTAAGTGAAAACAGATGTCTTAACCAGATGCCTCAAGCAGCTGTTTTCAGAATACCCACATTTCATTTCTGTTAAATGTAAATGTTATGATATGATATGTTATAAAGTTCTTCCACCTGCTAAATACATTTGGCCCTCAGAGTGAATATATTTTATCATTAGAAATGATCCAATAAATACTGACAACAGTAAATAAAAAAATATTAGAAATAGTACGTTTTTGGTGTCCTGTACAGTCCAGGAAGGGTACATTCCATGGGTTGGCTTGACCATTCGGCTTCCATTGTGTTGGCCTATGTCTTTGCCACTTTGGTCTGTAACCAGCCCACCTATCCTACGAGACTCAAGAAGCCCTGCAAGCCCGTGCTTGAGAATGATGGTTGAGGGTTTTTGCAAGACTGAATGTTAACGGCGAAATAGAATGGCCAGCTAGTTTGGTCGCAGAAAGGAGCAGTCCTGACACAAAAGAAAGGTCCAGAGAGAAATTACTCAACTGGGCTCAGTCAGCTCTGTAACTGTTATTGTAAACATTCCAATCCAATCGGGGTGCTTTTAAGCACAATATGTTGTTGTCTGGCATCCATCTTGCTTAAGCAAAAGTTATGCAGCCTGTAACTGAAGGAGATTACTCTAAGGGCCAAACTAGACATGAGGGTTTGGGGTTTTTAACCCAACTCAAATTCCCTGTAGCCGTATAGCAACTGTGGGAATGGCTGTTAAAAAATAAAGGCTCCCACCTCATGCCCCAGTTGTAGCAGAGGAGGGAAATTATTTCTCTGTTCTTGCTCTACATGGAATGTTCTGTGCATGTGTAGAAGCAAAAATGGGGAAGTGATCTCTCCCAAAAAACTGTATTGACATGGAAAAATTGCTAGTCGAGCAGGAGTACTTCCTCCCCCTGCAGTGGTGCTCCAAGCGCAAATAGTATCTCCTTTATTTTCAACAGCCACACAGCTGCTGCTGTGTGGCTGTGGGGAAGTCAAGTTGTGTTTGGGGAACCTGGATCCAACTTATTAAAACAGTATCATGTAGCTTGGCCCACAAATGCACACTGCACACTGGGTCAGTATTGGAGGGGGGAACTAGGACTGCAGTACTGGGTTTTGTGGGCTTAATTGTGGTGTGGTGCTGTAATGTTCTTGAATATTGTACTCTGATGGCTTGCTTGTACTTTGGTTCCTCTCAATAAACACACTCTGATTATTGTGCTAAAACGCTGCCTCCATCTTCATTCCCCTCTTGCATCAGCACCCTATCTTTTGGTGGAAAAGATCCCTAAAATAAAAGCAATGGTACAGACCTGGGCACTTTCTTTCCCTAACCAGGTCTAAAAACTGAAGCCAGCAGCTCTTTTTGGGCCAGAGACAACCGCAGGAGTTGGCAACTTGGGAAATGACTGGAGATTCGTTGCTGTGGCTTCTGTGCAGGCACACACGGAACTGCGCATGTGCAGGCCTGCTGCGGATATTCCGAAAGCTTCTAGAAGCACAACTTGCTCCCCCGTCCTTTTTGCGCACTTTTCCCCCAGTACACCTATAAAAGGGCGGGCAAGAAGCTCCCTCCCTCAGTTCTTCTTTTGTCACTGCTGAAGAAGAACATGCCTTTCTCCTCTCCTCGAATCCACAACGCTCCTATGCAAACTGCTGCCTTTGGTTCGATGGCGTTGAAGGCACTTTTTAAGATGAAACAAGTTGCACTTACCTGTAATTTTTGTTCGTTGAGTGTTCTTCTGTGCAGGTACACATCCCTCCCTCCAAACTCCCCCCCCCCATGAACTCTTCTTCTCTAGCAGTGGTCAATAGAACTGATGGAGGGAGCCACTTGCCCACCCTTTTATAGGTGCACTAGGAGGGGAGTGCACAAAAAGAACGAGTGAGCATCTCGCACTTCTAGCAGCTTTTGGAATGTGCGCCTGCGCAGTTCCATGTGCGCCTGCTCAGAAAACCACTCAACGAACAACAGTTACAGAAAAGTGCAGCCTTGTTTTTAGGACAGTGCTTGGGGAGGGCAGAGCGCCAGAGAGGATGGATTTTCTCACAGCCCTCTGCCGCCTCTGGCATGCCAGACTGTCTCCCAGAGCCTTGGCCCTGCTGCCCTCACTGCTTAAACGTTTGAATTAACTGAGCCTCGGCAGGGCAAAGGCTCTGGAAGGGGAGACAGTCTGGTACACCAGAGGCAGAACAGGGCTGTAAGAGAATCTGTCCCCTCCAGAGCTATCTCTGCTGGCTCTGTCATTTAAAACTACACTTCCTGGCTAACATTGCATCTCCCAACACGTGAAGAACATGTGTCAGAAGTCTTGTCTAGAGAGACTCATGGGTGCCTCAGGTCGCAAGCTACCAACTCAGTACACCAAATGCTCATGGTAAGGCCTATAAATATATATGTCACATGAAAAGAATTCAGCAGATGCTTACATAAAATTGTCAATAATAGGTCTACATGGATGGATAGAGTAATGATTCAGAATAAGAGTTAGTAAAGTTATGAGGTAAAAGTGGAGTGATACTACTTCCAGAAGTGATTTTCAAGGCTACAAATTTCTAGGCCTGCCAAACTGTGGAGGTGCTTCAAAGTTACTGCTATCAAGAGAATAGTTCTCTCTGAAGTCATCAGTAAGTCTATCTCATATTTATATGGAATTGAGCAAGATTCTGGTCCAGTAGCACCTTAAAAACCAACTAGATTTCCAGATTTCCTTTTGTTAGCTTTGACTCTCAAACGCTCACACCGTGGAAATCTAGTTGGTCTTTAAGGTGCTACTGGACTCGCATCTTGATTTTCTTGTACAGACTAACATGGCTACCTATATGAAACTATATGTAATAGAGGGATTCAAAATGTATCAGTAAGCCGACAATTTATCCATTCATTCTGATCTACAGCTAAGGACCAATGAGCTTTTGGCCTGAGATGTGCCAATCCTTGATTGACTGAAGGGGTCTGGCCAGACAGAATAAAAGGTCAGACACAACCTGGTTTAGAGGTCATGGACAGGTTGGCAGTAGCTGTTGGTAGCTGCAGCAATATGAACAGAGGGACGCAGAAGAGGAAAGCAGAAGAGCCATTTGAAGAAGAAAGAAGTCTGGCCTGACAGACTGCATGCAGGCTGGCGGAAGAAGAGCCTGAGAGGGTCAGCTGAGGAAGCTGGGGGATCTTGGGGGTGGTTGGGGGTGGTCCTAGTTCCTGTGTCTTCAGAGAGCAGACCTGGCCAGGAGGAAGTTGTCAGCATCAAAAGTGATGCTGGCCCCATCAGTGCTCAGAAGAGGTTAGGGCAAAGAAGCAGAACTTTGGGAGTCCTGGGCTAGCTTGGGTGGAGGCTCAAGAGAGGGAGACGGGCTATTTGAATCAAGAAATCAGCGCAGTGGGATCAGGCACACTAATGTTAAGGAAGAAAACAAGGTATACCTGCGTTACAAATGACCAGTTAAATAACCATATTATCATTTTAATTATGTTTTAATAGACATTTTTAGATTTTGGATTTTAAATCCCATGGTCTCAATGTCTTTCACTTACCAGAGTATAGTAAAGTGTGTTTTACAGGTAAACGTTGGCTGTGGAATATAAAGGATAAATAATAGAGTGACTGAGAGTCGCACGCTCACAGGGCTTTTCCCTTGAAGCGGCTTTCCTGTGGCTTGGTGGCAAATTTGTATATTGGTTGTAAGGAAGTGTCCATGTGGAGACTCCCTGTGTTGCCATTATATGCAGAGGCAGAATGGGAAGCAAAAATGGCTCTGGAAAAAGACACCTCCCTAAGCCCGGTCTCCTCCCCACCCATGGAGAAGACTAGGCACCTGCCTCACACAGGATGAGCAGCAAACAAACAGGGCAAAGATCCCAGTGCAACAGCTCAAAAGCAGAGGGGCGTTCTTTCCCACTCTGCTTTCGAGCTCACACAGGATAAGGGCTCCCGGCTCATGTAAAGCCAGGTCCGGTGACTTGCATCTGTGTCAAAGGCTTCTGGTACATTGTGGCAGCTTCTGGCTGTCTCGTGTGGGCACCCCAGCTGCCAGCCCCGTGGGATTTTCCTAGTGGCCTTAATAACTAATCTATCCTTGAGGAGGGGGTAGAGCTTAAAGCGGGGAGAGGGAGAAACAAGGTTGGAATACCCAGTAAGGATCTCTGGTAGAGGGGAGGTATCTCTCAAGGAGAAGGGAAAACCAACAGAATGGCAAAGAGGAAAACGGTCACGATCCAACCCTGGAGCAGAAACCTAGACATTTCTTGGGCAGAGGGAACTAGGGGGGTGTTGATTGCCTGTTTTAATTTCCTTTGCTCAGATTCTGTTAGTTGTTGCTCAGCTTTTCTTTTTTCAGCCAAAGACTATATAACTAAAAACATTTTTTTCTGAAACTGGGTTATCGTGGTCTCTGCAGCAAGTCTAACTCAGCTCACACTTAGATACAAAGGGAAGGTGGGGTACTGCCTGTCTGGGGATGAATAATCCAGATAAACAAGATCTCCAAGGTTTTCCCTCCTACACAGTGATTTGGCATACAGGAGTGATTCTTAATTTGGAAATGAGTCTCTTAAGAGACAAAAAATAGGTTGCCAGACAAAAGCTCGTCTAACTCAGCCTGGTGGTGCCATTGAGAAGGAACTTTGTGAGCTGGGGAGGCTGAAAAGGTGGCTTCCTCACCAAGGCCTAGCTGCTTGAGATAGGGGACAGCTGAAGTCCACATTAGCATCATAGAAACAAGTGCTTAAGTGGCACATCACCACCGCCCTCTTAGCCTTTTAAAGAGCTTTTTCACCTTCTCCTGTCAAGCTGGTCTGTACTGTTACACAGTTGAATAGGGAAACAGGAAGGGAATGGGGGGGGGTTCCATGTGGGGTTTCAGTACAAATAGAGAGGGGTGAAGGGGGGAGTAATGGCAGCTGTGGGCTGAAATGGTACAAAAAACAGCAATGAAAATGGCCAAGGGGTTGGGTTGGTTACACCTTCCCTGAAAGAAAAAGTATCTATTGTGTCAATGAGATTAGATAACTACAAAGAGAATAGGTCCACCGATGGCTATTAGCCTCACTTGGCTACACAGCAACTCCTGGTCTGAAGGCAGGAGACCTCTGAATGCTAGTTACTGAGTGGCAGCAATGGGAGGAAGCTTTAACTTCGTTATCCTGGTTGGCCACCGCATGAAACAGGATAACCACAACTGTGCTTATATACCACTCTTCTAGACAGATTAGTGCCCAACCCAGAGCGGTGAACAAGTTAGTGTTATTATTATCCCCTCAATACAGCTGGGGAGCTGGGGCTGAGAGGAGTGGCTCACCCAAGGTCACCTACTGAGCTTATGGCAGGAGTGGGATTTGAACCAGTAGAGTGCTGATTTGCAGCCAAACTGCTTACCCACTGTGCTACAGCAGCTGGCCAATTGGTCTGATCTTGCAGGGCTCTTCTTATGTAATAACACTGACTGGCAGTAGATTCAGGAAAGAAAAAACAATGTATAAATGAACCCATGGGATTCACTGCCACAAAGGTCTATCAAGAGATACCACATTCAACAGCAGTATATTTCTGAGTATCTGCTGCTGAGGACAGACTTCAGGAGAAGGCTCTTAAACTTCACTCCATTCTGAATTTTTCAGAAATTCCTGACTTGCCACTGTTGACAGCAGGTTGCTGAATTAGATGCACCTCATCCATCAAGCCTCTTTCAGTGTTTTCAAAATGGAAACATTTGTTTTATTCTTGGAGTAGGGTGCAATTATTACACCAGGCTGGGATACTTTTTGTTCATTAAAACCAGTTTTAGCTACCCAATATGAGTTCTCTGGTCCAGAATGTCTTGGGAATGCTGACACGTTCTGCCTGCCTGAAAGAGTGGGTCATACCTGGCAACACAATAATGATAATCTGTTAACCATATATTAAAAGTTGGGAGGGATCCATCAAAAAAGTATATGAATATTATCTCAGCAGTTAAGAATGCAAAATCCTTTTTCCAAGCTTTAGCTACTCTTTAGTATGGAATAAAAGTGTCATAGAATGTGTGAGACTTCTGAGGCGATTGTCTCTGATTAATAGTTCTGAGGAGAAATGGCATCTCTAGGGAATGAGCCTCAGCACAGCGATTCTCCATTTCATCTGAAAAGTTCCTTATGACTTTAGTTTGGGAGGGACTCAAACTTATGTTCCCAGGAAAATATTCACAAGAATGTATTATTACTGTTGTCGCTCTGATTATTTGCTGTGGTGGTTTATAGATGTATTTTTTAAAACCCACTTTTCCTCTAAGCTCAATACAGTTTACAAAATATATGCATTTAAAAGTATAGTTAATACACAGCAGCCTATTGAAGGAGCAGGCACATAGCTTGAGGGTGCTGCTGGATAAACTGGTAGCAGCCGTGGCCAGGTGTGCCTGTTACCAGCTTCAACAGATTAGCCAGTTGCCTCCTGTTACTTCTAGATTAGATTACTGCAATGAGCCCTCCCTGGGGCTGCCTTTTAGAAGTGTTCACAAAATTCATTTGGTATAGAATGCTGTGGCCTGCATGTTAACTGGAGTGGATAGTAGGGGCCGTATCACTCCATTCTTGTTCCATCTACACAAGCTTCCAAATTTCTTCTGGGCTCAATTCAAGGTGCTGGTATTGGTTTCTAAGGTGCTAGTGGACTGCAGTCCTGCTATTCTATTGCAGACCAACACAGCTATCTACCTGAAATTGATTTGGTATGATCACTTATAAAAGATTGCAGTCAACTGGTAGACTTCTTTCAGGCTTAAAAAAATAACAGCTATATTGCTCTAGCATTATAATCTTATAACAACCTAGTTCATCAGCAACCTACTTCGTTTTATAACAACCTACTTCACGCACCCCAACCAGAGAATTATTTTTAAAAAAATTAGTAACAACTTTATCAGTATAGTGTTAGCACCTTTATTTCAACAATGCACTAGTCCCCAGCTTTCATTTTTTAAAAAGTCTCTAGCTCTTTCAATTGTGAGTCATAAATGGAAACGTACAGGGCTGCACATTTCTCTTTATAACTCCACAAGCAAAAGGGCTAGAGATCTCCTTTTTTAAAAATGAAAGCTGGGGACTAGTGCATTGTTGAAATATAGGTGCTAACACTATACTGATAAAGTTGTTACTAATTTTTTTAAAAAAAATTCTCTGGTTGGGGTGGGTGCCTTGTTATTATTGCAAATGATTCTGCAGAAACAGAAGTTGCTCAGAGAATCACCTCTGTGTAGAAGCAGCCCTAGACATGCAGCATGGATCTCTGCCCAATGACCCTGTACTTTTATAGGAGTTCCTCCCCACAATAAAATGCTCGGGGCTCCCCCACCCCATTATCTGTGCAGGATCCTTATTGTATCTTGGTCACAATAAACAGGAACAGATCAGAACTCTACACTTACTATGATTTTCAGAGGGACTGATTAAATTGCAGGTTGTGTGTGTGTGTCAAGAGACCAATAGAGGTGCCTTGCCATTGTCTGCCTCTACATAGTGACCCTTGTCTTCCTTGGTGGTCTCCTATTCAAGTACTAACCAGCACCAACCCTGCCTAGCTTCCAAACTCAGATGAGAGCAGGTTACCTTGGGCCATCCAGGTCAGGCAGAACCATTAAGCTACCCTCTCCACCCCACCCACAGCTGGTAACCCTAGCGCCAACTATAGGGCCTGTGTGTTACTCCATAAGCATTCTGGTTTTATGTGATTATAAAGTCTTTGGGATTTCTGTGACATTAATATCCGTATCAGATTCTTACAACTCCCCCCCGCCCCCGCCCCCCCCACACACTATCTGTTATGGGACTGTCGGGTAGATACATCTTTCTGGGAATAGCCAGCTAATGCAAATGAAATGCTCTGGGCTGGCTTTTATCAAAATAGGTTACAGCTGCCAGTTCTCCTCAGACAAACCCAGACTTCATGTGGAGCCTAAATTTTGTCTTGGAGAGAAGTTCATTGTGGGCGTTTACCAAAATCAACTGAACATATTGCTTTAAATAGAGAGCCAAGTACGAAACTATCCAAAAGCTTTTCTTATAAATTGGTGATAAGAAAGGAAGAAGTATGTGGTCAATAGCAAGAGTTTTAGAGGAACTCATGCTGGCCAAGTGCTTTCTTCTCTAATGTTCAAGTCAGGATACATCCCAAAGTAGCCCAGGAAGATGGCCAGCCCATTTTCACAGAAAGACACACTTTATTCTTCATATTGGGTTAGAATATTTGTTTCTAATTTTCTAATTTTTTTCAGGGGAACCTGCCTTTGAGCCTTTTGCTTTTTTAGCTCAAAGAAGGTGGGTGATTATTTCCCTTTGCTTTCCAAATTGTTGAAGACTAGGAAGAAGGACGATTCATTAGAGGTCAGCTAATACATTTTATACAAGCTGCAGAGTAACAGCAAGATGTTCCATAACAACAAATGTAAAATTTGACACCCTGGGGGAAAAAGTGGAGATTAGGGGTCAGGGGCAAGACTGCTGAGAAGCTTCTAAAACTATACAAATTGGAGTCAGTGCTGTGATTTGCCATTGTCTGCCTCTACATAGTGACCCTATGTATCAGTGTTGGCATCAGTTGCCAACACTGAGATGCTCACTGACAATGGTTGCTCTTTGCATGGTTGGCTCATTGCACAAGCCAATTATAGGGATCCGCTCGTGCCTACACAGGTGCCAGGGGAATGGCTCACTAGCACATCTGTGCTTGAGGCCAAGGGTGTGGCAAGTGCCTTTTCACACCACTTCCTCCCAGGCCACCATGGAAGCTAGTGCAGATCAAAGAATCCAGTCCCTCTACTGTGAGAGAACAGTAATAGCACAACACAGTAGAGAGAACAACGGTTTTTAAATTTTATTTTAAACTTATTTCACTTATATGCCTCCTTTTTCTTGCATGGAGACCAATTGTTCTTTTGTCTCCCATTTTTTCCTCACATAATCCTGTAAGGTAGGTTAGGCTAACTGAGGGCCAAGCTACAAGTGACGAATTACACTTGAATGGCAAGTGTATTTCTCCCTGTTCACTTGCCCTCCACTCAATCCACTTGCCAGGCAAGTGTCTTTCGTCATGTGTAGCTTGGCCCTGAGAAAGCACACAAGGAGCCAGAAAAAAAGCAAAAAGCACCCCCACCCTTTCAGCTGGCAAAATGTGGTGGGAGGGAAACCGAAAGCTCCTTCTCCACCCTCACAGCACCCAAAAACTAAGACCTTTTTATGATGGGATCCCCCAATGTACATCTAACAGAGTATCGGGTCACACACATGCGGTCCATCCAGCATGTATCGTGTAGTTAAGCCCTGAGTTCTCATCTCGAAGCAGTCTGACCAGGGCTTTTTTTCAGGGGGAACACGGGGGAACGGAGTTCCGGAACCTCTAGAAAATGGTCACATGGCTGGTGGCCCCGCCCCCTGATCTCCAGACAGAGGGGAGTTGAGATTGCCCTCCGTGCCGCTCGGCAGCATGGAGGGCAATCTAAACTCCCCTCTGTCTGGAGATCGGGGCAGGGCCACCAGCCATGTGACCATTTTCTCTGAGGGCAACCCACTGAGTTCCACCACCTCTTTCCCCAGAAAAAAAGCCCCGAGTCTGACAAGCAAGAGGGGGAGCACAAGGTCTCCTCTTCACAAGCAAGCAGTTTGCTTGTTTTCCTTCAGCCTGTCAATGACAGACAATGCCCCCAAACCTCCAATTTTCCCTGCCTACCCCTCTAAGGGGCCTCTTTCCTCCACCTTTTATGCTGATCAGAGTCCTGTGATACATCTTGAGGAAAGAGCGGCTTGGCCAAGGTTTTCTTGATATTGCCGGAGCCCCAGGAAATCAGTGGGCATGCACTGCTCTCAAACTTCCCTCAAGTCTTGCCCCACTTCTCAGTTCCCCTTTAAAAGCCAGTCTTTTTCTGGATATGCAGGAGGCGTATCAGTCCTTATATTTGGGCTGCCTGGTTTTCCTGCCTCCTCGTGGCATGAGGCCAGCCTCTGTACTATTCGAATGAATTATTGTGTGTTCTGACAGCTTCTCACATATAGAAGCCAAGTTGTATCTTCCTTCTCCCCTGTTCATTTAAAGGCTCTGCATTTGATTTTCTCTACTGTCGTAGGGTATGAAACTTTTCCATGAATTTATTCAGTGGTACAAATTTTCCTTGGGATGTTTGCTTATAATTCAGGCCCCAAATAGCAGTCGAATGCCTCATCATTCTTTATAAAGAACAAAGCAAAAATAATTTTCCATTCTGTCCTGTGCACAAGTAACCAAAAAACCACTGTACCCTCACCCTCCTACTAAGTTCAAAATATTCTGATGCAAACTGATGTCAGGTTTAAAATGGCAAAGAGAGGAAGAGAGAAAGAGGAAAGATGAGGGGAGAAGGTTTCCCTTGGGCAGAAATGATCCTGGAATTTTCCACCACTTTGGCCCCTCCTCCCTCTTATAAAAATCTCAGGTTAGGACTGCGGTCGAAAGGACGCCCAGAGCTACGCGCTGTTCTTGCATATGAGGTTCATAAGTAACCTTATTGTTAGCCTATTGTACCACCTCTATCAAAAAAACAAAACAAAAAGGAGCGTAATTCAGCAGGAAAAGGATGGCAGAAACAAATGTAATTTAAAAGACCAATATGGAGTTCATTGAGGCCTTTAGAGCAATATTAGAAGGGGGAGAAGGAACTTATTCTGAGTAAATACTAGCACAAATATCACATTTCCTAACACCCATCAGAACTATTCCAATTTGGAGCAGGAGCTACGTTACATTAGGAGTGTAAATATGAGTAAATGGGGAAGAAGACAGGAGAGGTATCCTAACTAGCAGAGAGAAGCAAAATGCCAGCTCTCTGGGTGGTACAATGTGGGTTGGAAAATAGGGGGAGAGGGATAAGTTAGGGAGCAAAAAGATTCTGGGGAGAAACCAGGAGGAGGAGGAAGAGATCGAGTACATTGGGAGCCTGTTGCATGTAGAGATTGTGAGGATTTTTTAAAAAACAAATGTCTGTGTTATGATGGCACCTTAATGTTCTGGAAACCAATTGTTTCGGTCAAATCTGTGGACACAGATGGGGTCTGTGAACTAAGTAAGGCTGACGATCTGTGCTGGCTTCAGATGCCTCCCTCTATGGAATGCTTGAGGCGAGTCACAATGTCCTGGAAGGTTCTAGAAGTTGCCATGGGGAAGGCAGTTGGAGCGCTATCTCTGGAAGTCTTCAGCAATGGCGCAGGTAGTAAGAGGTCTGGAGAGTAAAGGGAGACAAAAATGTGAGCTTGGGGTGTGACTGGAAAGAAAGACTTTAAAGCAGGGAAATGTGTGGAACGTGTGGAAGTGTGGATTTCTCTGAGTCTCTCTACATGTTACTAAGGACCTAGGGACACTCAAGTGGAGGATTGTATGTTTAGTCCATAATACACGTACAGGCTGTTGTTGCTCAATGCACGTGAATGCCAATTTAACGGAAGCTCTCTTTCTGTGACTGCATCTGCAAGTGATTCCGGAGGGCAAAGCGCCAATTCAACTGTTTTTGCTGTGAGAACAACTACTGTAGGCACCTCTGAATTGCCAATTTGCATTTCAAGATGTCAGAAAGTGTCAAGATCTGCATTTCAATGAATGGATGTGGGGAAACTGGGATACTTTTAGCAGTTCAGGAGGAAATGATAGCAAACTCATGATGTGCAGTAAATTGTGTGATTGGGTGCAAGGAAAGTTGGAAGGGGGAGAGGTGAGATGAGGTTCACTTAAGCGTCTCTAGGTACTTAGTAATGTGTAGAGACTCTTAGTATCCCTTCCAATAGAGGTGGCTGTGCAATTCCAAGCCTTGTTTAAGAAACCTTTTAAGTAGGCTCATTTGCCCTTCATATATGGAGGGAAGGGTTGCGAGCTTACTCTGTGAAGGATAAACTGCAAAGCAATGCCTAACTGTTTGCTATTTTTCTATGAAAAGAAGCCTTAGAAATTTGCTTTACTGAACAGAGAGGTAATGTGCACAGCTCACAAAACCCTTTGCCTCTGGCCATTTTTTCCTCTCCAAGGGTCCCATCAATCCACACAGGACATATATGTGATGTTGCAACATAGCATGACTCAGTTCTATGTTCTCCTGTTCAATGGGTGCAGACCAACAATTCCCCACCTTCTACATGTAAATGGGAGGACAGGTGAATGGATTCTCCCTTTTCATTAGGTTTTGCCAGTATCCACAACTAACTTTACTTAATTCATTGACAGCTTGCATTGCTCTCCAATGGGGACCCAAGGCAGCTTTCGTCATTCTCCTCTCCTCTCCTCCATTTTACCCCTCACAACAACTCTGTCAGGAAACTCAAGCTGAGGGAGTGTGACTGGCCCAAGATTACACAGCGGGCTTCCATGGCAGAGTGGGGGTGTGAAACTGGATCTGCTAGAAGGTAGAACAAACAAGAGTCGGCTAACTAAGACTAGACCCTTTAGAAGTTTACATGATAAAGAAAATCTATTGACAAAAAATTTGCAATTATAACTCCATTCATAATTACCAAAAAAAATCACTTTTTGGCAACACCATTGAGTATCTGGATGAATGAGAGAGAGAATATTGATTTGGAGGATTAATTTGGTGGTCTCCAGCTAGTGGGTGTGATAGGACCGTGACAATCTGTGTCTTGCATGTTTTTGTACCATGGTGGCCCCAGGAACTGCCAGATGCGACTCTTTTCAGTGGAAACTCTGGACATGGATGTGGTTTCACTTGCAGTCTGGAAATTCTATGTACAGACTGTGAAGGTTTTTTTAAAAAAACAAGCTTCTGTATTATAATGACACCTTAATGTTCTAGAAGCCAATTGTTTTGGTCAAATCTGTGGACACAGATGGGGGTCTGTGAACTGAGTCAGGCCGATGATCTGTGCTGGCTTCAGATGCCTCCCTCTATGGAATGCTTGAGGCGAGTCACAATGTCCAGGAAGGTTCTAGAAGTTGCCTTGGGGATGGCAGTTGGAGCGCTATCTCCGGTAGTCTTCAGCGATAGCACAGGTAGTAAGAGATCTACAGAGTAAAGGGAGACAAAAAATGTGGGCTTAGGTTGTGAGTGGAAAGAAAGAAAGACTTTAAAGCAGGGAGATCAGAAGTGTGGCATGGGGACCACTGTGGGCACCAAAGATCTTTCCAGTTGGACCCATTTCCCCTCCTTTCTGGGCTTTCCCCTCAACCTGAGGGTCAGCACCTGACTTACCTCCACAAGGCGCCCCCCATTTCCCCACTGCCTGATGACTTTGGGGCAGCTGTGGAGAAAACATGAGGCAGAGCCAGTCCCCACCCTGACTGAACCCACCACATCAGTCCCTCAGTAGAGAATGTTTGGATGATGGTGAAAGGAAAGAGAAGGAGGAGGCATCAGGATGAAGGGAAAGATGAGGAGCCAAAGCCAGAGAGGAGAAGAAGGGAACAGAAAGGGCGGAAGTGGAGTCATGATGGGGGAAACAAAGTCTCCAGTGCTGATGGAGAAGGGTAATGGGATTTCACTTCTCGCTCAAGTCCTTGGAGGTCACCTCTTACATCTCCTAAAGAGCAAGAAGTAACTCATGAACATCTCAACATCCTGGGCCTCCAGACCCAGCACAACCCAGACCTACGGTTACAAAATATGGGTTGGGAAATTCCTGGAGACTTAGAGATGGAGCGTCAGGAAGGCAGAGTTTGGGGACGAGAGGGACCTCAGCAGACATATGATGCCATAGTGCGCACCCTCCTGTGCATTTGTTCTCTCTGGGGAAACTGCAGATCACTTGTAATTCCAGGAGATGTCCAGGCCTAACCTGGAGGTTGTCAATTGGGAGCAGAAACAAGCTAGCAACCCATGAAAATGTTATAGGAGGAACAGAAGATGATCCTCATATCCTGCCCCTATTGAAAGAGAACCATGCTCTGGACCGGATGTCATTCCTGGACACTCTAAAATCCAGTCTCCTCCAGAGATGGTTACAATATCCCAAAGTGGGTATCTCTAAGGAAAGGTTTGGTCATTCACTGGAACCATCAGGTTTGACTCTGTAGAGAGATGGATTTCAGATGCCTCCCTCAATGGAATGCTTGAGGTGAGTCACAATGTCCAGGAAGGTTCTAGAAGTTGCCATAGGGATGGCAGTTGGAGAGCTATCTGCGGCAGTCTTCAGCGATGGCCCAGGTAGTAACAGGTCTGGCGAGTAAAGGAAGACAAAAATTGTGGGGTTGGGTTGCGAGTGGAAAGAAAGACTTTAAAGCAGGGAGATCAGAAGTGTGACATGGGGGGGTCACCATGGGCACCAAATCTTTCCAGTTGGACCCATTCCTCCTCCTTCCTGGGCTTGCACCTCAGGCTGAGAGTCAGCATCTGATTTAGCTTCAAAAGGTGCCTCCATTTCCCCACTGCCTGATGAGTTTGGGGCAGCTGTGGAGAAAACATGCGGCAGAGCTTGTCCCCACCCTTGCTGAACTCACCACATCTGTCCCTCATTAGAAAATGTTTGGATGATGGTGAAATGAAATAGGAGCAGAAGCAATCAAGAGGAAGGGAAAGATGGAGCCAAAGCAGAGAGAGGAAGAAAGGAGCAGAAAGGGGGAAAGTGGAGCCATGATGGGGGAAACCGAGATGGACCAGAAGAGCAACGCTGATGGAGAAGGGTGATGGGATTTCACTTCTCTCTCAAGTCTTTGAGGCCCCCTCTTGTATCTCCTAAAGAGCAAGAGGTAACTCTTGAACATGCCAAAACACGGGGCTCCAGATCCAGCACAACCCAGACTTAATGGTACCAAATACAGGTTGGGAAATTCCTGGAGACTTGGGGATGGGGCCTGAAGAAGGCAGGGTTTGGGGAGGAGAAGGACCTCAGCAGGCATGTGATGGCATAGTGTGCACCCTCTTGTGCAGCCATTTTCTTCAGGGAATCTGAGGCTCTGTACTTGGCAGATCAGTTGTAATTCCCGGAGATCTCCAGACCTTACCTGGAGGTTGGCAATTGGGAACAGAAACAGGCTAGCAGCCCATGAACATGTTATAGGGGAAGTAGAAGGTGATGCTCACATCCTGCCCCTAAAACAAGACAGAGCCATGCTTCAGTGTGGCACAGCAGAGTTCGGCGATGGCGCAGGTAGTAAGAGTTGTAGACAAAAAATAGAGGCAAAAAATCTGGGCTTGGGTTCTGAGTGGAAAGAAAGAAAGACTTTAAAGCATGGAGGTCAAAAATGTGGCAATGGAGCCACCGTGGGCCTCAAAACCCTTTCCGGTTGGACCCATTCCCCCTTCTTCTTGGCTTTCATCTCAGCCTGAGAGATAGCACCTGACTTATCTTCACAGGAAGCCTCCATTTCTAAAGGCCATTTCCCAGGGGCTCATGACTGGCAAAAGCCCACCAAACCATCACCATTTACGTTTGGTATGGAAGAAGCCATCCTTCAATAGAACAGGGAACTGAACTTCTCTGTCTAGCCACCTTACACGCACACAGAAACAAAAGAACTGACCTTCTCCTTTATTGCATTCTAGATTGCCCCGATCGTTTTCTGGGGTCCAGATCTGGGAATTATGTCCCTGTGTTCCTGCAACTGACGGGCATCCAAATGTGTGTTTGGAGGAACACACTAAGAAATGATTTGGTGCTTTCAGCCAGGGTGGGGACCAGCTCTTCCCAGCGTTCCTCCACAGCTGCCCCAAAGTCATCTGGCTTGGATCAGGACAGCAGTGGAGAATATTCCCCAACTACTCCAAATGACTATTCTGAATATGATATTGACTCCTGGTCTGAAATTTTGCAGGGGGGAGAAGATGATGCTATGTCTATGGTGGAGAGTTCGGAGAAGATTTTCTAGGAAGAGGATCGTGGCAGAAGGTTTGTGTGGAGGATGCTCTCTGGGGACAGTCTCCTGCCTGCTCTCAGAGCCCTAAAGACCTGCTCTTTTGGGGGGTTTATCCTGGACTACTGGGCCCCAGTTAGGTCTGATGCAGCATGACTCTTCTTCTGAGGCCTGGATCATGGACTCCAAATAAGGGTTTCATAGAAGCAGTGTGGTCTTCTTTCCAGCCCAGAGTGCTGCAGCCTTGGCTTGTATACCCCTCCCATTCCGCTGCCTGTGCAACCACAGGCTGCTGGCTGAAGGAGGGAATCTGGCCTCCCATCACCCATGAAATGGCCTCACTGCCACTCCTCCAACTTTTGCAAAAGGGTCCTGATCCTCTGCAACATGGAAGGTGGCTGAAGCTCTTCCACCCCTTTTCCCACTGAGCCTTCGATCCAAAGGTTGTGCCTGAGATGAGTCCGTAGTGAGTGATGGACCCTTTCTATGAGCTCTGTAGTTTCCTCTCACATATCCTCTCATACTCCCTTCCTCTTCTTTGCTAACAACAACAGCAACAACAACATTTGATTTATATACTGCCCTTCAGGACAACTTAATGCCACACTCAGAGTGGTTTACAAAGTGTGTTATTACAGTCCTCACAACAATCACGCTGTGAGGTCGATGAGGCTGAGAAAGCTCTGAGAGAGCTGCGATTGACCCAAGGTCACCCAGCTGGCTTCATGTGGAGGAGTGGGGAATCAAACCCGGTTCTCCAGATTAGAGTCCTGCCGCTCTCAACCACTGTCCCAAACTGGCTGTACTCACAGAGAGTACACACAGCCCTTTAAAATAATCTTCCACTTGTGCTACCATTTCAGATTGATAGTGCTTTTCTTCTACAGAACTAAAATGCTGGTTGATTTAAGCACTGTACTGTTAAAAGCAATGCCAAACCACCTTTTGCCCAAACTGAATATAAAAGCAGAAGAGACAATTTACATTCTTTCCTATGACAATCTTTCATTATGATAAAAGAAGAGAGAATTTTATATTGCTAGTTGTTTAGGCAGAAAAGGAAATTCAAATCTCCTTTTGCTTGGCATTCCTTTGAGATTCTCCCTCATGCAGCTCAACTCTGGTAGCGCTTCAGTTGCCAGTTTGACCCAACTAGTTGAGGCTCTAACCTCTTGTTAAACTAGTTAGGAGATCTCAGAGAAGAAAGGTATGCTTCATAAAAAAGGAAATGAAAAGTGATCCAGAGGAAATGAAAATGCCAGGAGGCTGATGAAAGGAAAACATCAAGGGGAGAAGGAGCTAACGGATTTTAGTATCTGATAGAAAAGGGCTGCCCCTGATCCAAAGGTCTTATGGAACAGGTCCAGCCCTGCCCGGACAACACTTGGAGGGCTTAATTCAGTTTCAATATAGGCAACAAGAGAAGCAAGAGCAGCCAGTGGGGTGGGGGGATTGGCACCCAAGTGAAGAGATTCTGATCTCTGTCCCCTTGGCCGCTCCCTCCGACACTCACCATGGCTGTCCAGGTTCTTGGCCCCACAAGGCCTGTACTTTGCCCTGGTGCTCACTCTTTGTTTTGCTATTTGTCACCCACAGCAAACCAAGACCAGCAGAAGGACAAGATGAGGGGGAAGAGAAGAAGCCAAAGGTGGACGCTGGCCATAATGCGGGTAACTGAGGGCATTTTCCAGCCATGGTTTGCCATTTCTGCAAACTTGGGGGAAGAATTAAATTGGGGGGAAATCTGAATTAGCTAACAAAAAATAGGTATCCTCCCCGCCTCTAGAAGAAAATTTTATGCACGCACACAGCTCAGGAGCTATATTAGGTTACTGTAGGAACCCAAAATGGTGACAGAACGGGCTAGAGCGGAAGGGGATAATAGAACAGTTACTGGAGTCATGTGGGAAAGATCCAGCAGAAGGAAGGGAAAGAAGGGAACCAGAGCCAGAGGGAGGAAGAAGAGGACAGGAAGGGCAAACTTGGAGCCAGTTGTGGGGAAGCAAGAGACAGAGAAGAGGGCCAGGAGAGATTGGGGGCATGGGATTTCCCCTGTCTCCCATGTCCTCACAGATTCCTCATGGAATCTCCTAAAGAGTCAGAGGTAATCCTGGAAACTCCAAAAAACTTGGGGCTCCAGACCTTGCACAACCCAGGCCTGTGCCTCCATGAAGGAATGCCTGGGAGGAGTGGATTCAGTTTCAAAACAGGCAATGATAGAAGCAAGAGTCCACGTGAGTAGCCAGTGGGGAGAAGGTTAGCCCCCAGTCAAGGGTTGCTGATCTCTCTCCCCTTTGCAGCTTCCTCCAATGCCCACTAGGACTGTCCATGCTCCTGGCCCCACTATGCCTGCATTTTGCCCTCGCAGACACTATATTGTTATTTCTTACCTGCAGCCAACCAGGAGTCAGCAGTGGTGGCAGGAGTGGAAGACGAGGAGGAGAACAACTAAATGGACATGAAGAATATGGTTGCGGTGGCCAAGGACTCCATCTCACAAACAACTGCCTTTTTCCTGCAGAACGTTTTCAGAAAGATCTTAAACGACATGGATTTCCCAGCTAGCTCTGTCTCCATGACCATACAAGACCTCCTGGAATCCATCTTGGAGAGCCCTTTAGACAGGCTCCCGGCAGGTTGAGTTGAAAGCTGTGCTTTCTCGATGCTCTGTCGTTTTCTGGACAATACTTTGATCGAAAAAGTGCTACATATTGTGCATTCTGAAGCTTGGAAGACCTACGAAGCCCAGTGCAAGAAAGCCTTCCCTGGAGGATACTCAGACCTGCGCACAGTAGTGTTGGGATGAACATGCCACTATGGATCCAGACTCCTGGAGACCTGTCAGCCCCCGGATGTTTGATTTGTTGAAGAATCAACCTGCCAAAGAGATTTTTCAGCTGCTTTGTGCCAAACGTACCTGTCCCACTTCGAATTGTGTGCCTGGACGAAATCTGCTGTTGCACAGCTGAAGAGGAACCATGGGGAAACTTCACCTCACAAAAGACATCCCAGATCAATGTGATCTCTTATTCAGAGATGAAGGTCCTTCAATATGTTAAAGAGATCGTCAGGAATGTCCTGAGCTATACTGAGACACACATGAGGCAAGAAGAATTCCTGACAAGTACAGAACGCTCCAGCAGCCTTCTTCTCCAACAGGATCTCTTGAACCGATTCAGTACAGGAAGAAAAAAGGGGGTTTCTCCCTCCACAGCATGAGCTGGAACTTCCTCCTCTGTCACAGGAGCAAGCAGTCTCAGAGGAGGCTCAAGGCCAAGCCAGATCTTTTGCTGTGCAATCCCAGGAGACAAGCAGGGCCTCTTCCACAGAAGCCCTGGAGTCATGCCTGGAGAAAGGAGAAATGGATCTAAACCCTCCCTTGAGAAAGACCTGGATCATTATGGAAGACTATTTAAAGGGGGAGGAATACTCTCAGGTCACCAAACTCGTACGGAGTCTCTTGCATACCATGTTGGAATGTATTTCTGCCATCTGATTCGAACAGTCTTGCACGGGGCGTGGTCAACAGGACAGCCAGACTACCGTCTCTGAGTGGGAAGTCAATAATTTCACACATGACCTAGTGAAAGACATGTTCCGGAACATTGCCTGTGCTGCTCAAGCTGATGTGGAGAGCCCCAGAAGAAGGGAGTTGACAGTGCATTTGTTAGAACCAGAGATCTTCTCGGCACCAGGAACCTCCCATGGGGGACGTCATCTAAGCCCAAGCACTCAGACCGAAAATCTTAGCCTCCAGTCCAGCTTGCCTCACCATCTGGTACAAACATCCTTAACAAAGCTGGAAGGTTTTGTTATATCCAGAAAAGAAGATCAGTTCCATTTAGAAGTGAAGAACCTCAAACCTTCAATGGTTTCAGACTGTTCCTCTCCCGTTCCAACTTCATCCTGTCATTCCAACAACTTTCTGGACAGGCTGCCATTGGGTGTAGAGCATCTATATGTGGAAGACGTGGCCCTGTCCATTCTGGATGGAATCTAACAGCTCTTCAGTGAGGTAATGGAGGAGAGTGCCATTCCCCCCATTCCCCCCATTCTCTTTTTTGAAAACGAGATTGTCAATAGGCTTTATGCTTCTTTCAGTTCCTTCGAGGACCAGCCTGGAAGGCAGCATCGCCGCACACAAGAGTGCTGTCACAAACCCACATCTCGATCCTGGGCTGACCTTCCCCTACCCTGAGGTAAAACTTCTCCTTTCTAAGCCTATGAAGCTGTTTGCTGGGCTAGGAAGCCTTTAGTAGCGTGGTTGATGTTAAGCTTCAACTTTATTTCTTGTCCCACCCTTCAGTAATATATAAGTAGTATCATTACCCAGCCAAGTCCAAGTAGGGGAAAGATCAGGGGCTTGCCCTTCCCATAAACAGAAACTGGCACACAAGGCTTGGGGAGATTTAAAGTGTAACTGAAAGTTAATTTACAAGTAGATAATGTAAAGGCAGGTAGGCAGGTGTTTGAACTGAAGTAATGGAAAGGTTTTTGTACAGAAACTGGTGTGAGGCACAAAACGCTTGGTATGATTCTAAACTGCTTGCTTCTTTGAGAGATGTTGATGTTATTAGACGTAAAGATGTTAAAGTGAGTTCTTTCAGAGGTTGGCACTGCTTCACAAATGATCCACTTTTAACACACAGACACGCACGACTTCCCCTCCTCTCCAGACCTTAGGGTACTCCACTGAATCAAACCCTCACAAGATACTGGGCCAGCATTATAGTTATGAGCTATAACCCTTTTCCTGGTGCCAAAGGGGGGACTCCTTTCTACTCACGTCTTTGGCCCACTATAATTCCCAGATCTCTTGAGTATACACAGGCGTTAGTGCTGTTTTTCCCACTTTAGTCCAAGGACTAAAAGTGCTTCAGGAATGTACTGATTTCGCTTTTAAGGAAACTCCTTTCCTTCCTCACACAGAGGACTCTCTGGCTGACCCTCTCTGGTCAGAAGCCAGACTCCAACTCCCGTCACTCGTCAGTTTACTCCATCAACCCCCAGCATTCTATCACCAACTGCCATTTCAGGCTAGCCAAAAGGGGGCGGGGAACCATGTCAATCATCCTCTTTACTGTCTGGCAATCTCAGCATTTGAAGCTGAGTCCGTCACAAGTGCCTATTAGAAAAAACTTCTCAGGAGAAAGGACCCTGGAAAGCCTTTTCTTTCTTCAGGAACGAGGTCAAAGTAAGCACCTATTTTCCCCAAAGGAACTACTGGTATCCTGCCATCATGGCTTGAAGAGAACTCTCAATGTTATGGAAATGAAGGCTGTGTGTTGATAATGTCACAGACCCAAAGGCTGTCCATTCATGTTGAGAATGTCACAGAGCTGAAGGCTGTCTTTCTATGGGCCAAGCTACAAGTGATGAATGACACTCGAACGGCAAGTGAACAGACTCACATGTATTCCTCCCTGTTCACTTGCCCTCCACTCGAACTTGCCGTTCAAGTGTCATTCGTCACTTGTAGCTTGACCCTATGTTGAGAAGCTGTGCATGCAGAGAACTCATGACGATCTTTGGTCCTTAGAGTTGGAATATGGCTGTGAAAGGCTGGGGTTTAGCTCTCCCTCTGCATTCCACATCTCTGTGACCTTTCCCATCTTCTCTCTGGTGAGGGCTGGAGCCACAAGTTGCAGCCTACGGCCATTTTGCAGAGAGGAAATAGCTGACAGGAAAAAAAGGCATGGATAGGATAGCAAATGTGGCAGAGTCTGCAAAGGGCCTGCCAAGCACAAGAAATCATCAGACAAAGGCAGCCAATCGGAGCCGCCAATGCAGAGACAGCCTCCTGATGCCAAAGAGTTCCTGCTGACATGTGGAGCAGCAGAATGCCGGCAGGGCTGATGGAAGAAGTCTCCATCCATTGCAGAAGGACTAATGGGGTGAGCAGCAGGACTGGGGAGGGAGGAACCCCCACGGAGTGCTCTGCCATATGCATTTGCCTGGAGCTGAATTGTTGCTAGGCAAGGGGAATGCAGAGCCTGGGACAGCCAGAAGGGAACATCCAACTGCACCTTTACCCAAGAGCTCACTGGAGAAAGGCAGCCCTCTGGCAAACGGGAAGCACAATTTCAATTTCCAGTGGGGGCTTGTTGGCCAAAAGGTAACACTTTGCTTCTCTCTCAAAGCAAGAGCATCAGGCTTCAAAGAACAGAAGACAGAGAAGAAGCAATAAATATAGACAAACATGGCCCAGGGAAGAAACTCAAGAGTGACTGGAGGTCAAGCAGGACTGTCTTCCTTTTCTCCCTATGTGGAGATTGACCTTGGGAGACTTGGATACTCTGACCTGATGGCTTTCCACAGTGCCACCCTTTTCCCTACAGGCACCCCTTGCCAGCTCCAGATAGCAGGTGATGGTGGCAGGAACCCTGCGGGTGCCCATAGTACAAATATTTTGTGGTTCAGGGATCAAAGGGAAGCCTGGGCAGGAAGTACTTCTTGTGGAAAAAAAAGGGAATGCAGAGTTTTCACTTTGAACTGTCAACCTCCAGGTGGTGGCTGGAGATCTCCTGGAATTACAGCTGATCTCCAGGCCCCAGAGATCACTTCTATAGAGAAAATGGCGGCTTTGGAGGATGGATTGTATGGCATAGTAACCTGCTGAGCTCCAGCCTCTCCTCTAACCCCAGCCTCTTCACACTTCTCCCCAAATCCCCAGGAATTTTACAAAGTGAAACTGACCACCCTATTGCCAGCTCTCAGTAAGGAATTACTTTTGATTCCACGACATTCTCAACATAGAGGGATGGCCTTCAGCTCCATGACGTTGTCAATATAGATGGAGAGCCTTCAGCTCCATGATGTTCTCAACATAGACAGACAGCCGTCAGCTCCATGGCATTCTTAATATAAACGGACAGCCTTTGGCTCCATGACATTCTCAACATGGACTGACAGACTTCGGCTCCATGACATTTTCAACATAGATGGACAGCCTTACTTTTCATAACACTGAGAGCTCTCTTCAAGCCATAATGGCAAGATACCAGTTCCAGTTCCAGTAACCTTTACTGGCATAATAAAAGCATAGAGAAAGCAATGGCAAAGGCAATACAGTACAATTTGCCAATTTGTCAAAATGAAGGCAAAATAAATTACAGGTGGTTGTAACTCTACTAATAAAAATGAAGAACAACAATAAACCCTTCCACCAGGAACCTGACAATAATCACAGGTATCACAATAAACCTTCTCCCTCCTGCTTCCCCCTTCCTTCTCCCTTCCTATCCTCTTTACCATCCCCCCCTTTTCTCTCACCCTCAGCACATTTGCCAGAAACTCTGCCACGTGTTCAGTAATTTCAGGAGATCTGTCTGCTAACAAGAATTCCACACCTCTAGCGATCGCCATCTTAAAGGTTTGAAAGAGAGGGCTAATCAGTTGTAAGCGCAGCTGGGTAAACAACGGGCAGTATAAAAGTATATTAAAGTTCACGGTGGTGACACCTGCAGAATCTTGCCTCATGAGGAACACCCTTATATCTGCCAGTGACCACAGCTGAGGGAAATATATTAAGTCTGACCAGCATGAAAGCTCTGTGTTGAGAGGGAATTGCTAGAGTCGAGAAATACTGGGCCACAGCATTATGTGGAAAGACCTAAAGACTGGGGGTGCGGGGAGCAAGTCCCCTGTGCTCTAGCATTTATCACCTGGGAATCGATGTCCCAAATTCTCATGCGACTTATTCGGAATATACGAGTTTCACTAGAATTAGCCAGAGCATCTAGATCGATACCCAGAGTATTAGTTTTTTTAGATATTGATTGGGACCACTGAGAAACAAACGGATTGGCCCTAATAGAAGCAATAAGGCTATTTGAGGGAGGCTGAAAATTAAGATGTAACCAATATTTAATGGCAGCAATCCAAGCGCTGGATTCTATGGTATGTAGGCCCAACTCAGCACATAGAACAGAGTAGCCTACCAAATTGGGGATACCAAGCATGCAGTGCAAAAAGATTGTGTTAACTCATTCGATCTTTTGGTTAAAGTCCTGGATCCAAATGGGTACCCCATATAACAATTGAGAGATCACTGTGGTTCGAAAGATCCGAAGAGCAGCTGGGACATATTGGCTGAAGATTCCAGTTGTTCCTTTGGGGAAAATGTGCTTACCTTGACCTTGTTCCTGAAGAAAGGCTTTCCAGGGTCATCTAAAGGGAAGCCCTGTGACTGTGCAAACTGCAACGGATACAGCAAGGCGTATTGCTGATTGCACTACCAGAGCAATTGTTATCAGTCGCCTTTCTTGTTGCTTAGGACCACAGTCCACAGCCCTAGCCCCACATCACAAAGGGAGATTAGAAGACCTTCCATGTGAAGACTCAGACCTGTTTACTTCAAACATTGATGAGTCCCTAAAAAAGATCACGGATGAGAGAGTCACTGCCAGGTCCTTGGGTATAAATCCTCTTTATTCTCATCCAATGAGAAGCAGACCTCCTTCTCGGCCTTATGCTCCATAGAACAGGTGCCCTCGGTACAGTTCTCACCCACCTCACCACTCCTTGAGAAATGCTCAGCCCTTCTTCTCCTCCGCCACCTCCTGCTCTCAATCTCATAGGAGGTATTTCAAGAGCCAGCCAAAGGACAGCTCTTGCTCCACTAAGAACAAACCAGGACCCTCCAAACAGGATTTTTAACAATCCTTCTTCCCCCCCTGCTCTGATAGCCTGTTGTCCAGTCTCTGGGCTTGGGAGCTAATCTCTCCAGAGCTATTGACCCTCTCGATTAGGAGGCATGTATACTGTATGGAGTTCAAGACAGTTCCCCCAAATATTCCACTCTTCACCAATCCGGCTTCTCCACCTTCCTTTGCTGGTTGCAGAATCTCCGTCTTTGCTAGCAAAAACTCTTTAAAAACCTGCACTTTGAGCTTGACCCTCAGACTTCGGAGTCAGCAAGTGGCAAGCCACTTTAAACGGCTGGACTGGGAAAAAAATACTCATAATGTATAATGTCTAATATTTTCAAGATTTTTTTGTTTAAAATAATTTTGGCAACAATTAATATGCTATATTTTTATTATAATAATGCATTATTAAAAAGTTCAGTATTTTCAATACTGTAAAATTTAGCTTAATATCCAGACATGTCAATAGTCCTACCTACTGTGACTCTGTTCAAATAATACACTTTCATTTACTGCACAATTTGTTTTCTATCTCCAACTTTTCCTGCCTCCGATGGCAAAATTAAAGATACATGGTGTTATAATAGCACAGGAACAGCAGTTGGCAATCTGTCTTAATTATTGGGTATACAGTTCTAAATGCTATGTTATAAATTATGCATTGTATATTGTTAAATCAGTAAAAGAAGTTTATGTTTGATAGGAAAGTAAGTATTGCATATCTTTCAATTTGAATCTCCCTGTGGCTTCAAAAGTTCTGGAAATGTTAAACTCTCCTACTACGTACCAATACTTGGAAGAAAATAATTAGCAAAACATGATTTTACAAAATTTATTTGTGTAAAGTTTATTCTTTGTACAGTAGGAACTTACAGTACATGTCATATGTATACAATTTGTACAATAATGCTTTCCAATACAATGAAAAAAATTAAACCCCTGAAAAACTGTGCACTTTTTCAAAGTTTCAGCTTTGCTTTGCACATTGCTTTGTGATTATATGAGGCAATAATTCTATAAGAATCATTTACGACATCCCACTTTTGTATAACCTCCATATGACACAAACCTGTGGTCAGGGCCAGATTAACCAAACAGCATAATGGAGCAATAGCTCAGACCACTCCTGGTTTCATAAACACCTTTGAAATATTTATTTCACAAATTAAACAACTTTGGGTGGTCACAGGGTGGCCTGCCCAGCCGCTTGCCATCAACATGGCAAGATTTCTGGCCCAACTAGCTCCAGGGCTGCCCCTAACAGCCATCCCAGCGCCCTCCTTTCTTTTCATCTGTGCCTGAAGAAGCTCCTGAAGGCTTCCAATGTGCATGTCCAGAGTGCTGACTGAACTGGGGAAGAGTGTGGGGAGGGCCTTCTATTTGTCCCAAGCAGGATGACAGATAGGAACTCACAATTGTTTTTTTCTAATCATTTACACACCATGCAATCACTCTCCCTTTACGGCAAACAATGATGCCACCGCAATTACAAAGACAAATACTGCATTTTTAAACAGACACAACCACACACCCCTGATCTGTCATACACCCATCCAAATTTCCCAAAAAGAAAACCTGCATCACCTTTGCCTGCACCGTTGAATAGAGTGAACAGGTTGGGGGAGGGGGACTCTTCTCTCTTGAAGAAATAACGCTGCTTCTTCGCCATCTTTCTTCTTTGAGTCTTCTGGCCCTGCCCATCGGCTGGTTATCCTTACTGGAAGTTGTAGGGCATGTTCATTAGTTCTGGGAAGCTGAATGGGATTTTATAAAGCAGGTGTCTTGGGATGGAAAGTTTTATGTGAAGACCAATTCTCTCTCTCTCTCTCTCTCTCTCTCTCACACACACACACACTTTACTGCAAACTTCTGAGGTTTAAGGTTTGTTTCTTCCCCTGAACTAAGAATTATTTCACACACTCATCCCCATAGACAACGTATGTTTATTGACAATACAAAGGGAAGGCTCTTGAACTGTAGCCACTATAATCTACCCTTATGTCTGATCATTTCTCTTCCTGTGCGTATTTGTAATTTCTCACATCAATTCATATGTAACATTTGCCCAAACAGTTAACAAACCATTTTACATGTATGGAAATTTCCAAATGTTTTCAGCCAGTTTGACTTAAGCTACTACCTACAAACCACAAGACAGCCAGCAGAGTGGGTGAAATCCCCACAGAAGCTGAAGCAGCAGGGACTGATGGACTTACCCACAAAAGTATTTTGGAAGTAATAGTTTGCCGTTTAGAATCTGATCCTAAATAAACAAAAACAGTTTCACAATTGCTGAACCACAAGGGAAAAATTTTGGCCTTTCAAATGTTCACTGTGAGCTGCTTCCCCATGCAAAACTACAAGAGTGATCTCCTTCCAAGTACATCTGCAATGACACCAATTAAGAAGTTGAGCTGTTGAAAGACTGCTGTTGACTGTCTGGCACAGTGATGGCTCAGGAAATAAATTACCCCACCTTGTCACCAGCCAACACAAGGTACCAAGGAGGTATTTGATGTTTCAGAATAAATGAGTCTATCTGTATAATGATCTTCCTCAGTTTGGTTTACATCACTACTTCAGGTTCTATGTTAAACAATAAGTCATCATTTCCCCTTCTAACTTCAAGTAGGAGAGGCGATTCCTTCATCACCGCCTCTTGCAGGTCAGCAGATGTCATTAATGGACGTCCGTTCACTTTAACAATTATGTCTCCATCCTTAATTCCACCTCTGTATGGGGACGGGGGAGAGAAAGAGAGAGAGAGAGAGAAAGATTCTCAGTTGAAGTTTATATTGCCAGGTATAGGTCCAGAAGAGTTAGCTGTGTTAGTCTGTAATTGCAAAATAGTAAAGAGTCCAGTAGCTCCTTTAAGACTAACCAACTTTATTGTAGCATAAGCTTTTGAGAATCACAGTTCTCTTCGTCAGATGCTACTACAGACTAACACGGCTAACTCCTCTGCATCAGTAGTACCTTTAAGTCTTTAAGCTCTCTTCATCAGATGCGTGAATGATGCATCTGACAAAGAGAGTTGTGGTTCTCGAAAACTTATGCTAAAATAAAGTTGGTTAGTCTTAAAGATGCTACTAGACTCTTGTCAGGTATGTAAGTGGATGGAAGTTCTTACTACAGTGGCAGAGTGTAGTGGATAGAGAGGTGGACTAGGATCTGGGGAGACCCGGGTTTGAATCCTCACTTTTACAATGGAAGCTTACTAGGTGACCTTGGGCCGGTCACAGTCTCCCAGCCTGGCCTAACTCACAGGGTGGTGGTTGAGGGGGAATGTTGTTCTAAGCTGCTCCAAGTTTCCAGCTGAGGAAAAAAGAAGAATATAAATAACTGAATCCATCTTACATAGAAGGGTCAGCTTCACATACTTCTGGAGAGCTATTGTACATTGCTGAAATCTGGGCAATATGGGCTAAAATGTTCATACACATTTTTTCTCTACATATTATCATTTCTTTAACTGAAAGTCAACTTCAGCTAGCAGGTGTCCCAATTCACTTAAGAGCTGCTTGCTGGATTCTTTCACAATAAACAGTTCCAAGGTGCCTAATGCCTCACATTAGAAGGGAAAAGTTATCTGTTAAATGCACCTTCAAGCACACATGCCAGCTCTCCAAGGGAGCCACTGCTTCTGAAACAAATAGAACCGATTCTTCAATATAAAAGAAAATAAGTTTTCATAGTCAGTGTTCTACTCAGTTCACACTGGCTGTCATGCAGCACCCTTAATTATACATTAAAAGATCAAAACCGTTCTCAAAATATGGAAATGGCAAGTTACAGATCTGGCCAATTACAGAAGCAGTCTACGCCTTCTACCATTTTCCATGTTGTGCTTACTTTGGTCAAGAGGTGTGCATGGCTTATTGTGGAGGTCATTGTTGTTTTCTCCTCAGTTCCCAAGCGGGGAGGGTATGCTACTCACTGAATGACTACTGGCAGCACTGGAATCTAATTCACCGTTGATATATCACAGACTGCAAATCGAGTGAATCCACAGCCGAGATCACAAGATAAACACACAGTCTGTAGCCAAGCTAGAGACCACAAGCGCAATAAGCCGGGGCAGAGATCTTGAGCCGCATACAGAGCAGCAGCTCTCATCAAAGCATACACAAAGACGGCCTTCCTGAATAAGCTGCCAGCTGCTGCAAGCCAGTTTGGTTCAGAAATGGCCACTTTCCCGCTTCGAAAGCCCCCCATGGACACAGCCCCCCATCTCTTCCACTCCTTCCCAGGCAATGCAAAGGTTTAGTACTGAAGTCTCTACCTCCATCCAATTCTACAAAACTCAGAAGATTTTTCTATTATTTTCTGACCCTGTTCTCTGGACGTCTTACATGTGCTCCCCCCCTCCCCTTGCCAGGCAATCCTTCCTGAGATTCCTAACCTCCAAACGGAGGTAGGCCTGACATTCACTTGGCACCTCAGGTGCCCACAGGCTCTTAAGCGTGGTGTGATGGCCAGAGAGTTGGACTAGGAGAAACCCAGGCTGGAATCCTCACTGTGCTATGGAAGCTCACCCTGGGCCAATCACAGACTCTTGCCCTAACCTACCTCAGAGGATTGTTGTGAGGATAAAATGGAGAGGAGAACAGGGTAAGCCTCTTTGGGTCCTCATTGTGGTGAAAGGCAGACTATAACGAAGACAGTAAGTCACCCGACATAGCACCTCCCCCTTGCAGAAAAGAACTGGTAATATTTCTCCCTTCACGTTCCTTGCTGCCCTTCCCCTTTCTTCCTTCTTAATTTGCTGTTCTCCAGTGGCCAAACGACACAATACATTGTTTAATGAGTCAGGTCCACTCCACGCACATGCAGCTCCTAAGTGCAGTAACGCCCCCCAGGCCTCCAGTCAGAACAGCATGGGGTGGGGAGAGGTGGGGGCCCCTCCTCACTTCTTCACTGCAGTCCTGAGCCTAATTGGGCTCAAACTTTTAAAATGATGTCCCCACTGCCCAGGGGCGGTGCCAGGGTTTCTGGTGCCTGCGGCTGCCCCCACAAGCACACGCACATAGTGCGCACGTGCACCCCCCGGACTGCATGATGATGTCAGCACTATGTGATGATGTCATCATGCAGCAAGCTGGCCCCATTGGCCCATGCTCCCAGTTGGGCATGGCTGGTGGCTGGGGATGTTCCGCATGCTGCCCCGGACGCCTGCTGTGCCTGGCCCGTGGCTGCTGTGCCTGGCTGGGTGTGTGTGTTGGTGTTGGTGGTGGCAGTGGCGGTGGCACAGGGCTGGCTGGCTGCAGCAGCTGTGGGCCAGGCACGCCAGCTCCGTGGCACACGCCTCCACCCCTGGCACCCCCTCCAGTGCCCCCTTCAGCGCCTCAGTGCCTGTGGCGCCCACCTCACCGCCCCAAAGGTGGTGCTGGCCCTGCCACTGCCACTGGTAGTTGTGGGCTTATTTATGTTACAATGCTGTAATATGGTATTTTGAAGACTTTGATTTGTCTCAATGAACTCTCTTTGATTCTTCTGTCAAATCCCTGCCTCTGTCTTCAATCCCCCCTTATATCAGAGCCCCATCTCTTGGTCAAAAAGATCTCTAAAATAAAAGCAATGATGGTCTGAGTGCACGGTATAGTGGCTAGAGTGATGGTCTAGAATCGAAGAGACTGCAGGTTCAATTCCCTGCTCTGCCACTGAAAGTTGCTGGGTGACCTTGGGCCAGTTACAGATGCTCAGCCTAACCTACCTCACAGGGTAGTTGTGAAGGAGGAAATGGTGAAGGGGAGGAGGATGTGAACCCCTTTGGGTCCCCAATGAAAAGCAAGGTGTAGTATAAAAGCAGTAAAATTCAAAAAATATAAATAAAGTCCAGGTCTGCATATTTCTCTCCCTAGCCAGGCGTTAAAACCGAAGCAAGCAGCTCCTTGTGGGCCAAAATGGAAGAGACAGCAGGGAGAGTTTTCTTTTATACGCTTGGCTATTTTGTGAGAGGCTGAGCCCAGTTTAGGAAATGGCTCACCAACACAAGGCATGTGCCTAAGTGTAGCACACACACAGGAACAAGGAGCAGTCCTATGTAGTTGGATGTTTCAGCCAAAGAATCAGAGAAGCTGCACACGATATACCCTAGCTCTGAGCTGAGTTAAAATCAAGAATCCTGATATGCCAAGTCCCATCCAAAGACACGTTCAACTTGCCAAGTGAACTTGCAGGAACTCTCGTGCAACCATTTCCAGTTGGGGAGCTGGTCCCAACTTATTCTAAACTTAAATGGTTGCAGGGCTGTTAGAGGAGTGACTTTGGCACTGGCACTCTGCCAATTAGTTATTGTAATTGCCAGGCGGTAGAAACCACTGACGTCACAATTTTGCAGAGAGGTGGGATATAAATCATGTTAAAAATAAATAATACTTGAGTCATAGATCCAGAGGAGTTAGCCGTGTTAGTCTGTAGTAGCAAAATCAAAAAGAGTCCAGTAGCACCTTTAAGACTAACCAATTTTATTGTAGCATAAGCTTTCGAGAATCAAGTTCTCTTCTTCAGATACATGATCCAGTTCGGATCATGCATCTGAAGAAGAGAACTTGATTCTCGAAAGCTTATGCTACAATAAAATTGGTTAGTCTTTAAGGTGCTACTGGACTCTTTTTGATTTTAATACTTGAGTGTAGCAGGCTCTCCCCTTAGGCGCCCTCCTCCCCAACAAGAACCTGCTCACAAAATATTATTTAGAAATAGACACCACGTGGGGACTCTGTTTTCTATTGCAATTGCATTCCTAGGCATGTGCTCCAGAAGCAAAATGTCCAATATTTCATTCTGACATTTCTAAAGCAGGCTTTTTTTCATCCCTTATCACCCCCCCCTCCAGATCTATATGCAACTCCTGCAGAACGCCTGGCATCGCCTCTCCCCTCCCTTTGCTGCTTCTAAAGTTGCCTACCTCTGGGGCAGCACGCCGGAGACCAGCAACTGCTTCTGTTTGGGAACTACATACCTGTGAGATGGGGAATTTGGAATAACTTCATGTACATAAATTCCACTACTGACATCAGGAAAATCTGGATTATTAAACTTCAGTTCTTCGACTAGTCTGAAAAATGTACAGAAATATTAAGTCGTCTCAGTATTAGTAATGCTACTATTGCTGCTGCTAGTTCTATTTTTTAAAGCCTTAAATGTATTTTTTCTTCTAAATAACAGTTTAAAGAAGAAAAAATTCTATCTCAAAAATTTTTTTTTAAAAAAACATTAATACATTGAGTTAAATTGGCTGTACGAGCAATATTAAGTAACCCTGACTTAGAATGGAAATACGTGTTACAAATTTCCTGGAGGTGCTCAAGTGCAGGATTGTACGTGTGGTCCTCAATTCACATGCAGGCTGGTCTTGTTCAGTGCACAGGCATGCTGCTTTCATGGGAGCTCCCTTTGTGTGACTGCATCTGCAAGGGAGTCCTTTGCTGGGAGAACAAGTACCTTAGGCTCCTTTTACTTGCCAATTTGCATTTCTTTAAGGGGTGAGAAAGTGTCAAGATCTGTATTTCAATGAATGAATGGGGGGGAAACTGTAATAGTTTTAGCAGATGAGGAGAAACTGGGGTTGCCAGGTCCCTATTCCCTCCTAGTGGGGGTGGGGGACCTGGCACTTATCTCGAGTACACACGCTCCAGAGCTTGTGCGATGAGGTCACTTCTAGAAGTGGCATAATTGTGCCGGCTGCAGGAGTGCTCCCATGCTACACATGGGGCCAATTCAGCTTGTTTGGGGCCAAAATCGACCCCAAACAAAGCGCAGGAGCACTTCTGCAGCCAGCATGACGTCACTTCCAAAAGTGACACCATTGCACCTCCTGGGAGCACAAGCACTATGTATGTTTCCTGGGTGCCTGCCGGTGACCTCTGCGGGGCTTGCTTCCTCCTGCCAATTGCTGGTGGATTGGCAGACAATGGGGTAAGCCCCTGGGAGTCTGCCTGCCACTAATGGGCACCTCAGAACTCTCTATACTGAAGGTCAGAATGTATTCACATGGAGAAAATTGAAGTATGACTTTGCGAGCAAATGCATGGAAAGTTGGAGGGGGGACACGTGAAATGAGGTTCACTAGAGTGTCCCTGGGTACTTCGTAATGTGTATTTCCACCCGTATTCACACTGATGAAAGGCAAGATGGGTAGGCTAATCAATATCACAGTTTCTGTGTGTGTGTGTGGGGGGGGGGGTGATGCCAAGGCTTGGAAGGCCTCAGTAATCCTGCAAGGGGCCTTCTGCTCTGCAGGCGAAAGGAGGACCACAGGGCTTCCCAGGCCTGGAAGAAGAGGAACAGGAGGAGGGGAGCAGGAAAACATGGGCAGGAGGCTGAATTATGATTTTATGGGGATTACGATTATTCAGGGGAGGGGAGTGACGGATTAGCAGGCAATGAGTCTCTCTCTCTCTCTCTGCACTGCAAACTTAGAGCCAAGCTACAAGTGATGAATGATGTAGTGGTCAAGTAGAGCGCAAGTGAGCAGGGAGAAATACACACGAGTCTGTTCACTTGCCGTTCAAGTGTCATTCGTCACTTGTAGCTTGGCTCTTAGTGGAAATAAAAGATCAGCTACCCATGATTTAAATCAGGATGAGGCCACTGATCTTCTATCTACCACAGCAATTTGTCTGTGGCGTCTGGTCTGGTCCAAATGACTCCAGATGTAGAGCATCAAGCAAGGGCTGGTCTGGGGGGCAAAGAATTAGTGATGAAGAGACCCCCCCCTGCCATGTCTAGGAGAGACTGCTGCCTAATTCACCTTGAAAGGTAATGTGAGCACTGCAGAATGGTGCCTGTCATCACAAAACTTTGCTTTATCCTGACAAGGCAAGGGGCTCTCTGCAATTTCCTTCAGAACAGCTAAGTTTATTCTACCATCCTTAAGGAGAAATCCCAGGATTGCTGATAGGAAAAGAAACAGGAAAACTGAATTAGGATCCCGTGTGGTGGGGGAGGGGTGGGGCTTGCAGACTTCTCGACAAACCCGCACGCAGGCACGGGATCTATTCAGGGCCAGGACCTGGGGCAAGTGAAGCACCCCAAATGTATCACAGAATAAAAATGCTTCCTGATCTCGATCAGGGGTGGGTGCGAGGGAAGGAGGGGGAGTGGTCCTCCTTAAGCCACACCTTCACAGAGTTTCCTGGAGTTTTGGCAGCCCTTGAGCCTTGAGGGTATTGCAAACAATGGGGCATGGCTATGAACTTGGCACCTGAACTGGATGTCTTGGGGGCTCACAGATGTCTGGATTGCAAAAGGCTCTGCTGGTGCCTATACAGTAGCTACTCACCAAGGGTGGTTTTTTTAGCTTCAAATGTTTCTAGGTTGCTTCTCTTGGCAACCCAAGATTGTTCTCCAAGTGGTCAGCAGGAGATCATCTGGGCCTATCATACTCCAAGGGGGCAGCAAATCACTAGGAAATCTCTGCTCCTTCTGACCTGCCTACTCCCACACTACAGGACTCACGCAAGCAACCCTCTTGCACGAGCCATTATTTGTCCAGGACTGTCGGCTGTTGGAGAATTTGAGTAAATTCTTTCTTCCGTTATGATGCCTACAGTCAGCCAACAGCAGCCTCCTCTATGGGCAAGTAGAGAGATTATCATCTTTCCCCCTTGGAATCTTTCCCTCCTGGGATCCATAAAACCCCAAGTCACTGTATCTTCCAATGGAAGAGCTTTTCAGCAGTCAAGCATTTGGTCTTTTGAGATTTTCTTTTTTTTCAAAAGAAGACTGGCGTCTCAGAAATCCAGGTGAACACTGGAGGGAAAACTGATTAGAGGCAAAAGGACATTCCCTTGCATGCCCCAATGTTTCCTTCTTTTACAGCATGCCGCTCAGGAAGCTGCGGCTTGGCCTAGGCAGGAAAGGGGGGGGGAAGGAGGGTTTTTTCCCCCCATTCTTTCTCCGCTGCTTTTTTGTTACGTAAAATTACTCTCACCTCCCCTTGTTTTTCAGCCCCCAGGAAAATTGCAGTTTGCAGAGCAAAAATTAGTTGAGGACAGGTACAATTTTTATGCAGGACAAAAATGGAAGGGAAATGGTTAAGAACACCCCTGCCCCCTGCACGAGTCTTCCACTTTCCACTGCAAGTCCCTATGTTTGCATTTTGAACAAGAAAAAAAATCTACATGTCACAGGCACTAAGATAGTCAAGATATACCTGGGACCTTCAGACAGATCCACAGTGGGATGAGAACGGTCACCTGCAGCCAGGTCCACTCCTGCTGAAAACAGGAATGTGTGACTGCACCTGCCAAACGACAAGTGAGGCAGACATGGGTCCATCCTGTGGCTGCCTGTGCCATTTGAGAAGCCTTTGTGGTTGTCTGAAAACTGCTGCAAGGACCCAATCTGGAGCACTTGCACAGCGGCCCCAGTAGCCCTTCTCCCCTCCCCTGGGCCTTTTCAGGTGCCCAAACAGCCCTCCGCTGCTGTCTTAGCTCCTGAAAATGTCAGGGGTGAGGGAAACAAGAGCTCTTCACTGCACACTCCTCAAGTGGCAATTTTATAAAAAACCACCAATGCTTCTAAAATGGTGTCAGTAGCCATGCGATGGACCTGTGGCTGCTGTCACTTGCAGTTTGGCTCACAAGCCTAAACACGGAAGAGCCATTTCTTGGAGGCAGAAAGAACAGCTCAGCAGAGGTGTGCAACTCAGGATATTTTGCATTCTAGTACATTAAGACAGACTTACACAGGTGTTATCGTCAGCATCCTTAAGCCAATAAACCTTTTCTTCCCGTCTAGAATAAGAATAAAAATAAAAACCCGGGATAAGAAACGTTTAAGTTAGTGTGAAAGAGAATCAGCGAAAACACTACAAAGCATATTGCGTGGTGGAGTTCTTGTCTAACATGGGGCATCTCTCAGAGCTGGGGGCCAGGACTCCTCAGCTGTCCACTGTAAAAGGTCATCTTGGGCAGGGCTTTTTTTCAGCAGGAACGCAGTGGAATGGAGTTCTGGAACCTCTTGAAAATTGTCACATGGCTGGTGACCCCGCCCCCTGATCTCCAGACAGAGGGGAGTTGAGATTACCCTCCGCGCCGCTCAGTGGTGCGGAGGGCAATCTAAACTCCCCTCTGTCTGGAGATCAGGGGGCGGGGCCACCGGCCATGTGACCATTTTCTCCTAGGGCAACCCACCGAGTTCCACCACTTCTTTTCCCAGAAAAAAAGCCCTGATCTTGGGTAACATTGGCCCTAAGCCACAACCTGCCCTCCTGACCCCAACGGGGGAGCCAGCAGCTGCCCCACATGAGGGGCTCTGTTCAGGTGGGAGAAAAGACTGGAACTGGCCTCTGGGCTTGGCATACTCTTTGTTGGAGGGATGTAAGGCAAGAAGGGTTGAGTAGAAAGCCTCAGATGAAGGTTTAACATTTGCAGCACCAAGAAGGGCTCCAAAAACTAAACCTAAATCGGAAGACTAGGCTCTTAGAAGAAAGGCTGGGTTCCAATATGGAGGGGGAGGCTGTTTCTGGAAAGGGCCAAAAATCTGCTCTGTGTGTGTGTGTATACACAATATCTATTGGTATTGATATCTACATCTACATCTACATCTATATCTAGACAATATAATGGATGAAATTCTCTGTACATTTATGTAGTCCCTTCAAGAAGATAAACGTAAAAGTAATTCCAAGTTTTAAATTTTTATCTTAGAACAGCAGCACACCTATTCATGAACTCTTCTTTCTTTCTGGACGCAGCTCTGGCACCTGGCCCACCCCTAAAGAAAGCTTGGCATTACCCCCCCGCCCCCTACCGCCCAATGTAAACATGTCTTCAACATCTTTCTGGAAAGCAGGGTTTCCACTCAGCAGAGGAAAACAAACTTTTTTGAACGACTGCACGGGTGGATCTGTTAACATGAACTACAAACACAAAGCAAATTGTTCATATATCTCATACTCATATATACTTCCAAGTGGAATTATTGCCTGGCACGCCACAAGCAATGACTGAGCAATAATTTAAAGCAATGCCCAAGGAGCATGCCCCACTGACAAGCTCTCAGTGGGACCCTTTTCCAACCCCTTCTCCTCCCTAAGAAACGGCACATCAAATGGCCACGTCTGGAGGATCTGTGGCTGGTCCCCATCTCCTCTAATAATCTCCTTAAAAGTCTCTCCCATTAATTCCAAAAACACTATAAGGACTGGATTGGCCTTCCAAGTTCAGAAGCTAAGATTATGCTTTTATTTTTATCATTTTAAGAGTTACATTTTTAAACAACTTCATTTTTTAAATTAATAGACTATAAATTCAGTGAGGCAGCCATGTTAGTTTGTTGCTGTAAAAACTAATAAGAGCTTAGCACAGCTAGCTCCATCCACAAACACTTCTGATTCAATCGATCTGTCTGTCTTGAAGGTGTTACTGACTCCTTTGTAAACAGATACTAGGAAGTCAGGAGAAAACACTGGAGGAGCCAAAGATGGCATTGTGGCCGACAAGATGGGCATCAACGGTTCTGGACCATGGCGTTACGCCAGTCAGCAAAACTGAGAAACAGAGAAATCAGATTCACTGATAAACTCCATAAAATATATAAAAGAAGATTTTATACTGCTATTTGTGTTTTTCTTGGTACATTTTTAAAATAAAAAAGGATTGGGTAGGCTCCAGAGGGGAATGAAACCTGATGGGATGTGATATGTGAGGTGGGGCGGAGGGGGGGGACATGGTGCCATGCCCTTTGCAGGGTACAAAAGAACAAAAGGTGGAAATACCAGCCCCAATTGTTTACACACAGTGTTGGAGCTACCAGGGGGTTGTTCTAGGCAGACCTATTCCACACTGCTAGCAACAGGGCTACACACTGAGTCTCTCTGCATGAGATGCCTTGGTACATGTTCCTCAAGTGTAGGGAGACACAATGTTAGTCAGGAAGTGTAGTTTAAAAAGACAGAGCTGGCGGAGATCACTTCTCGGAGAATTTGTTAATTTCATCATCTCCCCGAAGGCTCTGTCAATTTCATCTCTCTGTCTTTTAAAACTATCCTTCCTGGCTAACATTGCATCTCCCAACATGTTCGTGTAGAGAAACTCACTAGCTCTCTCAGGATGGGAGTGGTGACTGGGAAAATATATTTGTATCAGAAAGCACCTGGAATGGCTTCGGAAAGGTTTGTCAGAAAAGCTGGGATTCAGGTAGAAGAGTAAAACAATATATGATTCTGTTTCAGGGCCAACTCTGCTTAGCTTCTGAAATCTGATGAGATTGGGCTATATCATGCAACCTTCCCACCTCATTCTGTTAGTACACAATGGCCTTTTTTGCATGGATGATTTTTGCCGTTCTTGGCTTCATACCTCTTTGGGTTTTCTTCCAAACTCCTTCAAATTTCAATGCAGTGTTTCAAAAGTTCTCTTCCGAGTTTTCTCTCCATGCAGAAAAAACGCAGCCAGAAAACTCAGAAGAGAACCCTTGAAATGCTACATTGAAATCTGAAGGGGGAGTTAATTGTCCAGAATTTGGAAGAAACCCTGAAGAGGCATGGAGCCAAAGGCGGCAAAAATTGCCTGTGCAAATAAGACCAACCGCAATTTGGTTTCTGATATATTAATAGCATTTGTGTCCAGTTCTCAAATTAGAAACAATGATAACATTTTCTCCCATAACATATTAACTAATGTTAACATTTCACCTATCACAGTCAGTATGAAGCATTTCCCAAAAAGGCAGGAGGAGACTGAAGCACGCCAAGCAGTGCTTTATACCAGGGCAAAATACAGGTGACTCTAGTAAAGCTAAATTACCTTTTAAAAGGGCAAACCCGGCAAGCTATTATAGCGTTGCTTTGTGCGGATACTTCTGGGAATTTGCTAGGCTGACCGAGAGCATCTTGCTTGGACAACATAATTATCTGCACAGAGTGCAGAAACAATCAAATCCCCCTCCCCTCCCTGTTGCTGACCAATTTTACCTTTACTTTGTTTGCTGTTATTCTCCGACAGGAATTGGGAGATCCGATCAGATGGAATGGCAAAGGAAATTCCTGCAGTAACCTTTAAAGTATTGATGCCAATCACTTCCCCATCCTGTTGAAACAAGACACAACTTTCATTTATTTTGAATGCTTTCGGCATTATTTCGCTTTTAGCATCGACCACAGGCAGCTTGTCCTTTCCTTACTGTTATTCTGCTGTGCTGTGAATATGGTAGGGGCAATGTCTTGGTGCAAATGTGGGGCTCATTTCAGAATGCAGGAAAGAGCAATTCCACTGGGAGAGAGGGCTGAAGCCGATGGGAAGCCCCTGCATGCGCCAAGCTCCAGGGAATCTAAAATCCACTGACGCACAACAATGCAAAATCTGCCGTCCTAGACTTGCATCCTAGACCCACAATGACCCATCTAGCCCCACATTCTGTGTCCCACAGTGGCCAGCAGAGATGTGGGGCAGAACATTTTCCAGCACTTTATATTTCCATAGAAAATTTTCCATTTCTAAAGATTCACTGTTTCATCTAAGTAATAACAATGAACAGGCGCCTTGGCAGTTTCAAAGTTCTTGTTAATATTTTTCAGATGATTAGACCTAAGAATCATGTGATAGGTTACACATATGTTTTTTATTGACCTGTAAATGGCAGGGAGGGGGGCGTAAAACCACAAAAATCCCATCATATCAAAAATCAAGTCATGGATTTACCCTGTTTATCTATGCAGGTCAAGCCTCCTCTCACAGAGGGAAAGGAATCCTGCAATCGCCAGTCTGTTGTGGAACAAGTCGTGCAAGGTATGGGGGGTCCTAGAGATCTCTGTGAATATATTTACTTAATTATCACCCATTGAGTCTCAGGGAGAACACACAGGGCCAAGCTACAAGTGACGGATGACACTCGAACGGCAAGTGAACAGACTCACGTGTATTCCTCCCTGTTCGCTTGCGCTCCACTTGATCAAGTGGAGAGCAACTGAATGGCAAGTGAACAGGGAGGAATACATGTGAGTCTGTTCACTTGCCGTTCAAGTGTCATCCGTCACTTGTAGCTTGGCCCACAGGGAGGAATATCAGAACTTAGAATACCACTTAATCTGCTGAGCACAGCCAGCTGAATCATGCAGGCAGCCGCTCTGGGGCCACAGGTGTTTTGAGCAACCTACTTGCCTGGCAGCTCTGCCTGCTGCCACACTCAAGGTCAGAAGACCAAAAGATACTTCAGGGCCTTTTTCAGATGGACTAGTAGTGCGTGTCCACAAGAAGCTGCTTGGTCATGGTACATCTCCTTTTTTTTTTGCCCCTTTCCTGATATGATTCACATTCTCTTTGTTGTTTTCATTGCTGCAAGCAGCGCACAGCGGCCTTTATCCAGGGAGCTGCTCTGCTGCTGGTCCCCAATCCACCCCCCCAACACACACACTGTGGTCCACACTGGCAGTGGGCAGCCGGGGAGGACGGGGGCCTTGGCTGGGAGCAGTAATGCAAGCATGGTACAAAGCGTGGGGGTCTGCACACCAGGGGTTGGCAACCTCTCTGCATTGTCCTGAGTTCACAGCAGAAGAGATCCATGAGTAAAACTGGGTTTCCACTCACAAGATCTCTTTCACAAGACAGGGGGGAAAGTCTGAGAGTCCCTTTTTTCTGAGCAGTCGGTCAGAGAATACATTGGAGCATCGATATATTGTCGAAGGCTTTCACAGCCGGAGAACGATGGTTGTTGTGGGTTTTCCGGGCTGTATTGCCGTGGTCTTGGCATTGTAGTTCCTGACGTTTCGCCAGCAGCTGTGACAGGCATCTTCAGAGGTGTAGCACCGAAAGACAGGGATCTCTCAGTGTCAAACCAGGGAAAGACAGGGATCTCTCAGTGTTTGACACTGAGAGATCCCTGTCTTTCGGTGCTACACCTCTGAAGATGCCAGCCACAGCTGCTGGCGAAACGTCAGGAACTACAATGCCAAGACCACGGCAATACAGCCCGGAAAACCCACAACAACCATCACTGGACCATTGACCTCCCATTTCTCTGAAGTGTAGCTCTCTCTTGCTCTGTATGTGTCACTAGCTGCCATTGCCACGCGGTTAACCAGACTTTGATGTGTTCATGCCATGTGCCAACAATCTGCATTTGCACAAAATCTGTTACATTCTGCATGACCTCTTGAGCATGCGAAGAGTACAAACGGGCTCTTTCCTTCCTTGCCTATGCCCGCATTAATCCGACCTCGCCCACCACACAGACTGCATGCACACCGGTTGCTAGCAGTCACATAGCAAGATTTCTCCCCTCGTTTAGAAAAAGATTATTCCCGTACATCCCTTCTGCCTTATCTTATGGATGATTTGCTTCCTTGCCTGCAGATCTATTGAGATTTTTGACTGAGTGTTCCACTGTTGGGCAAGCACAAAACAGGTACTTCTGTACACTTAAGAGCCCTGTTTCTACTGAGGAGAGAGGCGTGTCTCACAGGACGCTTTGTTCCGAGTGATCCCCTCTCACAAGCCTCACTCCGTCCCTGCCCCTTTTCAAGCTGCAGACAGGTGAGTGAGGGTGGTGCAGGCCAATGGCAATGCCTGATTGGCTCTGCATGTTGCCACCTGCACGTGCCTTCTGTCTGCTGAGGCTCCCCTTTCAGACTTCATATACCCCAAGAAGAAAGCATCTGTCTCTCTTATCTTTGCCTCCACTACGGAGACAGCTGACACAAACAGTGTTGTTTAACCTGCACATTCAATAGGGTTCCCAAGTTCCCCTCAGTGGCAGGCAAACTCCAGGCCATTTGCCCGGTACCTGCCAATCACTGGCAATCAGCAGGAAGTGGAAAGCTGCCCAGCGATTAATAATGATGACATTTGATTTAAAGACCGCCCTTCAGGACAACTTAACGACCACTCAGAGTGATTTACAAAGTATGTTATTATTATCCCCACGACAGTCACCCTGTGAGGTAGGTGGGGCTGAGAGCTCTGGAAGAGCGGGGACTGACACAAGGTCACCCAGCTGGCTTCGAGCAGAGGAGTGGGGAAACATGGCCGTTTCCACATGACTTACCTTCCTCTGGAATGTCGCGGAACGTTGCAAAAAACACGTGGAAGATAGTGTCTTCTCGCACAAAATCACACCAGGAAGACGTGATCATCCGGGAGTTTTGTGCGACATCGCATCTTCCTGTCGTGATTTCACGTGAAAAGACGCTACCTTCCGTGTGTTTTTCATGATGTTCCACAATGTTCCAGAGGAAGATAAGTTGTGTGGAAATGGCCCATATCTGGCTCTCCAGATAAGAAACCCACCACTCTTAACCACTGCACCAAACTGGCTCTCCACTGGCTTTGCCTACCACTGGCAGGCAACCCAGGCAAATGCACTCCCAGGTGGTGCAACGACGTCACTTCCAGAAGTGACATCAACATGCTGACTACAGGAGTGCTCCTGCGGCTCTCGTGGGGTCAATTTTGGTCCCAAACAGGCTCCACGAAGCACTCCTGCAGCCAACACCATGACTTCTGGTGAGCACCATGTCCCGTTACCGATAAGATCTCCAGTTGCCAATCGGAAGCTGAGCTGGGCAAGAGCTCCACATGGCCCCGCTCACTTTCTAAAAACACTTGATGATGAGTACCAGGAAAGTTGTCAGTGGGTGCCATAGTGCCCATGGGCACCACACTGGTTTCAGGAGCATTGACAAGTATCAGAAAATTGACCAAAGGAGACAGGCACAGCCCTTTGCATGTGTATACCGCACTCTTCAGATTCTAGAATTTAGCAGGGAGAGGAAAGACTGCTCGAGACCTTGGAAAGCCACACAAAGTAGACATAAAATCCAAGCCTCAAGGAACTGGACTGGACTGAAAAGCCAAATGGAAGCTATCAAGACTGCAGGTTTGAAATTATTTCTGAAATTCTGTGTTTTTTTTTAAAGCAACTATTTCATCCTATTATGGAAACACAAAAATGCAGTAGGTTCTTACCAAGTTGACTAGAGGTCCTCCTGAATTTCCATACTGCAAAAACAAACATTAGAAAATGTTAAGCCATAGTTTCAGAAAACGCAAGCCATCTTTCAAAAAAGATGTTTTTAATTCTAACAGCTCACCCCTATGTTGGAAAAAATGCGGAGAACTTGGCACGTTCACACACTGCTGGTGGAAGTGCAAATATACAGCAGAATACTGGGAAATTTTTTTACACCAAATTACTCTTATCACATCTTACTCTATACTCCTAAAGTCAGAATTAGTTTTTCTAGACCTTTGGAAAGACCAAACAATACCAAAAATCAGACAAGACTTAATATCTACCTTGTTAGTAGTGGCTAAAACCACTATAGCTTTAAGACAGAAATCACACTTACCTGCAAATCTGGATACCTGGTTAAAAAAATATGGGAACAACTAATAATGGAAAAAATAACCGATAGAATACACCTTCTGGCAAACCCCTCAGGAACAACAGATTTCTATGCAAAATGGCAACCCTTTTTAGATTTTCTTTCTAAGAACAATCTACTGTTAACAAAACTCCCTCATCAAGCAATTATTAAACTGGAAATTTAGGATTTACAATAATTTTTAAGGAACTTAATTATGAAAGTTTATCACTATAAGCGTATGTTATTGTCTTTTTAAAAATCTTTCATGTATAAAGGTTGTATAAATGTAGTTTGGATATGATTCTTGTATGTTTAATTGTTTGGAAGAAATAATAAAATATTTTTTAAAAATGTTTTTGTATTTCATTATTCTATTATTTGGGGGTGGATAGTGCTGAGTAAGAAAGATAAGCAAACTGCACTTTCCTCTACAGCCTCAGATCAAACAGCAGTCCAAAGTTGTGAAGCTGTTCCTTAGCAAGAGGACAACCCTGTCCTGCTGTACCTCCACTTTATCTGGATAAAGCTTTGGTTTGTTGGCCCTCATCCAACCTATCACTGGCCGTTTCCACATGTCTTACCTGCCTGCAGAACATCACACAAAAGACCCGGAAGACAGCGTCTTCTTGTGCAAAATCATGCCAAGAAGATGCTGTTTTCTGGGAGTTTTGCACAAAATCGCATTTTCCTGGCGCAATTTCGTGCAAGAAGATGCTGTCTTCCGGGTCTTTTGCGCAATGTTCCGCAGGCAGGTAAGATGTGTGGAAACAGCCACTGTCTTCGTGCAATGTTTCAGTACTGCCATCATCTCAACTAAGAGCCAAGCTACAAGTGACGCCTGACACAGGTTGGACACTTGTCAGCTTCCCTCAAAGTTTGATGGGAAATGTAGGCGTCCAGGTCTTGCAGCTTGGCTCTCCATTTAATTGAAGTTTACAAAACAGCAGTCTATGGGAGGGAGAACATGAGGTCAGGAGGGGAGTGCAGGCGTTGGGCTCTCGCCGCCCCCCCCTTCCCCTCCGCTGGGTGTGTGGGGGGGGGGTTCTGTAAACTTCAATTAAATGAAGAGCCAAGCTGTAAGACCAGGATGCCTACATTTCCCATCAAAACTTGAGGGAAGCTGACAAGTGTCCAACCTTAAATGATGAGCCAAGCTGTTAGACCAGGATGCCTACATTTCCCATCAAAACTTGAGGTAAGCTGACAAGTGTCCAACCTGTGTCAGGCGTCACTTCTAGCTTGGCTCTGAGTCAGCTGAAAAAGAGAGGAAAGGCTGGGTGTCACTGGCACATAGGTGAGGCTTCACTCCAGATCCTCATATTACCTCACACAGCAGCTTCACGTAGACATTAGAAAGCATAGGAGGTAAGAGGAGACTTGGCTGCTTCCTGTCATACAAGCATCATCAGAACCCTGAGCAGATTTCTCTCAAGCATCATCTTCCGGTCCTTACTTGACAGATAAGAGCAGAGCCAGTTCTCCCCCACCCCCTGCCCACACACACCTGACAACTCAAGAGGTCACCCCAGAAGATGGGCCTGCAGGTAGCTGTGAGATCCACAAGGGAGCCTCGACTTACGTTGATAATGGCATCTGTCTGAATGTAGCCCATATCCGAATCACGCAGGCCCAGCTCTTTGCCATCCCGCTGGGCTGTGCTGACGATGCCTGTCGTCACCGTGTTCTGCAAAGCAAAGGGACTCCCAATGGCCACAACAAACTCCCCCGGCCTCAGATCCCCAGATTGGCCCAATTGGAGGACAGGCAATTTTTTCTGCAGGAAAAAAATATATACGGCTTACATCGGGGCAGATCAAAACCTGAACACTGGCAGGACAATTTTAATGACTGATCAGAAATAGGGATCCTGGGGAAAGGTTCCTTTGATCAGAAGTGGGGATGACACAGATTATGCTGGCTCCATTGTGTCTGCATGTCAGAAATTGAGGCTCATTGCTATGCCGGAGCATAAAAGTCATAGGTGGTCTTGGACGAGTCCCTGCTACTTAGCTTAGCCAATGGCACAGGGTAGTTGTAAAAAGAAAAGAGTCTTGAAATTGCCCTAGTATGGGAAGAGGCAAAGAGGCCTCTAGAAAAGAGAAGGCATCAGGACTTCAACATCCTTCAATGTTTGGTTCTTTCCATCCAAATGCTCCTTCCTTGTGCCTTCACCACACAGCACCATATAATTTCAGTGTTAAAGAAAGAAAAGCAGTATCAACAACAACATTTTAGAAATCAGACAATACATTTTCATGTGGCATAGTAAGTGGTGTTGCATGTCATCGATATTATTTTAAAATACAAGAACATCATTCTTTAACTTTGACCCATTTTTAAAGGATCGCTGTGAACACTAATTTCAAAGATGGAAAGGGTTGCTACATGACAAGAAGTCCGGGCATTGTGCACTGCCAGGTGCCACCTGCATGATCAACTGTTAGTCGCAGGGTTGTGGCAACACAGTGTGAGGATAGCAATTACACATTGCAAGAAAACACCTCTGCTCGGACAGAATTTGTCTTTAATTGTTTCACCGTGCTGTTTGGAGTACTTATATCAGAAATTACTTTTGCAAACAGGTTCATTTCAAGTATAAGTTTAATTTGATTTAGGAAGACTGCTCACATTTAAAAATGAAGTGATACCTCAAAAGAAAAGAAAAGAAAAGAAAAGAAAAAAGAAAAGGAAGGAAGGAAAGAAGGAAGGAAAAGAAAACCAGTGATGTAAAAGCCCAGCCTGACTGATTTCAATGGAGCAAGCATTTGGCCAGTACTGATCAGGTTCTCTTTTGGCTTCTTACCCGTGGATTTATCTTTATGGTTGCTATGTCTGATTTCTTGTCAATGTCTTGGATGGTCGCTTCATACGTATCCCCGTTCTGGAGCTGCACTTTCAACTGCTGCCGCCCAGTGGCTGTGCTGCTGCTGGACACCACATGGGCATTGGTAAGAATCAGTCCCGTGTCAGACATAATAAAGCCAGAGCCACTGGAGAGAGGGACGTTACGGCCAAACAGAGGGTGCCTGTACAAGAAACCGGCATGGACAGCTCTTAAGTCACACAGTGGGCAGAGAAACTGGAGCAGGCCACAGTAATCATCTACACTCTACATACACGGAGTCACACACATGCCACAAGTGATAAAATAAAAGCCTTTTTCTCTTAAGTAGGGGAAGGCAACGCTTTTGGCCTGAGTGTCAAAAAACTACAACATGATCTGTGAAGGGGCTCATGTGCCAACAAATAAACACGTGTGTGTGCATGTATGTGTGAGGGTCATACTGGGTCAGATACATCAAGAACAAACAGTACCACCAGCATTTCAGAGGCTTCCCCTGTCCCTTGGGTGCAGAAGTGGCCCTGCATGTGGAGTAAAATGGCCTGGGGTGTCACCCTCAATGGACCCTCTGGAGCCAGTTTGGTGTAGTGGTTAAGAGCGGCAGGACTCTAATCTGGAGAATTGGGTTTGATTCCCCATTCCTCCACTTGAAGCCAGCTGGGTGACCTTGGGTCAGTCACAGCTCTTCTAGAGCTCTCTAGAACACCTCACAGGGTGTTTTGTTGTGGGGATAATAATAACATACTTTGTGAACCTCTCTGAGTGGGCGTTGTTGTCCTGAAGGACAGTATATAAATTGAATGTGGCTGTTGTTGTCATTCCGCACCCTGGCTGTAAAGATCACACAGCTGCTAAAATTGGTTGACAGATGAGGAAAATCATGAAATGTTGTGGAAGTTCACAAGCATTTGAGAGCCATATTGGTGATTCACTTGAACACCTGGAGCTGTCTCCTCTGGGGTCAGAACCTAAGTCTATCGATGTCTCCTCTGTCTGCCAGAAGTTCTCCATGGTTTTGGGCTGAGGTCTTTTACATCACCTATTTTTACTTATATATTTACTTACTTACTTCATTTATAACCTGCCTTTCTCATTGAATTACTGAATTAGAAAATTCAAAAGAGGTCAATATAATATATATACAACAATCAATGCAGCAAAACTAGATTACGAAACTAGAGAACAATGAAATAAAAAACATATATTGTTGAAGGCTTTCATGGCTGGAGAACGTTCGTTGTTCTGAAGATGCCAGTCACAGCTGCTGGCGAAACGTCAGGAACTACATTGCCAAGACCATGGCCATGCAGCCCAGAAAATCTACAACAACTAAATAAAAAATAGTCTAATACATCTTTACTGCTCCATGCTGGCTGGATTAACTGGATTGAAAATTGTTTTAAAAGATTGTCCGTGTACTTTTGCTTGAGTACAAAGAATTGTTGTCAACAGGACTGCTCCAGAATTGCATTCCTCTACTCTTTCATCTTTCAGGGCATGAGTGTTCCACAGGCTCACACAGAATACTTGGATGAAGCAGTGGTTTAGAACCCTGGATTGGGGAAGGCAACGCAATCCAATTTGCTCAGCTGCCTGCACTGGAGCATCACAGTAACTCAGAACTTGAGCGAAAGCTGCCAAAACTAGGAAGGCTTCAGCTGTACTCCGCTTGCAAGGATGCACACAAGCACCACAACAGGCCATGCCCATGACTGTTACAAACATGCTCAGGTTCGTTGTGACATCTGATAGCAGACAGGGAATACAGAGGCCTGAATGTCCTTGATTCTGGAGTATTTTGTTGGACCTGTACTGGATGTGCGTCTAGATGATTCTTGGACAGGGACCACCACCCCATGCTCTCTTTGACCTGTGTTGGTGCTCCAGGACAAGCAAGACCTGCTGTGGCACAGCAGGGAAGGAGCATTCAGTGTCTGTGCCAGACACATTTAGGAGTCCAGAGAACTGCCCCTCCCTCCAGACCTTTCACGGAAGGATCTGCCACTGACCTCAGGGTGACTTCTGACTTTGTCAATGTGCCTAACGGAGGAGAAGAATGGATAGGTGGGTTGAGAACAGGAATAGGTGGTACTTTTAATGTCTATCGAAAATCATAGGCAGTTCAAATCCCCACTGCGTCAGGGAAGCTCACTTGTTGTCCCTGGCCCAGTCACACTCTCAGCTTAACCTACCTCAAAAGATTGTTGTGAGGGGAAAAAATGGAGGAGAGGATGTTTTAAGAAGCGTTGGATCCCATTAGGGAGAAAAGTGGGGTATAAAATACATAACGCTCAACAGGGCTTTTTTTCTGGGAAAAGAGGTGGTGGAACTCAGTGGGTTGCCCTCGGAGAAAATGGTCACATGGGTGGTGGCTCCGCCCCCTGATCTCTAGACAGAGGGGAGTTCAGATTGCCCTCTGCACTGTGGCATAGAAGGCAATCTAAACTCCCCTCTGTCTGGAGGTCAGGGGGCGGGGCCACCACCCATGTGACCATTTTCAAGAGGTTCCGGAACTCCGTCCCCCCGCATTCCAGCTGAATAAAAGCCCTGACGCTCAATAAAATAAAAGGCAAGAAATTTACCTGAGAAAAAGTTCTATGTGCACAACGGCTGGCGCAATCTTTTCCACCACATCTGCGATGAAGTTAAACTTATACCTTGGGCTGTTGGGCTGTGGATGATCTATACTGGCAGAGAGAAATGGAAATGTCATTCAGAACTGAGAAACAAGCTGTGGTGTTTATCTAAACGACTCATAAGGCTAGCCTCAAAGACCATCTTACACATGCTGACTCCTTTCCTCCCCAGATGTCTGTCAGCATTAGTACCCAGAAAGAGAAAAAAACAGAAGTACAGAAGGAAAATCTCAGCTTGATTTTTTACAATGCTGCGCTGGCTGGACTGAGTGGAAAGAGACCATCTGCTATCTTGAGGGCACATGGCTGAGAATTCAGTGGGCCAAGAAGAGTCAAGATAAGCAGAGTGGGACTTACTCAGACTTCACAGCTGTAAATTCATCACCTGGTAACCGATTGCATGTGTGAACCCCATCATTGTCAGCCAACCCACCGGCCAAACTTTTGTGTCACTTCATATCACTAAGTTCTCATCTGGGAGTGTTCGTGAAGCTACACCCCTTGCTAGAAGGCCAAGCAGAGGCAACAGTTGATTAATTGTGCAGATATGCCAATTATGATCCTCTCTAGAACAAAATAATCTGGCCTCATATAACCTCTTGTTTGGACTGCAGTAGGTTAAAAGTACAGCCACCATTCACAAGTTCAGTACAATGGAACGGAATAGAGGCTGAACCGGGGTTGAATAAAGACTTAGGATTCTTATCTCACTATAGATGCTAACCTCTGCTCTAATCAAGCTGCATTGTACCTTTTCATCTTGACTCCCTGTTTTGCTTCACCTCTCCTGCCTCTTGTCTGGGATATAAAGTCTCAGAGATCTACACTCCACTCCACTGAAGAAGGGAGCTTTGACTCTCAAAAGCTTATACCCTGAAAAATCTTGTCAGTCTCTGCCAATGAACTCAATGCCTGATATTGAGGGAATCAGTCAAAGAAAACATATTATATTGGTTCCACACAAGTTGCATTGATCTCTCATTTGTTTCCAGAATTAATTAAAAGTGCTGCCCAAGCGCTTTCTGGCACTGGCCTAAAGAACTTCTGGGCATGATGCCCCCAATATGAAATATCCTGCCTCTCAATATCTGGACAGTACTGCAGTTTTTATGCAAGACGAGCATCACTTCCAAGCATGCTTTTTTGGCCACAGGCCCCCCAGCTTTGGGGCCAGTTGTTCAGTGAGTCCTGGAGGTTCCAAGCTCTCCTTGTGCCTGACAACAATAACAGCAGCAGCAGCAGCATTTATATGCCGTTCTTCTAGACAGATGAGTGCCTCACCCGGAGTGGAGAACAAATTAGTGTCATTATTATCCCCACAGTGCAGCTGGGGAGCTGGGGCTGAGAGGAGTGGCTTACCCAAGGCCACCTACTGAGCTCATGGCAGTGGTGGGATTCGAACCAGTAGAGTGCCCTGGAGACATTTCTGTTTATTCATGACCCTTATGCAATTCACAGCAGGTGAAGGAAAAATACAAGGTTCTTTTATCTCTGACAGAGAATTATAAGTAGCTGAAGAGCAGATAAATGTTTTTTTTAATTGCCAGTAAAAGCTAAATATGACTTGTTTAATCTACCTTTAAGCAACTACAAAGCTTTGTTAAGATGTAATTAAAAGTGACCTAGAATAACTTTCACAGCATCCATCTCCTATTTGAAGTATAAGAGGTTTTTTAAAATTTAAAAACCTTTCTGTGTTGAACAGCTAACCATGTGGCCTCTCTAAAGCAGTAAGCTGTGATTTTCAAACTTTATCCGGATTGTTTCAAAAACCGAGGTGTGCAAGTATACTGCATCACAAATGGAATGCTAGATCTTACTGTATTGCATATGTGTTGTCTTCGGTAGAAGAAATAAAAAGTTATAATCACAAAACCAAAAATAATAAATTACTAAAATGTTTTTAAAAAAAGATGTGAATGATGTCACAGTTAGCTTCAGCGAGCCCTTATTAATTACAAAATCGAGAACCAGTTATATTGTTTACGGTAATAGTCACATTAAGATCACAAGATTTATCTGGAGATAGAGATTCTCACTGACTATACAAAGGTGTCACACAGGTAGCTAATCAGAATTTCGATGTAGTATTCTCAAGAAGAGGATTTAGGTGAATAATTTGTCTGTCCTAGATTTTTAAAAAAGTATTTCATACCAAGTTAAAATGTGATTCTTTAAAGTCACATGTATTCATTTACGTTTGAGAAATGTTACATGTAAAATTTTATCATCAATAAGTGTAAGTTACATATGTATCGGTATTTTAACAATTTGCCTGAATAAAAGAGTTAAAGCTTATCTTAATAAAGATAAAAAATAAACTCTAAAAGAAGCTTCTGTCTTGAATTACTGGGAAAGAGTTAAATATTTTGTACTGAAGATATGTTTTTCTACTAAAGAGTCTTAAGTTATCAGACCCATTTTGAGTACACTGAAGCCTCTCAGTTTAAGGAATAAATCTTGTAAACTGAGTGGTTTAAACTTTCTAGTTGGACGCGGATTCATTAATTTGTTACACAGTGTACATTTGATAGTTCTTTATACATGCAGTGGGTGAGTAATTCTCAGGTTACATTAAATGCATGTACAGCTGAATGTATGATGTAAATCTCCCACTTATAATAATAATAACATTCTATTTATATACCACCCTTCAGGACAACTTAACACTCAGAGCAGTTTACAAAGTATGTTATTATTGTCCCTACAACAATCACCCTGTGAGGTGGGTGGGGCTGAGAGAGCTCTGAGAGAGCTGTGACTGACCCAAGGTCACCCAGCTGGCTTCAAGCAGAAGAGCGGGGAATCAAACCCGTTTCTCCAGATTAGAGTCCTGCTCTCTTAACCACTATGCCAAACTGGCTCTTCAGGTACTGGTCCCCAGTTTTATTTGTAAAGTGAAAGCGTGTTGGCTCTTTCTCTCAAACAGGTATATGCTTGTTGTATAGCGTTCACTGCAAAACAGTCAAACATATACACAAGGGTCTCAACAGTCACTCCCCACGGAGTATCACTCACCATGCAACCTTTATCCACCCCAAAAGACTCTCTCTCTCTCTCTCTCTCTCTCTCTCTCTCTCTCCCTCTCCTGCTTGCCACTGATGCAACAGCTACTCTAGGTGACCCCCCACCCCACCCTGCACCCCCGGCCAGGAAAAAACAGTATTCCTCATACTCTGTGACAGGTGTTTTCTTCCCACAAACGCCACCCTCCAACTTCATGTGTTCACTCACACAGAGTCCCAACTCAACACCCTCAGATGAAGGAGCATGCCACATACCCCATTCACTCATCAAACATACAGGCAAATGGCAATTTATGAGCTTTACTAAGCACAGCAAGCAAAAACTTGGATATAAACTTGAAAGCTTGGATATGAAAGAGAATGGAGACTTCATTGTGGGAGACAGACCTGACTGGCTGGTAGGATGGGCAGTCTTGAGGCAGGAACGGCTTCTGAAAATGAGGAGCAAGGACGGGCCCCAGATGTCCTGGGTGAGGGCTGGGAGAACAGCCTTCATCCTTGTGACATGTCTGCTGGAGCAGATGACCCAGAAGCCCCTGTGGTTGGATCAATTGCTCACTGACATTACAGCTAAACTACACAAGACGAATTACATGAGGATGCTCAAGTGAAGGGAGACGCAATGTTAGCCGGAAAGTGTGGTTTGAATTTCACCTCTCTCTACAGAATCAGGAAAGATAGTTCCTCAGAGGGTTTGTTAATAATTGATCAGCCTCCGAGGAGTGATCTTTGCCGGCTCTGTAGAGAGAGGTGAAATTCAAACTATGCTTCCTGGCTAACCTTGCATCTCCCCACACTTGAGCGTCCTTGTGTAATTCGTCTCATGTAGTTTAGCTCTCAGGTTCACAGGGCACTAGAAGAGCCAGGCGCTTCTCCAAAGCATATCACCCCTGGATTTGCAGATGTTGTGGAGGATGCAACACAGCATGGACACAGCTGCCACTAGGTTTTTCTTGAGGCACAACAGCATGTTTATTATCCTTATTGTCTTTCCCACAATTCACATGACTTGGCAGGCATAATACTCCTCCAGTGAGGTTCATGTTTTCAATGTGCATATCCAAAATCGATCCCCTTAATACTATGACTGTTGCTCAGTTCAAAACATAAACTTTCTTTTGTGTATTACAAAATGTATGCCACACTTGATTTTTTAACTTTATTTTTTCCCTACTTCTCAGAATAGGAAAACAAAGGTACGTAAGTTATGCCTCTTTCTCTGGCTACTGTTGGGTATCGTTGCAATTTTGTGTGAACACAACAACAAAGTTTATACGCTTTAATGTCTTAAAGAGGCCAACATTTGAGCCCGGCAGCACCTTAAAAACCAACATTTTCCAGGTATAAGCTTTCAAAGCTCACCTTGTCAGATAAATAAAGTTAAATGTAGAGAAAGTTAAATATGCCAAACAGTACAATCTTATAAACTAACGAAATTGCTTTTTATGTTCTGAAAGCAGTAAAGTATGTTTAGGTTTGATAAGTACTAGCATATATTTCAATTTCTCCCCAGATTTCTAACAAGGCTTCAAAGTTTCCAAACCACAAAGCAGCCAAAATCCAAGCAAAGGCCTCTTTTATGCTGCTCTTCACACCGCACAGAGAATGTTTTGCCTGTGGGCTAGTTTGTGAGGAAGGCCAGAAGCAAACCTGTGGCCAAAATCCTTTAAGTCAAAATTGCCAGCCAGGGCTTGGAGGGGAAGCCAAAGCATTGAGGGTTCCTGTCCCTTCCTATTGCTACTGGAGAAGAAGACTGGTACACAAGGTGTGCATTAAAAACCACCTCCACTCCAGGGAAGCCGAACCCTCACCTCACAAGTAGAAATGCGAGAAATGTACCCTCTTGTGAGTCATTCTAACCATTCTATTTGTCCCATATTTAATGAACTGAGGGCTAGCTTAATCATCCCTCTACTTAAAAATAGGGAACTACCTAATATGAGGGCGCAGGTGACATGGTTATTATCGGATACAAATGATTCCGTTACTTTTTCTGCAGCAAAATATATAGGGGCAATCATTAAACAACAGAGAAATGACATTTAAAGCTCTTCCCATTTTAATCTCTGCTTAAAGGCAATAGCTGTATGAGCAGTACTAGACAGATGGGTAGATTCCAACCATTCTAGTGATTCCAACCATTCTGAGAGCCAGTTTGGTGTAGTGGTTAAGAGCGGTGGGACTCCAACTCAGACAACCGGATTTGATTCCCCACTCCTCCATTTGAAGCCAGCTGGGTGCCCTTGGGTTAGTCACAGCTCTCTCAGAGCTCTCAGCCCCTCCCACCTCACAGGGTGATTGTTGTGGGTATAATAATAACACACTTTGTAAACTGCTCTGAGTGAGTGTTAAGTTGTCCTGAAGGATGGTATATAAATTGAATGTTGTTGTTATTGTTGTTGTTGATGAAATTATCCAGTTCTTTTTAAAATCATGACAGAAGTCTGATTTTAAAAGACATAGGTCATTAGGGGTTTAAATATTTTTTAATTAATTTAGTGCATAAATGGTAACAAAACAATTTGTTCTGAACACTTTGCCAAGATGTATGTGTTGGTATCCCCATTCAGCCCCCCAACCCAGAGCTGGATCTAGGGGTGCAGGTGCCCGGTGCAACCCTTGCCCGGGTTTCTGCGAGCGCACACAGTGCGCACATGCTCCCCGCACTGCGTGATGACATCACTTTCGTGATGTCATCACACAGGGCAGGAGGTGTGCCTGCCCGCGCGGCAAGCCAGCTGCCACAGCGCCTGGTGGGCCGTGGAGCTGGCAGCAGTGGCGCGGGCATGTGGTGGGGCGGCCAGCTGGCTTGCCGTGTGCGCAGGACCTCCCAGCCCTGCGCTCAGCCACCCGCACAGCAAGCCAGATGCCCCAGCACACACCCTCGCTGCCGCCGCCAGCTCCGCAGTGCATTGTGTGCTGGGGCGGCCAGCTGGCCGCGCGGCTGAGCACAGGGCTAGGAGGCCCTCCGCGTGGTTCGTGTGCCCCGCTGCCCTGTGCCATCCGCGTGGCAAGCCGGCCGCCCCAGCACACGGTGCGCCACGGAGCTGGCGGCAGCGGTGGCAGTGAGGGTGTGCACTGGGGCAGCTGGCTTGCCGCGCAGATGGCTGAGCGCAAGGCTGGGAGGTCCTGAGCGCACGGCAAGCCAGCCACCCCATTGGCGGGGCCGGTGAGGGCCTCCCAAACCTGCGCTCAGCCGCCCGGCGCCCCCTCTTTGGTGGCACCGGGGGCAAGCTACCCCCCTGCCCCCCTCGATCCAGCCCTGCCCCAACCTCCTCTCACCCCTTCCCTTCAACACAGCCCTTGCCATTTTAAATCCACTGTAAAAAAAAAAAGACTCTTGGCTTTAAAAAAAAAAAAGCAATGGGATTTGTTTAGGAGTCTCTTAAACATCCACCCACTAAGCACATCTCCATATGCACACCCAGGTCAGTAGTTAATGCCAAGGAATACAGGGATTTTTTTTCCCTCCAGCCCCCAAGGAGTGAATTGGAGACCCTCAGAAGCAAGCACTTCTTTCAAACAGATGTTAATTTTAAAAGTAGATATTTTCAAGACTTAGCCGTATAGCTGTCTTTTTTTCTTTGAAAAATCACAAATACCCCCAGAAATCCAAAATAAATGTTTTGAAACTGTCTGCAACTAAATGAAAACAACCCAACATCCTCCCCCTGTTTGTTTTTGCAGCTAATACTTCTCTGTGGGCTCATCCCCTCCGGCTAGAGGATGTTCTGACAGAAACACAAAGATGGTTTGAGCCCTGAAGGTGATCAAGCGGCGCTTTTGTCTCCCAAGATTTCTCACAGATGCATAACAGCACACTGGGCAGCCTGTTCCTATACACATTTCCTTGGCAGAAAGCCACACCGAGATCAGTAAGTGTAACAAGGTTTAGTCATACATCCTGATCCAACACATGTTTGTTGGGAAATAAGTCTCATTACATTTCAGTGGCCTTACCCCCCAAGCGATTCTGAATAGAATTATAGCCACATTCAAAGTGAGATGTCAGGCTTCTTGGGTGTAGTGGTTAGAGTAGCCATGAAGCCCATTTCGTGATCTGAGAGCCAAGCTACAAGTGACGCCTGACACAGGTTGGACACTTGTCAGCTTCCCTCAAGTTTTGATGGGAAATGTAGGCATCCTGGTCTTGCAGCTGTAATGGAGAGCCAAGCTGTAAAACCAGGACGCCTACATTTCCCATCAAAACTTGAGGTAAACTGACAAGTGTCCAACCTGTGTAAGGCGTCACTTGTAGCTTGGCTCTTAGACTAATCACTCCCTCAGCCTCCCCTACCTCACCATATCGTTGTGAGAATAAAATGGAGAAGGGGAAAGTGATGTAAGCCACCATCTTGAATCCTGTAGCCCTAGACATGCTCAAAAAATAAGATCTCTCAAGAGGACTCAAGGAAATTGGAATACTTTTTTTTTTTACCTTCAATTTATATACCACCCTTCAGGACAACTTAACACTGATGCAGAACAGTTTACAAAGTATGGTCAAATCCACATTCACCCATTACCCGCATGTTTATCGGATATCTTCCGTTTGCCTCCAATTCGCGATTTTTTCCTCTTCGTTCACATTCCTGCTTCCAATCCGACTTTCTCGTGCGTCCCTCCGGTCACGTGGCTGCTCAAAAACCGCTTTTGGGGGCGGGACCTTTTTTTCCCGCCCATTTTTAAAATTTTTTTGAGTGCACTTTTCCGTTATTTCGATCTTGCCTTATAAAGAAACATCATTGAAGATAATGATGCCTCTCTTTCCCCCACTGACAGGACTGATGGCTCTTGCCCGTTTCTTTTTTGGAAATTTGGAAGCATGTGGGAAGCTTTCGTGGACATTTCCTATGCAGGACAGTTCAGTGCCTGAATTTTACTGAAGTTTCACTTCCTTGGAGTGTCATTATTTCGATATTTCGTAATTTCGATATTACAGTAATATAAAATAAAAAAAATAAAAAACAGTTAAAAAGGAAGTTTCGCGAGTCCGTTCTGAGGATGGATTCACCCCAAAATGATTTTTCAAACTACCAGATTTGATTCAGAAACAGCATAATCAATAAATCCAATGCTATGAAGTCAAAAACAGTCTTTTGCAGACTACGGAGCACTTGCAAGTTGAATCAGCCAATAGGAACTCTCGGAACGGCCAGAGAGACAGGAAGGGGGGTGGTTTTTAAAAAACCGCGTAAATTGCGCATTGGCCCGTTCACGGCCACCGTGAAACTCCCGTTGAAAACCTGTGACCACATATTCGGGAGAAATGCGAATGAAATACGTCTGTTTAATGAGGTAATGTGACCGGCACTCAGGATTGCGTGGGGAATGCGGGGAACATGCGACTTAGAATGAGTAATGTGGATTTGACCTATGTTATTATTATCCCCACAACAATCACCTTGTGAGGTGGGTGGTGCTGAGAGAGCTCCTAGAAACTGTGACTGACCCAAGGTCACCCAGCTGGCTACAAATGGAGGAGTGGGGAATCAAACCCGGTTCTCCAGATTAGAGTCCTGCTGCTTTTAACCACTACATTAAACTGGCCCTCCTTGGAATCTTGGACCAATTCAGAGACTTCAAGCCAATGGTACTCACTCTGTGGCTCATGGAGAGCCACCTTTGCGATTAGCATTAACTGAAAGAGCCCCCTTTACTTCCATCTGTGGCATGAGGCCTGAACCTCAAGAAGGCTTACAGCGTACCTGTTTCTCTGGCAGAGGCTGTTTCAAGGTGAAAACCACTTGTCAAACACAAGCCTCACCAGACCACAGCCTTGTCCACTTTCCTGAAACGTGGGTCAGGTCCCAAACTGCGAGGCTGTGCTCAGAAGAGCCACACGGGGCACCTGAGCCACTGAGTATCCCTGCTCCAGGCTTTTCAACAGCTAATCACTTCTTACAGCAAAATGGCACGAGAACAAATTCTGGAGTCCAGCAACAGAGCAAGTGCCATCATTGGCATTCTTCTTACCCATCAAGCAAAGCTTCATGGTCTCTACACAGTCAGCTAGAATGGTGTTTGCCAGCCTGTGGATCAGGACCCACAAATGGGTTGAGAAGCCTCTGAAAGTGGGTCGGACACCAGCCACCCCTAATGGCGGCTCCTGCCTTTTCTTTCTCTCCTCTTCTTTTTCCAGCTTCTCACATCCTTGCCTCCCTTTGTGACAATGATGAGGGCAAGAAAGCTGTCTGGCAAATAGTAACTTTAAAATGGTAGGTGGGAAAAAGGGGAGAATGCTGGAAAGTAGGTGGGTGATGTTCAGTACATTGAAAATTCAGTGCATTGCAAAGTGAGAGAAAGAGGTGTGTGCGGGCATAGAGTTTGTTTTAGCACAGCTTCCTTAGCAGCCCAACCTCTTGTCCATCCCCCAGCAGGGCTTTACTGCCCTCTACCTGCTATGGGAGATGTATTGCACTGAGCCACTTGCCACCCACCTGTTTGCTGACATCTGCCATCTTCCCCCATCTCCTCAACCTGCCCAGGGCCGGCGCGTCAATGGAGGCAGGTCTGGCAATCGCCTCCAGTGCAGAGGCGCTGGAGGGGGTGCGGGGGCATGCACCGCGGAGAAACTGAGAGGGAGGGCTGGGAGGACACACGAACACCAAGCATCCCCCCCTATCTCCTGCCTGTCACCTCACAAACTGGAAAGGAGCGGAGGAAAAGTGATAAGTTTGTTTTGGGGGACTGGGGGGGGGATGGGACGGAATAATGACAGAAGAAAGCAAAGGGGAAGGGAAAGGAGAAAGCGGGAAGGACCTAGAGAAACAGCTGCGCCTCAGGGTGTGCGCTTTGAATGAGCAGCTGAAGACGCAAATCCTTCTTCCAGGCACAAGCCCCTCTCCCCGCTCCCAACATGAGGGCATCCTGGGAGAGAGCAGCAGCAGCAGCCCACCCCGGAACGGTCTTTGGGTGTCCTCGCGTCCAGCAGGCTTGTGCCTGGAAGAAGGATTTGCGTCTTCAGCCACTCATTCAAAGCACACACCCTGAGGTGCAGCTATTTCTCTAGGTCCTTCCCGCTTTCTCCCTCCCCTTCCCCTTTGCTTTCTTCTGTCATTATTCAGTCCCATCCCTCCAAGAAAACCTGCACAACCCTCGTCTCGTTTGGTCTGGCTCTAAGTTGCCCTGTGCTGCTGTCGCCACCGCTAGCACACAGCTGCGGGCTAGGCACGCCAGGTGGCCAGGGTGGTGCAGGGCAACTGAGCAGTCTGGGGGTGTGCGCATGTGTGCGGGCATTTGCGCATGCACAGAGTGGCACCGGCCCTGAACCTGCCCCTCCCTGCATCTTCTCAATCCCTTGGGCCAGCCCCAGATGGGTCACCATATGAAGTACATTTGGACTTGTGGTTACCGGAATTAAAAGGCTGGGAAGCACTGAGCTAGAATTTGTGTCATTGTGTGTTTGCTCCTTCAGCCTTCATCTAGTCAACACGGTAATTTCCTACCAAGCAGAAGTGTCAGGATTAACATGTATTTCTTGGAACAGCAAAGCAGGATTGGAGGAGGGGTCTAGCACAGAGAAGCAGCAGGTTGCTTAAACCCCACGGACTGCAAAATCCGATGCCCACTTGCCCCTCTCACAAACTTCTAACTGCATGCTGGATCTATGGGCCGATCAGCATGTTTCACCACAGCCTCTCAGCTGCACGGTGCTCTCAACCAGAGAAAGGATGAGCGACAAAGGGGAGGTGCTTAATCTCCTTCTACCAATTACTTTCCTTCAACAACTTTCCCCAGCTGGGGGTAAAACACCCCCATGGGTTCAAAGCCATTATTTACAAGGTCGTGGGTTCCAAAGAAGAAGCTGAATGACTTATTTAAATCTGTGTTAACTGTGAAAAGGGTGTTGCACATACCCAGGCCAAAGTCACTATTTTCAAGAAGGGAGGCTGAAGAACTGAGTTGTGCTGATAAGAGATGAAGTTCCACGTCTACTGGGCAAATTAAAAACCAGTAACTCTCTAGGTCTAGATGGCATACACCTGAAAGTTCATAGGGAACTCAAATGTGAGACTGTTGATCTAGTAATCCATATATGTACCTTATCAATAAAATCAGCCAGTGTATCAGAGGACTGAAGAGTAGCCATTGTTGTGTATGTGTTATGTGCCATCAATTCACCTCCGACCTATGGTGACCTTATGAAGGAAAGACCTTCAAAATGTCCTCTCACTATAACAAACCTGCTCAGATCCTGCAAACATGGCTTCTTTTATTGAGTCCAGCCATCTCTTTTTAGGTCTTCCTCTTTTCCTACTGCCTTCCACTTTTCCTAGCATGATTGACTTTTCCAGAGAATCTTATCTTCTCATGATGTGACCAAAGTACGATAGCCTCAGTTTCGTCAATGTTACACCAATTTTTAAAAAGGGGTCTTGAGTGGAATCAGAAAATTACAGAACAGTTCCTTCAAGTCTGTCCCAGAAAAACTAGTAGAAACTGTAAGTAATGATAGAATTATTAGGCACCTGCTGAGGGAAAATCAGTAGAATTCTGCAAAGTGAAGTCCTTCTCATCAACCTTTTGGAATTCTTTGAGAAAATAAATTAGCACATAGATAATGGTGATCTGCTAAATATTATACACTTGGACTTCCAAAAGACTTTTGAAAAGGTATCTCACCAAAGCTTAGCAGTCATGAGATAAGAAGATGGGTCCTTTTATGGATTAAAAATAGGCTAACTGACAGGAAACAAAGAAGAGGAATAAATTGACAGTCTTCTCCATGGAGGGAACAAAGCAGTGGGTCCCACAAGGATTGGTATTGGGGCCAGTGCTTTTCAATTTGTTGATAAATGGTCTGGAATTGGGGATGAGTAATGTAGTGGCCAAATTTGTGTATGACATAAAATCATTCAGGATGGTGAAAACCATAATCCACTTTCAATACTCTTTAGTGAACATTTGAAACTGATTTTCCATGTGTGGAACAAAAAATCCACTTCTAAAGGATTGCGAAAGTGCATTGAAAGTGCATTATTCAATGTGTGTAGAAATGGCTGGGGTCTGCACTTGCTGAAACTGAGAAGGAAAGGGGACCTTGAGGTAGTGGTGAATAACTCAAAGAAAATATCAGACTGCAGCTGCAGTGAAAACTCCATAGGAAAGGGACCGAATGTAAAACTGCCAGTATTCTAATGTCCCTGTACAGATCTATGGTGCAGCCTCATTCGGAATATTGTGTGTGGTTTTGGTCATCGTATCTCAAAAGGGACACTAAGAGCCAGTTTGGTGTAGTGGTTAAGAGCGCAGAACTCTAATCTGGAGAACCGGGTTTGATTCCCCACTCCTCCACTTGAAGCCAGCTGGGTGACCTTGGGTCAGTCACGGTTCTCTGGAGCTCTCTCAGCCCCACCCCCCTCACAGGGTGTTTGTTGTGGGGATAATAATAACATACTTTGTAAACCGCTCTGAGTGGGTATTAAGTTGTCCTGAAGGGCAGTATATAAATCGAAGGTTATTATTATTATTATTATTACTGCAGAGCCAGAAAAAGTACAGAAGTGGGCAACCAAGATGATTAAGCAGTTGGAGCACCTTTCTGATGAAGAAAAGCTGAAGAGACTGGGATTTTTCAGTTTAGAAAAGAGACAACATGATAGATGATTTTAAAAGTCTGCACAGGTTAGAAAGAGTGGACAGAGATGACTTTTTCTCCCTCTCTCAAAATACTAGAATTTGAGAACAACGGTTGTAGCTATGGGCAGTAGCTTCAAGCTGGATAAAATGAAATATTTCTTCACACAATGACTGATAAAGATGTAGAGTTCACTTCCAGAGGATGTATTGATGGCCTCTGGCACAGACAGCTTTAAAAGGGGATTAGATTCATGGAGGAGAGGTCTATCAGCAGCTACTAGCCACAGTGACTATATTCAGAGGCAGTAAACCTCTGAGTACCAGTGCCAAGAGGCAGCTTAAGGGGAGGACCTTGGCCATGACAACTGGCTGCTAGCCCTCTGGAGTAACTGGTTGGCCATTATGTGAGACAGGATGTTGGAGAAGATGGACTGCTGGTCTGATCCAGCAGGGCTCTTTTATGAGCACAGACAGGTGAAAGCATCTGCGGGGAACATTTCAAGGGGGGGGGAACCAGTGGCAAAGGGGGGGGCACTCCCTTCCCTCCACCTCTGAAACTGCCTCCTCCCAAGGGCACTTTACAATGGGGAAGAGAGCACCGGGACCTTATCACATGCAGGTGCAAGGTGATGAATAGCTCTGAGGTAGCAACTGGACTTTCACTAGCCAGAGTGGCTTCCTCACTAAGACACTTTGGGTCTGACTTTGTACAAGCAGAATTAAAGCTAGGAAGCAACAGAGTTCCGTTCTCCATAAAAATCAAGGAATGTCATCTTCAAGGGAAAAGATCCAGAGGACTTAACCGTGTTCGTCTGTAGTAGCAAAATAGAAAAGAGTCCAGTAGCACCTTTAACACGAACCCACTTTACTGTAGCATAAGCTTTCAAGAATCACAGTTGACACATCTGACGAAGAGAACTGTGATTCTCGAAAGCTTATGCTACAGTAAAGTGGGTTAGTCTTAAAGGTGCTACTGGACTCTTTTCTATCTTCAAGGGCAAGACGCTACTAAACTTGGAAGCAAGTTTCATTCGGCAACAGTTCCACTTCTCATTCAAGTGCCTCTTTGAATCTTCCATCCTCATTTTGCACTTACTAAATTAGTTACTTCCTACTTACCCGGGGAGGCTGTTACCATTCCTGAATTGATCTTTGCCAGTTCTTTGGGGGGGGGGGTACTGCTTTCTCTTTGCAGCCAAAGCAATGGCTCATTTTTGCCTTTTGTTTCTTAAGATTGTAATTTAGATCATTTTTATCCGACCTTTCCTCCAAGGAGTTCGCAGCAGTATATTTCATTGCTCCCATCTCCATTTTATTCTCAGAGTAATCCTGTGAGGTGGGTTTGCCTGAGAGGGAGCTACTGGCCCCAGGTCATCCAGTAAATGGGATATGTCTCTTTATATAAGATTTCTTACACGAGGACGCTCAAGTGAAAGGAAACACAATGTTAGTAGGGAAGCGTAGTTTAAAAAAGCAGAGGCAAAGGCTCTGTCAATTTCCCCTCTCTACAGAGGCAGCAAAGATCCTTGCTCAGAGGGTTTGTTAATTTTCTCTTGCCTCCCCCAAAGGGAGGTGAAATTGTTTCTGGGAGGCGAAGAGGAAATTAACAAACCCTCTGAGCAAGGATCTTTGCTGCCTCTGTAGAGAGGGGAAATTGACAGAGCCTTTGCCTCTGCCTTTTTAAACTGCACTTCCCGGCTAACATTGCATCTCCCTTCACTTGAGCATCCTTGTGTAAGAGGTCTCCTGTAGAGAGACTCTGAGGTTTGAACCCGGGACTCTGGTCCAAGACCTGAACTCGTCTCCTACACCACTGCCCGTGCACCAATCATTAAAGAGCAACTGTTTTCACTGAAAGGAGTCAAAAAGTCCTTAAAGCCATTCCCTCACAAACACTGGAGAAGACAGCATTTCTGAACCGCTCCCATCACAGAAACTGAGGGGGGGGGGGGAATAACTAATGAAACAAAAAACTGGAGTAGAAGAGTAATGTATAAAATGCAAGCGGCCCTGTGATATTTCAAGAGCATTTTGACAGAGCCTTTTAATTTTTTTTAAAATGGCACAAATCTGGTCTGAAAAAAGATATCCTCCATAAAACCTGCCTGAACCAATGACATCAATTTCAAACTAAACTGCAAAGCTGGAGAAATTGATGGCCTTGCTCTTCTCCTCCTTGCCAAAGTATGAACTGATCTATGCAGAAATACAAAGACCTGCATTTAGTGGCTTTTCAGAGATCTGCGGCTTGGTTTTTGCTTAGCAGTACTTACAATGAAGAGGACTGGAGAAGAGTCCCCCATGAGAAACCTGCTGGCTTCTGAGTGGGCACATCATAGGGAGGGGGCTTTTGCCTTTCTGGATGTCCTGCCAGTATTACATCCCACCCACCCCCAGGGGGGAAAAAGCCGGTGCTGCCTCCATTCCATCTTTCTACTCGGGGGCTGTCATCAGACAGAGGGGACGGAAGGAAGGGACCGAAGCTGCCACGCTGGCTCCAGTCAACCAGCCGAGCCACAAGCGGGAGGCCAGGGAAGAATGCCACAATACTTAGGGCAAGTTTTGAAAAGAGAGGGGCAGGGTGGCACGGGGCCGTCGGGCCAGTCCAGAAGGGCGTGCGCGGACCCCCGTGGCCCCGACCCAGGCATGGCCCGCTTTCCTTTCTATTGTAGCCTCTGGCTGCTTTTGAAGCACCACTGCGCCAAAGCCCCCGTCCTTCCCCACGCTCGTAGCCCGCTCCAGCTCCGGTGGCTTTGCAACGGCTAACGGGGCGTCGAAACTGCCCTCGCCGGCTGGCAACAGCCTTTCGCCGGGCGCCGCCGCCGCTTGCCCCTCCAGCATGGCGCCCCGCCCGCCCCGTCGAGGCTCCGCAGGCTCTTACCGGCTCGGCAAGTCCCGGCGGGGGCCAGCAGGACGGAGGGCAGCCCCTGCTGCAGAGCGCGGCGGCCGGCGGCCTGCAGGCGACACACGTTGGCGTAGCTGCGGCCGTCGGTGCCGCAGACGGGAGCGCTGAGCTCGCACTGGCAGGCGCCGCGGGGCCGGCCGGCGGCCGGGAAGCGGCACTGGAGGCTGTCCCCGCACGGCGGGTCCTCGGGCCGGCCGCACGCCTCGCCCTCGCCGGCCGCGCACACCAGGCAGCAGTTGCAGCCGTCGGGCACGTAGCCGCTGGGGCAGCCGGGGCTCGGGCAGCGGGACACATCGCAGCGCGCCGGGCACTGCCCGCCCCAGCCCCGCGCCGCCAGCAGCAGCAGCAGCAGCAGCGCCGCCAGCAGCGCCCTCATGGCCCGCCCGCCGCCGCCACAGCCTCGCAGCTCAAGCCTCGGGCGGCCGCCGGCCAGCGCGGCACACTCGGCAGCGCCGCCAGCCGCGCCCACCCGGAGGAGGCGCTTCCCGGCCGCCCGCCCCGGCGGCGCTGGCTGCGGGGTTAGCTCAGTGCAGGCGGAATCGGCCGGCTCGGCGGGGGACGCGCTCGCCCGCCCCGTTGCCATAGCAACCGGGAGAAGAAACACAACAGAGGGCGAGGCCGCCGGACCCCAAAGCCGGGGGCAAGGCCGGGACCGGCCGGCGGGGAAGCCAAGCCGGACAGATCCACCGAAGCCGGAGCGCCCTGAGGCCGCCCATTCCCACGCGCCTCTTGCAAAGCACGTGTCCCGCCCGCAGGCCTGGGCCAGAAGGCCTGGGCAGGACTTGGACGCCGACCGCGGCGGTTCCAGAGCAGCTGGCGAGGGCCCCGAGTACTGGGGACCCCTTTTACGGGCAGGAAGGCGGCGAAGGAGAGGCAGCGCAGGGCCGGGCGCCGCGAGGCAGTGGCCCGAGCGTGGGGCGGAATCGCTGCTCTGCCGCTGGAGCCTGTAGGGCACAAGCAGGGCAGCTCAGCTGGGGCAGCGCTTGGCGCACCGCCGGGAGCCCAGAGGAGGCGGCGAGGGCACAGCTGCCCGCTGAAGCGGAGTGCTTAGGCCGCCAGCCGGCCACCCTGCCCGGTTCTGATGCAGAGCTTCTGCACTTCTGAGAGCCAAGCTACAAGTGGCGAATGACACTTGCCTGGCAAGTGAACAGACTCACGTGTATTCTTCCCTGTTCACTTGCCATTCACTTGCTTTCCACTTGATCAAGTGGAGCACAAGTGAATGACAAGTGAACAGGGAGGAATACACCTGAGGGCCACGCTACAAGTGACGAATGACACTTGAATGGCAAGTGTATTTCTCCCTGTTCACTTGCCCTCCACTCAATCCACTTGCTGTTCAAGTGTCGTTCATCACTTGTAGCTTGGCCCTGAGTCTGTTCACTTGCCAGTCAAGTGTAATTCGTCACTTGTAGCTTGGCTCTCACTGTATTTCTCCCTGTTCACTTGTACTCCTCTTGATCAAGTGGAGAGCAAGTGAATGACAAGTGAACAGGGAGGAATACATGTGAGTCTGTTCACTTGCCAGGCAAGTATAATTCATCACTTGTAGCTTGGCTCTGAGAAAGGTGGCCTGTTAGCTGGTTTGGCCAGTAGACATTGGAAAATAGGCACCAAAGTACTGTTGTGTCTGTGTCTACTGGAAAGTATTACATTCCCGTGAAATAGATCAAGTTGGGTAGCCTTGTTAGTCTGTCTGTAACAGTAGAAAAGAGCAAGAGTCCAGTAGCACGTATAAGACTCAGAGCCAAGCTCCAAGTGACAAATTATACTTGCCTGGCAAGTGAACAGACTCACATGTATTCCTCCCTGTTCACTAGCCATTCACTTGCTCTCCACTTGATCATGTGGAGCGCAAGTGAATGGCAAGTGAACAGGGAGGAATACACGTGAGTCTTCACTTGCCAGGCAAGTGTAATTCATCACTGGTAGCTTGGCTCTAACAAAACTTGTGGTAGGGTATGAGTTTTCAGGAGTCACAGCTCACTTCTTCAGAAGAAATGAGCTGTGACTCACGAAAGCTCACACCTTATCACACATTCCCATGAAAATCTAAGTCAGGTGTCTGTGAGCCAAGCTACAAGTGACGAATTACACTTGCCTGGCAAGTGAACAGACTCACGTGTATTCCTCCCTGTTCACTTGCCATTCACTTGGTCTCCACTTGATCAAGAGGAGTGCAAGTGAATGGCAAGTGAACAGGGAGGAATACACGTGAGTCTGTTCACTTGCCAAGCAAGTGTAATTTGTCACTTGTAGCTTGGCTCTGTATTATACTCCCCATTCCCACTGGACAAGGAATGCCCTGAGCACAGCTCCACTTGGAAAGGCCTGTGACCTGCTGCCACTGGTTGGCGGTTTCACGTTAAGAACTGGTGTAATTTTTTGTAGTCCTTTGTAGAAAGGTTTAAGGAGAAAGGAAAACAGCTAGTGCAAGAGCACCCTTGAATGACTGTAAGGACATTCTCTGAAAGAGGCTGCAGTCCAGTCCAATGGCAAGCAGCCGTTGTAGGATGGCAGCTGGGGCCTGACGGCATCAAGAACCAGCTTCTGCAGGTTGGCTCCACAGTCGTCCTCTGCAACTGGACAGGTTCCTCCACCGATGCAAGGAGAGAGTCATTTTTCACATTCCACCTTCCCAGCACAGAGGACCACATCTGCCCACAGTTCTCGGCCCCCAGAAGCCACTTTTCAGCTAATGTAGTGGCCTCAGTGGGAAGGGGGCAGGGGAAACAAAGATCCATGACTGGAAATCCACTGCAGATCTTTGGATCCAACTCAGTCTTTTTATCCCATAGGCCAGGAGTTCTTGGACTTCTTAAAAATAGGTCACGGGTGCCATAAGAAAATGGCTGCCGTGGGGCTGGCTCCAGCCACAAACATTGGAGGGATCCCAGCCCAATACCCTCCTGTGATGAAGGCAGCGTCTTTCCAAATGGGTGCTGACTGCAGGCCCAAAGGGGGTGGATAATGCTTCCTGGCCTCCTGTGGGCACCTCCTACTCCAGTTAAGTGGAAGAACCTGAAGGCTGAAGGCTTTGAGGAGGAAGCATGGGCCTTTGGCGGGTGCCCACAGGCACCACATTTGTTTGTTTGTTTAAGCATTTCTAGTCCACTTTTCTCCCTGAGGAACCCAAACTGATTTGGGGGGGGGGGAATGGAGGGGGATACAGATTTTTCTGGGCCTTCACCTCTCTTAACTGAGAGTTTGAGAATGAAGCCAAAACATTCCGAATTTTGAATACTCAAGCAAGTTACCTACAAGCCTGAAAGGATTTCTTTAAATTGGATGAATGAGCAGTGAAATATCAGCCGAGGCTCAAAGGTGTCAGAGGGCCAAGCTACAAGTGACGAATGACACTTGAACAGCAAGTGGATTGAGTGGAGGGCAAGTGAACAGGGAGGAATACACTTGCTGTTCAAGTGTCATTCGTCACGTGTAGCTTGGCCCAGAGGCTATTCCCAGTGCTTTTGCCCACACAGGGGCCCTTGTCCAGATTCTGGGGTAGAGCAAGCCCATCTTTTCTGTCTCTCAGGGGAGCAGATTAAACCACAAGTCCAGTGACTAACAAGGTTTGTGCCTTTAAGATGCCACAGCTATCCCAGGGAAGCCTTGTTAGGCCGCCATCGCTGCCCTTGTGAGGCCTTTCCCAGCTGTTTCTACTTGTGGCTTTTTGTCACTCTGGTCTCAGGCTGTTGCAGGGGATTTTTGAGTCTCTCTTCTCCTCCCAGTGGGCAGCCTGCCTGCCTCTCTCATTGCAGCTGCTGCTTACATAAGGACTGAGGTTGGGTAAGTTCATCTGAGTCCAGGTGTGGCAACGGCACATCTCTTCTGGCCAGTGTTTTTGATGTCTGGCTAGGCTAGACAGTCACTCGGGGCAGGGTGGGGGGTAGCCTGACTACCAATAGGAAGTGAGCCTAAACGGGGGCATGTTGAGCCCAGAAATTCTAATGAAGTTGTAACTTGGGAGGGGGGGACTGGCCCTAGCTGACCAGAAATGAGAATTTGAGGCTGTGGGAAGCTCAGTGAAATGTCCTGTTACGACATGAAAGAAAAGACTAATTCTATGTTAGAGCTTCTTGGAAAAGATAATGGGAATGAAATGGCCAGCATCATTTTATATAAATCTGTGGTGCAGTTGCATTTGGAATTTATTTATCCAGTTGTTTATCTCCTGTCTCTCTTCAGCAAAGTGGCGTATAATGCAAACACCAATACAGTAGGAAAGGAAAAAAAACCCCAGGAGAATGTGATAAGCAGGTCTTCCCTTCTCTTTCCACTAACTGATCACCCTCTCTTGTGGGAGCTATAGCCTCTGGGCACACTCAGGCCTTAAACACCTTGAGCAAAGAACAAAAGCAGAACTAGTTCTGCTTGCTGCTAACTCACAGGGTCTTGCCCACTTCCTGCCCTGCTTATTATGCCTCTGAGCATGCCCAGGACTTCAGTCCTTGTTAATATCTTGTACATCAACAGCTCTCAAATGTTAGCAACCTGTGTATGTGATGTGCCATCAAGACACCTCTGACCTATGGCGGTCCTATGAATGAGAGACCTCCAAAATGTCCTATCATTAACAGACTTACCCAGATCTTGCAAACTGGAGGACGTGGCTTCTTTTATGGAGTCCAGCCATCTCGTTTTAGGTCTTCCTCTTTTCCTACTGCCTTCCACTTTTCCTGGCATTATTGACTGTTCCGGAGAATCTTGTCTTCTCATGATGTGACCAAAGTACGGTAGCCTGTTTTGTCATTTTACCCCTATTTTGATTAGCAGTTGTTTATGGCTCTCCCAAGCCCTTTGCTCTTCCCATGCTGGCATGTACAAGGCAGCTCCTTTTCAAAGCATGTCCTCCAGTCATGTATGCCTGTGGAGGCCTCTGTCCTGCTTCATCTTCTAAACAATACGATGAGGCTCTTTTTATATCCACACTTGCTTTAGTTTCAGGAAAATGTTTGTATTTATACATTGCCTCTAATAGTTGGTTGATTCTATTAGGCCAGAACTTCAAGGCCTTCCCCCAAATTCTAATCAATTTGATCTCTTGGTTAGAAGGGGATTGGATTGCACTAGAGTCAGCAAGCAACTTTTACAACTTGTCACAAGCTGGCTGAACAGAGGTAGGAAAGGAAATAAAAAAAGACCGAAACCATTGGCTTTTATTGCATATGGCAGAGTGGCATTTCTAGGGCAAAATAATTTGCTTTGGGTGATAGGCCTAAGACTGAACTGGTTTCCACTCTATTAGAAATATAGCTACTTGGTGCAGCTTAAATCAGTTGACGTTCCTTGGTCTAAGCCTCTGGTTCCCAGCAACCAATCAGTGCACTTTCTGGTTGGTGTTTTGATGCGATTGCGAAGCTAGGGGACGGTTGGTGGGGCAGCTCTACAAGCTTTTCCCTTGGGAAGGGGGGTGGGAATCCAATTCCATTCCACTGCAGTCAAGTTAGGCTGTGTTTGTGTGTGTAAAGTGCTGTCAAGTCACAGCTGACTTACAGAAACCTTGTGGGTTTTCAAAGCAAGAAATGAAGGGAAATGGTTTCCCATTGCCTACCTCTGTGTAGCAACTCTGGATTTCCTTGGTGGTCACCCATCGAAGTATGAACCAGAGTTGACCCTGTTTAGCTTCTGAGACCTGTTGAGATTGGGCTAGGTGGGGTCAGCTGGGTCAGGGTAGGCTCCAGCAAATGCCACCATGAATAACTCATATACAAGCAATGTCAGCAGAATGTCTCTATTTGCTATTCTTCGCCATTCTGTGTCAGAGCCAGACCCTTAGAGGTGGAGAGAAGCACAAGTACTACAAATACCTTCCGCCTCTGCCTGCTCAGGCAATACCTAGGCCGAGAGAGGTCATCCAGAGGTCTGAAGTGCAATGTCATGATGGTGCTTGTTCTCCTCCTTGGAAGTCATGTCATCCATGACCACAGATTCCTGAGCCAGCGCTTGGAGAGTACAATAGGCTGGCTTGAGGGCTAGTCAGGGCTGCTGACTGAGAATATTGCCAACCAGGGACTAGGGAGCCAGCCTGTCCTAGAGAAGGTTGATCTGCTCCCAAAGGGCCAACTAGCAGCTCAGAAGCTCCGTCTGGGAGAAACTGATAATACCAGCTTCTCAAGAACCACCCAGGTTGCTTGTTTGCTTTGTTTCCGGGCACAATTCAAAGGGCTAATCCTGACCTTTAAAACTCACAGTGGTCCAGAACTCAAGTACTTCAAGGACAATGAGCTCTCATACAAACCTGCTTCGTCAGTCAAGATCTTCCACCAAGGCCTTCTCTGTGTAATTGCATTTTCAGACACAAGCTGGGTAGTTATAAAGCAGGGCCTCCTCTGAGCCGGCCCCTCAATGATGAAATTATCTCCCCCCAGATACCCTCAATTTGCAGGAAGGTTAATCTAAAATATCAATTTAAAGTCACAGGCGCTGGTTACCTAGTTTTGCGATGATTTCCCCTCCTCACTGTTCTCCTAAATTCCGTTCAGGTTCTTTTGGAGCTGGGTCGTTCCTACGACTGATTATATTGGGCTTTGCAAACATCACATTGATTTGATGCATTAATGACATTTTGCAGTTAGCCACCTTAGAGGCAGGATTTTTAAAAAGTCAAACAAAACCAAGACACAATTTTCGAGCCACTGACAGGCATGCATTTATTTAAATATTTGTAACCCATCTTACCCCCATGGCTCCAGGCTGCTCGCAAACTGAAATTTGAAACATGCAAAGTACAACAAACTCCTCCGCAACCCCCTCCTCCCTCCACGTGCATCCACTTGGGTGGGAGGCGGCGGCGGCGGCCAGCTGCCGGCTAGAGGCCTCTCAGTCCTTCCGACGCAGAACAGTCCCTGCCCTTCCATGCGGTGGGAGCTGCTCTCCTCGGCTCCCCTCCTCTTGGCCAAGAACCACCATAGGGTTGAAGCAGTTGCACATTCAGCCTCTGACTTCATCCCAATACCATTTCCTGTAGTATGTTGCTTGTTTACGCTCTCTGGCTTGGCTGCAGTGCCTGGGGCTGGGTTTGTTCTTAGAGGCCTCTCTCCGAGTCTGAAAAGGGTCACTCTGGATCCACAGACATTCACAAGAAAAGCACAGCTGATGAAACTTGTGTGATCATTTTATATTATTGCATAAGCACACCTAGCAGAGTTTCTTATTTCCTTGGATCCAAGCAGTCCTGAAACTTCAAGGTCATGGGCCGTTACAGGAGTCAAAAATGGTTTTTTAAAAAAACTCAGCAACTGAACAGAGAGTACATGCCAAGAAGCAAACACAGAAATATTTCTCAGTATGGTCATAACTCATAACTTTAGTTCTAGGTAAGTGTCACATGCTCCAGCTGGCTTTGGCATCCTTAAACAGGTCCCTCTGTTAAACGACTGTAACAGACCTGGATGGAAAGGCCTTTTTCCCTGCTCTGAAATACCCTGTAGTTGGGAGACAGCGCGTCCAGACTTCTGAAAAGGGGGAGTTATGCTTCTAGCTGGTTCTGCTCAGGCAGGCTCCTCTTCTCTCCTTTGCCAGACACAGGCAGGATGAAAGAGGAGGAAGACGGAGGGCCAAGCTACAAGTGACGAATGACGCTTGTACACAGACTTACGTGTATTCCTCCCTGTTCCCTTGCGCTCCACTTGATCACAGAGGCCTTGTCACAAGTGGGGGGGGGGCTGTGCATGTCAGGCACCAGCAGACCTCGCCCACCCCTCTCCCCACCTCCCAGAAACCGGAGCATCAGCTGGTGTTCCCTGGTCACTCACTCCCCCCTTTGCATCTATGGGAGCAGCCTAGGGTGCAAAGGAATGTGGGACATCCACTCCCACCACCAGCAGTGGTGCCAAAGGGGGCTGAGACAGGAATAAAAATAATGTAAAACAAAAGGATGACTTTCCCATTTTTCTTGGAAGGGGTTCAATATCCCCTCTCTCTTCATTTGCGGCTGCCAGGAAACTTGGTGGGATTTAAGGCACACCTCCCAGGCCATCTTTCTCCAGCCCAGGTTCTGAATACCCTCCTAGGCTGTGCCAGTGCAGCGCGCACACACTCACTAACCTCCTGCCCTTGGGCTCCGACCAAAGGGAATTGGGCTTGGGCAGCTGGCTTCACTGACAAAGCTGGTATGTAGCAGAACTCTGGCCTCTGAGTTCAGCCCTGTCTAGACTTGCATCCCATAATCCAGGAACCTGACATGGGGCACACCCAAGCACTTCAATAGGTCTGTTTTCTATTCAAAGGCATAGATCCGGAGGAGTTAGAGGTGGTAGTCTGTTGTTGCAAAACAGTGAAGGTTCCAGGAGCACCTTTAAGACTAACCAACTTTATTGTAGCATAAGCTTTCGAGAACCACAGCTCTCTTTGTCAGATGCAAGGTGCCATGCATCTGACAAAGAGAGCTGTGGTTCTTGAAAGCTTATGCTACAATAAAGTTGGTTAGTCTTAAAGGTGCTCCTGGACTCTTTACTATTCAGAGGCAGACAAGGTGGCACTAGGAAGGGGCAGCTTCGGTCTGCCCCTTGCCTGCCATTCCTGGACTGCAGTTCCAGATCCTTGGAAAGTCAGGAGCTGCAATACCAGAGGGATGCCATTGTAGGCTAGCCAGAGAGGACAGGAGGAAGGGGACGGAAGAAAATTGACACTGGGTGGCAGGAGGAGGAGGAGAGCAGCAGAAAACTGCCCCAAGAAGTCTGAAAAGTTTGTGTGGAGGTCTGTGGCAGAGAATTAAAAGGGGAAGATATCTGGGATACTCACAAATACAGTATGGCTGTCCAAATGTCTCGGGGTTGCGGCATGGGGGTCCACTCTGTTTATCTCGGCATTTGTTCAGGGCAGAGGGGCTTCTTGGGACATACTGGGTGTTCTTCCTTTGGCACAGCCAGCTCAGAGCCAAGCTACAAGTGATGCCTGACACAGGTTGGACACTTGTCAGCTTCCCTCAAGTTTTGATGGGAAATGTAGGCATCCTGGTCTTACAGCTTGGCTCTCCATTTAATTGAAGTTTACAGAACACCCACCCACCCCCACCCACCCACCCACCCAGCGGAGGGGAAGGGCGCCCGGCAAGAGCCCGACGCCTGCAATCCCCTCCCAACCACATGTTCTCCCTCCCATAGACTGCTGCTCTGTAAATTTCAATTAAATGGAGAGCCAAGCTGCAAGACCAGGATGCCTACATTTCCCATCAAAACTTGAGGGAAGCTGACAAGCGTCCAACCTGTGTCCGGCATCACTTGTAGCTTGGCTTTCAGCCATATAATCTACACCATCTTCATGATGGCTGGACGAATCAAAAGTCAACTAAAATGGAAGGAAGAACCTCATGCATCAATAGGTGCATTCATTCCACATTCAGATGAGGTGGAAATTAGGCACCATGCCAGTGTGGAGGCACTAACCTGTCAAGCCATACATGCCAAGCATCAGGGAAGCCATGCCTTTGGTTCCCCGAGCAAGGCCAGCTTGGCCACATGTCAGCGAAAGGGTGACAATGCAAAGGGTTTGGATTTGGGGGAGGGGGAAGAAGGGCGCCCTTTAGAAAAGGAGGCAATTAAAAGCCCTTGCAAAAAACTTTGAAACAAACCAGGGTTAGAAAAGCATCCCCTTTACGTATAAATTAAGCACAGTGGCAAAGAGGACAGCTGAGAAGCCGGCAAAACACACCTGAAAAGGAATCACACCTGTCTGACTCAGGGTGGAGGCAGCAGCCAGCAGGCACCAAGCAGGCAGGCAGCACTGGGCACTTGGCCTCCTTGCGGAGGACCAATGGGGCAGCCTGAGACTGCACCACTTGATCAGCAGACTGATTTGCCACTCTCAGTAGCTGATGGCTGAGCTGAAGCACAGAATCCTAGAGCTGGAAGGGGCCTTAGAGGCCAGGAAGTCCAGCCCTTCTGCTCAGCACAGGAAATCCGTGCCAGGGCATTCCCCCCACTGATGGCTCCTAGCCTTTGCTTAGAAATCTCCGCCAGAGACCAACCCAGATAACTAGTTCCACTGTCAAAATACTCCAAAAGTTTTTCTGAAACTAGTCCTCCAGTGACTTGGGCCCATTAGATCTAGTCTTGACTTCTACAGCTGCAGAGACCAAGGCTTTGCCCTTTTCCCTGGGATGGCCAGCCCTTCAGGGATTTGAAGAGTAGTTCTGGCTCTCTCCCCTAAAAGCCCCCATAGCCTCTCTCCCTTTCTTGCTTCTCTTTTTCACACCCACCAGCCATCCCACTTGTATCCCCTCCCCCTTCTTCAGCTTTCCTTCCTTGCCTCCTCCTGGTAGACTCTACTAGTGACCCAGTTGCACCTGTGCTTTCAGGGGGCATCTCATTTTCTCCAGTATCCCCTTCCCCACACTAATGTGTCTTTTCCTCCTCTGAAAACCCCAATATCCTCACCTTTCCTTGCTTCATTTTCTCCTTCCCATCTATCAACTAGCCTACCTTTTATCTACCTCCCTCTCTTTGGATATATCTGTTAATTACTTCATTTATACCCCATCTTTCTCCACAATGGAGACCCAAAGTAACTCACCTCATTATCCTCATTTTATTCTCCCAACTGCTGAAGGGTGCCAGCTTCACAAAAACGGTCTGAGATGCCCTCCTTTGTTTCTGGGCACAAAAAGTGCTAATCCTGACCTTTAAAAAAAACCCCAGTGGTCTAAGACTGGGGTGCTTCAAGGACAGCGTGCTCTCATACAGGCCTGTTTGCCACTCGAAGTTTTTCTCCAAGGCCTTGCTCTGTGTAGTTGCACTTTTAGGGGCCAGCTGGTGAGTTATAAAGCAGAGCCTCCTCAGAACTGGCCCCTCAGTGACAAAATGGTCTCCACCCCTCCCCCAGATATCCTCAATTTGCAAGATTTACTCTAAATTATTTATTTAAAGCCGCTGATACTTATACAACTGGTACCTGGTTTCTCCACGATATCCCCTCCCCCCATCTCCTCATTGTGCTCCTAAATTCCTTTCAGGTTCTTGCTGACCTGAGTTGTTCCTGCTGTTATCATATGACACTGATGAGGGGATAAATTGATTCTGCGAATGTTAAGCTCTGTTGCAAAAGCTCTGGCCTTCTGGTAGTAAGAGAGGGACACCTCTCGGTCCACCAGGAAGTTGTGGTAGATTATTGCTAGCCTTGTGTAAATCTTCAGCTGAGCTTTCTTGTTTCCCAGTTCCATGGCTGCTGCAAGAGCCAAGTGGTAGTACCCAGCGGCGTCAAAGGGATCCTGAAAGAACAAAACAAGATGTGAACAGCCAGAGCTGGCAGGAGAGGGGAGCAAGAGACATCAGAAGGCCAGCATGGAATTTTACAGGCAGCCACCACAGTGACTGAAGAGAACAAACCAAACTGATGCAGCCCTCAAGAAACTCCCACTTGCAATTTCTTCTACTTCCGTTAAGAATTCTTTTTTAATCCTACCCAACCCTGAAAGCTTAGATCAAGTTTCAGCATGAAAACATGGTATGGAAGATACAAGACTGATGGGGGAAACTTTTTAGGCATCTTTTGCTAAAATTTTCTGGGCTTGCCGCCTGCCACATAAGAGTAGTACCAGCTCTTAGCCAGCTTTGAAATTTTAAAATGAAAAATTGGAAATGCATATATATAATAAATAAGTCCTACTAAAACATTTTATATAGTTTTAAACAACATAAGCTAAAGTCTCTTTTCCCCTCACCCCCGCCCCAATCTAAAGTGTACCTCAGTCCTCAATAGCCACAAAAACAAGGGGCTAAAAATTGCCAACATCCTCCTTGAACTCATCACTGTTCTGTTTTTTTTAAAAAGTATTTTACAAATAAGAATTTGGTAAAGGATATTTTTGGATTTCAAGCCACCATTATGTCAAAATGTATTTTACTACTCTCAATGTATAAGCTTTTGAAAGGAATTACAAATGCGTAGAAAAGTGATGGGTGGCATTTGCAGAAAACGCTTGCCTGACTAGTTCTCTAACCAGTGAACAATGTGATCGGATTCACTGCACGTATACAGACAAGCTGTTCTTAAGGTACCACTCACAAGCCTTTCCAAGATGGAATAATGGGATCCAGCCACCTACCGGAGACTGCATGTTACAGTATAAACCTGATGTACCTTTTTAAAAGTGTGTATTCCAAATCCCAAGTGATGAAAAAACATTTTCCCTGTTCAAGTATTTATTCATTATACTATAACAACAACAACAACATTCGATTTATATACCACCCTTCAGGACAACTTAATGCCCACTCAGAGCAGTTTACAAAGTATGTCATTATTATCCCCACAACAAAACACTCTGTGAGGTGGGTGGGGGTGAGAGAGCTTGAAGCTGTGACTAGCCCAAGGTCACCCAGCTGGCTTCAAGCGGAGGAGTGGGGAATCAAACCCGGCTCTTCAGATTAGAGTCCCGCGCTCTTAACCACTACACCAAACTGGCTCAATTACAACATTTCAGCCCACTTTTCCCTTGAGCAAAAATAGTACCCAAATATCAATTCCATTCCGGCGTCTCACCTTCAGTTCATAGAAAATGATGTCTCCTAGAACAAGGTAGACCTGGACATAGTATAATGCTTCTTCATCATATTCCAGAGGGGAAGGGCAGAGAGACAAAGCTTTCAAGTAGAAGTGCTCAGCAAGCTCACTGTGCCCGAGATGATGGTGGATGACAGCCAAACGGTGATAGGCCGCTCTTTCATTTAACTGCATCCCTAATGAAGGGAGGTAGGGGGGAAATCAACATGGAAATCTAAGAGAAACAAAAGATTTCTAAAATCACTAGACTTCTTATAAGGAATACAAGGTATTAGGTCCAAATTACAGCTACCACGTGATTGCCACGGGAGACTTGGGGGGTGCCAGCGGTGCGTTCCCAGGAGGAACTCAGTTCAGAAGCACTGCAGAGGCCCAATTCAGTTTAGGACCAGAGTATGAGGGGAAGAGGGTCTCCTTGCTTTTGCGGTACCATTTTATTTGCCCCGCCAGATGTGTGCCCCAAATGCTTGGTTTGGGAAAATGACATGGAGGACAAGGAAGGAACCCCTCCTCTCCCTATGCTGTGTTCCTGAGCCAAATTAGGCCCAAGTGGCACTTTTGAACTGAGCTCCCACAGGGCACGAGCAGCTGACCTCCAGATACAAATCCCTGCGGCAATCATGTGGTAGATGTAATGGGTAGTTTGGCTCTTATTCAACCTTGTTCCAACATGCATGTGACTCATTAGACAGCAGCAGTGCCCCAAGATAATTTGCTCGTGTGAACAGGCTGTCACACTCTGAACAGTACATGCCTGTTTTCTCATAAACAAGACTTTCTGATTCTGATTCTATGAGCACATGCAAGGCTCAAAGAAAATACACTACATTGTGCACTATGTGCGAGAGCCAGGCAAGGAGTTAAGGCCTCTCTATGCACGAACCACACATGGATACCATGGATATAGACAGGAATACAGGGAACAGTGCTGGACTTGACTAAGAAGATCATGGCGGATACTTCTGCGGGCCAGACAGCAAGCGGCCCTGGCCTCTCAATTAAGCATGCCAAAGCGGAGTCTAGACACCCAGAACAGAATAGCCTTGCAGAGGCATTCCTCTTGCCAGGAGATTAATGAAAAAGACACACGGTGTAATTAATTCCAGGCTCTGGGAGAAGTTGGCAATTTTTTATAATCGGAGGTTTTACAGAGTCAACATTTGGAGAAGGGACCAAACAGCCGGTATGAGAAAGTCCATGTGCGTAACAGAAAATATACAGCTTAACTCTGATAATTAACTTCCATTTTAAAGTTGCATGAATCTGGGGGGTGAGAAAAGAGTCAGCGTGATTGTCTTAGAGCTTGGGGGAGGGGGAGAACCTCACCCTGCAGGTCCGTACCCTGGGGTCCAGAACGTTCCTGCAGCTGAGACACCAGTGGTTGCAATTCCTTTCTTACAAAGTGGTGCACATAAGGTTTCGCCATAAGCAGTGCTGGTTCCAGAGAGTTATGTTCAGGGTACTGTACCTAACCCTTACCAGCGAACCCTTCCTCGGATAGTGACTACCCCTCCCTCCTCAGCCTTCTCCTTCGCTCTTTTAAGCCTCTTTCCCCCAAGTCTCATCAGGCTTCCACCACCAATTCCTTTTGCCCTTCCCAGCTGGTGTGGCTTAAAGATTCGCAGCAGCAGCAGCCCTCCAAGGTGCTTGCACATGGCCCCCGTCCGGGGCTTTTTTTCTGGGAAAAGAGGTGGTGGAACTCAGTGGGTTGCCAGCACAGGGGGCAACTCCTGGCAGGAGGTGGTGCCCCTGGTACCACATGCGTGCGCACAAAGTGTGTGCACACTCCCAGGACCGCACAATGACACCACTTTGGGTCAGCTGGAACAAGGGGGGAGTTTTTTAAAGTTTAAATTACCCTCGGAGAAAATGGTCACATGGCCGGTATCCCCGCCCTCTGATCTCCAGACAGAGGGGAGTTGAGATTGCCCTCCGTGCCGAGCGGTGCGGAGGGCAATCTCAACTCCCCTCTGTCTGGAGATCAGGGGACAGGGCCACCAGCCATGTGACCATTTTCTCTGAGGTGCCAGAACTCCATTCCACCGTGTTCCAGCTGAAAAAAAGCCCTGCCACCGTCTTAAGAGTGGCCAGAGAAGTTGAGGACACAATGTGGGAGGGAGTTCTGCCACTGTCCTGAGCTCCCACAACAGCCTAAGACCACCCCCTGTTCTGCTGCCACCATGTACTGGCTAGGGCAGCAGGAGAAGCATGTCTGGTAGAGAGGCAAGTATCCCCACATGCTGCTAGATCCAGGTTTACTTCTGTACTGAGCCATATTCCCTATTCTGGGAGGCAAGCCCATCCCAATGAGGCCAAGGAACTGGAGAAACCCAACAGAATGAGGCAACAGAAATATGTTGTCAAGTCCAGAATCTCCAATGTAACATTCTCAGATATCCTACCTTTTCCACACACTGGCCTGCTAGGACAGGTGGAGATTAAGAAGTCTCTGTAAGTTGGTGAGATGGGGGAAGGAAGGTTTGGATTTGTTAGGCACTAAGAACTTCCTGGGATAAGTGGACTTGTACAAAAGAGATCTGCTCCACTTGAATCAAAATGAAAACAAACTGGTTCAAGTTGTTCAAGAGGGACCATGCCAGATCCTCTTGTTTGACCCAAATCACCTTTTATAGTCTTAGAATGGCTTTAACGTCTCTGAGGTTTCAATCCAGATGGTCATTACACACAAATACTGATTTGCTGCCCGTATTTGTATTTGTGGAGTTCAGTCCCGAATACCTTCCATGTTATCTTTTTTTTTGCCCTTTGTACACTTGAGCCTAAAAATACATTTCTGGGGGAAATCTTAATATGCATCGATTCCTCTTCCATGGTGGAAAAACTAACCTTCTTTCCTATTTGGATCCATATGTCTCTTATAGAGTAGAACAGCTCACCCGGGCAGCTAAGAAAATCTTTACTTGAGCTCTGCTTAATGGTTGAAATTCATTCACTTGTATACAGTGAAGGTGCTAATGTGTTTTAATGTGCTTTTATGTGTTTTTTTATCTTTCTATTTTTATCTACTGTTCATGTTTTAATTATGTGTTTTATTTGCTCAACTGTGATGGCCTTTGGCTGCATACAATAAACATTATACTGATTCTGAAAACAAGCTGCTAGCACTTAACACAGTTACAGAGCCATTTCTAAACTCACTCCTGTAGGAAAGCAGACAGAAAATGGGGAGCATCTATAGCTTGAAAAGACATCCCCCCACCAATTGCTCTGGGCCAACAAAGTGGAGACATGACAGAACTAGACAATGGATGCAGGAATTAAAGGAGCAACCCTCAAATAAGCTAACAGAAAGGGCCAAAAAGGCAGAGGGCAAAACCAACAAATTATGAAAAAGTGATAAAGATATATTATAATTATTTAAAGTGCAGTGTGCTACAGTGTCATATAAGGAACCTCATACAGTTACGTATCAAGCTAAGGGATACAACTTATACATGAATACTTATAGTCAGCAGCGAAGAAGCAATACAACTGTAATTCTCTATAACAGGTGCTATAAAAGGAGTAGCGATGAAACATCACAGCGACAGGTAAGTGTAACAATTCAACAATAATCTAGTTAATATTTTTCTCTCTTGTTGTTACTTTTCACAGGTGTGCAGAAAGAGGGTGCAGAGAGCCAGAGACTCGACAAGGAGCCAGCAAGTAACTTGTTTCGTGGAACCTTCCTCAGGAGTTGCACCAACAAATACACCTGAGAAGAAAGAAGACCACTATGTGATTCTTTAGTGGCACATCAGACACCTGAAAATGGTGGCCGCCATAAGTATAAGTTGTATCCCTTAGCTTGATACATAACTGTATGAGATTCCTTATATGATACTGTAGCACACTGCACTTTAAATCATATCTTTATCACTTTTTCATATTTCATTGGTTTTCCCCTCTGCCTTTTTGGCTCTTTCTGTTAGAACTAGACAATGAGCACGTGGCAGGAAATGGCGACCCTTGGAGAAGCCCAAAGAACTGTAGGGGAAAATGTGCATATCAAGGATGAGTGGAGAGGGGTGGGGGAGAGATACAGGCTTTTAAGTAACAGATGCTGGAAGACTCCAAGCCAAGTTGGGCAGACCGCAATGCTTAGTGTTAAATGGAGATGGGAAGAGTTTTCTGTCGGTTCTGGCCCTATGGTGGTGGTGGAAAGGGCTGTTAAGTCATAGCTGATTTATGGTGACCCCTGCTGGGGTTTTAAAGGCAAGAAACTGAAAGAGGTGGCTTGCCATTGCCTGCTTCTGCAACCCCGGACTTCCTTGGTGGTCTCCCATCCAAGTACTAACCAAGACCGACCCTGCTTAGCTTCTGAGATATGACAAGATTGTTCTGGTCCCATATTGCATTGATTTATCCTCTGATTTCTGCATGCATTTGTTTGCCTATAGTTTTCATTTCAATTTTTTGTTTGCTTGTTTTACCTGTTTCCCCCCCCCCCCCAGTTATTTTGAGGGTACTTTTATCCAGTCCAAAATTTTTAAAAATTATTATTAGGAACATAAAATAATCAAGAGAAATAATCAAGCAAGAAATGCTAAAAAAATAATTTAAAAAATAGATATAACCATTCAGGTGAAAAAAATCAAGAGGAAAGGATTGCAGGAATAATACCTTGAAAGTTGCAGGAATAATACCTTGAAAGTTAATGAAGCTTTCAAGGCATTATTCCCGCAATTAGTTGTGAATGATCACATTTTAAGTACGTATATGCATGTCTGACACAGGTTTTCATAGACTGTCTTTACCTAAATCAACACTGAGTGTTAGTGATGCTTGTGCATATCCCAGACACTCCTCATATGCCTTTAACGTTAACAGCAATCCCACCAGTTTGTTGCAGAGACGGAGCTCAGCATTTCTGTTTCGGATCTTAATAGCAAGTGGTAGAGCCTTGTCCTAAAATGAGTGTAAGTACAAAGTCATTATTTTGACAGTTTCTGAAAATAAATGTTCATATCCCATGTACTCTGGATGCCCCCACCACGGGAACAGAGGCAGGTGCCCATTCACCTTTTCTTTGGGTGTATCCCAGTTAGGGAAGTCTCAGGTGCCATGTTTTAGGGAAAGCCTATTCTCTTTACCTGAGCCTTCAGTGGCTGTGTGTGCTTTTGCATTAAGTCATTGAGAATGCCACTGGGACAAAAATGGTAGTGTATACAGTTTTGTGAACAAATCAATACTAGAGGAACTGAGTTAACTGTATGCAGTTTCATCAAAATCCATGCAACTAGACAGTGAAGAATTAGAAAAAAATTAAGAAGAACACCAACCCTATAGAAAGACACAGCTTTTCCCTTTTCCCAGTCTCCATTAAAAAATATGTCTCCAGAAGCTTCAAATAATTCCATTTCTAAGTTAGGATCCTGAGTGCAGACAGCAGCATTGTGGGCAACCTAAGAGAGAGAGATGTTTGCCACTGAAACAGAAAAGCTACCATCTCAAACAGAAGCGTAACATAATTCAGTGATCCAGAGGAGTTAGCCGTGTTAGTCTACAGTAGCAAAATAGCAAAGAGTCCAGTAGCACCTTTAAGTCTAACCAACTTTACTGTAGCATAAGCTTTCAAGAGCCACAGCTCTCTTCGTCAGAGGCATCGTCAGACAACACATCTGACGAAGAGAGCTGTGGCTCTCAAAAGCTTATGCTACAATAAAGTTGGTTAGTCTTAAAGGTGCTACTGGACTCTTTGCTATAATTCAGTGACTGTTTTAATTCACTCTTCCCTTGTGCCATACTGTAAAGAGTTACAAAAACACACTAGTGGGTCTTCATTCAGCAGCATTGGGAATAATGACCATGGTGTCTTCCTTGAGGAATTAATTGTTAATTGCGTAATCCTAATTCGGGCAATGCATTACCCCCTGCTTGGCAATAATACACTGTGGTTAATTGGAGATATTCACAGGAGGCAACTAAGTAATTTGATAAATAATATAGATTTGCCATTTATCAGAACATTTCCCAGTATATGAGACACTCCAGTATTCATTTCTCTTCATTAAGGTCTCAGGGATGCTAATCACAGCATCCTTCAGATTGCATCAGGAAACTGTGGCAAAGTTTCCCAGTCTGTGTACACAGCGCAAAAAAAGAAAGAAAAAGATATTGCTTCACATCTTTTAATTTGGTGCTTAGATTTTTCCTTCTTTTCCTATTTGGCACTTCCCCAGAAAAAATTAAGTCTTAGAAAGACTCTTACACACAGTTACAATTGCAACTGAATTTCTAAGATAGCAAATAGAAGTATTAATAAAGATCTGTATTTGGCCGTAGAATCCAGGCAGCTCTCAGAATCTGCAACAAAAGTCATTGTATTTATTTGAAAGCTGTATTGGCTGCTCTCCTTTAAAAGTGCTCAGGCACTCCACAACACTGCAGAAGCCTGCTATGAATGGGTGGAGGTCCTCATTGCACAACATGCCTTCAGCCTCCCTAGCAAAGCCTTTTCTCCAGATGCTTTTCAAAAGGAGCCAATGTGGTGTAGTGGCTAAAGAGACGGACTAGAATCTGGGGAACCCAGGTTCAATTCCCCACTTTGCAGGGTGATCCTGAGCCAGTGACAGATTATCAGCCTAACCTACCTCACACGGTTGTTGTGAGGATAAAATCGAGGAGAGGAGAACAACGTAAGCCCCTTTAGATTCCTACTGGGTCAAAAGGTGAGGCATAAAGGAAGTGATTTTTTTAAAGTCCTATTCATGAGCAACACTCACCACCTGGGCCTTCTTTGCTCTCTCGTGCCTACCTGTCAGACTCTGGATGATAGACTACAGCAGACAGGTTCCTGGTTCATTGTAACAAGACACTGGTTCTTGGTTAAATGACTTTATTCAGAAATCAGTTCTTTCCATAATCAGAGCCAAAGGTCTACTTAGGAGTAAGGTAAGCACCTAAGCAGCTCTAGCAGAAAGTTGATCAGAATGGCTACATAGGAAAATTACATCCCTCTTCTACCCTTGTTCAATCCCCCCTCCCAATTTCTAAACAACCTAGTGTTGTTTCATCTGTGTGAGAACAGTATGCATATTTGTGCTATCAGACTACAAGGAGAGAAGACATATCACAGTCAGGAAGAAAGCCTCAAACTGGTAAACACCCGGCGGCTACCTGGGAACGTGTGAGGACTCATTGGAATGTTAGCAACAGGAATACATCCAGGCATACAAAATGGAGTCACCCCTGACAGAATAAAGCACACACTTGACAGCAAAAATTATTGGCATGAATGAATGGGCACAGTCAGACATGACACTACCACTGTAGAAATGATCTCATGGAGTTTGACTCATTCACCGAGCCTTCTTCATGTGGTGCTTCCAGCCACCTGGCCCTGTACCACCGCCCCACCCTGCACTACCATCACCCTGAGCATTTTACAGGCTGTTGGGGTGCCAGCATCTCTTTGCTTTCATGAGCCCACATATTCAAGATTCTTAGTGTAACTGCCTCACCCCCTTTCCATTAACCAGAGGGTGTGTGTGTGAAATTATTGCAACACAATATATATACTTCAGCTCCATGACCCTCAGTTAATCCAACTATTTCCAACATTTCATTTCATTTCATTTCATTTCATTTGTTGGTTTATTTAGTCTGCCTTTTTCACTGAGATCCAAGGCGGATTACAACAGTGTGAATGAAAATATAATATAGTCAACAGCTAGGACATTCGCTGAGCGAAGTACAACAATGAACAACAGAATACTCAGGGAAACGGACACAATAGGGAATGGTCGCAGAAAAAATTTAAACAAGCATAAAGCTGAGCACAGAGATGAAATCTAACTGAAACAAAGTATAACTCATTTCCATGGCATGTTTAGTAGCATGGAAACTCTCTAGTAGGTGCATAGCTTCACCAGCAGACAGTACCCAGTAGCATAGCATTTAGTTCCCATCCCTTCCAAGACATCTCTCTGAACTATTTCTTATGACACAGACTTGCAATCTGGGTAGAAAGTCCTCCTGAATAATTCAGTTTTGCATAGACTGCGGAAAGCCAAGAGAGTGGGAGCGTTCCTGACCTCCTCAGGCAGGCCATCCCATAACGGTGAGGGCCACCCCAAAGTATGTGTGCAGGCAGCTGCTGATTTTGCCCAACAGCAGGAGGCTATCTGCAAAAGGCCCTCACCGGATGAGTGAAGCTGCCATGGCAGAGCATGGGGGGACAGGCAGCCGCACAGGTATGAGGGGCCGAGGCCATGAAGGGCTTTGAATGCTGTAGTCACACCTTGAATTAAGCCCAGTAACTGACGGGAAGCCAATGGAGTGACTGCAGAACGGGAGTGGAATGCTCCCTCCATCCAGCTCCTGAGTGTAAATGAGGTGCAGCATTCTGCACCAACTGAAGTCTCCGAGCCGACTTTGAGGGGATGCCTGTGTAGCTAGCGAGCATCTCGATGTTACTGCACCACGAATCCAGGGGGCAGATGGGCCTTGTCAAGGGAGGGGGCCATCTTCCAGGCTAGTCTGAGTTGTAAGAAGGCCTTTTTTGCAGCCACATTTATCATTATCGCCATTTAATTCCAAAGACATCTTACCTGAATATAAAGATCTACTAGCTCATTCTGCCGCAACATATAATATATTTTCCCCGCCTGAAGCCAGGCTTGCGCTTCTTTTGCTTTTGCCTGAAGATCAATGAACAGCCCAAGGCTTTGCTTGGTGTATTCCAGGGCGGATCTGTATGCCCTAAAGAAACCAATCTGTATTAGTGTCACAGGCTCTCCTGGGAAGAGATGGAGAGCCCCATTTCCCCCTGGAGTCTGTTTGGCTACGGTTAGCCCATGAAACGTACATGCTGGGTAGCTGCCATGGGATATCTGAGGCTACAACTAGATGTTATACAGGCCAGGGGTCTGACCATGTGACTGTTTTAGCACTTGAAAAGCCACACAGGGATGGGGAAACAAGAGCACTTGGTCCCACCATGTTGTGGGATTGTGGCATTTTTAATGGCCCAAGTTCAGCTATAAAATGGAAGCAGCATCCATAGATCCATGTGTTATGCACATGGACACCATAACTTTTAGTTGTGCCCAGAGGTAGAGTCTCTCTCTCTCTCTCTCTCTCTCTCTCTCTCTCTCTCTCTCTCTCTCTCTCTCTCTCTCTCTCTCTCACACACACACACACACACACACACACACACACACACACACACACACACACACACACACACACACACACCCCTCTCACTCAGTTGAGAACACAGCTTGGTTCACTTGAAAGCTGGCATACAGATAACCCATTCCTTTTACATCTAGCTACAAATGACGCCTGACACAGATTGGACACTTGTCAGCTTCCCTCAAGTTTTGATGGGAAATGTAGGCATCCTGGTCTTGCAGCTGTAATGGAGAGCCAAGCCGTAAGACCAGGATGCCTACATTTCCCATCAAAACTTGAGGGAAGCTGACAAGTGTCCAACCTGTGTAAGGCTTCACTTGTAGCTAGGCTCTAAGTGATGTTGGGACAGACACAGGCTCTCTTAACACAATATATTCTAATTTTAATCAGAGGAAACAGAGTAAGAAAAGAAGGTGGGTGCAATTACTTACAGAGGAGAAATAAAAGAGGGAAGGATTCCATACCTACAGGAGTACGCAGAACAGTTGAAATAATGCAGAAAGCTGAGTAAACTGGTGCCCCAGCTTAATGGCTTACTGATCCTAAGCCACATTGTCAGCACGTGGGCCTATCTTGCAAGGGATCCCCCCGGCATGGACAGGTGCCCTTTTTCGGCTGTGACTGATGCTAAGCCCATCAGGTTTTTTTCTTTTTGGAAGAGAAATGCTCTCCTCCTCTCTCTGTGGGGCATTGTGACTTGCTGTTCTGTGCCTGCTCTTTCTTCTGCTCTGCTCAATCTCTTCTGCTCAAAGAGATTGCCTGATTTTAATGAAAACAGGGACCCAGGACAGCAAGAAAAGGAAATACTGGCTTTCCCTAGGCCCCAGTGCAGCATCATTTCTCAGAAAGTCAAGGATTTTCTAGCACAACACTGCCCTCAGACTCAATGCTGGACACTGGACCACATCCAAAGACTGCATTAAGAGAGACAGTTGGCACAGGTTAGAGAAATGAATCACTTAAAAGTTTAATGAATCACTTTAAATCTGTGGACAGTCAAACAGAACAGTTACTCACGGACACTGGCTAGCAGAGAGAAGATCCAGTACTTAAGTATGAAGAAAAGATACACGTAAGTGTGGGTGAGCCAGCTGGGACAAGCAGCTCAGTTCTATTAGTTCAAGATATTTATCAAGAGACCGTTGTTTGGAAAGTTCCTATTTGATTTCAAAACAAGCTTTTTTTAAGAAAAAAAAATAGAAAGCTAAAAAGGTGAGCCAAAAGGGACTAATTTCTCCAGGACATTCATTCATTATTTAAAATAGCTGCAACATACACCAAAGATGGAGAAAAGAAAGACCAAACTCTGGAGAATGCCAACATGTTTAAGCAGCAGAGTCAAGGAGTATATAGAAAGACTCAAAGTCAAGAAACAAAAAAGGAGAAGAAAGAAATGATGATGGACAATGATAAAAGAAGAAGTTATTTGAGGAATATATTGCTAAATAAATTCAGAGCATTAGAGAAGATTTTAATAAATAAAAATAGGAAGCCAGCTGAGGTTTGATGGCAAAGAAATTAAAGAGAAGCCGGGAGGCGTCCCCCGAGTTTTCAGGAAAAATTTCCACCTGTCTAAACTATACAAATCTCCAGATTTAAGTATCTGCAAATCAGGAGCACTTGGCTATTAGTATTTAAGTTGATGCTAAAAAGCTACACTGCAGAAATAGCCACACAGAGAAAAAGTGTGTGCTCATCCCTGCCTGAACACCTCACTATGGACGAGCGACAGACACTGCCTTCCATTAATTGTTGTGAAATTTGTGAGCAACAAATCCAATAGATGTGGAGGCTGGGCCTCCCCAGCTTTGCAGATATGAGGGAGAATCAAATAAGAGAAGACTTACTCCAGTGACTAGCCTGTGCCACTCACTGACTTCTGGTCTCATTTTTACAGGAAAGTTGACTTCTCTAACCATAGCTCCCCACATACACCCTCCACACTTAAGATAAATAGCAGTGAAATTCGGCAGCATTCAGTTTGAATCGCTGGTCCTCACCTTTCAGTTCCTAGAGACAGATACAGCCGACTGATGGTTTCCAGCACCTGCCCCTCCATGGCTTTGTCAGGCATTTTCCTGAGTAAGGAAAGCTGGTACTCGTTGTAACGGACACACTGAACTTCATCTGGAAGAACCGCGCTGTAGAACTGGCACAGATGCCGAACAGCCTGGAGCTGCCCTACAAGGAAGAAGGAAGACGGGCTTTAAAGGCCTCACGTGGGGCAACAATCCAGTTTTGATAGGCCACCCTTGACAGGATGACTGGAAACTGACGGGAGACTAACTTCTGGTGTGTGCCAAAACACGGTGGCTACGTGAGTTAGGGTTCTGATCTTAAGATGCTACATTTTTTGGCTCCGAGGTGCCAGAAGTTCATTGTTTGGTTCATGTCAGCAACCCCTCCCCCCCCCCCAAAAAAACCCAGAGACTTATTTTTAAATGATTTATGTGCAGTCCATCCCCTTTCTCTCTACCAGGGACCTGAGGCATTCCTTGTAAATAATTTTAAAACATTAATGTATACATAATTTCAGGCCAGCTGGCAAGGGATTTTCTTAACTATCTGTGCTGGAGGGGACAATGCGGGGCTTCTGCCACTGGAGCCGGAACTGCCGGGGGGGGGGGGCTGGGCTGTACCAAAGAAATGGGGTGGGTGAGTTCCCCCTCCCCAGGGGGAACTGCTTCTTACTGCTTTGTTCTCTCTATTCCAGCCTTTGGCACTGGGGCAGTTTAGAAGGCAGGCATGCGGTAGAGTTCATCACAAAAAGGATTAAGGAGGACATTTCCCACTCTAGACAACTCGCCAGGGCTGACCATAAAACCCTATGATGGCCCCTCATTGCTCAGTTACTCTGGGGTGGGACTGTAGTGTCGACTTACCTGGAAATAGGATATATAAGGAAAATCCCTGACAGGTCAGCAAAATTAAACAGAAGTCCAGGGGCGTCTTAACACTTATTCCAGCATACGCCTTTGTGAGTCAGAGCTCATTTCACCAGATGCACAACGGGGACATCGATTAGGCAGACTCCTTTATACTAATTGCTGCAAGCCACAGAAAGCTGGTGGGGTAGAGATGTTGCAGAGACACGCCAGTTTTAAAACAAAACCAGTCCACTCTGATGCATCTGACAAAGAGAACTGTGATTCTCAAAAGCTTATGCTACGGTAAAGTTGGTTAGTCTTAAAGGTGCTACTGGACTCTCTTCTAATCTAGTCCACTCTAAGAGCGGAACTACAAGTGACAAAAGGCACAGATTGGACCCTTGTCAGCTTCCCTCAAGTTTTGATGGGAAATGTAGGCAGCTTGGCGGAATGTTGGACAAGTGACAGTTGAAAAGTCCATTGGACAGCAGTCGGAGAGCCAAGCTGCAAGACCAGGATGCCTACATTTCCCATCAAAACTTGAGGGAAGCTGACAAGTGTCCAATCTGTGCCTTTTGTCACCTGTAGTTCCGCTGAGTCAAGCTACAAGCGACACCTTACACAGGTTGGACAGTTGTCAGCTTCCCTCAAGTTTTGATGGGAAATGTAGGCGTCCTGGTTTTACAGCTTGGCTCTCCATTACAGCTGCAAGACCAGGATGCCTACATTTCCCATCAAAACTTGAGGGAAGCTGACAAAGTGCCCAACCTGTGTCAGGTGTCACTTGTAGCTTGGCTCACAGAGGAATACAAGTGAGTCTGTTCACTTGCCAGGCAAGTGTAATTCGTCACTTGTAGCTCGGCTCCGAGAAGCAGAGTATCCCCTGCTTCTGTACAGCAGCCTACCGATCTTTAGGAGGAAACACCTCTGTGGTGCCATTTCAGCCTCCCACTCTCCCTTCCTAACAGCAAACAGGAATATCTAAAGTATGTCCTGGTCCCAACAGTTGCAGCAAATACAAACATACTGTAGTTACACAAATGACTCTGAATATAAGACAACCGTCCCTTAAAAACAGAGATGCCAATACACAATACAGAATTTAAGATACTTCTCCCAAGAGGGGTCAGACAGCTTAATAGCCAGAGATACCTCCTTCCACCAGCCTCTCTCCCCCTTCCAGCCCTCTTGAGGCCCACCTGCTGCCTCTTCCTCTCACAGCACAGCCCACCCTTGTTGTCAAGCCATAAAAAATGACAATGAAGAAATCTACCAGGAAGAAAATTGACTCATCTGAACTGTGGTCCTGGAGGAGAGCTTTGCCGATACCATGGACATCCCAAAAGACAAATAAGTGGGTTCTAGATTACATCAAGCCTGAATTCTCCCTAGATGCTAAAATGACAAAACTAAGGCTATTGTACTTTGGTTGCATCGTGAGAAGACAAGACCCTCTGGAAAAGTCAATGATGCTAGGAGAAGTTGGAGGCAACAGGAAAAGAGGAAGGCATAAGAACAGAGAACTCGGAACTAGAGCAGACACTTTTAAAAGAGGACAAGAAGGAAATTTCCAAGGTATACCAAGTACTGCTGAAATGGTATACTGAAGATGAAACAGTTAAAGTACAAATGGTGAAGTGGGCCATAAATTTCAACAAAGAAATAACAATGGAGGCATGGGAATACTTGTGGAAGAATACAATGAAGACTACGACGTGTACTAATATTAAAGAGAACATTTACAAAATGATTTATCGTTGGTACATGACACCAAAGAAGATTGCGCTAGGGAATCTGAATATCTCTAACAAATGCTGGAAATGTAAAAAACATGAGGGTTCCCTGTATCATATGTGGTGGACGTGTGAGGTAGCTAGGCAGTACTGGGGGGAAATAATAAGAGTAATAAGTGAGATTTTACAATTTCAAATTAATAAGAACCCAGAACTCCTGCTACTGAACTTGGGAATGGAGGACATTCCAGCTCAACACAGGACATTGTTATTTTACATGACAGCAGCGGCTAGACTTTTGTATGCGCAAAAATGGAAAGTACAAGAAGTGCCAACTATTGAGGATTGGATTTACAAATTGCTGTATATGGCGGAAATGGACAAAATGACAAGAAAATTGAGAAACCTTGACCCAGGACAGTTCAACACAGATTGGGAGAAGCTGAAACAATATTTGGTGAAGAAATAGGAGGTGGGAGGAGAACTGTGGCAGTCCGAGAACTATTGAAACATAATAAAATGCAGAGGGGGGTGACTTTACCGGGGGGTGGAGAGGCAAATGAGAATTTCTAAGCAGTTACTTTGTTAGATTATTATATATAGAATAATATATAGAATATTGATAGAAAATAATTAATTATAAGGACTGACTAACTAATATTATTTTTGGTAAAAATTGTATAACGTACTAAATTGAATAAGATATATATGGGTCAAATTGATTGATAACTTTTGATGATAGTTATATAGATGTATAATCAAAGTAGAATAAAAATAATAATATAATTAAATATAACTAAAGCAGAATGAAGGTAAGATATGCAGAAAAAGTAACATATAGAGTAAAAGTTAAATTGGTTAAATTGGTTGACTTATATGAATGCACGGTTTATATGGTTTATGGTTTATAGAAATATTTGAAATTATGAAAAATGGGACAAATTGTTTGTCTAATATGGAAGAAGGGACTTAAAGATAGGGTACAGAATATTAAAAATAGTTAAAGAATTATTGCTTAGAATAAAGGGAAAGTATATGTTTGTTAGATAGATGAATTTAAAATGAGTAAGGGAAAAGGGACAAAGGGTTGGAAAACTGTTGGAAGTCTACAAAAAGGGGGGGAAAGGGAGGGGGTTAGAAATTGGGAAATGGGGGAATTGACTGTAATGTGAAATTAAATGATTCTAATCCAATAAAAATTTTATTAAAAAAAAAAAAAGGAAAAGAGGAAGGCCCAACATGAGATGGCTTGGCTCAATAAAAGAAGTCACAACCTCCCGTTTGCAAGTCTGTTCAGAACAGGATGTTTTGGAGATCTTTCATTCATAGGGTCGCCATAGGTCGGAGGTGACTTGATGGCACATAACACACACACACACACACACACACAAAATGAAAAATAATGACCTTCGTTTAGAGTAAACATGCTTTCATGTTTCTATTTTAACCGAGTTATCTGTTGCTGCTCTGACTTAATGTAATGCTTTCTATAACCTCTCCCTAGCCTGGAAAATGGCTTCTTACCTTGACGTGGCTGACCTGGCCAACCGGTAACATCAAGACTTGACTATTGTAATGCACTATATACATAGGTCTCCCATCTAAACTAACTAGGAGACTCCAATTGGTGCAAAATGCTGTGGCATGACTGTTATCAGGAGTGAGCAGGAGCATGAACATCACTCCCATCCTGCAGTCACTACACTGGCTACCCAAGGTATAGGTTATTACTTACAAAACTCTTCACGGCCTTGGTCTGGCATACCTATGGGACCACCTCCTTCCCTATGCTCCTCCATGGCAGCTTCGTTCTTCCAAACAGGATCTCCTGCAGGTGCCACCCTGCACATGGGCAAAATCGACAGCAGCCCGTAGACAGGCTTTCTCTGTGGTGGCCCCCATGCTGGGGAACGGCCTGCCAGAGGAGGTCAGGAGAGCCCCCACTCTCCTGGCTTTCCACAAACGATGTAAAACTGATTTTAAAAGGTTTTTTACTCAGATAGAAGGGCTGTATTGTAAGGAGGGGATCTCAGATGATCCACTAATGAGTTAGGAATCCTAGACTTCACTACTGTTTTGCATTGGATTTCTACTAATCCTATGTCTTTGTGAACTTGTATCTATTTACCCTATGGAAATGTTCTTGATATTGACTGTACTAATTTCACACTGTGTAATCTGCCTTGAGTCTTCATGAGAAAGGCAGACTATAGATTAAATAAATAAATAAATGTAGTGCTGTGGGGGCAGCAGTTTCAAACAGCATTGATATCCATTTATGAACCATATGTAAAATGCTATGGCTGCATCTCACAGCGTCTCTTTTTCTGGTGCCAGAACTGAGCATCCACCCACCCCTGGGCCAGTAGGGCTTTTGAAATATTATTTTAAAAATCTTGCCACTTGAATATCACTGTATCAACATACCATTGTAATGACAGGTGTCACAGGTTTTCAGAATTCCCAGCTTTCATTTTTTTTAAAAGTAAGTATAATAATAACATTCAATTTACATACTGCCCCTTCAGGACAACTCAACGCCCACTCAGAGCAGTTTACAAAGTATGTTATTATTATCCCCACAACAAAACACCCTGTGAGGTAGGTGAGGCTGAGAGAGCTCTGAGAGAGCTGTGACTGACCCAAGGTCACCCAGCTGGCTTCAAGTGGAGGAGTGGGGAATCAAACCCGGTTCTCCAGATTAGAGTCCTGCGTTCTTAACCACTACACTAAACTGGTATCTGGTCCCTTCCCTTGCAGAGATCTAAGAAAAAAGGCGTATCTCCACAGGAGAAGGGGCTAGAGCCTTGCTGTTTTAACGAAAGCTGGGAATTCAGAAAACCTGCTACATCTATCATTACAATGCTACAGTGCCACTCTATATACATTTTTAAAAACACGCTGGAACTGGGCAGGCACATCAAAAAGGTGGTGCTGTCAGAAGCGCTATGAACATTTCTAAAACGTACTCTGCAGTGAATGGAAGAAGGACATTGAAAACTTGAGAACAGGAAAAAAAGGTTTTTTAAAAAAACCCACTCAGCCCTGCATTGCAAAAGGGACACAAACGGCTTTGTCTAAAAAGGTTTTTAAAAAACCACTAGCAACCAGCAGCCTAAATGGTTTACAAAGGCTGTGTGGAAAGCACCTGAGAAGGGCGGAAGGTACACAGATGACTTTACAATGTGGAAGAATGCTGCTGCTTCACTTTCCTAGCATCCCTCAGAGCTGGACAGCGGCTTCTCTCAGTAGCCCGGAAGTCTTCAAACGGAAAACAAACAAACAAACTTAACTGGAAGGGACTGGAAATAAACTCACCTTCCAAATGGCCAGTTTCCATTGCCACCAAAAATGCCCATTCATAACACAGCCTTGCTTTTTCTTTATACACACCATTAGAGTAGCAGCACCCCAGCCTGAGAAGAACGGCTATAAAATCTCTGCCCCAATCAACACTAGGCAGTTCGGAGAACACCTTGACTGCCTTCAGCAAGAAGTGCTCCCCAAGGCTTCTGGCAGCTGAATGCAGACAGAGGGCCCCCAAGTTGGCCAAAGCCACCGCCTGATTGTGTATCATGTTCATCTCTTGTGAAATGTGCAGGGCGATATAGTAGCTTTCTGCTGCCCGCTTGGTATCCTGCAACTGTCTCAAAGCAATGGCCAGCATGTTATGCGCAACACCGAACTGCGGGCAGCTGCTCTGCAAAGACTCGGTTATGGCATCCAAAATACCCACAGCCACCGTATTCTGCCTGCGGAGAATGTATAACCAGCTGAGAAAAAGCAAGCGGTTAATCGTTTCTTCAGCGCTTGCCTGCAGGTTTTCATCCAGCACCTTCTCCATGAAATCAGTGGCTTTCCTGTACAGCTTGTGACGGCTGTACAGGACAGAGAGGCGGCGGCAAATGACATCACGCAGTTTCCCATGCTTGTTGCTGGTGTCCAACAAGGGGAGCATCTGCCGAAGGTAACGTGCAATTTGGGACGGGGGTGTTTGCCCCACAGTTTTGGGACCATTTTTTAATACTAGCTCCATGCCCCTGAAGGACTCGGGCAAGGTACCTGAGCTGCAGGAGGAGGCACTGTGGACACAGCTAAGCACCAAGTGGGGCAAACACTTCTGACTATAAAGCTGGCCAAGTGTAAAAAAGCAGTCTGTTGACAAGGCACTATCTGGGAAGCCCATGTCTTGATTCAAAAGCTGCAGCCTTTCCAGGAACGGCAGGGCTTCTTCCCCCTGCTTAAAGTTTAAATAATGCTTTGCTAATAGGAGGCAGGCCCTGGCTTCCGCACTCTTGCTTTGGCTAAGCACGGCTCTTTTTAAAGCGTGTTTCAGGATCTCTGACTCCATGGCTGTGCTGCTGATATAGTTGGGAACTCCCATGAGCAAAGAAGCAGCCTTGTCCAAAACGGAAGCGCGTTTGTCTTTGTTCTTCTGCAGCAGGTAGATCCCAGTGAGGTTTGCATAAAGAGAAGTGACAAGATAGAGGTCGCTGAAGTCCCCCTGCAAAGCTGCCACAGCTTCTTCGAAATAAACCCGAGCCTGAGACAGTTTAAACTTGCGGACACCCATTCTCCCCAAAAGGTAGCACAACCTCGTCAAGGCCCACGGCAGGCGGGCTCGTTTCGCGGCTTCCCTCGCCAAGCCCAAGTAATCAGTCAGGTCTTCTTCGCTCTCATAGCCATAAAACAAAGTCTTGAGAAAAGAAAATGAAAGATCATACAAGTTTTTGAAGCTGGTCTCATACCCTTTACGGTTTAGAAACAGCAGCAAAGAATCAGAGACTTCTGGCCTGCCAGTTTTATCCTCTTGGCCTATACGGAAACAAGGCTCCTGTGGGATAGAAGGTACTTCTGCTTCTGGAGCAGAGAACGGCTCCTTCTCTTCAGCTCTCCCTTCCTCGTACAAGTCTTTCGCTTTCCTTAGCAACTGTTCCACCTTGCATTTCATTCTGCAGGAGTTTTTGTCAAGAGATGAATGTGAAATACCTGAGAAAGAGAAAGACTGCTATATGAAGGGAACTCCAGAAAATTAACGCAAGTAAAAATCAGGAGCGTGTAAGGGTAAGGGTCACCTTCAGAAAACAAATTTCTTTTGCAATTGCCATACCTAACCTAAATCAGTCAGAAGCCAATTCACACGTTTCAGAGTCCATGTGTCCCTCACATGGACTTTTGGAGTTCCCAGATGGGAACCTGATTCCTAGGGGGCACAATCCAGATTCAGACTAGATCAGGGCAAGAAGGGACTTCAGCCTCCCCACCCCGCCCCAGGCCATTTGCCAGAATATAAACACACCAGGGCAGCCACTGTGCCCGTGAGGAAAACTTGTATCTCCTGATAGCTGTTAACATCAGGGCTCATTTTAAGGGGGAACGCACAGGAACGCAGTTCCAGCAGATTTTGGGCCCATTTCAGCCTGGATTGGGGCTGAAACGGCCTGGATCAGGCCTCTGACAGGTGGTAGATCACTCTCCCACTCAGCAGCAGCCCCAGCCTGACCATTTTGGGCCCAAGTTTGGCCCTGAATGGTCAAGATTGGGTCCAAAACAGCCAGGATAGGTGGTCAGCGGGTGCAGCATATGCAAATCAGTTATGCTAATAACACACTTCTGGTGATGTCAAGGGGCAACGCATATGCTAATAAGTTATGCTAATGAATTCCTCCAGCTCTTTTTCTACGAAATGAGCCCTGGTTAACATATGAGCAGAACCACAAGTGACAAAAGGCGCAGGTTGGACACTTGTCAGCTTCCCTCAAGTTTTGATGGGAAATGTAGGCATCCTGGTCTCGCAGCTTCTCTCTCTGACTGCTGTCCAATGGACTTTTCAACTGTCACTTGTCCAACATTCTGCCAAGCTGCCTACATTTCCCGCCAAAACTTGAGGGAAGCTGACAAGTGTCCAATCTGTGCCTTTTGTCACTTGTGGTTCTGCTCATAGTCCTGAAAGCTGATTCTTGAACCCCAAAGAAGTCCAGTCTGATTACTTTGAAGAACCACCCAGAGTCTGGCCTGTTATAGGCCCAGCTATGAGATGGACAAAAAGTATCTCTTTAAAGTGGGAGCATCCTATCTAGTGATCCCAGGAGCCGCAGCTGTGGTAAAGACTCACCAAACAGGAGAATGTAACAGTCTGGTTAAATAAAAAATGCGGGGGGGGGGAGGGAGGGGGGATTTCTTGGCCATACGTAAAGCTGAAGAAGCCACTCTTCTGTGCCAACTATCTTAAAACACACCCCTGCACGAAGGTAGCAACAGGATGGACAATTGAAAGGGTTTTCTTGAAAGCAAAGGGCAAGAAAGGGAGTTTTCTTGAAAGATTCACCAGTCATGGTGATTCCCACCCAAAGGGAAAAGTTTGTATAATTACAGAGGCAGGGAAAACCTGTCATGTCTCCTAAGGCCAGAGAGGCTGCTTCTGATCAATGGAAAAGTGTGTAAACGGCCATCTCAAAACACAACATCAGACTTCTCCCTCTGAAGTCCTAAAAATTCATTCTAACCCAAACTTAGTCCTACGTCCCCCAACTTTTCTCATGCGCTGTGCAAGGCCTTCATGCTTTGCTTATTTCTAGCATTACTGCCTAGCCTCTATAGCTTTGCTTCTTTTTGATTTCTCTTAAGGATTTCACCTGGGAACTCCAAAGCAAGAAGGCGGCGGCTACACAAGCTGCTTTAGAATAAGGTAGCAATCTAGAGCAACTTAAGAGGATTTCACGTAGCTTTTAATTAGATGGGTGAGAGGTGATTGGTTATTGCAGCTATTACATATTTTTATTATGTATCAAATCTATAGAATCATTTACTGCTGCTCCATTTAATGTCCCTTTTCCATATTGATGTATTTCATCTCTCTATGGCATTTAATTGCTTTGCTGAAAGGCATTAGAAAGTACATTTTTCCACTACCGATGTTGTCATCATATTACTTCATTTGAAGAGTGTAAGGTATTAATGTTCTTTATTTGCTGCACTGTGGATTGTGCTTAAGAAATCATTTTCATTTATTTTCGTCAATCAATGAGTCTATGTTCCCCACTGGTCAGTGTTGCCTACTAGGGTAAATTAGGACCTGACTTTCAATGGCTACATAAAGAGCTTCCTCAGCAGGGCAAATAATGCCCTCTGGGCCATTTCAGGTGAAGAAATGAAACCAGGGCGGTGGTGGGGAGCTGAAGCCTGCTTTCCTCTTGTGTCCCAGCCCCAATCTAAACCAGGCCTGCATGCATCTGGAAACCAAGTTTCCAACACAGAACTCCAGTCAAGCATCTGACCCAGAAGTCCTCATGGTCAGCCACGTATCCACTGGCCCAGAGAGATACTTTATCATGAAAGCGCTAAGTCTCAGGGCCTGGCCAGAAGCCAGTTTGGGATCCAAAGAGAGCCCCTTGCCCAATGCTGGGCATGTAGGCCAAGCAGCACATGTGACTCCAAGGGTGCCTCCCATACCTATCAAGTTTGTACAGCACCAAATGATGAGACCCTAAAACAGAATAAAGTCAAAGTGGATGCAAAGCAGCTCCTGTTCAGTGAAGGTCAAAAAGAAGCTTTAAAGAGAAACCTTAATACTATAGTAAAGAGTCCAGTAGCATCTTTAAGACTAACCAACGTTACTGTAGCACAAGCTTTCGAGAGCCACAGCTCTCTTCGTCAGATGCATGGAAGGTATACATGAAGCTCTCTGATGAAGAGAGCTGTGGTTCTTGAAAGCTTATGCTACAATAAAGGTGGTTAGTCTTAAAGGTGCTACTGACTCTACTATTGTGCAACTACAGACTAACACGGCTAACTCCCCTGGACATAATACTATAGGAAGTTTGAAACACTGCAAAACATTAATATAAAACACATACAAAAGATAAAATTTTACCTTGCTTCATGGATTGTTCAAATTCAAAATCTTCTTCTCCATCTGATAAGAAAATAAAAACCCTTTCAGGTGTCTTTTAGTCACATGCTTTAAGCAGAGCAGACAAACTTATTGCAGAGAATGGACCACATACCAAATGTATCATGGGAAAGCAAGTCCTTTCATTCACCTCACTTGGGTCAGTGACCAGTTTAAGCCCTTTCGTCTGCACATGTGTGAAAACAAGCCTTCCATCCCATGCTACTCCAAGCATGCCTCTTTGTTTGCACATCTATAGCTCAGTTTACAAGCTACCTGTGAGTCGCAAATGGCTCAGGAGCATCCAACAGCTTGCATTTGTCAATTCTTCTTGCGTGTTCTCATATTGCTTTGGTAGGATTCCATACACACACACGCCCATTCACCACCACCACCACCACCCCTCCCATCCATCTGCTGTCCACTGCATTTCATAACCATAAAACAGCAAATGGAGACTCCCTCCACCCTTCCAAAGGAAGGGGGTTTGGTATGCCAGATAGGCAAGCTAAATATGAGCTGAAAGGAGCAAAAACTCTCAACTAAAATAGGAAGAAAGAGGATTGTGCATATGTGCGTGCCTCCTGCTGTTGTGGAACGTGGGCAGAAGGAAGATAGAGCATGAGCACAGTTCTCATTCTGCCCTCTGGAAAACTTGCTGCCCTTCCGCCCAAGGGAAGCACAGTAAACTCTCCTTCCCTGGCACTGAGCCTGAGCAGCTAAATCAGTGAAAAATTTCCATGTAGAGAAACCGTCCATGAGGACTGAGAAGAAGCTTCTTGCCTCTCTTCTCTTCCTTTCAGCACCAGCGGAAGATTCCCAATGGAGCTCAGTCTTGGGGTTTAGCCAGCTATTTTCCTATTTTCATTGGGTTGGCTCCCTTCTGTTTGCCAGCAAGGACCCCGTTTCTTATTGGACTTCTCAGCTTTTCCAGTGTGTTTATCAGATAACGTTCATGTATCCAAATAGCACAGTCAGGTGCAATGGGCAGTTCTTTCCACAGGCATGTTTTTCTGCAGCCCAAAGGAGTCTCGGCTCCCCCTTGACCCATAAAACCCAGCACTGCTGCTCATTGCTGGCCAGTCAAGTGTATAAACCAGGGCTTTTTTTCAACTGGAACGCAGTGGAACGGAGTTCCGGCACCTCGTGAAAATGGTCACATGGCCGGTGGCCCCGCCCCCTGATCTCCGGACAGAGGGGAGTGTAGATCGCCCTCTTTTCCCAGAAAAAAAGCCCTGGTATAAACAATGAGCAAACCAGTTAGTCAGCTAGTCCGTTATGAATCAAAACTGTTTTTCTTAAAAGATATAGTTTGATGTTTAAGTCAGTGTTATTGTTGCATATTTTCCTATAACCTTATTGGAGTTTATAGTACCCTCCCATGCCAATTAATTACCTGACCATCCAGAACTGATCTTGCCTACTCTGCAGACACAAAAGCAGCTTGCAAGGAAACTGAAGGCAATGAAGCTGAAACATAACAGCTACCGCACAATCACCAAGCTCTTCAACCACTGCAGGAGTTACATGTTGGCAAGGAGAGACGATCTGGCTCACAAATGATCGCTACCTTCAAGCAGGGGATGTTTGCGTGTTGAACCCATTCACTACAAAGTTTGCAGCATCCCTATACCAAGCTAGAGAGACAGCCACCTGCTTCCTTAGGGAGACTACCCTGCCCCTTCTAGATCTGGAGTGAGGGTCCAGTGAAGAGTGGGTGGCATTTTGTTGTAGGTCACCAGTGGTATAGTCCTCACTAGAGTCTTACAGGAAAGATTATTATTCAAGGAGTTTTCATTATTCTTGGTAGACTGAATTTCTTTATAAACTGCTCTAAGCTGTGGAGAAGGCCAAAGACTCGGTTTGTAACAGAAGAGGGCCAAAGTTCCCTTTCATGGCATAACTACGAAGAGTGGCTTTTACTGAGTCCAATAGCCAGAGACTTCACAGTACTGGGGTGGGGAATCACTGCAGAATCACCTGAGTGGAAAGAGAGACCGCTTGGCCAGTTGACATTTCATCAATTGTGTTCAAGATGGGCTGGTCTATTCATCCGCTGCCCAGAACACTGGAAGCTGGGAGTATTGGCTTACTATAGCAAGCAACATGTTCATCCTTGTACCTCCACAAACAGAACCACTAGGCCCCCTTTAAATTAAAGCTGAATATTCAAAAAGAGGCCTAAAGTATCTGAGGAGCAGAACCTCACAGGCCCATCTCTCTGCTTACAGCCCTGTTTTAACCTTGGCGGTGGAGAATGCCTTCAAGTCAGGCTTGACGTATGGCGACCCCTGGTGGGGTTTTCATGCCAAGATGTGTTATATTCTCATGGAGAGATTTTCAAAGCAAAGACTGCCATTTGGCCTGTGGCTGCCCTCTACAAGATGTGTTATGAAATCTTTGCAAAGAGTTTTGGGGATGGAGCCACATGGTCCGACAAGCCCAGTGCAAAAGGAGTTCATTTTGGGGCACAGAGAATTGCTTGGCACCAATTGTCCCTCAAGACAATATTTTGTATTCAAGACAATATTTTTCAACTTCTGGGGAATGGGGACCCCCACTGGACTTTGAAAAGACTGCAATCCCCTGCCCCAATACCAGGAGACACATTAGTTCTTCAACTTTAGAGAAATATTAAAACTGCCAGTTTACTATCTTCAAGAGGCTACACGGTCAAGCCCACATATGAAACTGGGGGATATTTCTGCCATTTCTTTTATGGTAGTAGAGCAGTTGTGTTGTGTCATTACTTGTTAATTCTTATGAAGTGGTTGGCATGATTGCCAATGCAGTGGCAGAGCTCTGCGCTCAACCAACAAGAGGGGAAACTGCTTTCCAGCATCTCTTTCATGCTTTTGGCTATTCTAGGAAGATTGAAATCAACAAACCAACTAGGGAAGCATCAGTTGCAATTGATATTTGTGGGACGTCGGGATGCAAGTGACTTCACGGCATATAACACATACACACACTTGACAACTGCAGGTAGATTTTATGTTTACCAAGAATTATGCCATTAATTTGCTGGATGCAAATTCATGGACCCACAGGTCAGTTCAGATTATGCTATTTAAGTTCCATGAGATTTAACCTGGCCTCACTAGGCATTCTACATGTTACTTGTGGCAACAGTAGCACAGAACTCAAGTGTGTGCATATGAAAAAGACCTGCATGCCCAATGCAAGTAATCGTGAAGAAACAGAGGTAGTGTTATATACTGGTTAGAGCGTTAGGCTAGAGTTTAGGAGACCTGGATTTAAATTGCCACTCAGTCACCAAGTTTACTGGGCAACCTTAGTCCAGATACTTGACTGTTTAAACTACCTCGCAGGGGGGTTATGAGGATACAATGCAGGAGAAGAAAACCACATATGGTGCTCCAAGCCCTTGGCAGAAGGGCTGGATGAACATACAACAAACAGACGTAGCTACATAATATCAGAACAGCTTACCTATTCGGTACACATTACAGATGTCTTCATGTGATGTTTGTTTCAAGAGTGTTATCATGTTATCTTCTGAAAGGGCTTTTTCTTTGGTGAAGAAAGGATACTCATCTTCAATGAAAGTCAGGCATAGTGATCTGAGAGAGGCACACAATATACAGAGAAGTGAGGATATCTTTTATCCCTCGTTGGTTATGAACTGGAATACAAACTAAAATTCGTCACGAACCAGGCCAGTTCATGGTTCGCAAACCAGTGGTTTGTCAGAGCCCATTTCTGACGAACCATCACGAAATTGATCGGCCTGGCGCCAATCAGTTTCCTAGGCAACAGGAGGATGGGCTTTCTGCTGCCCCAGAAGTGATGTTCTCACAAACTAAATGAACCAGTTTGTGAAAGTTCATTGTTCGTGAAAAGCAATGAACCACAAACCGCACAGTTTAGTATTTTTCCCAGTTCATGCCCATCTCTAGTCAACATTTAATATACTCTGTTACAACTGTGATACAGTTTGGATGCCATGTCAACTACCCATTGAAACAGGAGCCCTTTAAAGTTTACCACCAACAAGGAAGAACTGGTAGACGAGGTGAAGGTAATGGGAACCCTAAGGTAGCAGTAATCACATCATTGTGGAATTCAAAATTTCAGGGATCAGAGCCAGATGAATTTCATCCCAGGTACTAAAGGAATTTGTGATGTAATTTCAGAACCATAGAACCTATCTATGGTTCTATCTTTGAGAATTCTTGGAGAACAAGTGAAATGCCAGAAGACTAGAAGCAGGCAAACGTTGTCCCCCATCTTCAAGTGTAGGAAAAACAAGGATCCAGGTAATTACAGACCTATCAGCTTGACATCCATCCCTGGAAAGCTTCTAGAAACAAATCATCAAGTAGTCAGTCCTTGAGCATTTAGAAAAGGCGGCTGTGATTACTAAGAGCCAGCTTGGGATCCTCAAGAACAAGTCACATCAAATTAAGCTTACTTCCTTTTTTGATGGAGTTACCATTTTGGCAGATCAGGGGAATGCTGTAGACATAGTTTATCTTGGTTTCAGTAAGGCTTTTGATAAGGTCCTGCATGATACCCTGGTAAAATGTGGTTGGGATGCTGCTACTGTTAGGTGGATTTGAAAATGGATGACCGATCGTACCCAAAGAGTGCTTGTAAATAGTTCCTCATCCTCTTGAAAAGGAGTGACAAGTGGAGTGCCTCAGGGACCTGTCCTGGGCCGTGTGTTATTCAACATCATTGCAAATGACTTGGGTGAAGAAACAGAGGGGATGATCATTAAATTTGCAGGTGATGCTAAATTGGGAGGGGTAGCTAAAACAGAAGAACACAGGGCCAAGCTACAAGTGACGAATGACACTTGAACAGCAAGTGAACAGACTCACATGTATTCCTCCCTGTTCACTTGTCGTTCAAGCGGAGCTTGATCAAGTGGAGTGCAAGTGGAGCGCAAGCGAACAGGCAGGAATACATGTGAGAGTCAAGCTACAAGTGACAAATGACACTTGCCTGGCAAGTGAACAGACACACGTGTATTCCTCCCTGTTCACTTGTCATTCACTTGCTCTTCACCTGATCAAGTGGAGAGCAAGTGCAGCGCAAGTGAACATGGAGGAATACACGTGAGTCTGTTCACTTGCCAGGCAAGTGTCATTCGTCACTTGTAGCTTGGCCCATAGAATCAAGTTCTTGACAGGCTGGAAAACTGGGCAAAAACTAATAAAATGAATTTCAACAGAGATATATGTAAAGTTCTGCATTTAGGCAGGAAAATTCAAATGCATAATTATAGGATAGATGAGACTTATCTTGGCTGTAGTATATGTGAAAAGGATCTAGGGGTCTTAGTAGGTCATATACTGAACATGAATCAACAGTGTGATGCAGCAGCTAAAAAGGGGGATGCAATTTTGGGCTGCATCAACAGAAGTACGGTGTCCAGATTATGCAAAGTGATGGTCAGACCTCACTTGGAGTACTGTGTTCAGTTTTGGGCGCTGCAGTTTAAGAAGGATGTTGATAAGCTGGAACATGTCCAAAGGAGGACTACAAAGATGGTGAGGGGTCTGGAGACCAAGTCCTATGAGGAAAGGTTAAAGGAGCTGCGTTATGTTTAGCCTGGAGTGGAGACAACTGAGAGGTGATATGAGAGCCATCTTCAAGTATCTGAAGAGCTGTCGCATAGAGGATGGAGCAGAGATGTCTTCTGTTGCTCCAGAGGACTGGACCAGAAACAATGGGTTAAAATTAAAGCAAAAGAGTTTTCAGCTAAACATTAGGAAAAACTTCCTGACAGAGCAGTTCCTTAATGGAACAGGCTTCTTCAGGAGGTGGTGGGCTTTTGTTTAGAGGTTTTTAAGCAGAGGTCAGGTGGCCATCTGTCAGCAATGCTGATTCTGTAACTCAATCTGAATTCAGGCAGATCACGAGAGGGAGAGCAGGAAAAGATGAGCCAGCACTCAGCTCTCGTGGCTCAGTCTTATGTGCCCAGAGTGCTGTCAATAGCTTTATTGCCTTTATCACTCAATTGGGCTTTCAGCAGGGTTCACTAAAACAGAGGGGGGGGGTAGCTGTGAATTTCCTGCCTTGTGCAGGGGTTGAACTAGGCGACACTTCAGATCCTTTCCAGCTCTATAATTTTATGCGCCACTTGCAGAACAGCAGAAGGGCTCTGATCTCAACCTGATACCAGAAATATCTGATATTTATTGGGAGTGAAATACCACTATTAGGAAATATCAGGAGTACCTTTTACAATATTGGATATTGCTGATCCTGGGATCGTTGGATGTTTTATCAAGTTGGCAATATTCAATGGCACATACCTATAATGACTCACATTCTGTCTGCTGGCTCATGTGCAAGGAGAGCTAAAGGGATGCCAGACATGGAAAGGAATATGAGGCACTTCCATGGAATGTCTTTGTATTTCTTAAACTGGGAGATAATCAGAAAACTATTAAAACGCCAACTACTTATAAGTGCTGTGGCTTACTGCTAGCACACCTGGTTGGGATGTAGAAGGCCCCGTGTTCAACCCCTGGCATCTCAAGTTAAAGGAAATGGCAGTGGGTGATGTGAGAGACCTCTACCTAAGACCCTGGAGAGTGAGAGACCTCTGCCTAAGACCCTGGAGAGTGAGAGACCTCTGCCTAAGACCTCGGAGAGCCATTGCCAGTCAACAGTGATTTTTAGGGATTCAGTATAAGGCAGCTTCAGTTTTATGCATTCAAAGGATCACAAAGATGGCAAGGTAGCCAGATTAGATAGAAAGATCACTGAGATAACATATAGGAGGGGCTCTCAATACAAAGTCCAACTAGTATACCCCCAAAATGGATTTACATTTTTGCTACCGCCCAACCAAAGACTCATGTAATTCAGGGCATGAGTTATCGTGTGAGTTTCCACAGGGCCCAATGTTATCCCCCATCAACATGCAGATGACACCCAGCTGTATCTCTATTCACATCCCCTGGGGAATGCAGTACAGGTTTTAAATAGCTGCCTGACAGCTGGGGTGAAATGACTGAAAATGAACAAATTGAAACTGAACCCAGACAAGATGGAAGTCATGCTAGTTGGAAGGTAGAAATATTAAAGGATATTGTACTCCCTGCTTTAGATGGGGTTCAGCTGACCCTTGCAGACTCATTTAAGAGCCTGGGGGTTATACTGAACCAAGCACTGCTGCTCGAGAAGCAAGTTAATTCAGTTGGAAAAAAAAAAGCCTCACACAAACTCAGTCTAGTCTGAAAGTTGGATTCACAGCATGGTAACATCGAGACTTGACTACTATAATGCACTCTACATAGGTTTCCCCCTTAAAGTCAACTCGGAGACTCCAGTTTATATAGAACCTCACAGATTGATTATCGCCAGGAGCTGGGCGGAGCACGCATATTACTCCCATTCTGCAGTCACTCCAACCTGGTTCCATCAGGTACTGGGCTCTATTCAAGGTTTTGGCTACCACATACAAAGCCCTTCGTGGCCTTGGCCCCTTATATCGACAGGGCAGCCTCTCTCCCTTTGCTCCGCCACAGCTACTTCACCCATCTGAACAGGGACTTCTGCAGGTGCCACCCTGCGAATGGGCAAGATCAACAACAGTCCGTCCATGCGCATTCTGCGTAGTGGCCTCGGCCCTGTGGAATGACATGTCTCACGTGGTCCGGAAGGCTCTTGCATTTCTATCATTCCACTGAACGTGAAAAACAAATATTCAGGAAAGCATTTTTATGAAGGAAATGGGACTGCAGTATAACAGAATGGTTTGGGAGCCTACCTTTAATTTGGGAGTAGGTCTCAATAACATTAACAGCAGGTAAGATTATTATAGCTCAAAAATGCAAAAGTGACTGTACACCCACCATCAATCAATGGATAGCACAGGTCGGGGATCTTTTAATTTCTGATGAAATAACAGATTAAATAGCTTCTTCTGAGAACCCTAATGACCAATGGTTCTTTATGGAAGGATGGCTTCCTTTCTTAAATTATCTCTCAGAGCATCCTATTGGAGATTATGTTGTGCCTAAGAAATATGTAGACATTTGTCTTTATTGACTGTTAACACTTGTAAAAATGTTCTTAACTCATTAATCTAGTTCAAAATGTTTGGAATCTTGTTACCGTTGTATTACTGTTATTGTTAAATTTAAAAATTCAGAAATAAGTTATTTTAAAAAGAAGGGAGTAGAATTGTAGTAGACAGCACTGCTTATTGTATGATTTGCTGCTTGGTCTTCAACTTTTGTAAACCATTTTCCATAATTATTTATGGTATGGCACCCCTTAGACAGGTATTTTGGTCTGCATTATCTTATTTTGTAATCCTAGTCTTATGGCATTGCTCATTGATGTCTTATGTACTCTGTCTGATTGCACTGTTTTTAATCAGTCTCAATAAGAAAGGGAGGTTATAAAATAACTAAGTAAACAAATTCTCTATAACCACACCCAGCTGGTAGGTTTGAGTTCTAAGTTTCACCATCACTTGTTCCCAGGGCTTTTTTTCAGCAGGAATGCGGGGGAACGGAGTTCCGGAACCTCTTGAAAATGGTCACATGGCTGGTGGCCCCGCCTCCTGATCTCCAGACAGAGGGGAGTTGAGATTGCCCTCCACGCCACTCAGCAGCGCAGAGGGCAATCTGAACTCCCCTCTGTCTGGAGATCAGGGGGCGGGGCCACCAGCTATGTGACCATTTTCTCCGAGGGCTACCCACTGAGTTCCACCGCCTCTTTTCCCAGAAAAAAAGCCCTGCTTGTTCCATTGTCTCTTAGGAGCCATCATCCCCGCTACCATAGCACTTAACTGACAGGTATGGAAGTGGTACAACAGATGGCCACAGAACCTTTTGGAAGTGAGATTTTTGTTCAGGACCTCCAACGCCATAGTAAAGGACCCTTTTCAAAGCTGAACTGCTCCTAGCTGGATCTCCCAGCCTTGCCATTGATACTTACTCCTTGAAGATGTCTGGTTTAACATGAGCGCTCTGTACAAAACCAATTCGGCCCTGAGGGACCAGCCTTCCCACAAACCACTGCATGCTTTTCATGAAGTAGCCAATAATTTCAATTCTGTCTCCTTCCTGGAAGTCAATTTCCTCTGGCACAGCGCTTGCATGGCCAATAATGGCTACTGAAGCTCCCACAGCTATATAATCAGGGCCTGGAAAATACAGGAAGTGGACAGTGTCAGCACACAAGACCTTTAAGACCGCAAAACAAACTGTCAATTACTTCAGCACTGGTGTAGCAAACGCCTCCATTACTTACGGTCTCTTGACCTAAACGCTACTTGTTGCCTGTATTTGATTGTGACACTACAATAGAAAAGAAGGACCACTGAAATCCTGACTTTTGGTCTTCTTTGGAGCAAGTTGTTCAAGAGAGCATGGAGAAGAATGGCATTTGATGCTCTGTACAAGAGCACAGCCAGTCTCCACTACACCAAAGGACACGATGCCACGGTCTTTAAATGACTATCCATGCTAGCAAACAAGGATTCACTTAGAGGCTCCTAAAACCAGAGAGAAATGTGACCCAGCGATAAAGAAGAGCAAAATTAAGTCCCCATTGCCTAGGCTCCCATAGCAGTATTCAAGGACAATGGCTCCCCTTCAGAAGGCATAGTTGCAGAGGTGGTTTCGGGTGCCTCCTTCCAGAAACCAAGTACAGCTCTATATCTAGTACTTAAGGGGAGCTCAAAACAGGCATTGAAATACCCCCTTGCCCATGCTGGGTCCTTGGGCTCCAGTGTGCATGTAATCCCCCCTCTCCCCCCGATAAATCTTCATTCTGCAGAGGAGTCTCTGAACACCCAGTTGCAAGCTTCCCCAGTATTCATCATTCTCTTGTGGAAATGCCTGCATTCCCTAAAGTCTCTTCAGTTGTACTGTATATTTCAGAGGTCTTCTCCACTAGCTTTTTAATGGGCATTTCTGTTGCGTGCCTCCTTTCTGCAACAAGGCAGAGACAAAAAGAATCACAGCCAGCTGAAGCTCACCCTGCAAGGGTGGCCGATGGCCAAATATTTGGGGGCACACAAATATGAACAGATGCATCCAGCAGCTGATGGAAACAAAGCAGCAAAAGGCGTAACTACATTCAGACCAAGCTTCTGACATTAGAGAAGGTAGCTGCCCAAGAGTCTGAAGGAAAGGAGTTTCCATGCTGTGGAAATTCTGGGATGAATACTGTATATTTCTGTTTTCATTTCGACTTATTCCAAATATGCACCCTGCTATTGCGGCAGTGCCCAAAGATGAGCAGGCACAAAAACCAAGTAACGCACCTCACTTCACCAATATCAATCTGACTTCACAAATCTGGTTAGGAGGCAATTAACTCAATTGTTTTATGCTCGCTGAACTTTCTACATCAACTTGTGATGGGTATTTTTTCCTTCGCTTTGTCTTCCAAATAATTCAGGTGCCACAGATGGGGTTACCCCCCTTTATTTATCAGAAGAGTTTATTGATTTCTTTCTCAATTCACAAACTATATTGCCCAACCCAAGCTAGCAGGTAGAAGCATCACAGCAGGTCTCCCTGGGAAGACAGGCAGTTTCAGAAGGGAAGCTCCATCACCTAAAAAGACATTCTGCACTGGCCATTTTAAACTTCAGAACAGAAAGAACACAGAGCAGAGCACAGCTGGGCCACCTGTTTCATTGATAAATCTTTGCATTTGTTGCACGTAGCTTAAATGCTTATTAAAAGCTATTCACAAGTCAGAAGGTAAAATGGAATAGAAAGGTAGTGTGTTTAGTGGTTAGAGACTGATCAGGGAGAATCAAGTTCAAACTAAATCAGTCTTGAAGCTTGCTGGATACCTTGGGCCATTTGCTCTCTCTCAACCCAACCCACCCCGTAGAATTGTTGCAGTGATAAAGTGGGGGTGGGCATGTCTGCCATTCCAAGATCACTGAAGGATGGATGGATAAAAACCTAACAAATAAAAATTGGGCATGGCTGCTCCTACTAAGTTAACACAGAGGCCATGCAGCCACTTCACTCTTTGGGAGAGATATTTACTTGACGGGTTGAAAATGATATGTAGAATCGACTTGCTGTTTGAAGCTACCCCAGAGACTAAGATCAAGCGATACTCATCGATTTTGCAGTAACAGCACTTACTTACCAATTTGATTGGTACCAACATGTTGGGATTCTTTGGCAAAGTCAGCAGGGTCCATGTTTGCTTTAAGAAACCATCTAGAATGAAAAGTTCAAGGAAACTGCAAACCTTGATAAACAGTATTGACATTTTTTACCAATACCGCCACAACCTCCAAGCCTCCACAACATTCATTTAATCTAAAATAAACACTACCTATTAAAGTAGTGAAATCACATCAATGAAGGAATGTTCGAACAAATTAGAGTGCATATTAGAACAAATTAGGGTGCATATTAACTCAGTTTCCTGGTGATATAGAACATTACTGCACACAAACGCCACCAGATCAGTTCTTGATCAGTGGGATTTCTGATGAGAAGTTCAAGGCAGGGCTGTACTTTTATCCATTTCTCCATAGTGTTCATGAAGGTCAAGGGGCATTGGGGTGAGGGGCATTTAAATACAAGTGTCCTTCTATAATCTCACAACAAGAACTGTAAGGAAAACAGGGCTTTTTTCTGGGAAAAGAGGTGGTGGAACTCAGTAGGTTGCCAGCACAGGAGGCAACTCCTGGCAGGAGGTGGTGCCCCGGTACCACATACGCACGTGCATAGTGCACACACACTTCTGGGACTGCGCAATGACGTTACTTTGGGTCAGCTGGAACAAGGGGAGGAGTTTTTTAAAATTTAAATCGCCCTCAGCGAAAAGGGTCACATGGTTGGTGGCCCCACCCCCTGATCTCCAGACAGAGGGGAGTTTAAGATCACCCTCTGCGCACAGCGCAATCTAAACTCCCCTCTGTCTGGAAACCAGGGGGCGGGGCCACCAGCCATGTGACCCTTTTCAAGAGGTGCCGGAACTCCACCACATTCCGGCTGAAAAAAAGCCCTGCCCATGGTTATCCTGAGGGTCCCAAATGCCTGCTAAGGGATTTTCCCTCTAAAGTCCTGCTGAGGGTGTTTCTCCAACAACTTCTGACCAAAAAAAATGCATATCCACAATGTCTACCCTTGAGGAATCTTAGAAAAGCCACAGGGTATTTCTCCCCTGATCCCCATGTTGTGGGATCATAGAAATGTGCATCAGTGACACCTAAAACCTCCCACAACCCTCACAGTCTCTGCTGAGACTGGGAAAAGGGTTAAAGGCGTAACATTATATAGGTTCATTAAAAAAAAAAGTGAGATCCTTGAAAAGCTGACAGAAGACTGTTGGAACCAATTCCAAGTAGAATCCCAGAAAGAATGAAAAAAAGTAGAGAAATCCAATCACTCTTACTCAGACAGGAAGTGACTTCAGGAGTATGAGAAAACAGGGGAACTTCAGAGCCCAATCCAAGGCCTAGAGGCTTCTAAAGAATAAGTGCATGTGGACTGAGATTATGAAGCAGCTGCCCCCGCCCCATGTTCTGATGCCCCTGGAGCCAATTTCTTCTGCTCTCCCTGCTCCAATTCAAATAAAGGGAAGTCTGTCACTTTGACAAATAGTTTCCTTATGCATCTCATGTAAAATTACATCCAGGAGTTAGAAATAAAAATATACTTTATTCTAGGGAACCATTCAATGTTCCCCAAACCCTTCTTGAGAAACTGAGTGTTAAGCTCAGGTACCTACTGCTGAAAAGGGACCAAGGGCTTTGAGAGTCCCTCAGCGAGGGAGTCCCATTCGGCTGCCTCCAAAGCTCTCTCAGCAGTTGCTCGATTCAGCGGGTAAATTCGACCTCCAGGATCTGAACCTCTCCTCTCACTTACGTTTTCACGATGAAATACAAAGAAGGCCCCTTAAAAAGAAATCTTGTTTATAAAACAGATCTTGCATTTGTACAGACAGTTAAACATGAGTCACAAAAAAGTCACTGCATTCAAAATCGCTTTGCGTTACATATGAACACATACCACTGGGGAAGATGGGCCCCAATGGATATTAATGGCAGAAGTAAACACAGATTGGAAGATTCTGGGTGCAGTAGGTCTGTACCTACTGTACCGACATCGCGCAAAACTTGCGTCAGAAAACGCGATATTTCGTGTTTTCCCTGGCACGATCCGAAACGTGGCGCGACTTCCCGGGTGCAGGCAAGCCATCTGGAAATGGCCCAGGTCTTTATTTAACCAATTTTTCCTCTTCAATTAAGATCTCGAAGCGGTTCACAACACTTACAACAATTAAAACCAATACAAAAATATAATATTCAATAAATCTCAATAAAACAGCCTGATTTAAATAATTAAAAACCACTCTAGTCCCAATCCCAATTTATAACACCCTGCAAATAGCGTAAAAATTGCAAAATGCATACCTCACATCTAACCTGTCACACCATGCCAGACCATGTCTACACCTGCTCTCCCAGCTTCATTCATTTTAAGCACACACATTTTTAAAAAGTACACTAAAGGCTCTATTAAAAGCCAGATCATCCACAAAGCATTCTTTGAGATGAAGCCTGATAGCATAGCAGAAGGAAGACTTTACATCTCTGTTACGACTGCTACACATGTTACAAGCAGGAACTGGCACACTTTAAGGTTTATTGGGCCCACTTCTACCGTAAGAAGGTTACAAAACAGCAAAGCCCACTTCTATCATTTGACTGAAAATATTAAATAAGAATTGTATGGTCCAGTACAGATAATAAATTTCCATGTACAACCATTTTACTACCCCCCCAAATTAAAAAAAATAGGCCACTGTTGTGTTTTATCAGTTTAGCACATTAAATATTAAATGTTATTCTAGTAATACTGAACATTCTACAACATTTATTTCCAAAGCTCTTCAATCAATTTTCTGGATATTAACATTTTGGAGGGAAAGCGGGGCTACTCATACATCAGTCCAGTTGTACTCAGTTTCTAAGGATTGCAGAGTTGCAACCTTTAATAGATTAAAAACAGTTGCAATTATTCCCTGACGATTAGCCTTTTATAAGCACAGCTTCTCTTACCTTCTTGAATTAAGAGATCTCTGTATATCACACCAAGGCATTCTTCATCTAAATGGACATCAAGACCAGCTGCTGCCTCCTCCTCCTCCTCTTGTGTAAAAAGCCAGAAATGGTCTCCAAGCAGCAGATTCTCCATGCAATGCTTTAAAAATCCTGTTAAAGACATTATTTGCCACAAATGTGTTATTTAACATATTTAACACTATTTCAATGTTACTAACATAGTAAGTTGGCAGGCAGTAAAACTAAGCTTTAGGGATGTAAACGTGAGCCTCTCACACTCTATTAAACTCTCATTCTACGCAATACTTTTGGACATGTGTTGGGTTTAGTTTGCCCCCCAGTGGGGCAACTCCCAGCTGTCTCAGCTTGGGAGAACAGCAATGGGAGGCAGGGGGGCTAGAGACCCTCCTCTAGCACTCCCTATGCAAATCTTGCAGCACGCACTTGGAGAGACAGCTGCTATGGGGTTGTCAGGAAAGTGAAATGGGTTGCTGGAACCCCAACCCCCATAGAATTTGGCTCTGAGCACTGTGAAATTGCAGAGTTTATAGAACCAACTGCATTACAGGTACATGTACAGAACCAACAATACTCCTGATCAGGGCTTTTTTTCCTGGGAAAAGAGGTGGTGGAACTCAGTGGGTTGCCTTAGGAGAAAATGGACACATGGCTGGTGGCCCCACCCCTTGATCTCCAGACAGAGGGGAGTTTAGATTGCCCTCCGCGCTGTGGTTGCAACATTAGGTATACAAGTACACAGGGCTTTTTTCTGGGAAAAGAGGTGGTGGAACTCAGGACTACACAAAGACGTCGCTTTGGGTCAGCTGGGAAAAGGGGGCAGTTTTTTAAAGTTTAAATTGCCCTCGGTGAAAATGGCCACGTGGCCGGTGGCCAGCGCGGAGGGCAATCTAAACTCCCCTCTGTCTGGAGATCAGGGGGCGGGGCCACCGGCCTTGTGACCATTTTCAAGAAGTGCCGGAACTCCATTCCACCGCGTTCCAGCTGAAAAAAAGCCCTGTTCTTGATGGTCACAGAATTACATAACCAGACCACTTCACCAGGCAGTTTAAGTGGACTTTTCTATTTAATTCATCTCTCTCATAAGAACATAAGAAGGGCCCTGCTGAGTCAGACCAGAGGTTCATTTAGTTCAGCATCATGTTTCACACAGTGGACAACTCTGGAAGGCCAACAGCAGAGCAGAGAGGCTGAGGCCTTCCACTGAAGTTGCCCCTTGGAACTCTTATCAGACGTTCACTGCCTCGCAATGTGGAGGTTCCCTTTAGTCACCCGGGTGAGTAGCCTTTGATAGACCTGTCCTCCACGACTCTGTCTAATTCCCTCTTAAAGCTGTTTATGCCTGCAGCCATCACTACATCCTCGGACAGTGAATTCCACATCCGAATCACTCACTTCTTCACAGAATTTCTTTTTGTTGGTCCTGAATGTACTGCCCATCGATTGCACTCGGGTGCCCCCGAGTTCTAGTATTATGGTGGAGGGAGATAAATTCTCTATATCCACTGTCTCTACCCCAGGCATAATTTTATAAACCTTTATCACATCCCATTTCTGTTGCATTTTCCCCTACTAACTGAAACATCCCAGGCTGTTTAGACTTTTCTCTCCGGAAAGGTGTTCCATTACCTTTATCATCTTGGTTGCCCTCTTCCATTTTTTTGCAGCTCCACAATATCCTTTCTAAGATACAGTGACCAGAACTATACATATTATTCAAAATGTGGCTACACTTTGGCTCTACACAAGGGCATTACAATACGGACACTTTTATTTCCAATCCCTTTCCTAATGCCAAGCATGGAATTTGTCTTTTTTCACCACTTTTGCACACAGAGTCAATATTTTCATCCAGCTATCTGCTACAACCTCAGCCATATCAGATGCCATCAGCATATATAATTAAGAGGTTTTTTCCCATTGTGCATTACCTTACACTTGCCTCCATTGAACTTGATTTGCAACATTCTTGCCCACTCACTGAATTTAGAAAGATCTTTCTTAGTTGTTCGCTGCCTTTCTTCACCATGCTGAATAACTTGCTATCATCTGCAAACTTTAAATAATCATTTAGGCTAACCTGCCTGTAATTTCCTGGATCCCCACTCTTTTTTAAAAATTGAGGTAACATTTGCTACTTTAGACATACTTCCCCAAAACAGTAGTTCCAACTTGAGTACCTACTTGCAGGGCTTTTTTTCAGCTGGAACACGGTGGAATGGAGTTCCGGCACTTCTTGAAAATGGTCACATGGCTGGTGGCCCCGCCCCCTGATCTCCAGACAGAGGGGAGTTTAGATTGCCCTCCGCACTGGCCACCCGCCACGTGGCCATTTTCACCGAGGGCAATTTAAACTTTTAAAAACTGCCCCCTTGTTCCAGCTGACCCAAAGCGACGTCATTGTGCAGTCCTGAGTTCCACCACCTCTTTTCCCAGAAAAAAGCCCTGTGTACTTGTATACCTAATGTTGCAACCTAGCATGTGGCACTGGCTGAGAGAGGAGGGAAGAGATTGACCTTTCCCAGTTGTGTCTGCCAGGGTACTCCGTGATACAGTAACATAGGTCAGGTGAGCAGGGAGGTGGCATTGCTGTAGTCTGTAAGGATTCTATCTATCCAGCATGGTGCCCCACCCAGCATGGTGCCCCATCCAGGACTAATGAGACTGAGAGGCAGGACTGGGACTCTGTTGGTGCACCAACCACTCTGCTGTCCTGCGGCAATGGCCTGTTAGAATCAGCCCCTTGGAAAGATTTTTCCCCCAGATGTATGAGAAAACTGGTAAATGCTGAGTCAATTTCAAACCATGCTGAAGAAAGTTCACCCATCGCTTCTTTCCAATTACCATGACATTTCATGTGAAATAGTAAAGTTCCTGCCAATTCTCCCACTGAAGGACTACACTGGATCCAGTGGGGCTCAAGACAAAATAGTTTTTGAGGGGATCTGTTTTGTTTTATTGTTTTGAATTAAATTACATTTAAAATGCATTTTTGATTGTTGTACACTACTTGGGTCCCTTCAGGGAGAAAGGTGCCAATCCAAATAAATATTTACGTAAAGTTAACTAGGTAGTTTGTCATTAGTTAGTTAGTTAGTCCCCCTCCCTGCATCAACTGTTGCCATTCCCTGACTCTTTAAGAAGCAGGTGGCTGGGTGGGAAGTTAAAGTAGACCAATATAATAGATAATTTGAATTACCTACATGAGTTATTTCCTCAAGTGGAATTTGGTTTATTATTTTTATTTGGTTGCTCTGATGCATGCACAGATACACTATCTCCATGAGAGGAAATTTTTTTTAGAAAGGGTTACCTTCACATATTAAAATATTAAGGCTCTACAGAAAGATGCCTTTTCCCAGTCCTTTTACCACACAAACAATCATGAACTCCAGGGACCAAGAAAAAGGTTTTTCAGCAAGAACAACCACCTTAAGGCATCCGTAATTATTAAAATGAATGCTTTTAAAAAAAAATCAGTTTACAAGAAATCCTCAAGACAATTGCAAGTACCTAAATATTTCAAATTACGTAAACTGTACTTGGCACTGTGAGATCTGAAAAACATAAATAACAAGACAAAGCATTCCTTGAAAGAAGCCTCCAGCCACAACCACCGCAGTTAATTAGTTAATGAGAGAGCAAAATACCAGCTTGTTCCCTACCCATTAAGTACAGAGCCTCCCTCCAAAAGAAGAAGCTCTTCTTCCAGCAGAAAACAGAGGAGCAAGGCAGAACTTACTTGCCCCAAGCACTAGCCACTGATGACTAATACAGATTACCGTCCAACCACTCTGAAATGTGGGGAGCCTGGCTTAGTAAAGTTCCCAATGTGTACCATGCATAAGAAAGCATGTCAGAGGGGGAAAAATGCACCATGACCAAGCGACCATTAGATAGAAAGCCGTATTACACGGTAAATGGCCCCACCTATAGCAGTTCACAGGAGCCCTGGGCACCCTGCTCAGTAAATTGGAGAAATATGGGCAAGGAACGCTCCCTGAAGCACTCTAGACTGAATCCGATCCATCTGGAGCCTAGAGGAGCTTAGGACCAACTGGAATCAACGATGGATTCCTAAACTCTGGCACACAACACATGCACACACATTTTGAGTTTTGCTCTACCATTAACCACACATTTATATACTACTGCTTTAACTTGCGAATTGCTTTAAAATAGGTCTATTATTTTTCAGACATACAGGATATAAATAATACGTAATAAAATATTGAACTTTCCTAAAGTATATATACTTTACCAAGGGAATAGTAAGTTTTAAACTTCCAGATTTCTTCAAAGGTCCAGAATGTCACCACTATTAAGTGGTCTTCACTATGAATAGACAAGAGCCGGGCAGACAACTCCTAGCAAAGGAAAAAACATTCATATGTCAGTCTAATGGAAAGAACTAGTAAGTCACATTCATAATTAAAGAAAAAGAACCATGATGGAAGCCATTGAACTAGATAGTTCTGATGCATTCGGGGATGGTAGACTGGAGAACAGCCATCTCCTCAAAAAGCAAATGTGTGAAAAGACCATCTTATTTGCTAAATCTGCTGATAAAAATAGTCTCCTGCGTTTCCCCATCTTGGATTATTAATCTATCATACAGTTTATAATTATAAGGAAAAGTTGCATTTAACGGTACGATTTTCTTTAAAAAAAATGATTTAATAGAAAGTGCTTACAAACGCATTCATACACCAGAAAAGAAATGGAAATAGCCACTTAAAAATTTGCTTCCACTTAATTTCCACCTGCTGAAAGCAGCTCTCATGTTCCACAGTCTCCTACATTCTGCTCTGCTCATTCACTGCTTAGCTATCAAGGCCCCGCTGGTATTTCAATATGATGGTGCTTCCATCATGTTTCTTTATCTTTAATTATGAATGTGACTTACTAGTTCTTTTGTATCCATCAGCAAGTTGAGAGGAACAACCATATCAGAGTCAGTGGTATACCAGCCTTTAATAAGACAGAGCTGTGGAAACTCCTATGGCCATATAAGGCTTGTCAACTTTCTTCCATTACACAGCCTGAAAATTCTATTTATCCTAACAAAGTCACTTGTTCCATCATTCAAATACTGGACAGAATAAATCTACACAAAGTATTTAGCCCGGACTGAGGGAAAAAACTGAGACAAAATGGTAAGATATAGACATTTACACAATTAATCCAATCTTGAAAGCTCCTATTTGCGAGGTTCAATTTCTCTTTCTTCTGACTGACATTGTGAAACCCCCACAAATTTTACAGGAATTTTGTCCTAATTTACTTAGAGAAGATCTATAGTATATCAATTGTCAGGAGGTTTCAAAGTTCCCCTCTTAAAGAGGTCCTTGAAGTGAGAGTGAGTTATAGCTAAATGCATATTATGCCCTTAAGCCTTCTAAGGACAATGTCAGCCCTGAAGAAAAACAGCCATGGCCTGCCCAACTAAAACAGAGAAAGCAGCCACTGCAGCAGATCTGGTTATCAAGGGGAATCAGGGAACAGATGAATGACAAAAGAAATATCTTCAGAGGATAAATTCCCATTTTTAAAGGTGGAAGTGTTTGGTTTCTTTGTTTTCTGTTTACAACAATATGACATATCCTGGGACTTGTTACATCACAAAACAGAAAAGGTTAATTTGAAAGATTTTTAGAGGTTATTTTTTCCCTTGCACAATTAAAGAAACTTTGTTGCTGTATGTGCCGATATACACTAGTAGCTAGAGAGCCAGTTTGCTGTAGCAGTTAAGAGCGGCAGGACTCTTTATCTAGAGAACTGGGTTTGATTCTGCACTCCTCCACTTTAAGCCAGCTGGGAGACCTTGGGTCAGTCACAGCTCTTTCAGAGCTCTCTCAGCCCCACCCACCTCACAAGGTGATTGTCATGAGGATAACAACACACTTTGTAAACCGCTCTGAGTGGCTGTTAAGTTGTCCTGAAGGGCGGTATATAATCCAAATGTTGTTATTATTATTAATTTGAAAGCAATTTTATTTTTAGTGAGGGTTTTTAATGACTAACAGAAGTGGCACTCAGCAGTTGCTCCCTTTCACAGAATATTTACTTTTGTCCTAATGTATATATAATTCATCATTTACTTAAAACATAGGAGAAAGAAATTTTAGATCAAAAAAGGCTTGGTTCTAGAGAAGAGCTTTGAGACTATCCATTTTAACTTCTATAGCAGTTAAATATTTGCATGACTATGCATTATTGTATAAACTATGTTAAATAGTTTAGCAGATGCAGAGAGTTTCATTAAATATTAATCTAAACAAGGAACAGTGGTATGATTAAAAATATTATGCAGTGTAAAATTATATGATCAGATACTAAAAATGCAGATGGGTGCAATTCTTCTCAAATTATGAAGTAGTCACCATCAGGTTTATGGTATTTAGACACAAGTATATGGGGATAACTGGATCCATGCTTGCAGGTGGAAGGCTTTGTTTCTCTCTGCCGCACCAAGTGCCTTTGCCAAACTGCAGCTGGTTTGCCAGCTTTGCCTTGTTTTGGAAAAGCAGGATTTGGCCATTGCCCTCCATGCTCTGATCACCAGATCTGCAGTGCACTCCATGTGTGGTTGCATCTGCTGAGGATCAGAAACCTCTGCTGGTGCAAACAGTTGTGTCAAGACCAGGGCCAGATCGAGGGGAGGCAGGGGGGGTAGCCTGCCCCCAGTGCCGCCAAAAATGGGGCGCCGGGAATGGCTGCCAGCCACCGGGAGCGTGCCAGAGCTGGCGGCTTGCGGCACGGAAGGCTGAGCGCAGGGTTGGGAGAACCTCGCCTGCCCAGTCAATGGGACAGCTGGCTTGCCCCATGTGCAGAACCTCCCAGCTCTGCACTCAGCCACCCATGCGGCAAGCCGCCACCACCACCACCAACTCCATGGCGCACTGTGCGCAGGGGTGGCGGGCTTGCCACACGGGTGGCACGGGACAGCGGGGCAGGCGAACCATGCGGAGGGCCTGCTAGCCCTGTGCTCAGCTGCCTACACGGCAAGCCAGCCACCACAGCACATGCTTGCGCTGCCGCCACCAGCTCTGCAGCATACCAGGCGCTGAGGCAGCCGGCTTGCCATGCGTGCGGCACACCTCCCACCCTGCGTGATGACATCATGGAACTGACATCATCGCGCAGCGCTGGGAGTGCACACACAAGCTGTGCACACGTGCGAAGGGTTGGATAAGGGTTGCACCGGGCACCGGCAACCCTAGATCCGGCCCTTGCCAAGATGGTTGACAAATGCCAGCTCCTGGGGAACATCCACTTCAAGTCTTGAGAGCGTTGCCTTTTTTGGCACAATTTATCTTCAAAGCCCTAACCAGTCTGGGAGCAGGTGCTGGTGGACAAAACTGCCGAGTGATTATTGGGGCAGTGGGAATAAATAGACAGATTTCTGTGTTGATTAGCTCTAGAAAAATACTTTTACTACATATCAGGGAAGAGGGTACATTTAGTAAGAAAATAAAGAATAGCTATCTCTATTCATTTTGATGGTTACTACATCTCAACTCTTGTAAGACAGTGACTGAACTAAGAAATGAAGATTTGAAGGAAGACTTAACAAAGAATAATAAAACCTTAGTAATAACATAATAATAACATTCAATTTATATACCGCCCTTCAGGACACCTTAATGCCCGCTCAGAGCAGTTTACAAAGTATGTTACTATTATCCCCACAACAAAACACCCTGTGAGGTGGGTGGGGCTGAGAGAGCTCTGAGAGGGCTGTGACTGACCCAAGGCCTCCCAGCTGGCTTCAAGCGGAGGAGTGGGGAATCAAACCCGGCTCTCCAGAGTCCCGCACTCTTAACCACTACACCAAACTGGTATATGTTGCTAGTTTAGAGTCCCATGCTCTTAACCACTACACCAAACTGGTATATGTTGCTAGTTAATTTCCCCCCAATAAACTAGTTACCCAATAGTGAATCTTAGATCTCTTCATTGAGCATAATACTTGCCCCTTCTCTGGTGGGAACTTTCACTCGAGGACTAAGTGGTTCAATACAAACTAGCTACATGACTAAACAAACAGAACAATAATTTAACTCTTTCATGACTGACACTTGCTAAAATCCCAACACCAGAGCACTCAAAGGATCCACTTGCTCCCATATAAATGAACCCATCAATTAATATTATTTATACTGTTTGAACTGTATTTTTATTGATATTTTTAACCTCCTTAGAAGTCTTTTAAATGAAGGGGTGAGATAATTTTGTAAAAATAAGTACAACTAACTGGCTACTTAGACTGTGCTCATTTGGGATGTTACAGCTAGGTGGGCCATGAATCCTTTCTTAGGATTCTTAGGATCTCAGTTTGACACTGAGAGATCTCTGTCTTTCGGTGCTACACCTCTGAAGATGCCAGTCACAGCTGCTGGCAAAACGTCAGGAACTACAATGCCACGACCACGGCAATACAGCCCAGAAAATCCACAACAATCGTTGTTCTCCGGCCGTGAAAGCTTTCGACAATATAATCCTTTCTTACTTTCCAGGATAGAAACAGTCTGTAATATGCATTAATAGACAGTGGCACACGCCCTCGGCTTCACAAGGCTGACACATGGGATTGTCGTATTGCACGACAAATAGAAACCTTACTTTTGATTAACCATTTGGGTACATAGATCACCAGCAACTTACACCAAACACAGTCCTTGCTTTACTATCATCGTTCTCCAGAAGACGAAGCCGTTCCCTCAGATGTCCCTGCAGCTGAGAGTCAGGAAGGCCAGTCTTGTGTTTCCACATGGTTATCTTCAAGGGTAGAACTAAAAATACAAGCAGTTTTGAGGACTGTGAATATAGACACGTGAAGCTTCCTGACTTGAATCAGACCAGTTTTCTGCCATCCCAAAACACGATGCTGATTTGTTTCTATCCAAATGCACACTCCTATGCGTTAATGTTAGGCAGCTAAACCCAAGCTGAAATGAACAAGCAAGTAAAGCTTGACAGTCTGTGAGAAATGTTCCTAACTGTAATGAACACTTTTGATGGTCCTTGTTGGATGGCAGTATCAGTTACAATGGCGGCTCTCGCTACCAGAAGGGTGTGGGCCGTTTGAGGCCAGTATCAGCACCTGATGGGATTCCCAAAGTTTCAACCACTGTAGTTTGCTGAAGGAATTGGGAAGGAGCTATCTGAACTCAGGTAAGATTCAGAAAGGCATTTCAGGTAGGGTAAACAATAAGGAATTAAGAGCTTCCAAGACCCTACTTAACTGAGAACTGAGCAAAATGAGTTGCCTAATTCTATACTGTGAGAAAGCAGCAGAGCTTAGCAAGGTTGGGGGGTGGGGGAAGGTAATCGATATTACTTAGCATTAGAAAAGTTAATGACTAGGAAAGAGGCTGATTAGAGGAAGCTGGACCCCTACAGTAATGTATGCTTGGCATTAGGAAGCTCTTTGTAACCAAAGGCAGGAGAGTCAAAATGGCAGGAGAGGATGTGTTAAAATACTGGGGACTGAGGAAGAACCATTACCTTGATATGGTGAGGTGGGAAAGTGATCAAATCATGAGGAGAAGTGGGAAGGGATGCTGTGGAAGGGGCCTTGACATTATATTTTTGGGACTACCACCTCTGGGAAATAGCATGACTCCTGTTCAGGAGGGGCCCCCACTTATCATCCTTCCTGCTTTTTGGTGCCTGTCTGAATTGAACAGCGTTTTACTTCCTTAAGCCAAAGTGTTTTTGACACCAGAACTGTAATACATTGTCAAAGTATGAGGAATCGGGATTCCTGTGATGTTGCTATAAGCTTGGCTCATGAGGAATCCTAGCAGGGAGTCAAAGACTGGGGAATCCACTCTCCACCCCCACAGCATAAAGGAGCAAGACTTGGCTTTCTGGAGTGAAGCAAAAAGAAAGCAATAGAAGGGCGATTCCCCCTCAGCTCTTGGCTCTTTAAGGACCCGGTGCGTCATTTGGCATCAAAGAGACGTGGTCAACTTCCAATTGTCATGTTTTTATCTGAGTGGCTTCCATTTTTTATTTCTTCTCCCCAGAAAGCTCCGCCCATCACCCACTGAAGTTGGCAGAGCATCCGATACAGAAGGCAAACAATGGGGACATTAAGATCATGGGATTTATTGTCAACAAACCAGGTTCTTCTAGGATCAACCCCCTTTCATAAAAAAAAAATTACTTCATTTATATACCATTTTTTTCCACAAACCAGCTTACATCATTTTTCTCTCCTCCATTTTTAACTCACAACAAACCCTGTGAGGTAGGTTAGGCTGAGAGGGCGTCACTCAGGAGGCTTCTGTGTTGAGTTGTGGAACTCAGAAAATCTCTCACCCACAATGCATGAAAAAGACAGGTTAAGGCACTGTCTCCATCACCTTTAACATTCGCACCACAAAAGCAGTACATTGAAAACCTTTTATAGATGCTTATGTGTAGATTTCTCTCTGTTATCGTGGAACACACTTCCGATGGAGATCCGGGCCCTGCAAGACCTATTGCAGTTCTGCAGGGCCTGCAAAACAGAGATGTTCCACCAGGCCTTTGGCTGAGAGCCAGCCAACTGTCCCCTTTCCTAACTGCCATGCCCCACTTGCAGCCGCCCTGGGCCGGTACCATGGCTGCGCCCATGGATTTTATAGCAGTTTTACAGTAGCCTGGTATTATTAGAGGTGCCTGGATTTTAAACTGTCCAATTGGTTTTATATTTTTATGTTTTACATTTTATATATTCAGGACTTTTTTTCTGGGAAAAGAGGTGGTGGAACTCAGTGGGTTGCCTGCGGCGAAAATGGTCACATGGCTGGTGGCCCCGCCCCCTGATCTCCAGACAGAGGGGAGTTTAGATTGCCTGGCAATCTAAACTCCCCTCTGTCTGGAGATCAGGGGGCGGGGCCACCAGCCATGTGACCATTTTCAAGAGGTCTCTGAACTCCGTTCTACTGCGTTCCTGCTGAAAAAAAGCCCTGTATATATTTATGTTTTAATTGCATGTTTTCTGTTGTAAGCTTCCCTGAGCCAATTCACTGGGAGGGCGGAGTTGAATAGAATAAATAAATGAATAAATATTACCATATTTTATTTTTATTATGTATGAGGCTGATTTTAATTTTTTTTTCTTTTTTCTCTTTTCAAATAAAATAAGATTTTTTTTAAAAAAAGAAGCAGTACATAACTTTTATGCTTGAGAAAAGGAGGCAATAAACAAATGCCTGTGCTCACGTACAATTTTTCACCTCCTGTGATAGAACCACACTTCCCTTTGGCTTTTCAGCCCCAGTCCAGGGGTGGTCTTTGTCAAAGGATAACAGGGCAGCTGTCTCAGGCCCCACACTGGGTAGGGTCCCAATGACCCACCCCAGAGCCCTACCCCTCAATGAAGGAAAAGCATAAGAGCAGACGGCTGCTGCTACGTCTGGCACTTGGGTGGTAGCATCTCTCACATACATCACACAGGGCATGGGTCACCTCTTGTTTAGCATCAGTTGGGGGGCAGCACTGATTCTGGGACCCCATTCTGGCCTTTTACCCAGGGCCCCAGAATCACGGAGACCGTCCCTGGCTCAGTTTAATGCCCCAGAACAGGAAAGGCCAGGCCACTTGTGGGGTGCGGCTATCTTCCCAAGCCCTGCTCAGTCTTTCCCTGGAAGCTTCTCTTTGGATCAATTAAGGGGCGGGGGCGGGGAGAGGGCAGAGAAGGGGGCACAGGCAAGGCCACTTGCTGGGAATCAAAGCAAAGTCTGACTGTCAAGACTTACAGGGAGACGTGGTGGAAAAGCACCGTCTATACAAGGGGAGCCCAAATTAACCCAAACCTGATGCGAAGCAGCCGGAAAGCAACTTACCCTTCTGCTGCCGCTGCCTGGAAGGGCCCCCTCTGGCGTGGGGGTCTCTGGGGCAACCAGAGGTGGTCTCACCCAGCAACTCTGCTCTAGCTTTTCCCCTGCAGGCAGAAGAGCTCTCTGCAGCAGCCTCGGGGGCGCCAAAGGCTTCCCGCCTTCTTTTGGAGGACTCCATCCCTGGAGAAGAAAAGGTGGGAAGCAACTCATTGGAAAGCCCGGGGGGGGCGTTGGGAAAGTAGGGGGGGGAGATTGCTGGGAGTTGGGGAGGGAGCCCACGAGGGCCTCTGGACCGGGCAGGAGAAGCTATCGGGGGAAGCGACAGGGCGGCAGCAACTCCAAAGGGCCGCTCCGCTGTTTTTCAGAATTGCACAGCCAACAAAATTCTGCTGGGAAAACTAGTCCCGCAATCAAAGCAACCGCGGCACTGACCGACACGCACATCCCTCTCCCCCACCCCCCGCTAACGGGGGGGGCTCCACCCTTATCTTTCCTCTGCCGCTTTTCCAACGCAACTCCCCCCCCCCCTCCATTGACCTACAACTGCTGCACATAAGCTCAGCTATGGGGAAAGGAGCTGCGGGGGTAAAACGCTCGGCGAGGGATTATAAATTCCCCCCGCCCGCTCACACTCCCCGGCCACAAGCGCCGCCTGGGACTCCGAGGGTTAAAGCAGCGCGGGTCTCCCCGGCCTGGGCGCAGCCCCTCGCCGCCCCAACTCGCCTCGGACCTCCCGGGAGAGGAGGCGACGCGTGCAGCGGCCAAGCGAGAAGACCTGCGCCGAGGGCGCTTTCGGAAAGGTCTTTAACGCTGGGGAGGAGAACAGCCCGCCCAACTTTCTTTTTGCACGGGTCCCTTTACGGTTTTTTGAGCCTTTCCCGCTGCAGAAAAAAAGTCCTTCCGCACGCGCTCAGCAAAAGGGTTTGCTCCGCTGCTTCATCGACGCAAGAGCGTGGCGAAGGCGCAGGCGAAGCCGTCCGGACCCGCGCTTACCTGCGCCTCGCTTACCTCCTCCAGCGGCTTCTTGCACTCCCCGCAGGAGAAAGCCGAGCGGCGGGCTGAGGGTGTCCCGGCGGATTTCCGACGCGGCCCTTCCCAGCTGCCCTGTTTTTGTCCGAGCTTTTCCTGTCCCGAGCAGAGGGGAGCCGCCAGCGGGTTGACCATTAACGCAGCTGTTCAGCCAAGGCCGCCTGTCAGGGCCGGCGTCTCCATTGGGTTGGACTTTAGAGCTTCTGGTTGCTGCCAAAGCCAAGAAGAGCCGCCTGGCTCAAGCGTCTGGGCCGTTCATTCAACAAGAGTCAAGACTTATCCTCGGGTTGGGTTGCGGGGCTCAGCTCTTCTTGAATGTGAGGATTTGGTAGGGTTGCCAGCCTCCAGGTAGTGGCTGGAGATCTCCCGGAATTACAACTGGTCTCCAGGCCACAGAGATCTGTTCACCTGAAGAAAATGGCTACTTTGGGGAGGTGGACTCTATGGAATTATGCCATGCCAAGGTCCTTTACCTCCCCCAACCCCACTTTCTACAGGTTTCACCCCCCAGATCTCCTGGAATTTCCCAACTTGGAGCTGGCAACCCTAGGATTTGGTCGTCATTCAAGGCCAAATCATGTGACAGAGCTGCAATTTACTTTTTGAGCTTCTCCACCACCACAGCCCCCCCCCCCCACACACACACTTTATTTCAAAGTAATAGCAGAGGGGTGATGCATTTCATTGGGGAAGTGGCAGTTGGCAGTGCTTAAACCTTACTGTGCCATTTTACCAATCGAATCCCCTCCACTACTGCTACTATTAGCCTACCCGCCCCCCCCTCCCGGCAGTGGAGCAAATAGCACCACATTTTAGATTGGGGAAACAGTGAGGGAAGAAAAGTTTAAAGTCCCACCCCCATGTCCTAAATCAAGGTCTGCATCCAGTAGCACCTTAAAGACCAACAAAAAGTTTCCAGAGTATAAGCTTTTGTGAGTCAAGCTCAACTTGCCCTATACTAGTAGGAAGGGAGATCTCCGAGGCTTTGTACCCCAGTCAGAAGGTGGGAGGGGGTTGCAAAGAAATAAGGATGGGGTTGCCAGCTCCAAGTTGGGAAATTCCTGGAGGTCTGGGGCGGGGGGGAACCTGGAGAAAGTGAGGTTTGGGGAGGGAAAGGACCTTGTCATGGCATAACTCCATAGAATCCACCCGCCAAAGTAGCCATTTTCTCCAAGTGAACTGATCTCTGTGGCCTGGAGACCAGTTGTAATTCCGGGAGATCTCCAGCCACTACCTGGAGGCTGGCAACCCTAGGAGGTACAATGTGAAATGTAATTAGCTTGATTAGAGCAGGGAAAGAAATGCAGAAAAATAGAATCTAGAGTGAGTGATGACTTTAAAGCAAAGAACAAGTGCTCCCCATATGTGCCCCAGAGGATGCTTCAAACCAGTGGAAAACAACTATTAACAGTCCCTAGTCCCAGGGAGGCCCGTCTAGCATCGACCAGAGCCAGGGCCTTTTCGGTCCTGGCTCCAACTTGGTAGAATGCTCTGTCTAATGAGAGCAGGGCCCGGCAGGATCTGTTATCATTCCGCCGGGCCTGTAAGACAGAGCTGTTCCGCCAGGCGTTTGGTTGATACTGGGTCGGGCCCCTGCCGGCCGGATAGGGTAGAACGGAGCCCTCCCTATCAAAACATCCACCTCCAAAGAAACTTTTAAATGCTTAATTATTTTTAGTGACAGTGGAAATGGTTCAACTGAATTAATTAGTGCTGCGCTGTATTTGTATTTTTAAATATTTAGAATGTGTTTTAACTGTAAAATTTAATGTGCATCAATGTAATCCTCCCTGAGCCTGCTAATGTGGGGAGGGCGGAATAGAAATCGAAACAAATAAAATATTTGGCCTCCCACCTTTGGGGTGGGGAAGGTTCTCCCCACCACTGCACCTTGTTAATTTGTTTTATTATTTGTATATTGATTTTAGTTTTTGTTTTTATCGATTTTAACTGTTCACCGCCCAGAGCCCCTGGAGATGGGCAGTATATAAATTGAATGAATGAATAAATAAATAAATACATAAAATAAGCTAAGAAATCCAACCAGGTTTCAAAGGGGGGAGAGTTCCCTAAACTCTCCCTGGGCTGCAAGCCCTTTCCTTCTGCTGCCCTGGAGTTAATCTTTTCTCTAGTTTTGGATTCATTCTTTGTGGGTTTCTAGCTCTGTGTGCCTGCTGCTGGATCACCTCTCCAGTCATGTTTGGGAGAGTATATTTAATACGTCAACATCCCGCCCCCCCCCCCCCCGCCCTCTCCCCTGCCTGCACTTCTTTCATGCAATAGGATGCTGTGCTATTGTCATAGCAAGGGGATTTTTCTCATTTCTGAAATACCATAAATAGCATAACAAGACATGTTATGGCATTTGTCAGTTTTCGTCATATAACTTTGCTCCCTAAAGGTATTGGCTGTACATGATTTTGGATGGTCCATCTCTTTATGCTGCTCCCTCCTGCTACTGTGTAGACTAACAATGTCTACACGAGCTTTCATGAGTCTGAGCTCAATTCCTGAGATGCTATGAAGAGGAAATCATATTCTGTGTTTATAGGGAAATTACAGAATGGGAAGGGGAAAGGGAGGAATTGGGGGCAGAGTAGGGTTGCCAGCTCCAAGTTGGGAAATTCCTGGAGATTTGGGGGGGGGGGGGACCTGAAGAAACCTGGAGAAAATGGAGTTTGGAGAGAGAAAGGACCTTGGCGTGGCATAATTCCATAGAGTCCACCCTCCAAAGCAGCCATTTTCTCCAGGGGAACTGATCTCTGTGGCCTGGAGACTAGTTGTAATCCCGGGAGATCTCCAGCCACTACCTGGAGACTGGCAACCCTAGGGCAGAGAGAGGCCTACAGTGAATCCTGAATAAGGGTCTGAGATGGATTGTAAAGACAGGAGCAGAGAAAAGGGGTAGAGGGGGTATCACACAAAGGCTAAATACAGGGAGGCGGCCCTGGCCCCTTAGCAGGCCTGAAGCATCTGTGGGTGGGAATGAAGATGTCTGGAAATCAGTGGGCAATTTCATAATCTAAAGGCAGCACAGGGAAAGTGAAGCAAGTAGGCCCCATTCAACAGTGCTTGGCCTGAACTCAGAACTGGTCCCCCCCCAAATCAACACCTCCATTTTAGAGCCACTCCCTCCAGCATGGCCGATAAAAAGGTATTTTAGGTTCTGGTCCCCCTCCCTGTGTGTTCTCCATGTCCAAAAGCAGGTAAACACTAGAGAGTGGGGATAGGTAGCTAGAGGAGGTGTTTGGCTGGCCACAAGCAATGTATTTTTTTTTCTGGGAAAAGAGGAATCAGAAAAATATTCCAATACACTAAATAGAACATGATCAGATTTAGCAGTGGAACAAACGAACTACAAATAAACAGTTACATTACCACAAATCAGTGAGTCAAGCTATAAATAAAAAGTACCTTTTATAGTTTGCTTAATTCAAAGAACAGAACATCAATGAATTAAGCAAACTATAAAATAGAATGCAATACAAGATCTTCAATCAACCTAATACACCTTGTAACTTACTACTACAAAAAGAAATGTAAAGAGAATCTATATCTGTGCTTCATGTTGTCTAATGTCAGTCCTAGAATTGTTTATGTTCTGTTTCAGAATTTCTTCAACTCTGTATTGGATTTTTGCTAATGTTCTGTCTTTGTAAACTTGTATTTATTAGCCCCATGGCATTGCTTATGGAAATGTCCTTGAAACTGACTGTACTAATCTCACACTGTGTAATCCGCCTTGAGTGTCAGTGAGAAAGGCAGACTATAAATGACGTAAAAAAAAAATACCCTACCACACATTTTGTTAGTCTTTTTTGTTACTCTCTTCTACTGTTTTAGGTTCTGGCCAAGTTGGGCTGCTCTTGGGAAAAAGTATTGTGAAAACTAACTTCCTAAAAACTTAAGCATTGTCAAGGGGATCCACTCATCTCTTTCATCTTGCCTTTCTGGTGGCTGATGCCAAAGGAATCCAAGACCATATTTACACTTCTGTATAAGATGACACCAGCATGCCCCCCCCCCCCCCCAGTCTACTCAGGGGCCCTGATGCAGCTGCTTCTCAGCTCATACATATGAAAACAGTTACACAAAAGGATTCTCTTCCCTAGCTTGTACCATCCCTTTGTGTTTGGATCACCGGATGTTTTTAGGTCTCTTTTGAAAGGAAGTGGGAGGGGAGAGCCAAGACATTTCCTGGTATGGAATCCTGCAAGGCCAGCACCATTTCCTGCTTCCCTGCAAGTTCAGGGCTTTCTGAAACAGCATCCAAAAACATACCGCAATTCACCTAATACCTTTTATTAGGACAACCAAAACGACACACAATCGTGTGTGTGCTTTCTGGAAAAAATCAATTTCAGGTACAAAAGCAGAGGAGTTAGCCGTGTTGTCTGTGGTAGCAAAATCAAAAAGAGTCCAGTAGCACCTTTAAGACTAACCAGTTTTATTGTAGCACAAGCTTTCGAGAATTAAGTTCTCTTCGTCAGATGCCTGATACAGAGACTGGTCAAATACAGAAGAGGAGGAGAGAGAAGAGGCAATTAGGGGGGGAAGGGGAGGGTGCAACCAAAACATTCCTTTGCTAGTATATGTAAACATCTCCTTTTGGTGTGTGTATCAGTTGGCTTCAAAGGAGTTTGCCCTGTTAGTTTGTAGCAGCCAAACAGCTAGACCATCCAATTCCAATGCAGTATGAGCCTTCGATAACCACAGCTCTCCCTGCCAGATGCATCTGACAAAGAGAACTGTGGTACAAAAGCTGCTCTTTCCAGAAAGACAGAAACCTGATAGTCACGAGACAGTCAGATCTGTAAAGGCTCCGAACCAAGATCCAATCACAACGGTTGTTTTAATAGGAGCCTTTCAATTGGTGCTAGAAATCACACACACAAAAACAAATACATGAAAAATAAAGCCCAGGCTGGTCTCCTGTTCTGAATCCGAAAGGGCACTATGCCAAATCAAATAATTCCCGTTCAGTCTCTCGATGTGTAACAGTCATATCTGCACCTTCGGAGTATGGTCCTGACTCAAAGGTTCCACTCACTGTCTGTAATGCCAGCCATTTGTCTCTTAGCCTCCGGCTAAGTACCCTGGTTGGTTGATTCTTGTGTGTGAGCCCGAGCTCTTAAATATTGTTGGAAGCATCACAGAAGAGAGACTGCTTGGATGTCTCTGCTAAGGTTTAAAATGAGAATGGAAGGCTGAAGCTTATCCCCTTCAGCTAGACAATCTCATTCCCTCAATGTGCCAACCTCTTCACCAGAAGTCCAGATCCCCTGAGGTATCCATCCCATACTCTGAACTGCTTGCTGGTGGCTTCTGGAGAGTGCTGGAGGTTTGGTCTAATCAGTATCATGTGAAAGTTGAGATGAGACTGCTGCATCTCCTGCAGGAGCTGGAGCCAAGGACCGTTTTGGATGATACCATCTCACTCCCCACCCCTTCCCCGCTGTCAACATGCAAAGTGCTGGTTCTGACTGCAGCTGAGGTGGATGAGGGCACTTCTTGGTGTCTAAAAACTGACAGGCAGAAGAACCCAACAGACTTTCCACAGCACTTTCCAACTTTCATATACTCCTCACTTTTCAGAAAACAAAACTGCTCTCATCCCTCTCGACAGTATTCAGAACCGTAGCCAGTTTGGTGGTTAAGAGCCCATTAACCTAGTCGTAATGATGTATTTAGAGTCCCTTATCTGCTGTATGAGTCTTGTCCATTCACCTATGTCCGTCATTCATTTGGAAATGTAATAGGTCTTGAGCAGTCACGTTGGAGTGGATTGGCAACCTGTGAGTACACGATGCCTACGCATGTTCGTTGGCACTTCAATGGATTAATTAAGGTTTGACTTATATATTAATTTTTTCAGTCCAGTTGTACTTGTGCCCAAGAAGAAGTATGTTTCATACGAAACGGGGATTGTATAAGATGCCTGCATAATCCCGTCGGCACCTGTGGATTTTACATCTCATTGGACTTGAGCCACCACCATAAGACTGCCTTGTGACTTCCTCTTTAGTACATCCCCATTGTGGGTCTGTTTCGGACATTTATATTATGACTTGGACAACTGAATTGTATTATTTATTGTATTCATTGCATGTTATTTATTTGCACTTTGCACTTTGCACGTTTGCACTATTGAAACATTTATATAAAAGTCAGCATTAATTGCATATTTCCGGACTTGTTGCTTGTACTCCTCACAATCCGGTTTTCTCCCCTTGTTTGGCTTGGTGGTTAAGAGCGGCAGGACTCTAATCTGGAGAACCAGGTTTGATTCCCCACTCCTCCACCTGAAGCCAGCTGGGTGACCTTGGGTCAGTCACAGTTTTTGGGAGCTTTCAGACCCATCTACCTCACAGGGTGATTGTCTTGGGGATAATAACAACACACTTTGTACAATGCTCTGAGTGGGCATTAAGTTGTCCTGAAGGAAGGTATATAAAACAAATGATGTTATTATTGTTGGTCCATGGATTTTTGGTGCCTCAGGTGACCTCTGCCTTTTTGTCCACCCCCACCCCCCTTCAGTGTGCTTCACTGATGTATAGCGTGATCATTTTAAATTCTTGAAGGGGGAAATGTCTTGCCAGAAGCGGCAATCCTAAAAACAGTTTCCTGAGAGTCAGCCCCATTGAATAAAATGACACTTCCCTCTGAGTAGACCTTCTCAGAGTTGCTCTCTATTCTGCTCTCCTAATCTCCCACTAACCATATCTCCTATATCAGAACTGAAATGAAAAAAGCAAAATATTGCCCTTTTTGGGCTTTTAGAAAGCAAAATGTGTAAATACTTGGGTGACTAAAACACAAGTAACCAAGGCCCGTCTGAAGTACAGAGGAAGGAGCGAAGATTAGTAAGTGTTAGACTCTGAACCAGAAGTGGGGGGAGGGGGTCGATAAGAGGGCAAGGAGTCACACTGGCCAGATAAGCCCTGTAGCTCTCAGGTGCTCCCGAGGGGCTGGCAAGAAACTCACAACTTCAATAGGGATCTCACAAGACAGGTGGCAGAGGAAGGCATGAAGGAGAAAGCGCATTCAGCCTTCCTCCTGCCCCAAGCCAGCTGATAAGGGGTTGGAGTTAGGGCTGCCAGCCTCCAGGTAGTGGCTGGAGATCTCCCGGCATTACAACTGGTCTCCAGGCCACAGAGATCAGTTCACCTGGAGAAAATGGCTACTCTGGGGGATGGACTCTATGGAGTTATGCCATGCCAAGGGCCTTTCCCTCCCCAAACCCCGCTTTCTCCAGGTTTCACCCCCCAGATCTCAAGGAATTTCCCAACTTGGAGCTGGTAATCCTATTTGGAGTGGAAAACACCCCCCCCCCAAGACTTCTCGTCATCTGACCAGCAGGGGATGCCCACTGCCACCAGCCAAATGATGTGCCTGCTTTCCTCTGCAACACTCCCCCCGCCCCACCCACACACCAGCAGTTGCCAAGCAGCAACCAGTGGCTTGCAGTGACATGGTGGAAGAGGGAGCCAGAGAGGGAAGCGGCTGACAAGAGGGTCAAGGCAAGCAAAAGCTGAGGGGGGGGGAGCGGTGACTGGGGAGTCCTCATGGGCCCTCTGCTGATGGAATTCTAATACCCAGGGCTTTTTTTCTGGGAAAAGAGGTGGTGGAACTCAGTGGGTTGCCCTCAGAGAAAATGGTCACATGGCTGGTGGCCCCGCCCCCTGATCTCCAGACAGAGGGGAGTTTAGATTGCCCTCCGTGTTCCGGAACTCTGTTCCCCCGCGTTCTCTCTGAAAAAAAAGCCCTGCTAATACCTGATTGGCCAGCTCAGTTCTGTTGGTTCTCCAGTTGCTGTCTCATAAATGCATGGATTCCTCTACAAAGCTTTGTGGTTTGAGTCGGACAGATGAAATTCAGTTGCTGTCCCCTTGCTCAGTCGTACCCAACCTCTGCTGTCTTCCTGTGCAGGTCACACTGGGAGGGAATGGCAGGGTGATCTTTTTTTTTAATAAATATTTTTATTATTTTCACACATACATATACAGACATGAGACAATTACTTGTCGATATCTGTTATCTATTTCTTTACCTCTTATATTTCATCTTTTTACATCTTTAATGGTGAGTTCTATTATGTCATTATACAGTTAGTCTTAGTATCATATTTATGTTTAAACATTGTAATTATTTGCCATCCATTTGTAGAAGGGATCCCATGGTACCGAGATGTCTTCTTCCATTTGCCCTTTCATTAACAATGTTAATGTATCAATTTCCGCCATCCCCATTACTTTTGTTATTAATTCTTCTTGCTGAGAGATTCTTTGTTGTTTCCAATAAGTTGCTAGTAAGAGGAAGGGACGGTATCCAGGTCTATATTCTTCCACAGCTGGGGGATAAGCCAGGTGCGCAGGCGGGTAGGTCTGTAGCACAAGGGCGGCCAGGAGAAGGGGTGGTAAGAAGCCCCTTCAGTACAGCCACTCAGCAAGGAGAGGGATAACCCCCCATGATGATGTTTGAGAGGGCTCAGATAGCAAAGAGTTCAGTTGCACCTTTAAGACTAACCAACTTTATAGTAGCATAAGCTTTCGAGAGCCACAGCTCTCTTCGTCAGACTTCAGGGCTCAGACTTCAGTTGTGCTCAATTGTTAATTGAAATTATCTTAACTCCTCTTTACCCAGTTTATTCCTAGAACCCTGCAATCTGTTTCCTCCCTCTTTTTAGGAACATGGCGCTTACTTTGAATTATTTAAAACCCTTTTCGTTCCAGATTTTCAGTCGTAGCAGTGCCACATTTGGCCAACAGATGTCCCCGCTCACAATCAGAAAAGGATGGTGGAGTCCGCTAAAGTGGCGGCCTGTATGTACGTGCGGATCTCTGGCTGAGACTTTTAAAAAATTATTTATTATAATAATAATTAAAAAAAGATCTCTGGCTGAGATTTGACTGCCTGAGGAAGGAATTGACTGACAATCACTTAGTAGAAGCAAAAGAGAGTTTTAATTACCATAAGAAGGGCTGACTACGTTTGAGAATTTGCTACCTGCCTGCCTCATCCCCATATTTTTCTTCCACCTATACCAGTGACATTCAACACTTCTTTGACATGCTACCTGTGGCTCTTCCTCAATTTGGTCCCCTTCCCATCTTCCAGAAAAGTAGACAAGGTCATTATCTGGTAGCACTTGTCCTTGGCATCTGGTTTTCTCCTTAACACAGGCACTGCTGGAGGGTGGTTAAGCTAGGAGCCTTCCTGAACTGCAGGTCCTGGCTAGGGACAGAAGTCAAGGGCTTGCCCTCTCGATCCCTCACCTCGGCACAGCCTCCACATCGTCATCCCAGCACTGGGGCAGCTGCAGGAGAAGACCGAGCTTACTGCAGAGAAGAGATAGCAGAACCACCACCACCAGCTTACCCATCTGGGGGTCTAGGGGCTGGCTTGCAAGCTGCCCCCTGACAACTCTTGCACTAAGCACTTATAGGGAGAAGAAGATTTCTTAACATCCGATCTATACCCAGCAGGCAAGCAAGCTCCAGTCTCTCCCCTGCTGCCTCCACTGCAAAGTGGAGCCCTCTCTTCTTTTAGGGGCTAACAAAGGGTGGGGTGGGGACAACTGTCTCAATTGGAATGCAGGCATGTATGTGTGCCCACAGACAGAAATTCTCCTAGTGCAGTCCCAGAGAAAGGTAGAGTGTCTTCAGCTGTTGGTTTTCTGCATGCAGCAAAGTTCATTCCAGTGGGGTTGACAGGTTAGTCCATTGAATCAGAACAAAACAGAAGTCCAGTGGCACCTGAAATACCAACAACATTTATTCCAATAAGAGTTCTCGTAAGGCACATCTCACTTCTTCAGATGCAATGGGAAGAAAGAAACTGGTTTACCTAATTTTTTACAGAAAATTACAGAACAGGAGGCAGGAAGAGGGAGGAGCTATGCAGAGAGAGGCTTAATATAATAAATCTGGTAAGATTCTCTATGTGGGGATTTGAAGCTTGGGTAGTTTAGTGGTTGATGAAAGAGATTAGACATTCTAGCCTCTCTCACAGGCAGTGAAGATAAACAAAAGTACAGCAAAGTAAGCTAAATAAAATAATTAAGAAAGAGGCAGTTTAAAGCTTGGGGAAATTGACCGACATCAGTAAAGGGTTAGTAACAGTCTATTGAAGTTATTAAGTTATTAAAAGGAGATTCTTCTTAAGTTATTAGAAATGACTTTTATTAATTGTTTTTATTAAAACAGAAAATAGCATTGGACTGTAGAAAGAATATCAAAAGCAGACAATATAACAGAAAGTAACCTTGGACAGTAGACATAATATCAAAAGAAAATATTTAACAAAGTATTAAAACTACATAATAATATAACAAAAAGCAACATTGAAGAATAAACATAATATCAAAAACAGAACGTATAGCAAATTATTAAAATTATATAATATTTCTCCTCTCCATCCTTTCACTTAGTTATGTTAAAAAAATACATTATACTCACCATTTTATATTCAGCATATTAAAAAACTTTTTCAGCCACATAATAAAAAAAGACTTTCCATTTTTCCTGAAATCAGTCTATTATACGTATAAGAAGTTAATATAGCCATTGTCACATAAACATACAATTTATTAATCCATTCAGGACAACTTAATACCTGCTCTGAGCGGTTTACAAAGGTTGTTACTATTATCCCCACAACAATCACCCTGTGAGGTGGGTGGGGCTGAGAGAGCTCTGGAAGAGCTGCGACTGACCCAAGGTCATCAACCTGGCTTCAAGCGGTGGAGTGGGGAATCAAACCTGGCTCTCCAGGTGAGAGTCCTGCTGCTCTTAACCACTACACCAAACTAGCTCTCATTGGCCAATGGAATAAAAAGGATGGAGCAGACTGATCAAGCGCTAAATTATCACCTGGCGATTAAGGACTGGTTCTCAGGGTTTGGGGTTTGAGAGGCAGCCCGTTGTGAGACAAGATGTGTCCATGAGGGGGCAGAATTTGTGTGCCTTTCCGCACAGTCTGATCCACTTTACGCAGTCTTGTAGAGGGTTCTTGCCCTGTGCAATTCTCATTGAAATGGGGATAGAACACTGTAAATGCTGACAAAACACACCCTTCCTCTTCAATGTTATTTTCAGAGTGCCAAGCCTATCTTGAAACTGCAGCTGCTAAAAGTACAGGCAGTCTGCCAGAAAAACGTGGCAACCCTCTAAATCCCCAGGACTTGCTATTCTTATTGGAAAGAAAAGCTGGGTCTTCCAGACCATTGCACCATATGGCCAGAATTATATCTTCTCACCCAGTGAAATGAAGAGATGAGGGGCAAGAAGGAAAGCTCTACAAAAATTTCACTCTGCAGATGCTCAGAGGCAGGCAACATCTTCACCACCCTACCTAACATCCTGCTAGGCACTAATCTGTGGCGTGTAACAATTTTTTTTGGGAGGGGGGCAAGGGCCAAAGTTACAAAAGGGGACATAGAGCACCACCATATGGGGAAATATAAGATTACAAGGTGAAATCAAAGAGAAATTAAAGAGAAATTCCTCTTTTAAAAGAGAATAAGAGTAATCAATGGGTTTATCTAAAAAAGAGAATTTTGATAGAGGAGGGGTGCAAAGTGCAGAAAATTAGCATCTGTAGTGTGAAAAGAATTCTATATTCCGGTTTAATCGTAGGGGTCCAATATTACAAATTTGCAAATAACTCAATTTCAGCAGTCTCGAGTGGTAATTTCCCTTTGACCCTCTGGTCCTCTGTTTGAAAATGGCACCTTTTAAATCAGCATATGAATGTACTGCAAGGTTAAAGTGTTCACCCAATGGTTCTTGGAAGTTGTGATTTTTTATGTCACTTGTTCACTTACTCATCTTCCAATGTTATATACGCCATCAAGGGTCAGCAGTGCCCTTCCGCTCTCTGCCTTGAACAGACAGGTCAGTTCCTACACAAACGAATAAATGGACATATATCTGACACCAATCTATGATATTTACTGGGTAGGTTTCCCACAAACAGGAACTGTGATCAAACAATGATCTTTCGGAGTGTAGACTTCTTAATTTCCTGGGAGTAGGGAAGAATCTAGGAAAGAGGTGAAGTAAAAGGCCAAGATCCAAAACTACAGATCAGAATTAAATGATAATAAATAGAACTTTATTACATACATTAGCAACAAAAGTACCACAGCTAAGTAAAGTATTTAGAACAAACATAGTCTATACATACTGCAGTCTATAATACTAGGATTATTCAACCCTGAGAGTTTTTATTCTGACTGGTGTTCTCCTAATGAACCCACAAGCTATAATATTAAGAGAGAGAGCCGCTGAGAGAACCACTTATATCCAAGTAGAAGAGCCATGTGATTGAGCCTGGCTTTGCCCTGCGATTGACCGCAGAACAGTCTTTATCCAAGGATGCCTTCAGAATGACCTCTCTCTGATAGGATGAAACAGGTATAGAAAGACCTATTTTAATTAGCGGCATAGCAAAATAAAACAAAAGTCTAAAGTCACTGTAAAGAGTAGCAACATCTATTTCAACATGAGCTTTTGAGAGCCAGCACTGGCTTTCAGATAGGTAACAAGGAAATCATTTCCAGAGCTCTTATAGGGAAATTACCAGTGGCGTAGTGGAGATTAAGAGTGCCCCGGGCAAGGCAAGTATCCTGCCTTTTCTTTTTTGATCTACCTTGTGCACGTGCTTTGGGTGCACGCTCCTGGGCCTGTGTGATGATGTCACTTCCGGTGACATCATTGTGCAGACGCGGCAGCAGCTGCCTGCCCTGCCACAGCCAGCTGGGCTGCTGCAGGAAGGCTGGCTTGGCGCCCAGCAAACCGGCCACCCCATCAGCACACAGGCAGCATGGGCAGTCTCCCCAAGGGTGTGATGCAGTCTTTTGTGCCCCTACAAATTTTGCACCTGGGGCAACTGCCCCTCTGCCCCGCCCCCCCCCCAGACACACTTTGCAATGATACAAAGTGTTTGGGGAGAGGGATGCAATACATGGACATCATGTTCCATTTCATGGTCATGTTTGGTGGAGGCGACCATGAGGATCCATGCCTTAGATTAGTTTGTCTTTGTGTGTGTGTGTTGTGCCTGTATCATGATGAAGCACTGGATCCAGGTTCCTTGTGGAGCAGTCTATGAACACCAACATCATCATGAGATTTATGGCAGACATCGGTACAATCCATGCATAGATAATAAAGGTCAGTTTTTAAAAAAATAACCTTTTGTGCTGTGGTGGTGCCAGAAAGATTAATATTGATCAATTCAAGGAGTCACATATATTTGGAAACTAATGCTACTGTAAAAAAAATTATTTGTAGAAAATTGTTAGTTTGGTGGATTTCAAACTGGCCCCTGAGGAAGTGGATGTTACACGAAACAAGCTAATTTTGCCGGCTGCTTGTAGGGCAGGGGGACCCTTCGTGGTCCTTGTTACATCTTTGTGGCTCCACTTACAATAAAAAGAAATATTTCACATAAGAAACATCATCATTTGGGAATTCGCGTTCTCTCACCTGCTCTCCATCCACACGGACCCAGTAGGGAGGAGGACAATGTTTCCCTGCAGTTACCGTTTCCTTTTTTGCTCTCGGAAGAGATTCATTTTGGAAAAGAATCATTGGGGATTTGGAATTGTCTCCAGTATTGAGGACTTAAATTCACTTCGTTCTTGACTCAGAGACCGGAACTATATTATACTGTGAGACTTACGAAAGCATCACAGTTGATTGTTGAATTAATTGTTGATGAGTATATAGAGTATTATAGGTGATTGGTTAATTCCTAGATAAATATGTTTGTATTGGAATGGAAACTGGATCCGAATACTCTTGATGTATGAATTGTTTCTCTCTCTTTAATGGATTTTCACTGTGGGTATTAATTTTATTCCCTGGGAAGTCATTTGGGTATTCTTATCATGAGATTTATGGCAGATATTGGTACAATCCGTGCACAGATAATAAAGATCAGTTTTTTAAAAATAACCTTTTGTGCTGTGGTGGTGCCAGAAAGGCTTGGGGGTATTTTGTGGTGCAGGCCATGACATGGCTATGCTATGTGGTCTTATGGTGGATTTTGAGGGGCTCAGTGTAGAAATTGTTAGGCTCCATAAGATACAGGTTTTTAATGTTCTTTTCTAGCCCCATGGCAGTGCTATAAAATGCCAAATCAAAGTTTTGTTTGATGTGTGGCCCGCTTTTATCCCAGCTTTCCTCCAAGGTGCTCAAAGAGGTGGACCCATCTCTCCTCAACCCAACCCAACCCAAAGAGGTGGGTTAGGCTGAAAGGGTGTGATTGGCCAAGGTCACTCGGGGCCAAACTACAAGTGGCGAATGACACAGGTTGGACACTTGTCAGCTTCCCTCAAGTTTGGATGGGAAATGGAGGCAGCTTGGTGGAATGTTGGACAAGTGACCGTTGAAAAGTCCATTGGACAGCAGTCAGAGGGCCAAGCTGCAAGACTAGGATGCCTACAGTTCCCATCCAAACTTGAGGGAAGCTGACAAGTGTCCAACCTGTGTCATTCGTCACTTGTAGCTTGGCCCTCAGTGAGCTTCAATGGCAGAGTGGGGACTCAAACCTGGGTCTCCCAGATCCTGACATACCAAGAGCTCCATCATATGCTGACGTTCATAGACATTGACGTCACAGCTCTCTCCAAAGCTCTGTCAGCCCCACCCACCTCACAGGGCGATTAGAGAGAGGATAATAATAACACACTTTGCAAACTGCTCTGAGTGGGCGTTAGGTTGTCCCGAAGGGCGGTATATAAATCGAATGTTGTCGTTGTTATTATGTATGCCTTAATGGCGGATTTCAGTCGCATCCATGTACAAATGGTAAGGATTCATGCTTTTTAATGCTTTGGGGGGGGCGGTCTCCACGGTGGCATCACAAAGGATTGGAACTGTTTTCTGTGGTACAATATTGACAATCAATATTGTCAAAATGTGCAAATTTACAATTGTGTGGAATCCAATTGGCCTGACGATCTACATATTGGATATGTTTTTGCGCAATGACAGCCCCCAAAGTAGCGGCTTCATGGATTCTGAGGGTCAGTCTGTAGGCACGGCTGTCACGAATGATATGATGGCGAACCGGAGAGGTGGCGGCTCCCTGTAAAATAAAATACGAACACCCGGGTTCTGCGATGCAGTCTTTCTGCCGTGGCAGCTGTGGCGCGAAGCGCTGGGCCGGCGATTCGTCACGGCGTTGCCCGTGGGCCGGGATGAGAGCTGCGACGTGACGGCGGCTTGGGGTCGCTCGTCTGAATTCAGGCCTGGCGGATCCGTTTCGAACCTTCGCCAGCGCCAGCCAATCTCCGCCGAGCCGCCGCGGCCCCGCGCGCACGAGCGGGCGGCTGCTCTGCGCCAGGCGAGGCGCTCCGGCGGCCACTGCAGCATTTCTCGGCGCGGCCGCCGCCCGGCGAGGGGCGGGTCGCAGCGAGCGAGCGAGCGTCGCGGGGGCCAGCGCCGCCTCCTGCCTTCCCCGCCGCGGCCCCGCGCCAGCCAGCCAGCCAGCCGCAGAGCCGCCGGGGGATGGTTGCGCGCCCGCCGGCCAGGCTGCGGGCAGGAGCCGCGCAAGATGAGCGCCGCCGAGGCAGGTAGGAGCCGCAGCCCGCAGGCGGGGCGAGGCGAGGCGAGGCGCGGCGCGGCGGGGGGAGGCTGGGGGCGCCGGAGCCCCTCGGAGGAGCCCTCCGGCAAGGGGCGAGGTGGCGGCGGCTTCACGTGGCCGAGGCTTCGCACGTGACGACGCCGCAGCCCCGCCGCAGTGCCGGCCGAGGGTGTGGGCGCTCGCGGGGCGCCAACATGGCTGCGGGCGAAGCACCTGCCCCTCGGCCCCCTGGCCTGCCTTGCGCGGCGAGGGCGCGCAGGGAGGGGTGGGAGAGCCGGCCCCCGCCCGCCCTTCCGGGTAGGCCGCTGGGAATGCGCGGGGGGGATGCGGGGGCGCTGCCCCCCCCCCGCCTCCCGGGCCCTGATTCCAGGCGACTCTTCCGAGCGTCGCCTTTGGCTCGGCCTCGCTGCGGGAAGGGCCGGCCAGTGCCCTGGCCGTGCCCACCCTTCAGGCTGATCTGCCCAGGCGGATCTGCCCTGGGACCATACTGACCGCCTCGGGAGTAAGCCAGTGAGCGCTACGCCCCAGTAAGCATGCCCAGGATCATGTTCGTTGGCCGGGGGAATTGGTGGCTTGGAACCTTCATGACACCTTTGCATAAGCCCTAGACTGGGCAGATAAGCAGGGGGATGGAGAGAGATTTGCAGCCAAAGCAATGTGTGTGTGTGTTTGTGTGTGTGTGTGTGTGTGTGTGAGTGAGAGAGAGAGAGAGAGAGAGAGAGAGAGAGAGAGAGAGAGAGAGTGAGTGAGTGAGTGAGTGGTACAATACCTGCGCATCTGCTCAAGACTTTCCAGAACCAGACGTGTGTGTATACATCTATAAGTACGTGTGTATAGGCCTTTAGTAACATCTAGCACATTCTGCAACATCTTTTCCTGATCAATTGGTTTCCTTTGCCAATGATCTCCTTACAAGTAGTGCTGGCACAGCTGCTTAGTCTTTTATGGGTAAGATGGGACTGCATACATAGTACTGCAGTGGCCCAGTGTGCCATTTACTGGCTATGAGACACAGCCTATGCAGAAGATCTGTTAGACCTGAACTAAGTGATCCGTTTTAAAAGGAGGCAAGTTGGAATCGCCCAGAACTGCTGCCAGAGGGCAGCTGCAGGGAATTTCTTTTCTTAAATGCTGGATTGGGATGGTGGAGTGGCGGAGGAAGGGGGCTTCTGCTTATCCCAGACAGACAGTAACCGGGGCGCAAGCAGTTCCTGCAAACGTGCAAAAAACTCTCTTGGCCACTCAGCCCAGGTAAATGGGAGGGGGGCAGAGACTCCTCCTCCCATGCTGTGGTCCCAGTCTGAACTGGGTCTTGCAGCTCTTGGGGAAACAGATTCTTTGCAACTGCTATCTGGCTACTGGGAAAGCGACTTGAGTCAGGATAACTCTGTCCCAGATTGTTTAAAAATGCATTGTGTAGTTCGGCTCACAGTGGAGGCCCATCAAAAGACTCACAACTACATTTTGCCAATTTTAAATCAATGGTATCAGCATCCCAAGAAAGATATTCAGGACCAGCGAGAACTTTGGAATCTTCATGGACGCAATGCATGAAATTTTAAAGATTTCCTGTCTTTTAAGATATAATGTAACAGCCTTCCTTAAGGAAGTATAAATGATACAAAAATTGGATGCTATTTGTTAGTAAACCCCCTTCTCTTGGGAGGGCATTGGCCACACAGTGTTGACTACTAGGACTGGCTACTCACATGACCTGAGGGGCCTTGCTTGCTTTGCTCTGCTCTCCTACATCTCAGTCAAGGGACACATGTCCGAGTTCAGGAGCCGTCCAGCATCTCCTTAAGATAAATGCCATTGAGTTCTGTGGCTAGAAATGTGCTCAGGGCAGGGCTCATTTCGAGGGGGGACGCGCAGGAACACAGTTCTCCAAAGAGGTCTCATGTCAGGTGGCCCCACCCACCTGACCCTCGGCCATTTTGGGCCCGTTTCATCCTGGATTGGGGCTGAAATGGCCCGGATCGGCCCTCTGATGAGTGGTGGATCACTCTCCTGTTCAACAGTGGCCCAGTCTTGATCATGTTGGGCCCCTTTTTAGCCATTTTCAGCCCCCTTTTGCCATTTTGGGCCTAATTTCGGTCCTGAATGGCCAGGATTGGGTCCAAAACAGCCAGGATAGGTGATGTCAGAGGGTGTGGCATATGCAAATCAGGTATGCTAATGACACATTTCCGGTGATGGCAAGGGGCGTAGCATATGCTAATGAGTTATGCTAATGAGTTCCTCCAGCTCTTTTTCTACGAAATGACCCATGGCTCAAGGTACACTTCATCTTCACTGTTTCAAGGAAGAATGGCATTTTGCTTATAGGAAGAATGATAGTCAGGGTCCTACTTGGATGGGTATCTATGCCCAGGTTCTACCCTGGCAGCTCTAGTGGCCCTTCTGAGATCACAGAGAGTCTGTGTACATCCTTACCTGAGAATAACCTCATCCTCTTGGTCTCCTGGAAGCAAGAGGCACCTGAAGGATGGTCTAATGCTTGAAATCTCACCAGGTGAAGAACACTGAAAGACCTTCCTAGGGCAGTCAGCACCTGAGAGTTCTCCTTAACGTTCAGAGGGCGCATGTGGTCCCTTCTAGTACTATGGTTCTATGTTTAAAAATTTCATTTTGAGATGTACCTGTTTTCCAGAAATTGCAGAAATTTGATTTCTTTGTAGCTTGCTGAGCTGTGGTGGCAAATGAGACTGCTTACACCAAACTCTGCTTTGGTGTTTTGGCATGACATTGGATGCGGGGGTGGGGGGGTCCCAAGCAGAAATTCAACAGGTGCAGCTATAACAAACACATGCTATTTACACAACTAATGAACTTTTGCCTGCTGCATCCCTGAGAAAAATTGAAGCACAGCAGTCTTGTATATGAATAGCCAAGTGGCCCTGCTCTGCGGATACTTAAATCCACAGATGGGGACCATCTGCAGACTTGCAGAAAAATCCAAAAACTTTTTAAAAATTGAGAGGGAGTTTAACACACACACACGCACCCATGGGAGGAGAATTGTCAGTGCTTGCACACACAATGCGCCTGTGCTGGCCTGGCAGCATTCACCCTCTGCGCTGCATGCAGCAGATGTTGAAAGAGGGGGAGCCACTGCTTAAGCCAGATCAGTGTTGGCTAGCAGGGGAGGGGGAGGGCAGGAGCCACCCACTACTGTTATCCCCTTAGAGCAGCAGAGAAAGTGCTGAGGGCAGGGGAGTCTTGAGGAGGAGGATTAGGATGGGCAGAATGACAGGTGGGAGATGGGTGGGCAGAGCACAGAGGATTGGTGGAGAGCAGGTAGATAACCACCTTCAGTGCAGCGACTGTATGCAGTCGTTCCCCAGGAAGGGCACAGCTTCCAGTACTAACACAGGTGCTGCCATTGCCAACACATGTCTGTGAGAGGGAGGGACTGCTCTGCCATCCTCGTGGACAGGCCGGCGCCAGAGTTTCTGGTGCCTGAGGCTGGGGGCAGCTTCAGGTCTGCTCCTGCCTCCGTGCATGTACGCGCACCTGGACTGCGGGGCGGCTGGGTGGGAGGGCTGCCTGCTCAGACTGTCCTGCGCTGCCGCCGCTGGCATACACTCCCAGCCAGGCATGGTGGGTGGCTGGGGAGGTGTGCGTGTGTCCGCCCAGCTCTCCTCCATTGTGCCGTGCGCCATCCCGGACACCTGCTGTGCCTGGCCCGCGGCTGCTGCTCCTGGCCAGGGGTGCATGCTGGCAGCAGCGGCAGCACGGGAGGGCTAGGAGACTGCAGTAGCTGCGGGCCAGGTGTGGCAGGCGGCTGGGGCAGTGCGTGGGTGGCTTTCCATCCTTCCTGCTCAGCCACCTGCATGCTGCTCCTGCCAGCTCCGCAGCATGCACCCTCGCCTCTGGCACCCCCTCCGGCACCTCAGCACTGGAGGAGGTTGCTGGATTTGCCTCAATGGAGGCACCGGCCCTGCTCATGGACGCTTGACATTCTGAACGGATGCCAAGGATTGCGAGGTGGAGGTGAATACTAGGGAGAAGCAGGCAACCAGGGCGCTGAGGATGGGTGCGAGAGAGACAGCGGGCATTGGGGGACAGAGCAAGAAAGTGATTTGGTGTGTGTGTGAAGGAGAGACAAAAAGTTATGGGATGGGGAATTGAAAGAGAAAATGTGAAAGAGTGGACATAACGATGTATTGTCGAAGGCTTTCACGGCCGGAGAACGATGGTTGTTGTGGGTTTTCCGGGCTGTATTGCCGTGGTCTTGACATTGTAGTTCCTGACGTTTCGCCAGCAGCTGTGGCTGGCATCTTCAGAGGTGTAGCACCGAAAGACAGAGATCTCTCAGTGTCTGAGAGATCTCTGAGAGATCTGAGAGACTGAGTGACTGAGAGATCTCTGTCTTTCGGTGCTACACCTCTGAAGATTTCAGCCACAGCTGCTGGCGAAACGTCAGGAACTACAATGCTAAGACCACGGCAATACAGCCTGGAAAACCCACAACAACCATAGTGGACATAACGTTTGGGACTGATCTTTAGTGAATCAACCTTGGTGTGACCCATTGCTTCTGGGTCATGCTGGAAGGTGGGAATATGAAACAGTGGACATTGCGGGAGAGGGAAAGAGACAAAATGAGGAGGGGTTGGTGAGAGGGGAAGAAGTAAACGGGGAGGAAATGGCATGGTTGCTTCCACAACTTGCTTGTGGTTTCCCGCTTGTATGTGACTAAACTTAAGGCCCCTGAGTGAATCCATGCTGAAAGATTACCTCTCCACACAGCTCTCTTCCTTTTTTTACTTAACTTCATTTCTCTCCCACCTTTCTCCTCTGTGGGGGCCCAGAGCGGCATACGTTGTTCCCCTGTCCTCCATTTTTTTCCACAACGATCCTGTGAAGTAGAATAGGCTTGGGGTTTGTGACTGGGCCAAGGACAGCCAGCAAGCGTTGACGGCAGAGTGGGGCTTAGAGCCTGCATCTCCCAGATGCTGGTCTGACGCTTGAACCCCTACGCCACACTGGCTCTCACAGGACACACCTTTGTTCATTTTAATTTGTGTAGCCAGAAAGTTTGGAAGAACAATATGATCTCGAGCAAAAGTCCAATCAAAGTTATTTAGGTCTCAGCAGGTCTTGTTCCCTTAGGACGGTGTTCTGTCTCAGTTTCTCTGCGTAGTGATGTTGAGGGAGATATGTGCCATTTACGGGATCTTGACCTTGGCCTACTAGCGTTGCTGTGTGCCCAGTGATGGCATGTGAGAATTTTACTCAGCCTTTCTATTTTTACACGGCAGTAAACCTCCGCTGTCCTTGTGATCTTGGCTGTTGGCACATGAGAGGGGCAGGTGTCATATGAGTCCGAACACATTTCTGTGAAGAGGCAGCTCCAGACCGAGCACAGGGGCGTTTTCACTCTGGCCTGTGGGTGGTCTTGCTGCCTGCTGGTTTGTTTCTTGCCAGCCGTAGGCAGGTGGGAGCATTTGTTACCACTGAATTAATTACAAAAGGACAGAAAATGGAGGAATTGTATCATTTCACCCTGTGGTTAGGAGCAGAGTTCAAGGCATTTGTTTATCATTGACCCAGAGCTAAAATCTCTGTGTAGTGGAACTGAACTCTGTGAAAAAGTCTTTTAATTGGATCATATTTCCTTTATATAGTCTTTGTTTAATACCTCTGGGAAACAAGAGGCTTCCTGCTGCTCTGGCCCCTGAGGCTGACTAGCTTGGGAATGTTGTCTTGTCTACTTTGTGTTGTGGGTCTCAAATGTTTTGGCAACAGAGTAGCTCCCATCAGACTGCATTATGGGGCCCGTGGGATTTATGCATTGTAAGTCTTTATATCCTGCAGCTGCTGATACTGGTCCGTGAGCTTACCAAAGCATCGTGAAATAAACAGTTACAACAGTAAACATAGGAAAACAGTAAAGAACTCAAAAGCTAAAAACCTCCAGGAAAAAAGATTCTAAAACCAGCAAAAGATTATTTAAAAGATTTATGTATATTAATATTCTTTTTAATACCAGAGATTCTACCCAACAATGAAAGAGAAAGTGTGTTCTCATAGGCCGGTTTTTTTTTCTTGGTTTCCCTAAACATTTTACAATCGTTCACTAATATTTTACTCAAGGAATTTCCCCCCTTTTCTTGTAGCTTCTCAACCTCAGGCTGTGCATAGTCACTTGGAAAAGTTATCTGGCTCTGCAATCCTCTGCAATACTTGTGGAAAAACTTGCAAAGGAGAGGTGCTGAGAGTACAGAAGAAGTATTTCCATATTAAGTGTTTTGTTTGCAAAGGTATGTATTTGTTTTTTATTATTGTCAGCCTTCAAGCCTGGGGCGGGACTGGGAGGTACCAGATGCAGGAGGCTTGTGTTGTCTTAAGGTTCCCAGGGAGCTGAGCTAGGTGACTCCTTCCCCCATCCCATTCCTGTAGGGGCTGAAATGATCCTCAAACATGAAACTCACTGGGTGATCTTGGAGCAGTCACTCTTGGCCTAATCTGCCTCACAAGGTTGTTGTGAGGGGAAAAAAAGAGTTCTGCCTGGAAGAAGGGTGGCATACAACTGAGCTACAGCGCAGATTGTCAAACTTGGTTTAAGTTGATATATGATCCATTGTTAAACCTGGCTAGTCTGATGGCAAATCACCTCCTTCAGTAGGAGAAAAAATAAAGATGATATAGTGCAGTATGTTGTGTGTTTTGAGTGATTTAAGGTGACTACATCCCGTGCGAGCGAGCAGCTTGGTGCCAAATTGATGAGGCAAATTGTCTAGCTGCTTTGATTAATAGAATTTTCAGGCACTGTAATAGTTAGTTAACTTAATTTGTATGACTTAATTTATGTGGTCACATATGCGGCCACACAATGTGCACAAATTTAAAATATGTCATTGCTTGGAATTTGGGAGAGCAGACAGTTGTGTTCAAGAGGAGTACATGTGACTAGCAACACACCAGAAAAAAGTCGTCAACAGCTTGTCTTTTAGAACTTGAGCTGCCATCTTTCCAATTGTGGCAGAACTGACATTCTCTATTGACATCCCTAGACTGCACAACCTGCTTCCAGCTGCTGTCTGTGGGATATGGATAGTTCTGAGAAAGTTTTGAAAATTTTTGTTTTTGCACATCTAGTAGTAAAATATTGAATCTTGATTACAGGACTGAAAATGATAGTCTTTGGTTTATTTCCACTGTCTGTTTTATTGGTATGCCCTTTCCTACAAGGTATTGAATTGTTTACTGTTAATTGCATCTTGCTATTGTAGAAAAGTAAATTACAGATATCATAATAAATAAACAGATGTATTCTCCACAACTGAAGGGCCTCTGAGGAGCCCACTCAAACTTCGTTGCCGCAATCCCACCCCAAGATGGAATCAGCGGGGACAGGTTGATTAAATGTTAATACACAGGCTGTATGGTATGTCAAGATCTTCTGTGTTCAAGGCAGAGATGCAAAATTTCTAAACATTTACATTTTTCGTCCTGGCCTCAACATTTTTGGATACAGTTTCAGGTAGGTAACCATGTTGGTCTGCAGTAGGACAACAGGATTTGAGTCTAATGGCACCGTAGAAACCAACAAGATTTTCAAGGTGTCCGGGGTCAGCAGCCCAGCCCCCGGACTTGCTGACAGGCAGCGGCAGGGGGCAGCCAGGAGACAGCAGTACAACCGCTCTGTCTGGCAAACAGAGCCAGAACCTGCCTACTCCAGGGGGAAGGGGCGAAAGGCCAAAGCCTCAGAAGGCTGGAGGGAGCAGGGAGAAGCCAGCTAGTCCCACCCCCCAGGGGGAAGAGAGGGGGCTAAGCAGGCTAGAGGAAAAGGGCCAAGGCAGGGGGAATAGGGACACAGCAACAACCCAAACAGAGCCCTTACCTTCCAAGGAGGAGAAGCAGCCACTACAGCCCAGAGCCACCCCCTGGCTAGAGGACAGCAGCCTGGCTCAGGAGGTGCTAGGAGCCAAGCCCCTCCAGGTGGAGCTGCCACAGGCATTCTGGGGGAGGAGATGGGTAGCCCCGCCCGGCATCAGTGAACAGGCAGCACAGAAGCTGGCCAGGGCAGCTCCTCGCGAGCAAGGCCAGGCAGGCTCAGCAGCACAGAAGCCGGCTGGGGCAGCTCCTTGTGAGCAAGGCCAGGCAGGCTCAGCAGCACCGAAGCCGGCTGGGGCAGCTCCTCATGAGCAAGGCCAAGGAGACCTCAGCTGGGGATGGCTCGCATTCAACCCCACCCTGCCAGCAAGGCAAGGAAGCCAAGAAGGGATTAGTGGTAGGAGGGAAACACCTGAGGGAAGGCCCAGCTGGGCCAAGTCAGGAGATGGCACGAGCCTAGAAGGAGGGCGGGGCGGGGAAAGGAAGCCCTATATAAGGTGGCTAGGAAGAGCTCTGAGGTGGTGGGTGTGAGTGATGATGTGGAGTGAGAGCAGTAGGATGCAAGGGTGGAGGCTTGGAGGAGAGTGCTGGAAGGAGGAGATGAAGGAGGATGCAGGGGGTAAGCAGGCCAGGTTGAGCAGGCCAGCGAGTGGACTGAGAGGGAGTCTGGGTGAGGTATACCGCTCCTCCTTCCACAGAGCAGGGTCCTGCAGAATCCCTGGCCCCCCTGTGATGTCAGGAGCAGACCACCCAGTGCCACGCCCAGCGGCAGTCGCGGCAAGCCCTGATACAAGGTACAAACTTTCAAAAGTCAACACACCCTTTTTCAGATACTGGTATAACTATCTGAAGAAGGGAGCTTTGACTCTCGAAAACTTCTTGTATATGTCTCCAGTATACACAGGAATTATTCTTTACGGCTGTGGATTCTTATACATAAAACATTCTGTAAAACCTTCTCTTAAAATATATTTTTCTAATTCCTTGGCCTGTGGGGGAAAACATTTTTTCCCCCTGGGCCTTCACTTCTCTAGTTCTGGGAAACAGGGGAGCATGGACTGGGCTGGACTGCAGAGACTCTTTGGCGCTGTTTACATGGAGCTTTGGGTAGCAACAGAGTGTCAGTTCTGATGAGATTTGGCAGCTGACTTGAAGGGGAAAAATGAGTGATCAGCATGACAGAGGTGTAAAACCACACTGAAGTTGGACTTTTTTTCTTCTCACTGAACCTGGCTTATTTTTTCCCATAAGAAGCCTGCTGTGATCGTGCGATGTTGTGAAATCACAGCTGCTATATTCTATCATACCTTCAAGGTCTGTGTGTTGTTACGTTGGCATGTTGATCATTGACTCGTTTAGAATGTTGTAAGGTGGAGGCTAACTATTCTGATATTACAATAACTAGTACTACTAAGCATGTGTGAGCAGAGAAAGAGGAGCCATTTTATGTTCCAGATCAGCTTCTTTGGCTTGCCTTTCAATAAGTTTGCTATAACGACTGTGTGTGATCTGAGCAAGATGGCATAAAAGCATCACTGAAAGATGGTTTCAGATGGTGCAGAAAACTAGCGGATGGTGGAAGCCTGAAATGAACAAAGTGAATTGTGGAATCTTCAGGTTAGTTAGCCAGCCAGATGACAGTCCTAGTGCTATGGAATGCCACTGCCTTTTGGTCGGTAAAATACAGCACAGAAGGTGAGGCAAAGAACAAGGAAAATGATGGGTGTGTCAGCATTAAAGGAGTTTGGTTAAAAAGCTGCCAGGCCCTTCTTCCTGTTCTACTCCTTTCTCTGTTTTTACTCCCTTATCTGTTCTGTTAAAGGGAACAATGAACCCCCCCTCTGTTATTTCTTCCCCCGCACTCCGCCGTGTTGTGTCTCTTTCCTCTCTTTCCTAGCATTTTTTCTATGCTTCTTTCTCTGCCCATAACTCTGCTGTGTGTACCACCTGCAGGCACTCCTTAGGGGGCACCTGCGTCTCCATCCTTGTGTTTTCCAGGCATCCATATCCCATCTCCGGAGGCCTTTCTGCGTCCAGTCTCTTGTCTCTTTCGCTGTGTTTCTTCTGCTCCTGTATTACGTTCATTTCTCAGACCCGGTGCTTTGCGCTCCCCAGCAATTGCCGCGTACCAGACCGTGCCAGCTCAAGCTGCCTTGGGTGCCTTCCATACAAATGTCATAGTTATCATGGTTCCTTCTGCCCTCAGAGGTTGAGGACAGGATTTTCTCAGTTGGGGCCCATGGACTCTGGAACTCTTCCCCCCCCCCCCCCGAGAGAGGTGGGGTTGCCCCTTGCTCACCAGTTAGTTGAGAGGGCTTTTGGTGAGAAGGGGAGGTGGCTGTTTACAATATGATCTATTGCTATATTTTTTCCAAATTCATGTTGATTTATTTTGGATCATGCCATAGTTTATTGGATGTTAGTGGGGTTTGGGCCTTTGAAGATTCTTCATTCTTTTGATCTGTTAGTTGCCTTGGGCGTGTTACATAGAAACGCAAATGTTTCCAGTCCATATTATAGTGTGTTGTTGAGTGACATTACTTTGTATGCTGTCTGACAAAGGGCGCTGCTTTGACTGGAGAATCTTAAGGTGCTACTGGACTCAAATCTGGTTCTTTTGCTGCAGACCAACACAGCTACCCACCTGAAACTACTTTATGTGTTGGTTTGGTGGCTGAGAAAGTGAAAGCCATGGTAGTCTAAATGCTGCTGATGTTATAATTTCTGTCGGACTGTTGTTATATCCATATTTTAGCATCACTACAAATGACATTTGAAAATGATGTCTGACAAATGCATACCGGAAGGTGAGGTCCAGGACATTTTTGGTGATACAGAGGAACATTAAATTAAAGGACTCTTTCGTCATGCAATGGCCTTTCTCAAGCTGGGTGGCTGCAGTGACAGCTGTCCATTTTCTGTGATGGCCGAAGGGAAGCAAACAGAGCCTGTTGGCTTCTTGTCAGCTGATCTCCCAGTCTCATACCTACATACTGCTGTCAACAGCCAACTGTCCCTGGGCCACCTGCAGGAGGGGCCCTCAGCCACAGCTAGCTTTGGGGTTTGGAAAGAAGTATATGTCCAAACCGCTCATAGCATTTCCCAGCTGTCTGCAAAGGTTTGCTGCCCTGCCTTCCCCATCCTGCTTTGGTACTTGGGTAATCTGCAAAGTGTTGTGTCACGGTTATAGCTAGAAAAATAGGGGAACTGTTGCTAGATTTGACCAAGTAGTCATAGACAATGTATTCACATGCAGAAATAGGGCCCCAAAGCTAGACGTACCAAAACGGGGAGGCCCAGAATAGAACAAACTTGGAGATGGGCCATATGTAGATTAGAAGAGCTATCTAACCCATATCGGTAGATACTGTGTGTTGAGGCTCAGGTGCAGAGAACATCTTAAAATGGCAAGAATGACCAGATCCACAGAAGTGGAGATGTAATTCAAGGATGAGTGAATTGGTTGAGGGCCAAAAGATATTCATGTGCTTGAGAAACTTGTAATCACTAATTTTTACATAGATTTGGTCAGATTAAAAGTAGCAAGAATGAACTCACAATTTTTACATACTTTAAGAAAATGCTTCAAATATAGATAACCTTGTATGGTATTTGAAGTTACAAGATAATTAGTTAGCCAAGAATGTGCGTCCTTATCAAGAGGGACAGTCAGTTATTGTTAGGAGATGGTTCTGAAACCTTATAAATATGAAGCTTAATTGATTAGGAGTTTCTTCTCTGACTACTTGCCTATGACTTGATTATCTTTGGGTAAGATATTTTCTTGACCTCATGTAATTGCTCTCCTTTAAAGATCTTTTGGTTCTAAAGGATGGTATGAATTTCTGATGATTGAGCTTATATGAAGAATACTGAATAACTGTGTTTTAATAAAGGCTTAGAGTGGAAGCAGAGATTCTTTCGTTACATTTGCTTGTGTTCAATACCCAGTAAACGAGCCTATTTGTGGTGTGCCTCATGTCAGGAGTTAAATAATTTGATATAGAGAAGCTAACTAGATACTTAGGGCTTCTTATGTCTAGATCTGAATCAGGCCTGACCAGAGTAATCCAGAACAGTTTCACAAAACGGGTGTGCGCGTTATGCACGGTGATGCTCTACTTTCTGAGTGCTGGCCTTATTTTTCTTAATCTCTCTGACCTGCTTTTGCCTGCAGCATGCGGCTGTGATTTGGCCCAAGGAGGATTTTTCGTGCGGCAGGGAGACTATATCTGCACTCTGGATTACCAGCGGCTCTATGGAACGCGCTGCTTCAGCTGTGACCAGTTCATTGAAGGAGAGGTGGTTTCAGCCCTGGGGAAAACCTACCACCCGCATTGTTTTGTGTGTGTGGTTTGCAGGTCAGTTTCAATGCAACATTAAAAGAAGCTTTATTTTAAAATAAACCAGAGATGCATAGCACCACCCAAAGTAGATTTTCCACCCTGGCATCGAACGTGCCTTTTAACTCGAAACTGTTCATGGCTTCAGATACTCCTTGCTCTGCCAACAAACCCTCCACATTCTGCTGAAAGTCGTGCTGAAGCTCCTTGTGCCCATGTGATTTATCAGCATCATCATCATCATCATCATCATCATCATCATCATGCCCTTGTCTGATCAAAGGCATGTCTGGAGGCTTCCCAGAGGTGCAGTGGGCTACCCCAGGGCTGCAGATGTGGTGCTGTTAAGATCTCCTGGTGATACAGATGGCTCCTCTGCCTGCCACCCACAGCCAACCTCACCTGGGAAGTCTTCCAATCCCAAAATAAAGCCAACAACAAACTGCTTTGCGTGGAATTTGACAGCATCTCTAATTGTGTGTGTGTGTGTGTGTGTGTGTGTTAAGAAGAATATTATGCTGGCTGTGGTCACCTTTGTATTGAAGGGCAGTTACCTTTCACCAGTTATTTTGCTATAGATATTGGTGGAAATATCATACTTCAGTGTTCTTGTCTGCACTGGCTTTTTTATGTGGGGACTTGGGCAACTTAGAGCTAAGCTACAAGAGACAAATTACACAAGGAAGAGCACCTGAAGGAAGTTGCAATGTTAGCCGGGAAGCTGAGTTTTAAAAGAGATTGGACGGCTTTGTCAGTTTCCCCTCTCTACAGGTTGATCACTGCTCATTTGGTTTGTTTATTTCCTCTTCACCTCTTAGAAGAGGAGGTGAAACTGAAGCAGCCTTGGGGAGGCAAAGAGGAAATAAACAAAAAATCATGTTACCACACAGAAGAATTGTAATCCGTGCAGGCCAGATTTTCAGTTTGTAGAAACAAACAAATGTTGCTACCTCCAAGAAATCCATTTAGGGTACACGCTGTTGTTCTATTTTGGGTGCAAACAATATTTATTTTCTTGGGGATTCTACTTGTAATAGATGGCGTGTAATAGAAGGCTACAGTCTTTGAATTTATCTCCTTCCCTTGCTTTTGTGGCTGTGCTCAGTGTTCTTTCCTGATTTGTGTGTGTGTGTGTGTGTGTGTTTGTCTTATAACTTCTAGTCAACGTGTTTTGAAAGCAAAAATCCTTCCAGGCTGGATTGACTTTCAGTTTACTTAATTGATTGGGGAAACCAATCTCAGGCTCTTGCTGTATCAGTCCCACTCTCTCAACACTTGCTGCTGTGTAGCGCTAGGAGTCACGGCCTGTTCCCCACTTAGATGCTTTCTCTTAGAGCGGGACCACAAGTGACGCCTGACACAGGTTGGACACTTGCCAGCTTCCCTCAAGTTTTGATGGGAAATGGAGGCAGCTTGGCGGAATGTTGGACAAGTGACAGTTGAAAAGTCCATTGGACAGCAGTCGGAGAGCCGAGCTGCAAGACCAGGATGCCTACATTTCCCCTCAAAACTTGAGGGAAGCTGACTAGTGTCCAACCTGTGTCAGGCGTCACTTGTGGTCCCGCTCTCAGTTCTCAGCACCCCAACATTCTCTTTTGATCCCCGCCTTGGAATTTCCAAGCGTGCTTTCTGGTCTTCACTTGCTCATCTTTAAGCATGCTCAGGAGTTCTTCACGTGTTCCAGGCTGGTTTACGATTTTAAAATTTTATTTATTATCCACTTTTCTCACTGAGATCCAAGGCTGATTATCCAGTGCAAGTGATACACAATACAATCAACAGGTAGGACATTCACTGAGCAAGTACTACAATGAACACAGGACATTCAGTGAAACAGATACAACAGGGTACAGTAGCAGAAAATCTGAAAATAAGCATAAAGTCGAGCATAAAGATGAAATCTTTCAGAAACAATGCATAAGTAATTTGCACGACTTGTTAAGCAATGTGGAAACTCTCTAGTGGCTCATATGTACATCAACATACAGTATCCAATAGCATAGCGTATAGTTCTTGTCCCTACCAAAGCATCCCTCTGATTTAATTTCTTATGACACAGCCTTATAATCTGGGTAGAAAGCCCTCTTGAATAATTCAGTTTTGCACAGTTTGCAGAAAGCCAGGAGAGTGGGAGCTTTCCTAACCTTCTCAGGCACGCCATTCCATAAAGTGGGGGGGCCACCACAGAGAAAGCGGTTGATTTTGCTCAACTGCAGGGTGGTATCTGCAGAAGGCCCTGCTCTGCCGTGGTGGAACATAGGAGAAGAGGCAGTTACATAGATATAAGGGGCCACAGCCATGAAAGGCTTTGAATGTGGTTGCCCACTTCTTGCTTTCACTTACAAATACGCAGTGCGTCCTTTGTGTCTGTTTTATTGGAGAAGAGAGATTCCTGAAAGAGCAGATCCTGGTGTTTTATCACTTCTCTTTCATTCTTTTGCTCTGTGGCTTAGGAGAGAAATTCCAGCGTGTCCAAGAGTTTTAAATGACTCATCATGTATGCGGGTTTTGTGTTCCCAGCACTTTCTTTTGATTGTGGGGTGTGTGTTGACAAGGGGAATAACCTCTGTCAGGAAATCTTTTCCCACATACAAATTACAGTTTTGCTATACTTAATCAGGAAAAAGAGCAGGTTCTTTGGAGAGGTGGCATTTTCTGAATAAATACAACGACATTCAGTGAAGAGATTTCTTATGTTTTAGAAACATTTATATCTCACCATTCCATATACTAACAGTCATGTGGTTCCCCTTCTGTTGGAAGAGTCTCAGAGCCAAGCTACAAGTGATGCCTGACACAGGTTGGACACTTGTCAGCTTCCCTCAAGTTTTGATGGGAAATGTAGGCATCCTGGTCTTGCAGCTGTAATGGAGAGGCAAACTGTAAAACCAGGACGCCTACATTTCCCATCAAAACTTGAGGGAAGCTGACAAGTGTCCAACCTGTGTAAGGCATCACTTGTAGCTTGGCTCTGTGTCAGGGTCATTGCAGCAGCCCTGTAATGTAGGTGGGGCAATGTCTCTTGCAGCAGCATGGATCCTGGGGCAAGACACCGGGATCAGGGCGGTGTTGCTGTACCTCCAGCAGCCCAATCAGAGCTAGTGGTGAGGCCGAGACTTGAGGTGCATCCTATGAGAGAATCTTGAAAGAGTTCAGGCATTTTCTCTGATTTTTGTATGGTGGATCAGTTTATGACCCCTGAAGAAGTAAGTCCCTGTGTCAGGATGTCAGTTCTCTAGCCAGAGTTACGCCATGTTGACTTGTGTTATAATCAGTAGTTGTACAGTTTTCCTCCCTCCAGGCCCAGGTGTCATCCAGGCCGCTCATACCCATGGGAGCGAAGAGTCTTATCTGTCCAATCCAGCCAACGACCTTGATGTCCTCGTCTTCTCATGCCTTTGCAGATGGGACTGGGGGGGAGGCTGGGAATGGGTGTTTGAAGTATTGTAACTTTCGCTTTGCATGCCATTCTCAACAAAGCTTCCGTTCAGCCAAGGGCCTCAAAAGTCTTTGGATTACGGACACCTGTAACCTGAGCACTGTCTTTCAATAAACCTTTTGGAATCAAGAAACCTTGTGCTTCTTGCAAGAGGGGGGAGACGAACTCTAGATAACTGGGATTCCGTAGTCTGACACCCTGTATGAAACAAGTGTACAATTCGCTGGCCCCTTGTTGGATCCTTGAGGATCTTCCCTCTTCCTGTTTGTGGTTCCACCTGCAACAGAAAAAAGACAGAGAGATTAGCCATTGCTCTTGGATACTTACCAGAGCTTCAGTGCTTCTCTTCAGAGTACCCTTCTTTTGTGCTCCTTCAAAAAAATATATGGAAAGAAATTCCAGTCTCCATATTTATATCTGAACTTACATTTTTTGTATTTTATTGAATGTACTACTCTGGCCGACTTTTCATATTTTGTAATTGTTACTTATTGTGGAGTGTGGATATATTGTAAGATGTTTTGGGAAGCGTGGTGGCAGCAGCAGTGATTCGGGAGCAGCAGCTTGAGGTTGGGAGCGCGAAGGAGGGACTCAGTTCAGGGTGGCAGCGGGAGCAATGAGAGGGGCTGAGGGCTCAGGGAAGGTTCCAGAAGCACAGTTGGCCCCAGGGGCAGGAGACCCCAGAGGGAGGTGCTAAGGAGCCTCTCACTCAGCCCCCCAACAGGCCCTTGCAGAGGAAAGGGGGTGAAGCAGGAGGGTGTTGTAGGAGAGGCACAGCTGCCTGGCAGAGCGATGGAGGCGAGGCATCACAGGCTGGGCACAAGGACGGGAGCACTGGGTAGAAGGGCCAAGGATAAGCAGAAGGGGGCACCAGCCATAACAGCCCAGATACCTGAGGACTGAGGCTCATGCACAACTTTGTCACAGAAGGTTAAGCTGAGAGAGTGTGATTGACCTAAAAGTCACCCCATGAGTAGGTTACAAACCCCTTCTTTGCCTTGTGAATTGAAGACCCCTGCAGGGAGGGGGGGAAATAGGTGCTTCATCCTGATCCCAACCACTGGTCCTCTGCCCTCAAATACCCTCTCCCAGCGATTTAAACCAATTTTTACCTATTCCAGGTCAAGAAATAAGCCCGGCTTATTTGTATATGTGTGTATAAAACAGAGTATATTTATGTCCTGTTTTTCTTCCCAGTGGGGACCCAAAGCAGCTTACAGCACCCTTCCCCTCTCCCCCATTTCATCCTCACAACAACAGCTGGTATTGGCCGCTTCAGAGCTGGCTACATAGGGCTCCTTGCTGTCGCTGAGCCCTGGCTGGCCCATGACACACAGTTAGAGAGAGGCTCGTGGCTTCTAAGGAAGCTATGAAGTCCTGGGCTGGCCCTGATGTGTAATGTTCAGTATGGATATGGAAGTCACCCCGAACCGTCGGTCTGGATGTCTCCAGTGCCCTGTCCAAGAGCATCTCTGCCAGCTCGACTTCCTGTCTTGTTACTGATGTCTTGTGGCATCCTGCCACATTCTTGCAGTTGAGTGGGTTCCACATGTTGTTTTCAGCTAAGGGCCAAGCTACACATGACGAATGACACAGGTTGGACACTTGTCAGCTTCCCTCAAGTTTTGATGGGAAATGTAGGCATCCTAGTCTTGCAGCTTGGCTCTCTGACTGCTGTCCAACGGTCTTTTCAACTGTCACTTGTCCAACATTCCGCCAAGCTGCCTACATTTCCCATCAAAACTTGAGGGAAGCTGACAAGGGTCCAACCTGTGTCAGGCGTCACTTGTAGTTTGGCCCTAAGTTTCAGGTTGTTCCAGAACCTGATAGGTAAAAGAGCACTTCTGCAGGGAATCTGGGCAGAGATGCCTGAGTGATGACCTGATCCAAACAAAGGAGGGAAGAAATAACTTTGATGAGAAAGAGGAGGAGTGAGTGGAGATTGTAATTGGGGCAAGGTGGGAAGGCATAGGCATGGAGTGTGTGTGTGCATGTGTGTAGGATTACAGGGGAGAAGGGCATCACCAACAGAGGCTTGAGGCAAAGATGACATCAGGGAGGGGCGGGTCCAACTTCATAGGAGTGCAGTACGGCTGTGTTGGCTGTACACACATCTTGAGTGTGGCTCTCACAGCTTGATCTTAAAGATGTGTACTTGGAAGTAAGTCCCACAGTGTTCCATTTGCTGCTTTGTTGCAACTATGCTAAAGATTACAGCTGTAAGATTCTAAAGCACCTCTTTTGTCCTTGATTGTGTTTCCTCTGATGAGGAACGAAGTTCTTTGGATGGCTGCGCCTTCTACCAAAGCACATTAGATTTCTTGAGAACAAGACTTTGGAAAATATTAAGGTCACATAAAGAGTGCCTCAGTTTCTCGCCAAAGATTATTTCTCTCTGTAGCCAGTTTTGCTGAACCGAGAACAAATGATAACAAATAAATAAGTCCTCTGTACCAAAATAAAAAAGGTTGTGGTTCAAAGAACGCAAAGATTTCCATTTACTGATGCTTTAACTTTTCTTATTTTAGGCAGCGTTTTCCTCCTGGAGACCGTGTAACTTTCAATGGCAAAGACTGTCTCTGCCAGAAATGTTCTCTGCTACCTGCTGGGAATATCAACAGGAGTTTTCCAGTCCAGGCCCCCCAAAGTAAGTTGCAGGTTCCATTTTATCATTTTCAGTTGAGCTATTTAAAAAGTGAAGATAATTTGCTGTCTTCAAATTCTCTTTTTGCCTGTGCTGATGTTGAATAAGACAGTGGGTATTCTCTGAGTAGTTACTGGCTTTTCTCCAAACATCTACTAATTTTATTTTGATTTTTTATATTTGGTGATATTTTTAGCTTCTATGTAATAATATTCAGTGTTGGTCAGAGTTGGTGGCTGACATACCGTGATCATTTTTTGTTATGTGCGAAAGTGTTTATATTTGACCACTGTACGTATCAGGAGGAAACGTGGCAAGGTTTAGCCTGATCTTGTCAAATGTCGGAAGCTGTTATGAGCCTGGGCCTAGTGAGGGGGGAAGATTTAAAAGGGGGACTGTTCCTGGGGCCATAGATGCCACATTCCGTGGGTTCCTGCTGTGGGAGATTTTCCCATAACAGGAATCAATAGAAAGTGGCTGGCCACAGGACAGGGGAGGTTAGGTTTGGGGGAGGGTGTGTGTGGTATTTGGCAGTTTGGGTGCAGGTGGACTGTGGCTGTGGCCATTGGCAGCCCCAATCCCATGTGTTTCTGTGGTGTGGAAGTCTTCCCCACAGTAGAAAGACAAAGTGGTGTGGTAGGAGAACCACCTTTGGGGGGGCATAAAATGGCCCCCCAAAGTGAGATCTGCTTGAGCCTTGGTGGAGGGAGGGAGGACAGGTAGGAGGAGGTCCTCTGATGTTTGGGGGCATTTTGCATGCAAAATGCCACCCCTAGCCAGACAAGCCTCTCTTATTTCCCCCATAGGGAATAGTGGAGTGGAGGTGGATAGGGACACCTTCTTTGGGAGGCCATAAAATGCCCCCCCCCCAAGTGGAATCTGCCTGAAACTTGGTGGAGGGTGGGAGGACAGGTGGGAGCAAGTCCCCTGAGGGTTGGGGGCATTTTGCTTGCAAAATGCCACCCAAGTCCTCCTAGAAAGAGGATGACTTGTTTTTCCCCATAGAGAACCATGGAGAGTGTAGGAGGATGGGGGCACCTTGTTTGGGGGGGCATAACATGGCCCCCCAAAGTCTAATCTTTCTGAAACTTGGAGGGTTGTTAGAGGAGAGTTAGGAGAAGGTCTCCACCAAGTTTGGTGTGATTTGGACAGAAAATGCCCCCCCCAGACTCCCGGAAAGCCAGGAGAAGGTTTTCTCATTGAAAACAATGGCCGAATCAAGCCGAAATGCGAATACCAAATCGGCTTGCTGATTAACCGAATCAGGTTTAACGAAACAGGCAGGCCTTGCACACCCCTAGTTATAAGTGAGGTAAACAATTAATTAATTAAGGTTTTTATCCCTCCAGAAACTCATGGCAGCGCACATACATCCCTTTATCATCACAATTCCTTTGAGATTTGGGTCTGGCTGAATGACAACTGGCCAAAAGTGAGCATTGCAGCTTAGCGGGGATTTCAACCTGTGTATTCTATTTCCAGAAATTTTGAAACCATTGGGTTTGGTTCCAGACTAAATTTCCCATCAGCAAAGTGTAACTTTCCTACTTCCCCACTGATTTCCACAAAATGCTACACAGGAAGGAGGTTTGTACTGTAAGGAAAGGGTTCAGTGAGATGCTTTGGTTAAGGGACAGGGGCTGTGGAGTATACTATTGTGTACTTGGGTAGCTTCTGCTTCATTTATATGCCATGTCTAACTATTTATGCTTTGATTCAGCATTGTCTCCGCTCTATATTAGGATTTCTGTTTGCATTCAATTTTCTGCAGTCCACAGCCTGTCACACTGTTATTGAATGTCCAAGCCATAGATCGTGTTGACTCACACTGGGCAAGGGGTTGGGGAAGCTGACCATTGAAAACATGGAACGCTTACATGATGGAAAACAAAAATGGACCCCGTTTTATAGATGGGTTAAACGGAAGTATAAAATAGAGACACAACTAAATGTTAGCAGAACACAATCAAATGAATGCGCAGAGTAAAGAAGTACTAGAATTAAAGAATGCAGACTTATAGTGATAATAGTGTAGTGAAAATAGTATGATTATGATGGGATTGCAGAGATGAAATGAAATGTATGATTTATAACATGTATCCAAAGAATGTGAGACTTTTGATTAATTTTGTTATCAGAATAAGGTGGAACTAAAACAAATAAAATATTAAAGAAAAAAGAAAACGTGGAACGTTTTAATAATTTTTTATCAAACACAGTATATCATGTTAATTGTAGGCAGAATTATTCACTGTTAAACAGTAAATATATACGATGTTATATGTGTTTAGTATATAATATTAACTTTGTTTATAGTCCACCTTTGTCACTGAAACTCAAGGCGGATTACAGGAAATAAACAGAGCAATAGGACAGCATAAGACAACCAGGTGCTAGTAGAACAGGACTAGGTTTACTGAGTTAGGGAACAATGTGAACAACAAGCTATCCAGGTATGTTATAAACGGAAGAGAAAGTGGATTACCAGGTAAAGACTGCAGTAAAAGCAGGGGATCCCTACAATCATAATTGTATATTATCCCTACAATAATCTTTCAACTATAATCCTATTCCGTTATAAAAGCACCCCCTGGTACGTTTCATTCTGCTACAGTTCTAATCCCTTTTTAACGTTGCCCTCTTGAACCTTTCTATCCTGCACATTCTGCAGAATGATAGAAGCGTGGCAGTCTTCTGGGCTTCCTTACGCAGGCCCTTCCACAAGATGGGAGCCACCACTGAGAATGTGTGTGAACCTGTTTGCAGGGTCACAACCTCAGAAGGCTTTTCTCAGATGAGCTACGCTGCCATGGCACAGCAGAGTAGGAAAGGTCCTGCTGCAGGTATATGGGTAGGAATCCCATTCCCCCGGGGGGTGGGGGATCCCCTGCTCCCAACCTCTGCCCCCCGCCACCTCTCACCCGGCTGGCAGGGGGAAAAGGTGCCGGAATGAGCCTGGAAGCCCTGCAGCACACTCCCATGCACTCCAGAGCATTTCCACATTGCACCAGGAACGATGCCATTCCTGGGGTGATATGGAAGTGACGGGTTGTGCATGGGGTTGATTTGATTAAAATTAGTCCCAGTCTAGTGTTTGGGACTGATTTTTATCAAATCTGTCCCAGATTTTTATCAAATCTGTCTCTTCCATATCACGCTAGGAATGACAGAATTCCTGGCACAGTGAGGAAGTATTTTGGCACGCATGCTGTGCACACATGCAAAATAAATACTCCTGTCACGCACATCCAACCCCCCCATCCCTCAGTTTCAAGCCCTGGGGACCTGACTAGGGGTGTGTGATTCGAGATTCTGATTTGGAAAAAACACCCAAATTTGACCTGATTCCGAAAGATTCGGGATTTCCGAATCGGAAATACAGAACCAAAGCTTTCTGAAGCAATTAGGATCGCTTCGTAGAGCTTCGGGTCAATCAGGAGCAGCCACAGCACTTTTCTGGCTGTTTGCATTTGTACATTCCTGCACTTCCGGAAAAGGCACCAAAAAACCGGAAACCAAATGGCCTGCAACCATTTTGAAAATGGAGGTGGGTGGAGTCAAGGAGGAAAGCTGACAGTGTTCGGTGAGTGGGCCATCCCTTTAAGGACATATAGAAAGGGCTTTCCTGTGGAAACAAACCAAGATCTGAATGATTGCCTGTGATCCAATCCTGGCTTCACAAACTAACCAGAAGTTTTAAAAAATGTTTCAAAAATGCATGTAAAACTGCTTAACACTGTAGATGAGAACCATATTACCTCTTACAATGAATGTAAACAGAACATAGAACTAGCTACAGAAACACAGATGAACAAAGCCTGCTGTGGAATTTATCTGAAATACCGCTTTCAGAGGGCATCTCCCAGTCCTTCTGCTGCACCTCAGCCTTTTCTCCCTCTGAATGTTGATACAGTTTTGCTTTTTTCCCTCCTCTGATTCTCCCTTCAGCCGCTTCTCCATCCCTTGGCATCTGACTCCCGCCCCCCCGCCCCCCCCCTCATCACTCGCTCAGCATTCTTGAAGGTATAACTGTGCCTTCATTCTGCAGAGTCCTTGATAGACACCGGAGGGCCCAGGGAGCCAATAGGGAAGGGATCCTTGTTCTACTTGCAGGCTCTTCCACTCAGAGCCAAGCTACAAGTGACAAATTACACTTGCCTGGCAAGTGAACAGACTCACGTGTACTCCTCCCTGTTCACTTGCCATTCACTTGCTCTCCACTTGATCGAGTGGAGAGCAAGCGAATGGCAAGTGAACCGGGTGGAATACACGTGAGTCTGTTCACTTGCCAGGCAAGTGTAATTCATCACTTGTAGCTTGGCCCTCAGTTTCAGTAGGGAAGCGGGGACTGCGCCACAGGTTTAATGAAAAAGGTGAGTTTTAAATCATCACTAGATTCCACATAGAGCAGCAAGTATATGACTCCCTTTCCTTTAGGTTGGTCATTTTTTCAAAAAGTCTATCCTCAAAAGCGATTATGTCATTAACTTCAGTGTGGGACTTTGATCTACATTTTATGTCCTGTGTGCGGTGTTACCTGAAGTGTTGTGGATCTAATGCCTCCTCCATCCCACTATTAGGATTCTCGGACGCCCATGACTCTCTGTCCTAAATGCATGAAACCGAACAGGAAGGACGTTTTCTTTCACCTCACAAATGATGCATAAAGTGCATTATTTATGTTTCAGCTATTTCTCTTTTCCAGCTTGTGGTGGCTGTGGCTCTGAAATAAAGAATGGACAGTCCTTGGTGGCCTTGGACAAGCACTGGCACCTGACCTGCTTTAAATGCAAGATGTGTGGCAAAGTCCTGAATGCTGAATACATCAGCAAGTACGTAAAAGAATGATAATGATAAAGAATGATAATCCATCCAGTTTGGTGTAGTGGTTAAGAGCGCGGGACTCTAATCTAGAGAGCCGGGTTTGATTCCCCACTCCTCCGCTTGAAGCCAGCTGGGTGACCTTGGGCTAGTCACAGCTCTCTCAGAGCTCTCTCAGCCCCACCCACCTCACAGGGTGTTTTGTTGTGGGGATAATAACGACATACTTTGTAAACCACTCTGAGAGGGTGTTAAGTTGTCCAGAAGGGCGGTATATAAATTGAACATTATTATTATAATAACTCTTAAAGATGTGTTATTTTACCGAAAGGTGAAAGCATGGCATGCAAAGGATTTATTGACCAGTTGTACCATGAATAGATGCAAGCGGAAGTCAGTGGGGCAGTAAAGAATGATTAACCCCCCGCATGCATGACCGCCCTCTAATTGACTCAAGTATTATAGCCTACTTTCCTAGGTACACTTGCTCAGGAGTAGGTCCAGCTGAGTTTATGAGAACTTCCTGGCATAGGATAGCACTGACTGTGTCTGGAAACAGAGAATGTTTGAAAGTTCATGATGGAGATCTGAGCAAAGTGCAGATATTTCCTATTTGACAATGTGCAAGCACTGAGTCATTACTGACCCATGGAGGGACGTCGCATCACAACATTTTCTTGGCAGACTTTTTACGGGGTGGTTTGCCATTGCCTTCCCCAGTCATCTACACTTTACCCCCAGGAAACTGGGTACTCATTTTACCTACCTTGGAAGGATGGGCTGCTGTACTGCAGTTGACCACTCTGTGCCATGGGGCTGTTTTGTCAATGTGAAGAACAGGTAATAGAGAAAGTATATATTAAAAGTGCTTGTGATCTAGAATTCTGCACCCAAAGGTTTCCCTTACACCTGAGTGATCACAACCATTCAGGATTAGGGGTAACGATCCAAAACCAGGGGGGGGGGTGAGGCAGAGAAAGTCTCCTCAAAACATGTACCTTACGCTACCGCAAAATGGAGCAATAGACTGAGACTCTGTAGTGGACATTTTTATGGACAGGATTAGCCAAATTCATAGAGAGTGGATCTGGTAGTGGCTCGTCGCCACAGTAGTAAAATGTCTCCTGCAGGCAGTTCCAGGGCTGAAGATAAACCAAGGGGTGGGAGATAGATAAACTAGACACAGTGGGAAAGGGGAAAAGCAACGAGTCTGTGCTGCAGAAAATTAGGTTACCAGTCCTAAGGGACTGGGGAAGAAGGAGCTTAATCTTTAGTCTTCAATGGGGATGACTAAATCAGCCAACTGCAATGTCATTAGAAACGAATCCTAAAACCTACAAAAAGCCTCACAGCTTTCTACAGAAAATACACATTAAAATGAGACATTAAAAGTCTCTAAAATCTACAGTTTGGTGACTGATTCCTTATAGTACTGAGAACTCCTAAAGGTTATGTACAGATTGACAACCACAAACAAAGAACAAGAGCCTAGCTGAACTCCAGCCATTGAAATGGGACAGGGGGACACTTGAACCAATCCTATTCTACACCAAATGACCCTAATTCTCCCTTATCCCAGTCATCTGTTCTTCATTGATGGCTGAACTGCTGGAGTGGTCAGATCTTACCTCATACTTTAACTGAGGCTCAATTAACCCTGCTAATTTGGTTATTTTGTCAGTTTCTACATAGCACATTAAGTAATTAAGAATTAATAGGACAGGGTGTTTAATGCACCACTTCCTTGCTGCTTCCCCTTTCTTAGTGTCCATGTTGTGGACAGTGAATGGAGGTTAGAAGGCTCTGGGAATACGCACAGCCAGCTCTTGGCGTCTCTTACCCTAATGGCTCTTTGACTTGGATAAGAGCATAGATGATGCAGATTTTCCTGTGATTTTATTGCCCTAGGCAATTGCCTGGCTTACCATTTTGGCCTCCTAGAGCCAAGCTACAAGTGAGGAATGACACTTGCCTGGCAAGTGAACAGACTCACGTGTATTCCTCCCTGTTCACTTGCCATTCACTTGCGCTCCACTTGATCAAGTGGAGAGCAAGTGAACAGGGAGGAATACACATGAGTCTGTTCACTTGCCAGGCAAGTGTCATTCCTCACTTGTAGCTTGGTTCCTAGTCTCCTCTGATGTCTTCCTTCACTGTAGGACCTGGAAGCAGGTGAGAGATGGGCCTCCTGCTGTGGGAGATAGAAATGGAAATATAAACCTCTGAGATTGCGAGAGGGAGGTACACCCAGAGGTGTTCTTTATTTCAACCCCCCCCCCATTTGTGTTCAGGGTCATCTGTCTAAAGTATGTGAATAGCAATAATATCCCATGTGGCTAAAATCATTTGATTTTGCTGTTATGTTTCTTGAAAGGACAACTATCTGGTCTATCAACTAGGAGTGTTGCACCAAGATTTTTTAAATTATTTTATTTAATTTCTACTCCAGACATTGAAGGGAGGGCATTTTTACCATGATTGCTTACCTCCAGGTAGGATAGGGCCTGCTCAGGTATCAAGTCTGTGTGTTTTTATTTCAGGATCATTTTCAAAGGGGAATCTACTCAAGGGTCTGGGGCAGCAGTTTATAAAGATAATGGCACCAAATTTGCCTGGAGCACAGTCTTCCTTCTAATATAAAGAACTCCTAAATTTCAGTCAGATTGAACTAGGGCGGGTCAGTTTTACAGACCCCTGAAGTAGGTCCCTCCCTGCACAGACCAACTTCTCTCTACTGATTTCCAAAAAGGGGATAGCATACTAGCAAAGTTCCCTATGGGCATTGGCATTAAAAAAAACCAAAACCCTGTCTGCATTCATTTCATATTCCTGCTCTCACAGTGACTGACTGAGAATAAAAAACTTTCACTTTTCTGCTGAAAACTTTCTGTTTGCCATCCTCCCTTGTTGTGCTCTGTTTAACAAAGGAAGGAAGGAGATCGTCATTTTGTCCACTCGGGGGCGGGAGTCATTGTTTTTCAAACAAATAGCACCAAAATTGCAGCAGAGCTTCTTCTGCCTGTCCACCAAAGAAATCCCCAAGTTTCAAGCAAATTGGACAAAGACTGTAAATTCTACGGGTCCCTAAACAAGGTCCCCTCCCCCCAGCCATCGTAATTGTCCTTCCAATATTCCTTATGGCAGGTGTCCCCAACATGGTACCCATGGGCACCATTGTGCCCACTGATACCGTTCCCATTGCCCGCCAAGTGTTTTTAGAAAGTGGGTGGGGCTTTTGCTGGAATAATTGTTTTTAACCAAATGTCACCAGAATTGCAGAGGGCCTTCTTTTGCTTGCACACAAAGGAACCCCCAAGTTTCAGGCCTATTGGACGAAAGGTTTGAATTCTGTGGGCCCTTGAACAAGTGCAGGCTTTCTAATTTCAGAGGGGAGGAAGGAGAATGGCAGCTCTCTGGAGCTTGGGGTTAGCTGGCAGTACTCTGTTTTCCTCACTTGCAAGAATCTGACGGTTAGGGAGAAATGCCATTGTCCAGGAAATCAGTAGATTGGCTGGGGGTGCCTTCCTTGCAAGAATCTGATTGGAGGGGAGAAATGCCATTGTCCAGGAAATCAGTAGAATCAAAGAAAAACACGTTCATGTTGCATGGCTGGTAAACATTAGAACTTGGCGGGGGGTGTGTGTGTCAGATTTTTTTCAGGGAGGGTGCTTTGTTCTTCCCAAACATCTTGGATTTGTTACTGTTCCAGAAAATCAAGGTAATGATTCAAAACAGCAATTTCCTGTGTATATCTTCTGCTTGAAAATTTTGTAGTGCACACACCTACTGTTGACTAGATTTCTAACCCATCCTTTCTCTAAGGAGCACAGAGTGATACATGTAGTTCACAACCTCCAGTATATTCTCACCAAAACTGTATGAGATAGATTAGGTTGAATCCTTTCAAGGTCTCATCCAGAACTAACCTCTACACCACACTAGCTGTCCTAAATTCTTGACTATTTGAGAACAAATTCAAGGGGCCAGTGAAAACGACCCTGTAGTGATGTGATTCTTTTTAATTTTTTTTTAAAAATAATAAGACTGGCTCTTTTGTGACATTGGTGCCCCAGAGAAATGGCTCCACTCCACTTGTCCTAATGAGGCTACCCTGAGCCACTCACAAGGGATGTCTTGCGCTGCCTTCTCCAGGGCCTGACCTGAGTTAGAGGATCAGGAAAAGATGGGCTGCTGCTAAGGAGCTGGGAAGAAACCAAAGCGTAGACATTTATTTTGAAATTAAGGAATTGTGTAATGTTTGTAGAGTTATTATAGCTGAAGCCATGTACTGGGTCTGTTCTTTCCTCTAGAGATGGTGTTCCGTACTGTGAAATGGATTATCATGTTAAATTTGGAATAAGATGTGACAATTGTGAGAAATACATCATGGGAAGAGTTCTGGAGGTAAGTCATCTTTCCTCTCAGTGGATGTGTCCTAAAAAAACCTCCAAGAATTCAGTTTTAATTCAAGAAAGTAAAGATTGCCATCTTGATGTCTTTTTAATAGAAGGGGAAAAGGGAAGATCCAATTAACTACCAACCTGTCAGCTTGACTTCCATATCTTGGAAGCCTCCAGAACAAATCATCGAGCAGTCGGTTCTTGAGCATTTAGAAAAGAAGGCTGTTTACTGAGAGCTAGCCGAGTAGGGCACTATACTGTCTAGAAGAGCAATATATAAGCTCAGTTATCATGATGATGATGATTACTATAATTGTGATTTTATTGAACCGTTTGAAGCATACGTTTGGAGTTCCTGAAGGCATTCTCTGGAGCTTTCAGTCTTTCCTTGCAAAATCATGGCAGGGAGTTTCCACGGAGGAAATGGAGTCATCTGTGTGGGAATGAACTTATTCATTGATGTGAAAGAGAGGAAACGTAACCACAGGGTAGATGCTGTTACTCAGAAATGTGACAATCTGATGGCGGCTGGGTTAATCTTACAGAAGGGAACCTTGAACTGCAGCTGATGAGCCAATCAAAGCTGAAGGTTGTGTCAGGTCTTGCCAAGTAAATCCCCGAGCACTTCACTGCATCAGTCAGGTGTATGAGTTAAAGTTACTTTATTGAAGAGAAATACCAGTATCAAGATGGTCAGACAGGATCATTAGCTGGAATGGCTCAGGATGGCAAAACAAGGTTAATTATAGGGCAGAGTCCGTAGCCCCCAGTTCCTAGTAAGGAAGAAAGTCCGTTAGGATTTTGACTCACAGAGCCTGGGAAGAAGGGAGGAGTGAAAGGATGAGCATTGCTCAGTCTCTTAGAAGTTTGGTGCAGTCTCTGCTGTACTTCAAGGTTACTTTCTCAGGCTTGCCAGGAAACTGTTACCAAAACACCTGCAAGATAAGCAACTAGCAGTCCTTCAGCAAAACAGGTTTTACTCTGCATGTTCTCAGAGGCATAAGACATTTAAAACATGGCAGATATGCTGGGGCTTATCTGACAGGTTGAGCCAACCAGATTTTCCACTGGTGAAAATGGGAGGAAGGGATCCTCATTGATTTCCCAAAAGGTTATGCTGTGAATCGTGGGACCTACAAGGACAAAAGAATGGGTGTTGCTGTGAGGAGTTGAATTGAGTGAAATTGAATTGGAAAAGTTGGCTGGATGCAACCTAGTGATAGGAGGGCAGTCCTTCAGGTATTGGGATGTCAGGCGATGAAGGCCCTTTCTACCGCTTCAACATATCCTCAGCCCGTGAAAGCCAATGCTTTGATACATTTGCTGGTGATTAAAGTGCCATAATACACCTTTGTGTCGAAACTGTGGAAAATCATTGATTGTTGTCACGCTAAAGTAGTTTTCCTTGGAGTATTTGTTTGGGTGGTATTGGAAAATATATGCAAATTTGCTCTTCTAAGTGGAGTCCCTCTCTTCTCTATACTCTTCCTGTGGGCTAAGGAATCTGTGGAATGTTTTGTGGTCCACCAGTATGTTTTCCATCTGCTGAGCAAGAGTGCTTCTCTCAGCCTGTGAAGGCATAACTGGTGTGTTAAGCGATCATGAGTATTCACTCTTGCTGTTCCTTGCTGGGACAGTCCAAAGGCTGCCTAGCGGAGCAGTCTCGGCAAGGAGCCTGACAAGCATGGACAATTGTCCAGGGATGTACCAGGGGGTTGTAGTTTCCCTTATGTCCATTCCTGCAATGAACAAAGGTATGCAAACCTGTCATGTGTCATGAGTTGCCGTATGGCGGGGTAGCTGTTTAAGAGACCAATACAGACTTTGCTTTCTTGACTTCTTTCTGAAGATTCAGCTGTACCAAAGCATTTTTCTGATCTAGATTTAGCACACTCCTAGCCACCTTTATCTTCCTTTTCTCCTCCCCCTGCCCCCCCACCCCCCAGGCAGGAGAAAAACACTATCACCCAACTTGTGCCCGATGTATCAAGTGCCATCAGATGTTCGCAGAAGGCGAAGAAATGTATCTTCAAGGTAAGGGCAAGATCTCAATTTTTGGTTACGTTTTCATGGGGGTGGGAGAGCTAGGGAAATCTGTTGTAACTGGGTTTGGCTTTCAGTGTGGTTTTGGTTGTGGTTTCTTGCTTTAATTGAGTAATTAAATTACCTCAGGTGTAAGAGAGGTAGAGCAAAATCATAAATATGGAATTTCTGTTTCCGAATGTTACACCTTTTCAGACTCTGGAGCGCGTGACTGCTGCTCTTATTTGTTCCTAACTGTTGAACCGCTACTGCAGTCTGATCCATAGATAATCTAAAAAGGCTCTAGACAACCTACAACGACTCACAGGGAGGAGAAATCCCGGTTTCCTCCTCCGTGGCTCGCTTCCTCCAGCTTCACCCTCCTCAGTTCACCTGCCATCTTCTCTGGTGCCCCCTCCCATCTACCTCCTGCTGGCTGTTGGGTTTTCATGCGCTAGTTTGGGTTGCTGCGGTAACCCAAAATGTCAAGTGCAGTCTGGTGGGGTGGTAGAGATGGCAATGTCAGCAAATCCTATGTACCAGGGGGTGGGCATGGATTTGCTCACAAACTAGGTTCTCACATGCTTGGAGAACCCTAAATGGTGTCCGTGGCTTGCCCCATTCTATCAATTGGGGCCCCAGCCCTTGGCTATAAGATATAGAGATAGGCATTGCCCATGATGGGACTCTCCCAAAGCATTGAATACCAGCACGAGTGCCACATCTCGGTTTGGCTGTGGGTCAGTTCAGCCCTTGGTCTGGATCATTCTGCTGCTTGCTTGTGCAGTCTTCTGATCTAGTTCGGTTATTTTTTGCATCAGTGAATGTGCCACTGCAGTAAAAAATGTTCAAGAGGGTAATAAATAATCCCAATGTCACTCTCCTTTTCAGGGACTTCAATTTGGCATCCGGCTTGTCGACAGGCAGCCAAAGTGGAGGAAAAGACCAAAGTGAGGCTCTGCTTTTTCATCCGCTTAAATATGCTTCGTTTTCTTCTTTAGCATTTCTGGGCTGCTGGGTTTGTTTAGCTCAGAGGTTTCCAACGTGGTGCCTGTGGGTGTCATGGTGTCCACCTATACCTTTTCTGGTGCCTGCTAATCGGAGGAGCCAGGCAGGGCTTTTGCCCAGCAGAGCTTCTGGTGAAATATTGGGACAGCCATTCTGTGGCTTGTTTTGTCTTGTGGAGCAGCAGTTGTATTCTCGCTCTGCTTTGTGTGGCAGCCATTTTATAGCTGCATCCAGCCGCACAGTTTCAGGATTGCAAAGGTTCCTGCAGGCTCCAAATGTTTTGAGCCAAAAAGGCAATCCAAACATAGAGAGGATACGGGCTCAATTCCTTAGTGCTTTTCTGGGACTCCCTAAATGTATAACAGAGGCAGTTATGAACCTCAAGGTGGGATTATGTTCACGAACAGCTGTTGCAAAGATCACAGCCATAAATATTTGGCTATTTGCTATAAAGAGCCATCCCCTAGTTTTGCCTCTTTAGCATTGAAAGAGGCATTTCTAAGCGAATGGATATAAGATCTGATCTAAGAAATTAACTGGATTTTCTGCACCAGCTGTGCTGTCTCACAGTCTGGAGAAAGCCTGGGTATTAGTCAAGTAGAAGAACTGTGGTGTAGGTTAACACTGAGGGGTCCAGGAGGATCCTGCAGGGTATTATTCCACCTGTCCTTTTCATGCTGTAGATCATCAAGTAAGGTGCGCCCTCTCATTGTTTTGGATGTATAATCGAAATCTTACTAAATGCCTGCATGGCTTTATGCTTAACGTTGCACACCCAGTTTAAAGAAGACAGGGATTAGGGCTGAGAGAAGAAGAGTTGTGTGAAATCTAACTGGTACACATGCATGAAACGGCAAACTGTGCATTGCTCATGTGGCACCTAAACTATGGGGTGACCCTTAGGTACAATGGCCATGGGTTTGGAGTATGCATGAATTTGCAAAGGTGTACTTCTTCTGTTAAATGGCGCCTAAGCTATGGGGCGGCCCTTACTTACAATGGCCATGGGTTTGGAGTATGCATGAATTTGCAAAGGTGTAATTCTTCTGTTAAATGGCGCCTGAGCTATGGGGCGGCCCTTACTTACAATGGCCACGGGTTTGTAGTATGCATGAATTTGCAAAGGTGTAATTCTTCTGTTAAATGGCGCCTAAGCTATGGGGCGGCCCTTACTTACAATGGCCATGGGTTTGTAGTATGCATGAATTTGCAAAGGTGTAATTCTTCTGTTAAATGGCGCCTAAGCTATGGGGCGGCCCTTACTTACAATGGCCATGGGTTTGGAGTATGCATGAATTTGCAAAGGTGTAATTCTTCTGTTAAATGGCGCCTGAGCTATGGGGCGGCCCTTACTTACAATGGCCACGGGTTTGTAGTATGCATGAATTTGCAAAGGTGTAATTCTTCTGTTAAATGGCGCCTAAGCTATGGGGCGGCCCTTACTTACAATGGCCACGGGTTTGTAGTATGCATGAATTTGCAAAGGTGTAATTCTTCTGTTAAATGGCGCCTGAGCTATGGGGCGGCCCTTACTTACAATGGCCACGGGTTTGTAGTATGCATGAATTTGCAAAGGTGTAATTCTTCTGTTAAATGGCGCCTAAGCTATGGGGCGGCCCTTACTTACAATGGCCATGGGTTTGGAGTATGCATGAATTTGCAAAGGTGTAATTCTTCTGTTAAATGGCGCCTAAGCTATGGGGCGGCCCTTACTTACAATGGCCACGGGTTTGGAGTATGCATGAATTTGCAAAGGTGTAATTCTTCTGTTAAATGGCGCCTGAGCTATGGGGCGGCCCTTACTTACAATGGCCATGGGTTTGGAGTATGCATGAATTTGCAAAGGTGTACTTCTTCTGTTAAATGGCGCCTAAGCTATGGGGCGGCCCTTACTTACAATGGCCACGGGTTTGTAGTATGCATGAATTTGCAAAGGTGTAATTCTTCTGTTAAATGGCGCCTGAGCTATGGGGCGGCCCTTACTTACAATGGCCACGGGTTTGGAGTATGCATGAATTTGCAAAGGCTTAATTCTTCTGTTAAATGGAAAGATATTTTTATCTGCTTTTATTTGACCAGCATTGCATTCCAGTTGTAAGTACCTGAGAAGGCCAATGGTTTCAAAAACATATTTCTTTAATAAGCACAAGGTGAAATCCATTTTGCATATTTGTTTCCAGTTGCAAGAAACCAGGACATCCTCTGAGAGCATCATATCAGTACCTGCTTCAAGTACATCAGGGTCCCCGAGCAGAGTGATATATGTAAGTGTTTGTAGTAAAGATTTGCACTAAGAAAAGAAATGTGAGCAATGGAGAACAGAATGATAGAACAGTAAAAGAAACAAGAATATGGACTGTATTGTCTTGAACACCAGAACAAAGTTAGTACTTATTAGTATCTTGATGACCATCAGTAGAAACACAGTCAATCTGGGCCGGATTAAATGGCTTCTGATCCTTATTTAATCCTTCTCAGCCACTGAACTCTGATTCGGGGTTATTTCTGCTTGTGGATCAGTGGAAAGGGAAAAATAAGTGTTAGCAGGGTTTTTTTTTCAGTAGGAACGTGGTGGAACGGAGTTCTGGAACCTCTTGAAAATGGTCACATGGCTGGTGGCCCCGCCCCCTGATCTCCAGACAGAGGGGAGTTGAGATTGCTGCACGGAGGGCAATCTAATCTCCCCTCTGTCTGGAGATCAGGGGGCGGGGCCGCCAGCCATGTGACCATTTTCTCCGAGGGCAACCCACTGAGTTCCACCACCTCTTTTCCCAGAAAAAAGCCCTGAGTGTTAGATATATCAGCAAATTCATGATCTTAATAGTCTCTCCCAGGGACTTCATAAAAACATGAAACAGTTCTGGTAATAGAATGGATTTGTGACTCTTCACAGCTCCATGACTATAGACAGAGCTAAACTGCATTGTGTGTCATGTTTGTAGTCAGCCTGATTTTCAAACTCTGCTATTGAGGACCATCAATCCTCATGGAACAGACACCCTCTGAGCAGCATCTCCCTGGCTCTGTAGAGAGGAAAAATTGACAAAGCCTTCCGGTCTCTTTTAAAACTCAGCTTCCCGGCTAACATTGTGACTCCCTTCGCGTGCTCCTCCTTGTGTAATTGGTCTCTTGTAGTTTGGCTCTTCATGGGTTGCTGTTGGAGACCAGCCATCTTCTGTGAGGGAATTACTTGGTGAGATTTCACACGGTGCAATCTTATCTCCCATGTTATTCAACCTTCTCCCCCATTTTATTCAATTGTAAACCACTTTAGGCGAAATCAATCGTAACTATGAAATTGAATGCCATCAATACACAAATGATACACAGTTCTATATCTCACTGTCCAAATTCCCTGGTAATTCAGTAAGAGGTTTGAGTCGCAGCTTGATAGCTGTGGTCAAATGACTTAAACAAATTGAAATTGAACCCAGACAGGATGGAAGTGATACTGGTTGGGAAGGCAGAGATCTTCCCATTGCCTGCTTTTGATGGGCTTCATCTGACCCTTGCTGACTAGGTAGAGCCTAGGAGTTATAGTGGATCCAGTACTGCTGCTAGAAAAGCAAGTAAATGCAGCTGCAAAAAAGGCCTCCTTCCAACTCCTACTAGCCTGGAAGATGGCTTGCTACCTGGCTGATCTGGCCACCTGGATTCACACCACAGTAACAGCGAAACTAGACTACTGTAATGCGCTCTACATAGATATCCCCTTAAAGTTAACTCGGAGACACCATCTGCTGCAGAACACTGCAGCTCAATTATTATCAGGAGCTAGTGGAGTATGCATGTTACTCCCATTCTGCAACCATCAAAGTGTGGGCTATCACATACCAAGCCCTTCATCGCCTTTGTCCTTCATATCTGCAGGACTGCCTCTCTCCCTGTGCTGTGCAGTGGCAGAGCATCTGAGCAGGGCCTTCTGCAGATACCACCCTTCCGCTGAGCTAAATCAGCAGCTGCTCACACACGTGTCTTCTCTGTGGTAGCCCCCATCTTATGGAACGGCGGCCTGCCTGAAGAGGTCAGGGAAACTCTCACTTTCCTGGCTTTCTGCAAATTATGCAAAACTAAATTATTCAGGAGTGCTTTTTTAACTTATGTAATAGCACTGTGCAATAAGAAACGGCTTAGAAAAATGGCACAGTAGAGAAACAATTCTGCTAAGTACTGTCTGTTGACATACATATGACATCTTCAACAACATGGAAACTACCTAGTTTCCATGTTGTTAAAGATGGCATGTTTAATTACTTATACTTTGTTTCAGCAGTGTTTTCATCTGTGTTTGGATTATTCTTGTTTTTCAATTTCTGCAATCCATACCCTACAATTTTGTTCATTGAATATCCTAGCTGTTGATCGTATTGACCTGCACTATGTCTGCAGTGGAATTGGTTGGTCTTGGTGGTGCTGCTGGACTCTTTTTGATTTTGCTACTCCAGACTAACACGGCAAACTCCTCTGAACCTTTACACAAGCAAACTGATCCCCACATCAAAAGGAGTTGTTTGCATCTCCATATCAAAGGAGTTGTTTACATCCCTCCTCTCCTCCTCCCCTCCTCTCTCCTCCTCTATATTTGACCAGTTTCTCTTTCTGCCCTCCATGCATCTGACAAAGAGAACTGTGATTCTTGAAAGCTTATGCTACAATAAAATGGGTTAGTCTTAAAGGTGCTACTGGACTCTTTTTGATTTCGCTACTACAGACTAACACGGCTAACTCCTCTGGATCTATGTAATCCTCGTTGGTCTCTGTGAGAAAGGCAGACTATAAGTAGTAGTAGCAGTAGTAGTAGCAGTAGTAGTAGCAGTAAGTTAGCCTTAACTCCCTCTAGGGGACGACAACTGTGTCCCCTAGAATGTTATGGAGTTGTGTGGTAGTGAAGAAAAGACTGAGCGGGCAGGAGCAGCTTGAGCAGTCATTTCAGAGTGGCTTCTTTCCCAAGCCCAGTTTCAGTTTTGGACCAGCGAAAGGCTGAGAAATGGAGGGACAGATCCTGAGGCAGTGGTTGCCTAAGCGATGACAGTTTGTTGATTTTGTGCTGTGGCAGTTGGAAAGGAAGACACAGCCACCTGGTCATTATTTTAGGTAGAGTCTCATGTCATGTGCCACAAATACCTTGTATTTGAGAGCCAGTTTGGTGTAGTGGTTAAGAGTGTGGGACTCTAATCTAGAGAACTGGGTTTGATTCCCCACTCCTCTGCTTGAAGCCAGCTGGGTGACCCTGGGTCAGTCACAGCTTCTAGGAGCTCTCTCAGCCCCACCCACCTCACAGGGTGTTTTGTTGTGGGCATAATAACATACTTTGTAAACCACCCTGAGTGGGTGTTAAGTCATCCTGAAGGGCGGTGTATAAATTGAATGTTACTATTATTATTATATCCTCAGATATCCTAGAATTGTATCAGACTGTGTTCAGCTGTTCTTTCCTCTGTAGGCAAAGCTTGGTGATGAAATCATTGACTACAGGGATTTGGCTGCCCTTCCTAAGGACAAAGCCATCTATAACATCGACCGTCCAGATATGATCTCCTATTCTCCCTATATCAGCTATTCATCAGATTACAGGCGCAGTTATGAGGAGGTACTGAGAGTCCATGTTTTTTACACTCTTTGAGTCACTTTATCCATTTGTAAATGCTCCTCTTGGAATTAAAGCTGTTGTTTTCCAGTTTCTTTGTTAGTTCTGTGCACTAATGTTTTAATGGTTTTTTAAAAGTTTTTCTGCCAAGTATTTTATGTGTGCTTGAGATAGGAAATATTTCTGCATTTAATTCTGACAGTCAAATACCTTAATATTTTTGTTATGTGGAAAATAATTACATTGGAACAATATAGGTACTTTTTCCCTTTCCACAAATTCCCAGTAGTTATCTTTCAGTCCACTTCATCTTCAAATAATGTATATTTTAAATGTCAGACACTTACCAGAATTGTGCATTTGTAGAACACTTTTTTATGTCATAGAAGGCCTTTCTTCTAGAAGCGTTTTTATACCTTGGTTCACTTCCTTATGTTGTCTTGCTTTAAAATTGAGAATGTCCAGTCCTGAAGTTCACAACAGCCGGTCTGAATTGTTTAATTAACAATAGCTACCAAGTTTTATGCAGTGCCACAGCCTTTTTTAACACAAGGACGCTCAGCCTAGCCTAATATTTTAAAATATATTCACTAAATGTATTCCTCACATTTCTCTGGGCAACTCAAGGTAACACATATAGTATTCAAAAGCATGCTCCCATTTAAAAATTCCCCAGGCACAGGCCTCCTTCGTTTCAGCACAATTGCTCTATCAGCAGACTTCATTTTATGCCTTAACCCTCTCTGTTCCCTCTTGATTTCCATCAAATTACACAATCAGTAGCATACAATAATGTGGGGTGCTGCAAACTTCACAGGAAATGCAGTCTACATTCAGACTTCTAAATAGCATATTCACTTGAATTGGGTGTCTCTTTTGATCCTCTCCAAGATTCAGTTCAAAGGGAGCCATAATACAAGCAGCTTTTGTTTCTGTGCAGTGGCAGAATTTGGCATAGTGGTAGCTGCTGATCACACATGCTTGATTATTACAACCAGGTCATCATGGAATGTTTCTTTTGAAATTAGATAATTTTTTAGATAAAGTTTAGATACAATTCTGTTGACTAGCCTTCAAGGCCATCATAGTTTGTAGAATTTAACTTGGAGAGGCAGCATAGTGTAGTGGTTAGGGTGGACTAAGGTCTAAGACACTCAAGTTCAAATCCTCATTTTGCTATGGAAGGCTGCTGGGTGACCTTGGGCCAGTCGCGCTCTCTCTCTCATCCAGCATACCTCACAGGGTTGCTGTGGGGATAAAATGGACAAGTGGAGAATGATACTGTAAGTCCTATTAGGGAGAAAAGCAGAATATAAAGAAATAAGTTGGATATAATCAGTCACAAAAATTTTAACTCATTCCATTTACAATGTACTATGAGATTACATTTATATAGAATATTTGTTACCAGTAAAAGAGTGGATTTAAGATATTTGTAGCTAATTTTTTCTTCTTTCTTTCACTGGGATAGGGTGAAAAGCATACACTACTAAACAGAATATTTGACACTGTCTTTGGTAACTTGAATAGAAAACGTAATGGCTTAATCTAAAATACATGATGACAAAACACTGAAACGTTTCAAAACAAGTTGACAAAAGAAGTCCTTAAAACTTAAAACTGGCACTGTAAAAGTGTTTCAAAAGCAACAGTGAATAAACATTCGAATTTAGCTTAAAAATCAATAGACTTGTCAGTTTCATTAACAGTAAAAGCAACTAACTTCAGACAACACAAAATCCAGCAATATATTGTATTGGATGAAGATAAGTCAAGTCCCCCTTTTTCATAATGATGTAAAAGGTTCTCCCCCTCCTTCTTTCTAGGGGGACCAAGATGACCGATCCTACAAACAGTACAGGACATCGAGCCCCAGCTCCACGGGATCGCTCGGCTACAGCTGCAACACGCCCCCGTGCCTCTCTCCTCAGAGTTACAGCAGACCAGGTAATGGATGAGAAGGCAGCTTTTGTCAGCCATCACTTTACATTTCCCTTTTGGGGTCACCGGAGAAGGGGACAGTCCCCTGAATCAGATCTGTGTTAGGAGAAACCATGCAAATTCTATCAAGCGTGTTTGTGGGTGATGTGATCAAAGGGTTTCCATCGTGAGAAAGTTAAAGAGGTATGGTGAGATGAGAAAACTCGCACATAACTCTTGTAGAAGTGTAATCATAGCTCCTAACCCTGAAGGACGTTGAGGGATTTTTAAGAGTCTTGTAGGACTCCGTTGTGCGTTCCTCTTCCCCAGCTATCAATAGGAACAAAGGAAAGGGGTAAATATTTTAAATAAATGAAACCTTTAGTCCAGCAACTCCTTTCTGAACTTGGGGAAGTGTAAGAAGTAGTCCAGCACAAGAGAGTCGCTGAAAATGACAATGTACGCTTTGTCATGAGATCATCTCCTCTGAGATGACTGGGGCTTGAATGTTCAGGACTGCTCTTGTGAATGGAAGGGCTGCAGTGAAGGCCTTGAGAGCTTCCAGCGAAATGCTAGAGAGGGGCTGTTTCCACACAACATGAATCATCTGCCCTAGATTCAACGATGTTGGGAAGCGGGGTTGTTTCTTGCTTTCCCGCTGCATCATGGTACATTCATGCACTTCCTGGGATTTTCCGGGCTTTTCTCTGATCTTTCTCAAACCTCCTTTGCTCCAAAGTTTTGAGAAAGATTTTGGGAAATCCTAGATGGCTGCTACCCACATGGCAACCATTTCCTCTGTCCCCGTGATGGCCATTTTCTCCTCTCCCGGGGGGCCTTTTCGGTTTTTCAAAATTAAATATCATTATAACAGACTGTGTACCAGGATCTATGAATTCCCAGTTGTCATTTTGTTCTTTAAAAAGTAAGTCTCTGGCCCCTTTTGTTTCAGAGACACAAGAGGAAAGCCATGTCTCCACAATTAAAGGACCTAGAGGCTTACTTAAAAAAAATGAAACTGGGAATTTAGAGAACCTGATATAGCGATTGTTATACACTATATCAGTATAACTGTAATTCATTGCCTTTTTTAAAAAACAAAACTGAAAAGGCTCTGGTGACTCTTGAGATGGCTGCTACTGGGGGACTGGGGCAGGGAAACTGGGGAATCCTCTCATGTGTAGGTCCCGTTGCCGCTGTGCTGTATTGACAGCTACAGCAGCAGTGAGGAAATCGCATAAACCTTTCCCTATGTGGAAACCACCATCAAGAGCTTACCATTGCAACACAGGCCTTCAAGACTTGTGAAGCCTTCCTACAGAATGAGGTAGCCCATCGGGATCATACTGAATTTCCCATTTTTCTGATATGCCTAGGATTAAAACGGGACGGGAGGAGGAGTCTCAAGTGCCGAACAGTCCCAAAAATGAGCACTGGGCCTCATGTTAAGTGCCCAGTCAATAAGAGCCCCACTAGCAAAGGGAGCCAGCAGTTGAATATGGCTGGATTTTGTTGAAGCAGCAGGAAAAAGGAGCAGAGCAGAGGGAGAGAGGCGGAGGAGAGATGGAGCAGAGGAGATGCTCTCCAAGGTTCTCTCTCCTCTGGTGCATCAGCAGGCAGGAATCCCAGATCCAGTGGAACACTCAGGGAGAAATATGTACCCTCCTACCAGGAGCAACAAGTTCTCCCTATGGTAGGCAGCAGCAGGTCAGCTGCACTTACTCCTCCACTGTCTCTAGCCAGGCACCTGTGAGCCTGGGATCCAGCTGGTCCTTATAGAGATCGTGCCTTCCCAGTCCGTGGCTCCCTTTGCTGAACTCCTCACTCCCAGGGCTGCAGCTTTGGTGGCCCTTGCTGGAATGCCAGATGAGCAAGGGGAAGGGGAACCCAGCCCGGCTGAGAAACCCTTTCCTAAGCTCCGGGATACGGAATGTTTTGTAGATCTTAGACAGGAAATGAAGGCACTGATTTTCACTGAACTTTCTGTTGCCCTCTAGCTGGTACTCAGAGTCCTGGTACCAGTAGCTGCCTCTCCCTCCCCCAACACACAAGCCTCACATCTGCATTCAGGCACCATTACATCCCCTTCTTCAAAGGTAAGGCCAGGAATGCCGTTCGTGCTGTGGTGACTGTACGCCTTTCTGCCTGTGTTTGGATGTTATGTTTGCGCATGTCCTGAATAGAGACAGTTTTGATACTTTTCTGATATAAATATGAAACCTTTTCTTCTGATGAGTGTGGAACAATTCCTGAAGGCTTTTTAACACTTAGAAACGATGCTGCACAATTTACGAACATGTCTGTTTTGGTATTTTGGTAATGCAAAGATAGAAAGCCCATGAAAAAAATGCATCAGTTCACAACCAGAATTGTCATGGGAGACGGGAAAGGTGGCCAGCCTCTGAAATGCTTTGTCATTGAATGGGACGATCTGTAGAGAGGGCAGGGTTTTTTCCCCCCAGTGGTTCATTTAAGGATTTCTAGTCCTGTTCTAGTTGGTGTGTTTTATTCGCTCAGCAGTGCTTTTTATTAGACTGGGAACTTCTGATATCAGACAAAAACACTGGAACTATTTATAAGCTACATCTGGTGTATGTGTTGTGGGGTGAACAGATTCTATGGACTCTTGTATTAGATTGCCTTAGTATTCCTTAGTTCAGTAACTTGCAGGCGTTTAATTCAACTTTTTTCTTAACTGATCATGCCCACTTAATTGATCATTATTGTAAAATAAATGGGAAACCAAAGGAAGTGATAGCTGAAGCAGTAAAAGGTGTATTTAGGGGAGAGGCAGTGGTCACTTTGAGGAGGCCTAACTCCCAGAAACGAGTGAGATGAAAGCTGGTTTGTAATTGCAAAAGGCCGACTCACCTCTACGGTTCAAGTATACTCATCTTGAGCAATTAAAGTGAACATGAGTTTCAGTGGTATGCATGAAAGCAGTGTTCATGCTCTAGGATGTGGCAGTGGAACACTGTGGCTTCATGCTAGTGGACCTTTATTTTAAGGAACCTGTTCTCTCAGCCAGGCAATTCCCTGCAAAGATCCTAACCATTTTCTTTTCAAAAAGCAACCTCTCATTGTCCCCTTTTTAAATGGCATGTAGCGTTTAATCCTAAACATGTTTATTCAGAAGCATATTCAGTGGGGTTTAGTCCCAGCCACATGTGATGAGATGTGCAGCCTTGAGATATTCCTTGTGCTGCGTTGCACTTGTACACAGTATGGTGTCATCTCTTGCTAAGCTGATTTAAATTGGATCTTGCAATGCTGTTGAGGGTAGAAATTTCTGGAGATTTTGAAGCCACGGGAAAAAGGGGTTTCCATTCCCCTGGCCACCCAAAAAACCCCAAGAATTTGAGGGGAAATTGGAATATATGCAAAGCTTACTCTCCTGTCAAACTTAAACTTATTTTGGTGGTTGAGTAATATAATACACATCTGTGAAAAGGAGGTGGCAACCTTGGCCAGCGAAAGTGATGACGATCCACTCCCAGCAACTCAAGTGATAGCCGGGAGCTGTGTAGGAAGCCCACCAAAGCCACACACCGGCCTCAGTGGCCCAGCAGTGGAGCCCCCCAACAGCCAGTCTTCTCCCGGCAGCAGCAGTCCCTCCGAAGCTTGACAGTGGCCTCACCCAGTCCACCCCAAAGTAGAAACGGGAGGGTGGGAGGAGATGAGGAGCCAGTGACAGTGAGGGCAGGGTCCAGCGCCAACAGAGAAGGCGTCAGAATGAAGGATGGAGCCAGAAGACAGAAAGGCAGTGATAGCAGAGAGGGAAGGAGAGGAGAGCAGATGGGGCAGACAGAGAAAGAGTAAGAGCAGCAGAGGAGACCGAAAGAGAAAGGAAAAAAAAGAGGAGGCAGAAGGTCAAAGAGGAAGAGAAAAGGCTGGTAGAGGAAGAAAAGTAGGAGGGGAGGAGCATTGAGGGAAGGGAGGTGGCCCGGCAGGTGCTGTCTCCCCATGTCTTACCTGAAGAAGGACGTGGGGCTATGAGTGAGGCTCATCCTTCAAGAACCGGGTGCTGAGACGCATCATACAATGGAAAAGAGGATGAAAGTGTTGTTACATAGTTACTAGGCATGCATGTCGTCGTGTGCCCTCTAGAACTCTCTCAGCATCATTTATAAGTTAGTTAACACACACAATGTTACTATTTGTCCTATTTGTGGATTTGAAAGAATAAATACCTTTGTTTTCTATAAGAAAAATTGCAAGTATACCCAGTACTTGAGAAGGAGTTGCTAACTGCTGAAACTGCTACCATAGCACATATATGTTAATTTTTGACTCCTGAGAAATAGGAAAAATAAAAATAGGAAAAATAAAAGATGAAGGTAGAAAACTAATTTAGAAAGTAGTGGCAGCCCCCCTCCCGACAATCACGTCTGTGAATATTACAAATACAGTCTAGCATGCTAGGCAATATTTTGGGGTGTACTGCCATATAACTGAATACGAAGACATCCTGTACAGGAGTTTTGTAACAAGTGTATCCCTGAATTCAAATTCTCTGTGGTCTTAGCAGTGGTGTTACCAGCAGAACTATCCTTAGCAGACTACCTTGCTGAAAATTGGAAGTGGAAACAAACCAAGGTTTCAGCCATACATAATTTCCAAAGCCAGCAGCCAGCCGGAAGTTTCTAGCAGCTTATCATACTTGATTCCATTGGAAGCAGCACATTAGAAATATTTAGTAATTTACACTAACCATGCAAAGAAGACTCTAGAGCAGACTCAAAAGCCTTTCAGAGCTTATTGAGAACCCAGAAAGAACCAAGTTTTTCGGAGACTGGAATTACGAGCTGAAGAGAATACACTGAGCTTACTCTAACAGGCAGAGTACTGCCTGGGGCTACTGAAAGCCTCAGGATCACGGCCAGTGTGGTTTAGCAGTTGGAGTGTTGGGCTAGGATCTGGGAGACACAGGTTCAGATCCCCACTCTGCCTTGGAAGCTCACTGAGTGACCTTGGACCAGTCATGTGCTCTTGGCCAAATCTACCTCGCAGAGCTGTTGTATGCATAACATGGAAAATGGGCAAATGTAAATTACTTTGGGTGCCTGTTAGGGAGAAAAGTGGGATCCAAATGAAGTAAAATAAAAATAAAAAGCAATTTAAAGGTGAAAAATCCTAGAAAATGCCACAACTAACCTTTTCAAAACTGAAATTGGATTTTTGAAAACGACGACATTAAAAAGAAAGCAGTTGCATCTTTTAGAAGACTTAACTAGGAGCATCTGTTCGAGTTTATCACTGAGGACCTCTGAAACAGACATAAGTGACCATCCTGAGGGTCTTCAGTGAATCTAGTGAAGGGCTGATGGTGGCTTCGTTGCGCAACTGCCTCACAACTGCAACTGCCTCTCCATTTCACACACATCAGAAATCCTGTGGGCACAGGATGATGGGAAGCCCAGAGGGCCAGAGGTAAAAGTTTTGCCCACGACAGTCAAGAAATTCTTAGTAACAAGCAGAGCTCCTTGGTCATTATAACTGGTCTCATTATACAGACTGGGCTTACTGTGAGGGTCAGATAAATTCTTTAAAAGTAACGGGAAGATCCCTTGTTCAGCATCTATCCAGAGCAGATGGGATTTTTGCTAATTCCTAAGAACCCTAGAACCAGAAAAAAAAATACAAACATCAGCTTCTGCTATTTCTGGAGCTGTGTGAACATCTTTTTGAAACACCCTGTTACCTTCTGGCCCCAGACTGGACCGATCTCATACAGCTTGATTTTACCAATGAGTAATTCCATCCAGCTAGGATCTCAGAGCAAGAAGAAATGCCTTGCTGAATGCTACAACCTACTCTGCCGCAATCTGCGTGCTCCAGCATTCTCTTTCATAAAGCTAGATGCAATTCAACAGCATCCCCCTCTCCTATTGTCTGTCCCCAATGCCTGATAATCAGAAGTACATTGCCTCTGGACATGGAGGCTCCATTATGGTGTCTAGCCGGTGATAGATCTTCCCTCCCTGCATTTGTCAACTTGCCCTTTAAAAGTATTTCTGCTTGTGGCCATCATGTGGCAGTAAGCCCTGTAAACTTTGTGAAGAGATTGTCAGTGCTGTGTTGCTTTAGGAAAAATAGCAGCTCCCTTTTCTTGCTTCCTTCTCTCCTTCCCACCTACCAGCCAATTTACCTTTATCTGTCCCTCCCCGTCTTCAGCTTCCCCTCTCTCTCTGTCCATGGCAGCCTCTCCTGGGAAAACTCAGTGCCGTTCCAGTTGCTGGGCTGAGCCAGGCACAGTTATATGGTGCTGGTTGCCAGGCTGGGCCCAGATGCCCAGTACTGGCTGCTGGGCCAGGTCCAGTGGCACAGTAGGCACCCCACAAGGTCTTGCAAGGGCATCTCATTTTTCTCTTTCCCAAATCATTTCCTCTTTTCCTGGTCATACCCATATAATCATCCTTCCCTGCTTCCTTTTCTCCTTCCCAGTCCCCACCCACCAACTATTTAGCTGCCCCTCATTTTCAGCTATATTTATTATTAATTTCCTACATTTTATATTCCACTTTTCTCTACGCTAGCGAACCAAAGCAGCTTGCAACATTCTCCTCTACTCCATTTTATCCTCACAAAAACCCTGTGAGGTAGGTCGTATGGAGAATGTGTAACTGACCCAAGGTCACCAAGTGACCTTCCATGGCAGAATGAGGACTTGAACCACATCCTACTCTGAGACTCTAACCGCTATTCCACACTATCTTTTGTTGGTGTGACTACTGTTGAACAGTGGAAAATAGCTAGGCCTGAGTAATTTATGCAAGTCAAGTAGTAGCAAACTACCTGTTGGTTGCTACTGGGCCTGGCCCCGATGCGTCCTCTCTCAAAGGCCAAAACAGAACTGTAAATGGCCCTGTCCTCTGCCTCATACTGACAGAAACCAAACCACGATGGCTGCCTATGCTGTTGTGGTTGCTGAACAATGTCCATGCAGGGAATTCATTTCTGAAACCTACAGGAGCTTCTTCTATTATTTTGGTTAACCCCCTCTTTTATTAGATTTCAGATTTTTCTGCAAACCTGGGGCTTTTCTCAGGTTTGCAGAAGGACCTGCCTTGTCTCTTCCTGGCTCCAATCTCTGGATTTGAGTATCCACAGATAGGGCCATATTGAGAATTAGATATATTCCTGGAAGAAAAACATACTCATCCTTGTCTTAATATTCAAAATATCTAATTATGAAGCTATAATGGGCAGGTGTTATTGTTATGAGACTGCATGCCTTTGTTCTTAGATCTAGTTCCAGACAAGAAAAAGAATTGAGCCAAGGGGTTGTAGGTAGTACTAATAAAGTTGTCAAAGCAAAAGATCAGCATTGTAAAACATAGTAGCACAGTAGATTATTCAGTTAGGAACATAACTAACTATAATGGATTTAAGAACAACATACGGTTCAGTGCTATGGCTCTTCAACAAAATATGGTAGAAGAAAAAATATGGTAGACCAAAAATATGGTAGAAGAAAATCTTCCCTTTGAAACTTCTGAATTTTTCTATTCAAGCCCAGATGAGGCATTCTGGCTGATAAGGAAAAACAGGTTCACAGCAAAGTCTCTTGGGATGAATACCTCAGTTTGATTCCCAACAGTGAAACCTATTTAGTAGACCATAATATATCTATAAATATTGGAAATTTCAGTGATACTGTTCCTGTCCTTATTATAAATAAAATACAGGTTCACAAAAATATCGTACTGATAAAAATTGTTCCAGAGATCTAAACATCAGTCTAAACTGCAATTACCTCCCCATAACCTTAGTTCTGTAAGACAACATTTTTGAATATATGAGGAATAGAAGTGCCAGGTCACCCAGGGGACAAATTGGGGGGGCAGCAGGATACTTACTCTGACACCCACCCATTGCACTGGAAAATGACATCATTTTCCAGCACAACATGGAAGCTATGGGTCATGCTGGGGGTCAATTCACTAAAAATCACTCCAAACTTAGGAAGTAGGAAATGACCCATACTTGATTTGAAGAAGCTGAATAATTTTATCAGAACAAAAAAAAAATTCAGAATGATCTGAGCATCTTCTGTGGTTGGAGAAGGATATTGACCAATCATTTGATCCTAGTCATTCACTGCTTCACGTAAATGTGTTGGTGTTGAAACCTGTAAACCACAAACTTATTTCCTTTGTCAGTTAACGAAAGTGGTGGGTAGGGTGGAATACTACTGCAGCATCTCTTCATCGCATACACAGAGTTGCAGTACACACCATTCATGTTGCACAAGCAAAACATGTCCTGGCAAGCTGTTTGAGCTGGACCTCTAGGGAAACACAAGGTGGGGAGCCTCTCTCAAGATAACCATATTCCAACTTCAAGTTATCTGTTTGAGTCAGAACTCAATACAAAATGTAAAACTTCATATTCTTTAAGGAGTTACAAGTAGAGATGGGCACGAACAGGAAAAAAATGAACACGATGTTCGTTGTTTGTTGCCATCCACAAACGGGTTCATGAACATCAACGGACATGACATGGTCATGAACATGTTCATAGTTGGAGGTTCATGGGAGCCAGAATGGCCCCCTTGGGACTTAGCTGAACTTGAGCCAAGGAAAGGAGAGTCCATGGCTCCCCCCCCTTTCATGTTATTTTTTCTTCACAGTAGTAAAAACTGGACTGTCTGCTAGAAGCTAATTGAGGAGTTACAAACTGACCTTCTCAATGTCCAATACCCACCAAATTTGCAGGGGACATAGTCCTCACTGTCCTCTGAGCACCCCCCAAGTTTCAGAGAGATTGGACCCTGGGAAAGCCATGATCCATGGCTTCCTCCCTTTCCTGTCATTTTCTTTTCACAGTGGCAAAAACTGGACTGTCTGCTGGAAGCTACTTTGAGGGGTTACAAGCCAGAAGGAAAGCCAGAAGGAGTTCAGACAGAGTTGAGACAGTCCATGCCTATGTTGCCAGGGGAATTGATTAAAAGGCGCCGAACTGTCTGGCTTTACGAACGGCTGGAACGAACACATGTTCGCTGGGAACGGGGGCTCATGAACAACTTGCTCGCGTGAACAGCGGATTGGGCTGTTCATGGCCTTTTTTTGTTCATATTGCTGTTTGTGCCCATCTCTAGTTACGAGTCACCCCAGAGGCTATAGAACATAAGAATCTTTCCAAATCAGTTAGGTATGGAGTTTTTTTTTAATGTACTGTCCACAGTGCCAGGCTGCTATGCAATCTAGAAAGGGCTAGAATTATATGTATTTTTTTCAGCCAGACTACCCTGGTTCACCTTTCTTACAGTTCTGTTCAAGGAGATATATATTCATATCCCTGTGATCTGTTGTCTTGGGAGGGGTTAATTCATCTCAGCATCAGATCTTCATATCTTATTGCTTGGCAGATTCATAGTTAGGCAGAAGGCTATCAGAGGTCATTCAGAAAATGCTAACAGAAAACAGAAAACCATTTACCAGAAAATCTTATTCCTTTGGGTGGAGTAGCCTTCTTCAGTCATCCCTTGAGAAGAATGCGTTTCTTCAGTTTTGTGTTCTAAATCATATCTTTGAATATCTTCTTAGTCTAAAGAATTAAAGGTTTAGCTAATGCTTCCACTAAAGTCTGCTCAAGAGTGATAGTTTGTTCTCATCTCCCAATGAAGTGAAAGTCTGCCTTTAATCAGAGAGAGTCTAGGTTGATCACTCTCTGCTCCTGTTCCACAGTGGAGTTTAACACTGGTAGTCCCTTTGGAAATGTGTTCCCTTCAGCTCCTCACAGCAATTACCTCTGCATGTAGAGAAAAGTGAATTGAGAGCTCTGAGACATGCTCTTTCCCCCCCTCAAGATTCATAGTCCCAAATAGTACAACCAAATAGAAAAGTCTCCCAATAAATATTTAAATTTTTTAATCAAAATGTTCAGGTTGTGAAAAAATGTGTAAAGTGCTCAGTGCATATGATGAATAGCAATAAATACAATTACTAAATAGTTCATACATAGCAGTCAATTACAATCACAACGTTAGCAGCATAATAGCTCATATGTGTACAATCTGTGTAGGTGATAAAAGTCCTGATAAGTAGATGGAACAGTCAGTCCACGTGCGTAAAAGGGTATCGCTGTCTGGAATCCTCCCGAGGCTCCCACAGAAAGAGGCAACAAGCAAAGTGCAAAGTGCAACCCGGTCTATCCTAAGAGGTATATCTTGTATGGGTGTGGGACGGGGCAGGCTCCGCCTAACATTTTGCTAGCCACGATTGTTTCACTATCCAAGCTTTTTCAAGGGCAACAGTATAATGGTGACTCTGATTCTTACACCCGATGTGCCTTCTTCCCTTTCGACGGATGCAGTTCCATCTCCAAAGGAGGCTTGGATGAATAAACTTATCCCTTAGGATTCTAGGGGGTTTTGATCATGTCCCCCGCAACAGTGTAGAGTGCACAGAGGAAGGACTTAGACTGGGGAAATACTCTTATCGATTCCTATCTCACCACAGGGTTAACAGGAGTCTGTGAGCCAAGCTACAAGTGACGCCTGACACAGGTTGGACACTTGTCAGCTTCCCTCAAGTTTTGATGGGAAATGTAGGCATCCTGGTCTTGCAGCTGTAATGGAGAACCAAGCTGTAAAACCAGGATGCCTACATTTCCCATCAAAACTTGAGGGAAGCTGACAAGTGTCCAACCTGTGTAAGGCGTCACTTGTAGCTTGGCTCTGTGATGGATGGCCAAAGTGAGACGTCTGCCTGCTGATCCCCGCCCCTCCAAATCTGGAGTGTTGATGAGCTGGGCCCATCCCCACGAAACAGAGTTTTGGTGCTTTACTGCAGACTCAGAACAAGATAGTCCTTCTTTACCACTAAAATATAGTTGGCCACCCTTTAAAAACATGAGTAGTCTCTTTCGAGGAAACTCCCCTCTCTAATTATTCACATTTTTTTATTTTTAAAAAAGTCATTTCACTCTTGATAGTACTCATTCACCATTTTCCTTTGAACTTTGTGCATGAAATTTCCTCTACTTGAAGTATAACTAGATTAGAGGCTGTTCAGGAGAGAAGTATGGCCCTTATCTCCTCCTTTGCCCTTAGACACAATTCCTCAGTGCCCAGCTCTTGATAGCATTCATAGTGACTTTGAGCCATCAAGGCTGTCTACTGAGGTTGCTTCCAAGAGTCTCTGGGTCAAGCTACATAAGACAGTGGCTGTGGGTTTGTCCCTTTGGCCGCTGATACAATTGTGCACGGGAATTGTAGTTGTAAGACAGAGCCATGTGGGCTCACAGGGGGATGAAGTGGGGGGCGGGATTGCCCCACAGCTTTTTGGTGGCTGCTGGCTGCTTGGCCAGCCCCCTTTGTCTCTTTCCTGTGCTCTGGCATGTGGTGTTGCAATGGCTGCCCATCTTGGGCTGTGGGCATGCAGCCACCCAGAGCATAGGGGGAGGGAGCAAGGGCAGGAGGAAGGTGATGGCAAGGTGGGAAAGGGCTAGATCCAGTTCTGGGCACTTCCAATGGAAGAGGATCTGTGGTAGCAGAGCTGGGAAAGACCTTGGAGAGCCGCTGCCAGTGGGACTTGAGTGCACCAAGATAGGCCAATACACAAGAAGTCAGCCGGCAGGTTCACTTTCTGCCCAGGTACTGCAACCCAGAGTGCAACAAGAGGGTGGGCGGGGGGGGGGGGGTTGCTGGCTGATTAGCCAGTCATAGTCAGGTGGAGGGATGCAGGGCAATTCCTCCCATCCCCCAGTGAGCCCGCATGGCTCTGTCTTACAAAACTTCGAAAACTACAATTCTCATGCATTCCCATGCACAGTTGCATCAGTGGCCGCGGGGATAAAGCCATGGATGCTTACTCATGTAGCTTGACCCGCTGTTGATAGCAGAACCTGGGATAGGCCAAAGTCAGTCTCTTCGCAAGTTGCCTTCAGCATTTGACAGGGCCCGTTACCATCGGCCTCACTATAGCTACGGGGATTGAAGTCATCTTAAGAGTGTCAGGGAATGAGTGTCAGCGCCCTGCCCCACATGTGGAGGGAAGATGAAGGCATGTACCATCACCCTTTTGAGCAAAGAAAACGGGTACCACCTTCTGCTGATCCCTTTCTAGAATCACATTCTGTCACTCTGATATTCAGAATGAGCAATGTCATAGCAGAGAGAATTCTGTCGTGTGCAATAGTATTGGCATCTCCACAACAATCACATGTGTTGTAGCACAGGTTTTGCACCGGCTGCTCACCTTGCCATTGAGAAACATTGTTGGTAATATTAAAAGTATTAACCAACTTGTCATTGTTAGTGAGCCAAAAAAAGTCATTTTCAATTTTTTAGCCCCTTTGGTATGTCAAATCCAGTGCATGGCATTTGCTAACAAAACATAATTCTTCCATTTGGTATTTGGTAAAAAAAATAAATAAATCTAAAGATGAGGAAATGATAAGACTAAAAACGGGATTACGGGCAGTGGAATAAGAATTAAGATGTTATCATATAAAGCGTACCAGCGAGCATTGAGAGTGCTCAAATAGTAGACTATGATAGCATTTTCTGATGTACTGTGTGAGTAAATTGTGCTATTGGAATTAAAGCTATGTAGGAGTAATGCTAAACGATTAAACAAGCCCATCTATGTTATTGTATAGTTTATTCACTGGACGGTTATGAAGAAGTTATATTGGGTGTCCATTATAGTGGGGGACAGCCCGTTTGGCTGGCACCATTCTTGCAGGCATTTTGACACAAACTCGAAACATTTCTGTTCTGGAATGCCTTTGAACTGAACTGATGGAAGGAGCACTGGTAATTGCTTGGATTACCAGATTGTTTTATGAACTTCTATGGGTTTTACTGTGACAACTATTTTATCTTGACTTTATTTGATTTATAAAATATATCACTCTTCTAAATTGTTAGCTGCCTTGGGGGTCTGCGAAGGCTGAGGAAGATGCAGTATAAGTGCTCTAAAATAATTCTGGCAGGACCAGAAATATGAATTCTAGCTGATTGCACCTCTGAATTGAAAAGGTAGTTGAAATGTTTAACTTTTTAGTTAAGGGAGGAATAATGTTGGTTAAAGATGGTGGCATTTTATTTGAATTGTTAGTTTCCCTAAAAGATGGCCAAATTATAGCACGTACTTCAAAGGAAGCAAAAAGAATGACAACCAATCTCAGGATCAGTTCCTTGTGACTACAGAAGCAATCCCTCTTGTTCAGACTCTTCTTTCCTTATAACTATTAATTGCTATAACACAACTGAAATGTTATCAATTAATACGCAAGGATTGAACTCAGATAATAAAGGGAGGAAGGAAGGTGATCCTGCCGTTGAGCGTAAGACGGCTGCTGCCACGCTGGTGGGCTTGCTGATGTGACTGGTTGGTATTCTCCATTCTCCCAGCAAAGAGAGTTCAAAGAGCAGTAGCTATAAGTAGAAAAGAGAGCTCTCATAGCAATAATGGCAGTCAGCCACTCCCACCAAGTCTTTAGCAACGCTGTCCCCACAGACTGCCCATAACACTCGTCCCGAGGAAGCTGCCACCTTGCCCAGGTATGAAAGACTTCTCAGTAGGTGACAATGGCAGGAAGCCATCTGCTACGAATTCACGAAAGGTCCTTGGATTTCAGCCTTGGTGCTCCACGTGTGTAAAATGAGGAAAAGCGACGTTCCCAAATGTTTCATTCCTTGATAATATAATGCATATATTCTGCGTGTGAGCAGACATGCGGTCTGCCACTGTGCACAAGGGCTCAAATGCTTGCGTAGACTGCTCTGCATGGACTTTTTGATCTTTTGTGCTTGTGACACAGTTGTTGTATGGATTGTGTTGTGTCAAGTCTATTCAAATTTGATATCACATGTCTTGCCTAGTTGCAGAAGACTTGGAAGCACAATGCAATACCTGTATCCTTTAAATGAACAGTGCAGTTTCTGTGGGCTCTAACTCTATATGTGCAAGCGAGATGTGGAAAAAGGGGTTTTTTTTGTCTCATAATTCACTGGATTTGCTTTTAAAAATCAAGAAAATTCTACAATCAAAAGACCTTCAGTTTTTGAAAAGAGTTGAGGTGCTTGCAAATTCACTCACACCATGTTAAGTATGAACCTATGGCCAAAGATGCCTGGCCTAACTTCTTTGCTGTGTAAGAGGTTATATAGTTTTGTGTGGTGCAATTTCCATGCTATATTGAATGTGCACGTGCCTATTCTTCTCATAGCGGGGGGGGGGGGGGTGATAGCGACCTTGTTTGGCACCCTGTGTGCTCTGCCCCAGATCCATTTGTTTGTAGGGCAGGATGCAGGTTGGATTCCTGAAGCAGTCATTGTGAGATGCATTCACCTACAAACCAGCAGTGTCTTTTCAAGCCCTTCTGCAAAGTTATAGGCACAGGCAAGAAACCTTTTCCTATTCCTGAGTAAATACAGCATTTGAGTCACATTACAGTGTTGCTGATGCTCGTAGAATCAGTCCAGAGTGCTGATCTCTGTTGATTAACAAGCCGTACGAAAAGCATCTTATGTTTGAATTCTCTACTTTGCTTGCCATTTTTTGTTTTATCTGCTTCTTTTTTTTTTTTTTTTTTTGCTTTCCCCCCTTGGAGGCAGTGAAAGTGGCCGGAGTACTCCAAGCTTATCCATATACTCAGACAGCAAATCTTCCTCATCTCTCTATCCGCAGGCTCCTAGACATTTTCATGTTCCAGGTAGGCATTCATTGCTGTTGCTGTCATCTCTATACATCGGCTGCATGCATCAGTGGTGTGAATAAGCTAAGCAATGTAACAAGCCAAACAAGTTTAAATGCTACTGTTAATTGCATATTTATGTTCAGTAAACGGGGCTTAATTTCCATTTGCTATCAACTCATTTCTAGGCCATCAAATTGTTGTCCCATTCGAAACAAGTGAAATTTTGGGGGAGCCCCCCCGCAGCCAGTACTTTTTAAGCTTGGTTGTTGTGGGTTTTCCGGGCTGTATTGCCGTGGTCTTGGCATTGTAGTTCCTGACGTTTTTGAAAAGAGTTGAGGTGCTTGCAGGAACTACAGGAACTACAATGCCAAGACCACGGCAATACAGCCCGGAAAACCCACAACAACCATCGTTCTCCGGCCGTGAAAGCCTTCGACAATACTTTTTAATCTTGCTTTTTATTGTAAAAGGAAACATGATCGAACTAAGCCGACTCTGTTTACATTGGGGGTTGTGGGCATTTGAAAATAAAATGACATATTTCAGCTTCTTGCTTACTCTTTGGTTCTTTTATTTTTCTTTTCTTCAGACACTGGAGCAAAAGATAACATCTATAGGAAGCCCCCTATCTACAAACAGCATGGTATAGTCTCCCCCCCACCCCACCCCGCTGCAGTGTGGTCTAGCTCACCCATGTGCTTGCTTCCCTGTGAATGAGTTTATTCCCATATAATTATATCTGAGTTCCCATTGATTAAGATGTATCCAGACAGAAAGGGTTTTTTTTTGTTTTTGTGCATGGTACTATTGAAATTCCCAACATCTGTCATGGTGTAGTGTGCTTTCTGAATGCTTTTATGCAACATTTGTACATTTGTGTGACTCACCCAGACAAAGATTTTGTGTTCTCCTTGGTTCTTTCTCAGTCTGTTCAGTGGCAACACTGGATCATTGTGTTCACCTAATAGGAGGACCACAAGCAGTTTCTATTGAGCTTTCTTCGATTAACATTCAGCAAGGGATCAGTCATCTCATCCAAGGATGCAGATACTCTGGTGGTGCCACAGCAGACCCCCCTCCCGGGGCAGGGGGGGGAGATGTGCCAAGCCCTCCATTTGTTTCTCCTTGACGTGTGTTTGTGTCTACCCTTGTTAGATCATTTTAACCTTATTAGTAATTACATCTTTTTTGTTTTTTTTAGTAGCTGCTGAAGAGTCCAAAACCTTCTTGGGTCAGCCTCTTTTGACACACTTCCCATATTCATTCATTCATTCATTCATTCATTCATTCATTCATTCATTCATTCATTCAGTAGACTTTTAGTCCACTCTCCCTGCAAGCGGGCTCATATTATGTCTTCCTTGGCAAACCTCAGTCAAATGTATTGAGAGCCAGTTGGGTATATAGGGCACAACTGACAGATTAGGCATTTTTTTAAAAAAGTCTGCAGTTTTTGGAAGAGGAGGCTGGACATAGGAGGAATATTCAAAGATTATAACAGGACAAAAAGTGGCATAAATTGGGATATGCAAAAAAAAAAAACTGATTTTGTTTATTACTTGGCGGTTTGATTCATTTCATTGCTTGGTTTCATTTTGTGCCCAATCTAGGCAATCACTTTGTTTCAGTTTTGGAATAGTTTCCTGTTAATTTCGAAGGGTAAACTTCCCTTCATTGCAATTTTATCTTTGTTCATAGAATCCTATGAAATTTACAGGGATTTTTACAGGGAAATTTATAGCCCTCAATTTCTGCTAATTTTCATCCAAATAGATGCTGGGATTTTTATTCCAGGGCATTACATTTGATTGTTTTAAAATGCTTCTACTTGTCCTGCTTGTAGGTTTTGGGTTTTTTGCAATTTGCATATAACTCTCAGAAGATGTGGAGATATTCTTCAGCAAGATACCTGCAACATTTCAGAATGATAGTTGCAAGGAGTCGAGCATTATCCATAAAAACATTATGTATTTGTTTACTATATTTTTATCCGTCCTCCAGGATGGGAGCTTAGGGCTGTGTCCATCACTTCCCTCCCTCCATTTTATTCTCACAACAATCCTATGAGGTAGGTTAGGCTTAGAGAGTGACTGGCCCAAGATCACCTGACAAGCTTCATGGCAGAGTGGGGATTCGAACCCAGGTCTCCCAGATCCTAGTTCATCACTTTAACCTCTGCACCAAGGAGACTGGCATTATTATTTTATCAGACATTTGAGCCTGTAACTGTTTTGTTCTCCAGAGTCCCGGGAAATACAGCGCAATTTTTTTGATTTGGTCTCCATATTAGAAATTCAGCTGGGGCCAGAAAAAAGGGGATTATGCTATATGACTCTTTTCGTTCTTATGCACCTGGAATGCCCCAGGTACCTTCCAACGAGTTATTAAGGTGTTGAAAACTGAAGACATTCTTATGCTCATAGATGATTATATTTATTTATTTTCATGAATGGTGAAAGGAATATTGGGTGTGGAAAACTCTCTGAAACAATTCAGAGAGTCTGGACTTACACTGTTAGGGAACAAATGCCAGTTTGCCAGGAGTAACCTCAAAAGAGTGTTATGGTAAATGCCAGGAGTAGCATCACTTTTCTTATTAGTGGCCTACAGGGCAATCCTATGTAGAGTTACTCTATTCTAAGCCTGCTGAAGTCAATGGGCCTAGACTGGAGTAACTCTGCATAGGATTGTACTGTAAATTAACCTAAGTAAAGGTTGATGCTCATCTCCCAAAACTAGATGCAATAAAAATCTGGAAGACCACATCAACTCTTGAGGTGGTAGAAGGATACTTTGGTCTCCGTTGACTCTACAAGAGATTTGTAAAAGATTTTTCAGGGAGTACAACACCATTATACCAGCTTCCAAAGACTGTCTTTGGGGAGGGCAAAGCATCAGAAAGTATTTGTGTTGCTGACAGAAGGTTTGCTTCTTAAATTCTTGGGTCCTTCCCATCCATTTATTGCAAGCTGGGATTCCTCCAAAGCTGCTGTGGAAGTTGCACTGGAACAAAGAGATGAGCAGAGAAGGCACAGGAAGATGCTCTTTGATGGACAGAAGCTAGACAGCAACAGAAATGGGACATTCGCTTATTGTGCGGGCTCTCAAAATTTATCGGCCCTCATTGCTGGGTGCAGAATTCAGAGGGTACATGTTACAAGCTAGAAAAATCACCTGTGCAAGGTAAATCCTCAAACAATCTGACTATATGCACCATAAACCTGGGAAGCAGAATGTGGCTGTGGATTTGTAAAACTATTGGGAGTGGTTAAAAAAAAGAGGATACAGCTTGGTCCTGGGAGGTTGTGTTTCAAGAAGAGTGTAAGAACCCTGAGCCAGGTACATTGTATCAGCAGATTTATTAAAAGAGACACAGACTGAGGACATAGACTTTGGCACAATTCAGGAAAAAAACATTTGTTGGTTCTGTTGCAAACCTAATGTTTACGAAGGTCACACAATGTTGTTATACCAATATCTGTGCAGAGAAAAGTGCTTGAATGTCTTCATTATAATGAAGATGCAGACCGCTTGAGGTATGAACCAGGCAATGGGAAAAAATTTTGGCGTAGAAGATCCTAAACAGTGAGTCGTTTTATGTCTCCTCTACCAAGAACATGACCGGTCCCGCTGGATCAGACCGGTAGTCCACCTATAGTCCAGCATCCTGTTTCACACACTGGACAACCGGATGTGCCTGAAGGATCCATAAGCAAGAGACAGAGAACAAAGCCTCTTTCTGTCGTGTCACCCAGCACTGATATCTGGAGGGTTACTGCCTCTGAATGTTGAGGTTCCATTTAGTCATCAGGTCAGAGCTCTCTTCCATGAGTGCGTCCAATTCCCTTTTAAAGCCAGCTAAACTGGTGGCCATCTGTACATCACACTGCAGCAGATTCCACAATTGTATCACTATTGCAATGAAGAAGTGCTTTCTTTTGCTTGTCTAGACTCTGCTGCCCTTGAACTAATCCCTGCCATAAAATTTGCCTTTTTTATTGCTGCCGCACATTTTCATAGAACTAACCAACCACAACTCCAAAGTCACTTTCCTTATCAATCTCTGCCAATCCAGATCCCATCAGTGTATATTTAAGAGTTTGGATATTTTCCCTCCTCCAGCGTACATCTCCTTTTACATACATTAAACCTCATTTGCCTTATTGCTGCCCACTTACCCAGTTTGAAGGAACCCTTTTTGCAGCTCTTTACAGTCTGCCTTGGTTTGTAACATTCTGAATAGTTCGGTGTCAACTATAAATTTGGCCACTTCACTACTCCCCCCTGCCCCAATTCCAGATCCTTTATGAACCTATTGAACAGCACCAGCCTCGATACTGATCGCTGCAAGACTCTACTGCTTATTTCCCTCCATTACAAGAGCCCCCCATTTACTCGTGCTGCCTATATTGTCAATTTATTCATTGACTGAATCAAATTGATTCAAATAAATTTGAATTGATTTAATGTGTTATTAAGTTCAGATGTTGGTGGGTGTGTTGATGGCAATTTATTTTATGTTTTGTAAAAAAAAGTTGTGGAGGAAGAAAACAAGCACCTAGTTTTTTGGGGGTATGTTGCCTTGTATGTATGGACTAACAGCCAAGCCTGTTGTCTGAAAAAATACATCGGGTTCTAGAAAACTGATTCGGCAGGCCCCCTCCTAGCAGCAAGTGAGCACTTCGCAGCGGCCTCAAAGCTAGAGTCATCGGGGGTGCGCCTGCATGAGGATAAAAAGTGAGTTGTCGCCAATACGGCTTGCCTTTTATATAGCAGGATAACTTATCTCAGTAAATGTTCACTCGGAAATCTTTTAGTGATGAAAACAGGCCATAATTATTGGTAAAGTGCTATACGTATAAACAAAAGATCAATATTTACAATCAATGTACAGTAATACAATCATACGTGAATTCACGTGAATGCAGCATGATTCTTTGAAGACTCTTTGAGGATTGACTACTCCAGTATATCTTCCTCAACATCTGCAGCACTTACCTCTTTTATGAACTTATGAACTGTGTTGTTTATAGTCTTCCCAGGATAATTCCATCAACTTTGTACATCAGGACCTGATACCGGATGATATAACCCTAGATTTATGTACTATTGTTGTATGATTGTATTACTGTACATTGATTGTAAATATTGATTTTTTTGTTTACACGTATAGCACTTTGTAAATTATATACAGTAAATGCATGGTTGATATATCCTTAGCCAGGAGTTTGTAACTACTAGTGAGCTGATTTACTCCTAGGTTGTACCCTTTGAATGTGTAGCCATAATTATTGGTAAACACGTGCAGTTAGCAAAACTCCAGGCATCTGGACAAATCTGCCTGGGCCAGAGTTGTGTGAGCTGGGCTTGAACTGAAGTCTAAAGATACAGAAGTTTTGTCTATGGGATTCTGTTGTCAAAACCCCCAGAGGTTTAGAATCATTCTTTATCTTGGTTCAAACACTGGCCAATGCTTGCTACCATTCCAAGACTCTATTTTTGGTTATTTAATTTAATTGTTCATGGATTTGAATGAACAATACACATTTTAAAGAAATGTTGAAGTCCTGCCATCATTATACTGTGAATGTAAGTGCAAGATGTTTACATAACATCAGACCTGTGCTACATCCAGTCCAACATCCTGTCTCACACAATGGCCAACCAGTTACTCTGGAGGGCCAACAACAAGGAATAGGGGCCGAAGCCTCCCCCAGTGTTGCCTCCTGGCACTGGTATTCAGTTTACTGCCTCTGAATATGGAGGTTCTATTTAGTCACCCTGGCTAGTAGCCACTGAGAGACCCGTCCTCCATGTTCTCCAGGTTTATATAACCAGAAGTGCAGCTCTTCAGTTAAAGTCGGTGGATTTTCTGGGGCTGAAAATTCTGGGCTGAAATTCTGGAGGGCTGAAAGGCCAGTTTGTGAGAGGGTGTTAGTGCTTACATGGAATGGGATGCATGAATGGATTTGTAAGATCATTAACTCTTAATTTGAAAGGTTTTTTAAATTCTGGAATTACTAACTTTATGCAAGGTTGTTAGATTTCTGCAATCCTAATCTTCTTATATCGCTTCTTGGGTGGCCCATCCTGTCCATCGCATTGTCTTGCAATGTATAATCCGCCTTGAGTCTCAGTGAGAACAGTTGACTGTAATTAACACAAATAAAATAAATAAGTGCATTTAATCCAGATAACTTTGAAACGGATCTGATAACTTTTGAACTACTCTAAATCAGGGGCCTGCTACAAGCGAGTCGGGGCTTGGCAAGGTGAAAGCAGGACTGGACTGGATTGCTGTTTCAGTGGACAACCTCAGAACTAGATAGTCCCTCAGGTATCAAACCAGCCTGACGGGCAGAGATACAGGCCATCCACAGGCCCTTTCAGACTGGTAGCCCTGAGTTAGGACTGGAAGGGCCCTCTTCCAAATTTAAACAAGAAGTAGGGGCTGCAGAAGTGATTGCAGATGTAACTGCCGGCTGCCTGAAGAAAAAATGCCCTGTCTCTTTATCTTAGAGGTTTAATGAGACGTTATTTACTAGGTGATTGTGTTTTCCTCTGGTTCATGAAAAGCTTCAGCTTCCCATTTCACACATTGAGCCTCCATTAAAAGGGCAGGACATTTTTCTCTAGGACCTTTCTTCTAATGCTGGTGAGTCCAGTGACCCTCGTATTCTAACCCCAGGCAGTTCCACCCAGCATGACTGGTTTCTCTGAGACTGAGAGCTAAACCACACGAGACGAATTACACGAGGATGCTCAAGTGAAGGGAGATGCAATGTTAGCCGGGAAGCGTAGTTTGAATTTCACCTCTCTCTACAGAGCCGGCAAAGATCGCTCCTCAGAGAGTTTGTTAATTGACAGAGCCTTCAAGGAGGCAAAGAGGAAATTAACAAACCCTCTGAGGAGCGATCTTTGCCGGCTCTGTAGAGAGAGGTGAAACTCAAGCTATGCTTCCTGGCTAACATTGCGTCTCCCTTCACTTGAGTGTCCTCGTGTAATTTGTCTTGTGTGGTTTAGCTCTCAAGCAGCCTTGGTAGCTTTTTGTTTCTTCCGCCTTATTGAAATGAACTCTAGTAAATTACTCCTGTCACAAACCAGTATCTTCATATATGCTACGTAAGGCTGTAGTTGAGGGAGAACTTAGTGAAGGATCGGACTCGTTAGACATTTTTATATCCAGTTTTTAGGAACCAGAAAAACCTCAAGTTGTTTGTACAGAATATACTTCTGTTTGTGTTTTAAGGTTTTATTGCCACATGTTCTCCAATCTCACTGATGTCCACCATGAAAAGGGGACTAATTATGTTCAAGTTGTTGTTTTTATAGTTCCTGTCATTAGACAGATAACTTCCCCGACCCTCAGTGTTTCCCTTCTGTAAAATGGGATAAATAGAAAGTGCAGGTATATGTATTCTGTGCCTGCTATGCGTGTCTTATATTGGTGAAATGAATGGAGAGCTATGTGAAAAGCTGAGCTGCACTTGCAAATTTTAAATTCACAAAGTTAAGTGTGTATGTAGCAAGGGCTTGGGGATGCTGACCTGTTCTGTTTCTCCTGGAGCCTGTTGCTGAGCTGACAGATCGTGCAGAGGGTACACGCGTGGAACCAATGTGATGGAGCTGTTAGTGTTAGGGCCAAGCTACAAGTGACGAATGACACTTGAACGGCAAGTGAACAGACTCACATGTATTCCTCCATGTTCACTTGCGCTCCACTTGATCATGTAGTGGAGTGCAAATGGAGCGCAAGTGAACAGGGAGGAATACATGTGAGTCTGTTCACTTGCTGTTCAAGTGTCATTCGTCACTTGTAGCTTGGCTCTCAGTCTAGAATGTGGGAGACCCAGATTTGAATCACTGCTCTGCCATGGAAGCTTGCAGTGCGACTGTGGGCCAGCCATACACTCTCAGGCAAACCTACCTCACAGGGGTTATTGTGAAGATAAAATGGAGGAGAGTGATGCATGCCGCAACGGGTCCACATTGGGAGAAAGGCAGGGTGTGAATTAAGTTTTTTTTTTTAAGTGAGCATAACATATGAGGCTGTCCAACATGGCTACAAGTGACATAGAGCAAAATTGAAGCCATGGTTTAAATTTATGATCGTGGTGCTTGTGGAGCATGGCTGAGTTTGCATGTGGCTGAACTCTTCCCTTAAACTGAAGGCTTTTTGATCCTTATATGGAATCCTTGGCCAAGGTGATAGAACTGTGGTGAATTAAAGCAGCCCTGAAACCCCAGCCATCTACAAAGCAAGCCCCGCTGTAGTCTCTCGTTGAGTGTTGAGGGTTCCTCCTGGCACATCAGCATACAACTACTGTACTTATATTAGGAAGCTGTCTTAGCCCCTGGGGAGTAGAAAATGGGACACAATTGTTCGTTGAGTTGTTGTTTCACATTAGTAATCTGTTCTAAAATGTCACCCATCTCTAGCCAACCGGCTACTGTGAACAGGAAGCAGAAATAATTGAATAATTGAAAGAAGCTGTGCTTTAGAAGGCTTTGGCCAGTTGTGTGGCATTATGTCCTGTGCAGTGCCAGGGCTCATATCTGGTGCACAATTACTAATGTCCTGTCTTTACTATACTATAATGGCCAGGAAAAAATCCCTTTGTTAGGCCTGAGCAGGTGTCACAAGCTTTCTGGCACTTTTTTAAAAAGAGGGGCTGCTGTGTTGTGCACACCTGGCGAATTCAAGCTGCCACTGCTCCCAAAGGTGGCTTGCCATAACCCCATAAATATAATATGCTGGATTTTAGACTTTCTTTTTTCTCTTTCAGCCTTGAGGAAATCTGATGGTGGTAGCGGGAATTCTGATCAGGACAGCATGAAGGTAAACTCTGCCGTCTTTCTGTAATCCTGGGAATCAGTGCTGGGTTTTGTCCGATGCTTAATTACATCCTTGTGGCTTAAACAGGCCACTGATTTCCTAAAATACCTATGCTGAAATGCTAAAATCACATCAAGAAGGGTGGCCTCATTTAAACCAATAGGACTGTTCCCAGGGAAGTGGTTCTAAAAATTTCAGTTCCTAGCCAAAAGAATATATGTTCCTAACTTTCATAACTTCAACTGGTATTTGTTGTCAGATACAGAAAGGTGCCCCGCCATCCTACAGATCTCCTTCAGGGTCACTTCGCCAAGAATGTAGCAGATTGAAGCACGATATACTGAGCTGAGTACTTGTTCAACATACTGTAGGCTGACCCAGTACACTTCAGCACCATTTAGACTGGATATATTTTGAGACCTTCCTGCCTATTGGACAATTGCATGCGAATTACCAACAGGTATCGGTGAGAACTCTAGCTGCAGTATGGTGAATCAGTTGATGCTTCCAAACCATCTTCAAGGGCCGCTCCATGTAAAGTTTGTTCCAGTAGTATCATCTGCAAGCATTAGTTACAAGCATAAGTACAAGCGCTAGGACATGTATGACTTTGACTAAATGACGTGTTTATAGGAAGAGCATAATTGAGAAACGACCATGAGTTGGAGAACGACACTCCTGCCTACTTCTTCTGCCATCTGTCTCTCTAGGCATCCAGGTGCACCCCAGACTGGATACCTGCTTCTGTCCGTACTCTTGTCCAGAACAGGCATGACGCCTGTTTCTGCATCAGCTTTATTTCTAACCCACAGATCCTCTGTCCTGTGCGGGTTAAATTTCAGTTTTTTTACCCACAACCAGTCCTTAACTTCCCTCACATTTTGGTTCAGTTCTTCCACTGCTCCCTACATTTGGTTGGAAAGGAGAGATGCAGTTGTGTGTTATTGGTATATTGGCAATACTGTGCTTCCAAACTCTGGACGATCACTCCCAGAGTATTTATTTAGTGGAGGGCACGATTGGACCTTGTGGAACTCTGTAGCCTCTTGCAGCTGACTTAATCCATCAGTACATTCTGAGCCTTGTCTCGCAACCAACCTAAGCCCATGTTGGCAAGTGGCATACCGTGTTAAACATGGCTGAAAGGTCCTGGTAAACCAACAGCCTTCATTACATCGTATTGAATTTGAATCCCGCCCTGGGATATTAGGAACATGCTACAGAGTTTGTTTTTATGCCCCTAAATCTGGCTTTTATCATTATACTGTTTTATCAATGTGTTTTTATCTGGATGTTGTTGTGATCCGCCTTGTGCCCGTTCACGGGGTGGGCGAACTATAATTAATAATGATAATGATAATTACTATAATAATAGATAAGGTAGACCTTAAACCACATCCATCTTTTATGCCCAAATAAATTCTCTCTTCCAGAGGTGATAGGAGGTAGTCCTTTTCCTCCGCCTAAATCCTGTCCATCCTTAGGAGAAGAACTGGCATAGATTAGATTTTGAGAAGAGCCCTTAGGTACTATTTAGATAGGACTGCAGTTTTTAGAATCTCTAAGACTGTAGTTGATTTCTTCTTCAAGAGGCCAGTGAATAAGAAGGCCTCAGAATGTATCCTTGTTTAAATGGTGCAGGGATGTATTGGGTCAGCCTATACGTTGAACAAATCCTCACCACAGTATATCATGTTTCATTCTGCTACATTCCTGGCTACATCTCCCCTGAAAGAGATCTGTAAGAGCCAAGCTACAAGTGACGCCTGACACAGGTTGGACACTAGTCAGCTTCCCTCAAGTTTTGATGGGAAATGTAGGCATCCTGGTCTTGCAGCTGTAATGGAGAGCCAAGCTGTAAAACCAGGACGCCTACATTTCCCATCAAAACTTGAGGGAAGCTGACAAGTGTCCAACCTGTGTCAGGCGTCACTTGTAGCTTGGCTCCAAGATGGTAGTGTGGGTGTTTACTTGCATTATTAGACAGCTAACAGCTATCCTTTCCTCGGTGGAGTTGCCTTTGGAATGAGAGACGTGCATGAACAAGGACTCGTAACCTGCCTGGTGCCTCTTCTCTCTACAGTTTCCTGAAGGATAACAAATGCCTGTGGGACAATTTAGGAGTTTGTAGGAAGGAAACCCCTTCTTAGGAGATACAGGTCCTCCTAATGAACCTGACAAAATGGAGAATTTTTGTTAGATTCATTAGGGAGGATCCATATAATGACTTGTCTGATTCTTCAGAAAATTCCTTTCCAGCCCTTCCTATCCTGCCCTTCGCACTCTTATACTTCTTGTCAACTTTGAGCTCTTATTTCATGCCCTGTCTTGTTACTCCCACATCACAACTCTGAGAACAGGATCTGTGTTGCTTCTTTTTTCTTCACTCTGGCTAACACACAGCTGCCGTTAGACCAGGAGGTAAGGAACGGCAGCAATTCTGAGCTTCAGAGCTGTTCGTTTCTCCTCTTTTCCATAAAGCAGTTGGAGGAAATATCATTCTACTAATAAGTAAACTCCTAGTCTTGAAAGTGAGGGTGGAACAATTATTTGTCCCTTGAAATTAAAATGTTAGCTGCACACCTAAACATTTACTGGAGTAACATTGCAATAAATGCAACCTGTCACCGCTGAATAGTGAATGCATTCTTTACCACCAGCATTCCAGCCTGAAATACTGCCCTTCTGATTCAAACTGGCTACAGATAAATCAGTGATAAAAGTGCACTTTTATGTGTTGAAGTCTCGTGCAGATTTCCTGCCTGTGTGAATTTGCCGGAAAGCATCCCGTGTTTAATGCTCAGATTCGTTCTTCTTAGATAAAGTCTAGTTGGTTGGCTATGAAAGGAGACATCGATGCTAGAACCAACTCACCTGGTCTGGATACGCAGTCGCTCCCACAAAGTCCTGGGACTGATCGAGAGCTTCAGCGATTGCAACACAACGACAGCAGCACTTACCCACGTAAGCACTGACTCGCATGTCCCAAATGTGGCGGAGAGAACCAGGGCAGAGAGCGGCTTCCAAATTATGTCCACATCGGGGTCTCTGGTGGGTTGGTTCTTTAGACTGCAGAACATCCTCATCCACTAAAGAAATACCACTGGAGAGAAACTTCAGATGCGGTGAAAGAATTTTCCCATTTTGTTTTTTTGCCCCAAGTTGATTCATAAATGATGACACTGGAATAGCCCCTGGATTTCTTTTTAAATTTTTATTTTATTAAAAGCGTCATCAACACAAAACCATAGCAACAGAAGATACGTTTTCTTGTTATTAAAGATTGCAAAGAAGACTTCTGTAGGGATGATAGACCTCTGGCACATTTTGACCAAATCTTCTGTTCCAAAAATTCAAAAGCAATTTCCATATGCCTATAGAAAGACTGCTGGTTTCTCTCCCCACTTTAAATATTAGGGTAAACAAGGCAAGATGAAGATTTTGAATCTCCCAACATATTTTAAAGGTATATTTCAGGTATGTTGAAAACCTCTGAGACGGGTTTGCTACTTTCCCAGCATTTCCGGTCTCTGCAATATGAAAGGGATAAAATATGGGCTTTTGGGAGTCAGTTGTACCATGGAAGACTGTTCCTATCACAAGAGAAAGGATATTAGCACTTCCTTTCTTGATAGAACCATAATGATAAGCAGCTTGTTAATTAAATTGCGATAAAATATTTCATAGTCAGACTCTTGGATGATGTGAGCTTTGTGGCTGGAAAGAAGTACAGATCTCATTGACATTGCCAGGTTGAATTCCAGTATTGAATGTTACAGGAATAAGCTAATAGCAGAATCAAGCTGCTTGCCCTACAAATAGAAACTTTATTGCACCAAAAACTAATGCTCAGGGCTTCTCATTCAGTTTTGTAGTAAATTCCTTTCAATAGGGTTTAGTGTGTAGGAAGCAAAAGCCATTGGGAAAAATGAAAGGGGGGACTGTGTCCACTTCATATGGAGAAGCATCCCAGGGCACTTGCAGAGAAAGAGAACCTGCGAAATGCGTGAGAACTGCAGCTGAAGTCAAATGCTCCTCAGATGTTTGTACGCACTCTTGGGTCAATTTCCATTTTGCCTTTGCTTGTATCAGTTCATGTAAGAGTACCAACGTACTAGATAGATTTTTAGGAATTCACTATAATAGCTAAAGCAGTCTCAGAAGGGATTGGAAATGTTCCTTGGTGTAGGCGTTTAAAGGATTATTTTCTGACTATTAAATGATTTTCTTAGTCCAGTAGATTGAGTAATATAATCTAAGTGGCTGAACTAAGGGTTTAAAGAATTCATTTAGTCTGCATTATTATTAACTGTCTAAAACTGTCTAGATTCCCATAATAGTTGTCTTGCAGCCAGACTAGATGTTTCATGGATGCTGATGCCATTTTAGAGCTGAACTTGGCTCTTTAAAAATGCCATGAGGCAATTGTTTAATAGGTTACATCAACTCACTTTTATTTTGTTTCTGCAGCATTTCATCTCTGTATTCCTGTATTCAAATTTGATGCTTCTTCTCAAATTTCTGCTATGAATATCCTATTGTATTTTTATTGAATGTCCTATCTGTTGATACCATTGACTCACACTGTGCACTCTGCCTTGGGTCTCAGTGAGAAAGGCGGCCTAGGAGGGCGAATGAGATAATCAATTCAATAACAATGAAATAGGGGGCTATCGTTGCTAATACTGAGCAAATCGTGGAATTTACTGATTTCTTTAAAACTCTCTGATTCATAGGAACCAGATACTCGATTGATTTTAGATTTCTTAGGAAGTTAAAAATACATAAATTATCTGAGTTCTGAGTTGAGTTGAGAAACTCATAAATTATGAGTTAGAAACATTCTTGACTCTCCAATGACACTTCAAGAAGTGGCGAATGCAATTAAAAATCTGAAGAAAAATAAATCACCTGGGTTGGATGGATTAATATCTGAATATTATCTAACCTTTGCCCCTGTCCTTGCACCACCTCTATTTAGCTGTGAGGAATGAAATTTTTGAAAAGAAAAGATTTCCTTCTTCTTGGTCACAGTAAAAAATTATCATTATCCCCCAAATCGAGTAAAGACCTACAAACAATTACCTCCTATGTTTATTTACGTTTTAAATTATGGCTACAAAATTTTGACATCAATTTTGGCAAATAGGCTGAATATAGCATCAAGATATATATCTTCCAATCAAACCCATTTTATATCCGTTTGGTATGCCACTTGAAACATCAGGAAATTGATAAATATGATAGATTTAGCTAACAGAAAAAAAAAATTAAAGCTTTTTCTTGAGTTTTCCAACCAGTTCACCAGGCAGTCAACCAAAGTTCAAGAGCTGCTGCCACTGTTCTGTTGACGGCAGAGAAATCCCACAATAGTATTTCCATCCTTATAAATACAAGAGAGACCCAGTCAGTCATGCCAGCCCCCACGCTGTGCTTCAATGGCTTGAGTTCTCAGAAGGAGAACCTACCAGTGCTGGTGGCATACCAACATACCAAAGTAGATACAACTGGACTAAGGCCGTTAAGCACTGATCATGGGTTGGGAAGCACCAGAAACAAGAAAAATAAATTCTTCTCTTGGTCTCTAGGATAGGATAAATAATCATAGAAGTGGCAAAGATTCTACCCTTTCTTTTCTTCAGTGGAGCAGAGAAAGCATTCAGCTTCTAACCTGCAGATGAAAATGCATGCATCAGGGCAGATATTTACTGTGGCCTCATTTAAGCTTTCTTTTCCCCTAAAGACAGCTCATAGTTGAGGATATTCCCTAGCCAATTAGCATTTTTGTCGCAGGCAGCTGATGACTTTTCCTTCACATGCCTGAACTGCCTCTAAGATTGTCTCTATGGGGATTCCCTGGACTTCTTGAGTCCAAGGTAGGAATGAGTATCCCACAAATAGGCCAATGGAATTACTCCTATGTAACCGCAATAGCATTGGAGTCATTTTCATGTTTCTAGGTCTCATGTTGCTCCAGTAATGGGAGTTTTAAGGAACTGTAAACAACCAGAATGCAAAGTTCTTCCTAGCCACACAGCCTCCAAAAAGTGGCAATTCTGACTTTTGAAGGAAAAGTCTTTGACTCTTTTTCCAAGAGAAGGGCACAGTCCAGTAATGCAACCAGAGTTCCCATGTCACTCTGGCAGTGCCTTCTGTGTTCACCAAAGGGGTTATTCAAGAGGAGTGGAGGGGGGATCTTTGAAATTTGTATGTCTTGCCTTTTGTTTCAGACCTCTAATGAAGTTAGGCATTTGGGGCTCAAGATAATTCTGTTTCCTGTTAGCATATTTTAAACATTCCTGTATAGTGATTTATGTCTTTGGACTAGTCCCAGAATCTGCTGTTCCAGCCAATAAGCATCACCGTCTCGAGCCTAGGGCATCAATGCAACATGATGCCAACATTGCAAAGAAGTATGTTCAGCGAGAAAGGCTGGGAGGTCAATACTCCAGGTTCTTTTCTTCAGAAACAGCCTGTCTTCAGAAGAAAGGCTGTCTAATGGTTTGTTGTGTTTAACCTACCAGTGAATTTGTTGCAAGTGTTGTTTGTGAAGCAGTGGGTTTAAAGTTTTGCGAAGGCAGCAATTTTTACAGAATCTTTTGGGATCTACCCACAATGGCGTTGGCAGGTTCCATCAGGTCCCCACAATGTCTACAAATCATCCTAACAGAATTCTCTAAGCAACAGCCTACAATGACAGTGGACACACCAGGGCCTAGAGAATCCTCAGCAGGTGTGCATGTTGAGAATGGGGCATCCCCTGGGGAGGCACAGCCAGTCTAATTCATGCCTCTGCTCGCCCTACTGCACGCACAGGAGTTGAGAGACTGTGCTAGTCTAGAGGACCCTGGAGAGGCCCGGGGTGGTAGTAGGTATTGGGGGAACCTTTGGGGAAAGGCAAGCTTCTTTCCACCCTTCTCTATCCCCAGTCTTGGGTGTAAGACAGCTGAAAATCCAAAACATCTGCAGACACTCAGTGTATTTATAGCTAGTGCTTTCCATCTCTTGTTAAATGAAGGAAGGTACTGTTACACTGAAATAAAGAAAAGATCTCAGTTTTATATAAATAGTTCATGCCACAGACTCTATCTTGGTTTTGAACTTGTGTGTTTGACAAGAGCCATTCATTTTTACAAAGATAATCTCCTGTTTATGGCTTTTATGATTGGTACGCATTTTAGACAGTGGCATTTTACAAGAAATCTCTTTTCTGTTCTTACAGGATTTCCATATTCCAAATCTGCCTCTCTTCCTGACTATGGCAAGAATGGGTTACACCACGTAGGTAGACATTTTAAAAAATCTAAGTGCTTGAGCAATGCTACGCTTTCATTTTGTGGCAAAAATGAGTGAATCCTTCTGAGGTCACTTTAGCGCTGGACACGGATAAGGAAAGCTATTTGCCAAAATATCTTGATGTCCAATATCCTGAGGACTACATTTCCCAAGGTGCAATGAGGTTTTGGGGAAAGTGGATGGAAGGAGAGAGGGATTCTGCATTCCCCTGGACCAACTTTTTACACACAGATTTTCTTTCTGTTCTAGGATGCAAACATGACCCAATATGAAATGGACCAGGATTCTAATTGGGGAAAGAGAGGTAAAATATGTCATCATGTTATTCCGCATGAGCTTGGAATTTTCTACTGGGTGGGGAGCTTCTCAGCTGTGTTAATATTATATCACCCAAGTATTGTACTTATTGCAAAGAATACACACACACATATTGCAAAGCTTTGGGGTTAATGTTATAATTGCAAGATTTTTTTTATCAGCCTGGGTGCAAGTGAGTGGCTTTCCTGATGTTACCAGAAATATTGTCAAGAGCTCTCAGACCTCTTGAGCTAGACCAGCTTCTAGGTTCTACAGCTGCCTGACAGTCATCTCAAAATTTCTGAGCTGGGGTAGATTTTGCTACTCTCAGAGAAGCACCACCGAGTAATTTCTTCTCTTATAGTGCTTTGTGTTGATGTGGTAATGAAAGGACAAGCTAAACCTTGACCTGACTTCCGCTCTGCAATAGGGTGAACATCCTGCAGTCTTACTTCCAAATTACAATCTGTGTACCACCCTTTGTCTTGGTCTTTCAGCTCACATTGGGTTCGATGGGGCATCGATGTTGAAAGTCAACAGCAGCTGTTTCCCAAACACGTGTGACATATACCCCTAATGTATTTCTGCCTGATGTTTCCATAAGGAACGCTGAACCATAGCCCTCAGTGATTGCCTAAGCCTCGCAGTGCATCCGAGCCTGAGAATTCTGAACTACGGACCATCTTCGCAAGGCTGTCTCCCTATTTCACAGATACACATACACACATGTATGGCCAGCATAGGGCACATGCATACAGATTTTTATTTGTCCCATTTTACAGGTGGGGACCACTGAGGACCAGATATTTATATTGCCCAAGAACATTTATAAACATTTTAACCACAAAACAACTGAGCATCATAGTTAAACCCATCTTACAGATGGGAATTGCTGAGCTCCAAGGATCTGAGAAGCCCATTAGTAAGTACAAGTAGAAACGTCTCTTGGGCAGGAAACATCCTCTATCTGGAACAAGCTGGGGTTTTGTGGGTTTCCATGAATTCAGTAATTGTGTGTGTGTCCGCACGTGTGTGTCAGATGCAACTATCAGCACCTGGTTTTTACATAGTTCCAAACCATGCAAATCTGAACACCTTTTCAAAATATCACGTTGCCTTTTGGCACCAAACTGCACTCGTCATACAATTTGATTTTGCCAATGAGTATTCTGTCCACTCAGGAACTAACTGAGCAATCCTAAGGAGAGTTACTCTAGTCTAAGCCCATTGATTTCAATGGGCTTAGACTGGAGCTACTCTTCTTAGGATTGCACTGTAAGACAGCAAGTGTTTTGCCTTGACTTGGTATGGTGAGAAAGCGCTGTGTCCCTTATGGGTGTGTCTAACCAAAAATTGGTTCGATAGATAAATACATGTGTCACAAGTGTTTGGGACAGCTGCATTTGTTGATTTTCTGTCAGGACACATCTCTAAAATCTAGCTAAGACTCAAAGATGGGTATCATATCTGAGACTGTGTCCAAGTTTTTAAGGTTATGGGAGAAAATTGTCAATGGTTTAATTCCTCTCTTAAACTAACTAAATGTCATTTTTTGAAGATGGACAGCTTAATGACAACTAAAAATTCCAGTGGAGTAGCTTTAGTCTGTTGCAGAAATAGACAAAATGGAGTTTGAGGGCATTTTAAAGAATAACCGATCTGTTGTGTAGTAAAATATAAAATTATAGTCACTGCAGGGTTTAATAACACTGTCTTGTTCACCACTCTGGATGGGCACTAATCTGTCTAGAAGAGCGGTATATAAGTGCAGTTGTTGTTGTTGTTGTTGTTGTTGTTGTTGTTACTACTACTACTACTACTACTACTACTACTACTACTACTACTACTACTACTACTACTACTACTACTACTACTTTTCTTACATACATTTAAATTTTGAATAGAAATGTCACAGAGTATACTTCTTGGATTTGAATAGATTTATGATTACACAGGTCACAGGTGCTTTCTCTCAAACACAAACAGGTTTCCCTCATGCAGTCAATGAAGTGGGCTTTAGTCCTTGCAAGTGTATATGACAAAACATTTGTTAGTCTTGAAAGTTGTCTTGAGGCTTACTTTTGTTTTTGTGCCAGCTAAATTGAATCAGAGGCAACCATCAAAGCCAAATTGTTTTGAGGGTTAGGCCACTTGGAAAATATTCCACTTTTTCCAGAATGCGAATCAGGAGGGAAAATGTTGAAGGTATGTTTCTTATATACAAAATCAAGCAATTCTGCAAGCAAGAACAACCTCAAGTTTGAACAAAAATGGTTGTTGTGGGTTTTCCAGGCTGTATTGCCATGGTCTTGGCATTGTAGTTCCTGATATTTCGCCAGCAGCTGTGGCTGGCATCTTCAGAGGTGTAGCACCGAAAGACAGAGATCTCTCAGTGTCAAAGACAGAGATCTCTCAGTTTGATACTTAGAGATCTCTGTCTTTCGGTGCTACGCCTCTGAAGAGGCCAGTCACAGCTGCTGGTGAAACATCAGGAACTACGCCATGACCACGGCGATACAGCCCAGAAAATCCACAACAACCATCATTCTCTGGCCATGAAAGCCTTCGACAATATATTTGAACAAAAATGTTCAAACTGTGTGATTTTTGATCGATCTATCTGAAATTTGGCTAGTCAAAATGAGTGGGTTTTATGAGGAATTGAATTTCCTCCTCCTCACAAAGATGGAATGGCAAATTCCATAGATGCCTCCTGCACAGCACCTTCCTAGAATGGCACCGGAGAGAAGAGGTTTTAGGCCGTACTCAGGTGGGGAAAGTAATATTGCAACCAGGTCTCAAAATGTTCTCAGGTAAACTACAGCCAGGACTGTATTAATCTACTAATTATTTCTCTGGTCTTTTACAGAATACAAGGTAAGGAACACTGCCAACCATTCTGGGAGGATGTTGAAAATCAGCCCTTCCTAGCAAGGTTCAGTATATTCCTTTTTTCTTCTTTAGTCCGTGTGAAAATAGTACCTCAAATATAGATACAAGTATGTACCCTCGCATAAAGAAAACAATAGTCTCACCGGATGATTTTCTTAGATACAATGATCTTTCTTTTTCTGTTAAAACAGGTCTATTCCTATGAAACACTTATTGTAACAAACAGAGTTCGTGTAAAACTACCAAAGGATGTGGACCGAACCAAGTTGGAAGTAAGAATGGCATCTGCTTTTAATTTTTAAAACTATTAGGCTCAAATTATTGTTACTGATGTACAAAATCCCACCATCTTGATTCAGTATAGATAACAGAAATGTTAGCTGCTGCTGGGCTATTGCCAATTCTTTCTGCCTAAAATTTGGAAAGGAAGCTCTCTTCAATGAGGGGTACAATCCCTGAGAATTTTAGCCCTGTGGAGGGGAGGGTTACATCTGGAAGTATGTTTCTCATTGAAACAAAGAAGTGACTCTTTAATTGATTTCCTCAACTGATTAGCTTTATTTCCAACATTAAAGAATCCAGAGAGTTTTTTTACATGACTTGCAATTTCATTTTGTAGATCCCTTTTTTTGTGCCCTGTTTTGATAGTGGAAGGGGGAGGTCATAATGCTGCCCCTTCATATCAATTCTCTGTTCCTAATCACCCTCTCTCAAAACAACATTTTCTGGAAATGAGGGTGGGAGGGTTAGATTATAAATCTTTGCATGTATCCTAGCCTTCATCTCCCAGTTACTGCAGCTTTTCCTATACCTGGACCCATGAGAGCTTTCCTCTAATCTAACAGACCTTCCTTTTCCTCTCAATAGCTGCCTTGTTGGTAGGCAACATTCCCCAAACAATTGTAAAGCTTGTGAACGTTCCATGACATCATGTAGCTCCTTGATACCCTGGGGCTTGCAAACTGCACACATTAGGGGTGCGCAGTTCAGTTTGGTATTTGGATTAAAATACCAAACTTTGGCTGATTCAGTGGGATCCAGATATTTCAGATCAAAACCAGTGAATACTGAAGTAGATTTGGTATGCCGGTATTTTGTATCAAATTCATTCCATTTAATTTGGTAAGATTTGGCTGTTTCCTAAGGGGAAATCAATCCAGTGGACTGAGGGGGGGGAGTCGTTTTTTAAGCAAATTTCACCAAATTTGCCAGGAACCTACTTCTGACTGTCCTCTAAAAACTCCCCAAGTTTCAGGAAGATTGGACCCCAGGGACCAATTCTGTGGGCCCCTAAAGAAGGTGCCTCCAGCCAGTCTTCATTATTCCCTATGGAAAAACTATCTGGGAGCTATCCAGGGGCTGGGGGGGGGGCGTCATTTTTCAAGCAAACTCCACCAAATTTGCAGATGATAAACTCTTGTTTATCATCTAAAGACTTGCCAAGTTTCAGGAAGATTGGACCCTGGGGGCCAATTCTGTGGGCCCTAAAGGAGGTGCCCCAGCCGCATCATTGTTTCCTATGGGAAAAACGTCAAAGCTGACTCCCACTGCAGAAACACTGGGGCAAGGCTGCCATGGCCAAAGTGCACTCCAAAATGCAAGCTGAGTTCATCCTAAAGGAAGTCCAAACTGAAGCACGGGAACAGAATCCCCATAGAACCAAAGCGAAGCAAAGGGACACTGTTTCAGTTTAGTCCAACAGAACCAGTGTCATTCACAGCAGCCAGGCATTGGGTTCAGCCATTGGGAGAACACCACATTACAGAACCAAGCAGTACCCCAGCCACAAATACAAAGCATTCCCTTGCTTCAGGTTGCTTCTGTTCTGTGATCAGAGAATCAATTCTTTAGGGAATTCCAGATTTTTTAACTTCAGTATTCCTAATCCAGATTTACTGAACGTTATTGGGTGCGCACCCCTAGCACACAGCAATCAACTATTTTTTTATTATCAAAATGAATTAAATTGCATAGCATGTCTTTGATCATTAGAATTCATCCCCAAGAAACAGCTTCTCTATTTTATTTAACATCTTATGATGAATCTTAAAACTATTACTAAAATAAGATGGAAATCTGTTTCAAATCTTTACTTCTGTATATGTTATACTTATATACATTTCTAGAATAAGGATCTTACGTTGCTTTTATGGTTTCTTTTTCAAGCGGCACCTGTCCCCTGAAGAGTTCCAGGAAGTCTTCAAAATGAGCATTGAACAGTTTGAGCGGCTTGCACTTTGGAAACGGAATGAGCTAAAGAAAAAGGCGCTGCTTTTCTAGCTTCCTACAGGAAAAAATATGCTTAGTGAAAACAAAATACATTTGCCAACGTATCATATGCACTGGCTGTAGTCCATTTGTCCAGATTCATTGTTTTAGCAAGGGAGACCACAGGAAAGAAACTGGCCCTGAGGGTAGCTTGGTGTGGCCCAGAAGGCATTTTATCTCCATGACTTCTGGGCCCAAAATGAACACACAGAGCCTTGTTTTAAATTAATTCTTGTTTTAATTGTTTCTTGTGGCAAACCAATAACTGCAAGTCGAAAAGAATTAATGTTTTTACAACTAGAAAACACTACCACCATTTTGTTTCTCTAGTGTACACAACACAGATAGAAAGAAAATTCTTCCTGCAGAAGAAAATGTGCTACTATGAAGCAAATGGGATAAAGCCAAAGAAAACCACGTCAGACAGTCACTCTTGCAAATAGTTGTGAGACAGATTTTAAGAGTTAAACACTATCTAAAGCACCTTAAGTCTCATTCTCTCATGTATATACAAACTACTGTTTCAGATAGGAACTAGCAAGTGGAAAAAGAGCTATCAAAAGTTTTATTTTTGTAAAAATTAGAGTGTAATGTACTGTGTTGAGAATACCATACATATAAGCAGTTCATCCTACAACCCAGGTTAGATGAAGTACTTGATTTATAATGCTTGAACTTAGTAAGACAAAATTCCCTTAAATATCAGTACTTCATGATTCACTAGACTGTAGACCATGCAGAAGTTCAATTCACAAAAATACTAAATTTTTGTGTGGAAAATGTGCAATGCTGATTGTGTATGTCTTTCTTCTACATTTCATGCTGGTACAAGACAGATGTAATTAATCTTGATTCTATACACTCACTAATGTCTGCATTAAAAATATGGGTTTGTAAATGTTACAGTTCAGTCCACTCTTCGTTTCATTTAAAGAGGTGCTCTTCACATGAATGGCTTTCTAAGCCTCTGGGCAGAGGGTGCCCCCCCCACATGCACTCTGGACCCTCTTCTCCCCCCCCCCCCTGTCAGCCCCCATTCAGCTTGTCGCCTATAAAATATATTTGCATAGTAGGTGACAAAGCAGAAAATGAGGGACTGGGGATTAATACCTTTCTCTAAAGTCAATTTGCCAGCAGTAAGAAAAAGCATGTCCTTAAATTTAGGAGGAAGCAGTCGTTTACGAAATTATTTAGGTCAGGAGTTCAAAAACGTTAGGCTAAGAAGATGCAAGTGTATAAAGGTGTGTGTGTTGGATCTAGACTTAATTTTACACTAACTGCGGCAGATCACCACCCGCCTTGGAGAAGTGGTGTACTTTTTCACACGGGTGAAACATTTGGTCTGGATCCAGTCTTATATATCCTTTGGCCCTTATCAAAAGAAGAAAAATAGGGAAAAAACAGATGCATTGAGAATGAAAGGAAGAGATCTCTCTGAGTAGGGGGTGTGCAGTCAGAATTTTTTTTTTAAAAAAAGCTAAACACAAATGACATCCAGTGTTCAGTCCCAAACAGACTGAACCATTTGTAGCCATTTTTCTGATGCTGTTGGATGTCTGAGGCATCACTTTCTTTTATGCTTTTAAAAGAGTGTGCGTGTGTGTGTGTGTGTGTGAGAGAGAGAGAGAGAGAAAATCATGTCTTAGCAGTTATGTGCCTGCCAGGCCAGAATGCTTGCATCTGAAGGCACTAGATAAGATTGGGGAAAGGTTTTTTTAGGACTCAAAGGCATCACATGCCTTGCTCCAGCATGAAGGGCATAAAGCTGCACAACAGTCACATCTTGGCTTGGCATTTCCCCCCAAGCACACTGCTGGGTCCCTGACTCTCATTTGATATATCCGAAGCTGCTTTTTGCCTTTCCAGCTGTCAAACGTGAGCCAGAAAGGAAGAGCAAGCAAATGCTTTCCTTGCATCTGAAAGCAGAAGTTGGGGAAGGAGGCACTGTATTTTTTTAAAGACTTACAGGCATTGCATGCCTTTCTCCAACATGGGGACAGTCATGGGTCCCGCAGTGTTGGTAGGTAGCTGAAATGCCACATCCGTGTCTAGTGGTGCTCCACACCCCCAGCCCCCCTGCCTTTACAAAAGGAAGCCTACCCGCTTCGCAGAGTGGCATCCATGCTCCCCAAAGTAATACAATCAATGGCATTGGAGGGTGGGTGGGGAAGAGGGCTAGTATTCTGTTGCCATGGTGACCAAAATATGACATCATTTTTCCTACAGAAGAACATTGGTTTTCTTAATGCAGGGAATCCCCAGAATAATTAGCCCGCATCATTAAACGCTTGCTAACTGCAGGGGTGCTGGGGTCTAGTCCTTCCTTACTAGAGGGAGGCCTCCTTCCAAGCAGAGAGATTTCTCTCCTTTGGCTTCCATACTGGGGTGCTGGGTGTGTGTGTGGTTCCTTCACATGACATCATGCTGTGATCATTCTGTTTCCAGGCTTTCCCCATTCTCCCCCATTTCCCCATTTTATTTATGCCAAACTTTTGGGAAAGAACACTGTCCAAGATCTTTATTGCACTGTATGGAAAGACATGGTACACATCTTCCTGCCTTTCTATATACATGAACAAAAAGCACACTGATTAATAAAATTAAAATAATAATTTATATACCACCCTTCAGGACAACTTAATGCCACACTCGGAGCAGTTTACAAAGTGTGTTGTTGTTCTCAGAATAAACACCCTGTGAGGTGGGTGGGGCTGAGAGAGCTCTGAGAGAGCTGTGACTGACCCAAGGTCACCCAGCTGGCTTCAAGCAGAGGAGTGGGGAATCAAACCCGGTTCTCCAAATTAGAGTCCTGCTGCTCATAACCACTACAGCAAACTGGCCTTCAGTTCATTACTTCACCTGACCATCCATGACTGCAATACAGAACTGAATTTACCTACTGCACCAATGCAAAAACACCTTGAAATTTCCTCGAAAGGAAATTAAACACCACCACCCCGGCTACTGGACAACTGTAAAGCTGGAGGTAGGAAGATCTTCAGCTCAGGCCCGAGTAATCCAAGTTTCAGCTTCCCAAGTGACCACAGCTGATTAACATTTTCACTGCAAGTTTGAGAGATCTGTAGTATGAACTTTTGGTAAAAAATAGAGTGGACCCTACCATTTTTGGAAGAAGTCTCGGTTAAGAAAATTGGGGAGGCAGGATTACAAAGCAAGGATTTACATACGATAAAAACCACATTTTTTCATCCCAACTTTTTATTTAAAAACATGTAACAGTCACAATAATAAAACCCACTGAAATCTTCACAATGCAGGCAACAACAACAAAAAATCAACAAAATGACACACATTTCAAACCATCGCATTGCCCCAAGATTCTTACATGAGCTGCATTTATCCCCAAGGGATTTTGCTTCTTGGGATATGATGAAGATTGAGACACACTGACCTATGAGAGAAAATGCTCTAGAATCTGCTCCAGGAGAGCTGAATGAGAGGGTTTGAGAGGATCAAACATGAAGAGCGGTGAACCCCTAAAATGAGGGCAGACTCAACTGGTGCCTGGGCATGAGATAAACATTTTTGAGACGTTAAAGAAATAGGTGCATTTTTCAGAGTGAAAGCAGAAATCTCAACAATATGTTTTGACACATGCAGTAAAGAACCTGCTATGAAGGAAAATGAGAAGAATCCGTAAGTCTGCTTGAACTAGCTCAGAAGATTGAAGGAATGTTTATCTGATCTCTCAAAGGGAATCATTTTGGTTAAGGAAAGGTCTTCAGGACTGCTGATGTGACCATAATAACATTTGATTTATATGCCGCTCTTCAGGACAACTTAACACCCACTCAGAGCGGTTTACAAAGTATGTTGTTATTATCCCCACAACAAACACCCTGTGAGGTGGGTGGGGCTGAGAGAGCTCCTAGAAGCTGTGACTGACCCAAAGTCACCCAGCTGGCTTCAAGTGAAGGAGTGGGGAATTAAACCAAGTTCTCCAGATTAGAGTCCTGCCACTCTTAACCACTACACCAAACTGGCAGCCAGAACCTCTCAACCCATTAAAGAAGAACTACACAGTCAAATATGCATTTCGCCGCTTCCCCTGTTGCATCAAAGGATGATCATATCAGAGCCTGTGACACTGATCTCAGCATTAGAATCTTACATCCTTTTTATACCAGGACAACCACAAAGAATCCTGGGAGTTAGTTTGTCAAGAGCACCCGACATTTGCTATTTGTGACCTCCAGTCCCTGGTCTAGAACTATAGCCATTCCCAATGAAGAAGGAATGTCTATTACATTTCTTTTGGTCTACAGGGCAGATATATGCCTGCCGACTCAGAGCGGAACTACAAGTGACAAAAAGCACAGATTGGACACTTGTCAGCTTCCCTCAAGTTTTGATGGGAAATGTAGGCAGCTTGGCGGAGTGTTGGACAAGTGACAGTTGAAAAGTCCATTGGACAGCAGTCGAAGAGCCAAGCTGCAAGACCAGGATGCCTACATTTCCCATCAAAACTTGAGGGAAGCTGACAAGTGTCCAATCTGTGCCTTTTGTCACTTGTAGTTCTGCTCTCAGAAGTTTCATTCCCATTCCTTCACTGTGTGTGCGGACTGAGGAAAAGCTCATGCCCAGGAGCTAGGTTCTTTACTAGCCCACAAAATGCCCTGAAGCCCTCCATAACATGCTAGCGTCTGTATTTATACCCCACTTTTCTCCCCAAAAGGGACAATTTTTCACTATTTCATGCATCTCCAAAACCCAGTCTCAACTGGCTACAGGAAAATTTACTCCCTGAACAATACAGAAACACGTTCACACAGCCATCATTTTCATCTCTTCAGTTAAATTAAACCCAGTTGTCTACATTCATGCTGATTAACAAGTATTGTGGATCTGTGCAGACTACTCACATACAGGAAATTTACTCTACTTCTCTTCAGTATCAATTCTTAGAAACTTTGGTCTCGATTCTCACATGATTTCCACTGTTAGAATCCTAGCTGACTGTATGTCTTGCTGTGAAAGCTGCCTCGTGCCATCTCATAATAAAAATAATCAAATGCAAAAATACATGTTCAAAAACTAGTTTTGTTTCTCTGTCATAAATATCTGTTGTCTCTTTCTGCATTAACACTTAGTTCCTTTAACAAAGGGAAACCGAGAAGACATGAGCTCAGTTGACTAAGGCCTTCACCTTCTTTTCCCACTTAGAAGACAAGGGAATGCCCTCCAAGACTGCTGCAGATGTGAAAATGAGACGGGAGGAGGCTTTATTGTTTTTAGTGACCATGAATTCGCAAGCTGCTTTGAACATGGTGAAGATTTGTTTAATTAATTATGGCATCTGTTTCAAGGAGGAGATTAAAATAATATCAAAAGATTAAAGTAATATCTAAAAGGAGGAAGAAAATGGGCGCCAAAGACTTTAGTTCTTGACCCAAGTGCCTGCCCTCCAGAAGGCAAGAGGCGTATCAGTGGAGACAAAGCGTCCCTCCATCCCATGGTTCATAACAGGTAGGTTGTTGACAGCCCTACAAAGTCTTGAAAAAGACATTTTATTTATACCTTTGTACTCCCTGGAGACCCAAAGTGGCTTACAGCCTCCTCCTCCCCTTCATTTTATCCTCACACCAACCCTATGAAGTAGAGTGAGTATCCAAGGACACCCACCCAGAATGGGGATTTGAGCCGGATCTCCTAGTCTCACTCTCTAACCACTACACCATGCTGCCTGACATGCATGTTTCCTCTTCCATTTACATTTTCACACAACAGCAGCAATGGGAGAGTCACTCTCTTCTAAATACCATGAGAAATGGCCTCACTCCTTTTCCGTGAAGAGGAATCAAGTCAAGGCAACCAACATTGATGTGTTATCACAACTTCACTATAATCCTTAGTACCAAATATGTTGGTGGGCCCAGCACTGTATAGAAACAGAGCTCCATGGCTGTGTTCTGCACAGCTCAGCTTCCCCGTACCTTCTCCAGAAGGCAGAATTTACCCCTTTCAGCCTCAGCAGAGTCATCCATCCCACGTCCAGCACCTTTCCACAAGGTGACCCTTTTCTTTTCTCTTTGGTGTTTCATTGCCTGCTTTTACAAACATTTCACATCTCAGTTCACAGCATCATCTTGAAAAATAGTTACGTATCTTAAAACATTTTTTCCTGGTTCATATTTACAGAGGGTAGTATTCTTACATTAAAAAAATAAATACTTAACAAGCCAAGTGACACAGGAATAAATACACTCACGCAAATAAAATTTCACAGGCTGCCTGAAAAACGAGAAAAAGATCCCTTGCACATTCGTCCCCATTTCCTGAGGATAAAGAAAACACAGCAATGGCTTCTTTCATTTAAAAATGCCAGTGTCATGGACACCCTATTCTTACATGGCAGAAAACATTCTAGCAATGGGTCGGAGGAGTGGTTTGGTTGCTCACTTTAGGAAAAGTAATTTGCTCTACACCATTAATGACCAATACAGGCAAAAACAGGTTAATCCCGTGTAACAATTTTCAAGGTAAACAGAACTTTAAAAAAAAAACACTCAGCAATTCATCTCGACTCTCCACAAATGGGCAGCAGGGAAAAGAGAATGGTTTAGCTTTGCCATCATGGCTTCCAGGCCTGCCGTAGCAGACTCGCTTCAGCGCTTTGCAAGAGTCTCAGCAGAAACGAGGAAGGTGACCTAATCTTCTCTTCTGACATGTAGCTCCACTTGTATCAAGAACAAGCAAGCCTCAAGAATGGATCATGTTAGATATCTCCAGCAACATCTTTTGTGGGCTGAATGCTGGTCATTTCCATTACGGGGCCTTTCTCCACAGTTGCTGTGGCAACACCATCCACTGCTCGCCTCTCAAAGCCGCTAGAGATATCTTCAAAAGTCCGGCCTTTTGTCTCAGGGACTTTGAAGAAGGTGAAGATGAAGAAGAACACAAGGAAGACAATGAAGATAATAAAGACATAAGGGCCACAGTATTCCTGTGAAGGAAGAAAAAAGAAATTAACAGACCCGAAAGCTTAAAAGTGGCCGTTATCTGCAAGGGCCCAAATCAAAAAGCACGCAAATTTCCCTATCCTATCTGCATGGCAGGCAGGTTGCAGATGCTTCTTATACCATTCAAATACTCTTCCTTGCCAGATTCTTTGCCAGGGCTATACCAAACATGCTACAGTGTCGCCAGAATCCTTATGGGCTGGGGTGCCCAAGAATGAAGTCATCACACCTCGCTCCTGGAAGAGTGAGTGCTAAGGGCAATAGTTGAAACAGCTTGCAGATCTTCAAGCACCAGCATGGTGAAGTGGTTGCAGGACTGGATTAGGGCTGGAGACAGCGGCACAGTGTGGTTGCGGGGCTCCCAGGGCAGGAGGTGACGACCCTCACTCCGTGCGCATGCACAAAGCACGCATGCGCTCTGGCCCTGCACAATGATGTCACTTGTGATGTCATCGCGCAGGAACAGCCCCCCTCATCTGAAGCGGGCAGCAGTGGCGAAGGGGTGAGTGGGGTGGCAGCCGAGCCGAGACAGGTGGCAGCGGTGAAGGGGTGAGCGGGGAGGTGGAAGAGCTGAGACAGGTGGCAGTGGCAAAGAGGCGAGCGGGGAGGTGGCCTGCCTCCCCACTCGCCTCCCTGCTCGCTGCTGTACCGCTGGGGCGTCCAGCTCGCTGGGGGCTGAGGTGGGCAGCAGTGGCAAAGGGGCGCTCCGGGGGGGGGGCGTGGAAGTGGTGCCCCCTCACACTTTTGCACCCAGGGCAGCCCCCCGCCCCCCCACGCTACACCTCTGGCTGGAGAGTCCAAATCTGCCCTCACCATGAAGTTTATAGGGTAACCTTGGACTAGTTACTCTCTCAGCCTAACCCTTCCCCCACATCTGACGAAGAGAACTGTGATTCACGAAAGCTGATGCTACAGTAAAGTTGGTTAGTCTTAAAGGTGCTACTGGACTCTTTTCTATTTTCCTCCCCGCACAGGATCAACGGAGGAGGAGCCTTATGGAAGCCTGCTTGGAGATAAACCCAGGAAACTCTGGGTTTGTTTTGCTATATACGGATGCTGCTACATCTCTCTTAACAAGGTGAGTTTCTGGAGGAAGCTCTCACCGCTGCGTAGGGGAATAGCATGGCCACCAGGAAATTGGACGTCCAGTTGGAGCAACCAGCAACAGCCACGGCAGCAGGGCGAGGACCCTGGCTGAAGAGTTCGGATACGATGAACCAGGGGATTGGGCCAGGGCCAATTTCAAAGAGAGCCACAAAGGCAAGAATAGAAATAATGCTGATGTAACTCATCCAGGCCACAGTTTTCTGGAACAGAAAGAAAGGGAACACACCTTTATTTCATTAACACTGCAGATTTAACAGGCTTACATTTTGACAAAGCATTTCATTATTTTTTTAATAGAACAGTGGATTTCTTCAGTTCTACTTCACAGAATCATAGAATCATAGAGTTGGAAGGGGCCATACAGACCTTCCAGTCCAACCCCCTGCCCAGTGCAGGATCAGCCTAAAGCATCTCTGACAAGTATTCATCCAGCCTCCTCTTGAAAACTGCCAGTGAGGGGGAGCTCACCACCTCCCTAGGCAGCTGATTCCACCTCTGAACTACTCTGACCATGAACTACTCTGACTTCCTCATCACTCCACAGTTCTATGGTACCTCAGATTCTGCATCCACATTTCCCAACAAGAAAACAGAAGTTTGGAGCACTGCAGAGTGGTTTGGTTTGGTTTTCCTTTTTGTTGAATACCCTGCTTCCCTGGTAGGGTTTTTTTTTTAAGTTTGCCTTCTGTGTTACAGCACCAAATACAAAGTCAAAACAAACAAGCAATTTGACATGACATATTAAATGGTGCAGAAACTAACCTGCAGAAACATACCTACATCAACAGACAGCATCCAGTATTACAGTCTACAGTCCTTTTATCATAAGCATTTCTCTGAACCACCTCCTCACAGCACAGCCCTATTATCTGTGTTTAAAAGCCTTCCTGAATAGCTTGTTTTTGCACAGTTTTCAGAAAGTCAGGAGAGTGGGAGCTTTCCTGACCTCTCGAGGCAGGCCACTCCATAAGGCAGGGGCCACCACAGAGAATGCGCCTGCATAGGCAGCGGTTGACTTTGCCCAACTGCAGAGTGGTATCTGCAGAAGGCCCTGTTCCGATGAATGAAGCTGCTGTGGTGGAGCACAGGGAGAGAGGCAGTCCTGCATATATGAAGGCAGAAATGCAAATAACCTTGGACTTCCTGTGCCCTTCTATACTTTCTCAGAAGCAAAAGGTAACAGTGGAACGCAGTTTTCACAAACTGGGAGATGCTGCAGGCCACTATGGAGGGAGGGGGGCATAAGCCAAAGGTTAGCAAGCTGCTGGAAACGGATCCAAATATAAAAGAACTGAGTACTGCTGACTAGAGGAGTATGAAATAGGTGGGGGGGGCAGTCTGTGGGCTCCACAGTGCTTGGAGCAACATCTGAAATGTCTGTGGCAGCCACCACAAATTCCATGTCAGGAAGAGCATATGTCCAGAGGGTGAGCAGCACTGCAAAGAACAGCTGCCATCCCAAGACTGAGGACAGAGTCTGCCGTCACACTCATCCAAAAAACATGTGCGGGGATCACAGAGCACTGATGTGGTAGTCTTACAGGGTCCCTGCTCCAGAGCACCACACACAAAAACCCTTTAAAAGGCCTGGGCCCAGACCTGGAGCCCTTGGCAACGCGCATACCAGTGCCAGCCCTTGGAAACAGTTGGCTCGTCCTCTGCAGCATCCCAGGAGACATCCCTGGCCCAGTTTTCAGAGGGAAGGGACAAAATGCTAGGAGGAACAGAGCGTTCCACTGTTAACAATGGCAGGATGACGTTTTTGCAGTTCGGCAGCAAAAAAAATAAGCTGGTGATGATACATGGAACCTTCCAGCGGGGTTGATGGGAAGATTACTGAGAACAGGAAAGGTCCTTAAAATGACAGTCCATGGCTCACTATCATGGAGCCTCTACTTCTCCCAAGAGAGCTCAAGTAATTTGAGTGAATTCTGTCATTAGAAGGGGACCATGGCACACAGGGAGAGGGCATTTATGCCCCCCTCCGTGTCAATTTCCTGACCTGAAACAGCACCAGGGAATGCTATTTGCCAATTAGGGAAACATCAGTACCCACGGAGACCCCAACAGGTTATATAGTTCTCCCTCTGCCCCAAGCCTTTTCTGGTCAGGAAGGTCAGCCCCTTCATCCCAATGCAATTCAGAACTCCACTACGCTGGGAACGGAGTTCCTAACGGAGAAAGTCACAACTCACATCTGATTGTAGCTTCTCACAGTGGACCCAGACGCAACCTGAGGACTCTCTCACATGGACAAAGGGAAAGAGCAGGTGCATGGTGCAAGCCAGCACTGTACAAGGGACTGTAGAACATACTTACTCCTGTCTCAAACCAGAAAGTTTCTCCCCTAGAATTCTCTTCCAGATCTGGGGTGGCGGTGGCGGTTAAAATCTGCAAAGTCCCTATCTTTGTTTCAGGGCTTTTTTTCTGGGAAAAGTGGTGGTGGAACTCAGTGGGTTGCTCTTGGAGAAAATAGTCACATGGCTGGTGGCCCCGCCCCCTGATCTCCAGACAGAGCGGCAGGGAGGGCAATCTAAATTCCTCTCTGTCTGGAGATCAGGGGGCGGGGCCACCAGCCATGTGACCATTTCCAGCTGAAAAAAAGCCCTGCTTTCTTTACTGCTGAATTGTTTCTCTCTTAGGTCAAACTTTCGTTACGCTTGTTTGCATCATTCACTTTTGCTCTGATTATGCTGTTTATATGCCGATTCTTCTGATACGCAAAGATGTAGGAAAGCTGACCCCCTTACCTGCAACACCAAGGCAATGGTCATGAAAACCGCACAGACCGCCATGCCTCCCAAGCCAACCAAATGGAGTGTCCTGCGTCCGGCACGCTCCACAAGGAAAAGCTGCATAACGGAGGAAGAACAAGAACAAGTGCTTTTGGCATTTGCTGGAGGGAGTCGCAGGCCTGAGATTGAAGCTGCATCCGCACAGCAAGGATCCCTGCCAATGCTGGACCACAGAGGCATTCAAAATGGCAATCGACACACAGGTTTTGTGCACACTTTGCTACGACAGATACCATTTCTCCCGCATTTCTCTCACTCTCACTCACTCCTGGAGGGCTTTTTGAGATCCCCAAGAAAAACTTTTTGTTTTAAAATAATTATAGCTGAGATTTCAGAGGACTTAGGGCATCATCGCAAGAGGTGGCAATTACTGTTAGGCTACAGCACACGATTGCTATAACCATTTTTAAAAGTGGCACAGCAGGAAAAGTGGCATCATGTGAGCAGGACTTTCAGAGATGCACCCCTTTAACCTGTTTGGCCTGTGCTGTCTCTGGAGAGGTCGTAACAAACCAGGTTTGAGGCAGAATGTACCAAGGGCAGGGAAAGCCTGGGAAGTGGACGTTATGTATATGCTCACAGGGCAAGCCTGCTGCAGTCTAGAGAACAAGGCAAGGGAAAACCTCTGCTGCCAACAGAATTCAGCCAAGTGTAGAAGGCATGGAGCCCACAGCCCTCCCCTTCTCTCTCATCTGGAACTGGAACCCGGGGACCCCAACTTGGGACCGTGCACTATCATTACAGCTGCAATTGTCAGAGCCATCCTGCAGGCATATCGCCCATTTCAAAATGTCAGACAACAGGGGATCATTCTCCAACATGTAAGTCTCAACCTACTGTGATATTACAGAGACACCTCCATTACTTTTTGCCTCTGAAATTTCAGTCATCTTTAAGAAATTGCTGCAAATCTGCGCCTCAACTGAAATCTCCCCCAATCTCTGAAATGGTGCCCTCAAGTATGATACCTTGTAATTTTTATAAACACTTACTGATACAACTGTAAAGACGGTGTTGACTACTCCAGCACCAATGGTCGCATATACTGGCTGTTGGACTCCAGCATCCTTGAAGATTCCAGTGGAATAGTAAAACACCTAAGGGCAGAGAAATATTTAGAGCTAATGAGCAAAAAATATGAGGCAAACTGCATTTGGTCAGAACATTTCAACCAGTTATTACAAATATCAAGTGAGGATAATGATCCTGTATTCATTGTTGGTGGGAATGTGTAGAAATGCAAAGATTTTGAACTAAGGTAACTGAAATAATAAAACTGATGACCACCTATACTCAGGGGCGGCGCCAGGGTTTCTGGCGCCCGTGGCTGCCCCTACGTGCATGCGCACATAGTGCACGTGTGTGCCCCCTGGACTACATGATGACATCACTACATGATGACATCATCACGCAGCAAGCAAGCCCCATTGGCCGGCGGGTGGCTGGGACGGCGCGTGGAGGCTGCCCATGCTCCCAGTCGGGCATGGCAGGTGGCTGGGGAGGTTCCGCACACCACCCCGGATGCCTGCTGTGCCTAGCCCGTGGCTGCTGCACCTGTGTGTTGGCGGCGGTGGCGGCACAGGGCTGGCTGGCTGGCTGCAGCAGCTGCGGCCAGGCACGCCAGCTCTGTGGCATGCGCCTCCGCACCCCCTCTGGCATCCCCTTCAGCACCTCAGTGCCCGTGGCGCCCACCTCACCGCCTCAATGGAGGCACCAGCCCTGACTATACTATACCTATGAAGCTGGAGACTATACTTCTTAACTATAGGCATGATAAAACAATTCCACCATCTCGCACAAATTTGATAGCCAGTCTGCTATCAGAAACTAAATCAACAATAGCCTTTTCCTGGAAAGAAAAAACCACACCTCAAATCTCCAACTGGATCACCTGAGTTTGGAACTGTTTCACTACGGAGAAAATTTCTGAACAGATTGCACAAACAGAACATTTCAACTGCAAATCACGCTTTATGGAATATTGGCCTCCAGTGGTAAAATATCTCACAGAGAATGACTTGGTGAAAAGGTCCACTTCAACCAGTGAATATTTTAATGAAATGTTCTATCTGTAAATGTTTTGATTTTCAATTACTGTTACACAAAGTTTGACTTCCTTTTTAAAAAAAATTTAAAGATTTTATTTAAAAAGTAAAGATATAACAATAGAAAGTGAGTAAGAACTTATACAAGCACTATGTTTGAATTTAAATTAGGCTAATAGATATATTCAGAATATATAACAGCACAACTAAATTACATAATAGCTCTCATTCCCCCTCCTTATTTGCTTATACCCAAACTTTAGTATCAATAATTTTTAATCAGTCATTTCTCTTGTGTTTTATCTTATCTTAGCTTTAAAGTCTGACTTTCTTAATCATTAGTATCTAACTGAATAATAAGCATGTTCGATTAATAGTTATCAGCAGGGCTTTTTTTCTGGGAAAAGAGGTGGTGGAATTCAGTGGGTCACCCTTGGAGAAAATGGTCACATGGCTGGTGGCCCCGCCCCCTGATCTCCAGACAGAGGGGGGTTTAGATTGCCCTCCGCGCTGCTCCAGTGCAGAGCAGCACGGAGGGCGATCTAAACTCCCTTCTGTCTGGAGATCAGGGGGCGGGGCCACCAGCCATGTGACCATTTTCAAGAGGTTCCGGAACTCCGTTCCCCCATTCAGCGTTCCCACTGAAAAAAAGCCCTGGTTATCAGACTGTCATGTTAAACCACTTCTTCTGTTCATCCGTTGTACAAACCTACTACAACCACAGTTAAGTAAAGTATTTTTAAAAAGTGAGGATAATGAAAGACAGCTGGCCAGATGCAGTGGAGAGATCTAGACTATAGAAAACCTCCATTCCTGGGTGACCCTGGGCTTGCTGTCACTGGATTGCTAAGAATCAAATGGAAGCAGGGTCCAAGGATGCTGCCCTTGGCTCCTTGAATGAAGGGCAAGTTAGAGGTTAAATCAATCATATTAAATGCTGTACCTTGTCCTGAGCTTGCCGGCTCATCAGAAACAGAAAAAGAGCAGACAAGCCTCGAATGGCCACGTGCTCCGCAGAAACCAGCAGGCAAACCTTCCCTTGGCGTATAGCTGAGCATGCAGCTCAGCAGGCTCTGAACAGCCAGTGGGCATTAAAGGCCCTGGATGGGTGAGTGGTAGAAAAACTATCCTTGCTCTTTCTCTCACAGTAACCTTGACTGGGAGCTTAATTGATCACAAGGTGACCAGCTCATCCATTCCTATGCAGCTGCACTTCCTGCACTTTCTTGGCATGGTAAGAAACAAGCTCGACAATCGTTGTAACAGCCCCAATGTGAAGGATGCCACCAAATTGTATGGCCGATATTGATTTCTGCTAGCTTGGCACCTTTTCCATCTGGCCCACGTCCCCAGCCTGTTAAATGCAAACCTCACCCACAGAAATGTAGCTGGTGAAGCTTTCCCCCCAACCCATATCCAATGACAAGGATTCCTTGCAAAATTAGTGCATGTTTGGCCAAGGCCGGATCGAGGGGGGAGCAGGGGGGTTACCTTGCCCCTGGCACCACCAAAGAGGGGGCAGCAAGCCAGCCGCTCCAGAACACGGCGTGCCACGGGGCTGGCAGTGGCCGCATGGGCGGCTGAATGGAGGGCTGGAAGGCTGCCGCACCATTCGCCTGCTCCACTGACCAGGTGGCTGGCAGCAGCGCAGGGTACCCCCTGGAAGCGTGTCACCCGCGAAACCTACCGCTGGAGGGAAGGGAGCGCACGGCAAGCCAGCTGCCCCGTCACCGGGGAAGGGGAATGGCGAGGGTGGCCTTCCAGCCGTCCACTCAGCTGCCTGTGCGGCTGCCACCAGCTCCGCGGTGCACCGTGCTCTAGGGCGGCCAGCTTGCCGTGCACTCCCTTCCCTCCAGCAGCAGCGGGGCAGCATGCTTTTCTTGGGGGGCCCTGCATGATGACGTCACAAAAGTGACGTCATCATGCAGAGCTGTGAGCTCGTGTGCTTTACACACATGCAGGGAACCACAGGGCTTGGGTTGACCTGGGCGCAGACAACCCTAGATCCGGCCCTGCATTTGGAAACTGTTATCAGCAAAGCCAGCAATCTCTGCATTTGTGTAATATCATCATCAACCATACACACCTTTGGCAATAAATGCCAGTTTCTGGATCGAACTGGATTCCTAACTGAAATATTAAATTGTTTAATCAGCCTCATGGCCTTCCCTCTTCCTAAGCCTCAAAAAAAAATTAACCATACCCCCTGTTCTCGTTTGCTCCTGCAACAGTCCAGTTTCACCAGCCAATTTGATGGATCAGGAGTGGAGTCTGAGGCGGCAATCTGACGGCACCCTGAACATGTTCCATGCAAACGAGCACAAGCCCAGTTTGTGTGCTGCCTCCCCTCTGGTGGCAGGTCAACCAGGAAGAGTTTTTCCTCTCACTGGGATTTTAAACCAGAGCTTAGGCCAGGTTAAGCCAGACACCTGCATTGATATGCTCTTAGTAGCTAGAGTTAGCTTTTAACTGGGATTATCTGGTAGCGAGGGAGTCCTGAAAGCTTGGCAACAAGTTGGGTTTGGACACATTTTCACCTAAGTTAAGTTTGCCGCCTGCAGGGAGGCTGAAACACTACAACACGCCCAAGGTCATCCACTACCAAGTGCTGAGTATTCCCACGTCAGTTCCAGACAGAACCAGCCCTTTTCTTCAGCTGAAATTGTGGCACTCTCCCGCTACACATCACAAAGCAGGAAGAAAGCTCAGGAAATCGAACAAGCAGGGGACATACCGCATTGATGCCCGAGAGCTGCTGGGAGAGTTGGAGGGCAATAGCGATGATGATGGCCTGGCGGTAGCTGGGGGAACGGAAGAGTTCGGGGATTGTCACTTTCTTCTCCTGGGACATCTTGGCACTTTCTTCTTTCATCTCCTGAATATCAGAGGACACGTCCTGGGTGCCACGGAGTTTTTGGAGAACTGGTGAGAAGAACCAAGCATCTCAATAACACAGTGGAGATATTTCAATATTTCCAGTGGAGATTCCATCACACACTTATAGTTCATATGATGACCTGGATGGCCCCAGAGAAGCTCACGCTAATCAGATCTTGGAAGCTAAGCAAAGTCAACTGTGGCTGTTACAGGGATGGGAGACCTCCTAGGAAGTCCAGGGTCACTATGCAGAGTCACGGGATGTCAAACCACCTCTATCCATCTCTTGACTTGAAAACCTCATCAGGGTTCACAAAAGTCAGTCGCTACTTGACAACAGTTTACACAACCACAATAGGTGGTTCTTGGTCTTTGTTAACCATCATCACTTTCAACTTCAGGAGGAACACTGCATCTACTAATTCTCTCCTCCATGCTACCCTAGACTCTCTGTTTCCTCTGTCATCTTTCCCATTTAGATAAGACTGCAAACATTCTGGCCACGGACTTCTCCTTTGGTCTTTAGAGAACTCAGCAAAATGTTGTTTGCAAAGCTTTTACCACAGCACCATGTCAATCAAACAGTTATCATCATAAGATTGGTCAGAGAATGGCCAGGCCTTGCTGATCTGTGACTGGTTGAAAGCCCATAAAAAGTTTTTACTTGAGGAAAGTCATGACTGTTGTGGATTTGGAACCTGCTCTTATCAGGATGAATCTCCCTGAGAATGAAAATAATCCGAATCTAACACTCAGCTTGTTGATTGCCCCAATGAAGAGAGAAACTAACATTATAGGAATAGATGTTGTAAAAATGTCAGGCCCCTATCCGGGCATGGCTACACCTGTCACCCTGCTGCCTGTTGGGAGCTTCAGGTAAGTAAACCCATCCCACCTCGGCTGGGGTGTAGCTGCACTTGGCCCCTGGGCATCTTGCTGGGGCTTTAGGTAAGCGGCCTTGCCCTGACTTGGCTGGGGCGCCACTACACAAGGCACTCTCGTGCCTGGTGGGTGCTTCGGGGAGGCTGCCTTGAGGCTCATCACCAGCATTGGGTTTGTGGCCGGGGGGGGGGGGCAGTATACATCACCCACACTCCCTCTCATCCACTCCATCGCCTTGACTGCCTGCTGCCTCCTTTCGCACTCCCTTCCATATGCAGCCCACTCCATTCCTCAACTCTCTCCCCACTTAGCTCCCTACTGAGCCTGCTTATATAGGGCTTCCTGCTCTGCTCTCCACCCTCTCCTGGGATGATTGTTCCTGATCTTGGCCAGCTGGAGAGGCCTCCAGGTGTCCCTCCTTGCTCTGATCTCCACCCTTCTTCTCCTGGGCTGACTGCTTCTGATCTGGGCCAGCTGGGGAGGCTCCCAGATGTCTCTCCCCAGCTCCTGCCTCTCCCTTTTCCTTTATTCCCTACTCGGAGGATGGGGCTTGCAGGGCCTTTCCAGGCAAGGCATCCCGGTAGCCGCCTCTCCAGGGACATCTGGGTGGCTAGACAGGTGGCATTTCTGTGTGCCTGATGTCCTGCTTGCCGGCTCCACCCAACGTGTGCCTGGGTGGGGGGATTTCCTGCCTGTCTATTTGGTTGTTTGGGCATGTGCTTTGCCCTTCAGTGCCTTGCACCTGGGGAGAGGTCTGGGGCTTCTCTGCAGCTGCTCCCGGGTCTCCTGGCGTCCGCAGGCTGCCTTCTTGCCCGTCTGGGGCTCCCCCAGGCCCCAGTGTCCCACTGCTCTCTGCTCGCTGTGGTGGTGGTATGCCTTTTGCAGGCACTGGGTGCTGTGGCTGTGGCAAGTACGGGATGTGTGTGTGCAGACAGCTCATCCCCGGACACAAAAACACCCAAGAGACATTCTGGGTTTCTGACAGTCCCTCTCTTCCTGGGGTACACAGACTAAGAATTTTTTTTAGGGATCACAAAGAGAAAGACCTGAGTTTGGCTGATGAACATTCGTCCTCCTTAACTTAATACATACTACAGTCACTACTGGCAGGAGAAAGAGGGAGTCTCTTGATGGTGATGGCTGGGAGCGGTTACCTGCTTGTGCTTTCTCCTCCTCCTTCTTGTTGATCAGCAAGAAGCGGGGACTCTCAGGACAAAATGGCAATGCTGCACACTGCAAGATGGCGAGGATAATGGTGAACCCCAGCAACAGCGGCCAGAGCATTTTAGTTCCCATGATGACCTCTAAGCCAAAGACCTAAGGGTAACAGTGGCAGGAGAGAGAGAGAGAATGGGTGTAACTTATTTCCATATTGTTTAAAGTTTATTCACGCATATCTGAAACAAAAATACTCTAGGATCAAAAAAGTTTCAGTTCGACATTGCTTATAAATTCACTTATGCTTGGAAAAACTTGAAAAATGTATGTAAGGTTGCCCTTCTTAATTTCTGCACCCTGTCATTGGTAAACCTACTGTGTAATCTCTCACCAGCAGCCATGCACCTACTTTCCCCCCTTAGCCTTTCACCCAACCATCTTCTTCTGCAAGTTGGGTGTACCACTGAAACAAAAGGTCGATTTTTAGTAGCATATGCTTTTAAATTCTCAAGCTTTAATTCCAATGGCCCACGTCTTGTAAAGAGGCAGAAACTGAAAAAACCTTCCCTTCATTCTTGGTGCTCCTGTAGGTCCACTTCTCTTCTGGAGGAATTCTAATGTTGGCTCGATCTGCTTCCTTCCCACCCTCCAAATTCTGCATCCGCTTGCTCACTTACTCCAATGCTCCAGTGTCAGAAGGAAGACACGGCTTTCGACTAGCACCAGTGAGCCACATGGCCTTGGAAGGCTATGTGGCTAATGCTATGTGTTTGTGCTATATTCCTGCTAATGCTATGTGTTTGTGCTATGTTCCTGCTAATGCTATGTGTTTGTGAACTTATATCTATTTGCCCTATGGCATTGTTTATGGAAATGTTCTTGATATTGGCTGTACTAATCTTACACTGTGTAAGCCGCACTAAGTCTCAGTGAGCAAGGAGGACTATAAATGAGAGACAGACAGACAGGCTTTGCAGCCAATGTAAAAGAAACCCATCTTACTTGTGCCACCAGGATGCCAACGACAACGCCCAGCTGGTTCATGGTGCCAAAAGCCCCTCGCAGAGCAGTGGGAGAGACCTCACTGATGTACATGGGCACAAAGCCAGTGCAAAGACCACAAAAAAGGCCAATGATAAAGCGGCCCACGATGAGCATCTCCACCGCCTTTGCTAGTTTAGAAAACCCCATCAGAGTTCCACCTATGATGGCCAGAATGTTCACCAGCAGCATCGAGTTTCGCCTGCACAGGGAAGAATCGTGAAATATATATATTTTTTAAATTGAAGATAACTAGAGATGCGAAGACTCTAACCTAGATAGCCCAGGTAAGTCAGCTCTTGAAAGCTAAGCAGGGTTCGCCTTGGTAAAGAGACGGGAGACCTCCAACAAAGGTCAAGGTTGCAGAGGCAGGCAGTGGCAAACCACCCCTGTTAGTCTCTTGCCATGAAAACCCCACCAGGGGTCACCATAACTCAGATATGACTTGATGGCACTTTCCACTACTACCAGAGATGTGAAGGCCGAGGGAAAGAAATTGAAAAAATACTGCATATATTTTGTTTCTTTCAAACGTTTCAAAACATTTTTCCCATGGCTTAGAAATTTCTGGAAATTGTGTATCTGTAACAATAACATACATAACAGATTTATTCAGGCCCTTGTAAAATTCAGGCAGAAATTCCAGTTGATCCCCACCCTACTTAACAGGGGACATAGCCCGCTTTTGGAATATTTTTTTCTGAAGCTGCCTCAAGGAACATGGCAGTTCATTTCAGTGGGAAATGCACAGGAGACCCATAGCGGGTTGTGCCCTATGGATTAGATCCGTATGTCTCACTTGCCACCTTTAATGTCACCAACAACCAGTGTTGCTTGAGGTGGCCACCTTACTTGGCCTCCTGGTATTATCAGAAGTAAATCTTTACTTTGTTTTGAGTTCCCTCTTTGGGGCCTAATTCCTCGCAAATGCCTCAGATCTACATGCGTAACCCTGACTCCTACTAATTTACCTGCCAAATCGGTTGACAAAAAGTCCAACAGAAAAAGAGCCAATCATCCCGCCTACTGAGAAAATTGCCACAGAGAGAGACCACAGAGAAGTCAGAAGGTTTTTGGATATTGGTTCTCCTGTCCGTTCAATCCACGTCTCATTGAAGAAGCTCTTGATGATCTGCAGAAGGGGAAAATATATATCCCACAAGCATGGGATTAGAACTAGGCAAAACAGATGTACAAAAAGGTGTGACATGCTAGGATTCCAAGAAAAAAAAAAGAGTTTGTGTATACCATAAAGGAATCAGGAGAGACCACCGAAATTAAAAATGTATGAAGAACCCTCCTGGATGCAACCAAAGGCCCATCTAGTCTAAAGTCGACTCCGGTTTTTCACAATAGCCAACAAAACATCTACAAAGATCCTAAAGCTTATCACAGATATGGACATCAGAAAAAACACCCTCACCTCCCTGACAGGCAGCCATCACTCCTCAGAGGGTAACACCACATGTGTTCAAGCCCAGCTCTCTACCCATGGGAACCTCTGATGAGCTGGAATGGGTCTGGTCAGCCCAAGGCCTTATACAAATTCACTGTGGACCAGAAGTTGCTTCAGGACCCTGCATAGTGTGTCCAGGGCTGAGAAGTCATTGGGAAAAATGTTCCCGAAGGAAGAAACCTTGACAGCTGCTCTAGAGGAAGAAAACCTCCACAAAGCAGAGCTGAGCCAGCGGCCCCTTGTGGGATACCTCTGAGCCTTACAAGCATCACTGAAAGATCTCCTGGGGCCTTTTTCCTTCATACGCACAGGCACCATCCTCTTGCTTGTTGTGACCAGCTGTCAGGATGGAACAATCCCCAGCCAAAGATCAGCAACTAAGCTGCAGTAACAGTGAGGGTCACGTGACAAGTGATGCATCTTGACTAGCAGTTTGGGGGGGATTATTTCCATTAAGTGTTTTCCTATTTAATGTGGGGTTTGTGGTGACCTTTTGTGTAGATTGTTGCATTATTATTAGTATCTCTACTGTTAAGATTGTTTTGTTTGTTGCAAGTTTAAAATAAGTGTTAATGGTTAATTGTATGGATACTGACAAATTTGTATCAATCTTTGGTTTTAATCTGAGTATGTTTTTGTCTTGTTTGATGATAGTTGTTAATGTCAATGTTAATACAATTATTATTTTTAAAAAAGTGTTTTCCTATTTTATACTCCCTCAATAGCTATTTGCCCTGCGGGAAAGAGAAATTTAGACTGGGGAATTATGCTGAAGATTTATGCCTTCATTGAAAGTTTTGAAAAAAGTATCACAACCCATCACATCAATCAAGCAATATGTTATTTCATCTAACCTGTGAGAGGGCTACAACAGCCGCACTTAAGTCCTGCACCCCTCACTGGCCCAGCTGAGTTTAAAAACAGCCAGGGAGGGGACAGGGCAGGGCTGCAGTGGGCGAGGCATCTTCCTCTTCCTCAGGCTGGAACCCGATAAAAGGCAGCCCCAGCAGGAAGAGGGGGGAGGACAGACCGCGAGGAAAGAAGGCAGGGCAGGGCTTAGTTGAAGGCAGCTGGCTCTGGGGAAGAGCAGAGACAGCTCTCAAGGAAGGAGCGGGCACTGGGACTGGAGGCAGAGAGGACCAGGCAGCAGAGAGCAATACCAGGCGGAGCTGCTCCCTAGGTGAGGCAGGGCCAGCAAGCAGGCTCCAAACCTAGGGACGGGACTGCAGACTCTCTTTAAAGGAATCGCACTCTTTAGTTTTGTGTGGAAGGGAATAAATAAAGGGCTCACAGCAGCTGATGATAAGGGTGGTCAATGGGGGAGAACTCTGTGTGATGGGTGCCCCTGTCCCCCAGGTGCCACTGAACCCAGGGGTGACACAACCCCTTAGCATCTGGTAGAATTCCTAGATGCAGCAGTAAAATACCAACATTACAATCGGATATGAAATTTGCTAATAGCAGGTAAGATCAGTAACTGCCAACAAAGACAAATTAACAGATTAAGTATACACAAAAGAAGACAGAAAACAGACCCAAGAGTCTCCCTGTGTTAACTCTAAATGAAGTTCATTATGTTGAAAACTTTCTTGAACCTCTGGAATTTAAAATCATGACTGTACTTTTAATCAGGGCCTTTTTTCTGGGAAAAGAGGATGTGGAACTCAGTGGGTTGCCCTCGGAGAAAATGGTCACATGGCTGGTGGCACCGCCCCCTGATCTCCAGACAGAGGGGAGTTGAGATTGCCCTCTTCGCCGCTGAGTGGTACGGAGGGCAATCTCAACTCCCCTCTGTCTGGAGATCAGGGGGCGGGGCCACCAGCCATGTGACCATTTTCAAGTGGTTCCGGAACTCTGTTCCACCGTGTTCCAGCTGAAAAAAAGCCCTGCTTTTAACTGATATACATGTAGATAAAAATAATTTTAAACAAAGAAGAAAGCTTATTTCAAGCAGCCAACTCTTGTATTCAATTGACTACTCACAGGCAGGTGTGAAGAGGAACAGAGGCTTAAAGCAGTACATTTAATCATACACAATCCTATTCAAATACAGAACCGAATAGCTTCGGTAATTTTCTAGAGGATAATGTGGCATTAAATAAGACTAATGGGATGTTCATAGCCACCTTCGAGTACTGGATATCCAGATGTCTAGCACTCCTAGATTTCTGCATAAAGGAGGTAAAGTATAGTGTGCTACACAGAGGCAAGGAGAGAGGCGGGAGTTCTGCATCTATTCTCCCCTTTTCAAACATATAGGTAGGCCTGGTCTGCTTTTTGGGTCTCTCAGGCCAAATTTTGCATTTCCACAGATTGGCAGCAGGCATTAGCAACGGAGACTTGGCACAGTCCTTTGATCCCCAGACGCTCCTCCGAAAAATCTGTGCAGCGATGACATCAGCATTCCCAGAACGAGAGAAAATATAGTGGTACACTTGGGCCATTAGGACGGTCTCCTTTGAGAGGAAAAATGTGCAGTTTTTCATTTCCCATTTCTTCTCTTTTTAATCTACCGGCATAATTTTGAGATGCATCCTTTGGAAACTCCCCTCTTTATGTCTTCAGTAGTCTTATTATGTTGGTTGTATGAAACTAAGAGGATGAAAACTAGGCAAACTGCAGAACTCACAACACAAAGTAAGAGCATGGTATGTGTGTGTGTGTGGCGGGGGGAGTAGAGTCTCAAGAGAAAGGAAAGTTGTGAACCTAAATCAGATGTGCAAATGGAAACATTCAGAAATCCACATGGGAAGGGGGGGGGGAAGCGGAGGGGCACTTGACCAAAGACACCTCAAGGATGCAAATCGGTTCTCTGTGCCATCGCCGCCCCCGCACAGCATGGCCAGCGCTCAGACGACCCACACTGTCCGTTCAATGGCATTAACAAGATACTGCTGCAACGCAATAGAGAACAATGTTCAGTCTGTGCAATGGACAGAGGTTGCCTGGTTGCAACCCACAGTGCTGATGTGCCTTATGACACAAACAACCCTCCCGTTTACTCCCCTCTGCACACGTGGTGTGCAGCCCACAGAAAAGTCCTGTTCACCAGCAGCAGCAGGGGACACACAAAGGGATGAGAGAACCAGGAAGGGAACAGGTGGAGCTGCTGGTGCCTTCTCTCTTGTTATATGGGGAGGGTAGATTTGAAGTTATATGAATGTTATAACTGCAATCTAGAAACCCCACATGGGTCAGGAAACTGCTGCCTTGCTCCACACGGGGGAACAGGCATGCTCTCACTGGTCCCCCCCCCTCCCTACATCACTATTCAACCTGCAAAGAGAAGACATGACCAGCCGAAGCTGCTGAGTCGCCAGACCATGCTGGCAGGTATCCCTGGATGGTTTTCTCTAGTCTCAAGGTCATGTCTGCAGATAGGGACTAGGCAGTGAGAGCCTCTACCAGATGCCCTGAGCACTGGGGAGAGAGAGCAGGGCCAGCCCAAGGTATTCTGTCACCCCATGCAAAGTACAGTTGTGCCCTCCCCGCTGATTTGGCCCTGAACAGCACGACCTGGGTTCATAGGAAACCACCTATCATTTCCAAGGCTATGATTTTCTTGTTATTTTAAAAATATTTACATTAAATGTATAATCCTTATTCATTCATTGCAAAGGATCATAGATTCATGTTGAAAAACATTTTAATGGGTATTATGATTATAACAGAGTTCTGTAGCACCTCAAAGATTAACAGCTATTGAGCAGGATAAATAATTCCTAAGTTAGAATGTAAACATAAATTGAATTGACCAGGGCGTGAATGGGTGCCGTGCATGGTGACGGTACTTATTTTGAACTTCTGAGTTTTGCACAGATGTGTTCCAAACATACTCTTTGCATTTCATGGCATTTTAACCCCACCTTTCACAATTTCCCCTCCGTATAACCCTGAGTGTTGCTAAATCGGATGACTGAAGATCCTGTATCTGATGAAGGAGGCGGCGTTGGCCATGAAAGCATATCTACAATAGATCTGCGAGCCCTTAAGGTGGCACAAAATTCCTTTTTGGTCTTGCTGCAACAGACAAACACGGCTACCCCTCTGGAATTAATGACTTTACTCTGACCTCAACAGGGCTTAGCTCAGAAATTAGTTTTCAAACACTTATTTATTTATATTTATTTACCGAATTTGTATTCTGCCTTCTTGCCCAGTCAGGGCAACCAAGGTGGCCAGGGTCAAGACCGGGAAGAAAGAGCAATTCTGAACATCTGGAGTCCCTTTTTCTTACTAGGTGCTGCCTCTTGCCACCCTCACATGCTTAATTCAGGAGCAAGTTGCCTTGGAAAGAGACTGGACCAGGATCTCAACCATAAAAGCTGAGCCCCCGGGAGGAAAAAAAACACCTCCTGGTATTTACTCTCCTCCTCCTTACAGGAGCTTACAGCAGCATTGGAAAGTAGCCACTTCATTTTTAAATGTTGATTCTTTGCTTTATTAATAAAACCAAGTGTGTACAGAAGAGGTTTTGAAAGCCCTTCTTCCCAACTCCTCTTCTGCTGTCTATCCCCAGAAACATAGCTATCTTCCTAGAAGTGAGCCGATCCATCTTCTTTGCACAAGACACTGGGAGGAAAGTTCAGAACAGGCGAAGTCAACACAGCCGTTTAACAGTACGCATTTTATGCAAGTGTCTTTGCATGCCTATTTCCCTGCTTGGGAACAGCAGCCGTTCAAGAGCTTCTCCTTCAGAAGAGACCTCCACAAGGGTCCAGACAGGCAGCTGCCAACAGGAGCAACCAAGAGGACAGGAACAATGCTAGGAAGGGTAGATCTGCCTGCTCAGGGTGGCACCCCAAGTGTGCGTTTGGGCAAAGAGAATCACTCAGGAACTATGACAGTTGTGTAGCCACATTCAAGCACTGGCTTGCTAACTGAGGAAAGGACCGTTTTGTCCCAAATACATTAGGATACGGGGACGCACAAACAGGCGCCCTCAGATTTGTCAGGGAAATGGCAATATAGATGAAGTTTTCCTGGGAGCTGCATCTCTTCTGAATCAACCCTGTTCCGATGTGTAAGCTCAATGGCATTAATAAGACCAACAGCTTGGAAGACCCAAGGGAGGAAACCAATGCACCCACAAGCCCAGGATCACTTACAGAGCATCTCTACAATTTGTGGAGCTCAGTCATGAGGTGCACAGCCATAAAGGCTGCAAAGACTTTTTCAAACAGACTAGGGTTGCCAGCTCCAAGTTGGGAAATTCCTGGAGATCTGGGGGGGGGGGTGAAACCTGGAGAAACCTAGAAAAAGTGGGGTTTGGGGGAGGGAAAGGACCTTGGCATGGCATAATTCCATACAGTCCACCCCCCAAAGGAGCCATTTTCTCCAGGGCAGTTCTCCAGGTAAACTGACCTCTGTGGCTTGGAGACCAGTTGTAATTCCGGGGGATCTCCAGCCACTACCTGGAGGCTGGCAACCCTACAACAGACTGATGGAAAGAACCTTGCCTACAGCAGAAAGACAAGGGCTTGAAGAGAGAAGCAGTTCAAGGGGACCAAAATGGAAGGAGAATCCATCAGCAGTGAGGGTGGCAATGAAAGGGCATCCTTGGGGGAAGGTTTCGAAGGACAAAATCGCTGTGGAACCCAAGACTGAATCTTAGGCTGAAAATCTGATCAACAACTCACTCACTAGCTGCTCATGAACAACTTTTCATAGTGCTGGGATGGGCTGCGCAGACCCTCAACTTCTTGGACAGAAAGCTAGAAGAACACGTCTCCTCCTGGCTGCCTCTTTCTCCAATCTCTCCATCTCAGCACAAGCACCGTTAGATAAGCGCTTAAACAGTCACCACAGCAGATAAATCTGGGCCCTCAAATAAAAAGCGCAAGCCAAGGTGCCTGCCTATGAGCCACAGACCTGGTCAGTCTCAATGCTGAGATTTGTCCAGTCTGACAGAGGTGGAAATGCTCCTTGAGAGACGGGATGCTGCTCCCAAGCAACTTGGGAGATTTGCCAAGCTTCTCCCGAGGCTGCCACTACCAAGAGCCAGTTTGGTGTAGTGGTTAAGAGTGGCAGGACTGTAATCTGGAGAGCCGGGTTTGATTCCCCACTCCTCCGCTTGAAGCCAGTTGGGTGACCTTGGGTCAGTCACAGCTCTCTCAGAGCTCTCTCAGCCCCACCCACCTCACAGGGTGATTGTTCTGGGGATAATAATAACACTTTGTAAACCACTCTGAGTGGATATTAAGTTGTCCTGAAGGGCGGTATATAAATCTATGGTTAGTTCTTTGGACTAAAGTGCTTCGGTTCACTCTTCATCCACAAAACAGGCAAGGATAGACACGGCGACATCACAAGACAATTCAAAGGAAAACAAGGCCACCTTCCTCTACTCGCATATATTTATAAACAGCGGGATTCCAACACCCGCCTCACCAGGCCGATTAGGTAATGCCTCATTGCCCAACCATCCCACAGAACACACACTCAGTGAGCTGGCATCCTTTCTTCCTGGCAATGGCTCTGTGTCATTAACAGTTAGCTGTTAGGCAGGCAGAAGTTCAGCAAATATCCAACATAGAGAAAACGGCGCAAGTTTAATTTCTGCTTATCACAAAGGAATTTCTGCCTATCACACCAGGAATTTCCCCTCTCTTTGGGTTTTGCCAGAGTAAAGGATCTGTCTGTCCTCTGCAGCCTGTTTCTATCACTGTTGTCTCACATTTTAACATAAACTGATTTTTTTTGTTCTTCTCCCTCTCTGTCCTTCATGACTCCCTTCAAACTTCTCATCTCCAAGTCCAGACAGAGCAGATTCTACAGTCAGGATGGAGCAATCACAAATGTCCGTTATTCCTTAAAACCCATTTTTTCTGTCTCGCCACACTGCATGCACAACCCTTGGGGCACCAGCAACAGACAGCAACAACAACAACTGTGCTTATATACCACTCTTCTTGATAGATTAGTGCCTCACTCAGAGTAGTGAACAAAGCCAGTGTTATCATTATCCCCACAATTATCCCCACAATACTGCCGGCGCTGAAAGGAGTGGCTTACCCAAGGCCACCTGCAGAGCTCATGGCAGTAGCGGGATTTGAACCAGCAGAGTGCTGATTCATAACCCAACCACTTAACCATTATGCTAACTAAGCTTCAGCATTTGCAATCGACAAGGATGCAGCTTCTTCCCCTCTTGTACTGTCCTCTCCTCCTTTACTTCAGGGATTCAAATCTAAATCTCCTCAGGGGCACCAGGCACACCGACAGCATCACCACCGCCACCCTCACTTTCCATCTGCCTTACCTCTTCAGGAGCATTGATGACTCCCGTGTTGTACCCATACTGGATGGATCCAATGACAGCCACAAATACAGCACAGACAAGGGGACAGGTTACCTTCTGGTGGAGAAAAGGAAGGGCTGGTCAGTTCAGTTACACTTCCCCAAACAGATACGTTTACTATGTAAAGAAACAGTCACTTCAAATTAGGGATTATCAAAAATCAAATTTAAGAGGATAGATCACTTTCCTTCTTTCTTGTGGAGGAACGCGTGAGCGCTTCTACAGCTCCCAAGAAATAAGAGTGTGAAAAAACCCCAAGGTTTTCAGAACACTAACCATCAAGTGGGAAAAATAATTCTTACTGGGTTTGATACCTTGAATGACTGGACAACAGATAAATCCCCCAATACAAGAGTATCTAATGTCCTGTAGAGGCATATCTGCTCTTTCATTACGTCCGCATTCTCATCCCCAAATATGTTCTCCTCTACCTCCCCGATGAGCTCAAAACTCTGCCATGCAGGGGCACAACAACTCCTTGAGATCACTCAAAAAGTCACTCCAGACTTATCAGTGATGCAAGTTATTGACAATCAAGGGGAAAACCATTGCTGCTAGATCGACTGTAATATGCATATCTGTATATTAAGAAATATCCAACGGCTCCCTTTAGACCAGTTCTTGTCTTTTATTTACAAGGTCTGAAGGGTTTTTTGGTTATTATGGACTTTATTATAAACCAGTGAGACGGAGTTGCAAGCCAGGAAATGGGCTGAAAAGATGTTCAGCGTTAAGGCCTGCACATGGAGAAATCAGGGGTACAAAACCCTCAGCTCTTACGTCATGTGAGATGGAGCCATACTGCCTATTCAAGCCTCAACCGACACACTCCAATTGACAAATAAATTCTTGCTTTACCACTTCCATGCAAACATAGATGTTTGCGGATGAACTCTCTGAGGTTCCTAGCAGAATGACCAGAGGGGTTAAGACATTCACCTACGGATTTCTAGATTTTTTTTGTTCTGTCAGATTTATGGGAGTCAGCTTTGTCTGCCCACCTCAGACATCTTCCAGGTATGTTTTATACGTCTATAGTACAAGAGCTGTTTTCAGTGCTCTCCAAAATTTACCACTTTCCCCAGACTTTTTCATGCTATATGTTGAGGGTGAAAACCCTTGCTTGCATTTCACCATTTCTAAAATCAGTATTTCACAGGAGGCTTTTTCAGCACTCCCAACAAATTTTTCAATATTTTTATTGGGGGGGGGGGGAGCCTTGGAGGAAGAATCACAAGAGAATCCAATTCCTCTCTCCAACCCCAGATTTCCATCCCCCCAAAAGGACTTCAGCTCTCTAGTTTTGTGCCTCAGTGCGGTCTCGCAATTACCTTCTTGCTATCCATTTCCAGCCACTTTCCATGAGAGAATTGCCTGAGAGCCAAACTACAAGTGATGCCTGACACAGGTTGGGACCCTTGTCAGCTTCCCTCAAGTTTTGATGGGAAATGTAGGCAGCTTGGCAGAATGTTGGACAAGTGACAGTTGAAAAGTCCATTGGACAGCAGTCGGAGAGCCAAGCTGCAAGACCAGGCCACCTACATTTCCCATCAAAACCTGAGGGAAGCTGACAAGTCTCCAACTAGTGTCAGGCGTCACTTGTAGTTTGGCTCTTAGTGCTGCTGTGTTGCGTATTTTTTAGCAAACTTTTAGACTGCCTTTTAATTAGAAAGGTCCTCAGAATAGTTAGCACGTAAGCCATACATGATAAGCCCATAAAAAATAGCAGAGAAACGCTGTTTAAAATATCAGGCAGTAAACAGTATTATCAAGATCTGCTTCACAATTAGCAAGCACCACCACATTTCAATCGAATTCAAGGCCCTCCAGAAATTGGGAAGGCTGCTAGAGATGAAGCCACTATCAGCACCAGGGGAAGGGAGTTGCACAGCTGAAGGGTGGCATTGGAGAAGGCCATCCCGCCTGAATCCCAGCCAACCTCACCTCACCACCAGGTCTGTCCCAGAGAAAGGCACCAGGCATGGATCTTAGGTCCCAGGCCGGCCAATAAAGGTGGCCCTTCAGGTACTCTGGCCTGAGTCCTTTGCTGCTTTAACATTACAACCAGCACACTGCATTGTGCTGGAGACAAATCAGCTTCATTGGCACTGGGCTAGCTTGACAAGATCACCCACAATATTTTGCACCCACTCAAGCTGATGGGGAAGTTACTGGTCTGTAATTGTATAGATCTCCATGATCAAATTTACAATATTTATAGGCCACCTTTCCATCTAAAAGATCCAAAAGGCAGTGACCTGGCAAGTTAAAAAAAATAAAATATTTTCTAAATAAATGATCACAAACTGAAGCAATAAACATGCTTGAGGACATAAACAACCAGAGTTCCCTGTTACAATCCAGTCTGAAGTCCTTCCAGGAAGAAAGGTCTTCCATTCAGTTCAGAAGGGCAGTAGGAATGGCACCAATCTCACCCCTTGGGGAAGGGAACTCCACATCCAGGGCTCTTACAGGGGGTTGGAGATGACAAAAGACATTCTGCTGTCCCCTTAATCCCATAGTATAAATTGCATTTGCACAGGTCTTGCCTTTGCAGTCAGCCTGTGCATGTGTGTAACTACCAGGCATCACCCCACTTTCAGCCACAGAATGAGATATGCCAGCACCACTGACAGCACCCAGACAGGACATGCCTTGAAATATCCCTTGGAAGCCACTTCCTCCCGTCTCTCTGCTGTCACATCCTGCACTTTATCTCCAGCTCTCCCAGGCTCCCTACCAGCTGCCCAAGTATCTTGCTTAGGGAAGCCAGGCCCAAAGCCAAAGCAGGCTGGCTCGAGAAAGCCTGCAATGGGCTCCTTCTAGATTCACATTCAGTGCAGATTCCCGAGTAGCAGCTGGAGCAACATTCAAAGACTTAGTGCAATGTATTCCTGCTCCCCCTAAGGCCAGGAGGATCTAAGCTTGGCCTGCTTTTTTGCCAATTGCCCCAACCCACATTTCTAATCTTTGCAGAACCAGCAGAGACCGGAGAGAGGCCATAGAATAGGAAGATGCTCTCTTTGGGGCAGCCCTGCAGCTACGCTGGCTAGCCAAGCCAACCCCAGTGTTTCTTTTGGTCTACAGGGCTCTACTGATGTATTGCGGGCATTTCAGGGGCACTTGACCTGTGAGGGCAGCATGGGTCCTTCCAAACCTGCACAAAGTGGAGATGAGCAAGATAAAAAGCACAAAAGGGGTAGATGGATCTTCAGCCCTCACCTTCTCCCCACCTACCGCCACTTTCTCCTTCTAGAGCTTCCTTGTGGTCTCATGGGGAAGAACATGGGCTCAGGAGGGCCCCCTGTTCACTGCCAAGCTTCAGACCGCCCTACCCCCACCAAATCTAAACCCAGCAGGTCCACAGCCCACTACAGAGCTCTGCGCCCTCTTGAGTCCAGCTGGCCCCTTGGCAGCTCTTTTGATACAGAGACTCAAAGTCTGGCTACTAAAGGCTGGGGTTGTATTTGTGACCCATCCCCAAGTAATTGACCCGGTGCTTTTCAATGGCCGGAAAGCTTCACATACAGGATCTCTGTGGTTCTTGCAACGGATCTGAGGGGCAGGCCTCGATCTGCGGTGCCTCGATATCGCGAAGGCGGGAAGAGGAGAGATGGCCCCCAAGCTATTGCCTGAGGCCCCGCAGACAGCGAGCAGGGCTGGTGGATTGCATCAGTGTGTGGCCAGGAGGCCACACTACGAACCCTCTTTGGGCGACCTGCATTTTATGCAAGAAAGGTGGGAGCGACGTGGACGCAGCCGAGCACTTGCCTAGAGGTGCCGAAGGGAACGCGAGCCGAACCAGGGACGTCCTGGCCCCCGGCCACGGCTCTCCTGCGCTGGCGGGCAGGAGCGAACGAGGCAGACGTGCCTGCGTGTGCCCAGCCCAGCCCGCCGCGCCGCAGCCTCCATCTCGGCTCTCCTCCTGCAGACTCATCCCCCTGAGCCGGCAGCGCCAGAGGACCCTGCAAGCGGCCCCGGCGGAGCCCTCGGGCCCCCCGGCCCAGCCCTGCTCGTCCCCCGCGATGGTCTCTGCCCTCGCGAAATCGCTCCAAACAGGCCCGCGCCCTCCCGTCCATCCCTCCATCCCTCCTTCCGACACACCCCGCGGGCTTGGGCAGGCACCTCTGGCCTGCCTCTGAACGGGAATCCGCGACGGGGCTCCGAGCGAGCCACCCCACCTGTGCCATCCCTCCCGACGACCTTGGCATCACCCCCCCCCCAAGTGCCGCCGGCGCCGATTCCCGCGCCTCCATCCCGGCTCTGCCTCAGCCCCGGGACCCCGGCGCCCGCCCTTCCCCAGCATCCCGGGCGGCTGGCCCCGCGCCGCAGCTCCCCCTCCCTCCCGCCCGCAGCAGCCCCTTTGCGCGCCCCGCGGGCTAGGCTCGGCGCCTGGCGGAGGAGGAGCCTGCCCGGGCCCGGCGCCGCCCTCACCTTCTTGCCCTCCATCGCGGCCCCCGCGCGCCGACCTGCCGCCCCGTCTGCCGGCCACCAGCTCTCCGGGACGCTCCGGGACTGGCCTCTTTATGGCCGGGGCGGGGCTGGCGGGGCGGGCCCGGCCCGAGCGCATCTCCTTCTCGCCCGCCCAGCCGCCGGCTGCGCGCAGCCCAATCTGAGCCCGGCCTCACCCCCCCCCCCGCCCGCCCGCCCATAGCCTCGAGGCTGAGAAGAAGCCAAGCGCGACCCCGGCTCCCCCCGCCCCCATCGGCCGATCCGCTTGGAAGGACTGGCCGCGACGAGAAGGGACCACCGGCGCTGTTGCCCCGTGCGGGCGGTGGCTGGAGCGGCCTGGTGGCTTCGAAAGAGCCGCTTCAGCATCTCCCTCTGGCCCCCTTCCAGACATCCCGGGCCGGCCCTTTGCAAGCCGCCTGGCTTTGCTTCTCACAAACTTAGGCAGGAGGGAGAAGCCAGAGGGTGGCTTCGTGAATGGAAAAGGTAGGTCGCCATCTTGGTCCTCGGCAAAATCCAGACCCACAGAATAGCTCGATGAAGCCCAACCCAAGGGACACAGCGAGGGGCACCTGCAGCTGAGCCAAACGGGAGGTTTCCTCTTGCTGGATGCTAAAAGGGGACGGGGCAGAACCCCCCTCTTGCCTGCATCTCGTGGAGTGTGGAGCGCTTAGCTGATTGCAGCATGGCTGACCGAATCCTGACCTTTCCAGTATGCTTGGATGCCTCCTTTAGGGTTGCCAACTCTGGATTGGGTTGAGAAATTCCTGGAGATTATAGGAGTGGAGCCTGGGGAGGGCAGGGCTTGGATAGTGGAGGGACCTCTGTGAGATATGATGCCATAATGTCCTCCCTCTCCAAAACAACCATTTTCTCCCGGGGGAACTGATCTCTGCAGCCTGGAAGTCAGTTGTAATGCTGGGAGATCTCCAGGTCCTGCCTGGAGCTTGGCAACCCTCCTTTCTGGCCAAGCCCCTGGTATTTTCCTATCTGAATGGCACATCGTTCCTAGCAGGCATTGGCCAGAGGATCACAGCCCTTTGCTCCACATGCCCTAGGGGCTCAGTAAGAGTGTTGGCTCAAAGGAGGAGGGAAGGTGTCTTGTCGGCTGGAGCATTCAGCATCTTCATTTCCATCTGAAATGAAACTCATGACAGTAGATGGGGGAGCTCGGTGGGGGTGGGGGGGCGTGTCCTGGCTGCACAAGGAGCAGTAGCAGCTTCAAACCAGCCCCCATAGGAAAAGCCTGCCCGGGTCATAGGACGACCTGCAAAGGACCCCTGTAGTGCTTGGAGTCCAGCGGGGTCTGTGGCCAGGCTGCTGGTGCTGGGCATCCCTTGAGCTCCCTGCTCCTTACCTCAAGCGGTCTCTGCCCTCCCCCCATTTGCTCCTGATCTTGTATCCAGCCCCAAAGGGGTCCTGACCCCTCTGCTGTAATTCTGCATGCAGCTCCCTCCACAACAGAATGGCTCCCCACAAAGTTCAACTACACTGCGTTAGAACTGGAAATCGTATCCCGATTCCCCCACCCCAGTTATATTGACAATTATACGTTTTAATTTTGTAGCTGTGCATGGTCTAAAATTTCCTGGACGCATTTGCGTGCCTGTCTGTGTGTACTTCTTCCTGTGACACTTCTTCCTTTCAAGGTCTGAGGAGACAGCCAGAAATGAGGTCACCAGTGCCAAGCAGAAGAGGCTCTTCTGAGAACGGTTATGGGGTTGCAACACTTCCTGGACGCTGGTGCTGTATGCTGGCGAGGAAGACGTGACATCCTGTGGCAGGGTGTCTGAGGTTTTCGAGCCCTTCACCCTTTCCGACTGCCTTCTTTGCATCAGTTGGATAAGACTCAATTTCAGCATCTTTGCCACAAGCCCTTTTTCCCCTGATCTGTGTTGCTATGGCAACAGGGCCTAACAACCAAACCGGAAGGGAATGCTCCATGCTCCTCTCTTGTATGAATATGATGCTCTGGGAGTGGCTGTTTATCTCTCTCAAGCACCATTTCATTCACATCTACCAATCATATCTCCAGGAATCTCCTCTGCAATAGCCGTGTTGGAGACTAAATTTTCACCAACATTTATATTTCTGCAATGGTTTGGTTGCACTGAGAAAAGAGTTAATAGGCAACAGGCTAACATACCTCTCCCACACCAGGAAACTTCACTGCAGCATTGCAGTGATGAGGCCCTGGGGTGCATGCAACTGAGAAATTTCTGCATGGGGTGGGGTGGGGGTTGAAAGATCACCTCTCAATCCAGAGGACAGCTGGGAAGTAGCATTCTCATCCCCCTCCACACATTTACCTGTACCACAGTGGAACCTGGTGATGTCATAGGACAGAGCCAAAAGGGACCCACTTAGCGCCAGTCAAGGACCTTTATGGGCCACCTGTTTGGATTGTGTCCTATAGTGTAATTAATAGTAGAGTGGCTGGGCCCATCAGGAATATGAAAGTAGCAAAACTCACCCCCCCACACACACCCCATAAGCAAGCCTGCATAGTTCCGTGAGTAGGAGTGCTCCACTAGGATCCAGTAGACTCGTTCAAACACCCACTCTGCCATGGAAGCTCACTGGGTAGCCTGCCAGTCACTTACTCTTATCCTAACCTACCTCACAGAATTGTCATGGGGATAAAATAGAGGAGAATGATGTAAGCCACCTTGGGGAGAAAACTGGGGAGAGGGAGGGGATGGAAAATCCTGCTCATGTCCCTGAGAGCTTAAAAATTCCTGGAGGGGGCAAGATTTAGGAAATGAGGATTTCCAAATTGTTCCTCTTTATTTTGACACACAGGGGAAATGCACGGCAGCGGTGGGTGGAAGTTTTCTGTGGAAACTTCGCCTACAGCCAAATTGGGGAGTGGGCAGAGTTGAGCTTCGCCTTGAAAAGGATGGAGCTCAAATAGGAGTCAGAGGTGTGAAGATTGCTTGTTTGTTTGTTAGTTCTTATAGTAAATTTGTGCTTGTTAAATTGGACTGTTCTCTCATGCTGTCAAGAGAATCTTTTCACTATTAAGCTTGTTATAATGTTTGTATAGAAAAATTTTAAAAACTCAATAAAATATTATTTTTAAAAAATGATGGAGCTCAGTCCAGCATCTTCCCCTTTCAAGCCACAAGGTGATGCAGCCCAGTTGGAGACGAACCAGCACGGATAGAAGGGAGGGGTGGGGCCCCTCTCCTTGCTTGCTCCCCCCCCCCACACACACTGCTGCTTCCACAGTCGGGCACCGTTTCATGCCTGTGTGTGGCTGGGCAAGTTCTGCTGTTGCTGCTGAGGAGCCTCTGGAAGCATCTGGGCCTCAGCACCAGCAGTATCACACCTGGCTGCTGGCCCAGAACAGCTCCGGCAGGAGACGCACTCTCCCGCCTTTCTGTCTTCTCCCCTAGCCATAGGGGGCATCCTATGAAAAGAAGGAGGGAAAGGCTGCGGTACAAGGACACACAGTGAGTGGAAATGAGGCAAGAGGCGGCTGATTCCTCCCCCCTGGAACAGAGAGTGAGCAGAAGCTGAAAACATCATTTACTCAGCCTCTGTAATTACAAACCACCTTGTAGCTTGTCTGTATGCATACCTCTGAGCATGTGCAAAATGCCTTTCAGTCATTGAATAACCATTGTATACATTGTCTGTATACATACCTCTGAGCATGTGCAAAATGCCTTTTCGTAGTATTGAATAACCATTGTCTGTATGCATTGTCTGTATGCATACCTCTGAGCATGTGCAAAATGCCTTTCAGTCATTGAATAACCATTGTATACATTGTCTGTATACATACCTCTGAGCATGTGCAAAATGCCTTTTCGTAGTATTGAATAACCATTGTCTGTATGCATTGTCTGTATGCATACCTCTGAGCATGTGCAAAATGCCTTTCACTCGTCATTGAATAACCATTGTCAAGATCATGCCCTCTCTCCCAATTGAATTAGGGCTGAAAAATCGAAGAGGCACAATACTCAGGCAGGTTTAAACCCCCTCACCTCTCATTGCAGAAAAATAAGGCCTTTGGGAGGGTATAAATAAACCTGTGCCAAGAATAATCAGTTCTCCCCATGCCAAGACTGCAAACACAACGCACGCGTCATTGAATTTTGTATTTCTCGTCCCACTGCATTGTTCATTGTGTATCTTATAATGTCTGATCACATTGTCATTTGATTTTGTACTCCTAGTCCTATTGCATTGTTCATTCAATGTCCTAACACTATATAATTACATTTTTTCCCCTGTTTGCGTACTCTGCAATCCGCCTGGAGTCTCAGTGAAAAAGATGGACTATAAATAATTTTTTTTAAAAAAAATGTCTAGAGGCTGTTTCTGTTGTTAGATAGTAACCTCATACATCTGTCTACCTGGTAAACTGCCTTGGGCACCCTGTTTTGAGTGGAAAGGTAGCATACAAATGTTTTAAATAAATGAATAAATACATTATTGGATTGTCGAAGGCTTTCACGGCTGGAGAACGATGTTTGTTGTGGATTTTCTGGGCTGTATAGCCATGGTCTTGGCATTGTACTTCCTGACGTTTCGCCAGCAGCCATGACTGGCATCTTCAGAGATGTAGCACCAAAAGACAGGGATCTCTCAGTGTCAAACTTTAATAACTTTGGGCCAAGCTACAAGTGACAAATGACACTTGAACGGCAAGTGGATCGAGTGGAGGGCAAGTGAACAGGGTGGAATAGACTTGCTGTTCAAGTGTCATTCGTCACTTGTAGTTTGGCCCTCAGACACTGAGAGATCTCTGTCTTTTGGTGCTACACCTCTGAAGATGCCAGTCACAGCTGCTGGCAAAACGTCAGGAACTACAATGCCAAGACCATGGCGATACAGCCCGGAAAATCCACAACAACCAACATTACTAGATTGTTTCTAGGTTGGAGGAAGTAATCTGAAGACAGGTGTATATTAGGGATCGCCCCTTCTAGTAATTAAGGCACTGATTAATTATTCTGTCCTCCACCCTCCCCAGCTTTCCCAACAGTCTTGCCCTCTCTGCTTTGGCCTCAGAATCGTCTGTTAAACTACAATACTGCACATGTGCAATATAAACATTTACCTTTGTGCGGCACCCATTATTTGCTTTGCCTCCTGGTAGAGGTGACCCAGAAAGGGTTCTCAGCACTGAACCAGAGAGAGAGAAACACGCTTTAGCTGGAAGGACAGTCTAGAGAACTGGGCAGATCTTTTGCCCCGGGAGGCATTCCTCCACTCCAACTCTAGGCCAACTGACCAGGGAAAAAAATGTCCTATTGACCCTTCAGCAGAGTTTAATCCATTTAATGAGCAGTTGAAGCTTTTCAGGGCATGGAGGTTGGTCAATAACATTCCCTGGTAATTGAATGTAATTACATTTGAATGTAAATAAAACTGTTTTAAGCCTGGATGGAGTCTTATTAATTTCAAGATATTCAAGGAAGGGAAGCCACTTTTCTAGAAAATTTGTGGTTCTTGGGAAGTACTCCATCTGGAGGATTTTACCATGTAATTTCTCTGAGATTAAGTGATCCCAGATTTTCATATACCAACTATTGATTGTAGGGTTGGCATTTGACTTCCAGAGTCAAACAGCCCTGTTCTTGATGTACCACAGCAGTCACCTGTCCTATAACTGTCTTTGAGACTGAGAGCCAAGCTACAAGTGATGCCTGACACAGGTTGGACACTTGTCAGCTTCCCTCAAGTTTTGATGGGAAATGTAGGCGTCCTGGTCTTGCAGCTGTAATGGAGAGCCAAGCTGTAAGACCAGGACGCCTACATTTCCCATCAAAACTTGAGGGAAGCTGACAAGTGTCCAACCTGTGTCAGGCGTCACTTGTAGTTTGGCTCTTAGGCCTCTCCCTAAAATGTTGGCATGTTTTATTTCCAGAGCGTGCGGTCCCAGCAACCAGGTCTTTGATGAACTGTTAACACTCTCCCTTCCTACAGTTACACATTTGTGCAGCACCCTAGGCGTGTATTAGCAACATGCACTTGAGCACGCAGATAGAGACCACATTCTGAAACGTGCAGGATGAGAACAGCCCGTGCCGTGCGCCCAGTCAGCTCCCGAATGGAATTTCAAGGTCTTTTGCAGCAGTGAAGAACAAAAAAGGAGGACAACAAAATAAAGAAGAGAGGCCTGTGCGCTTTGTTATGCCAGTAAGAGTCATGGGAGAGAAGCCGTGACTTCATGTTATCTCTCACCCCCATACCCAACAACTCTTTCCCATTCCAGTATTGCAATCTAAAATTAGCTACAGATGAAGGTCAGATGAGATTTGGAGCAGTTTGTGTTGGGGAAACACATTATTGCAAAATAGTAATCATCCACTATCTAGTAAACCACCATGTCTTTGCTGGATAGGTTGGGTGGGGCAATATTCTGATTCCATGCCCTCCTCTAATAGAAGGCAGCTCCAGGATAATCTGGGCCTGATGTGGAGAGAATTAAAAGTGATTCAGTCTGAAAAACATGTCCTAATATAACCCTTGTAAGTTACTGCCTCTCTGGGATGAGTTGTGGGCGGGGAAATGTGGAGTGTTTATCTACATATTAATGAATGCACGAGTCTGACAAAAAGTGGAAGTTGCAGTATATTTCAGTATATGCCAGGCAAACTGGAATGGTTAGCCAAGTTTTAGCATATCATGTACATCAGAGGTCCCCAACGTGGTGCCCATGGGCACAATTGTGCCTGTCAACACCTTTCCTGGTGCCCACCAAGTATTTTTAGAAAGTAGGTGGGGCCATTGGAGTATTGATTGACTGGGCCAATTTTAAAAAAACATTGCTTTGGCAGAAACGGCTTCCGCACCACAAGGATCTTTATTGTACGACTGAAGGTAAGCTGTAGCAGCCACTTTGGGGCTGGCTCCGTCTCCTGCCGCGTCGATTTTGTGGCAGCCATTTTGTTGCTATGCTCACCACACTGTGTCAGAATTCCACATGTGCCCACAGGGTCAAAAAGTTTGGGGGCCCTGGATGTACATAAGCAGCAAGATTCAGATTCAGTAGCACCTTAAAGACCAACTAGATTTCCAGAGTTTGAGCTTTTCACAGTCAAAGCTCTTTTCTTTCTTTGACCAACAGGATACCCTCCTGAAAGTATGTACATAAACAAAGATAACATGCACACAGGAAACCAGAAAGATGGTTGACAGAAATCGGGTACCTTTGGGAACAACTGCAGAAAAGCTTTATACAAAATCATGCTTTATTTTTTGTAACTTTATGACCTTCCAATTTATGTTTATTCATCTTTTTCTGTTACTATAATATGATGATTAAGCTGATAAAGATCATATAGATAGTCTTCTGCCCACCAATCAAGAGGAATAAAACAAAACCCTGGTATTCTTCCTATTGCAAAAGTGGTTGTAATGGAAAACGCATGCACACACACACACAACACAGAATAAAATTCTTTCCAAGATTACAAAAGGTTTAACTTCAGCAAGATTAATGTACTCAGTTGGAGCTGGAATTAATGCAGCCACTGGCTACAGACTCGCACATCATAGATACTTAATTTTACCATGTACTGGCATGCAGGACCTGTTGGGAGGGATGCAGGGGAGACTTCATGCACAGTATCCAATGCTTCTGGATCGTCTGTGCTTAGGTAGAACTGCCAACTCTTTCTGGGCCCTGCTTGATTCCTTCAGAATCTCAACGGGCAAGAGTGTGTCGGTAACAGGGAAAGCCCTGCTCTGCCGAGGAGGCAGACCTGAGCAAGTCCCTTTTCTCTACTGGGCCACTGCCTCACCCTCTTCAGCCTTTCCTAAAAGGTGAAGTTTATTCTGATTTTTAAAGTTTATTGTAAGCACGCAGATGGGCAAACAAGGGGAACTGGGGAAGGGAAATAGAGAACATAGAAAACAAAATAGAAATATAGTTTGGTGTAGTGGTTAAGACAACCAGCTGGGTGACATTGGGCCAGTCACAGCTTCTTGGAGCTCTCTCAGCCCCACCCACCTCACAGGGTGATTGTCCTGAGGAAAATAATAACAACACACTTTGTAAACCGCTCTGAGTAGGCGTTAAGTTGTCCTGATGGGTGGTATATAAATTGAATGTTGTTGTTTCTAGCTAATACAACTCTCACAAGATGTTTCCAATCTTCTGTGCCTTCCCTCCTGGCCAGACAGTCATTCAGGTTTTAGGCTGAAGGCTGACAAAAGTCCCCTTCTTCTCACTAGCCCTCATCGTAGGAGTTCAGTGAGCCTTCTATGGCCAGTTAGAAGACGTGGGGCTCCATGGAAGCATTCCTTCCGACAAGACCAATGCCCCTTTGGTGTGCAGGCACTGAAGCTGAACTGCAAAAGTCTTCCATCTGGTGTCTGCCTGAGGTGTCTATATGAGGGAACATTTCCCAGAGGTGGGCCATTATGTATACATGGATCTCACCGCTATTGTGGTGGCACTTGGCAAAGCACTCAGACAGCCATTTAAGGTGTTAGATCTTGGATGCTTATGTGCCCTGTCACAGCAAATGAAATGGGTTGGGTCTGTTAAGAACCTGTCACAACAATGACCTTTTTTACAGCTAAACAGAAAAGGATGTTTCCACATACGGCTTTTTAAAAACAACAAAAATAGCAGTAAGCACCCTAATTCAAAAAACATTCTTGAGTCCTTTAAAGACCCCAAACTGGTAATCTGTGACATATGGTACAGTCCAAAGGAACAGCTATTTCACAGCACATGTACAGGCAAATGCATGCTGATGTCTCCTTGTTGTGTACTTTTCCCCACACATCACACTGGATTAAAATCAGAATCAGCCAGGGAAAAAGCTGCTATGGAAAACCATCTTGGCACTGCTTTTATCACCTACTTAAGGAGAAAGTCATGGAATGTACATTCTAGCTAATATATAAGGTTGAAATTCATACTCTGGGCCAGAGGTGTTTGCCAGTTTCTTGGGCGGACATGCTGTAGCATCGGTTGGCCCAGGAGACAGGTTGATTTCATGCCCTTGTCTCTCCTCATTTTAGCTATTCCTCCATATGGATCCAGGAATCATTTTTCCAGGGATCAGAATGGCTGCAGGACTTGACATGAATGTTGGGCTGGTTTGATAATAGTACTTTAATTAGTCACTCCACAATCAGTTGCAGTTTGTAAACCACTCTGAGTGGGCATTAAGTTGTCCTGAAGGGCGGTATATAAATCAAATGTTGTTGTTACAGGTTTCTTCATCCTGTCTCCACTCCCACTGCGTCACTTGATTAGGCTTTGTAAAAATCCGCCTCCTTTTAAAAATTCATGGAGCTAAATAAGGCTACTTTGGTGATCAATGACCATATAATGGACATTAATGTTCAAGAAACATTGGCCAAAGCCCATGAGGTGTGTGTTCTCTCCTCCCATTAAATTTAACTCCAATGATCCCCCACCAATATGCATGTTATTTATCAATATTAACTGTTCCAGATATTGTCATGGGGATATGCTGGCTAGATTTTATGTGCTACTATGTGCATTGGTGACAGGAAGATACTAAAACATTGCATTTAATCACATATTTTGTTCCTGCTCTGATAACTTGATTGAATCACTCATTAGTTCACGTGTTATTTCATGGTAGATTTTATGTACAAACACACCTGAGCCATTTCCACACGGCTCCCCACTGCTCGTAACAACCCGGAATATCACAAAAAAAACGGCGGAAGATCGCGTTTTCTCGCACGAGATTTGCGCGACATCACGTGACGTCGCGCAAATCTCGCATGAGAAAACGTGATCTTCCGTGTTTTTTTCGCGATATTCTGGGTTGTTACGAGCAGCGGGGAGCCGTGTGGAAACGGCTCTGGACTTACTGAAATCTATGTTAGTTGATAAAATCTTTTCTGAGCAGAAGACTCTCAACATTTCATTGGCAGGGGTTGATCAAAGCACCACTGTATAAGTAGCTATGTTTCTGTGTTCTGCAATGAAAATATAGGCTGAGGGAGTGTCTTGTGTATAATTTACTCAGATTCTAACAGGACGGTTAGCACTTGGCTGTCATCACTTTTGCAGTACATTGTTACTGCATAGAGTGGGCTACCACTGATTTATTTGTAGCAAAAAAGGGAATAAAATCCACCGCAACATACTAATTAGACACAGCGGTGTAGTGTGGGTTGCGAGCGCCCAGAACAACTCCTGGCAGGAGGTGGGCCCCGCACAATAACATCACTTCTGGGAAGTGACAGCATCACGTAGGGTCTGGCTGGTCCCCGCAATTGCTCCCCTGATTCAGGGCCACGCGCCTCCCCACCCCTTATCCCTCTGCTGCTGCCGCTTGCCCCCCTGGGAGCGCTCCCGCGATTCATGGCTGCTCGCCTCCCCACCCCTTACCCCTCTACCACAGCTGCCCATACTGCCACCACCCGCTCAGCATGTTCCTCGGCCAGCAGCCACAGAGGGCCAGCTTGGCGCCCAGAGAGCCAGCTGCCCTGTCGGCACATTAGGCAGCCAGGGCGGCATGGGTGGCCTCCCAGCTCCCACAGACATGACGCAGGCTCTCCTCAGTGGCTGGCACCCCCTAATAATTTTGAGACTGGGGCAGCCGCCCCTCTGCCCCTCCACACTACGCCACTGATTAGACATCAAGTCAGAGAACCATATTACAATATCATTGCACAAATCCAATCCAGTTGATACAATTGAATGATTCTTTGGATACAAAGGCTGAAATATCTTGCCTTTGATGTATATTTATTGTGTATTGCATTTGGTCACTTTATAATGCAGAAATGCTATGTATGACATTCTTTAAATTCCTTTATTGTACCTTAGATTGGATTTGTGCAATGATGTTGACTTGATACCTAATTAGTGCGTTGCAATGATGTTGTATCTTTGACTTGATATCTAATTAGTGCATTGCATTGGATTTTGTTCCCTTTTTTGCTGCTAGTTCAGTGCTGTGACTCTCCGCTTTTTTTGGACTGGTTTATTTGTGACAAAGCCCTGATGTGATGGGGAAGGAGAAAGAGGGGAAGTTGGAGGGGGAGACCTCTGAGGAAAAAGGCTCTCTGGATGACTGAATGTTGGTCCTATTACCCCCACACTTTGGCCTCTCTTTCTAAATCCCAGCAGCCACAATATCAGTAAAAAAGGGAATACAAGCTTTTATTCACTGGATGTTAATGTGTAGCGTTGTGCTCCCTAAATGGCACGTAGCTGTGATCCTAATAATGTGGTTCTTGATAAGGTAGTGTTTAGATCTCAAAAATCCAATTGTAGAGAAAAGATCACTGTATGTGCATCATCACAGTATATGCTGCTTTCTCATCGCTCCCTCCCTACTTGTGCAGCTCTGCATCTGGTACAGCCTCCAGCTTAAAAGGTGGTATGGCGGGGTTACATCTTGACATTTTGTGCAGAGACTTAATCCTTCGGCGTAAGTATGTGCCTTAGAACAGCGTGACTTGGGGCCAAACCATGCATCACAATACATAGCATGTTATTATTTGTCATATAAAGGGTCTGTGTTCCCCTGACCTGGCTTTGACTCTGACAATCAGAAGTCAGAAGAGGGGGAACTTGTTTTCCAAATACAAGAAAGCTTCAACTTTTCCCCTTATAACTCTACAGTAAAAAGACCTAGGGACTTACTTTTTTTAAAAAATGAGAATTGAGAACTTGCAACAGATTTTTACAACTTTATAATGATAGGCCATTTTCACACTTCTTACCGGCCGTGGAACATCGTGCAAAGCTCCTGGAACAACAGTGTCTTCCTGGCACGATTTTGTGCGAGAACTGGAGTTATGACGGGAAATCGCACCAGGGAGATGCTGGCGTTCCAGGAGCTTTGTGCAATATTCCGTAGCCAGTAGGAAATGTGAAAACGGCCACTGAGTGATCTAGCAATGCATATTGTTTTTAAAATGCTCTCAGATATGAGCGGGGAAATGGGATCGGGGTGGAGATGAGGCAGGGCAAATAATCTAGAAGCCCCATTGCCACAGTACTGGAACTACAGCTGCAGCAGCAACAGGAAAACAACAGGTAATCATCCCTATGTGTACCCCCCCCCCCAGTTCTAACACTCCCACCACTAGCTCCAGTGAAACACGATTAAGATTTACCATCTGTAATGCACTAAATGCACTAAAAAAATTTCCACCACTGAACACTGGTGCTGTCAGGCCACAGGGATTTCTGCTAATTTGATATATGGAGGTATTCATGGCCGTCTCCACCTACAGGTGCCCATCATCTGGAACTACGCCTTGGCTCTCAAACGACAGTGGGCATTTTGATACAATGGTCAGCAACGACCAGCCCAGAACATTTTGTGGTTCAAGTGAGAAATCCACTTGACACTGCACCCCCCCCCCCCAACACAGTAGCCCTTTCCACGTTACAGTTACAGCCAAAGCACGCTCGCTTTACAAATGAAACAACTGGATAAATGCGGTATTTAAATCACATATGCAGCTGTATGTGTGTTGACTGTAACATGAGAATTACTTGAGAAATCAAGTAAGGTACACTGTGCATGGATTATATGCACAGAAATGGGCTATTAAGTTAACTGGAACACAACTCTCCAGGACACTGTAAGTTGCCTCTGTTGAAATGGATGGGAACTAAGACTTATGCAGAAAAGCTTCCTAGTGGATTGTGGCCCTCTCAATTTTCCACTGCCTCAAAACTGCTAGCAGAGAAAGCTGCCTCACCTGGTATAAGATGGCCCTGGCTAGGCAGCAACCCCCTTGGCCTGGGGATGCTTTGTATCTGTGGGAGTCTGGGAGAAAGGAATTTGGCTAGGGCCTGCCCTAGAAATGCATCCTTGTTTTTTCTCTTTCCGGAGCTGCCTTTAGGCCCATCAGTACGTGCTTGAGGAAGCAGGCCCAAAGGGTATGTGCATACAAAGTATCTGTTCAAAGGGATGTTGAACCAACTGGAATTCATCCCTGCACAAGAATTTTCACTCTCACCCTCCCTTCCTGTGGAAGGAGAAAAATACAGCTACTCTTCTCTTTTCTCCTCTGTTTCTGTTGCTGTTCTTTTTTCTTGCAAATAGAAATGATACTGTTTGTGCTTAGGGTTTCTGTTCTTTTATGCACGTGAACTATTTATTTATATAGCCCACCTTTTTCACTGAGACAAGGTGGATTACACACTCTAGTTCAATATGGTCAACAACTGGGACAGTCAATAAACAGTGTAATAGGGTTTGGATTGTTTTAGGTGGTAGCTGTGTCGGTCTACAGTAGAACAGCAGGATATGAGTCCAGTGACACCTTAGAACCAACAACATTTTCAGAGTGTTAGCTTTTGAGAGTCAAAGGCTTACTCCCTGAAAATCTTGTTGGTCTCTAGGGTTTGGATTGCTGACATTTGAAAGCAAGTAGAAATCTGATACACAGCTGAATCAATGCATAGACAATTAAACATGACACATTAAACAATGCAGAAATAGGCCGAATCTACACTTCCTTTGTGTTTCTGCGCCTTTTTCGCAACTGCAACGCTGTTCAAGCAGATACTCACACGCTTTCCTATTCTGCGTGTTCCCCGCCATCACCGCACCACAATTGCGGCTCCTTTCCGTATCGTGATAATGGCAGAAATCTGTTTTTGCCCAGCCCTTTTTTTTTTTTAAAGGGCTTTCATAGCACATTTGCACAATAAAGAAAGGTCGGTATACTGCAAAATCTACTTTACTGAGCAGCGGTTTGTGCGGGAAAAGAAACGGTCCCTGGAGCATGCGCATGTCACACAGTGACCATTCCCATAGTGTGTCCCGCCATTTTTAAGAGCGCGTGGAGAGCACTCTTTGCTATTACCAGCCAAGCAAACCTTTATTGGGCCAATCAAAATTGAGGGGGCGGGGACCTTGCCATTTCTTAAAAGTCAGAATATCGGTATTGTGCAAAATTAACTTTTTTTTTTTTTAAAGGGAAGTGACGTGCGTCATCAATGCTGGCGATGGAGGAGGAATCTTCCCACTGTAACGCTTTACTCAGTGGCGTGTGGAGAGCTGATTGTGCCACGAAGACACACTGCAAGAGTGAATGTGATGATGCACATCATGGTAGCAGAATGAACCCGATTGCCATGACTGCACAAGATAAGCGGATGGTGAGTGCGTGTGGATTTGGCCATAATTAAGTAGGAACATACTTACAGCAACAGATAGTACACAGTAGTATTGTGGTTTCCAGATTACAGAAATCAGCTTGCCTGAAAAAAAAAAGATTGCTTTGGAGGGTGGTCTATATGGCATTATGTCCTGCTGAGGTCCATCCCCTCTCCAAACCCACCCCCAAATCTCCAGGAATTTCCCAACTCAGAGTTGGCAACCCTAGCCATTTGTGACTATTTTTCTGAGTCACAGTAAGTGTGCTCATAGACTGTACACATATTTCATCTCACTTTCAGTTCAGTGGCCCCTTAAAAACTAGCAAAATGTATTCCAGCATATACTTTTGTGAGTCAGCTTTCACTTCTTCAGATGTAAGTTATATTTCATGAAGTGGGCACTGTGGCTACCTGGGGATATTTTTTCCATGTGAGTGTAAATTTCCCGCCATTCATGAAACAATAGTGCTTGTGTGTGTATGAAAGAACAACACTTAATAACACCAACAATACTATCCTAGGCCCATGTAATATATGTCCTTGTGTCCTTCACATACAACAATTTAGAAAACAGAAAGGAGCATTTTAGACTCCAAGGATACACTGTTGCTGATCTGAATGCCACCATTTTACTACTCCCCCCCCCAAAAAAAATCTTTAAAGCAAAATTACAGCTTTAGATGCCTAAATTAGAATTCATGGCACCTTCTCTGACTCTGTTAAATATCTTATTCAGGAACGCAAAGCTATCAGGAATGAAACATCTAGCAAGTAGGTCCCATTGAAGAACATTTGTATATTTTTTTGTCAAAGGTTACTTTAAGAAAAATTGTAGTGATAGAATGATTCACAGAAATCAATAGCAAATGTAAAAAAGGGGGAGGGGAGTAAAGATAAGACAGTAGTCCAGTGGCACCATAAAGACTTACTAGTGGATTGTAGATTGGTTAAATAACAGGAAGCGGAGAACTGGAATAAATTGGAAGTTCTAGCAATGGCTAGAAGTGAGTAGCAGTCCAGGGGCCAGTGCTATTTAGTTTTTTAAAGAAATTATTTGGAACTGGGGGTGAGCCATTGAGTGGCAAAGATGATACCAAATTATTAGGATTGGGAAAACCAAACTTCAGTAGGATCTGCCTAAATTAGGTGAGTGGGCAAAAATGTGAAAATGAAGTTCAGTATAGGCAGGGCTTTTTTTCAGCTGGAACACGGTGGAACAGAGTTCCAGAACCTCTTGAAAATGGTCACATGGCAGCTGGCCCCGCCCCCTGCTCTCCAGACGGAGGGGAGTTTAGATTGTCCTCCATGCTGCTCAGCGGTGCGGAGGGCAATCTAAACTCCCCTCTGTCTGGAGAATAGGGGCCACCAGATATGTGACCATTTTCTCCGAGGGCAACCCACTGAGTTCCACCACCTCTTTTCTCAGAAAAAAAGCCCTGAGTATAGGTATGTATAAAAAGTGATACACATGGGAACAAAAAATTCTAAATACATATTGATGGCATCTGAGGTGGCTGAGACTGTGATGGAAAGAAACTTTGGGGGGGTCTAATGAATAGCTCGATGAAAATGTTGACTCAGTGCAGCAGTAAAAAGGTAAAGGTAGTCCCCTCCCCTGTGAAAACACCAAGTCATTACTGACCCATGGGGGGACATCGCATCATGACAATGTTTTCTTGGCAGACTTTTTGTTATGGGGTGGTTTGCCATTGCCTTCCCCAGTGTGGCAGTAAAAAAATACAAAGCCCATGCTAGGGATTATTAGGAAAGGGACTGAAAATTAAAGAAGATCAATAGAGCAATGGCTCTGTATAAATCTTTGGTGCAGCCTCCTTTGGAATACTGTGTGCAGTTCTGGCCATTGTATCTCAAAACGGACATTGCAGAGCTGGAAAGAGTGCAAAAGATAGTTAAGAAGTTGGAGCATCTTTCCTATGAGGAAAGGCTAAAGAGTTGGGGACTTTTCTACTTAGAAAACAGACAAGTGAGGGAGGGGCCTTAATGGAGGAGTTGATAAAATTAAGCATAGGTGGAGAAGTGGATTGAAGGAACTATTTTTTCCTCGCTTATAATATTGGGATTTAGGGGCACCCACTGAAGTTGATGGGCAACAGAGTTCCAGCTGAGGAAAAGTAATTTTTACTCAGTGAGTAATTAAATTGTGGAATTCACTTCCACTGGACCCAGTGATGGCCATGAGCAAAGATCAAGAGTCCTAAGAAAACACTAGTAGTGAACAGCATCAAATAGCCACTTTAGATCAGGCAAACAGAATTTTGATTGATCCTTCAAGGAGGTAAAATTGTTTTTCTCCCTTTTTTTTTGACTGACTCAGGAGAGAAGCAAGCTGGGAGCCCCATAGCCTGGAGGCTCATAGCTGACCAACATCAACCCAAAACAGAAGCCGAAATAACCAGGGAAACATCCAGGTACATACCAGAGCCATTAGATGGGGCAATCAAATTACCTTCCTGAGCAATTAGCAGAGATAAAATCATAGCCTGTCATAAATTAACATAGATGCTAGAGTAATTCTCCTTGAGAAAATACCTACCTATCCTATAATGCTAACCCTAACCATATAACCCTAAATACCTGAGAATTTTGGAGACCGGAGAAGAGAGGTTTTTGAATATCAAACGTCATGCCCAGAATCTTTGATCAGGCAAAGTGTAACGCTTCCCTCGCCTGCTTGCTCTCTATCCCCCCTCCCTTTTAAAGGGGGATCCTCAGAGTCCCAAATGGGCCAGAGTCCCACTACATTCTAAATGAATATCCCCCTTCCAGTACTTCTCCCCTTCCCAGGGCCCCCTCTCGTCCCCAAAAAGGCTCTGCTCTCAGCCTTGGCTTTTGCAATGGCACCCATCCCACCCCATGCCTAGGCTAAAACTTTCCCCAGCAGTTGTATCTCCTGTTTTCTCCCTCTCCCTCTTGAGATCTATCTGAATTTCTCTTCTGGGAACATTTTTCCTGCAACCACAAATACAGGACGGGTTTAATAGATTTTCTCTTGCAGCAGAGCATTCATTTGAGATCATTTTGCTGCTCATCCACCAAATGCATTTATCCTCTGAATCCATTTCCATGCCTTTCCTTCTCTACCTTTATCCTCTGCAATAAATAAAAACCTCTCTAGAATTAGAACTGTCTTTGCTTCATTTCTCAATATCACCTCCAAAACAATACTACCTCCAAACACACAATTGTATTTATTGACAACTTATTAGTTCATTTATACTTCACCTTTCTCTGCAAAGAGGACCCAAAGCAGCTTACATCATTTCTCCTTTTCTCTTCATGACAGCCTTGTGAGGTAGGTTAGGCTGGTAGTGTTTGACTGACCCAAGGTCACCCAGTGAGCTGCCATGGCAGAGTGGTGATTTTTAAAATACCAAATATCTGGAGACAGGAGTTCATATGTGAAGGCCATGCACGTGTACCCCTGCGGTCCTGGTCAACAATTCCTTCTGGCCATTCTCAGAGGCCTTCAATAGGGGTTCCACAAGGTTCAATCTTATCCTCCATGCTATTTATATCTATATGAAGAGGCACTGGGAGAGGTCATCTCAAGGTCCGGGTTACAGACCTGAGTTTGATCCCGGCGGAAGCTGGGTTCAGGTAGCCGGCTCAAGGTTGACTCAGCCTTCCATCCTTACGAGGTTGGTAAAATGAGTACCCAGTTTCCTGGGGGTAAAGTGTAGATGACTGGGGAAGGCAATGGCAAACCACCCCGGAAAATGTCTGCCAAGAAAATGTTGTGATGCAACATACCCCCATGGACAGGGCTGGATCGACGGGGGGGCAAAGGGGGTAGTCTGCCCCCGGCGCCGCCAAAGAGGGGGTGCCGGGCACAGCTGCCACCCCGGGAGCACGCGAGCGGCAAGACGGGGTGTGTTTGTTGCGTGACCTCTGTTCTGTGGAGCTGGCAGCGGCAGCGCAGGTGGCTGGGAGGCTGTCCACGCCATTCGCTTGCCCCACAGGACAAGGTGCAGCCGGCTTGCCGCATGCCCCTTGTCCTGCTGAGCAGGCAAAAGGCAGCGTGGGTGGCTGGGAGGCCGCACTGAGTGGTGTGGAGGGCCATCTCAACTCCCCTCTGTCTGGAGATCAGGGGGCGGGGCCACCGGCCGTGTGACCATTTTTAAGAGGTGCCGGTACTCCGTTCCACTGCGTTCCTACTGAAAAAAAAGCCCTGGCTGAAGGCATTTTTATTTAGGACTGCTTTAAATTAACTTTGCTTCCATGTTTATCAGTGGTCTTGAACTGTGCTTTTAAACTTTCTTTTTATTCATTTTATGATAATTTATGTTGTAAGCCTCCTTGAGTTCCTACAAGGTAGAAAGGTGGCTAATAAATGTTTTAAATAAAAACAACAACAGGGTTTTCACTTTAAGATTTGTGGATTTATGTTACAGTATATACATTCTTGACATATAGTAATTCTCCCTTATTTCCTTCTGAATAAAGTATACCTTATATTCCCTTTATTCAAGTCATGTTTCACCTGCCAAGTCTCAATGATGCCTATCCATAATTTTCTGCCAGGATTTGGGTGTTGAGTTCATCCTGTTTGTCTCCCATATTCATACCTTATTGTAGATCTCAGGGCCAAGCTACAAGTGAGGAATGACACTTGCCTGGCAAGTGAACAGACTCACATGTATTTCTCCCTGTTCACTTGCCATTCACTTGTGCTCCATTTGATCAAGTGGAGAGCAAGTGAATGGCAAGTGAACAGGGAGGAATACATGTGAGTCTGTTCACTTGCCAGGAAAGTGTCATTCCTCACTTGTAGCTTGGCCCTCAGAGATTATGGGCCCTGCACACTAAGGATTTCCCCATTCAATTTTCCTGCAAATTATCTGGCACCTCCCTCACCATCTGGCTTCCTCTTGTCTCACATGTTCTTGTTCCTAACACTTGGCTTACTGCTTCCCTTGGCTTACTCTCTCCGCCAACAGGATTTCATGTAAACCCCGCCTGTTCAAGGCTCTCAGCAAACACATTCTTCCTAATCCTTATGAAAGTCAGCATGGTGTAGTGGTTAGAGACTAGGATGTGGGAGAACCAGGTTCAAACCACACTCTGCCATGGAAGCTTGGCTGGGAGACCTTTGCCATCACTCTTTCTCAGCCTAACCTACCTCACAGGGTTGTTGTGGGGATACAATGAAAGGAAGAAGAATAATGTAAGCCTCCTTGGGTTCCCATTGTGGAGAAAGGTGGGATACTAAAAAAGTAAACAAAATAAATAAATCTCTCTTATCTTCAGGCAGTCCCTCAAGCCCTTCCCCATAACAACTGTTTGCCTCCAGTCCCCTGCTTTCTCCTTCAGTGCTGTGACCTTCAATAAGCATGGGCAGAGAGTGTAGACTGATGGTCTGGGAGGGAGTCCGTGCCCATCACTGCCACCCTAATCTCAAGCAAGGCAGGCATGAGATGCAATGCATTTATTTATTTATTTAATTCAATTTATATTCCACCCTCCTCACGGCAGCAGGCTCAGGACGGATTTATACTCAGAAAGGAGGGATGTATTGTAGGGAGGGGGTCTCAGATGCTTCACTAATGAGTCCAGGACCATAGACTTCACCACTGTATTGCCTTACATACTACCTGTTGTCTTAAATATGTGCTCCTATGAGCTGCTTGTGTTTCAGGTGGTCTAATGTGAGCCCTAGAATTGCTTATGCTCTGTTTCAGCATTTCTTCAACTCTGTATTGGATTCTTACAACTGTTATGTCTTTGTAAAATTGTGTTTCTTTACCCTATGGCATTGTTTATGGAAATGCCCTTGAAACTGACTGTACTAATCTCACACTGTGTAATCTGCCTCGAGTCTCGGTGGGAAAGGTGGACTATAAATTACACAAATAAAATAAATAAAACATAAAATAAATGAATATATATACAGTTTTAAACTTCTTTCTGTTGTTTATGTTACAATGTGGGCAGGGACAAGCCAGCAGCCTTCATCCTGCACCAGGCAGGTGTTTTGCTCTTCCTCTCGCCTCTCTCTGTTGGGGAGGCAGTGCCAGGGCGGGCGGGCATCTTTTCCAGGGATATTTTCCTCTCCCAATCTGCCCCTATCAACTGGAAGAAGATAAGCAAGCTCTACTTGTGCCTTCCCGTCCTTCACTGTTTTGCCACAGCCTTTGGGGGTCCCTTGAAGATTTCTTCAGAATCACCAACTATGAAAAGATGGGGATCAGGTGGAGAAGAGGCAGGCCAGTCACTGGACGAGCCCTCGTCACACTGCAAAAGGAGCAGGCCGGACACCACAGAGGTACAATAGTCCTAAAAGAAGCCCCTTTTTGGGGGGGGGCAGGACTCCACCTTCTAGACCCCCTCCCCTCCCCAGCCCCTTTCTTCATTTATGCACATCCATTAACTAACTATTAAATATGTTATACTTCCTAAAAACTGGGAATTTACTTTGTCCCACATATTTTCTTCAATAAGAACTAATTTCCATGCATATGAATATAAATGAAACCTGGGTAAATGAGTAGTTTCAATCATACGTGCTGAATGTAACATAAGAATGATTTAACACATGAGAAAAGAAAAATCAAGTGTACACTGTATACAGATGACACGTGCATTCACTGTGAACCGGGCTTCAGGGCAATCCTTAGCAGAGTGACATCCTTCTAAATTCATAGAACTTACATAAGCAAAACTTTGATTTGGACGATACTGTAAATTTAAAGAAATATCTCAGAGAGGAAAAGTATTGTACTAAAGAAGCCAAAAAATGTCTTTATAGAAAGAACGTTTATTATAGAAAAAAAGGAGGAAATGGTGGGTGGATTCAAAAAGGTTAGGAAAGGGGATAAAATACAAATAAAGCATAGAGGAGAGTACACTATCATACACTCTCTCAAATAAAAGCACACTAGCGCACAGTCGCTTAAATAAAAACAACACATTTGCTCTAATTCAGCTAAGTACATTTTATTTAGGTTGTAGCAGGTTTCATCAGAGCATGTACAGAGTTCCTTGCAATACCAAGTTAGTGGAGAAGTCCTTAACCCCTGGCCCACAGATCTTGGGGTCTCCAGATGTTCCAAAGTTGGGACAAAGAATAGTCCACAGCTTCTAGATATTTATAGGCAGTAGAGTCTGACCTAAGACAGCCTCCTCTATGAGATTGATTAATCAAGCTCCATCTCTGATGTCAGAGATTATTTAATCAGAAAATTATTACAGAATGGTCCTGCCATATTTATAGCTCTGCACTTCCATGACAAAAAGGGAATCTAGCCCAAGCTGGTTGTTCATTGCCAAAAAAGGATTAAGTTGGCCAGGTAGCCTCGATGTGGAATGGAGGATAAAATGTTATTCACAGATAAGCTCCAAGGGTCCAATAACCCAGACACCCTGGGTGGTACTCTTGAGTAGGAGTGCCAGACCCACAGTGAGGGCGGGGGATCCCCCACCCTCACCCCCACACCCTGCCCCCACTTACCTGGCCAGTGTGGGGGGTGCAAACCCTCTATGCGCGCTCCCCTGTGGAGCTGCACGCTCCCGCAGATTGGGCCCATTTTGAGGTGCTCCTGCGCTCCTCAGCACCTCAAAACAGCCCTGTTTGGGCCTGGATCAGGCCCATTTTGAGTGGCTGCAGCATGCAGAAGTGCTCCCGCACTCCACAGCAGCTCAAAATGGGCCCGATATGCAGGCACGTTTTGGGCCACTGTGGAGTGCAGGAGCGTTCCTGCGCTCCACAGCAGCCCCCAACGCGAGCCCCTGCAGAGCGTGGGAGCGCGGGGGGGGGGGCATGCGCAGCGTGGTTATGCCACTTCCCGGAAGTGACGTCATCGCACTTTGCAGGGCCGCTTCACGCGCGTGCACCCCCCTCAGAAAAGAGGTAAAAGCCAGGCCCCAAACCCCCCGCTGGGAGATTGAGGGGGCCTGGCAACCCTACTTTTGAGCCATGTTGAATCTTGGGTTTCTGTCACACAGACCCACAACAGTGTTTTAGTATTAAAGTCAGGGAAATGGGCCTGCCCTGAGAGAGCCCACCCCTGAGAGAGAGAGTTCTCCAACCCCAAGGACTAGGCCCCCTGTAATTACTATGTGCTTTTCTCCTGCCCCCACTCTCACTGATCCTACCAAAGGAGCTGAAGACTGAGGCGCAGCGCATACAGCAGGAGTCATGCACACCCACAAATGTAGTCCTGCATACTTGATAGGCCAACCATGGGGCTGTGGGGGGGGGCGGGGTTGTGAGACAAGTAGGGCTGGCAGCTCTTCAAAGGCACATATCCAGCAAAGGCTAGAGGGCACACCTAGGAGTGCAACCAGAGCAATCAGTGTAGGAAAACCATATAACCAGGGCAAAGATGAGGTGTAAAAGGGGGGTGCCAACACAAAACATTCCGCTCAGCTAAGAACCACAGATATTTTATGTGCTTAGCAGTTCTACCAAGTGCCATGTGTTCCAAAGATCAGTCCAGGTCAATCTGCCACCGGCTCCGTTCCTATTCTGTCACAACCACAAAGCAAGAACTGAAAAGTCATATAAGTCAAGGAGGTAGATTATGGTTTTTTACATCCCTATGTGCAGTGGATTATTAAGGAAATAAGCATTTAGCATTAGGGTTTGCTGTTAGAAGGGCCAGTACGAGGCTTTGTTTAAATTCCAATCCAAAAGAATTTATTACAAAGGTAAACAGGACTGCCAAGTTTCCCAAGAACAAGAAGCTCCCTGGCACATTACAAAATTTTGTTAGTATTTAATAGGAGCCAGCCCCTGCCCACTCCACTGGCCAACCCTTAGCTGCACTCACTGCACGTTCTGTGGGCAAACCTCCAAAGCAGCATTTGGCTATATTTTTTCTCCTCTATTGATAAGTATTTTCAATACATTTTGTTTGACAAGAACTAGCTCTTCTTTAAAAGAAATCATTTAGAACACCAGAAGTAAACAGTTTGTCTTCTCCATCTGTGTAGCTGTGGCTTTGCTTCAGCTTGCAGGAAGACTTCAATCTCGGCAGAAGTCCCTAAAAATAGGTAGGTGGGGGCCTTATAGAGTACTGGTGGTTGCCAGAACAACCACTGATTAAGGAAGTACAAAGAAAGGAGTGGTTTTTGAAGCATAGGTCAGAAGTTGCTAAACCCTCTTTGTTTTGTAAAGCAAGGGATATTCCCCACCCACCCTACCTCTACCTTTCTGGCTTCTATTCTGTAAACCATCATTTACATTGCAATTAGCACAGGGATGTTCTGGAGTTAATCTGGGTCAGGAGGATGTTCCAATTCCATTTATTTTTGGCATGGCAGCTCCCATAATTATCCTGAATAAAAATGGTGCTTGGAAAAGAGAAGGGGTCTGGGTTGCAGTCAAATAATAGAACCCTCCAACCGATGATATGGGGAAGAGGGAGAATTTCTAACCTCTGTGTGTCCCAGCTGCCCTACTAACCTCCACCAGAGCAATCAGTGTTGTTCTTTAATTGCTATAAGAGAAATCTGTAACTTCTTAACCCTCATGTCCTAATTCACTTCCTCAATGAAACCACTATTAAGGTGAATGGAGGAGGATGCTTTGATGGAATGCACTTTAAAGCAGGTTTCCTAAGTGCAGCAATTAGACAGCTGGAAGTGAAGAAGTTAACAATTGCCTGGAATGAGAGTTTGATTGACAGGCTGCTCCCTCCTCTCTCTAATTGGCTACTCAGGATGACAGTTGCTGACAGGATTTGGGATTCAGAAAAAGTGCGTGTGAGAGTCTGACAGGGAAAGTCAGATAGGTTCCCCTCTGGAGTGAGGAAAAAGAAATATTTTGTTCTAACTGGAACATCATTGTCTTAAGAAAGAATTCTAGTTAAGATTTCCGTGTATAAAAGCCAGCACAAGCTGAAATCCATTTACACAGCCACGATAGAACTGGGAGTGTGGTTTTGGCAAGAGTGAGTAGGTAGTAAGCGGAGACTCCCATTCAAGCCAAGTGAAGAAGAGTTAATTCTTCTTAGGAAAAGAAGATTAATTCCTGCCCAGTGTCTAAAGAGGGTTTGGCTCTGAGGAGGACCCCAGGTCTGTTGTGAAAGGAAAACAGTCTTGCACTAACATCAGGAAACCTTAGTTGTAAAAAGGAACTCTGTGAAGAAACATGGCTGCTGTAATCAAAGTATTAAACAAAACAGCTCTTGCTGTTAAGGATTAAGAACATAGAAACTAAGCTTCAAGAAAACTGTTTTGCCTGTTACTTAAAGAGTATACTGTTCCACCAACAAATTTTACCTCAGCACTTTCATTTCCTAACTACCCTTATTCCATCTCTGCCAGTTCAATAAAGTTGTTTCTTTTGAACATTATAAAGTCTCCAGTGCCGTTTCCAACACAGACAAAGAGGGTTCCTGCTTTTCCCACATCAAATTTCTGGGCTGGGCTAAAAAGCCAAAATTATAACTGCTTATCAGGATTGGACACAAACAAACCTAAACACAAATAGAGAGACACTGCCTGGGGTGCTCTGCCAAAGCAGGTAAACTTGGATTTTGGCAGGAAACTCTGCCTCAGCGTGGGGGAGTGAAAGGGGGGGGGTCTGCCATAGATGCCAAGAAAAGTACTTTATTTTTATTTTATATAGCTGCCTTTTATTGCTGTGCTTGTGAATTCTAGCTCAGCTGCTTCCTAAGCTGAGTCCATGAGTAAAGAGTAACATGTGGAGTATTTCCAGGAGTTAAATGCTGCCTAGCACTATGTGCCCTCATCAAATGCCATTCTGGGCAGGCTTGTGATTGCCTGTCCCTCCTCTGGGGCAGGGCAAGCATCCTTTCCACAGCTAATGAGGAGGGCAGGCAGTTCCATTTCCAATAGCTGAGGGATATTTAGGAGATAAACCAGGCCAGGATGTTCCGAGTCGACTCCCTTCATTCTGGGCACTGCAACTCCCATGATCATCCTGAAGTTGGGTGGCCAGTTTTTTTTTACTTCATTTATACCCCACCTTTCTCACAGTGGGAACCCAAAGAGGCCTACAGCATTCTCCTCTCCTCCATATCCTCACAACAACCCTGTGAAATAGGTTAGGTTGAGAGAGTGGTCCAAGGTCACCCAGTAAGCTTCCATGGCAGAGCAGGAAATCAAACCTGGGTGTCTCAATATGCTAACCACTAGCTTCTAGCTTTATTTCTAACTAGCTTGATACCTGTGCTTCACTATGGTATATAACTACTTTAAATCCAGTTACCGCCTTTCTTCAACCGTCTGCAGTTTCCTTGACCTGATTTTTACCTCAGAACACAAGAGTTCCACAGCTGACCAATCAGAGGGAGGGTAGCGCAGGCAGGAAGGAGTAAAATAGTACTTCCTTCTAGGACTGCCACGTCCCTCAATGCGGGCTGGGGATCTCCTGCTCCCAGCCTCTGCCCCCTGCCACCACTCAACTGGCTGGTGGGGAGGAAAGGCCCCAGGGAACGGGAGGCAAGAAACCTCCCAAGCCAGCATGCATTGGGCACACTCCCCATGGGCACAACAAAATCACTTCCGGAAGTGATGCCATCATACCTGCCAAGGAGGACACTAGGGCAAGTGCCAGGTCAACCACTCCTCCCACCAGGAGGGTAAAGGGACCTGGAAACCCTACTTCTTTCTGAGCAGATCTATTTAGGATTGCTCTCTCAAGGGTACCTGCCAATCAGCCCCACCAATGCTGCAGGAATTAAACTCACTCAACCACCAACCCACACCAAGCCTGCCACATGAAGGGATTGGTCTGTTGGTAATTGGCTGATCCCCCAGTGGTGCACAGGTTCAGTAAACAGTCCCTGCAGTAACTAAGTGCTGAGTAGCAGAGACTGGGCACAAGCAGGGTTCAGAGGGGTAAGCCTGCCCAGGGGAGAGGGGAGTCTTGCCCCTCTCCATAGGCAATTCTCTCAAAGGCTAAGTGATGGCAGTGGGTGCAAGAGAGAAGGAGCAAAAGCCCCTCTGAGGGCTAGGGGGGGACACCACAGGAGTAGCACTTGCCAGGCAGAGATTTGGATTGCCACTGGAGAATCCCAGTCTTGGAAGATGGTTGGGTGCAACAATGAGATGGCAGGCTTGCTTTCCAGAAAGGACATAGACTCTTAAAGCCTGGGAATGGGCTGTTATGTGTGATTATGAGACTTGCATGTAGATTCTCTAAAGTGTGCTGTGTATCACATAAGTTTCTTGTGACTTGGATTTGCTTGGATTTGCTGCAGTGTACTCTTTTGAAAAGGGGAACTTTTTTGCTAGAATCTTGTGAGGAGGAGATGTGGAGAAATGCTTTTATTTGTACGTTTGGACTGTGTTTCCTCCAGTTTAAAAAATGTCTTTCAGCTGAGAACAGGTAGGAGGGGGAAGGGAAAGTCAGATATTTTCTATGCCTCACCTAGCCTTGGGGTTTAGTTATGCAGATGTGGCCAGAAGGCTTTCTGCTAGAAGCTTACTCTCCCAGACCAGTCTACTCTAACCGAGTATGTAGAAATCAGCCTCTGCTCCCTCATACAGTATGAAGCTGATGGAAGGACCCTCTCATGGCCAATTTAGACACTGTCCCAAAATACCGAACTCAGCTCTGAAGCTACCAGCTAATTCCATACCTTAAACTGACTACTATACCCACACAGGTTAATATCCAAATAAATGGATATCATAGACCAAACATAATGATATTTCACATCTTGAGGATGATAGATAAGGGAGATAAGCACAGCTATGCTTTGGGATGCCCTCAGGGCATAGCATGACAGGGTGTATCATTGCATATAAATAATTTTTAAAAAGGAACATGCCTTAGATTTACAGCCGCTAGAAACTGACCTCCAACAGGCCCCACAGAAGACTGCAGGCAGATCCAGTCCCAGATTGTTACCACAACCTTTTTAAATTAAAATTTGAAGTAGTTGTGAACTTCCTGCATTGTGCCGGGGGTTTGGACTAGATGACCCCGAATGCCCTTTCCAACTCTATGATTCTAAGTCAGTAAGATACACTCAGTAGCATATCATTAGAGCCAGTTGGGTGTAGAGGTTATGAGCGAGGGGCTCTAATCTGGAGAACCGGGTTTGATTCCTCACTCCCCCACTTGAAACCAACTGGGTGACCTTGGGTCAGTCACAGCTTCTAGCTCTCTCAGCCCCACCCACCTCACAGGGTGTTTTGTTGTGAGGATAATAATAACATACTTTGTAAACCACTCTGTGTGGGTGTTAAATCATCCTGAAGGGTGGTATATACATCGAATATTATTATTATTATTATTATTTAAAACAAATTCAAAATAGAAATATTAACTCTGGTATTCTATGAACAAAATTAACACTATGTAGGAAATGAATGATTTATTTATAAATTACTGTAAAATTATACTTAAGAGATGTTGGTATTCATGCAGATGAAATTAAATGTTTTCAGGAAAGTATTCTGCTCTCATGCATTTTAAAGCAACAGGCATCAGCCGCTCCAACATCACTGTGCAAAACAGAAAATACATCTTAAACATGAAATTAGGTAAAGCACCAGGACTAAGAGGCTTTCCAGTTAAATGGTACAGATGCCTACAAGCAGAATTGATCCCAATATTGTACAGTTTGACTAACAAAATAAGAGGAGTGACACTTCCCCTATGAATGAAGTAAATATTTCACTTCTCAATAAACATGATGGAGAGCCATTGCAATGTGAGAAGTATCATTTCTTAACAATGTGGATGTCAAAATAATCTCTGCAACATTAGAAAATCATCTTCGCACCTGTCTTTTTACATTTTTGCACTTTTCACAAGTGGGCTTCAAGGAAACTTGCAGAGGAATATAATGGCAGCTAGCAGAAAGGCTTTCCCGCGTTTGGTCTAGTCCATGGAGGCGGAATAGCCCTTTGATAGAATCCACTGAAATTTTCTGTCATCTGTATTAGAAACAATGGAATTTGCAAAATGGATCAGATACAGAACCTAAGGTATTTATGACCACTCATGGGTATTACTCACAGCCTTTTTAATTAGCAAGGGAAAAAGCAGGGTTGTCTCTTGTGCCTTTTACCATGTAATGGAATTTCTGAGTGGCTACAATTTCCAACAGCCCCTATCACAGATTCTAACCTAAAACAGAAGTACAGTGGCATCTTAAAGGATAACAACATGAACTCCAGCACAAGCTTTTGTGAGTCCGAGCTCTCTCCTTTAGATAAATATTTATTTATATTTATTTTTATTTAACTTCATTTATAGGCCGCCTTTCTCACCGCAACCCAAGGCAGATTACAAAATATGAGAAAAATGACAATTCAATCAAACAGCAGGGGGGGTTACAAAATATAAAAATCTGTGATGATTTTTAATAAACAACGTCGTCAAAAAACTGACTAAAGTTTGCTATACCAGATTGAAGAGCAGGTTAAAAAAGTAGCAGAAAATGAACTGCAGTAAAGTTTAGCTTACATTGGGTCTATGTGTGTTGCAGTGCCAACTTGATACTATCCACACTTCACACCCGCTGAAAGTGACAAAGTTCACCCAGAACAAAAGAAGCATTAAGGTCATTGCAGCAGAGTTCTGGAGAACTCAAAAAATTGAATAGTGGGTGATGTCTATTTATTTCTAGTCCATATTTCTCACTGAAACTCCAGGGTAAGCCAACACAGTCAACACCTGGGACATTCAATAAACAATACAATAGGGTATGGAGGGCAGAAATCTGAAAACAAACATAAATCTGATACAAAGCCGAAACAATGCTGAAACAAAACATAAGCAATTTCAAGCCTACCTCTGAATAATAAAATAATAATGAAATGAAATATTTTACATGGCTTTTCTATTTTTGGACTTTGCTATGGACCAATGCAACTACCACTATCTTTTACTCAAGTAGGTGTGGTGGTCTGTTGGTGGCGGGTTTCCTACAGGAGGTGGTGCTTTTATGTGCCGACTGCATAATTGTGCCCAGAAATTATACCCTGTACTTTCTGTATTTGACGGCTCCTTGAACACGTTGCCTTCACCATCACCATTCTTCTGACATAATGGCCTGCCTAGTGAGTGGATACTCCATTGCCTGTGTGGTTCAGCAGATTTCTGATGGACTAACAGTTCAATCCTAAACTGAGTTACTCCAGTCTAAGCCCATCGATGTCTGTGGGCTTAGACTGGGGTAACTCTGTTTAGAATGGTACTATAAGTCTGCAGAGTATTGTACTACAAATATGCGCTCGTTCATGAACATGTATGATGAGATAAAATAATAACACTTAACTTGTTCACCATTCTGGGTGAGGCACTAAACTGTCTAGAAGAGTGGTATATAAGTGCAGTTATTGTTATTGTTGTTGTTAATGCAGCACCTGGGCAGGACTATTTTCAGAAAGTGGTTCTTTAAGTATCCTTGTGTAAGATTTTACATATTAAAATCAGCACTTTGAATTAACCTTTCTGCTGCATTCTGGACGATCTGCAGTTTCCAAACCATTTTCCAGGCCTGCCCCTTAGTAAAGCCAACATGAGAATTCCTTTTCCTTAGAAGAAATTGGATGAGGTGCAGGGCTTTTTTTCAGCTGGAATGCAGTGGAACGGAGTTCCGGAACCTCTTGAAAATGGTCACATGGCTGGTGGCCCCGCCCCTGATCTCCAGACAGAGGGGAGTTGAGATTGCCCTATGCGCCGCCGAGCGGCACGTAGGGCAATCTAAACTCCCCTCTGTCTGGAGATCAGGGGGCGGGGCCACCAGCCATGTGACCATTTTCTCTGAGGGCAATCCACTGAGTTCCACCACCTCTTTTCCCAGAAAAAAAGCCCTGATGGGGTGTGATAGGTTTTCTCAGCATTGACTTTGTTTGTGTATCCTTTGCCCTCCTGTCTATCCCACCCATTCTTCTCATCTTTGGCATCTTCTGCCTTGCTGAAACTTGGATTGAGGTTTTGAGGGTTCTTCTCCATTTTCCACAAATGAAACGGCCATGATAGAGATCAAAAACTTTCTGCCGGAAGGTCCTGAATCAAGAAGAATGCTCGAGGCTTCTCCAGGAAAATTGCCCAAGGATATTTCCTTTCAAACTGATGAAAGTGAGTTTTTCTAGATGGAAGGATGATGATTTAGTGGTGGAGAAAAAAAATTGTGCTGGTGATATGTATCCTAACGTGGGAAAATTTAGCCATGTATCTCAGGCAAGATACATATCTTCATAGTGGAATGAATAAGGTCCAAGACTTTGAAGGGCGAGCATTCCTTCCATATTCCATCTAGATAAATGAATGCCTTTAGGGCGAGGAGTCAATACCCTTAGTACGTGAAAGGTTTGACTTCCCACTGGCATTTTTACAGACCAACTTCTCCCCAAATACCTTGATTAATAGAAGTACAAGTAGAAAGGGGTGTAGAAAGTGCAGAATGTGCATTGTTTCCAGCGCTACCAAACAGTGGGCAATGACATGGAATTGGTTGGCTATGGGACATTAGTGGCTCCCATAATGTGAGGGAGTGGGCAGCCCCAGAATCACCAGTTCACCAGATACCACCACCATCTCCACTGGGCCCTGAGACACTGTCCATGCTCCTGCAATCTGAGCGAAGAAACAGGTGAGGGGAGGGACTAGGAAAGCTGCAATCCAACTTCTCAAAAGGAGGAGTGACGGAAAAATGGAGGGTGGACTCTGGCATCACACCCTTGGTTGAGCTCCCTGACTCCCCCAAACTCCATTCACTCCAGGCTCTGTCCCCCAGATCTCCAGGAATTTCCTAAATTGGAGTTGGCATACCTATAACCAACAGCTAATCAAGGAACAAGAAGTTGGAAGGATGTCACAACTGCCATCTTCAACTGCCCGGCTTCCTCACATCACCTTGCACTTTGCAGTTTCTGCATTGGGCAGAGGTTTGCCAAGAAGCAAGAGGGTCTCACTGTTTAAAAACCTTTACCTCCCAAGTCCCTCATATATGGGACTGTTACTTTGGTAGGTAAGCTGTCACCATCAAGAGAATTTCTTCCTGTTATGTTCTTATCCTGGCTCCCTTGCACACTGGATGTTTAGGGGTATGCTGGCCTAAGAAACAGTTGCTTTGGTGATCCATTTCTGTTTCTCAGCATCAGCCTTTGCTCAAGACCTACCATTTGTCATCTTTGTCCTTTTCTTTTGGTGTTCCTGTCTTGGCCTGGTCGTAGAGCTTAGCTGTAAATACTTCGAATGTCACGTCTCCATAAGCCACTACAACTGAGTAGAACATTTCCAGATTTGTGCCTTGATACACATTTGTGACCCTGTTTTCAGATTGGCAGCTCTCACTACTTTTTTGACTCCTGGCCATAGTTCATGCCACCAGAAATTCATGTTGACATAATTGTGGGGGGTTCCAGCATGTGTTCCCCTCCTTCTGTGAGATATTTGCTCAAGTATGACTGTCTCACTTATGTGGCAGTGTCACCAGGGGTCATTTCATAGAAAAAGAGCTGGAGGAACTCATTAGCATAACTCATTAGCATATGCCACACTCCTTGACATCACTGGAAAGGTGTCATTAGCATAACTGATTTGCATATGCCACACTCCCTGGCATCACCTAGCCTGGCTTTTTTGGACCCAATCCTGGCCATTCAGGGCCGAAATTGGGCCCAAAATGGCAAAAAGGGACTGAACATGGTCGAAAGGGGCCCAAAACTGTCAGGATTGGGCTTCTGCTGAGTGGGAGAGTGATTCACCACCCGTCAGAGGCCCGATCCAGGCTGTTTTGGCCCCAATCCAGGCCGAAACGGGCCCAAAATGGCCAAGAGTCAGGTGGGCGGGGCCAGCTGACATGTGACCTCTTTGGGGAACTGCCGGAACTGCATTCCTGTGCGTTCCCCCTTGAAATGAGCCATGAGTGTCACTGTCCTTTATACGGTACCTCATTTATCTCTATTCTATGCTTGTAAAGTTTCAAAGCAAACCTCACAGTATAGAGGCCCTTTCCAAACCTTCCAGCATCACACTGTCTGAGGAAAGCAATAGGGCTTTATAGGAAGCTTCTTCTGTAACTAAGAATTCATAAGGTAGATTAAGTATGTCTAGAGTGAGGGTAGCTCTCCATATTCCTACGCATAAACCTAGTTTCGTTTGCAACTCAAACTGTCCCAGGGAAAGGCCACAATTTCTGCCAGTCTTCTTTAGCAACCGCTTTCTAGAACTGGAAATAGACTGCGGAAACTTGTGCTCTGGTGTCAACCAAAATGTTACAGCAAGTCCAGTGATAGCACCAGGAATGTCATTTGCTTCCAGGACCTGTTGGATAGGGCCTTGGGCATTCCCTGTTGCCTTACACTGTGGGCCAAGCTAGAAGTGACGAATTACACTTGAATGGCAAGTGAACAAACTCACATGTATTCCTCCCTGTTCATTTGTGCTCCACTTGCGCTCCACTTGATCATGTGAGTCTGTTCACTTGCCATTCAAGTGTAATTCATCACTTGAGAGCCAAGCTACAAGTGACGCCTGACACAGGTTGGATACTTGTCAGCTTCCCTCACGTTTTGGTGGGAAATGTAGGCATCTTGGTCTTGCAGCTTGGCTCTCCGACTGCTGTCCAATGGACTTTCCAACTGTCACTTGTCCAACATTCCGCCAAGCTGCCTACATTTCCCATCAAAACTTGAGGGAAGCTGACAAGTGTCCAACCTGTGTCAGGCATCACTTGTTGTTTGGCTCCGAGTCTGTTCACTTGCCATTCAAGTGTCATTCATCACTCCTAGCTTGGCCCTTAGTTTCTGTGGACATTCACGTTTGAAATGCCCTGCCCTATCATACTTCCAACAGTGTAGATTTTTCACACAGGTTTTTCATTGATTCTAGCCCCATAATGCTCCAGTTTATCCTGATTTCTGCAAACATTTTTGTGCCTTTCATTTTTCCTTCATTTTTTTTTGTCTTCACCCCCCACCTCGTTTTTTTCTGGTTCTGTTGAGACCACTTCTATCCCCATCTTTTTCTGAAAGCTGATTTTTTTCCCCTTGTACTTGTCCTTACAGTTTTCTTTGTCCTGCCCAATAGCCTTCTGATTGGACTATCATCATCATCAAACCACTCCTTCTCCTGCTATCCCCACAAGAGATAAGTGGTTTTGTTTTCAATGTTTTTTTAAAAATTCAACCTTTATATCAATATAGGGCCATAAATATGCACAAAAAAATTGATAGGTTTCACGGGTGCTCTAAATTCCCAGCTGTCATTTTAAAAAGTAAGCTTCTTGACCCTTCCCTTGTGCTTTATATGTCTATGAGAGCCAAGCTACAAGTGACGAGCTACACTTGCTTGGCAAGTGAACAGACTCACATGTATTCCTCCCTGTTCACTTGCCATTCACTTGCGCTCCACTTGATCAAGTGGAGCGCAAGTGAACGGCAAGTGAACAGAGAGGAATACACGTGAGTCTGTTCACTTGCCAGGCAAGTGTCATTCGTCACTTGTAGCTTGGTTCTGAGAGGCTAGAGACTTATCTCTTCTTAAATGAAAGCGGAGAATTCAGAGAACCTGATAAACCTACCATTACAATGGTATGTTGATAAAGCAATATTCAAATAACTAGGCTTTTTTTATTGCAAAAGCCCAACTGGCTAGGCTTGCCACATACCTGCCACCCCAGGCCCCACTCACCTGGCCAGCCGGGGTGTGTGTGTGAAGGCATAGGGGGAGAAGTGTGGATGCTCCCGCACTCTCTGATTGAGCTGCACAATGGAGGATCTGTGGGTTGCACTGTAGCCAGACTAATTTAAAATGGCCCATTAGAACATTGCCCATTTTTGGGCATGACAGGGGAGTCCAGGGGCGTATGGTGGGTAAATTCCCTGCTGCCCCCATCCCCAGGACCCTGCCCCCTGGTTTGTCCCATCGGGGTCCTAGCAATCCTACAGGTGGCCAGGGAAGGGAGGGTGGCCACTTCCAGCGCCAGAAAAAAGTGGTGCAGTTTGAAAGGAACACAGTGCTTCATATATGATTCATAAACAGATAAACTGCAGAGCTTTCTCATGCGGGAATGGAGGGCTTGTGTCAACCATCCTCAATAACCAGCTGCAGCCCCCCCCCAACCTGAGAATGCTATCATTCCCCCCCCCACACACAGAGTCTTGTGTGTGTCAGTGAAGCCCCCCTCTTTTTCTTTGTCCCTAAGTGTCTGCTCAATTTTGATCTTTTAAAAAATTCAACCATTATATCAATATATCAGTATAAGCATAAGCACAAAAATAAAAAGGGGTGCTGTGATACCACCAATGATGACTGCACCCTCCCTTGAGAATCCTGGTTATTTGAGACACGTGCAGAAGAAAATAACTGTGCAGCTGTAAAAATGCAGAGAGAGGGCACACGTGTGGAATGCACCAGGCACAAACCGATTCCAAGGCTTGTGGATCGACTGCCAAGAAAATCAGGAGTAAATTGAGCTTGCTGGAAAGCCCTGTATCTCTTCAAAAACCTTTGCCTGGGCCACTGTCAATTTTGCTGTGCTTTATTCTGGTGATCTTGCATCACTCTTTGCATCTTTCTGGGATTCAGTAGTCTTGCTGTTTTCCATGCACTGATATCATGCTGTAGTGTTCTCATCATGCTTTCTGAGTCACAAGTGTTATTTTAAAACATTGATTTTACATATTATGTCATATTAATGGACAACAACTCCAACATTATCTGAAAAGGTAGGTGGCCAGCATAATTTTTAACCAGCCCTGCTGCCCACCTGGAGCCCGTTTAAACTTCTTGAGAATTGTGTGTTGTTGAGATCTGTAGTAACAGGATATACATATTTCCTAGATGGCCTCCATTTCATCCTGAGAGCCAAGCTACAAGTGACGCCTGACACAGGTTGGACACTTGTCAGCTTCCCTCAAGTTTTGATGGGAAATGTAGGCATCCTGGTCTTGCAGCTGTAATGGACAGCCAAGCTGTAAAACCAGGACACCTACATTTCCCATCAAAACTTGAGGGAAGCTGACAAGTGTCCAACCTGTGTAAGGCATCACTTGTAGCTTGGCTCTGAAGTTACACCCCCCCTTCCTCCAGAGCTCTGAAATCTATTGATATAAAGATTCCTTCTCATAGGAAGAGCCATGATCAAGTCACGATCTCCTCCCCTCCAATCCACCTTCTCTCATATCTAGCAGTGGGTCACTCGTCACTGGCTGACTGCATGTTCTTGAGGACATGTCCCTGGTTGCCTCTTGCTCAGTTTCTAGCCACGTGCCAGCTATCTTCATGCCCTACCCAGGATATATGGAAGAAAACATCAATCATATCAACATATCCGTATCAGTGGTGCCAGCTGAGGTCCAGGTCTCTCTTTCAAGGAGCTTTGTTTGTCAAACTCTGGAATAATTCCCCAACAAAGACGGCTAAGGTATTTTTTCTTGCCTTTTTCTAAAAGAATAGAGTCTAGAATTGTTTGTTATTTTGATGGTGAATATTTTGCAGAACTTCTCTAAAGACTGAAGATTGCTTGAATAGTCACTTAATAACTGATTTTGTTAGCTAATATCCGATGATATTTGACACCAGAGCACTAGTTCAACATGAAAAGGTACTATAATCTTGACAGTCTTTGATAGCTCAATGCAATAGTATTTCAGACTTCTCAGCTGATGCGGGGAGGGCGGAATATAAATGTAATAAATTAAATTAAATTAATACACAGCTGCCATTTCTTAACCAGGATAACCGCTTCAGCCCACCCTGTTGCCTGCTCTTCTCTGCAACTAGAGCAAAAAGCGGGAAACCACAACTGGAGGGGAAATATAAGTAACCCAATAGAAATTTTTCTTAGAATTTAATGAATAGTAAAGTGGCTAGTGCTCTAATAAGTTAAATAAGTTAACAATTATGAATAAACATATTATAAATACAGACTATTCCTATAGACAAGTTGTAAACAACAACAAAATAGTTTTGTATAGCCGTCAGGCAGAAATGCTCAAAGCTGCACTAGCCGATTTACTATTCATTAAATTCTAAAAAAAAAATTGATTGGGTTACTTATGGCTGCTTCCACACACGTTGGATAATCCACTTTCAATACTCTTTAGTGATGATTTGAAACAGATTTTCCATGTGTGGAACAAAAAATCCACTTCTAAAGGATTACGAAAGTGCATTGAAAGTGCATTATTCGACATGTGTGGAAATGGCCTCAGGCTGCTTCCACACTCGTTGGATAATCCACTTTCAATACTCTTCAGTGAACATTTGAAACTGATTTTCCATGGCTGCTTCCACACACGTTGGATAATCCACTTTCAATACTCTTTAGTGATGATTTGAAACTGATTTTCCATGTGTGGAACAAAAAATCCACTTCTAAAGGATTACGAAAGTGCATTGAAAGTGCATTATTCAACGTATGTGGAAATGGCCTATGTTTCCCCTCCAATTGTGGTTTCCCACTGTTTGCTCTAGTTTCATTTGAAGGGGTCTCTGTTTTTGTAGCCTGCTCTTTTCTGCAAGGCAGTCCTGGAGATCTGCTCATCACAACAGGAGGGTGAGGAGGAAGAGGAAAAGGGGATGGGAGCTGGAGGGAATGGGTGGAGGGGGGCACGCGGAGATTAAAAGGGTAACGATTCATTGATGCGGTTAGAGGTAGGAACCCTCCTTCGCATCCAAAAGTGTTTAGTATTTCACCGAATTTATTAGCTGAGGTGAAGGGATTTGAAGTAGAAGTTCACATTCAAATTGGCAATTTGAATTTTGAACTGAAAATTTCATATTAAAAAAATAGTAAAACAGATATTTTCACAACTTTTAACTATAAAAAATCCGACTTCTGAACAGGTGAAGGCCTCACTAGGCCTGGATAGTCTGATATTTTAAATCCATACCCCGAAGAAGAGCTTGACTTAAAAAACGCACTTTCCCGAAGTGGTCCTGGCTGTGAAATGGCCACTGACATCCCACGGGGATCCTGTTCCCCTGGTGGAGGCAGGGCATCCCCCGCTCCCAGCCTCTGCCCCCCACTGCCTCTCACCAGGCCAATGGGGAGAAAGGTGCAGGGTTGAAAAACTGCCCCCCGATGCTAGGTAGGTAGGGTTACCAGCCTCCAGGTAGTGGCTGGAGATCTCCCGGAATTACAACTGGTCTCCAGGACACAGAGATCAGTTCACCTGGAGAAAATGGCTACGTTGGGGGTGGACTCTATGGAATTATGCCATGCCAAGGCCCTTTCCCTCCCCAAACCCCACTTTCTCCAGGTTTCACCCCCCAGATCTCAAGGAATTTCCCAACTTGAAGCTGGCAACCCTATAGGTAGGTCCTCCCAGCATGTCCCTCACAGCAACTTCCCACTCCATCCCCCAGTTTGTGCCTTGGGGGACCAGGCAACTCTATATGGTAGGCAGCACAGAGGCTCTGAAATGTCCCTACACAGTGGTCTCCTCAGCTGCAGGAGTGCCATTGAGACAGCTTTGTTGTAGCAGCAGTTTAGGAACGGAGGAGATAGAGACCCAAACTACAAGCGACAGCAGCCACTGCCAACGCCATTTTAGAAGTATTTATAGTTCTTTTAAAATAGCCATGAGGCCCTGATCTGGAGTGCATGTGTCGCACAGTTCTCCCCGTGCCTTTTCAAGTGCCAAAACAGCCTGTTGTTGAAAAGGTGTGGGGGGGGTGGGGGGGGACAAGAGCACCTGAGACCATTGTGCTGCACACATGCGCCACGTTGGGACTTTGCAGCAATTTGAAAAGAACTACAACTGCTTCTGAAATGGTGCCAGCTGGATGGACCCTTGTAGTTCAGATCACAGATGATGTGATCGTGGCAACATGTCCTTTGAGACTGTCTTGCAGAGTCGCCCAATCAATTTGGAATTCTTATCTCAGAGCCTCAAAGATTTGGGTCTCTGCTTAGAATTCTTGGAGAGGCAGAGAGTGATTTCGGTCACAGCCTCCTCCTGCCTCCCCTCCTCTGTCTCTTCAGGCTGTACCAAAAGCTACTTCACCTCATGAAAGGACCTTGGACAAGCTCAATCGGTACATTCCTCAGCAGGTTGCAGTGACCCCAGACATGTGCATGTTCTCTCACACCTAACCTAGTTTACAGGGCAAACTCGGAGGCGCACTAGGATGTATTTTTTACACTGTACACTCAGGTTTGGCTACCGTTAGTTTGGCAGGTCAGTGTCAGCATTTTTTCAGTCTAGTTTCAGTCTTTTGGATAAGTCTCAGTAGCTGGGGCTTAAAATATATGGATAAGCTGCTTGGAGAGATGCCATTGACCACATTGCCTAGGGTTGCCAGCTCCAAGTTGGGAATTTCCTGGAGATCTAGGGGGTGAAACCTGGAGAAACCTGGAGAAAGTGAAGTTTGGGGGAGGGAAAGGGAGGGTGTTGCAAAGAAATAAGATAGGATGGGGTTGCCAGCTCCAAGTTGGGAAATTCCTTGAGATCTGGGGGGTGAAACCTGGAGAAAGTGGGGTTTGGGGAGGGAAAGGACCTTGGCATGGCATAATTCCATATAGTCCACCCCCCAAAGTAGCCATTTTCTCCAGGTGAACTGATCTCTGTGTCCTGGAGACCAGTTGTAATTCCGGGAGATCTCCAGCCACTACCTGGAGGCTGGCAACCCTACTCTTGCCCATCTTGGTTCTTAACAGGCCGCTAAAAGAGACTGCCTGGCTGAGTCCACTGAGTGGGTAATTCTTCCTTAAAGAAGACAGCTCTGGCTGTCTTACGGGGGCAGTTTGTGAGACCCCTGTGTAAGGCGGCAAGAGGCTCTGGCATGCGGCCACTGCTTAGCTCCAGGCTTCAGTTATTGTCTGTTCATTTAGCACATCTGAATGTTCAAAGTGCCTAAAATACTGTGATGGCTTCCACACAGGTTGTCTGCCTTGAGTTCAGTGCTTTGGGGACGCCCTGCTTTCCCACAGCATTATGGTACACCTGTCGGGTTTCCCCCAGTTTTTCTCTGATCTTTCTCAAACTGGTTTGCTCTGGAATTTTGGGAAAGATTTCAGTAAAGCTTGGGTGGCTGCTGTGTGGGTGTGAAAATTGGGATTTCCTGGCCCTAGGGTTTTCAGCTACCCGCCAGTCATGGGCAGACTCCCAGCTGGCAAGACATCTGGCAATCACCCACCACCGGCAGGCAACCCAGGAAATGCCAGGTGCACATGCTCCCGGCCGGGCAGAATGACGTCACTTCTGGAAGGGACACTGTTGTGTTGGCTGTGGGAATGCTCCCACACTTCATGCAGGGCCACGTTTGGGCCAAAGATGCCAATTCTTAAAGAATCAGCCCCGTGCAAAGTGTGGGAGCACTCCTGCAGCCAGCATGATGTCTTCGCCTCCTGAAGGGAAGTTGTGCCTCAGCTGGGAGCACGCACATAGTAACTAATAGGACTGCCAGGTAGGGTTGCCAGGCCCCCTCGATCTCCCAGCGGGAGATTGAGACCTGGCTCTTACCTGGAGGGGGGGTGCGCGCGCGTGGAGTGCGCGCGCGCGCTTCTGCAAGCGTGATGACGTCACTGCTGGGAAGTGACATCACCACGCAGCCTGTTTGGGCGCAAATCGGGCCCGTTGTGGGCCCCTGTGGAGCACAGGAGCATTCCTGCGCTCCGCAGGGGCCCACAACGGGCCCGATCCGCGCCCAAACGGGCCTGATCTGAGCCCATTTTGGCATGGATCAGGTCCGTTTTGGTGCAGATCGGGCCTGTTTTAAGCCCCTGTGGAGCGTGGGAGCGTTCCTGCGCTCTGGTGGGGCCCACAATGGGCCCAATCCACGCCAAAACGGGCCCACTCCTGTGCTCCACAGGGGCCCCGATCCAGGCCAAAACAGGCCTGATCCTGGCGGTTGCTGTGCGTGGGGGTGCGCAGCACCACGGGGGGCACATGGAAGGTGTGCGCCCCCCCCGCTGGCCAGGTAGGGAGGGGAGGGGTGGCAGGGTGGGGGTGGGGGATCCCCTGCCCCCACCGGGGGTCTGGCAGCCCTACCGCCAGGGCTTTTTTTCAGCTGGAACGCGGTAGAACAGAGTTCTGGAACCTCTTGAAAATGGTCACATGGGTGGTGGCCCCACCCCCTGATCTCCATACAGAGGGGAGTTTAGATTGCCCTCGCGGCGCGGAGGGCAATCTAAACTCCCCTCTGTCTGGAGATCAAGGGGCGGGGCCACCACCTATGTGACCATATTCTCCAAGGGCAACCCACTGAGTTCCACCACCTCTTTTCCCAGAAAAAAAGCCCTGGGGACCGCCCCCTCCTGCTTGTTGCTATGGAGACCTGGCAACCCTACCTGGCCTACACAGCAGCCATTTTCCCTTACACTGGCCGATTCCACACTACCTTAGCTCCCGCTTTTCTTGTGCAATGATTGCTCCATTTGTTATTGCACGTTGTTTGCTTGTTTGTCCACATCACCCTTTGAATAGCGCTTCTCCTGCACAATCTGTTGATCACATCCCCTTTCAAAAAGACGGGTAAAGGGGCAGGAAAAACCCGAACGGCCCCGCGGTTTGTTTGTTTTTTTAAAAAAGGACAAATTGACGCTATATCGACGAGTAAGCATCCTGGTTCAATGGTACAACGACACCATTAATATAATATATTTTAAAAAATCACCCGAGACACTTACAATGAGCGCTCGGAACATCACAGCCTGCATGCTGGTTGAAATAATCCGGGAATGGGTGAGTGGTCACTATCACCTACAGCAGCATCCCACAGCAGAGCTTCATTTTGTCTTTGGAAAATTGACATCTGTGCCTAACTCGTCAGCACAGTCCGTATTGGGGCGTAACATGAGTCATGATTTCAGTATCATGTGGATGCCCCCCCAAATATATAAATTGAATTAACATATGAAATTGTTCCTCTGATATTTGAGGTCTGCCTACTTTTTTAAAATGAGATTAATATGATGAGATGTCACCATATCGACACGGTACTCTTTTATTTTTTAAAAAAAGGGGTGGGGACAAAGGCGGAGAATTACTCCTTAATTGAGAGGCGGGTCAAGAGAGGCTCGGAATTCAACGGAGGGCAGTTATTTGTCAAAAGATAACCTGCGGCAAAAGTGCAATGGGCTGTAGCGACGCCATGCCGAATTAATGACGGCTTCAGAGACGATGCATGTGAACAGATGAAGGAATGGCGCTGCGGAAGCGAAAAACTGCCGCGAGAACGATGGTAGTGTGGATTCGGCCACTGTCCCCATGGCAGAAATTTCCTGCCTCAGTCACTGGGGAGCCTTTTTTTAAAAAAGGAAACAGGCATATCTCCCCAAGAGAAGGGGTTAGAGACTTACTTTTTGGGGAAAATAATAAAACTGGAAATTCAGAGAACTATTTCCTATCTGTTGACAGAATAATGAGACTAAGAATATCATTTTATAATATTATTTGGATTAAGTCAATCACAATACTTTGAAAATGGACTATTATTTTTCTTTGAAACTTCTCTCATTGACTTAAGGGAGGTAAATTTCTTGTTTAACTCCCTCGATACCACAGATAAGAACAGTGTACAGTTCAGGCCCTGAGGGGTTAATATGATCAATCACAGCCTCTCTATTTTGAACTTTTTGCCTTTGCTGGTAGCTCTCAAAGAATGTACATTTTGGAACATTTTTCTGGTGTGATATTTTGGCGGCATTATGCTTTCAGTTTCCTTTTCCTGAGGGCAGTGAGAAGTGAGTGAGGCCAAACAGACGTGTATCTCACAGGCACACTGTCAGCCAGAGCACTCAGCCCATGTTCACACCACATAGCATTGTCCCTGATTGTGCACCAAAAGTCACATCATTGGGTCACTGTATTGTGAAGATTTCTCCTTCAGTATACCCAGGGAAGCTTCATACTGCAGAGATTCCAAGCCTGTGTTCACCTGACTGCAGGAGTGTAAAAATACTTATCGGCACCTCAGCACTTGCGGTGCCCACCTCACTGCCTCAACGGTGGCGCCGGCCCTGGCTGAGAAACGCGTGTGCTCCTGTGCCTGCGTGATGATATCACTTCCCAGAAGTGACATCATCATGTAGGCGTGCTCCTGTGCACATGCAGGAACATCAAAGAGGTAAGCACCGGATCCCCTGCCCTACCAATGGGAGGGAAGGGGGAATGGGCATCCCTAGCTCTTTCCCTTCCTTCTTCACATTTCTGTTCAGCCACAGAAGCCTACTTGCAACAGTAGCTGCATGCAATCGTGCATGTGCAAGGCAAAAAAAAAAAATTAAGGTGGGGAAGGTGCTTTTAGACTATGATGACAAAAGTGCCCCATCACCGCTCCAACTGTTTTGGAGGTTTTCCTGCAACCTCACAACTAAAAGCAAGCACTTGTGGGTACTGCAAGAGGAGGATGACTTGTCGGAACGACTCAGCAAAACACAGACCTAAAGTGGGAAATGGGCAGGAGCAACCGGCTGTGCGGAAAGGACCTGTGTGAAAGAGCATGTGGAGTTTTCCTCCATTTAGAGTGTGCATTCCAGTACCAGGATCATTTCTGTACTTGATGCTATTCCGACTGCATGAGTATTTCATTCCGCTCAATACACTCTCTGTTTTTCAATATATCTGAATCACAGTCTTCTTTTCAGGGCTCGCTTTGGGGGCTCATCTTTTTTCTCAGGATCTGTGTGGGCATCTTCCCCCTGCCTGCCACTCCATTTAGAATAGGAGTGAGAAAGTTTTTCTCTTGCATTTTATTTATTTATTGGGCTTCTATCCCACTCTCCCCACAAGCGGGCTCAGGGTGGATTACAGCAGGAAAACATATAATTTACATTAAAATTCACAATAAAAACACAGAATTTCCATAAAACACCCCCAAACAGCAACCTTACAACCCACCCCTGCCAGTAACACACGGAGGGGTGGGAGAAGGAGGGGAACAGGCATGGAAGCTTCACCTCTGAATTTGGACCAGACTGAAATGAGGATCTTATAGACGCAGAAGACACGTGTTGGCACCAGGGCTTTTTTTCTGGGAAAAGAGGTGGTGGAACTCAGCGGTGGAACTCAGCACCACACAATGACATCACTTTGGGTCAGCTGGAACAAGGGGGGAGTTTATTAAAGTTTAAATCGCCCTCGGCAAAAATGGACACATGGCTGGTGGCCCTGCCCCCTGATCTCCAGACCGAGGGGAGTTGAGATTGCCCTCCGCGCTGCTCGTGAGCTCAACTCCCCTCTGTCTGGAGATCAGGAGGCGGGGCCACCAGCCATGTGACCATTTTCAAGAGGTGCCGGAACTCCGTTCCACCGTGTTCCCAATGGAAAAAAAACCCTGGTTGGCACACACAGTAACAGAAGTGAATGGCAGCCAGAGACATAGTGGCAGCAGCAACTGTTCTGGGCAGTGCCTCTCCCTAGGGTTGCCAACTCTGGGTCAGGGCAGAGTGGGAAGGATCAGCATTCATCAGTGGTTCCTGCCTGCAAGCACACCTGACCTGGAAGCCTTTGGGGAGGCCCCCTCACCACCATAACTGAGGGGTGCTAGGAGGGCTACTGATTGGTCTCTGTCTCTTCTGTTCAGAGCCCAGTGGGACATCCATCTGGTCAACACCCTGAAGCCCACTGCAGTCTTAGAGTGGAACTACAAGTGGCGAATGACACAGGTTGGACACTTGTCAGCTTCCCTCAAGTTTTGATGGGAAATGTAGGCAGCTTGGCGGAATGTTGGACGTGTGACTGTTGAAAAGTCCATTGGACAGCAGTCGGAGAGCCAAGCTGCAAGACTAGGATGCCTACATTTCCCATCAAAACTTGAGGGAAGCTGACAAGTGTCCAACCTGTGCCTTTTGTCACTTGTAGTTCCGCTCTTAGAATGTGATGTGATTAATTCCTGTAAAACATTCTGCCTCCCCTGCTGCCCACTCCCTTCAGGGGCTCAAGGCAGCTGATGGCAGGGTGAGAGAACCTGACATTGAGGTGGAAAGCTGAATTTCACATATTGCTTTGAATCAGCAGGTGGTTTCTGGACCAAAGCATTTTTAATGAAATGTTGGTTATTTCTCTTCCTTCTGATAAATATGGCATTGCCTACTAGTGATCTTGTTACTGGCCTCATAGTGACTCATAAGCCGAGTGACACACTTCTAAGCCAGCTGAAGTCAGTGACTCTCAATGAAATCCTAAGCAGAGTTACTCCAGTCTAAGCCCATTAAAGTCAATGGGCTTAGACTGGAGTAACTCTGCTTAGGATTTCACTGTCTGTGTATTAATTTATTTAAAATTTCTTAACCCAGGTTTTCCAGCTGATGTGGTCATCAAAACAACTTCCCAAATACAAACGCAAATTGTGCTACCGCTCCAAAAGCTGGAGGATGGATGAGTCACTGTCCTCTGCCGGTCTCCCTTGTTGCTGCTACTGTGGTTAAGGAAGGGAGGAAGGAGGCCACCTTCTGGATGCTCAGTGGCAGCCACGACTTGCCAATCTCTGCAGGTGCGTTGCTCTCGGCAGGTGGTGCCTGGGACCCAATGGAAGGGGAGGGGTGCTTTCTCCACTACTCCTGTAGCTCTGTCTTGATTTCCTGGGACTGAAAACAAAAGGGGCTGCACTAGCAGCCATAAGAGAAGCAAAGAGGTGCAACCAAGCATTTGCCTCATACATGAGTCACATCCTTCCTCTTTCCAGAACAAAATTTGTTTTAAAAAAACCCAACACAAACCCACAAAATGCACTGGCTTTATGGCAGATCAATACCGAGACTGACTTTTTAAAACAAAGTAAAAAAAGAACAGGATTACTCTGGTGCAGAGTTTTAGTCTATTTATATGGGCATAGTGAAACCACATTAAAGCAAAAGCTGGATAGCATTCTGCCGTTATAATGGCTGAACGTCCTTTTCATTTTAAAATATAGTTCTGTCTCATCCTTCTAAGACCTGCATAAAGAATCTACCTCGCAAATGGTAAAATTTAGCTAAATATCAAAGAAATCAGTTGAAAATGGCAATTACAGGAGTCTGAATTTTCTCTTGAGGTTGCAGGCCATTTTGAGGTGCAGAAAACATGCTTAACATCTTTTATGTACATTACGTATTTACATTATTTATAATCTGCCTTGAGACCCAAGGTGGATTATATAGTATGTCAACAGGGTGGGATATCCAATAACCAATGCAATAGAGTATGAATTGCAGAAACCTGAAAACAAACAGAAATCTGTCACAGAGCTGTAACAACGCTGGGAAAAAAATAAGCAATTTAACACGACATATTAAATGACATGGCAATTAACCAGTAGGAGCTTACTTGCAACAACTGATAGTACACAATAGTATAGCCTACAGTCCCTGTTCCTTTACCTGAGTATCTTTTGAGCCATTTCCTTACAGTGCAACCTTATTACCCGTGTAAAAGAGCTCTTCTGAATAATTGTTTTGCACAGTTTGTCGAAAGCCAGGAGAGTGGGAGGTTTCCTGACCTCTTCAGGCAGGCCATTCCATAAGGTGGAGGCCATAACGGAGAATGTTTGTGTATGGGCAGTTGTCGGTTTTGTCCAGATGAGTGAAGCTGCTGTGGTGGAGCATAGGGCAAGAGGCAGTCCAGATATTAGGGGTCAAGGCCATGAAGGGCTTTATATGTGATAGTCAAAACCTTGAACTAAGCTTGGTGGGTAGCCAATGGAGTAACTGCAGAATGGGAGTAATATTAGGGTTGCCAGCCTCCAGGTGGTGGCTGGAGATCTCCTGGAATTATAACTGGCCTCCAGGCCACAGAGATCAGTTCACCTGGAGAAAATGGCTACTTTGGGGGGTAGACTCTATGGAATTATGGCATGCCAAGGTCCTTTTCCTCCCCAAACCCCACTTTCTCCAGGTTTCTCCAGGTTTCACACCCCAGATCTCCAGGAATTTCCTGATGTGGAGCTGGCAACCCTAAGTAATATACATGGTCCACCTAGTTCCTGATAATAACCAAGCTGCAGTGTTCTACACCAAATGTGGTTTAAGTTGTGTCAATACCCCTGTTTTCTCCCTAATGTAGACTCAAAGTAACAAACAACATTGTTTCCCCCTCCTCTATTTTTACCTGCACAACAATCCTGTGAAGTTGGTTACACAGAGAGAATGACTGGCCCAAGGCTACTCAGTGAGTTTCCATGGCAGAGTGGGAATTTGAACCTGGGTGTCTCAGATACCTAACAACAGCAACAACAACATTGAATTTATATACTGCCCTTCAGGACAATATAATGCCAACTCAGAACGGTTTACAAAGTATGTTATTATTATCCCCACAACAATAATCACACTTTGATTTGGGTGGGGCTGAGAGAGCTCTGAGAGAGCTGTGACTAACCCAAGTTTACCCAGCTGGCTTCAAGTGGAGGAGTGGGGAATCAAGCCCGGTTCTCCAGATTAGAGTACCACGCTAATCTAACCACTACACAAATTGTCTTATTCAAGCAGTTTCCATAGAATGGTAAGTGAGGAAATTGAACAGCGATAGAGTTGTCAATGAAAACTTGTGTTGCTATTCTGGCAACTGGCAGTGCAATGCTAAGAACAATTTCCCAGGAGTAAGTCACATTAAATAGACCTGACTAGGATTCAGAGTATACCTGCTTAGGCTGGAACTGTTAAACCGAACATAGCAGTGGAGTTTTGTCTCCAGAAAAGACATCATTGTCTTGTGAAGCTATTCATAATGCTTGTAATACCGTAGAACCTTAGAAGCCAGAGAGAGAGAGAGAAGGAAGGAAGAATCTGGTATTCTTCTCTGAGATCTGGCATACATTAGATCTGGCAATATTAAAAATATTGCACCATTTCAGAAAATCCACTCTCAGATGACTTGTTAGCAGGATTTTTATATGCACAGAAAGATATTGGCTGGATGGGTGTAGCTGTGCTGTTCCCCTTCTCTCTTACACCATTTAATTAAAGGGACTGGCAAAGCAATCAGCTGCAGATCACCGCACCCTGGCAGATGTGTGGGTATGTTTATGTGTGTAAGTGTAACCTGGGCTGGTTCCACATGAGAGCTTTTTTCCATGGCAGTTGTATTGCCCGAACACTTGCTGCTCATTTTGCAGTTGCAACAGAGATGCCACACAGTACAGAGAATCCATATTTTAGGTGAGGCTTCCCTTTTGCACCAGATGCAGATCGTATTGCATCCTAGCCCCTCCCCTTGTCATGCCACTATCATGAATCTCAGCCCACCTGTTTTTTTTAAAAAAGTGCATGTTACACTGCTCAAGAAAGATCACAATACTATATTTTTAAAAACCCTGTGCATATGCATATCGCTACTCCCAAAGTACACAATATGTGAATCCTTTTGTAATGCCTGAAGGTATTAGATGTCCCAACGTGGTTATGTTCCTTGAAAAGAGTAATTGGCCTCCTACTGCTTGGGGGAAGAGAAGAGAGCATTTTAGGGGCCTTTCAAATGCTAATTGGGAGAGCAGGGAAAAAATGCCTCTCATCTTACAAGGTTGCCCTGACCACTCCCTAGTAATAAAAAACCCCTCTGTTTTGTTGATAGTTTCAGGAGGGTAGTCATCACGTTGTTCTCTAGTAGAAGAGCAAGATCAAGTAGCACCTTAATGACCAACTAGATTTCCAGGGTATGGCTTTTGAGTGTCAGAGCTTCCTTCGTCAGATACCTCCGGTTTGGCGATAGGACGCCAAGGTAGCTCATTCTGAAACCTGGGCTCTAGTAGAAAGGTGGGTTTTTTTGGGTTTGGGTCCAATCCCAACAGCTCTAGTCTAAGTAAAATCTAGATCCAAAGGTGGTAATGGGTTCATTTCTTTCATGCAAACAGAAGGTATACCTTCCCTTCTGGAATTTGGATGCATGAAGAATATTGTCCCACCAATGCCATACTGGGAGAGATGAGGGTTTTTTCAAGTTTTTTTTAAAAAGCAGAGTTTTAGCAGGAAGGAAAGGCTGTTCTGGATTTGAACAGGAATGGAGAACAACATTGTGATGGAAAACAAAAAAGGCGCATGCAACTAGAGTTGCCGAAATGGAGAAAAACGTTCATGTGGGATAGGCCCTGGAGGGGATTTTTCCTAAGGTGAAATGACACGGGCTGGGGAGTGGCGCTGCACATGAATTCCTGGGTTGAATTCCTGAGGCCCAGAGTCCTGTGGAAGACAAGAAAAGTGACTGAAAGGGGTTGCTGAGGGGAGTTGTTAAGAAAGAATCTAATATTGTAAAGATCTCCTGACCGGAATGAATGAAAGGAGATAACACCTCATAGAATATGTGCCCAGGCTCTACCAATTGTTATTGTTGGTCAAAGGTAGAGGGAAAAGTCTGCCTACATGTGGTTCAGTCCTAGTTATTTTCAACAAAAAATCCTAGTTATTTTTAACAGAATAAGAGTGTAATGTATAGTACCAGTAGCAACATTTAGTACTTAATAATCCCAGAGGGATAGCAACCAAAATAAACAGTAGTCTAAGGGCACCTTAAGTACTAGCATGATTTTTTCCAGCATGATGCAATGTCTGTATGTATTTATTTTAGTGCATTATTATTCAACCTTTTCTCCAATGAACTCAGGACAGCACACATGGTTCTTCCTCCTCTGTGTTATCATAACAACCCTGTGAGTTAGGTTAGTCTGCAAGAGAAGTCACATGGTCAGTATCACGGCAGAGTGAAGATTTGAACCCGAGCTTTCCAGATTCCTGTTTGTAAACCCAACCACAAATAATTTTAAAGCTCTGCTTGCCAAAATAAAGTTGGGACTACCACATTCAGGAGACTCTGCCCTCCAAGTGGGCCTAGGATGTGTCCTGGTTCAAAGTTGAGTTCTTGTGCCGATGACTTCAAAGTGGGATGCCCCCCGGGGGGGGGAAGCATATACCGACACCGGGGGGAACCTGTGTTATCCAGTAGGCAGTCTCCTAATTAGTTGGGGGAATTAGCTTAAAGGAGACAAAGCAAGAGGGGATAACTGGGATTCTCCACCAATGTTTACAGGGATTTTTCCCTTAAGAGAACTCTCAAAATAAATCAGCCAGATGTTCATTTGCAAAGGTTTTTATTAAAAGAGAAATAAAAGGGCAAACACACAAAAATACACAGCACATACAAGAGGCTAACTAAGAGGAAATCAGGGAAGGGAGGAAAGCAATTTTGGGGAAGGCTGTAATTACCAGTCTTGAAGATGGACGTCCACAGAAGCAGCATTTCATGGAGAGAAGAAGAGAAAGCCAAATGAATTTGGCGGTGTATGTATGGATCCCAGAACACACAAACATGGGTGGCTAGGGACCAGATATAGGGCAAAATGCTCCCTCGGGCAAGCTGACATTCTCATTCCCCAAAACAATAACTTGATGGGTTCTCCGGAGGTGGGTAATAGATGTACGAGGTGCTTGGTGACCTTGTGAGTACTGGATGGGAAAAGCTACCAAGTTTGGTGAATAGTGTTAGGTGGTGCTTAATTAGGGTAAATGGGTAAGGGGAAGTTAGGCAAGGCGTGGATGAGATTAGTCAGGAGTTTCTTGGGAGGCTTCATTATCCTAAATTATGTATCTCTCCAGGGAATGGAAGGGGCCGTTATTCAATTAGCCTCTCTGACTCCCTTTCTAAAATATTTTCTAGGTTCTTACCTGACTGGCATCCGTTTTGTTTTATTTTAGGCCAGGAAGTGCTTTGTGCTTTTATAACTATAAACTGCCCCTCAGCACCTGTACCTCAAAACAATCCCACCCCAAATCACACCCACCCACACTCCAGAGACTGTCACCAACAAGACATTAACTGGTACCTGGGCCAAACTCTGGCTTTGGACTCAAATCCTGCTTTCAACTGCAGACCAACACAGCTACCCACCTAAAACTACCCTTCTGAGGAACTGTTGCCTCACAAAGGCAGGGATAGCCAATATTCCAATGTCTCTTGATTGGAGCTGCTGAGGAAGATGCCCAGCAGAGAACCAGCCAGGTCTTAAAAGAAAGAAACAAAGACAGCGAAGAAAGGGGCAATAAAAAAGCATTGCCCCTTGAACTTTGTAAAGTTAATCTGATGCAAAAGAAACCATTCAAAATCCAGTTTCAGATGGGTAGCCGTATTGGTCTGTAGTAGAAGAGCAAGATTCAGGTCCAGTAGCACTTAGAGACTAACTAGAGGCTAACTTTTGAGGTCAACGCTCCCTTTGAAGAGCTACCTTTGAGAAAACTTTGACTCTTGAACCCTCATACCCTGGAAATCTAGTTGGTCTCTAAAGTGCTATTGGACTCCATTAAAAAAACTGGTTCAACTCAAGTGAATGAACTCTTCGGTTCTCCAGGTTGAACTCCAGGCTCTTTCACATTTTCATGAGGACAACAAAAAAAGGGGGGGGGGAGAAAAAGCACAACCCTGCAGAAGAAGGGTAACCAAAGAAGTTGGAACAAGAAAAAGTGCATTAAATATAACTTCAAATATGATCCAAATGAATAAAACACTAGTATATAATTTAATTGGACAAAGGAACATGCAAGAGTATGATGAAAAACATCAATTGTGTGATTCAACATGTAAGTACTATACATTATTTACAAATAATGGAACGTGTGGAGAGTGCCCTCAGCTGAGTTATGGTGACACCTAGTAGGATTTTCATGGCAAGAGACTAACAAAGGTGGTTTTGCTGTTGCCTGCCTCTGCAACCCTGGTCTTCGTTGGAGGTCTCCCATCCAATTATTATCCAAGGCTGATCCTTCTTAGTTTCTGAGATCTGACGAGATCAGGCTCACCCAGGCCATCCAGGTCAGGGCATATATACATAGTAAGTTCACACATATACAAGTATGTTTGTACATTTTATCTCTATATAAATAGAACCAGAATCAGACGTGTTTCGGCCCAAAGGCCTTCCTCAGTGGTGCATATTCATACAAAACACTCCATCAATATAGCTAACAAATCCAAAATACCTGACCCTGCACAAAATTGACCTAAACTGAGAAAAAAGAAAAAAAGTTTTTTAAAAAATAATTGTGTAGATATTCTGTGGAGACCAAAACTAATTAAAATGTAACCTAAATATGATTATAATAAATAATATTACTCACATAAGGATGTTTTATTTAAAAAGGTCATGGAGTAAATGCATTTAATTCCTCCCACAAAACAGTTTGAAGTGCAGTATGGATAACACATTCAGATCAAAGATTTTTGCCCATAGATCTAAAATGCACATTAAAAATAATGCCAAATAAATTCCGATTCAAAATCTATTCTTTAAAAATATCTAATTGAAAAAAATATGAAGTATAAAATATTTACCTCCTTAGGCCAGGTCAGAAGTATTCAAATCAAAGATGGAGTGCTAAGCTAACCTTAAAGACCAACTAGATTTTCAATAACAACAACAACGACGTTTGATTTATATAATGCCCTTCAGGACAACCTAATGCCCACTCAGAGCAGTGTACAAAGTGTGTTATTATTATCCTCATGACAATCACCCTGTGAGGTGGGTGGGGCTGAGAGAGCTCTGGGAAGCCACCCATGACTGACCCAAGGTCACCCAGATGGCTTCAAGTTTTGAGCTTTTGAGAGTCAAAGTTCCCTTGAAGATAGGTCCTCAAAAGGAGTTTTGACTCTTGAAAGCTCATACTGTGGAAATAGGCCTGCTGGTCCCCCCGTGGGTGCAGGGACCCTCCCCCCACAGCCTCTGCCCTCTGCCACTTCTCACATGGCCAGTGGGGGGGGGAGACCATGGAGGTGGGGTGAAGAATGCTCCTGCCTGCTCCAGAGCTCCCCCAGATCACTCTGGGAACAACAGGGGCACTCAGGAGCACAGGCAGTGAGTGCTACTCCACAATCCCCCCCTGCTTTTACCCCCATAGGGTCTGGCAACCCTACCTGGAAATCTAATTGGTCTTTAAAGTGCTACTGGATGCAAATTTTGCTCTTGGATCGCCATGGAGTAGAAAGACTGGGTATAAATGAAATAAGTAAGTAAGTAAAGTGCTGGATGGACAAATGATATGATAAGGCAATTTGATGGATCTGTGGGGTGGTGCTGTAGCCTGCGTTGTCTCAATAAGGCCCTTGGTTCCATCTCCTTGGTTCTTACAACCTTGACTCAAAATATTGCCAAGTAAGACAATAACATCTCACCCAACTGAACTCGATTGCGTTTTATTGGCTTGCAGCTTGACCCTGCTCCATTACAGTGAAAAAGTATGGCTGGTTCAGAGGATGTTATTGATCTTTGTGCTACCTGCTGTGTGGGGCAGAGCACAAATCCTGATGGCAGAAGGTCTTAGGTGAAAGGGGTCTTGGGTTGCTGGGCTAGGAAGGATGCTGCATAGCTACTGTCCCTCAGAGAAGACACAATTGGTTAAAGAGATTTTCTATATTATCCTGCAAGCTCAGCCACTTTCTGAACCTTAGGGAGCCAATAGATTGAGCTTCAAATGGTTTACAGAGCCTGTTCATTCACCCATTTGAGTGAATATCCTAACACTATATGAATACATAGAAGTGCTTTGTTGTCTTCTCTTACAGGCAGCAGAGCTTCAAGGTACAGGCAGCGGTCTGTCATCTGAGACCTTTGAAACTGAGGGTGCCCATGCCACCAATGGACATGCTCTGCCACTGCTCCACAGCCCCTTGGTCTTCTCTTTCTGGCACAGAAATATCGCTCCATTTAGTAATGCTTTAGAAACTTCATTGTGGCTTCATAGGGGTCATTCAGAGGCCAGTTTGTTCCGAAGGACCTCTCCCTTCTGCATCTCAGAGCACTTTGTTGATATTACAATTAATAACTACTATTTATGTCACTCTTGGGTTCCTCCCTTCTCACGTCGGGCATCGCTTGCCTGGTTCCACTTAACCCAACCATCTCCAAAGTTTTCTCCACCTTCATTGGGATCACCTGAATGTCAGCAAAATTGCCCTCAAACTACTTTGGTCTCACCATGCCAGCCTTAGGTTTCCACCCGCAGTTCCCTCAGGTCAAGGAAAAATGCAGAGATGCCTGAGGAAAATCCAGAAACAACAGCCACATAATAAATCCAGTGAAGAAAGGGACACTGGTGGATTTCACTAGGTAAAATCACCACAGGATGGTTTATATTAATAACAACAATAACGACATTTGATTTATATACCACCCTTCAGGACAACTTAATGTCCACTCAGAGTGATTTACAATGTGTTGTTATTATTATCCCCATAACAATCACCTTGTGAGGTGGGTGGGGCTGAGACCGACCCAAGGTCACCCAGCTGGCTTCAAGTGCAGGAGTGGGGAATCAAACCAGGCTCTCCAGATTAGAGCCCCGTTGCTCTACACCAAACTGACTTTTCACATACTGCATCAAGTAAAATTAATTTCCACTACTGTTGCCAGCCACAGAGGCCAGCAACCAGTGGAAGTCTGAGGGGGTGGAGCACTGTCAGTACAATGGTGTTATTTCATTGGCAGGCAAAACCTGGAAGTGACATCATGCCACAGAGTCATCAGAAACTGTATGGTTTCACGCTGACAGCTATTTCAGTTTTTTTTCCCTCTCACTGGCTGTTGGAGCAACAGCAGCCAATGTGAGCTGGAGGTGGGAGACCTCCACAGGTAAATGGCATTCCTAAATTCCAGTATTGTTAATATAAAGACTGCGTGTTTTTACTTTGCTTCCCCAGTACCCACAGGGCCCAAATGGCCACCAGGAGCTATTTGGAGTTTTTTTAATAATAACATTCGATTTATATACCTCCCTTCAGGACAACTTAATGCCCACTCAGAGCAGTTTACAAAGTATGTCGTTATTATCCCCACAACAATCACCCTGTGAGTTGGGTGGGGCTGAGAGAGCTCTGAGAGAGCTGTGACTAGCCCAGGGTCACCCAGCTGGCTTCAAGCGGAGTAGTGGGGAATCAAGCCCGGCTCTCAAGATTAGAGTCCCATGCTCTTAACCACTACACCAAACTGGCTGGATATGATTAACATATGAAAACATAGATCCAGAGGAGTTAGCCGTGTTAGTCTGTAGTAGCAAAATCAAAAAGAGTCCAGTAGCACGTTTAAGACTAACCAATTTTATTGTAGCATAAGCTTTCGAGAATCACGTTCCTTCTGCCCTCCATGCATCTGACGAAGAGAACGTGATTCTCGAAAGCTTATGCTACAATAAAATTGGTTAGTCTTAAACGTGCTACTGGACTCTTTTTGATTTTGTATCAAAACATGCCATGATAACTGTATATCACTATGCAGTGCCCCCTTGCAAGTATCCTCTCCCCTGAAAAAATTGGGATATTCATTATGGATCATTCAGCATTATGTGTGGTTAACTTCAATGTAGACATGATTGTACATCACTTTAAAACACTGCCGTGGATGTTGTGTATAAGCATGCACACACACATACACAAACCCCATATCACTTTCTGTTGATCCCTTATACAAAACACCCCTCAGACTGAAGCCAGTGACAACCTCATTAATCTGTGTGAAGTTCATTCTAATCTGGGACTCACTTGCACACAGATGTCTTCTGCTCCACTCTCTTGAAGCAGAAGTAGTGGGTTGGATCCCACGGACACGGGTGTGTGTGTGATTTTGCTCATTCTCCCCTCCCTCGTGCTGTTCCAGAGAATGCTTCTTCCCCCAGGAACAGCATTTCATGGGGCATTTGGGGGAGGCAAGACAGTCACTCTCCATGGTCAGAAATCCTTCCATCAGGAGACACTTGGGTGGGACCCAGGCCAGCGTGCATCTCCCCACACAAAGCTCCCAGGTACATTCCAAGTCTAACTGGAAGTTGGGCAATGTCACAGCTCTCTCAGAGCTCTCTCAGCTCCACCCTCCTCACAGGGTGTTTTGTTGTGGGGATAATAACGACATACTTTGTAAACCGCTCTGAGTGGGTGTTGAGGATCCAGAGCTGTCCCTCTTCTCAGGTTTCAGAGGGGGGACAAACCGAAGACTTAGATAGATAGAGAGGTCAGGGCACTCTGTTTACTATTGTTTACTGCTCTGACTGTCCTTTAATATGCAGATTGCTATTCTCAGGATTTCCTACCCCTGACTTCCTCCCTCTCTCTCCTTCTCATCCTGACTTTGTACCAGGCAACACCTCTCTCCTCCCCCCCCCTCCATCTTGGTAGCATGGATGCAGGCCTTGCTCTGCCATCCATGCCCATCCTTAGACTAGATAGGTAACTAGGATTGATCTTTCCTCCTTTCCTATCAGAGTATGCAGTTCCTGCAATAAAGAACTCTTATTTCTTTTCTAAATATAAACCAAGTTATGATTTTGTTATTTTCATTCCTGCACATCAACCAGCAGAACCAGCTCACAATCTATATATATAAAGACAAGTGTTCTGACTGACTCATCAACGCCCAGCCCAAACCCTTGGACCTAGAAACATGAAATTTGGAGATAACGTTCCTTTTGTGATGTAGAGGCTCACTAAGAAGGGATTTTAAAAATGTGCCCCCTAAGGGGGTAAAAAGGGGTGAAATATGTTTCCCCATAGGGATACAGCTTCCCTGTGTGGCTGGCAGGCTTCTCCTCCCCTGCCAACTGCCAACTCGGCCTCTCTGCCCTGATTGGGCTAGCTTTCAAGGTCATTTGCATATGGACCCAACATTCTAAACAGTTGCTAAGGGAGTCAGTGAATGTGTCCCGAGGTTAAATGCACATCCCAGTCTTCCCCTAAAAGTCCACTAGGGTTGCCAATCTCCCTGTGGTGTAGGGTTGCCAGCCTCCAGGTGGTGGCTGGAGATCTCCCAGAATTACAACTGATCTTCAGGTGACAGAGATCAGTTTCCCTGGAGAAAATGGCTGCTTTGGAGGGTGGACTTCATGGCATTATACCAATCTGAGGCACCTCCCCTCCCCAAACCCCACTCTATCCTACTGTGAGGCCTGCCTGCTTGCACACCCCCTCTCTCTGATGGGTCAGCTGCGGAACTCTGTGTTCTGAGGTAAAAATAAGGTCAAGGACACTACAGACAGCTGAAGAAAGACAGTACAAGACTCCTGAATAGGGATTTTATATAAAAATCAGTAAGGCAACTGAGTTTTTAAATGCTCATGGGGAGATGGTGCATGACCTTTCTAGGGGTCATTTCAATGCAGACCTCTCACATGAACCTGCCAAAGTGCCCACCACACCACCCCTCCCTCAGTCAAACTCCAAGTCACACCTCTCATGGCCATCACCTCTTATTGCCGCCAATAAGCCTTCTGGCAGATGTCGTGCAAGATACACTGATGCTAAAAGGAGGAAGCAACTTAGAGATGCGGCAAAGAAATATGCACATCGTACTCCTGTGGTGCACCAAGCCGCAGTGGCCAAGTACCAGCAAGGTGCACAGAGTGGGAGAGTCTCTATGAGCAAAGCAATCCTGGAAGACAAGTAGAGAGGCACTCACTTCCATGGACGGTCAAGACTCACTCAGGCATGGCCTATGATCCTTCGATAGATTCAAGCTGCCTCTTAACCTCATCCATGCAGAAACCCTCCTGTTCGGCATCTTAAAACAAAGCAACATGGCCCAAGTGCTGTGGAACTGTAAGCTCATTGTTTGGGATGAGAACACCATGGCACACAAGGGGTGTTTTGAGGTACTGAGCATAACCCTAAAAGATGTCAGGGGAAACGAGAGTGATGGGGGTGGGGGAGTCACTGTGATGCTGGCTGGAGACTTCTGGCAGACTCTGCCAGTAGTCCCAAGGGGAACTCGAGCTGATGAGGTTACCGTGTGTGTCAAGGCATCCTATCTGTGGCCCCTCATCAGGAAATTCTCACTAAGAAAGAACATGAGGGTCCACTTGAGAGGGTCCACTTGACCGCTGGGGAATTCTCTGAACTCCTATTAAAAATAGGTGACAGAGTATCCCAAGTCCAAGGGAAAGGTGAACATCCCTGCAGGGCTGGGCACAGTAGTGACAACCCTAGCAGACCTAATAGCCATGATACACCATGATATCGCCACTATTACAGAGAAGTCCATGGCCTGGCTATGCAAGCGTGCCATTCTGACCCCCAAGAATGACAAGGCTGCCATCATTAATAAAACACAACTCCCTCAAAGGGGCAGAAATGGGGTACAGATCTGTGAACTCATTGGTGCAAACAGATGACGTGGTCCACTACCCATGTGGAGTTCCTCAATATGTTCAACCCTCCTGGAGGCCCAGCCCACAAGCTTCTCCTCAAAGTGGGGGCTCCAGCGATGCTGCTCTAGAACCTCAACCCACCCAGATTCTGCAATGGAACTAGACTGTAAGTGAAAGCCCTCCACAGGAATGTTGTCAAGGCAATATAGTTCACCGGTAGTGCTCGGAGGGAATCGGTGTTCATACCACGCATGCCACTCATACCATCAGAGAACCCCTTCGAATTCAAGAGACTGCAGTTCCCCCTCAAGGCCTGCTTTGCTATGAGGATCAATAAATCCCAGGGCTAGACACTGAAGGTGGCAGGAATTGACTTGAGGGAGGGCTGCTTCTCACACGGGCAGTTCTATGTGGCCTGCTCGTGAGCTCACCCAGCACCTGGTGATCCCAGCACCTGAGGGGAAAACCACCATAGTGGTCTACAAAGAGGTCCTTCAGTCAAAAAACCCCAGTTGTACTTATTTTTCACTTTATTTCTTGCACTACAATCTTTTCCTTTTAAAAATCTCTTCAACCAATGTTACATTTCGAAATTCACTTCATCAGTTTTAGGCATCAACACACTTCGCTTTATTCAAACACTTTTGCGAAGCTTGGGTACTATGCTGTTATACTACAGAACCAACTAAAAAAAACCCTCTACAACCCAAAAAATGTTACATGCCCATAAGTATTATAACTGAATTTAAAGTAGTTAAATACCATAGTGAGGCACGGGCATCAAGCTAGTCACCTATAATCACACTTCCTATGCCACATGATAGACTTGGCTAAGGGCCCAAACATGGAATCCTTTAATTAGGTTTCCGGGGCCTGTGTAATGATTTATTTATCACTGTGTTCTCAGCACACTCTTTTATCTACAGTTTCCAACACTTTAGGGGCGGGGGGTGTATAACAGCTAAACTGGTCAAAAATTATACATGCTTGCTGTGTAGCTATGTCCATCTCTTCTACTACTGCTGCACCTGCCCTCTAGGGTCAGTTTCAGTGGCCTCTTTTTTGACATGCATTAATTTTTCCCACAATCCTTCCACATCAGGCATGAACACTTACCTCAAAGGTGCTTGCTTTAATGCCACATGCAGCAGCAAACAGCGAAGAGAAATCACTTGCCCCTTTCCACATGAATGCAACTCTATTGTGTGTGTAATGTGCTAATATTGGCTTATTCCATTCCCAGCACTTTATCAGAACTGCTTCAAAGTCGAAGATAATGTCAAATACCGGATAAGGGAAGTTCCCAGATCCGGGTGCTGAAATATTGCCCAATGCACAGAACGGCAGGAGAAGAAATCTGAAATTAAAGATTTTTATCAGCAAGGGCAAACACAGAGAAGGAGGTACAGAATGTCTTTCCCAGGAAAAGAGAAACAGAAAAGCTCCCATTCCACAGCAAAATGATGAAAAACAAAAAAAGAATGGGGAGATCTATATTCCTTCATATCTTTTGAAGGGGGGGCTATCTATATACGAGCATAATTCTTTCTTATATTACAAATACACAAGCCAGACACAGCAAACAAGACTGATGAAGCCAAGGGAAGGGGTGCAGCTGCTTTTCCTCCGGCCTTGACTCCTGTTGGCACTACTTGTGAGCAATCTGCGCGGTCAAATGCAGGCCTCCTCTAGCCAGGTATTTCTTCTGCCACCTTGTGTAACCTCAGGCAGGCAATCATAGCAGGAAATGTGCAGAATCCCTGATAGGTTACTGTAAAAGGCTGCCTTTGGTTTGGTGGCCCAAAGACACAGACCTGCTGTAGTGACGGACAAAGCAAACTGGCTTTCTTCACTGTTTGCATTTGCCCAGACATGGCAAGCAGGTCAGAGAATGCGATCTGTGGCATAGATCCCCATTTTTAAAAATCCACAATGATCCTCAAAAGACTCAGATTCTGAATGGAAAGCAAGTAGTACTCTGGTGATCAATATCTTTTGTACGGTATCTGAGTTTTTGATTATGCAATAGACACCGTGGCCCCTTCTTACATGCCCAGGGTAATTCTGATTGCCACCTTGGGGTTAGGTAGCAATTTTCTCCAGGCTGGTTTAGCTAGGGATCCTGATGGTGTTCAGCCATCTTCTGGGCATGGAGCAGGGGTCACTGGGTGTGTGATGGGTGGGGGGAGGTATTTGTGAATTTCCTGCATTGTGCAGGGGGTTGGACTAGGCTTTTATATGCTCAAAAATGGAAAAGTACAGTATTGCCTTCAATGGACGACTGGAAATGATAGAGTTAGCGGCGATGGCTAAACTTAGAACTCTGATGAGAGATAAAACATGGTCTACTTTTATAGTAAATTAGAAATCCCTTATTGACTTTCTGAATGAGGCAAGAAAAAATGAACTGATGATTTGTGGATTCAATTTCTAAAAAGATAAATGTGGGGAAACTAAATAGAAAGGGAGCATTATTGAAAAAGTAAATTTAAGGTATCAAAACCACAAATATAATGTTTGTAAAGATATGAAAGGTGTTGTTGAGAAAAATGGGAAATGAGTTCTTATATATGTACTATTTTTCTTTGTTCTTTTTCTTTAATTTTTCTCTCTTCTTCACGTTTTTTCCCTTTCTTTTCTCACTTCCCCTTTTATTGAGATTTTAAACTTAACAATAAAATAAAAAGTATTCTTCAGAACTGACATCATCACAGCAGGGCATAAAGGCACATGTGCCCATTTCTCTGGGCTGCCTGTTGTTGGTGGGCAATCACCAGTTAGCTTGCCTCCTCCCACCAACTGTTAGCAATCAGTGGGCAGAGGGACAAACTGCCACCAGCAAGTACCTGACAGCCGTATGTGAGGGAGACCCAGCAACCCCATGTGGTTGGCATGCAAAAGTTCAGCTGAGGCTCCAGATATGTCCCAAATGCAAGTGTGTAATTCATACTTTAACTCCCTGGCTAGATCTACAGAAAATGTACAGAAGTGGAATTAATTCTTGCTGGTAACTGGAACAGAGTAGTATAACCTGGGCCGATTCCACACTACCTTAGCTCCCGCTTTTCTTGTGCACTGATTGCTCCATCTGCTATTGCGCGTTCTTTGCTTGTTTGTTCACATCACCTTTAGAATAGCGCTTATCCTGCGCAATCCGTTGATCACATCCCCTTTCAAAAATACGGGTAAAGGGGCGGGACAAAACCAAAAGGCCCGGGTTATTTTTTTTTTTTTAAAAAAGGCAAATTTGACGCTATATCGACGTGTAATTATCTTGAAACAACGAATCCGCGTTCCCTTCCTTCCCTGTCATTGGTCAGTTTTCGGACCAGCCTCTTAAAAGGTTATTGGATCCCCGTGGAGGCGCCAAAATTTGAACAGCTTTAAAATTGGACTGATAGTCATTCCTGTCTCTGTGGGAGTTACAGGTGACTTGGAGAGGGTAGGATGGCACCCCGGGAAACGATCATTTTTCTGATGGCTCATGTCCTTCTGATTATGCTCCGCTGCTCGACATTCATGTGCCTTTCCTATAAAAGGTACATCTGCAGGAGGAGACGTGCGGCTGCCAGATTGCTATTTTTCAGAAACCGGCACTCCGCTTACCGCCGCTACCTTCGTGCACCACCTAGAAACAGGTTTCGGCGATGGTTTGCCTTGGCAGAACTTGAAGAGCCACGGGAGCACTGGGTTTACCCACGAAGCCTCCACTGGTGGGATGCCATCGTTTTGGGCTACTGGGATGATCATTGTTGGATGGAGCGTTTCCGAATGTCCAAGCAAACATTTCTTGAGTTGGTGGAGGCTCTACGGCCACGTCTCGAACGTCAAACCACCACCATGCGTGTGCCATTATCCGTGGAGAGGAGAGTCGCCGTAGCGGTGTGGTACCTCGCCAACGGGTCAAGCTATCAGGTGGCGAGCGACTTGTTTGGCATCGGACGGTCCACGGTCGCATCCTCGGTAATAGAGTTCTGCTTTGCTGTGGAACTAGAACTTCTCTCGAAAACAATATGCATTGGTCCCGACGTTGGAAAGGTAGGTTGCACTGTGGAAAATTTTTTTTTTTTGTAATGTGATGTCGTCCTTCCGACTTATCATTGTGCCAAAATCATATCAGTTGCTTTTATTTGACCATCCAAAAAATGTCTAGGTTCTGACTGGACAACTAGGAATCTCACACTTGCGCATTGATGTGCCTTACGCTGACAGATGCCCGTGAGCGTGGATATAATCTTGAATAACAATCACCTAAACTTCTGTGAGTGCTGTTTGAGTAACCCCAAAACATGTCTGATTAATTTATTTTCCTTTTTCGAAACAGATAATGGATGGCTTCGATCGCCTTGGATTTCCGCACTGCATAGGCGCTATAGATGGCACCCACATTCCCATTTGCGCTCCGGGGGGAAGGCCCGATCAATATGGGAATCGGAAGAACTATTCATCCATTCTTCTTCAAGGAACTGTAGACTCATCAGGACGCTTCATCGACGTGGAGGTAGGGTGGAGTGGGAAAAATCATGATGCCTTTGTCTTTACCCACTCCGCCCTCTGTATTGCCATGGATGCCGGCTCCCTGGTTCCTGGGAACCCTTGCCTGGATTTGGATGGTGTGGTGGTTCCACCGATCATCATTGCGGATGGTGCCTACCCCTTGCGTCCCTGGCTGATGAAGCCATACGGCCGGACAGCAGAAGCGGGACATCACCGAGACTTTGATAGGAGACTTTGCAGGGCTCGCAACAAGGTGGAATGTTGTTTTGGTCGTTATAAGGGGAGATGGCGTTGTTTGTCCAGGCGTCTGCAGGTCAGAGAACAAAATGTGGTCTCTGTTGTCACTGCTTGTGCTGTCCTACATAACTTGTGTGAGGAAAGGGGTCATCCGGTGTTGGGTGACCTGGAATCACCAGAACCCATTCGCATACAGGCTGATGAGGATGATGACATGGCCACAAATGGTGAGAATCTCGCAGCAGGAAAGGTAGTGCGGGAGGCCTTGGCAAGGTTCATGGCCGCCGCAGGATCAAGAGAGTAGAGCTTACCATGCCACCAATGGATGTTTCAGAAATCCGATTGTGGTGGTCCTTTAAACGATTTTTTATTATTATCCTGTCACGAGCCCTTGCTGTGTTGGCTCAAAAATAAACCAAAAATATGTTTTTGGATCTCATTGTTGAACTGTTTTCTTTCTCCTGATCTAAAATAAAAAAATACACATCATCACAAGACCAGTGAACAATCAATAAATAAAACAAATCAGAAAACCATTATATTCCTCTTGCAAACAATTTAGTGCTCCACACATTGCCCTTTCCATTTTTAAAAAAAATATTGCAATCTTGCCCAGTCGATGTTGTTGTTCGTGGAGGTGCATCCTGGAGATCATGGACACTCAAAATCACACTCACCGGCACACAGATGGCCCTGTCTCTGAACAACCAATTCTGCTCCGGAATGTGCAGAGTGGACTCATACACAGCTAATCTGTTCACCCCGCGTTGGTTTAAGTCCTTCCCAGTGATGGTCTACAGGCTATTGTGTGGTCATTTCTCAGGGAACCTTACAAGGGTTATCACCCAACCCTCACGTCACTCATTAATATGTTAAAAAAAAAATTCTTATCACTTGACACTGTCATTCCCATTGTCCACTTAATGCTTTCGTGGGTACAGCCGGGAAGCAAAGAGCGCGGGGTGGACACGGGTCCATTTAATAAAAAAAACGCCTCTAAGCCTCCGTCGTTAAGATTCTCCCGCGCAAATAACGGGCGCGTGTAGCCGCCGATCATGCGCGTTGAAGATTCATTACTGTGTCGACATACCGTCTCATTGAAATCATGGCTTCAGGCGGGAAAGGTGTCTTTTGGAGGGACGACGAGGTCCGTGCCCTGCTTAACCTGGTGCTCAGCTCGGGAAAGGCAGGAATCCTCATGAAGAGCACCCACCTTCCCAACAGGCAGCACTTCAGTCGGGTAGCCACTCGTATGCGTGAGGCCGGCTTTGAGAGGAACACCGAACAATGCCGGTCCAAGTTTAAGCGCGTCAAGGGGGCTTTCTACGATGCCTTGGAGTCCTGGCAAGGGATTCCAAGGCAGAGTGGGAAGCCCCCCTTTTTTGCCGAAATGATGAGGCTCTGGGAGGCAGCAGGGAAACCCAGCTGGAGGAACCGATATCATGGTGGTGAGTTGAGGTCTCGATGATAAAATTATGCCTATGACAATTATGCTTGTGTTTTGATTTTGAATTTTTTTCAAGGACATTGAGCTGAGGAATTGGTGAGTGGTGGTCCAAAAACCGCAGATCTTGGACATTGTTCACTGCTGTGCCTGACCACCCTAGAAGCGGGTGTATGCTTGTGCTTTTTTAACAATACCGAACCCTGTTTGAATGGCCAAACCGCCCCATGATAGCTCCCCATGGACAGGATGTTCAAGCCAAATTTGTTTCTCAAAACATCGATACTGTAGGACAATAGAATTCACATTTGCAGACCACTCCACATAACCTCATGCATGCGTGGATTGGGGAAAAGCATTTGCTGGGGTGTCAGTAAAGTTTTGATAGTATGATTACAAGGTTTTCATAGAGGCCATTTTATAAAAAAAGATATTTTCCTGATTTCCACAGCTGCTCTTAGGAGGAGAGATGAGCCGATGAGTCAACCTGAGGAGCCAGAGGGGGAAGCCTCCGATGAGATGGAGCACGCCAGTGCGGCAGGCTCCTCCCCTGTGAGCAACGTGGTGCACCAGGAGTTGGCACATGCAGGTGGGTGTCATGAGGAGTATCATTGCATTATGCAGCATCTAAATAGCCATTCCCCTCCACCCACTTTGGGTGATGCCATCCAAGTGTCAAGAACATTCTGCGCCAAAGGCTGCCCTGGCATGATGTCAGGTGGCAGATTCTTTCAGTTTTGCATTCTCCACAGACCAACATCACCTGCAACGTGACCATTTTCCAATTTAAAGGAAAGTTTAGAGCAGACATGAGTTATCGAAAAGGTGACATCTTAGTGGTCTGCGGGCCAAGCTACACATGACGAATGACACTTGAATGGCAAGTGTATTTCTCCCTGTTCACTTGCCCTCCACTCAAACCACTCGCCATTCAAGTGTCATTCGTCATGTGTAGCTTGGCCCTGTGAAGCAACCTCATCCAAAGCATCACAGCACCGTGGTCCAAACAAGTGCTTACCGTCCACCATTCATAGATTCAAAAGACTGTTTCTTACAGTAAACATTGGTGTGACCACATTTTCCTGCACCGTCAAGACCGAGAATTTTTAAGGATGGCCCAAGTTTTCTCAAATCGTACTTCTCATAGTTAGATGCATGGTGTGCCAAAAAGATAAGGGCATGATATTGTAGTTTACAGAGGTGTTAATCTACTCTGCCATAACCTCTCCAGCTCAATATCAGAGTTTTTTCTCTTTTTACCACCATGCAACAAACTAAGAGAATTGTGATTCTCGAATGTGCACTCCACAATTTTATCACTTTGAACCCAAGGGCGCTTCCAGGATAAATGTTTATTGCTCCCAGGGTTAAACACCGCAAAATCATGTGGATTTCACCGATTTGTGAATCAGGAAACTTTTGTCATTGCTGTGATAATGGAAATTGACTGTTTGTCCATCCAAATGCAACTGTAAACGCAATTTGAACGGCAGCATTGGATCTCTTCACAGGAATCCAAACGCTGGCATTTGAATTCACAGGTTTTTTTCCCCCGGGCGCCCCTTCCTGGCACACACACACTGATGATATCTTGCTCTATGTAGATCACCTTCAAATTAATCCCTCCTGTTTAAATTTTTTTCTCTAACCACGAAGGAGCCTCTCCAGACCTATATGGTCACCTATCCATACATGGATTATCTCAAAATCTTAAACTGGTTTCAGACCCTCTGCGTTAGAAACATGCATGGCAACACTGGAGTGCGTGTCTCAAACTGTGTTCTCATATCTTGACTCACTTGAACCTTAATACAGAATTTTCTTTTAAATTTGGAAAACAATGTTTCATTTCTGATTGGCCATCAAGATGATGGTTAGATAACACCCTTAAAAATGATATGTTTTTCTATTGTGACAGAGGAGGTTGGGGATCGTCCGGGTACATCGGATTCAACTCAAGCGGCTCCATCCACCAGTACAGCGCCAGAGACCGCCCCCCGCCGCCAGGGAAGAACTCTTGATGACCTATTTGCCTTGGTGGAGAGCATGGATGGGCGCACCTCTGCATCACGTGGGTTCAACTCTATAAATGTGCTTTGGAGAGCAGCCACAGTAAACAATGCAACCGCCTAAAAAATTCTTGTTCTGTTTAGTCAACAGCATCCAGAGACGTATGGCCACATACGAGGGTCGTATGATGCGCTTTGGCCGGAGGCTGGACAACATCGAAAGGAGGCAACGGGAGATGGAAGAATCCAGCTTGTCAGCCAGGGAAGCTCATGGCCAACAAAATCAGTAATTGTTGCCCTGGCATGAGGCATCAATCTTTCCCACCCCTTGAGTTTCTCTTTAGTTTCAATAAATCAAGAACTGTTAACGTTACCATTTGTCCCCTTGTTTATTGATGTCTTGGCCGTCAGGAGTAAAACAAGTAGTGGCATTGAAAAACACTCCAATGTAATACAAACAACAGTGTAACAGTGAAAATGGGGAAACGGGACCGTTAATTCAAACGGAAACATCTTAGTCCAGTAATGCTAAAGAGTCAGCCTTTCACGAGCCCTTCCAACGCATGCACGTTTTGCCGTGGCAGACCTAGGTGGGATGTTTTCTGAGTTGCTGTCACCCTTTTCACAAGCATTTGCTGACCTTCCCCGGTGCTGACTCACCAACATTTCCCCAAGTGTTTGGAGAGTGGTTACTGCAGATTCCATTACATGCAGATTCTGCATCCACACATCCCTAAAATCATTTCTTTCCTTCCTGGTCTCCTCTAGGAACTCGACTTGCAACCTCCTTTCTTCTTCATGCCATTTGTTGCTATCCTTGCGGTCTATGCGCCATTCATTGATCTGTGCCTTGTGCTCTTCCCCTGACTGACTCATCATCTTGTCCGCCACAGAAAACAGGCCAGCATTTCTTCTTCTTCTGGATCTAATGGCTGATAGGCGTGTGCCAGGTGATAGCTCCGCCACTGATTTCAAAGGTGATTCTGTGAATTGATAAAAAGCCAAAAAAACATCAAAAAACAAACATAATCCAGAGCATGACATTGACTTTTCTGCACAGTTATTGTCCCTTGAGTGATCAATCAACAGAATCTCGTGTGCAGTCCCATGCTGAGGATTTTTTTTTGGTCTCCTGCTGAGAATCAACACTCCTTGCCATGTTTAACAGACATGGTTTTTACATCTATGCCCTGGGGGGAGAAAAAACCTGTACAGTTGACGTTTTTTGCCTGATGTTACCCAAGGATTCAATCAATGTGAAGCTGATGTGAGGGTGCTGTTCATTTGGTCCATAGTTCCGGCCAAGAAACTTTGGTGACTTCCCTTTTGACTCAAGCCAAAATTGGTACCAAGGGGACCCACCACCCCCCAAAACACACAATGACGTTAACATGACACTGCTGCCGGGGTTACATATCACGTCGCCAAGTTTAATTTAGCTTTATCTGCAGAAACAAATTTGAAAATTTGGTGAACAAACTCTTACTGATGGTAAACCATAGAGATGCTATGCGATTGCTAGCCCTTTATTTCGTTACCGAGAAAACATACCTTTGCTGCTGCCAAGACCAGATGTGCTGGAGCTGTTGTTGCTAATTGTTTCCTCTTGACCGTCAGGACACGGATCATCAGACTCTAGAAATAAAGGAGAGGTTTTCACAGATTTAATTGTGAGTTAAGTGGGTGGATTTGATGTCCTGGCATAAAACCAATTCCTGGCAGGATACAGAAGTTCACACAAACACAGGAAGGAAGTGGCTTAGGGTGAAGCTGCAAGCGACGCCTGACACAGGGCGGACACTTGTCCGCTTCCCTCAATTTCTGATGGGAACTGTAGGTATCCTGGTCTTGCAGCTGCATTGGAGAGACAAGCGCTAAATCAAGGAAGCCCACTTCTCCCATCAAAAGTTTAGCAAGGCTAACAAGTTTGCAACCTGTCAGGCATCACTTGTAGCTTGGGTCTCAGGCTCTGCAATTTTCACAAATGAAACAAAGCACAGTTTCTCAAACATTGAAAACATAACGTGTTTTCCTGAACACGTGGTCCAAACATGGATCCAATTGTGTTGAAGTGGTGTCCCATATCCTCACGATTCTAGACTCCAGCTGTCTTTTCACCACGATAGATCAAAGAACACCTGCAACTAGATATAACTAATCAAGGTTAAAGGGTTAATCACTGCAATATATGGATGTTTTCCTATGAAACTCATCAAACTCACCTTTGTCTTCAAGGCCATCCACAGTGGCATCAGTGTCAATCTCTGCCTCAACCTCAGGTACATTCTCTCTCACACCTGTGTCAATTGAAAGAATGTCATGATATTACTTCATGCGTCTCTATAATGAGCACTTTTCAAACCTCCACAGTAAAAGTGGTTTTCACTCACCCACTTGGCATGGAGTGGAGCTTCTAATCTGTCCATGATCTATGGTGAAGAGGTCGTGCGAAAAAAGCTCCTCCGAGCCATCAGACACTGGACACGGGTCTCTCAATTGCCGCCCCAGGGACACAACGCCAAGACTTCTTGACACTCGTTTTGGTTTCACGCTTGCATCCCCCCGGAGAATGCTGTCAAGCTCCCTGAAATACGGGCAGGTAATGGGAGCATTTCCAGAGGTTGAATTGTGCGCCACTACCTTCTTGTAATCCAGTCTCATCGTTTTTGTTTTTGACCTGCACTCCATAGCTGTCCTTTTATGTCCCCGAAGGGCCATCTGGGCTGCAATGCGCTCGAAATAATCGATATTTCTATAGGAACTCTTCAGTGCTTCCTGTATTTTTTCCTCCCCCCAGAAGGAGAGGAGATCCAATATTTCCCTCTCCCTCCAAGCAATTCCACGGGAGGCGGCATGCCTATGTTCGCTCATCTCGACAATTTTGAAAATACCTGACCTGAACTCCTGAGATCTCGTTCTAAGTGCTAGAACAGATTTATAGCTGAGGCTCCGTGCTCCGCTGCAGAATGTCTGTCAATAAAATGCTACCACATGCATTGGATCATGGGAAAGGATGGGAAAGTTTCCGCGGGAAGTAACGGTCAAGAAATGGCATGCCGCATGCGCGAGTTTGGACAGCAAGGATTGAATTAACGCCAATCCGAAACAGCGGTTCAATGGAACAACGACGACATTAGTGTTAATGTTAAAGGCATTCCAAGTGCACGTCAACGATGAACGCCAGTGAATGAAATCAACATGGGATGGGTGATCGGTCATGATGACCGGCCACATCATCCAAAGGCAGAGCTTGATTTTCTCTTTTGAAACTTGACCGCGGTGCCAAGTCCAGTGGCACAGGCCATTTCAAGCGTATCAAAAGCCATGAATGAGGTGTCACGAGGATGTCTAATAAACAGAGCTCATTGTTCCTCTGATATCGGAGGTCTGTCCGTTAAATTGATATGAGAACAATATGATGAGATGTCGACATATCGACACGGTAGTCTTTTATTTTTTAAAAAAGGGGTTGGAAAAAAGGCAGGGCAGGGAATTTGGGGGCGGATCAAGAGAGGGTGGGAAACCAAATGGGGCCGTTTATTCATAACAAGATAAACCGGAATGAAAGTGCAATGGGCTGTTGCGACGCGATGCCGGTTTAATGACGTCATGGGAGATGAGTGTGTGAACCGATTAAAGTATGGCGCTGCAGAAGTGAAAAACTGCCGCAAGAAGAACGGTAGTGTGGATTCGGCCCTGATGCAGATTGTTCAGTTTCTCAAACATGGAGGCTCTACTCTTCCATGGCCATACTTAGATGAATCATAGGCTCAGAATAGCAGGTATATGAAAAAACACCTATCAGTCTGTGAGGTACAACACATCTTATTCCTCATCTCAAAAAACCTCTAATACACAGCTTGTATCTTCTCTTCAACAGATTTGGATAGTAATATGGTTGAACCAATTCTTCTGTCATGGGCTGGGCTTGCCCAAGCTGATAGTCCAAACACTAACACGAAGCCAAAGGCGTGTTCAAGATTCAAAAGCCAGGTCCAGTCCATAGTCAGAGCACAAGGTAAACACCAGGGGGGTGTCCAGAGTCCAAAAGCCCAGTCCAGTCCAGTCCAGTCCAGTCCAGTCCGTAGGTCAGAGCACTAGAGTGTCGTCGCATCAAGGTACAGGCAAGAACAAGATGCATGGTTCAAGGAAGTGGTCACAGGTAATCAAGACATTGCTTCCACACCTGGCAGTTTCTCCAGACTGGCTTTTATAGCCAGGCGTGGTTTTCAGCCAGCTGCTGGGGCTCCATCCTGACGTTACTCATAATTGCTGTCCAGCAGCTGGCGTCAGGAGACAAGCACTGAGCCGTCTCTCCTGCAGTTCCAGTCTCTGGCGTTGTCTGTGGTGTTCTTTGGGCATGGGTGAACCTGGGGGGGGGGCGGTGGAGACCCTTGGCTGGCCTGCACCTGTAGCCTTGGACTTCCCTGGCTGAGCTTCCCCTGTGGTATTGGGGCCAGAGGGTGCTGGTGCCTCTGCCTCAGCTGCTGGCTGTGAGCTCTGATCATCCAACAGCTGTTGTTCCTGATCACCGGCTTCTGCTGAGTCAGGGCTAGGGCTGGTTGCACAGAACTCCTCTTCTCCTGAGGAGTCCTGGCTGGCTACATGAGGATCCTCTCCTCCAGAGGAGACCTCACCCTCACTGAGTCCAGATGACATCTTCTACTTTTTTAGTCTGACCATGACATCGTTATATGTTAACAAACTGACTAGCCCTTAGACTGCACCTGTTCCCAAAGTCTTGATGCCTTTCATCTCCAGAGCCCTGATTTATTCATTGGGCTTCTGGGGCAGTGTGTCCTGAGAGCCCCCACTGCCCTTCAGTCAGATACCTCAGCCACTGCCCTGAAGCCTCCGCCCCCTGCACAGCTCCCGCTGATCCTCATTGCTGCTGGAGACTCAGAGCGGAACTACAAGTGACAAAAGGCACAGATTGGACACTTGTCTGCTTCCCTCAAGTTCTGATGGGAAATGTAGGCAGCTTGGCAGAATGTTGGACAAGTGACAGTTGGAAAGTCCATTGGACAGCAGTCAGAGAGCCAAGCTGCAAGACTAGGATGCCTACATTTCCCATCAAAACTTGAGGGAAGCTGACAAGTGTCCAACCTGTGCCTTTTGTCACTTGTAGTTTCGCTCTCTGGCAGAAGTGAGCGGGGAAATCAGCTGTAGGGCAGTAGGGAGGCCCCCTATGGGCTAGAGCTGATCCCTGCATAGTCTAAGACTCAGATATAGGGGGGGAAGGCCCTCAACTGTAGGGCAGTTGGAGGGGGCTGTCCTACAGCTGATTGTCCTCCTCTCCCCATGCCTTCCAAGTGGTTCTGGTACCCCATCCTTGAGTTTTGCCTGCAGCCTCAGAATTGCTAAGACTGCCCCGAGTCCTCCCTTTAGAAAACAAATAGCTGAACAAATTGGTAAAGTAATACAGACAACCATATTAGTTCCATTTCATTTCATGTTTGGGATGGATTTAAAGCTATAGCATAAGGCTGGTTTCACAGTAAAGTCTTTTACCTCAGGAGATAGTTCAGGCAGGTAGCTGTGTTGGGCTGCCTCCGAACAGCCAGATATTGATATTCCCAGGGTATAAGCTTTTGAGTCAAGCTCTGAAGAAGGGAGCTTTGACTCTCAAAAGCTTATACCTAAGAAAATCTTGTTGGTCGTTAAGGTGCTACTGGACCCAAATCTTACTCTTCAACTCAAGATTAGGACATGTTGAAATGTCGCATTTAGCAAAGCAAGAGGAAAATCTTTCAGCACAATCTGAAAAATTGGGTTCCAGAAAGAAACTGAAATAGCTTATCAGTATTGAGAAGAAATTGGAGCTATTGGAAGTTAGCAGCACTCATAAAACCTTAATCTACACACACCAAAGTTGCCAACCTCTGGATGGGGCCTAGAGGTCTCCTGCAATTACAGAGTACAGAGATCAGTTTGTCTGTAGAAAATGGCTGCTTTGAAGGGTGGACTCTATAGCATTATACCCCGCTGATGTCCCTGTCCTCCCCAAACCCTGCTATCCTCTCCAGGTTCAACCCCCAATCTCCTGGAAGTTCTCATCTTATTTATTTATTTATTGGATTTTTAGCCCGCCCTCCCCACAAGCAGTCTCAGGGTGGGTCACAATCATAAATAAGATACAATAAGTAAAACCAATAAAATAACATCCCATGGATATCCACATCCCAAATAGAACACCTTTCCCCCTTTCCCTACCCACCATACACAAGGGAAGAAAAGGGTGGAGGTGTGGGTTGGTGAACCTCTAACTCCTCAAGCACAGGGAGGCAGATAGACCATATGCTCCCCCCCACCCACTGACAGGAGACCGGCAGGGAGGCTAATTAGATGGATCCAGTGCTGGCCTCAACCATATGCCTGGTGAAACATCTCTGTCTTACAGGCCCACCAAAAAGATACAAGATCTTGGTGGGCCAAGTGTCATCCGAAAGAGAGTTCCACCAGGTTGGGGCCAGGACAGAAAATGCCCTGGCCCTGGTTGAGGCCAGCCGAGCCTCCCTGGGGCCAGGGACCACCAGTAGGTGTTTATTTGCAGATCTAAGAGCTCTCCGATGTACATATGGGGAGAGGGGGTCCCTCAGGGGTTGCCAATCTTGCAATTGGCAATCCTAACACACACCCATGTTATTTTGAATATGGAAACAAATGTAAAAGGTAACTGATGAGAGTTTAACTGGACAAATAGATCCAGAGAAAAGTTGCCTCTCTCATTCCGGGGGACCAGATGCAGACTATAACTGTCTCAAAACCCATTTGCCAAACATTTAGTGCCTATAAAGTATGACAGAAATCTGCAATCTCTCCAGATTCTATAAAAGCATATCTTGCTTCTGTTCCATTGCTCAACTAAAACCTGAAGATATTTTCCAAATGCAGCCATCACCACTGAAAAAGACACTGCAATAATTAAAAACCTTAAAACACATAAAACACCAGGACTTGATGGTTTTCAACTGAATTCTATAAAACGTTTGCATCCCATCTCTCTTTACATCCCATATAGCCATTTTATTTATTGACTTATTGGAATGGGATATCATTCTATCATCTTGGAACAAGGTATCCTTCGCAGTACTCCCAAAATGAGATAGAGACCCTACAAATTGTTACTCCTATGAGCCCTCTGCCCTTGAAGACCTTGAAACATTTACAGTAAATTGTTTCTGTATTGTTGAAACATTTACAGTTAAACAATTGTAAATTGTTTAAATCATATTATCTGTAATTGCACAGATAGTGATCAGACAGGTTTTATGCCTCAGAGAATGATAATATTTGTCATATGATCGGTATTATCCACAAAGTACAACTTACCCAAGAACATTTAGCTCTCATTTTGTTAGAGGCAGACAAGGTGTTTGATCACCTCAATTGGGATTTTCTAAAAGCATTACTGATGCCTATGAATTTTGGCCCCAAATTTTTCCAGGGAATCCACAGGTTGTATTGTGTTCCGATTGCTCAAGTTAAAGTTAGCAGATGCTCTTCAGAAAAGTTTTCCAGTTAGGTGCAGGACAAAGCAGATATGGCCTCATTCACTCTGACTGCTCTAAAAAATGAATTAGTCTTCACAGCAAAGAGGATGAGTGATAGAGAGCATCCCTGCTTTGTCCTGAAGGAAATCTGCATCCAAAACTTAGGAATCCCCAAAAAATTCAGGTTGTGTGGATGAGAAAACATCTCTTTCCATCAAATGTTGCCTTCAGTCCTTTTATCGCCATTAGTCTTACAGAAATAAGATTGTTTTCAAGTCTTGGAACATATAGACTGTTTGTGACAAGGGTCGTTTTCACACATCTTACCTGCTGCCGGAACATTGTGCAAAACACCCGGAAGACAGCGTCTTCTTGCACGAAATTGTGCCAGGAAGACACAATTTCGCACAAAACTCCTGGATGACAGGACTTCTGTGATTACAGTACCTGGTAATTTGCAATACACAGAGCCACTGCCTTCAGAATAGAGGGTTTCATTTTTCCATTTGCTAAAAACCTTTTCTTCGCATATCATTTCAAAGAATCTTCTGCCATAACACATATATGCAGTTGCTCCTAATTCTATGTACCAATTATGTTACCAGAACTGCTCTTATTAATGGGGGAAATTAGCTTTAGCAGTCTGTAACTTAAAAATAGCGCGGATCTGACCTATGTTTACGGAGGTCCCGATTCCAGACACTCTAGTGAAAAAGAGGCAGACTACAAACAGGTTCAAACACGTGTCTTTACTAATAGTGGGGCGTAAGCCTGAACTTGCACATACATACAGAGAGCACACAAGGTCTAGGAAATACAGAGTAGGAAATATAGAGACTTTCGCATTAGCAGGTTCCCAACGTTGGTGGGGAATACTCACAATCCTGAAGCGAAGCAGAGACACAACAGCGAGATGGCCCAATGCCAGCACTGGGACCACAGACGGACAGCGAGGGGTTCTGGATAGGATGGCACGCGCACCATGCGGTCTGGGAGACCGGCTTAAATACCCCAAAACGTACCCTGGTGCTGAACTTGGTGGTTCTCACGGGTTAAAACAAAGGGTCTAATGGGCTACTGAATGGCTTGGATGGGCCACTTTGGTAATCTGATTGTGATAAGTGACACCTCAGGAAGAGGGGACAAAGGAGGGAGGGGGAAATCCGAGTGGGCTGAATGGATGTTCCAGCGGACAGGGCTTGTCCTGATGTCATCAGCTCTGGAATGCGGAGGTTTCTTTGAGATGCATTCTCTAAGTGCTTGGGATGGTTGGCATTTAGATCCTTCTCCGGGGCGGCTCCTAAGATCCGCAGAGCGGGGCGAGGTACTCTCGCTGCGGACGTGGTGTACCCGCTTCGCCGAAATGGCTTCTCAAAGCAGTCTTCTTCCCTGGGTCTTCTGGCTGCCTGGGAACATGGATGCCGTCAGGGCACAGCTGGGGCTGGTTAGCAGGCGGCCCGGTAGCGAGGGCAAGCTCGGGGGCCGGCTCGCGGGAGGCTCCAGGCGGGAACTGACCAGGGAGCGCCTAGCCAGGCTTGCTGGAAGTTTCCCCAGCAGGCGCCCGGCTGCTAGCAGCGGCTTGGGCCCATATGAGGCAGGCTTCCATGGAGGCAGTGGGAACAGCACTCAAAACACAGTCCAAAGCAGGGAACAGGCATGGTCCGTGGCAGATGGCACTGCAGGCACGGGGCACACTTGTACTAAAGTCCAAACACACACTGGGAAATCCAGATACAGGTCAGGGCAGGGCTGCCCAAGAAGAGAGTCCTTTTTGTGCAGTTAACCAAACATGGAGTCAGTGAACTACACAGTCTATAACAGCAGCAAGGTAATTGACACGCAGGCAGGAAACTGACAGGTGCATCAGGGCACACACTGCAAAGCAATCTTTGTGTAGCAATAAAACAGCAATGCAGGAAACTTTGACACAGTCCATGGCAGGCCTTAAAGCAGGGGAGGGGGCCTACTTGGCAACAATTATTTCCTTGTGACAAAATTAGGCTTTTCTTTGTTGGTTTTTCATTAGCCTTAAATGGAGCCCTTTTGTCTCTTTCTTGTTTTTGAGGAAAGGTTTTTCTTTGAGATTTGCGTAGGCCGTCTCATTTTATGTATCTTGGTCTGCCATATTAATAGCAGGGTCATGCTTTTTTGTTATTGATATTCAGAGCTGATTGTCCTGAATCCATTTTCTTATGATCTCTGTGTGCTTCCTGTTGCTCTAGCCATTGATGACCCCTTTTAGGGAAAGCAGTCTTCAGATTCTATTTCATTCATCATATTCGCAGAGCTTTCTGGTAGGCTTATCAAAATCAGAACTATCATACCTTAGTGTAGAATTTCCTTTCCTGCTGCTTTCTGTTGTTGAACTAAATTCAACATTTCACCCAAATGATTTCTTAGGTCGTCCTTCTTTCATTTTTAGGCTGAACAAGCATTTCTAAATGCATATTTGGCATTTCAAAGAGGATTTTACAAGCAGTCTCTGCAATTCCTCCTATACCCCTTTAGCATTTCAATCACCCTTAAGAGCTGATGGTAAGTTAAACCTGAAGAAATTGCAGAATGAGCCCTACCATTAGATTTGTCTCAGGCCAACTGTGCAGCTGCTCCATCTGCCGATCTTCCAACTTGTATGATGTCCCACACGTCCCTCTCAGTCAAATGAGTCTTCATTCTCTCTCTCCAAATCTGGTAATTATCATTAGGGGTGTGCACAGAGAAAATTTCAGTTTCAGTTTCGGCTCTGGGGGTTCTGAAATAATTCCATTCCATTACTGGTTTGTTCTGGCTGCAGTGTTGCCAGCTTGGGTCTGATCTGTGTGTTTTTTCATTTTCATGAGTTTCAGCCTGTTGCGGTTGGCTGCACATGCACAAATACACTCTGTTCTTTTCAGGGGGTGGGCGGTAGGGAAACGAGGCGCTGGAGCAGCTGTTTTTGCACTCAACAGCAGCAAAATCGCACAGAACACAGTCCTCCCTCTAAACCTTAAATTCACAAACTTTGAAAGCATGCAGTAACAGGGTTCTGTTTTTATGGATCCCAAGAACGCTTGGGGAAGGCATGCATCAAGGTGCATGTTGCACACAGCAGCTATGCATGCACACACTGTTCTTTCCAAGGGCGGAGTTGGAGAAACAAGGCTCTACTTGCCCTTGTCCAAAAACCACATCATACAAAAACCCATCGATCCAATGAGTTTCTCCTCAAGCACATGAAAACTCACACAACAATGGATCCCAGAGAAGGTGAGTGTTAATGGGTGCACACAATAGTGGGAAACTTACTGGCAAACTGGCACCACTACAGCATGCCAACAAGGCGTGCAATCAAGAAAGGGCTCCATTGCCAACCAGCAAAATGCAGCGAAATAAAAAAAATTGCTTCTTCACTATAGTGACCATTTGCTAATAAATGTTTACCTTTGAGTCCTGTTGTTATCCCATGTTTCCTTGTGCCTTGTAGCTTGGTTTCCACGATGAGGAGCAAACTCACCCTAATATGCTTTTCAGCAGCTGGCCCTGGAAAAAACACGCTGGGCACTGTCCTGTTCTTGCATTGTGTTCTTGCACAGTGTTCTTGCACTGTGTGTAAAAGCACCCAGAAAGGGAAGACTACATGTTGGTTTGTCCTTCACAGGAAGGGAAGGGAGGATGGCCCTCTCTTTTCCTAGTAAAGTGGGAGACTGAACAGGTTACTGGCTGCCAGACTCCCTTTCCGACTAAAACTCTTAACCCAGAGTTGAATGGAAAGGAAGAAGAAACAATGGGAGGAGCAGCTGAAGGAGAGAATCCCATCGCTGAGCCAGAAAATAAAAAGTCTGACTAGATTGGTCTTTCCATGTGGAATACCAATCTGGAAAGACTGGGCATGGATGTATAATGCTCACAGCTGCACACACCTGCTACCTTCCCTTAGTTTTAATCAGAACCCCCCCCCCCCCCGCCAAAAGACCAAAGGCTTTCTGAGCAAGATGAAATTCCTCCTGGAGCTTCTCAACCCACATGTGCCTGGCTGTTGCTGGCCTTTCATTGCATTGTGTGTGTGTGTGTGTAAAAACGCACAGATAAGGGATGGCAATCGCTATGCTGATGACAGCTCCATGTCATCTGCTGCTCCTCTCTGCAGCACAAAGCAAAACTTTTGCGATTCGATCCCCACAAGCCACTCAGTGCCAATGTCATTGCCCAGGAAGCACTAAAGAAGAAAAATGTTCAAGTGCATCATGCATATCCCCTTCCTGCAAACGATGTTAATGCTATGGGCTCTGCCTCTCCTTGTCAGGCTCTGGATGACAGAATACAGCAGACAGATCCCTGGTTCATTATAGCAAGACACAGGTCCTTGGTTAAATGACTTTTATTCAGAAATCAGATCTTTCCATATTCAGGTCCAAAGGTCTACTTAGGAGTAAGGTAAGCAACTAAGTAGTTCTAGTAGAAGTTTGACAAGAATGGCAACATGGGAAAAACACATCCCTTTTCTACTCGACTTTCCTTCCCCCTCCCAATGCCCAAACAATTAATTGTTGTTTTTTCTGTGTGGGAACATTGTGCATATTTGTGCTATCACGCCATGAAGAGAGAAGACATATCATAGTTCGGAAGAAAGATTCAAAGTTGTAAACAAACAGCCACCTGGGGAATGTTTGAGAATCCACTAGAACAGTAGCAACAGGAAATGGAGTTACACCAGGCTTCTAATGGCAACTAAGCATATATATAGCAAAATTAATACTGGCATGGATGAATGGGCACAGTCAAACATGACACTCCTTTTTGGATCCCATTGGTAGCATGATGAGTGCAGATAGACTTGCCGTTAAGGAAAACAGGATGCTGCCAGATGGCACACCCCACTGCTTGGGTTGCCTGCATGGCCTTCAGCCTCTGCATGGTAAGAGCCAAAATGAAATACACAGTTTTTTTGGTAAGGGGGCTCATTACAGCCTCATTTCCTGAATTTGTCCCATCATTCCAGAAGTCACTTTACTGAGTCGAACCAGCAATTTCTGTTTGTATTCTCAGCTCATTTTTCCTGTTATGCACACCCCTAATTATCTTCTCCAAGCCTATCTATGCAATGGCCATGCTGTGATTTGCAGGAGATGGCCATTTTTGTTTCTTTTGTTCTAACTTTTGCTCTACCTTTTCCAGCACTTGGATAGCTTCTCACTTTTTTATCGCTCTTGTTAAAATCAGTTCACTGAATGCCGTCTGAGCCAGGACCCCTTTTGGCAAAGTGCCTAGGAGCACTCAGACACTAGACTGTTTAAGAATAAACTCTCCAGACTTTTTAGAAGGAGGAGGAGATTTTCCTAAGAATAGCATTCTGCAGACAAACAAGGAGAGAAACCCTTATCAGAAAGAAACTACTACCTGTACAGCCCTGTCTAACTAAAACTCGCTGCCCCCGGTAGGATCTTCTTTCTTTTTTGTTCATGAGACACACAGTCAGTAGGAAAATAAGACAGTTATAATGTGTGTGTTTAGAGGCAGCGAGCAACTATAAGCTAAGCTTTTAGACTTATATTGTAACACTTTAATGGTTATATTGTCAAAGGCTTTCACAGCCGGAGAACGATGGTTGTTGTGGATTTTCCGGGCTGTATCGCCATGGTCTTAGCATTGTAGTTCCTGACATTTCACCAGCCGCTGTGACTGGCATCTTCAGAGGTGTAGCACCGAAAGACAGAGTTAAAGACTCAGTGTTAAGTCTGAGAGCCTTGCTACAAGTGACATTTTACACGTGAAGGATAAAGGATCATCTCTGTCTTTTGGTGCTACACCTCTGAAGATGCCTCACAGCTGCTGGAGAAACATCAGGAACGACAATGCCAAGACCACGGCGATACAGCCCGGAAAATCTACAACAACCACTTTAATGGTTAGTTCTTCTGCTTAGCTCTTAAGGAGATATTCATTCTTCATGTCTTGAGTTAGGACTTTTAGTGATCTTTAAACACCTAGTCTGACCCTTTAATCTTTCCACCAACTTAGAATGTTTTTTAAGTGTGAGCCTCACCCAGCAACCACACTTCATTAGCCTGCCTCTTCAGAAGCCCAGCTCTGGGACCTCATATTTCCTAAATCGGCACATTTTGCAGTTAAACCCTGACTGAAAACAGCAGTAACAGATTTTCCTCATCAACTCCCCACTCCCATCTAGTTCCTTCAAACTTCCATGGACAATGGTTAGCTAGCTGTTACCTGCTCTTCATACACTCCAACCAGGCACAAAATGTTTGGTTTTGTATAAAAAGGGGCAAGACCTTGACCCATCTGTCACAGCCATATCATTCTTTTTACAATGGCTTTCAAATCCAATACTAACTTATTTATGAAGTTTAGGTGTTAGCTTTTTTCTTTTCTGTAAAACAAAAACTTCCCAATAAAATTCAAATTTGAAAGAATCCAAAGTGGCTAAGGTACTTATGAAAGCACAGGTGAAAGGGGAAGAAACTTGAGATAAACTTCAGCATTCGGTTTGTGGAACAAAGAAGGGCATTGGCCTTGAACATGGTTATTCTTTGGCAACTGGTAACTCCTCTTTTAAGTATGGCACAAAACATCTATCCTCATACCTATCCTATTGTTTTCACAGTCAACACTCCAACAAATATGTTCTTTGTGTTGTGGTGACAAAAGCAAGTAGGCTCCCAAATTCCACACCTTGTCATTTTTTCCCACCTATAAATAAACTTTATTAGAACAGAGAAAAATTGTACAATAAGAGCTCAAAAACAACATACTAGGAATTAGAGCATTGAAAGATGCTAAGTATTAAAGTATACACAAGATGTAATTGAAGAACAGTGGGTCCACTAAATATACAGTCATGGATAGAAATACAGCTAAGGATAAATCTACATCATAACAGTAGGAACTGTTTGTGGTGGGTGAAGTGGAATGTTGCCTCATTTCTTGCTATAAAGTCAATTATCGGTCTGACTCGATCTGCTTTTGTTGATCTAGAATTTTCTCCATTACAAACATGTTCCATATGTACTTGTACCAATCAGATAACAAGGGGAGTTGACTGCTCTTCCAAACTGCCGCAATGATTGAGCGGGCTGTGGCACATAAAAACGCTATTAGGTTAAGTCTTAACCGGGGCATACCTGTATTTTGAAAGAATCCAAAGTGGCTAAGGTGCTTATGAAAACACAGGTGAAAGGGGAAGAAACTTGAGATAAACTTCAGCATTCAGTTTGTGGAACAAAGAAGGGCATTGGCCTTGAACATGGTAATAGTTATTCTTTGGCAACTGGTAACCAGGGCCGGCGCCATCATTTCTGGCGCCTGAGGCCTGGGGGCAGCTTCAGGTCTGCTCCTGCAACCTCATGTGTGCGCGCACCCGGACTGCGGGGTGGCGAGCGGCTGGGTGGGAGGGCTGGTCGCTCAGACTCCCCCATGCTGCCGCTGCTGGCGTTCGCTCCCAGACAGGCACGGTGGGTGGCTGGGGAGGCGCGCGTGCGTCCTCCCAGCCCTCCTGCTCTATTGCTCCACATGCCACCCCGGACACCTGCTGCGCCTGGCCTGTGGCTGCTGCTCCCAGCCAGGGGTGCATGCTTGCAGTGGTGGCAGCAGCGCAGGAGGGCTGGGAGGCTGCAGTAGCTGTGGGCCAGGCATGGCAGGTGGCTGGGGCAGCGTGTGGGTGGCTTCCCATCCCTCCTGCTCAGCTGCCCGCACGCTGCTGCCACCAGCTCTGCAGCGTGCGCCCTTGCCCCTGGTGCCCCTTCTGGCACCTCAGCACTGGAGTCGGTTGCTAGACTTGCCTCAATGGAGGCGCCAGCCCTGCTGGTAACTCCTCTTTTAAGCATGGCACAAAATGTCTATCCTTATACCTATCTTATTGTTTTCACAGTCAATACTCCAACAAATATGTTCTTTGTGTTGTGGTGACAAAAGCAAGTAGGCTCCCAAATTCCACACCTTGTCATTTTTTCCCACCTATAAATAAACTTTATTAGAACAGAGAAAAATTGTACAATAAGAGCTCAAAAACAACATACTAGGAATTAGAGCATTGAAAGATGCTAAGTATTAGAGTATACACAAGATGTAATTGAAGAACAGTGGGTCCACTAAATATACAGTCATGGATAGAAATACAGCTAAGGATAAATCTACATCATAACAGTAGGAACTGTTTGTGGTGGGTGAAGTGGAATGTTGCCTCATTTCTTGCTATAAAGTCAATTATTGGTCTGACTCGATCTGCTTTTGTTGATCTAGAATTTTCTCCATTACAAACATGTTCCATAGGTACTTGTACCAATCAGATAACAAGGGGAGTTGACTGCTCTTCCAAACTGCCGCAACGACTTAGCGGGCTGCGGCACATAAAAATGCTATTAGGTTAAGTCTTAACCAGGGTATACCTGTATTGTGAAAGAAATTCAACAACATTACTTCTGGCTTAAAAGGAATTAGACATGTTGTAATAGTAAATATTTGAGTTCAAATTAGATACCAGAATGATTGGACATGTTTACAAGCAGGGCTGGATCGAGGGGGGGCAGGGGGGTAGTCTGACCTCGGCGCTGCTAAAGAGGGGGCGCTGGGTGCAGCTGCCAGCCGCCGGCAGTGCACTGGTGGCAGTGCGGGCAGCTGAGCAGCCACCTGTGCCATTCACCTGCCCAGCAGGACAGGGAGTGCGCGGCAAGCTGGCTGCCCCTTCAGCCGGGCAAGCGAATGGCACGGAGAGCTGAGAGGCTGCCCACGCCACTTGCCTGTCCCGCTGAGGGAGCGGCTGGCTTGCCACGCGCTCCCTGTCCTGCAGGGCAGGTGAATGGCACGGGTGGCCTCCCATCTCTCCGTGCCATTCACCTGCCTGGCTGAGGGGGCAGGCAGCTTGCCGTGCGCTCCCTGTCCTGCTGGGCGAGTGGCATGGAGGGCTAAGAGGCCGCCCATGCCATTTGCCTGCCCCGCAGGACAGGGAGCATGCAGCAAGCCGGCCGCTCCATCAGCGGGACAGGCGAATGGTGTAGGCGGCCTCTCAGCCGCTGGTGCTGCTACTGCTCCACTGGCGACACGCTGCCCTGTGTGATGGTGTCACAAAGTGACATCATCACGCAGCGTTGGGAACGTGTGTGTGCGGTGGCAGCCAGGCTTGGGTTGTCTCAGGTGCCAGGAACCCAAGATCTGGCCCTGTTTACAAGACCACCAAGTATGGAACCTTGGTCTCCACAAAATAGGAACCTTGGTCTCCACATTTTTTCCAGCAGGTTGATTGCTAGTTGCAAGTTTAACTGGCAAAAGATACCATCTCATTCATAATTTAAACATCTGGATTTTAATATTGACTGATCTGGAAGTAGCCAATTTAGATTGCCAGATCTGTTGCCGTTGAACTTTAGAGAGTGTAAAATGAAGGTCTCTGTGCCAAGCCTGCACATATGATGGTGGTGTATTATTGGAGGCCATTAATAAGACTGTGTAAATGCTTGAGATAATTCCTTTGTCACTTTTCTTAAGAAAGTTCAACAATCTTTTAATGACTTTGTATGGAACAACAAAAAACCCAGAATTAGTTTTAACATGCTGAGTAAGCCTAAGAATCAGGGAGGACTAGGTTACACAGATCTAAAATTATATCGGAATGCTTTACTCCAAGTCCTAGCAAGTCTATTAAAAACCCTAAATCCAATTCTGCCTTTAGATTGGATACACATAGAGCAGAGTTTTGTTTATCCAAAAATCTTGCCTGTAATATTTTAGAATAATCCAAAGGAAAACCCAAACTCTGTTGTTGATAATGCTTTCCTTTTAAATTCACTTCAAATATGGGATGGTTGGTGTGCCAAGCTTGCACCTGCAATATCACCACTTTACACTTTCATAGGTCAGTCATGGTATGAGCCAGAGTTGCAGACATAAGCTTACAGGTTTTGCAGGAAAACTAACTGTGCAAGGGTGATAGATTTCAGCAAGAACACTAAGGTTTAGAAAAGTCTGTTTTAGAGACCAAATTATATTCCTAGAGCCATTGGTATCAAAGAAACTTAGTTAACATGTTTAAAGATCGTTTGTCGAAACCCTTGACTGACTTTGAAAAATTGTTAAAAGTGCTTCCAGGAAATGACAAAAGAATTAGCTCAAGCATCACACCTATGTTATTTTTAAAAATGGCTCCATGTATTGCCATATCCAAATAATTATTGAATATTTCATCTGTGTGAGTTTTCTATTGTCTTATTTTAATGATTAATAAAATTTATTGAAGTGCTCAATTTATTGTATACTCTTTTTATTTTAATCGTTGGTTGCTGTTACAGCACAAATTGTAGTTTTATGGTTTTAAAGCTTTTTGTCGAATCATTATGTTTGCAATCAACCTTTCAAGCAACTGCTTTCTGTTTTCCAAGACGAAAGACTGATTGAAATATGGTAGGACTATATAAAATGAGATGCTAGGTTGATTATTCCCTGTGGATTTCTACTGCCATCTATTGCTCAGCTGAGGCACAGAGAGGCTCAAATAAGCCTTTGGCTTCATAGAAGACTTTTTTCATCTCCTTGCTTTTTGGAGCATGTGTGGGTTTGTAAATTCAGCTTCTGCTTATGATGGAAATGCCGTTGGGGCTCCTTATATTAAGCCCTGAAGGAAAAGCAGCATTTCACTTTACTAATGAGTAAAATTTTTGTCCTGTTTGATTGGGCTTTGATTCAGAGAATGTATCCCGTATTGAATTTAATCTAGCCAACTTTTAGATGAATCTGTTTTAAATAGCACAGTTGCAGGTAGGCATTCTACAAATGTTGTTGAAAATGTGAACTTATTATGTGAAAATAGATAGTTTACATGTGAGTCCTGCCTCTCATTGGATCACCTTGCTGTTTTTCTCACAGTTCTTTGCGCTTACACACTAGCCATTCCTTGACAGGTTGTCCCTTGGCAAAGAAGAAACACCTGTAAGGTGTTTTTAAAAATGTTCTGTAGACAATGTTTAACAATATCCAAACCCATAAAAACATTAGAAAATATAAGTTTTGATATTATACATACAAACTTTACCAATATATCCTTTAAAATCTTTATGCAAAGAGAAGAAAGAAGATGTAGAAACATCAAAAGCTTTGAATTCTGGGAGTCTGTATTGAACCACCCCCCTTATCCCACACCG